>NC_140586.1:173302996-174502996 GCF_964204655.1 Triturus cristatus | reverse complement strand
TTGCACAGAGCGAAGACGATGTTGGGAGTGAGCCAAAAGAAGAATGCTTGGGAGAGGATGTGATCTGACGGCTAGATCTGCCGACTTTGGTGCTGGAAACCATGGTTCGAGCCTCGGGTCGACTTCACATCTTGTGATTCTGGGCAAATCACTTAATCTCCCTGTGCCTACCAAAAAAAATTAATGCGTTCTTTTGTAACGTAACCGGTGCTCATGTAAAGCTCTCCAATACCTTCGGGTCGAGTTCGCGCTATATAAATCAGCAACAAAAAAAGCTTGGGTGACGGAGCGGGGAGAGAGAGTGAGACAGTCACAGAACCGCCCGCCAGTCATCTCACCAAAGAAAGGTATGTGTACAAATGCCCTCAATATTGAACATTTCTATGACTTTCAAAGTTTCCGGTTGCACGTATTCACATATTCTATTTGCAGTTTTTATGTATTTATTGTGCACATATTGCCAGTGTTAGCAACGCTGAAATAAAATATGTCCTCATTTAGCACTATTGAATAGGAACTGCACAGTCGCCAGTTCTGCTCCTCGTTTAACATGTATGTGCTGGGACAGAGGTGGATTGTTTCAGGTGAGTAAAAGGGGACAGGCGACTAGAATGTCTCAAAGGAAATGTGTCCTCCACCTCCTCGTGTCATAGTCCTTATGCTGCCCTTCTAGGCGGAGTCCTCAAGCTCATTTGGACCCGCTGTGGGGTAAGCAACTGCGCAGCTGCCAGTCCTCTTCTGGGGGCTACTGTTCTGGTGGCACCTCCTGTCCTTGATTTCAGGTCAGGACAGTGGCACTACCCATCTGTGTGCTACAGCTGCACACTACAAAAGGGAGTAGGAGGCAGATCCAGGGCATGTGTGTGTTCTTTAATGAAATGTTCAGTGGGTCCCTTAGAGCCACTCCACCATACTTACAGCCACTCCACCATCCTTAGAGCCACTCCACCATCCTTAGAACCACTCCACCATCCTTAGGGCCACTCCATCGTCCTTAGAACCACTCCACCATCCTTAGAGCCACCCCACCATTCTTAGAGCCACTCCATCATCCTTAGAACCATTCCACCATTCTTAGAGCCACTCCACCATCCTTAGAACCACTCCACCATCCTTAGAACCACTTCACCATCCTTAGAACCACTCCATCATCCTTAGGGCCAATCCATCATCCTTAGGGCCACTCCATCATCCTTAGGGCCACGCCACCATCCTTAGTGCCACGCCACCGTCCTTAGACCCACTCCACCATCCTTAGAGCCACTCCACCGTCCTTAAAGCCACTCCACTATCCTTAAAACCACACCACCATCCTTAGAGCCACGCCGCCATCCTTAGACCCACTCCAGCATCCTTAGGGCCACTCCACCATCCTTAGAATCACACCACCATCCTTAGAACCACTCCACCATCTTTAGGGCCATTCCACCATCCTTAGGACAGCTCCACCATCCTTAGAACCACTCCACCATCCTTAGGGCCACTCCACCATCCTTAGAACCACTCCACCATACTTAGGGCCACTCCACCATCCTTAGAACCACTCCACCATCCTATGAACCACTCCACCATCCTTAGAGCCACTCCACCATCCTTAGAACCACTCCACCATCCTTAGGGCCACTCCGTCATCCTTAGGGCCACTCCACCATCTTTAGACCCGCTCCACCATCCTTAGGGCCTCTCCACCATCCTTAGGGCAACTCCTCCATCCTTAGAGCCATGCCACCATCCTTAGACCCACTCCACCATCCTTAGAGCCATTCCACCATCCTTGGAACCACTCCGCCATCCTTAGGGCCACTCCACCATCCTTAGAACCACTCCACCATCTTTAGGGCCATGCCACCATCCTTAGGGCCATTCCACCATCCTTAGGGCAGCTCCACCATCCTTAGAACCACTCCACCATCCTTAGGGCCACTCCACCATCCTTAGAACCACTCCACCATACTTAGGGCCACTCCACCATCCTTAGAACCACTCCACCATCCTATGAACCACTCCACCATCCTTAGAGCCACTCCACCATCCTTAGAACCACTCCACCATCCTTGGGGCCACTCCGTCATCCCTAGGGCCACTCCACCATCTTTAGACCCGCTCCACCATCCTTAGGGCCTCTCCACCATCCTTAGGGCAACTCCTCCATCCTTAGAGCCATGCCACCATCCTTAGACCCACTCCACCATCCTTAAAGCCACGCCACCGTCCTTAGAGCCACTCAACCATCCTTAGAGCCACTCTGTCATCCTTAGAGCCACTCCGTCATCCTTAGAGCCACTCCACCATCCTTAGAGCTGCTCCACCATCCTTAGAGCCGCTCCACCATCCTTAGAGCCACTCCAACATCCTTAGGGCCACTCCACCATCCTTAGAGCCACTCCACCGTCCTTAGAACCACTCCACCATCCTTAGAGCCACTCCACCGTCCTTAGACCCACCCCACCGTCCTTAGAGCCACTCCACTGTGCTTAGAGCCACCCCACTGTCCTTAAAGCCAGTCCACCATCCTTAAAGCCACTCCATCGTCCTTAGAGCCACTCCACCGTCCTTAGAGCAACTCTACCATCATTAGAGCCACTCCTCCGTCCTTAGACCCAATCCACCATCCTTAGACCCACTCCACCGTCCATAGACCCACTTCACCATCCTTAGAAACACTCCACCATCTTTAAATGGAACTGTCTGCAAAAGTATGTTTTGGCAGCGGAGGAGGTAGGGACTGGGGGGTCACGATATCGTCATCACGTTGCACCCAATGGACAGGTATGGAGAGGGTCCAGTTTGACCATCAAAAGGTTAGAGTTCAAATATAATATTAGGTCATGGGTAGGGCCACTGGAATTATGCGATCCTGTGTTTGCTGCTTCTGCTTTATTTTGCATAGTCATCCCTGATCTGGCGCATAATCTGTAGATAAATTGTTTCTAACTCAAAAGGATCAACGGTTACTGAAAACTTGGTGATATATGTTCACACGCTTTGGAAGACCCTTCACAGACGTTAGCTGGTCATCTGTCAGTTGCTTATTTATATATTTGGTTGTTAAACTGGTACTAATAAGGTGACACTTTTGCCATGTGTAACAAGCATTTGCAATGCAATAGGTCTCGCATTTGCGAGAGTTTAACCTATTGGCATTGTAAATGACAATGACTTTTATTTATGTTTTAAAAAACAACACATAAATAAAAGGCATGGCCATTTGTAATGCCAATAGCTTAAACTCTAACAACTGCTAGAGCTATTGCATTGCAAATGCTTGTTTTGGTTGCAGTTTTTATATAGCGCGAACTCGAACTTACATTACACAAGGACACATTAATTTCTTGGCAGGCACAGGGAGATTAAGTGATTTGCCCAGAATCACAGGAAGCTGAGCCGACGCCGAGGCTCGAACTCGGTTCCTCAGCTCCAAAGACAGCAGCTCTGGCGGTAAGGCTACTACCTCTCACCTTGATGACAGACTCCTCCACGCTGGCTCCCCTATTCTCAACTGATCCGTGCTTGACGCGGAAATTCATCACATGGACAGGTGCCTTTAGAATTGGTTTAAGACCTGCCATTTAGAGATCTGCAAACCAGGGGCGTGACTTTACCCTTCCATATTTTATGTTTGTTTTTGCACTTAGGTGCCCAAAAGATGAAAGAGTCTGGCTCTCTTTGTGTAGGGTTTCACAGCAGAAACATGCGCCTTACCTTGTGCCAATGTTGTAAACGGCGTAGGAAGCTGTGAACGACTTCCGGTAGACCTGCACAGCACAAGGAAAGATAATCTACAGGTTAGTGATGTCACTCTGGGCTTCACATATAACCATAACATCCTGGATGAGCGAGGACCTGTGAAAGAGCCTGTGATTGGTGGGGCACACACACCTGCATGAGGCACCTGCTATCAATCACCATTCTGCATGCAGTTATTGTTATATGCTTGTTTTTTCACAATTTACAGTAGAATAGGAAATAGAGAATGCATCCTATAAGCATCTTAACTGTGGGGGTGTGATTCGGGCCAGCAGGCGCTGTGTGATTAGGGTGACCATCTGGCATGGTGGCAAATTCAGGACGGGGCAGTAAAACTTCAGGACAAATGGTCAAAATTCACAACAAAAAGTCAATTTTACGGACAATAGTTTTTGAAACATTAAGGTAAGTGACTTTTTTCAACTTTTACTAGTTTAGCCAAGTTGACCAAGAACATCTGGCTCACCTCACTCTCCACTGGAAATCACACCTAAAAAAAAATAATGAGGCAGAGCAGATGGTGTGGGCGACAGTTTCACGCCGAACGCACGGATGTAAGGTGCCCATGATTTGTCTGTGGTCTCATAGCACAAAGAAGGCCAGACTGCGGCATTAGAGTGTGCTTCAGGGACTCTATATTTATATGCGGACTGGTAGCCCGGACCCACCAGAAAAAGAGAGTTAAAGAACAAGATAAAGTTGAGAGCAAATGGGAGATCCTCGAGAACTGATTCAAGGGATCTTTGTTTAGAACCAGACACATTAGGAAGAGAAGAACAAGGCAGGACAATTCCTACAATCAGACATGAGTATCAGCAAATATTGCGTGCCTGGAGAGTAGTCTCAGAAGAGAAGCAATAAACAGAAGAGGCACTGTCAAGTGGTTGAATATGGACTACCCACCCACACTGGCAAACTCTGCCAGTGCAATGGCCCATTGATAGTGCTTGTGGAGGGCGGGTAGAGACTGGGCCACTTGGAAGATAGGGCCCTGGGCAATTGTTCACTCTGTACATGTCTTAAAATGGCTCTGCAGTACAGACAAGGCTAAACCATATTCAGACTCATCCCTAAGAGCAGAATAACATGAAGAACCTTCAAAATATTTAGGATGCAAACTAAACAACAATCAAAATATAAGAACATGATGAAGATTTTAAAATGTAGAACATTTTTTCTTTAACATATGTAAGTTATTCAATTTAGTACATTATGGGCCAGATGTCGACCATTCATTATTGCGAATCGCAAATTGCATCAAATTGCGACTCGCAATTTGCGAGTCGCAAGAACAAATGTACAACAGTGTCTCAGACACTGTTTGCGATTCCAATGGGGTTGCAAATTGCATGCCTCATTAATATTCATGAGGCTGTCGCAATTTGTGACCCCATTGGAAATGACTCGCACTCACAGGGATGGTGGCCTGCTGGGGTCAGCAGACCACCATGTCTGTGACTGCTTTTTTAATAAGAGACTAATCAAGGAACAAGGGAACCCTGTAAGTCAAGAGGGACCAGTGTAAGCAATATATTGCAAGAGGCAGTGGTCCCTACCAAAGGAACATAAAGACATAAACACAGAACTACAATGAGAGCTGTGTTGGTATGTCTCCAAATGGAAAGAATTGTATTTATTTAAACATCCAATAAATACAGAGAGCACATAGCAATATAATGCAGTGGGTAAAAATGGCAGGGTATGGAAGTCCACAAGGTGTGATGGAATTCACTCCGTGTTTTCATGCTTAATCCATTTTTTAGTCCGTAATTTTATTTCATATGAGCGTGCTTACTGGGCTTGTGCCTTGCCCCAACTTCACGCTGAGGAAAATCCATACTTGGTGGAGCGTGATTACGCCCCAAGTCAGTCATAAGTATTCCATGATACTCCAGTTCAAAAGAAAATCAACCATTGTTCTACGTTCAATAACACTTTATTCCATTCTTGTCATGCTTTCTCTGTTTTAGTCCACATATAAGGTTACGATGCTTTTTCAAAGTTTGAATGCTCTTGATATGCCCATCCAGGCCTCTTTCGAGAACACAACGAAAATGCATAAATCATCATGGGCAGTATTCCAAATCACAACCTAATGCATTTCGGGCTTAAACTAGCCCTTCTTCAGGGGTAACTGCAGATTTAAGTTTTGGAAGTCATTAGATTTCCAGAACTCAGGCATTTGCTTCCACGGTGACTTTCAGCGATACATATTTACAACAGTCACAATGAGAAAAACATCTTGTGCTCCATATAAATCAGAAACAATTGGTTGGAGTCAAGGTGCGGGTGTCAATTACGTTTCGATCCCAACTACAGTCAGGGGATCATCATCAGGACAAAAAGATCTGTATGCCTGAGAGGTAGCTGCCAGCCAATTAAGCGAGCCTAGAGGTCAGGAGGCAGGTCGAGGAGCAATGTCCTACCTGTGGCGCCCCAGAAGCAAGGCTCGAGGTCGAGCGGCAATTATGAAACCTAAATGGTCTTGAGAATTCGTGAAGATACAACCAGAAAATCAAGGAGCGGGAGCCCAGGAAACATAGGACATTGCTCCTCGACCCACCTCCTGACCTCTAGGTTTGCCAAATTAGCTGGCAGTTGCCTCTCTGGCATACACATCTTTTTGTTCTGATGATGATCCCCCAACTGTAGCTGGGATCAAAACGTCGTCTACACCCGCACCTTGACTCTTACCAATTGTTTCTGATTTATGTGGAGCACAAGATGTTTTTCTCATTGTGACTGTTGTAAATATGTATCGCTGAAAGTCACTTTGGAAGCAAATGCCTGAGGTCTGGAAATCTGGTGATTTCCATAATATTATGTGCTCTCTGTATTTATTGGATGTTTAAATAAATACAGTTCTTTCCATTTGGATACATACCAACACAGCTCTAATTGTAGATCTGTGTTTATGACTTTATGCTGCTTTTTTAATAGAGCAATTTTTTTTTAAATACAGCCCGCTTTCCTTAAAGAAAAACAGGATGAATTAAAAAAAAAAAAAAGAAGCTTTTAATTTTCATTTTTTAAGGGCAGGCAGTGGTCCCGGACTCTTAAGGGTGGAAGACTGAATTCCTGAGATTCAAACCTATAAATTACGTTGCAAATCTCTGGCGCTGGCTCTTTAACCCACTGAGCTGCAGTGAACACTGAATACTATTTCCAACGGAATGCAACACGCGTAAATAAAATGTATATTTTTCCCTTTGATTAAAAATATTAAAACCAAGTACAGGCTTGATCCACTCGACCCAAGATAACTTCCCACGTAGTCGCCTATAAACTAAAAGCTAAACTTTAAGCACATGTCTACAGCTGCATCCAAAAGTGTGACGAAGAAAACCACCATCACCAGATGTTTACCACTCCTGGATTGAAGTCATGACTTCTAACATGACCAGAAACCACCTCATGAAATAACAGCTCCAGCCAGCGTCTTCTGGCTTTTAAAGAATATAGACCCAACATAAAATGTGTTGTACAGATTCAGTCTTGTACAGGACTGGGGAACCAAAAGCAGCCCTAGGAAAAATTATCAAACCAGCCCCGTTCTATTCGTTCCTGCGCAATCTCTCTATTTCCATCTATCTATTCCTTTTCTCCTCTCTCTCTTCTCCCTCTTTAAAGTGCTTACTATTTACCTTCCCTCTCCCTCTCTTCCTCTCTCTCTTTAAGCCTCCCCATGCCTGTTGCTATTAACCAGGCACCAGGAGCGGCCCCTGCCTGCCCTGACACTGGTCTCCTGGAGCTTCAGCCCACCAGGGAAATGCCTGGAGGAATAAATGCCTGTCCGGCCCGGGTCTTGTAGGCACAAAAGCAGCATCACTTCAGGCTAACGTCGGCAAATTCCTTCCTCCAATAACATATGGAGTAACATAGATTTCCTTGGTGCAAATTTGTGGCAAATAACAGAACTTAAGGAGCCAAAAAGGTATGGTTGATAAGCCTCCAATGCATAGGAATGAATGACATGTTTGCATGCTTACTATAGGAAGAGAACTGGAAACCCGCATAGCTTTCCAAAACCTGGACTTCAGAT
Source organism: Triturus cristatus (assembly GCF_964204655.1). Classification (NCBI taxonomy): domain Eukaryota; kingdom Metazoa; phylum Chordata; class Amphibia; order Caudata; family Salamandridae; genus Triturus; species Triturus cristatus. Next base: position 174,495,207 of record NC_140586.1, on the reverse strand, counting down.
GTCCGGTGCCAAATATAAAAAGGTGTGTTTTAGTGAGATTTATGATACAATTTCCAGTTTGACATATACATTTATCATTTGTCCTACACAAGTACGGCGACTCATGTTATTACAGCTATTTATGCTCGCAGCCTTGTCAATAGCATTCACATAACACCTAAAAGTCAGCAAACCCTCTTCCTTGCAGAGTTCAAAAATAATAATCCATTGATTATCCATGTGAGACTTTAATGTCACCAACAAAGGTGTCCTAACTCCTTTTTTCAACTCTTTCACACTTTCCAAGTCAAAATATTATTGAGAGGCTACAAGAGGTACCTGTCCCTTCAATTTAACTCCCTTAGGGATGCAGAGTATCAGTTCCTGTTCTCTCTACATTCAATCCTATTAAATATTTAGTAGCTACAGAAGGAACGTATTTCAGTGATGAGCCAAGAACATGGTCCCAGTAGAGCTCCGACAACCTTAAACGGTGTAACATTTTGTCAGAACTTGTCACGACTCGACAGGAGTCACATGGTAGCATGAAACATAAGTCCACATGAAAAAATGAAAAATGTGGCTATGCAAGAAAATCATCAAGATCAGAGAGCTAGAGACTGGACAGTGTCAGCGTGAGCTCCGATATATGGACCAGGTCTTCCGGGTCAGGAGGAGAATAAAGAACAATCACAACAATGTAAGCACTGCATCCAGGACAATTTAAGCAGTAGCGTAGCAGTTGCCTCACAACTACTTGCTTTCATGGTTCCTAACACTCAGTTCTTTAACCGTCTTTGAATTTTCTGAATCTTTGAAGCTTTCTGCTCTTCTCTTCTCTTCTCTTCTCTTCTCTTCTCTTCTCTTCTCTTCTCTTCTCTTCTCTTCTCTTCTCTTCTCTTCTCTTCTCTATTTGTTTTCTTCCTGCTTATCTATATCGCATATGGAGAAGGCTTCTCTTTCACGTTTGGGCCTTTTACATCTGAACATAATCAAAAGTCACTATCATTGACAGTGTCTTCTGGTGCTCCTGAACTAAGAGAAGATATCCAGTTCCTTCATGGTTTGTTACCAGTGGAACCTATTGGAGCATCAGGTGAGCCACACAGAGACGAGGCTTTCGCAGTATAGTGAAAATATTCACATTGTTTTCAATATCAAACTGGATGTGCCTATCATTGTATGCAGACTTGCTGTTCCTTCGGCATGTGTGTTAACAACACTGCTCTGCACTCTTTGAGAGAGGAAGAGAGAGAGAGAGAGACAGAGAGCAAAAGTGAAAGAGACGGGGTGCAATCCAGAACTCCAGGAGACAACCCCCCAACCTACGGTGTGTTCCTCTTCCACTCCCTAGCTCCCTTCACCCCCAAGAGTACCTGTAGATTTGACTTCATTAAAGTCTCAGTCAGCAGTTCTTCCATGGTGGAGCGTGTGGAATAGCATCATGTAAACCTCCCATAGAACCCTCTCAGGTCACAACAAAACTTAATCAAGAAGAGTTACCAGAAAATGGACCTCATTTAAGCCTCTTTTTTTAAGTAAATCCTTCCGGAGTGCCAATAATGGCTAGGTTGCTTCCACTAGGAAAAGAAAACTCAAAGAAGACTAGTGTATATTTACAAGAATTGCCACTAACCAGTTTTTGCGATAGTTAGCGCCAATTTTCTTAATGCTATCTATTGCTGAAAACTATCGCCCTGTTATCGACGTATTTACAATACATCGCTACATGGCGATAGTATCAGCTAGCCATGGCGAAAACTGCAGCTAACACTAGAGTCAAGGTGATAAAAAATTTGACATTAGCAAGAGAAAAGTGACGAAATGCCGTTTAGCGACAAAAAAAGCCACGTTAGTCAGACTAAAGTCACTTTTCAGCCTCTAGAGGCAAAAATAGCTTATAAATAAAATACACCTCTAATGAAAAAAAGAAAATACAAACAATGGAATGCTGAATGGAGCAGCCAGGGCCAAGTTCAGCACAAGTCAACAACCCCACCAATCCCCACAGCAGACAGGATGACCAGCCAGAGTCCCAGGGGAAGAGGAAATGCAGAATCAGGGCCTCATTTATGAAAAGAGGCACATTGCTGGGGGAAAACAGTGATGCAGCACTTTGCATAGCACCATCCTTGCGACACCATAGCAGCTGATGTCTGGAAGCGCGGAAAGTCTCCGGGCCCGGAGGCCTTGCTGGGCCTGTGTCTGAGACCCGGAGTGGGAGGCGGCCATGCTGTGGAGTTGCTTCGTCCTGACGGTGGAGATGGGCAACGTCAGGCCGTGGTTGTGAGCTGTGGTGGTAAACATTGAGGGGTCGGCGATCGACCTTTCCTGGTGGCGAAGTCTGGTAGGTCGCATAGAGACACATTGCTGACCTGTGTGAGAAGACCACCTAGCGCCTCTTGGAGATGTGATCGGTAGAGGCGCTTTTGTGCACTGATGTAGAGAGGTCTGCATTGCATAACATGCACCACCACTAAACGAGGGTGCACGGAAGAGATCGCTAATGGTGATCTGCAACTCTCAGCATGACAGGCTGGAGGATGTTGCACTGCCTGGCAGCTGTGGAGGGTGAGGCCCCTGAGCTGCGTCAAACTTGTGTGGCAGGAGCGCTGCAACTTTATGCCTAGGGGGACCCTGTTGCATCACCTACATCTGGAGGTTCCCCAGCGAATTTAGCAGTGACTGCTGTACCCAGGCTTGTGAAATCCTGCCTGGCTGAGGTACCTGCTGGCTGAGTCACATATTCAGAGAGAGCATGGTGGATTGAGCCCCAATGACAATGTCCAGGTGAAGAGAAGGTGGGGCACAGAGTGGAGGGGGCCCAGGGTCGAGTCAGGCCAGGCCCTTGGGCGCGCAGCTTGATCTGCCATCCCTCACTGGGAAACACGGAATATGCTTGCCACTGTTAGCTCGGAGAAGGCCTGACCCCCTGGTAGTGAGCTCTTGGGTGTATGAGGGATTACCATTGGTGCTGCCTGAACCAAGATTTCTAGATAGCATACGCCTGACTGGAGGACAGGGGCTGGCTGGCCACACTGCACTGCACCGCATGTCATACATAGTGCCTGGGCGTCTGACACAATGCTGGATCGCCTGCAGATGGGGGCGGCGTCGACATTTGACCACTCCTCCTTGTTGGTGAACTGAGCAGATGGGCATCGCTGGCCACCAGAGCAGGTGACAGTGAACAGCCTGGACTCCAAACTAGACTCTGTACTCGCAGTGAGGACCTCCCTCGAACAAACTGACACTTTCTTTGAGGGTCGCATAGACAAAATTACAGTCGATTTCACCCTGGAATGTACAAATCATCACAAGCTGAATTACAAGGTACACGACATTGAGCAAGAACTGGCCAAAGTCCCCCCGAGTACCCTGAGTGCAGCATTGGAGATGTTGCAGTTAATGGTGAATGTGAAGTCACTGGCAAGAACAGTGGATGATGCGGAGGGCTGCTTTCAGCGTAACAACGTGAAGGTGTTGGATCTGCCTGAGGGAGCAGAAGGGGCATATACTGAGACATGGTTGCGTGACCTACTGCCAGCAGGTGCACTCTCCCCATTCTTTGTTGTGGAGCAGGCCCATCGAGTGACGGGGCGTGCCCGCTGCTGAGGACAGTTCCTAGACCCTTTCTCTTCTGCCTCCTACAGGGATCATGACGCTGTCCTGAGGGGGGTACGCAAGCTGGGGGAGATCAAAGTGGATAACACCACAGTTATTTTCTTCACTGACTACACCACCGGGGTGCCGAGGCAGAGGGGTTCATCTCTAGTGGTTAAGTGATGCCTCCGAGGGTTGGGCATCAAAAACTCCCTCTTCTACCCGTAAAGGCTGCGAGTGATCTCAGATGTATACACACAAACCATTGACGCCGCTGAATAGGTCTGGACCTGGCTGCAATCCACTGCTTGCCAGGTGCTGCGGACAAGAAGTGAAGGATCTGCGCAACACACTGTCATTCGTGGAGCCAGTCGTATTGGGAGACATAGGTGGAGGAGGAGTCCCTAGCACAACTACAAGCCACTCCCAAACTGCAGCAGGTTAACCAAAAGAGGCGGAAGAAGCTGCATGCGGCGCCAACGATGCGCAATCGCACTCAGAGACAGGATGGCGACAATTCCCCTGAACGCTACCCCTGTGACGTGGGCTTCACTGCGACGTGGTCATCTGGTGCGGAGTCTGTGCAGCCCCAAGATATGACTCAGCAGATGACAGATAACTTAATTTTAATGTTAACTAGTTGTGCTTCGCTTCTTCTTCCATGGTTACAGACAGCTCCGCAGTCTCTGGCTTTTTGTGGTTCCTGGTCTCCAGGTACTGTTGCCGAAGTTCCAGTCTACCGAGGTCAGCACTTAGAGGGGATCAAGTCCAGTCATCAACCATAGGGAACGGAGCAGTTGTTCAGGTGAGCGATGCATGTCAGGGGTGGTGGTGATGGTCTCCTTGGTGCTCCTAGCTGAAATGGTAGGAGGTCCATGGCGTCATTGGCTTTGCAAAGGATGAATTGTGGGAGTTCTACTATTATCAAAGGGCCCTAGAGGCTCTCTTGCAATGGTGTTACGTCACTTGTTTGACGTTCCGGTGGCACAATGTGCCACAACATGTTTACAAGACCACGTAAAGCCACTTTACGTGGCTTTTCATGCCCTCGTAACTATGTGGCCCTTTTATTCTTTAAACAGTGTGAAAAGGGCATTCAATGGTTGTTGCTGTGGGCATTCTCACGTCAAACCAATGGAATCTGAAATATTCCCAGGTTTACGAGAAACCGTAAACCTTTGGAATGCGACAAAATCTAACACCACCTTAAGGGTGGCGTTTGGGAGGCACTACGAGGATAAATATTTCCATTTCTCCTATTTTTTCACTTTTTCTATGTGTGCAGCATTCTGCAGCACACAGAGAAAGGGGAAATACACTGGATTGATGGGTTTTGTGCAGGTAGGTGTCCCTTCCTGCACAACATTAATCAGTTTCCCAACACAGTCACCCTTGCACCATTGCGCAAAGGTGCCTGTGCTGCCGCACGGCAGCCATTGTGCACCAACATGGATGAAAAGACAGGGGGGGTTTATTCAAGAGTCCCTTGCAACAGTTTAACGCCACCGGTGCGTCATTTTCTTAAAGTACTTGCAGTGTGAATTTTGCCCCACATTGGGCCTTATTTACAAAGTGATGCATCTAGGCATATGCGTGACCTTGTGAAGCCCTGTGCCACATTATACCTGCGTCTGGTATGATATATGCAGGGTGGGTGTTCCTACCCAACAAAGCCTTGTAGGAGTGGCGCAGTGAAAACGATCAGATTTCACTGCGACAATTCTAGGACGCCACTGCATCAACACCTTACGCCTGCTTCATGGCAGGTGCAAGGGTGACACAGTGCCCTAGGGATAGGCCTGCCACATACATTGCTGGAGTTGTGTTATGCTTGCGACACAACTGCAGCAAAGCGTGTCTTTAGCACCAACAGATACGTCAGGATTCCAGACAGATCTGTCATTGATTATGACATGGAGCGCCGTACAGTAAATACGGCGCATCCATGGTTTCACAAGGGGGGACAGTGAAAGTGTTGCATCGCTATTTATCGCAGCGATGCATCACTTTTCATTAATGTAACCCAGGAATGCGCCCTATCTTATTGGTAGGTCACATTCCTGACCTTTTGTTTTGGCGCAGGGCAGCGATATTCCTTGCAGTGCTGTCCAGCACCCAAACAGTTTATAGGTGGACCCAAGTGTTTGCACCAATTTTATGACCAGATATTTTTGAGCCTTAAAAAACTGCCTCTAATTTGACTTAGCAGCAGTTTTTTGGGGGTTTTGCAACATACAAGGAAATCCTTGTAAATATCGCGTAGAGTGTTTTGTGGGAATTTTTACACGGGAACGCCTACCTTGCATCTCATTTTCATTACGTTGGAAATTTTTTGCTAACTGGAGTTAGCTGCAACTTATAAATATGTCAATTAAAAAAAAGCCGCCGTAACGTCAAAAAATGGACACTACGGCAATGTTAAGTTCTTGGAAATATGCCCCTCTATTTGAATCAGATGGTCACTTTCTGGCCATGAATCAATACCAAAATCAAGTTTCCATTGGGGCAGAAATATTGCCACAAATGTGTAATCAATAATTACCTTCCTGGGACCCATGATGTGTGTGTGAGTGGATCTAGCTGAGTTACAGGATGGAGGTGAAGGGAGGGTGGGCTTCAAATGGTCTAAAATTGTAGTTTTGTAGTGCACATAAATAAGTGCTTTCTCCTTTTAGAGTTTCTGGGTTGCATCATTCTCCCTTGGAATTCCCCGAATAGCATTGGCCCAACCTTCATGACACATCAGCATTTCAGTAAAATAAATAACGTTCCTTATTGTACGCAGCAAATGAGACATAGGTTTTCTCACACATGATGTCTGCAGACTAACACATACATTCGCAAGAATTAAAGAGTTAATTGATCTCATAACTTTAGACCACTCCAGCTTCACCACCATAACAAAACCTTCTATTGCATGTACGCTAGACACATTCATACTCAAAGATGACTTAGAGTACACACAAAGGTCACTCACTGAACTAGCTCTATTACACTTATAAATAATTGCCCCTACTAAATTACCAAAACTAATATTTGAAATCAGGTCACTCCCCTAAGTCACCTAGAAATACTGAATATCAAACATAGAAAGTACGCATTTGTGTCAAAATCTTTAAGCAGTCTGTTCAAAGCATTCAAGGCGACAGTGGGAGATCCAGAGAAGGTGGTGAGTCCACCAACAATATTGCACTTGTAAACATCTGAGTAATGTGGAATAGGGACTAGGGGCCATATGTAGGAAGCCAAATTGAGATCGCAAACGCTGAAATTCGCAGAATTTCAGTGTTTGCGATCGCAATTTGGGCAGTGTGCTATGTAGCAGACAAAAACCCACTCGCAAAATAAGGAATCGCAAACTTTGCGATTCCCTATTTTGCGAATGCATTTAAGGAATCCCAAATTGCGATTCCTTAAATGCAATGTAGGAAGCACCCAAGTTGTGCGATTTTGGCTTAAGGAATCGCAAATTACCACCAACTTCAGGTTGGTGGTAATTTGCAATTTGTTTTAAAAATGCACTTTTTTGCATTTTTCAAAGTGCCATGTGGCGCACATACATGCCCTTAGTGCATGTATGTGCGCCACATGTGCACACATGCTTATTTCAGGGGTGCCACAGGGTGTCCTATTGACACCCTTGCAACCTTGAAATTGCATTCTCAATTTGCGATTCTCTAATTGGGAATCGCAAATTGAGAATGTCTTCCCATTCATTCCTATGGGCCTTCTAGCCCATAGAAATGAATGGGAAGGTATTCCTTATTTGCGAATCTCAATTTGCGATTCGCAAATAAGGACTATGTAGGATTCGTAAAATATTTTGCAAATCCTACCTACATTGCGTTTTGCGATTCTCTAATTGCGATTCCCTAAAAATCGCAATTGGAGAATCGCAAAATCCGTTTTACCTACATATGGCCCTAGGACTGTTGACTAATGCTAAGGCCAACCGGGACTAATCGCCTTTCATATCGGTTAATTCTGGTTGGGTGTCCATGCCCTGCCCCCTCTTTCTCGCCTCTCAGATTATTCTCAGTGGAGGCACCTGGGTCCCTCTAATTGAAACAGGTCCTGAACCATGTCTAAAGGCTGATCCTATTCTTTGACAGAGCACACCCATTTCTCCTTTTCATTGACTCTTTGATGTACCGCAGAATCGCTGGATACAGCACTGATTGTTCTTTATTGATTTTAATTCCTAGCTTTCCAAAAAAGGCTGTTTCTCTGATAATATGAGTGACAATTAATGTTCTGTGCCAGATAATGCAGGTTGAGTGATTATTTGAGCCACAACTCATCTTAATAACAGACAACTATGTCGATATTAGAAGACTTTATGTAGTTTGGGATTTTTATATTATTATCTAATTTGGAACGTAATGCCTCCCTCTAGAGATATCTTCAGGCATATGTAAATGAGATCTAGGGTTAGATATACAGATATACATACTTATGTACATATTATCATCCAGACTTAGTGGACTGACATCAGAACCTCCACTGACAGGGTTGTATCTTCCTGCTAATCAGTAGACTCCCGAATACTTTTATCAAAGACTCTTAAAGACAGGAAAGCTATCCATCATGCAATCAACGATGGGTGTCAAACTATTGAACACTTCCATTATGGAATTCTTAACAGAGATCTCATTTGTGCACAAGGTGGCGGTTCTATTGCTTAATCTGACAGAAGGGTCACCAGTGGTTTCAGTTGATCAACAAGTCTATGTAAATATCATCATGCCAGCACCCCATAAAGTTTCAAGTTCAAATTTAAATCTCCTAGTCATTGCTGGATTGCCCAACAGGAAAGTAGAATAAATTAAAATCAGATCTTGGTAAGATTTATTTAAGGTTGCCACAGAATCCTTATCGCTTGCCGTAGCTGGTGAAAAGTTTGTACCTTTTGGATTTAGGTTGGAATTCAACAGATTATGTTCATCTGCATTTACCACCTGTGCACGTGAGCGGTTTGTATTGTGAGAGGATGTTTCTGTACAGTTGGTGGCAATAAGTTTAACCCAAGTGGTAAGCAACAACTCTATCCTAAGCTAATTTTTCAGGGTCAGTTCTGTCCATCACTATCTAATTTTTCTGAATTCCAGTTCACGGCTTCGGAAGTGGACTGTAAAGCTGAATGTAAGATCTGAATGAGAGACACTACAGAGATCTTTATTTTAAGTGTCCCTATCGATGAAGATCCAATGTTGTTTAATGTGTTGCCTCGCTTTCATCCCGAGACACCTTAATCGACTCAAACAATTCTCTGTTTAGCTGTCCTGGGAGACATTTTGTTTGATGGCGAGACGTAGGTTGACATTCTGATTGTTGTAGTCTTATATTGCTTTCATTTATTCATTTGATTGACACGCATAAGAACAATGATTTGTAGGTGAAACGATCTGGACTGGAGATAGTATCTGTAATTGAGTACGGTGGTCACCATTGGTAGACGACGTGCTTTGGGGGCAAAACTTGGGTTAGCAACAGGGGACAAAGACACCAAGTTCAGATCCAAGGCTTTGGGGGCCACACAAAACATTTTGTACAAGGTAACAGCAAAGCTGGTGGCAGCACAATGTCACAGAGCAATAATTCTGGCCCATGGGCCACTGACTTTCTAGCCAAACAAAATATTAATAATGTACTTTATGCACTACATGCACCCTGTGTGCGTTGCCATGGCACCAGCATTTGATGAGGTCAATGGAGTTCCCTGGCCACTCAGAGCGCAGTTGTGGTAAACGTCGCCGCCCCTTTACAAAATGTCAGCACCCCGCTACAGCTAACTCCGGTGGGGGTTGTAACCCCTGAAACAGTAGCGGTACTGAAAAGTAACAGTGCGGTCCCTCAGGGTAATAGAAAGACATGCTCCCATGTTCCCAAGTTATTTGCTGTTCTGTTCTGTCTTTTTCCATCGCCCAAAACAGTTTCCTTGAATTTTAGACTCAGCTCTTAAAATTTGCATATTTTCACAGAATGTCCCTCAAGGTTGATTTTGACAGCTTGCAAGTCTGACAGTAACAATGTTTACAAAACTGCAGCGCTCTGCGACATGTCCCGGCAGCAAGGCGAGTACTGCAATGTTCTTTGTGCTAAAATATGCCGTCTCTGCAAAAATGCTCTTAATTACATTCCAAACCGAGCTGCTCGAGGAAGGGAAGGCTTGTAAATGGAATTGGAAATTCCCTTCAGTGACAAACACCATTTCGAAAAGACATGCCGTCAATTTGTCTGTTTTTTTTATTGTGAATAATTCAAGTTAGTGACAATAGTGGCATCTTTTACCACCACGCCTGCACTTTCCCAAAGAGACAAGAAAGCGCTATAGGCTTTTATGTATGGAAAGGTCGCCTAAGTGCGCAATGACAAAGGCCTATAACATAACATCTAAATAAAAAACAAGTTTGGATGAAGCTTATGTGCCTGGTATTTTTATGCTGCAGGGAAAATAGGAAAGAGTGCACACAGAAAACACATGTAAAGGTGCACTTGCTCTCAGAATCAGCATACAAACCAGAACTCTCTCTCTCTCTCTCTCCCTCCCCCTCTTTTTTCAGCCATGCTTCTTCTTCCATTGGTCTGTTGTTGTGTCATTCACATTTTTCTTCCGCCCACTCCAGCATACAGCATGGGACACTGAAGCAGCCCACTCCAGCCATTGGTTACATTCACTCTGAGTGAAGGCACTCTGCCCTTTCACAAGGAACACATCTTTACACAAATTACACGTCTGTACACAAACTACTTATCTTCAGGGACAACTATAGAAATGCCTGTTTTTTGAGACCCCCCCAAAAATGTTTTGCTTTTAGCCAATATTTTATTGGCAAAACCATAACAAACAAAAAACAAGCATTGAAACAGTCAAAAGGCTGGTTACCATCACCAGACCTACTGACTTTGCCATTGCTTGTTTGTATTGTCTGGTGTGTTTAAAGTCCTAAATGAATAATGGAATAAACAAGACAGGACTACAAGTGCCTGAATGCAAAGAAACAAATATTCACTGGATGAGCCACTCTTGCACAAAACCGGGAAACTCAAATTCATAGTAAACAAAATCAAGCTGGACCCATATATTACATACAGGTAATATGATTTTTAGAATCAGGGGAGGACCAGTACACCAGGATGAGTAGAAGGTAACATTTTACATATGTATCTGCCATGTATAACATTTTGGACAGAAACGTTTTACAAAAGAAACCATAGAGCTGTAGGATAGTGCGACACAGTAGCTAACAAAGAGCCAGACAAGGTGCATTGTGGATTAACTACCCCAGCTGTGTGGATAACATTGGCGATGACTCACTCACATCTTAGTTCTTACTTATGCCTAGTGGGATAAACAGGCATAACATAAAAATATTTATAGCCTTGTGGGGCGAGGGGGAAGGTAGTTCCTTGGCATTCTATAGTTGCAGGAGATGATATTTCAATTCTTTTTTGGAAAGCTAGAGAGAGGGAGAGGCTCCCACCAATGTCTGCAGGTGTAGAATTCCCCTTGAGAGGCTCTAGTAGGTACAAGCAAAGGACCCTGGAGATGGTGAAGTGAGCCAGGGGTAGGAATGGGAGATTATGGTTGCAGTTCTTAAATTATGAGTTTGAATGTGGTGGTGTAAAATGTAAGATAGGAATTCAGGAACAGTGACAGTTATATCTTTGAACTCAAATGTCACTGGTTTGTATATGGCTATTTTTTTGGCACAGCAGCCATCTTGGTGGTGATATGATGACGTGGGAGTGTGCCTGGGTAGATTATATAGGGTTTTAATGGGGAAGAGTTGTTCCTCGTTGTTTGCAGTAGACATTAATTGACGCTCAATAGTATACCAGTGCAGTAGTCCAGTCTGAGTACTAGTGAGTTGATGACTGTTTTAGCTATTTTGAACAGAACAGTTGGCAGATCTTACGTGTGTTTATTATTTGATATTAAGCAATGTTGGCTGTAGAAGTCATGAAAGCTTCTATTTCTATTGCAGGTCGATAAAGTACTCTAAGTTTTTTAGTACAGGAGGTAAATACCAAGGTATGGGGGAACTGAACTATATCAGGTTGAGAAATAGGAAAACGGAATGTGTTTCAATAAAAAAATTAACCGTTTACATTTCATTTTTTAAGAGTAGGCAGTGGTCCATGGGAACACTGTCTGCTCCTAATTTTTGTTTTTTACATTCTCAAGGGGGAAGGTTTCTCATGGAAACCCCTTCCCATTCGCGAATGGTTCACCACCTTCTTTGAGGGCATGTTCAAATATTCATATTTATTTACTGGAATTCAGCCGCAAAGCATTAATACATACCACTGCTTCTCAGTATTTAGAAAGGAGGCCATATACACGCGTCTTCCAAATACCAAATTGGTATTTGGTTGCAAACCCAAATTGTGATCTGGTAACATGTTACCGAATCGCAATTTGGGTTTGGTACAACAGAAAAAGCCTTTTTGTAGTAGCAAACGGCCTAATTCTGCGAATATGGCAGTTTGGAACAGCAAAAGAGCTTCATACATCTGGCCACTGATATCTATTCATTTTCATATTTTAGAAACAAAGGGGAGTCGTCTAGGCCATAGTTGGAATGGGAGTCAGGGTCTACAGTGGGTTTGTTTAACATATCGAGAACCACTGAAGATCTGAAGCATGATGGGAAGGTTCTAGCTTTGAGGGAGGAGTTAGATAAAGAGCTTCACCAGAGCAGAACCTGGGAGGGGAGAGCAAGAGCCTTGGAGGTTTGAGGGCTCAAAGGACCAGATGGTGTGTAACATTGATGGAATCAATTTGATTGCTGGTATTAGTTCATTAGAAGATGCTGTGATAAATTGTGACAGTATATCTGAGTGAGGTTGGAGGGTGCAGAGGTGTAGGATGTTAGAAGAGGTGCAGCTAAGAGTGTAGGGAGTACTCACCGCATACTATTTTAGGGTAGTTGGCTGATGCAAAACGATTAACTGTAAAAGATGCATGTGTGGTGATCCACCATGGCGGCACGAGTTCATTGTTGACAGTGCGTGGAAGTGGTTGTGGGTGACAGGGTCGGCCTAGGGCAGAGAGCAGGCCGAGCACCCAAATTGAAGTGGCCTGTATTAGGGAATCTGAAAGCTAAAAAAGTGACCCATGTTAGCCAACAGATCCACTACATTTGTTTTGCAAGGTATGGAAGCCTGCATGGGTTTGAGCTTATTGGGGGCAATATTTGTTTTTAATATCATAGAAATCAATAATGAAAACTGGCCCAGCCGACCATAAAACAGACCCACTTATAGCCAAACACCAGCCCACATACTCACCAGTCAGACCAGCCCATCAGGCGCTGTCCGATTGCCCTATAGGCCAGTCCGATACTGCAGGACCTGCCATTTTCAGGGGCATTTGGATAGTATATTCAGAGTGTTTGTAGGTCTCCTGGTCTATTATGATTAAGGCTCCCTGTTTTCCGTTTTTACTGATTTTTACAGATAAATACTGACAGAAACCATTTATTTTCCTGTCTGTATTTATATGTAAATGTGGATAAAAACGGAAATTACTCTCTTTTTTTGAGTGATTCTGAATACTTTAAGTCGTGACTGTCAAGCCAATAGCTGTGAAAATTGACAAGTAAGCAGTTAAAAAATAAAGAAATTATTGTTATTAGGCTTTAACTCCAGTAGATATGCAAAGGTTGATACTAAAATGTTCATATTTTCATAAATGTGTATTGATTTATCATCTGTGGGACTTCATATTATAGAAATCTGTCATATATTCAGATAAAAGTTTACTTTTATTGTTTAAATAAATATGGAAATGTACTATTTTTGCTTCATTTGTCTCACAGAACCCAAAATAAAAATGGATAAATACAGATAAAATTAGCAAAAAATAAATATGGATAAATACAGAGGGAAATGTCAAGAAAATAAATACCAATAAACCAGGAGCCCTAATTATGATCCTGTACAGGTACATGACTCCACATAAGGAAAAATATAAGAATCCGCTCAACCTCTTCAGCCAATTGAAGTATCTTTCAGCACACCTGCTTGCACATGTGCGTGCATGCACACACACACGCAAGCACGCACACACACATACACACACACACACATTCCAAAGCAGAATCCTATTTTAGGCTGATATGTGACACAGTGAACTCGCTTTTTCAACAGAGAATCAATAAACATAAAAAGATGCTATGGGTCTTTTCTGTTCTGTCAGCAAAGGCCTAGGCTGTGCTGACAATCCCACAGACAGCAATAACACAGTATGTAAGTAAACACCAGCAAGATCCAAATAGAAGAACATAGAGCACAGAAAGGACTAAACACCACAAACTAAAATTCAATCAGACACTTTTCTTCTTAGTAGTTTCCAAGATGTTTTGCTCACATTTCTGTCTTTTCTATCAAACCTTATTGATATTGATTGAATTATTTTGCGATTGGTGTTAGGCAGCTATTCGCATTTCCACATTTGCATCCCAGGGCAATCAGGGCAGACCTACATTTTGGTAGAAGGCCTGGCATTGCCAGCACACTACCGCCATCTTGGATAGCTAGTGGTCTAACTGCTTTCTCCCACGGTCATGTGGTGGACTGCAGATCCCTCTTAGGGTCAGATGCTGCTAGCCACACTTCTGACTACTTTGATCCTGAACCTATTTGAAGCTGACATTTTGTTAATTGCTAGCAACTGTAGACATTTGTATTTAGGAGTCCGTTACCTATTTAATAGGGGCGTTGGCTTAAATTTCTGACCTGTCATTTCAACGTTATATACAATGAGTGCATTCATTTGTGAGTTGATTTGAAGAGTTATACACTTTTCCAAATTCACTGCGTAGGGCAGTCAGCACAAGCCGCCCTTTGGTTGCAGGCCTGACGTTGCCAGCATACTACCGCTATCTTGCATAGGTAGCAGTCCTGCCAGTGCTTAGTTTGAGCCAGGGGTTGCTAGTGAGGGGCATTGGCGCTTATTTTTGGGGACCAGCACATATTTTTCCATATTAGATATTTACCAAGTGCAAGAGTAGGAAAAACACATAGGTCGGGAGGACAGAGGAAGGAAAAGACAGCAAAACCATAACAAACAGAAAGCAGGAACCTGTAACACCGAGGAAAAGGGATAGGAAGTGGATTAAAGACTACCAGCCTTGATATTCAACACGCAAACGTTTATTTGTACCAGCCACCAGCTTCTGGGTAGAGCTTAGGGCACTGGAACTCTTTCTTTCCCAAATTAAGCACTGGGTCCAGGTAATCTCTTTATAACGACAACTGCTCTGTGGCCAAACAGCAGACATTTGGAGCGAGGTACCTAAGATGATCCTCCCTGTGCTTGCCACGCCTAGACACCGACAGACATGATTCCCAATCTCATCAGCTACTGGTACAACTATTCAAGTCTATTCTCTTTAGAGTGCCATCCGCACTTAGACGCCTTGTCAGGGGTAGTAAGTGCTGCATAAATGCAATTACAATACTATACAATCTGAAAATAGCTAACATAATTATACTTTTAGGCGACAATTTACACCCCACCAAGCCTCTCTGCATCCGGACAATGACTCGGCACCAGTGTTACTCCGTTCCTCCACTCACAACTCAGGACCTTCATGATTTGGCCCACCCGCCTTCCTCACGCTGAACACTGGACCGCTTTTTAATGCTTCAACACGGTTCCTCAACACCCTTGATGGACTTCTAAGATTCGCCTATGCTTACTCTGATTGGTGACACCCATTGCGGTTCCTGTGTTTTCTTCCTCAAATTCTCATTTCTGGACACCCGCCCGGTTGGATTTATCACCGGCTTGCGGCCCATCCCATTGAAATTCGCAACTCTTTCAGCCCTGAAGAAGTCACTGGATCACTCCCATAGGTGACGAAACACGTGTCGGCTGGATGTTTTTTCGTGTTACATTAATTAAATTTATTTCAACTCATCATTCTGGTGTGAACCTCAGATTCTGTTATTGACACTGGACATTCCATGACTATACTCTGACCCCAACTATGTGTGCCCGTGACTTTGTTGCTCAAGCCTCAGGAATAGGTAAACTCATTAGCCTGGACAAAACACAGAAAATACTATCACACCCCCTGCCATGCTGGTTACCATTCGCCCTGTCATCAAGCAGAGACACCAGACTCTGGATCTGTTTCACTCCCCAAAAATTAATGTATTGCATCCTACAGACACCTGGCTAAATCAGAGTAGCTCTCTTCTCTTCCATGAGCGTGTTCCCCTGGAATTCAGAGTTTTCAGGAAGGACCGGGGACATCCAAATCCCTGGTGCCAGCCCTTCATATGTACCAACAGCCCATATCAATGAGCTGAAGTGGAGAAAAATCAGCTATGATACACCCAAATAATGGGAAGGGCACAACCTGCACTTTTCTCAAGCAAACCTGCAACTCAATCTGGATGTTGTGAACTCCATACTCACAGCTGCTTTCGACCGAGTGCTGCTAGTGGAATCTCCAAAAAAGCTCAATTGTAACTAATTCACACATAAACCCTTGGTTACAAACAGGACCAATGAATTATGCCATTCCATGGCTGCAGCGTTTCTGCATATCTCAGAATTTGCTACATAATCCTGCAGAATCTGCAGATTTTTACAAAAAATATGTTTCTAGCTGAAACTGATCAAAAGTTACTAACATTTCAGTGAAATGTGCTGCTTTGAATTAGAAACCCCTATGTAAAGGTTGACTGGTCAGCTTTCATTTCCTAATTACTGTATTTGGGTGTTAAACTTGGGGAGAGGATGTAGCCGAATGGCTAGGGCGGTCGACCTCAAATATGGGGAACCGGGTGCGAGTCTCTGCAATGACGCTCAACATCCTGTGATTCTCGGCAAATCACTTAATCTCCCCGTGCCTCACAAAAATAAATGTATCCGTCTGTAAAAAACTGGTGCTCATGTAAAGCGCTCCGATACCCGGGTCAAGTTTGCATAAAACTCCGAAAAATAAAAAAATTTAAATTAACTGGTACTAATAAAAGAAAGCATTTACCCAGATAGTGTCAAAACATGAAAATGCTTTTACAAAATTATGAAGTAAAACTGGCACAAAATGTGCTGCATTAAGTCACATAAATTGCTTTTTATTGCCAAATAATTTAGTCAACTCTGCCATATAATTTAGTCCTCCCCTGTTGCATAATCCCAGTGGCCTGGTTGCAGAAAAACTAGCCAAGTTTAAATTGAAGGTTTTCCAAGCTGAGAGGGAATGAAGGAAAAACAATGCCTCTGAAAAGTGCTTAGTTTGTAAAAGAATAAGAGCAGGAAACCAAAGTTTTACTCGGAAACCTGCAGCTGACGCTATTGAATGTGTGAACACCAAGGCTGAGTAGTCTTGATTCCACCTTTTGCTACTGTAATCCACCACCATATGCTCCCTGCCTTTTTATGTACTCTTGCAGATTCCTGCTTTCTCCCTTTGTCACATTTTTTCATCTTTCTCTTCCTTTTTTCCCCCCTATGTGATTTTCTCTCTCTTGTTCTGAGTCAAAGTTTCATGAGAAAATAATAAGTGCATAAAAATAAGTGACGGTGGGCACCACCTTCAACTACCTGCTCAAATTAAGCACTGCCCTGAAGTAAAAAAACAACCCAAGGGTTGATGCCTCCTATAAGCAGCTGATTACAAAGTCCAAATCCTGCCCCTTCCATAGCAATCCCATATCCAATTAAATTGACAAAATAGTTGTTTCACATAATTGTGAATTCACAGACCTCCAAAAGCCGTCCAAGATGTTTCAATTCCCTGCTTTTCGTAGATATTGCTCAGTATTGGAAAGAAAAATTGGAAAATAAATTATACCCATGCCCTTTAGACACATAAAAATAGCAGCAGACCACCCGCAAGAGTACCTTGGAGGCTTACACCATGATTACCAAATCCCATTGTTCTCCGTCGGGTGACCTACTCTCCCGGCAGTGGCATAATGAAAACTAATGCCCCCCCTTGCAAAATTTGAAGAGGGTCCTCTGAGTCTCCCATATCTCACAGCAATCCCTTCGCCTTTGGCTGAATGGGGGCACCCTCTCAAGGTTTGAGGGGCCTCAAAAGGATCGGGGTCCCAAGTGGCATAATACAAAAAGATGGGGACTATGGCAGAACATGCTTAGGGGACCCTGCATCTCCCATATCTCAGAGGTATTCATTGGCCTTGGACTGTATGGGAGCCTGTGAAGGTTTGGGGGCCCCTTAAAGGGTTGGTGGCATCCCTGCAGCACAGGGACTGAAAGGCCTGAGTTACGCCTCGGGGGGGGGGGTGTCTGCGCCACAGGGGCTGTAGAGGCTTGGGTAAGACCCCTGCTCTCAGGTTAAGACAGCTCCACCAGAACAACTACTGGTAAAACAATTCTACCACTCCCTAGAGCAGAGGTTTTCAATCTGTGTGGCGTGCAGACCAAAGGTCACATTCAGTAATTGAATCAGTTCATTCATTAGTAATGTTTACACATGTTAACACTGTCTGGACAAAGGCTTCATCTCATTCCTATCAGTGTAAACTCAAATATAGCAATAGGCAACAGAAATGAGTAGTAGAGTGAGTAGTAGAGAGTGAGTAGTAGAGAGTCGTAGTAGAAAGTGAGTAGTAGAGAGTAATAGAGAGTGAGTAGTAGAGAGTAGTAGAGTGAGTAGTAAAGAGTAGCAGAGAGTGACTAGTAGAGAGTAGAAGAGAGTGAGAAGTAGGGAATAGAGAGTAGAGTAGTAGAGAGTGAGTAGTAGAGTGTAGTAGAGTGAGTAGTAGTGAGTGAGTAGAGAGTAGAGAGTAGTAGAGAGAAGTAGAGAGTGAGAAGTAGAGAGTAGTAGAGAGTGAGTAGTAGAGAGTGAGTAGAGAGTAGTAGAGTGAGTAGTAGAGAGTGAGTAGTAGAGAGTAGTAGAGAAAGAGTAGTAGAGTGAGTAGTAGAGAGCAGTAGAGAGTGAGCAGTAGAGGGTGAGTAGTAGAGAGTAGTAGAGAGTGAGCAGTAGAGGGTGAGTAGTAGAGAGTAGTAGAGTGAGTAGTAAAGAGTGAGTAGTAGAAAGTGAGTAGTAGAGAGTGAGCAGTAGAGAGTAGTAGACAGTAGTAGAGTGAGTAGTAGAGAGTAGTAGAAAGTAGTAGAGAGTAGTGGAGAGTGAGTAGTAGAGAGTAGTAGAGAGTGAGTAGTAGAGAGTGAGTAGTAGAGAGTGAGTAGTGAGTAGAGAGTAGTAGAGAGTAGTAGATAGTGAGTAGTAGAAAGTGAGTAGTAGAGAGTGAGCAGTAGAGAGTAGTAGACAGTAGTAGAGTGAGTAGTAGAGAGTAGTAGAAAGTAGTAGAGAGTAGTGGAGAGTGAGTAGTAGAGAGTAGTAGAGAGTGAGTAGTAGAGAGTGAGTAGTAGAGAGTGATTAGTAGAGAGTGAGTAGCAGAGTAGTAGAGAGTGAGTCGTAGAGAGTGAGTAGTAGAGAGTAGTAGAGTGAGTAGTAGAGAGTAATAGAGGGTAGTAGAGAGTAGTAGAGAAAAAGTAGTAGAGAGTGAGTGGTAGAGAGTAGTAGAGAGAGAGTGGTAGAGAGTAGAGTAGAGAGTAGTAGAGAGTGAGTAGTAGAGAGAGAGTAGTAGAGAGAGTGAGTAGTAGAGAAGTAGAGAGTGAGTAGTAGAGAGTGAGTAGTAGGGAGGAGAGAGTGAGTAGTAGAGTGAGTAGTAGAGAGTAGCAGAGAGTGACTAGTAGAGAGTGAGTAGTAGGGAGTAGAGAGTAGAGAGTGAGTAGTGAGTAGTAGAGACTGAGTAGTAGAGAGTGAGTAGTAGAGAGTGAGTAGAAAGTAGAGAGTAGTAGAGAGTGCATAGTAGAGAGTAGTAGAGAGTGAGTAGTAGAGAGTAGTAGAGAGTGAGTAGTAGAGAGTGAGTAGAAAGTAGAGAGTAGTAGAGAGTGAGTAGTAAAGAGTGAGTAGTAGAGAGTAGAGAGTAGTAGAGAGTAGAGAGTAGTAGAGAGTGAGTAGAGAGTAGTAGAGAGTGAGTAGTAGAGAGTGAGTAGTAGAGAGTAGTAGAGTGAGTAGTAGAGAGTAGTAGAGAGTAGTAGAGTGAGTAGTAGATAGTGAGTAGTAGAGAGTAGTAGAGAGTGAGCAGTGGAGAGTAGTAGAGAGTAGTAGAGTGAGTAGTAGAGAGTAGTAGCAGAGAGTAGTAGAGAGTGAGTAGTAGAGAGTGAGCAGTAGAGAGTAGTAGAGAGTGAGTAGTAGTAGGGAGTGAGTAGTAGAGAGTGAGTAGTACAGAGTAGAGAGTGAGTAGTAGAGTGAGTAGTAGAGAGTAGCAGAGAGTGACTAGTAGAGAGTAGTAGAGAGTGAGTAGTAGGGAGTGTAGAGTAGTAGAAAGTGAGTAGAGAGTAGTAGAGAGTGAATAGTAGAGAGGGAGTAGTAGAGTAGTAGAGTGAGTAGTAGAGAGTGAGTAGTAAAGAGTAGTAGAGAGTGAGTAGTAGAGAGTGAGTAAAGTAGAGAGTAGTAGAGAGTGAGTAGTAGAGAGTTAGTAGTAGAGAGTGAGTAGCAGAGAGTGAGTAGTAGAGAGTAGTAGAGTGAGTAGTAAAGAGTGAGTAGTAGAGAGTAGAGAGTAGTAGAGAGTGAGTAGAGAGTAGAGAGTAGTAGAGAGTAGTGGAGAGTAGTAGAGTGAGTAGTAGAGAGTAGTAGAGAGAATAGTAGAGAGTAGTAGAACGTAGTAGAGAGTAGTGGAGAGTGAATAGTGGAGAGTGAGTAGTAGAGAGTGAGTAGTAGAGTGATTAGTAGAGAGTGAGTAGTAGAGTAGTAGAGAGTGAGTCGTAGAGAGTGAGTAGTAGAGAGTAGTGGAGTGAGTAGTAGAGAATAATAGAGAGTAGTAGAGAGTGAGTAGTAGAGAGAGGGTGGTAGAGAGTAGAGTAGAGTGTAGTAGAGCATGAGTAGTAGAGAGTAGTAGAGTGAGTAGTAGAGAGTAGTAGAGAGAATAGTAGAGAGTAGTAGAACGTAGTAGAGAGTAGAGGAGAGTGAATAGTGGAGAGTGAGTAGTAGAGAGTGAGTAGTAGAGTGATTAGTAGAGAGTGAGTAGTAGAGAAGTAGAGAGTGAGTCGTAGAGAGTGAGTAGTAGAGAGTAGTGGAGTGAGTAGTAGAGAGTAATAGAGAGTAGTAGAGAGTGAGTAGTAGAGAGTGAGTAGTAGAGAGAGGGTGGTAGAGAGTAGAGTAGAGTGTAGTAGAGCGTGAGTAGTAGAGAGTAGTAGAGAGAGAGTAGTAGAGAGTAATAGAGTAGTAGAGGGAGTGAGTAGTTGAGAGTAGTAGAGTGAGTAGTAGAGATTGAGTAGTAGAGAGTAGTAGAGTGAGTTATAGAGTAGTAGAGAGTGAGTAGTAGAGAGTGAGTAGTAGAGAGTAATAGAGAGTGAGTAGTAGAGAGTGATATATATATAGGGGTGCCGCTCGTAGGCTTGGACATTGCTTTTAACTTCCGACACTCTGTAATCGTTCCAGAGCAGCAGACCGGCCATTACTGAGGAATGAGTGTTTTTAAAGGGAATTCCATCGTTGGGACTGCGAGGACCAGTGCGCTTCGCGCATCCAACAGTGACTGCACCTGGGGCCCTCTTCCCGACTCCTCCTTCTGACTATTTTAGGCACGCCCAGTCTCGCGTGAGCAGGACGCGAGCGGGGCGAAGCCCGGGCAAAGGGCGGGCCCGTTTAAGCCCGTTCAAGCACGGACAAGACCGGACCGGGCCCCCCTCTTGGCCCTTGCTGAGCATATAGGTAGAGGAACGAGGTAATGACACCAAGGGTCATGCGGAAGAAAACCACGCCGTTATCTCCTATGGTCCCAGGTACTTTGGATAGTTTTCTCATTAGGGCTAACTCCGTGGTTAATAATGAGTTAAACATCTTAGAAAGACGCCTCTCAGAGGGGATCGAAAGCACCAGAAGATCCTCCTTGGGCTTACTTGCATCTGCTAGATCTCCAGATGATTTGGACGACTCACATACTGCCCTAATGGATAGTATTGACCAAACCATCGAATCGGTCTTGCAGGAGCTTAGGACTAGCATATCCTCACGGCGAGACTCGCTCCAGCCTATTCCTGAGTGTGCATCTGCCCCCACATCAGAAGTTGTTTCAGATGTGGGGAGTGAATCTAAGTCGGTATGCGCACGAGGCCCACGGGAGGGAGCCGTTCCTAAAAGAAAATGCGTGAGGAAGTTCAAGGGGGGAAAAAGGCTAAAATAGATTCCCCTCTTGATGCTTTAGCGGTAATCCCACCTGTAGTGGATACCCGGCCAATTGTAATTCCTAATGTAATACCTATTTCAATTCCTGCACAAACCCTCTCCCAATTGCAGCCTCCTTTTTCTATTTCTGGAATGGTGTCTGGAGAACGGGGGATTGCTTAATAAATACCCTTGCAAATGTTTTGAAGGAATTTTTTGACCCCTTGATGGGCAGATTTGACATTATTGATGCTAGATTAAAAGATATAGAAATGGTTACCGGGGCTATTGATAATTGTATCAGGAATAATGGTATGACTCAAAGTGTGGCTCAAATGAATATGCCCGAACCTCTGCCGTTTACTGCTACTAATTCTGCTGCCCTGTTAAAACCTGTAACAGCAACCCAAAGAATTCCAATAGGTGTACCCCCACTCACCTTAAATCTTCCACCTCCCACTACCGTCATATTGCCACTCCTACAGAATCAATCATCTTTCTCTGTAAGGTCTTCCAATCTGTCACCTAAATTAAATTTATCTAAATTAGGGAAAACCTCCAACGAGAATGGTGGTATCAGTAACCAAGATTTGGGTAGTTCAAGATCGAAAAATGTTGTGAATCTCCCACCTGAGGCAGCTCCCTACGTAGTAGTCCTAAGTGGAGTCCCAGAGCTTCCTAATTCGGACTTAGAAACCTATGATTCCTTAAAAAATAAAGTGACCAGTTGGCTGAATACCCACAGGCCTCTCCCTCTGAATATGAGAGCTGACGTCTTGATGGTTAGGAGGGTTAGCTGGCTGGGAAATACCTTGAAGAAAATTAAGGGTGACTGCATTCTGGTGAATTTTAGAAATCCACAGATTGTGTCACATATTTGTAATTGGATGGGGAATATAGGAGGCTCATCTATTCAATCCCTCCCATTGTCCTTTTTCTATTCACCACGAAATACTTATACCCACGCAGGGAATGCTGAAGAATGGACAAGGGTGGGATCCACATCCCAAAGTAGAAGGCATAGGCACATTCGGTACAATGCGCCCATTTTGGATGATTATTCTGGTTATAACAGGTTTAGCTGCCTCGAGGAGGTTGACTGACTGGAACGGGAGAATGGTGTTAGGGGGGACGAAGGAGGGCCTCACTGTGTATGCTCGCAGCCGGTGGTTTCTGCCCCTGATAGTGGGCATTCTAGACAAATCCCGAATCTAACTAATGAAGTCTCTTGTAAAAACTCCCCTGTTACTTTTAACGCCCCATCCCTACTAAAAATTATTTCCTGGAACATAGCTGGTCTCCCTAACAAGCTTATTTGTCCTGAATGGGGCTCATTTATAGACCTTCAAGATATATGCTGTTTCCAGGAAACTTGGGCCAGGGAAGAGCAATTCTGTTCCGGGTTTGCCTCATTTTCAGTCCCTGCCAGTTGGGGAGGAAGGGGCCGACCGTCAGGGGGTTTAACAATCTGGGTCGCTATCAATTTGGGTTGCAGTGCTAGTGTTCTAGATACAGGGTCTGACGATGTGCAGTGTGTGCTCTTGGACTGGCAGACTGTCTCTCGATTAGCCGTGATTAATGTCTACTCAAGACCTATGAGTCTCTCCGCCGAGTCAAGGGTTATTGAAGAGCTATCTACTGTGCTGGCCAAGATTCCTGATGGTACTATGTTAGTGGTGGGTGGAGATTTTAACTCTCACTTTGAACCACTGGACGGGTTGCTGGATGCCATAAATCAGGAGGTTGATGATTTATGGAAAATCCCACCGGTGGTAGGCCCAACAGTAAGATCTTGGACACCTATGGCTGTCCAAATCACATCCCTGGCATTGGCTCATTCGATTAGGGCATGCAATGGACGAGCAAAATCTGATAACCCCTCTAGGCCTACCTTTAACAAGCCAGGGAGGGAGGCTCGACTTGATTATATTTTTGTCCAATGTAAGGAGTGGAACCGAGTCCAAGATTTTAGGGTGGTCCCCAGGGGAGAGAGTGACCACAATCCCCTGATCCTGGATTTTTTATTACTAGGTTTGCGTAAGGGTGAACCTTTATTGCAATCTGATAAATGCAATAGGGTTATCCTGTCCAATAATAGACGCAGGGTAAGATGGGACAAATTGGCTAGCAACCCAGATGAACTATCTAAAGTATACGCTAGGGCTAGTCCAGTATTGGAAGACATGGCTGCTCTAATTGGGCATCAACCTTTGTCTGATTTTTACGAAAAACTGGCCGAACTTAATAAGGCATTATTCCTGAGCCTAACAGACATCTTAAATCCCCCAGCCCCTTGTGGGAGAAGGGCACGAAGAAAGCACCCCTGGTATAACAGGGCATGTAGACTAGTGAAGAGTGAACTGTTGGATGCACTGAAAGATAATGCAAATAGGGATGTTATCCAACATAGGAGATGAGTATATCGACACCTAATCCACCACGCCAAGCTTGAGTGGGGGAATGAGAACTGGGCTAGGTTAACAACTGCCTTAGCGGATAGGGATGCGAGGAAGTTTTGGCAGATTGTGACCACTGGTTCAGCTGAACCTGATCCAGCAGTGAACCCGAACATTGCCCCAGAAGTATGGGAAGATCATTTCAGCTCCCTGTATAAGGGGGACTATTCCTGAATGGAGGTTCCTTCGGGCGAATTACTGATGAGTGACACTGTTGACACAGTGGTGATTAGCTTCACCCTGGGTGAGGTTCAGACTGCTATATCCAGGCTGCCTGCGGGTAAAGCTCCAGGGTTGGATAGGGTTCCCGGAGATCTATATAAACATGAACCCAGAGTATGGGCGCCCTATCTTTTAATAATATTTAATGCAATCTCTGGGGGTATGCCGGTCCCTTCTACTTGGCTGGGAGCACAGGTAATCCCTATCTTCAAGAAGGGGTCGCCCCTGTTCCCAGTCAACTATAGGCCTATTAGCCTAATAGATGTAGCCCAGAAACTTTTTGCAAGGTTGATCCTAGACCGCCTCTTGGATTGGATGGACGAATCTGAGATTCTGAGCCACTATCAGGCGGGTTTTAGAAAGAGTGTATCGACTACTGATCAGATTTTTAGATTGGGTATGCTCTTCTGGAAGACGGCTAAGGTGGAGGGTGGCTCCCTATACACCGTCTTTGTAGATCTGCGTGCGGCCTTTGATTTGGTCCCACGTAGGAAGCTTTGGATTGTATTACGGGATTTAGGAATGCCATCCCCCCTTTTGGATATTATAATACGACTCCACACTAATAACTTTGCAAAGGTCAGGTGCGGGAGAGAAGGTAACTTGTCATCTAGCCTCCCCGTTGATAGGGGTGTTAGGCAGGGTTGCGTCTTGGCGCCAACCCTGTTCTGCCTCTATGTAAATGGAGTTATCTCCCATTTGAATGCGGTCCCCAATAGAGACGCACCAAGGCTCGGTGGCATAGGGATATCAGCGATTATGTTCGCTGATGATACCCTGTTACTCGCTAAGACTCCAATGGGTATCCAGCGAGTCTTGGATGGTTTTGTCTCTTTTTGTTATGATCAGGGGCTGGAAATAAACACGGCCAAAACAAAGTTCATGATCTTTAATCCTCCTAAGACTTCCTGTCCAAATCCGATTATAGATGGGGTCAGCCTGGAAAGAGTCCAGACGTTTGAGTACCTGGGATTGACCCTAAATGAAAATCTGGTTTGGGTCCAACACCAGATTAATTTCCAATTAAAGTTAACGCAAAAGGCGGGGGGGGATTATTAAACTTTGGAATAAATCTCAGACAAAACCCATTGGACCGCCACTTGATATTTATAAAATGCAGGCACGAGGGGCAGTAACCTATGGCAGTGAATTGTGGGGACACAATTGTGCCCCTGCAATCATTGCCACGGAAAACAAGTTCCTTAGGAATCTACTCTCCCTACCTACTAGTTCTCCCCTTCTTCCTCTCAGGCTTGACTTGGGAATCAGATCTATAAAGGAGGAACTAGGCTTAAAGCCCTTAACTTTTTGGAGGCGTCTTTGGGTAACCCCTGAACTTAACATTTACAGGCAAGAATTTTTAGAACTATTAAAATATCCAATCATACGGAAACTCCCATGGCTAAAATATATAAAGGATGAGTTTGAGAGGCTGGGTTGTTCTCTTCTATGGACAAATCCGGAAGAGGCTTGCAGAAACATATCCCGTAAAGACCTGGTCAGTATGTATTATGACTGTAACCTGTCTGTTTGGTTATTGAGCGACAAAATGGGGTCAATGTCGAGTACATTTTTACTAATGAAAGATCATTATAAGATGGAGACTGTCCTGGATGACATTAACCCCATCGGTCTCAGAAAATTATTTCTCCAATGGAGACACAACTCCCTACCAATTAGAGCCCTTACGAGCAGATGACACCCACCAACTACTAAAAATTGTCCTGCCTGTATTGAGGAGCTGGAGAATGATATTCATGTAATGTTTTTCTGTCCTTCTTATATGAAGCCTAGGAAAAAGTGGATTGTTCCCTTATGCAAAAAATGGGGGTTCAGGCAGCATTTGCACGCCTATCGAATATTAAAATCTGATCTATCCCCATTAACTGTTTTTGCTGTTAGCAAATTCTTAGCTGCAATGTGGAATATTAGAAGAAGCCTAGTGATATAATGAAACTACCTCCACTGTACATGACTATTCAATTGATGGATGAGATTCTTTGTTGATATCCTCTACAGGCAATGGTGATGATGTTTTTTTCCTTGGTTAATATTGCTATTTGAAGATGTATTTCTTATACTGGAAATTTGATAATCATCTGTTTTATTTTGTATTCATCTCTTTTATGACATTTTTAAAGTCGAAATAAAGATAATGAAATGAAATGTATATATATATTAAAGCTCCTGGGTTGCCCACGTGTAGGAGAGCACTCTGGAAACAGCGATACCATTTAGACGTCCCAGTGAAGTAAATGCGGCCAGACGCGTTTCGAGGTAAATCTCTTTCTCAATGGCCATTAGCCTATGTCCTACGGCCGTGCGTCACACCTTTAACACGCTGCAACTGCTTCCTGATAGGCGAGTGTTTTTCATGCAGCCCTCACATGATTGTGGTAAATGTAGTGCGGCACAAATTAGACCTTACATGGGTGCCGGAAGACTAGGGTACCATATGCCTGCCCTGGATGGGCTTCTTCCCCTGGAAACATCCCAATTTGCGGTACTGGTTCCCACATAGCACAGGGGCAATGCCCAGTTAATGTCCCGCTTCCAATCTTGCGGTGGTGCTCTCCTCGCGGCTGGACCTGCCGCGTAGAAATTAAAGCTCCTGGGTTGCCCACGTGTAGGAGAGCACGCTGGAAACAGCGATACCATTTAGACATCCCAGTGAAGGAAATGCGGCCAGACACGTTTCGGGATAAATCTCTTTCTCAATGGCCGTTAGCCTATGTCCTGCGGCCGTGCATCACACCTTTAACACGCTGCAATTGCCTCCTGATAGGCGAGTGTTTTTCGTGCAGCCCTCACAGGATTGTGGTAAATGTAGTGCGGCACAAATTAAACCCTACATGGGTGCTGGAAGACTAGGGTCCCATAAGCCTGCCCTGGATGAGCTTCTTCCACTGGAAACATCCCAATTTTCGGTACTGGTTCCCACATAACACAGGGGCAATCCCCAGTTAATGTTCCGCTTCCAATCTTGCGGTGGTGCTCTCCCCGCGGCTGGACCTGCCGCGTAGAAATTAAAGCTCCTGGGTTGCCCACATGTAGGAGAGCACTCTGGAAATAGCGATACCATTTAGACGTCCCATTGAAGGAAATGCAGCCAGACGCGTTTTGAGATAAATCTCTTTCTCAATGGCTGTTAGCCTATGTCCTACGGCCGTGCGTCACACCTTTAACACGCTGCAACTGCCTCCTGATAGGCGAATGTTTTTCATGCAGCCCTCACAGGATTGTGGTAAATGTAGTGCGGCACAAATTAAACCCTACATGGGTGCCGGACACTCGCCTATCAGGAGGCAGTTGCAGCGTGTTAAAGGTGTGACGCAACCCAGGAGATATATATATATATATATATATATACACACACATATATATATTACCTACTGGTGGTGGCCAGTAGGTAGTTCTAGTTAGGACCTAGTTTCCATAGGAAGAGCGTTTTTCTTTTGCCAATATCTTTGGAGTGGGTTTAATGAATCTTCGAGAAATTTTCAAAATGTATACACCACTCACTTCAGCTGCTGTGTTGAAAGTTTTGGGGTGATTTGTCAAGCGGGGAAGAGATAAATGGTGGGGTTCCAAAACGCTTTTTCTCCATGTTAATTTCCATCGGAAACTTTAGATACGACTACAGCCCGAACTGCTGAACGGAATGACACAAAATTTGGTGAAAAAGTAGCTCTTGGTTCAGAAAGTACTCTTTTTTTTAAATGGTGTAAATCTTTTCAGTAGTTCCTGAGAAATGCAAAGATATCTCAGATATACAACTGTGGCCGAGGTGGATCCGCAAACCCTCCCGATCTCGTGCCTGTGATCTGATTGGCTGCCAACACTTCAAACCAGGAAGTGTTGACAGCCATCTTGTGACTCGGTTGAATGAAGTTACACGAAAAAATATTAAAAAACAAGAAAAGGGGGCAGGGTAGACACACTCTGATCCCCTAGGCCTGTTCAGGGAGTCCCACAGGGACGCCCAGGGCCAAAAGAAGGCAAAAGACAAACAATTGATAGACGGAATGCAGAACAAATCAAAACATTCACCCCCAGTCAAGATATCTGGGTTAAATCCATCATTCTTTTGCTCACCATGCCACCTCAGTTTAGACCTGCCACATGCAAATCAATCTCGACCCTGTGCCTTATTGGAACAGTCGAGCCCGAACTGCTAAGCCAGGTCCTCCCTGGACCAGAAACAAGCATCCTAAGACCGGTTTCGGGGTGAAACCCCGAAACCGGTCCTAGGATGCTTGTTTCCAGTCCAGGGAGGACCTGGCTTGGTAGTTCGAGCTGGACTCCCATGAGGCACAGGGTCAAGACTGATTTGCATATGGCTGGGATCAAACTAGAATGGCATGGTGAGCAGAAAAACGATGGATTTAGGCCCAGATCTCTGTACTGGGGTGAATGTATGACATTGTTCTGCATTCTGCCCATCAACTGTTGTTTTTGCGGGGGGGGGTGGGTTTCGCGGTGACACCCCTGGGACATTGTAGTTTGCTATGGGGTGGCAGGAGCACTGCTCCCACCATCCCATAGCAAACAAGTGCTCTGGTTTGAACAAGCGAGAGCATTTTTCTCTCGCTTGTTCAAAGTGGAGCACTTTGCTTTTTACACCCAGAGACCTACATCTTAACAACTCTCTGGGGGTAAAGAGCAATGCTAGCTCCCGCAGGAACCAGCTGGGGCAGCGGGGCCTTCAGGCACCCCGCGGTCCCCAAGGAGATGGCCACGCCACAGGGGATGGGTTCCCTGGGGTCGAAAATGGCACGGAAAATAAAAACATAAAAAATGGGTCAGACCACATGGGATGGGGTCCCCAAGGCCCAAAAAGGGTCAAGGGGAGGGGGGCCACACAGCGCCTCTTCCTAAAATAAAACAAATGAAAATGAAAACAAATCCAGCAACTCCCTGGAGGCCCTGCCCCGTTTCTCTACTACTCTGCAAACACGTGCTCTTGGCTGGGGATGAAGCCCCCTTCGCTGGCGAGGGTCCTTAGGGGCCAACTAGGCCACTGTTACCTCCAGTGAGCCCCACACAGTGGCATTGCTGAGAGGTGGTCAGAGGCCTGGCCCCTTTTTCCAACACTCTGCAAATGAGTCTCTTGGCACACTACTGGTGGGTGGATGAGGTCCCCTTGCGTCCCGAGAGCCCCAGGACTAAAATGGACTTTATTCCCCAAGCAGCAGTGTGCCAGGAGGCATGTTTGCAGAGTAGAGGAGAAAGGGGGCGTGGCCTCTGACCTCATCTCAGTGATCCAGCTGTATGGGGCTTACTGGAGGCAACAGGAGGGCTAGTTGGCTCCCAGGGACCCTCAAGAGGCAAGGGGACTTCATCCCCCAAATAGTAGTGTGCCAGGTGGTTGGTTTGCAAAGTGGTGGAGCAAGGGCATGGCCTGCAACCACTTCGCTGCAAACCACTGTGTGGGGCTTACTGGAGATAACAGTTGGGCTAGTTTGCCCCAAAGGACGCTCAGCAGCGAAGAGGACTTCATCTCCCAACCAATAGCGTGCCAGGAGGCGCGTTTGCAGAGTGGTGGAGAAATGGGGCATGGCATATCAGAACTCAGCAATCCTGCTGTATGGGACTTACATAAGGTAATAGGATGGGTAGTTGGCTCCCAAGGACATCCTTGGGGGCCAACTACAACTCCTGTTACCTCCAGCAAGTCCCACACAGCAGGATTGATGAGAAGTTGTCAGAGGTCACTCCCTCTTTCTCCACCACTCTGCAAATGTGCCTTCCAGCACACTACTAGCTGGGGGATAAAGTCCCCTTGGCTCCAGTGGGACCTTGGGGGCCAAGAAGCCCTCCTGGTACCTCCTGTAAGTCCTAGACAGCAGAATTCCTGAGAGCTGGTTGGAGGCCCAGACCCCTTTCTCCACCACTCTGCAAATGTGACTGCTAGTTAAAAAACCTTAGAAATTCACTAAAAAACAAAGGTTAATGGGACATTATAGTTAGCAAATAGAATTTAAAAAACCTAAGAAATCCACTAAAACAACAAAGGTTACAGAAATTATAGTCAGCAAATAAAATAAACAAACACCTTAGAAATTCAATAAAAAAACAAAGGTTAGAGGGACGTTATAGTTAGGCTGACATTTCACTAGTTCAAAACCAGGGAAATTCAGCCATTATAGTTACCTGAGTTAACCATAATGTGCACCCCTACAATGCACTGCTTATGACCTTTGTTTTTTTGTGAATATACATATATATATACAAATATATATATTTGACTTTATTTCAATGTGGATGATATAGAGAACACTGCTTAATGTAAGCCATGAGCAAATACACATGTAGTGAAATGCCCCTGCAGTCCGAGGAGCACTAACCCTGCTTCACAGCAAATCATGTATGTCTAAGGAGTGCCAGAATGCACCAGTAAAGGGGCTCCAGGATATGAAACCCTCCGTGGTGAACAGAACATGAGGAATAGCAGGACCATAGAGACCATGTATCTTATAAGGTGTATCTATGACATCATCGTTGCTGTCCAATGGGAGAGGACCACTTGATGGAACCCAACTCCCCTGCGCAGATCATGGGGAATTACAGGACCTTAGAAACACTGCATATTAAAGGGTGCTCCCATCCCATCATCCTCATTCTTGGTTGGGAGGGCACCCTGCTGGGGTGTTTCACAGCCCCCAACAGCCCATTTGGTGCGGGAGGGGGCCCAGGCCGTCTGGTGCCACTATTCCATCAGGGCCCCCCATTCAGCTGAAGGTCAAAAAATAAAAGTGAGTTATGGCCGACTCGGTGCCCTGCTTTAAATTCTGCTAGGTGGGCCATGCCAATGGCACCGTCTGATGGCTGTGAGCACCTAACCCTTTCAATTAAGCCATCCAACTGGTGCCAATCGAGAAGCCAAGCATTCTTTTCAGGTGTCTTTGCCTGGCTAGTTTTTTATTAGCATTCAATCTCTCATACAATTGAATGCAAAATACATTTAGAATCAGGCAGCGTAGCATAGCCTTACTGTTGGATATACTAGATGGCAAGCTTAAGCCATGAGAGAACCTCGCAATGTCCAAAATGGAGGCTTGAGACTGGTGTAATAAGAGAGAGAATGAACAATGAATAATTTAATAAGAAACACACTCGGCACAATTCCAAAGAGGAAAATGCATCTGAGGATTGTTTTTATGCAGGAAGGTATGCCTACAACATAGGCACCTTTACACCATGGTGCAAGCATGTCTGCATTGGCTTTAGGCAGCACATTGTGAGCCAGCGCAAGGAAAGGACATTAATGTGCCGTAAGTTGTTGAATACGGAGCACTCTTGCCCTTTCTGGCAGCGCAGCAAGGTAGCTTGCTCCACTAAGCGAAATAAGTAAATCTGCATCTAAGTATATAACACAGGCGAGCTAAAATGGAATTGACTACAAAGCAATAGCAATTAGCAGTGGTTCAGATTGATTCTAGCATTCTCTACAAATGGCAAATGACAATGACTGTTGTAATGCTCTGTACTAAGTGATAATCAGTGCTGTCAAGGGGGCTAATGAAGAAACCCTGAATCCTCCAAAACAATGCTGCGTGCACAGTTATTACATACTGAATGTGGGTGAAAGTTGCTTCATCGTTTATCCCTGGAAGAGTCTTGTTCATTTAGAATTTTGGCTCCTATGCATAAGACTCTCATGGAAATTAGGGATGTGTGAAATTTGTGTAATTTGCTTTTGCATATTTAAAGGAAATTGCAGGAAAATCATGTGTAATTACATGGATGTAAAGTTTGCATTTGGTGCTCTATTTTAGCATGAAATCTGCGCCTGCTTCCATCCTGAACTTGCATCCATGTTGATTGAACACGTTGAACTCGCCAACTCCAGCAACTCCAAGGAACTCTTCAGCGTCATCCAGGAATTCACCAAGCCCCCCAGCAAAACCACGTACATCACCCAATCCCAGGACCTCTGCAACAAGCTTGGCTCCTACTTCCATCTGAAAATCAAGGGCCTCTACGATAACTTCAACGACCAGACACCTGACGCCGAAACCACCTTCTCCTCCAGCAATGCCAGCCAGCCCATCATTTCCTCCTGGACCCCAGTCACCACCGAAGACACCACTTCGACCATGGAAGGAATCCACTAAGGAGCCCCCACAGATCCCTGCCCCTGCACATCTTCCACAGAGCTGCCACCGCCATCACTCCAGAACTAAGACGCACCATCAACGCTATCTTTCCCGACGACTGGAAACGTGCAGAATTCAGCCCCCTACTCAAGAAGCCCTCAGCAGATCCCACTGACCTCAAGAACTACCAACCCATCTCCCTCCTCCCCTTCGTGGCCAAAGTAACCAAGAAGACCGTCAAGGCCCAACCAACAGAAATCATCGAAGACAACGCCATCCTCGACCCCTCCCAATCCCGCAGCAACAACAGCACCGAAACTGCTTTACTTGCCTCCACAGACGACATCCGCACCCTCCTCGACCAAGGCCAAACCACGGCCCTGATACTACTCGACCTCTCCGCAGCATTCCCACCGCACACTCACCACCAGATTCCACGATGCTGGCATACAGGGAACCACCCTCGACTGGGTCCTCACCAGCAGAACCCAAAGAATCAGACTGCAGCCATTCCTCTCCGATCCCACGGAAATCAACTGCAGAGTACCACAAGGATCGTTACTCAGCCCCACGCTCCTCAACATCTACATGGCCCCCCTCACCGCCATTGTCAGACAGCATGGATTCAGCATAGTATCCTACGCCGACAACACCCAGCTCATCATCTCCCTCACCAAGGACCCCATCACCACCAGACTCAATTTCCAGCAACTAATGAAGGACGTTGCATCCTGGATGAGCAGCAGCTGCCTGATACTCAACTCCGAGAAGACAAAGGTCCTCATTCTTGGACCCTCCCCCTCCACATGGGACAACACCTGGTGGTCCACCACCCTCGGCCCCCCAGCCACCCCCACGGACCACCACCCAAAACCTCGACATCATACTTGACTCCTCCCTCTCCATGACCCAACAGGTCAACGCCGTCGCCTCCAGCTTCTTCAACACCCTCTGCATCCTCCAAAAGACCTTCACCCACGCACTCATAACTAGCAGACTGGACTACAGAAACACCCTCTACACCAGGATCAACAAGTCTCTGCTACGCAAACTCCAGACCCTTCAGAACACCGCAGCCAGACTCGTCCTCGGCATCCCTTGACATGAACACACCACCCAACACCTGCGGAACCTCCACTGTCTCTCCGTGGAGAAGAGAGTAACTTTCAAGGCACTCACCCACTCCTACAAATGTCTCCACAACACCGGCCCCCAGTACCTCAACGAGAGAATATCCTTCCATGTACCCAAGAGAAACCTCCGATCCGCAGACCTTGCCCTCGCCAAAACCCCACACATCCGTTGAGCCAAAACAGGTGGAAGAGCCTTCTCCTACATCGCGGCCAAGCCCTGTAACGAGCTCCCGATCAGCATCAGACGTGCCCCCTCCCTAAACATGTTATGTTATGTTAATAAGGCTTTTAAAGCACACTTTTACCCAAGGGTGTCCTGGCGCTGAGCACTGTCTAACTGGTATCCCTAGGCCCTATACTTATTCTGAGAACAACCACGTTTTCAACCTCTTCCTGAAAGAAAGGAGATCCGTGGAGTTCCTAAGATGCATTGGTAGGTTGTGCATAGTGCTTTAAATTGGGCACGTTGTTTTATTGGAAGCCAGTGAAGGTGTCGCAGGCCATTTCTAACCGATACGAACCCTGATGTGCCCGTTAGCAGCCTTGCTGCCGCATTTTGCACCATCTGGAGTCTGTTTAGATGTTTCTTTTGAATATTCAGGTACAGACTATTACAATAATCCAGACGGGACAAAATGAGGGCTGAGACTGCTGTCCTAAAGCTTTCCTCTGGTAGGAAAAATTGTATTTTTCTCAGGGTTCTAAGGTGGAAAAAACTCGTCGAGACCACCCCCCTGACCTGGTCCCCAAACGTCAGTTTGTAGTCCATCATCACCCCCAGGTTCTTGGCTTTCAACATGGGGGATCGCCCATTTCTTTGGGCCACCAGTCTGGCGACCAGAGGTTGGAGTTATTCCCGAATATAATCACCTCTGTTTTGCCTGCATTAAGCTTCAGGCAGTTCGCAGACATCCAACCAGTTACCGCTTTCATACAGTCATGACATCTTGAGGCAGTTTCGGCTTCTTTACCCCGCTGAAGGGACAACACAATTTGTGTGTCGTCCGCATATGATGTTATTGCAGCCCAAAAGATCTTATAAGGGCAGCCAGCGGGCTAACGTATATATTAAAAAGCGTGGGACTGAGGAAAGACCCTTGTGGCACCCCACAAGGAAGGGAGAAAGGCTTTGACCTATCCCTTCCCAGATCCACCGTTTGTAATCTGTCAGCCAAAAATGATTTCAATAGGTTCCAGGCCTTGCCCTGGACCCCAGCTCTAGATAATCGGCCCATTAGCACTTCGTAATGGAGACTATATCGAAGGCTGCTGACAGATGCAACATGATCAGGATCGCCGAGCCTCCCTGGTCCAGCGCCTCTCGAACCTCCTCCATAGCTTTAATCAGCGCTAGCTCTGTGCTATGTCCCATGAGGAAACCATACTGTGAGGGATCCAGCGCGTTGTTGTTCTTAAAAAACGTGCTACGTTGCACATTGATAGCCTTTTCCATTATTTTTGCCGATAATGGAAGTCGGGAGATGGGTCTGTAATTATTCGGATCACTAGGATCCAAATTTGGTTTTTTAATCAGTGGGAGAATTTAGGCTGTTTTCCATGCTGTTGGATACTGACCTGACTCCAATATGAGATTCAACAGAGGCGTCAGGGTGGCGGCAATGACATCTGGGGTGTTTTTGATTACTACTGCCGGACAGGGGTAAAGGGGGGATCTGGAACGACACGCCAACAGCAGGCTAGTTACCTCCTTGATCTCCAATAGTGTAAAACTCTCTAGTATGGGTGCAGTATTAAGTGCCTCTACTTTGACCCGACTGCCAGTTCACCCACCTCACCCTGCTGGTTACTAAAAGAAGAAAAGATG
Source organism: Triturus cristatus (assembly GCF_964204655.1). Lineage (NCBI taxonomy): Eukaryota > Metazoa > Chordata > Amphibia > Caudata > Salamandridae > Triturus > Triturus cristatus. The sequence goes on along the minus strand of NC_140586.1, from coordinate 174,459,726 downwards.
ACTTCCACCTTATTCAGTAAAAAGGAGGCTAGTGCATCACAGAGTACTGGGCTACTGTGTGTATTGGGTTTGGCGGGGTTCATAAGATTAGTTACGGTTCTGAAAAGTTCTCTAGAAGAGGATTTGGCTTCAGTGATCTGTTCCGCGAAGTATGCTTTTTTTGCTTGTAGGAGTAATTTTTTATAGTTTGTAAGGCTTGCTTTACATGTTTCCTTGTTAACAGTGCTATACCCTTTCCTCCAGACCCGCTCCAACCTCTTACAGTCCGTTTTATGCTTCTGCAAGTTCTCGGAGAACCAGGGGGCTGAGGGGAGTCCACGCCACCTGTCATGATCACATTGATTGATTGATTGGTTGACTGGAAGGATGTATGACACAAGGGTGCCTGCGTTGGCACTAGGTAGCCAAACATGCACCAGCGCTAGGAAAGGACAGGAATGTGCTATATAATAGTAAATATGGCGCAATCCTGCCCTTTCACGCAGCGCAGTGCAGCAAGGTGGCTTGCTGCATTGCACTGCATGAAGGAATGATATATCTTCCCCTGAGTTCGGTTTTAGGGGTGGATTTTTGGGGAGGACAGGAAGACAAGGTGGGAATATCAATACGTTAATGTTTTTCATGTTATTGTCATAAATAAAGAACGTTCTTTTGAATATTAAATGAAGACAACTTTTTTGTTTGCCACGTTCATATCTTTATCTCATGCGTGGCATACAAATTTCAACCGTTTTAAATTATTTTTCCACAGCAAATTCACATTATTAGATTTATGACAAAACCATTGAAATGCGAGTGACACCATCGTGTTTATCCTTGTATTATAGTGGGCTACTCCATGAAAGATCTGCTTTGCTTCACAAGTTCTGGTTCTTTACTCACCCTATTTGTATGTAGTTTGCAGAATGCAAGCATGTTAAGTGGTCGGACATTTATGTGGTGAGAAAGGCGACTTTGTTGATATTCAGTGAGAACAAGCAGGCAGCACAAATGGTGGCTGCACGGTACAGGCTAAGGCCAGTCCAGCTTCTATATTCCTAAATGGTGAGGCACTAACATATCGAAGCTTTCATTTCACCCCGTACATCTATTGACTGCACAATATCGACTGCCATGGCATTGTCAAAGTAAGTAGATGTGGAGCTAGAATAGCAAATCTATACTTCCCTATATATGCTTACCTCGACAATATGGTTGTAGCTGATGTTGTGTAGTCGATACACGTACCAGTCAATATTATTGACTTCAATATTTTGACATATAGCCCTTCAGAAGCAACTTCTGGGGCTCATTGTCCAAGATCCCATTGCAGCTGCACCCATTTCTAGCAAATATATGTAGCGCATTTGTGACGGAGTACCCTATCTGCCAAAAACTGTATAACCTCCCTCATCGTTCCAAAAAACATTGCTGTGGCTGGATATTTAGTTTACTGTGTCTTATTTTCTCAATATGAGCTCCAAAGCTACTGGCACCACCTGGAGCATGCCTTGACGGCCCCACATGGTTACCCTTGGCTTGAGGAGTCCAGTATTCATAAAGCATACATTTGTTATCCAATTGGAACGCAATAGTACCTGAGATTCTGGCATCACAGTGATAATCGACAGCATGTGCACAAGATACTACCCAGTAACCTCTGACTGTCTCAGGATAAAAAGCCTTGGAGACATGGAAAGAGTCTTGTTGTAAAGTGCCTAAATACAGTGCAGGATTGGCCTGCTAACTCTACACTCACTGTGTTAACAGAGTCATCAGACTCTCCTTAAAAATGTGCTGCCCCTCATTGTCTAAAGATAAGACTATTACTGAGTACCATAGGCCCATCATGTACAGTGGTCTTTAAATTGTACGGTGGCCGACCCCTGGGAATGGAGGAGTGAGCAGATGTCACAGGGGCACCAGATTTTGAATGTCAGGAGCTATTAATATGTCCTTGGAGAACACAGACAAACATCTTGCTGAAAACATTGCCGTGAATTTAGTGAAAGAAAACAGAGAAGCCATAAGCAAATGCTAATGGGCCTTCAGCGACATCATTTGTCATTCATATTCTTGCTAGAAATAGATGTCAAAGGTAGGCCTCCAAATAATCACACCTTCTCACTGGTGCTTAATTTGAGCCAGTGCTTTCCAGTGCTTGTCACTGGCACCTACTCCAGCCATCACATGGTGGAGATGTTTGTCTATTTCTGAGGTGAGCTAACAGTGTGTTTAATAACATAATGTATGTAAAAAAGAATAATGCCAGTCATCCAGCCCATTCTTAAAGATGAGTGTGGCCTGGAATAGACCAAATGCTCACACTTAAAGGAATGTGGTGGTTAGTTGCTCTGTTGGTAATGGCGCTGGCAGCTCTGGGAGGGGCTATGGGTAGTGCAAGCTGCAGGGGCCTCCTCGGAAGAACCTTGGTGCTTACCATTTTAACAAGTTAAGCACTGCTTCTAGACCCTCATCTCCAGGAAATAATCACACTGTGTATACTTTTAGGGTAGCAAGTCTACCAGCATAACAGGACAAAATTGCAGTGTTTGAATTATTTAATTGATTTAGAATTCTTAAGGGGTGTTAGACCTGTCATCCTTAGGGTGATCTTTTCTGAATCTTTTTGCTTTTTACCTCTATGAGTTGTTGTATCTTTTTGTTGGCCTTAGGACTCTGAGCACCTCACATCTGCTAATCAGTGCTAAAGTGCATGTGCTTCTTCCCTAAACATGTGTGTCCTAGGTTGCCCTGATTAGAGTGAGGATTCCTGCCTGGCTTGGGTGAACACCTCAGCCAACCAAAATTCCTTTTTCTAACATTGGAGATCAGCGGTGAAGACAGGACTTGTGTTTGTGCAATATCATACAGTAACTCATTGTTCACTACAACTCTATACTGAAACCATTTCAAATTGTTTTCAATTTTCCCTGTTAGCCTTTGTGATTTTTCCTGGTATACCAGGTCCGAAACTGGAGAAGTGGTACCTGCACCTGTAGCAACTTATTTTGAGTTGGCTAAGTTAGAGTCCTACGATGGGACCCAGATGAAAGGGTTCTGCAAGGGATTTCAGATTTCTATCAAGGGTCTCATGGGAAGGTGGAGTACCAGAAAGCTTTGCGAGCCTGGGTGGGGACTCAAGTTGCAGGATCTGTCAACACAGGGGAGAAGGAGAAAGAAATTATAGAGAAGGAGGATAACCAGAGTGTAGATTCCAATGGGGATTTACGACTTCTTAGGGAGGGTGCCAAGAACCTGAAGGAAACAACAGTGGTTCTCCCAGCCAGGAGTAGTGTCTCCTTCAGAAACTTGTGCCCAGAGAGGCTGGCGGACCATAGGGGAGAAAGGAAACTGAAATCAGATCTTGCCAAGTTGGGGTCCAGCAACAGTAATGGTGGCAGCATACCTGCAGCGTCTTCACATGAGTCAAAGTACATAGTTACCATGAATTGGGTGACTAGTTATGTGGAAGCGGGTGACTTGGACAAGTGGTTTGTCGCCTATGAGGTGGCTTTAAAAGGGCACAAGGGCCCAGAGGAGTTTTTGGTGGGTAGTTTATCGGGGTACATGCCCACAGCGGGGAGGGACACTCTCCTTACATGAAAAGTGGGGGACCGGACATGATACACTGCAATAAAGAAGCCTTGATGCCCTTGGGCAATTGTTTGCACTCTACAAGTTGATCATTTATTCATAAAGACCATTTTGACCAGTAAGTTTTGGCTGACACCTGAGAAGTACAGACAACGGTTCAGGGCCAGTCACAAACCATCCACACAGGCTTGATAGCTTAAACTATGCTGGTAATGCACTTTAGGGCTTGGTGAGGGGCAGCAAAGGAAATGATTATGAAGGGCTGTACAACTTATTTTTGAAGGAGTACATGCTTGATATTTGTTTTACAGAGCTGCGCCAACACAGAGTGGATAGTAAGCTTTCTGACAATAGCAAGCTTGCTGGGGAGTCGGACATCTAGGTCAGCACGAGTGTCCAAGATAGCATCTGGGGGGGCAGTCCCAAAAGGGTGGTCAGGGTTCTAACCAAAGGAAGGAGGGGGAGATAAAAAGAACAGTTTTATAAAGGCCCCCAAACCAACTCACAGGTAAAAGGGTCTGCTTCTCATTCCAAACTGGCCACCAGAAGAAAAACTACCCTGACAAAAGTCAGCAGCCCAAGTCTGTTTAGTACTAAGAGTGCTTTGAATACAGACACTAGAAGTGGGCCTCCAAGTGTCCAAAAAGAGCATCACCCCCACTGGAGGAAAGTTTGCAGGAGTAGCTAGCTGGGGAAGGAATTTGCCCCAGTTAATGGCGGGAGTTTAGTGGCGTTACTCTAGTGTCCCTGAGTGACAGTGTGATGGTTCCTAAGATCGATGTGCCTTCAAATGCTACAAATTATAGGCAATGGGTCACCATCTGGGAGTAAGGTGTGGAGGTTCTGAGGGATACAGGAGCCGGTATGACAATGGTAAGGAGTCAGATAGTTTTCCCAGAGCAGGTACTTCCTAATGCATTCCACCAGGTTGTGGTGGCTCACAACAGAGACGGTCACTATCCTGTGGCCCTGGTTCCATTTCAGTAGGGGGAGATCAGGTCTTCTGAAAGTTGCTGTAAGCCCTTCCATGTCTGTGGGCTGTTTGTTGGATATTAACTGTAAGCACACTACCTGGTAGGAAGTAGAGCTCAAGACTCATATTGAGATGTGAGTATTACCTGATTGGATCTGTGCTATGACAAATTCCATGGTTGCCCATGATGGGAGTAAAAAAGTGCTGGAGCCTGGACAAATGGTCCAGCCAGCTACTAAAAAGGGGGAAGGCAGGGGGCGTGGGAAACCCGTCCCTGAATGTACCTCGAGTGAGATGGATGGGGCACCTGCAGTGGCAGTCCCACAGTCCACAGAACAGGGTATTGCTCCCCTTGGTGACCTGCTTGTCATGGGTGGATGACATGTAGATGGAGGACCCACCAAGGAGTTCTGTAGGGCACAGAGAGACTGTTCAGCCCTTGAAGGCCCGAGGCTACAGGTTGAAGTACAAGCAGAAGGTGATGTCTCTGGTAGCCTCCATGTTTACTGGAAGGACAGCCTCTTTTACAGTTTTAAGGTTCCTCTGCATGGGAAAACAAGGGCACTGGTGGTCCCCCAATGTTACAGTGCCTTCCTACAGGAGCTGGCTCACGAGATTCCCCTGGAAGGATACTCGGGCCAGGACAAGACCTTTGGTAGGCTTCTCCCACACTTATAGCGGCCCAGATTTAAAACTTCCTCAGATATGTTCCATAGGACTTGTGTGACCTGCCAGGCTAGTGGGAAAACCGGGCAGAGGCTTAAAGCCCCTCTTAACCCACTGCCTGTCATTGGCTCATCCTTTGAGAGGGTGATCATCAACATCGTAGGGCCTATGGATTCCCAGACTGCTTCAGGCAACAGGTTCTTCCTGGGTCTGGTGAATCATGACACTGGGTACCCAGAGGAAATTCCTCTGAGGACTACTGAATGGGATTTTTACCCAAGTGGGTTTCCCCCAAGGGAGCTGTGTCTGAGATGGGGCACAAACTTCATGTCTGCATATATGCAATCAATGTGGAAGGAGTGTGGAGTTACTTACAAGTTTTCTACTCCTTACCATCCACAAACCAATGGGCTTGTTGAGAGGTTCAACAAGACCCTAAAAGGCATGATTGTAGGCCTGCTGAGGCCTTGAGGAAAAAGTGGGATATCCTCTTGCCATGCCTGTTGTTTGCCTACAGAGACGTACTTCAGAAGGGAGCGGGCTTTAGGCTATTTAAAATTCTGTTTGGCACCCTGTCCGACGACCAATAAGTTTGGTCAAACAAGGCTGAAAGCAATCTTCCTGGAAATCAACCCAGGATGTAGTGAGCTACATGCTGGCATTCAAAAGCCAAGTGGCTTAGTTGTGGAAGTTAGCTTTTAACAACCTAGAAGATAGCCAAGCTGTCATAGAGGAGTCTTATGACATAGCCACGGTCCATGCAGGTAACAGCGGTGGGGCGGTGGGGCCATGTAAGGGGGGATTTTGAGAGACTATGGCAAAGGAAAATTAAATAAATAAATGATTTTCCCTCTGCATCGTCCCTCGAAATCCCCCCTTACTACACCGCCCCACCGCTGTTACCTGCACGGACTGCAGCTGGTATGACAAGAATTCTATCAATCTTGATTTACAGTCAGAAAGTGCGGATAATGGATTCAGGGGAGCCCAGAGCTCTCCAGGACCGCTGTATTGGCCCATATGATGTGAAAAATGGGGAGACCACCTACCACGTGGTTCTCAAAACCCCTAGGCAACACCATTTGGTTCTTCTTGTCAATCACCTCAAACCCCACTTTGAGAGGTCTGAGGTCACCATGCTGCTGGTGGCAGATGGCAAGGAGGAGTGGGAGAGTGAACCTCTCCTTGACCTCTTAGCCTATAAGGAGAAAGATGGGTCTGTGAAAGGAGCAAAACTTTTCTGCCACTCTTACTCCTGAACAATAGAGAGACTGCCACCTATTGGGAAAGTACCCCTCTCTGTTCTCCCTTATCCCTGGGACTACCCACCTGTGTACCTATGATGTGGACACAGGGGACAGCCTCCCTGTTTTAAATACATCTTACAGGTTGTCAAATAAGGTGAGGTCCAGCATTAAGGCTGAAGTGTCTAAAATGCTGGAGTAGGGATGATAAAACCCTCCAGTAGCCACTGGTCCAGTCCTGTGGTTCTGGAACCAAAAGCTGCCCCACTGGGCACCACACCTGAACTGAGGTTCTGTGTGGATTACAGAGAGCTAGATTATGTGACTAACACTGATGCTCACCCTATCCCCCAGGCTGATGAGCTAATTGATTGGTTAGGTGCTTCCCGGTACTTAAGTGCCTTTGATCTTACATCAGGGTACTGGCAGATTGCACTAACTGAGGGAGCAAAGAAGGGGTCAGCCTTCTCCAATCCAGAGGATCATTATCAGTTTAGGGCAGTGGTCTTCAAACTTTTCGATGCCAGGAACCCCTATCAACATTTTTTAAGCATAAGGACCCCCTCCCGGCAAACGTTTCTAGAACCTGGTACACCTTATCATGGCCAACCATAAATGTTCTCCAGAGAAACGGGCAATCTGTGGTTGCACCTTATTAGTACCAGTTTAACACCCAAATATAGCAATAAGCAACAATATAAGCCCCTTACGATGCTGGTGCGGTGACGCTCTGGTTACGCAGAGTGAGGACCCATATCTACAAGGCAAAGTAAAGTCACTTTGCTTGGCTTTTCATGGCCTCCTAGATATGGTGTAAGGCAACGCAGAGCAAGTCAACACTGTACACTGCACCAGGGGGTGCTTAACGAGGAGAAATAGCTTTATTTCTTCTCAATTGGTTCCTCTTTCTATGTGTATCTCACATAAAAAGAGGACAAAAGTCTTCATGCGTTGTTTTTGCACAGAAATGCGTGCCTTCTTGCACAAAAACAATCCTCCCAGCAATGCAGACAACCTTGCAAAGTGCTAGCGTGCCTGCATTGGCGCTAGGCACCAAATTGTGTGCTGGCAGAAAGGACAGGAATGCACTGTATCTTATAAATACAGTCCATTCCAGCCCTTTTGAATTGGCACAGGTCAGCACAGTAAAAATACTTGCGGAGCTGCCCTACACCATTTCATTGTAAATAATGCCCATAGATTTTAGTGATATCCAGACCCTATGTAATGCATTTTTTTTTTACATAACTGTCCCTTCAACACATTCTCAGGGATAGTAAGAGTTTTGTAAATATAACAACAATTAAAAGCAAGCACTTCACAGCTTGGTTAACCCTGTGCACTACCACTCAAAAAGCTTCAAGTGATTTGATCAAGTAACTGCAACTGCACTCTCCTATCCTAAGAAATCAAAGCCAGGCAGACAGCTAAACACACCTTTCTGCAGTGTGCTGCTGGCCTGAAAGAAATGCAAATGTGCACATGGGTTAATCTGCAAATCCCTTACATTTGCAGATTAACTTGTTGTGCACATTTGCATTTCTTTCAGGCCAGCAACACACTGGTAAAAAGGCGTGTTTACCTGTTGCCTGGCTTCGATTTCCCAGCACAGGAGAGTCCCTGAATACCAACACTCCAGGGAAAGTATGTAACTACCAGCATTAACCACCTGGGACGTTTTCTTTTAGCAAATGGAGAATGCCACTCCTTTCCCATGCCTTCATGGCCCCCCTGGGGTTCGCTCTTCACGGATTAATGACCTCTGGTTAGGGTGATGCCCTTTGGATTAAATAACACCCCATCCATTTTCCAGAGGCTGGTGAACCAGATCCTTGCTGGTATAGATACCTTCTCCATTGCTTATCTGGATGTCATTGCTGTCTTCAGTTACAGCTAGAAAGACCACCTTTTTCACCTCCTGGAAGTGCTGGGGGGGTGGTCGACCCCGGACGGCATGAGTTTTTGGAGCGGCAGCCTCCCCCGCTCTTACCTGCGCAGGAATCACCAGCACCCCCCAATCCCCTCTTAAATATGGCCACAGTGGGGCGGCTGCCGCAGGGACAAAATGTCTAGCTACGCCACTGCTTCAGGGTCTGCAACAGGCAGGCCTGGCTATCAAGGCAAATAAGTGCCAGATATTGTAGGGGTCTGTGGTGTACTTGGGACACCTGGGGGGCAGGGGAAATGTGCAACTCCTACAGGCCAAGATATAAACCATCATGGCCTGACTGCCCCCCAAAACCCAGACTGAGGTTGCAGCATTCTTAGACCTCACTGGGTACTATAGGAGATTTGTCATGGGTATGGCACCATTGTTGCCCCCTTGAGTGAGCTGACTTCCAAGAAGCAACTAAGGAAACTGATTGGGACAGAGGCATGACAAACTGCATTTGACTCCCTGGAGCAAGCCATGTGCACATCTCCAGTGCTCAGGGCTCCTGACTTCTCAAAGGAGTTTATCATTCAGACAGATACTTCAGACTTGGCATAGGGGTAGTACTATCTCAACTTAATGAGAAGGGCATGGGCCAGCCCGTAGCCTTCATTTCCAGGAGGTTACTCCCCGGGGACAAAGGTGAAGTGCTATTGAGCGAGGCACTTTTGATATGGTTTGGGTACTGATGAAGCTGAGGCCATACATGTTTGGCACTCACTTTCTGACTCAGATTGACCACAGGCCCCTCTGCTAGCCAAGCAAATGAGGGGTGAGAAGCCAAAACTGTTGAGGTGGTTGGTCCCTTTCCCTACAGAGTACGGACTTCAGGGTGGAACACAGAGCAGGGGTAGACCACTCCAATGCTGATGGTCTACCCATGTTTTTCTGACTTAGATAAGAGATCTCCCTAGAGACTGGGTAGATCACCCCACATTCAGCTGGGGGGACACGTATTAGACCTGGCATAGGGATGCCAGGTCTAACACGTGCATGTGTTTCTTTCCTAAAGTGCATGTGTTTCTTCCCTAAACATGTGTGTACTAGCTTACCCTGACTAGAGTGAGGATTCTTGCCTGGCTTGGTGGCATACCTCAGCCAACAAAGAACCCCATTTCTAACAAGAGACCATGTCTTGTGAAGCACCTTCAGCCAGGCCTGGTGTTCGAGCCCACAATGGGTTGCATTTTGGGGCGTATAGTTTAACATTTAATCAATGGTGCTGGAAGTAGGGGTTCAATGGGTGCTGCAGCATCCCCATAAATCCTTGATGTTGTACAAATGGGTAAACACCAATACAGAGACAACTATTTATTAGTATCATTAAATTTATTTTGTGATAAAATACAAGCTGACTCACGACAGGCAACTGCTAATTATTTTCAAATGAAGAGCTGTGTTTACTATTACTTTCTCTTATTGCATGTAAGGGCGTTTTTTAATTGTAGCAAGTGAGAAGGCACAATTGAAGGGAGTATTCTATAGATTTCGTAACTCAAACACACACAAATAAATAAGTGCTTGAATAAAAAAAAAAGGCACACATATCTCAAAATATATATCAGTGGCATGACAAGTACAACCAAGTCAGGTGATGTTGCTGGCCGGCATCCCCACTTTGAAAATTGTTCTGGCACAACTGTCTTCAACGTTGTAAAGATGGCCTCAAATATTCCAGCATGCAAAGTGCCTTTTGGATAAAAAGCCAGTACTGCCTGAAAGTGTCACACACAGCATGGTGCCAGTTGTAAGCTTAGTATGAAAAAAGAATAGTCACGGTTAATCATTCATTTATCATTATCTCTTTGATGCTCTCTAAAGTTCCCTCAACATTTTGCCTCCTTCTCTCACAATATCTTTTACATTTGGCAAAGGTCGTATATTGTAAGAAAAGAGTAGTGGCCAAATGTATCATGCATTTTACTGGTCGCAAACCGCCCAATTCGCAGAATCGGCTCGCTTGAGACTGGTAAGATGCATTTTGGTATGTATGAATTCCAATTTGAGATTCAGCAACATGTTACCGAATCATGATTTGGAATTGCAAATATATAACGATTCAGTTTTAGGAAGGGGTGCGTTTAGGGCGTCTCTTCCTAACACCGTATCACTGCAGTATGTAGGAATGTTTTGCGACCGAAATGTGGTAGCAAAACATTGGAATTTTACCACCTTCTTCAAGTAGGTGGGAACCCATTCGCAAACTAGAAGGGGTCCCCAAGGGACCCCTTCATCTTTGTGAATGTTCGTTAAAAAAAATTATGAGAGGGCAGTGCTCTTGAAAAATGAGAAGAAAACTTTTCATTTTTCTTAAGGAAAATGGGCTGCATTTTTAAAAAAAGTATTGCTTTATTTAAAAGCAATCTCAGATATGGTGGTCTGCTGACCCCAGCAGGCCACCGTCCCGGTGATTTTAGAAGTTACCAATGTGTCGCAATTTGTGACCTGCCTCATTAATATTAATGAGGTAGGTCTATTTGCGACCCATTAGGAAATGATAAATGAAACTCATGGAGTTTTTTACATTAAAATTATTATTACCTAATTGAGATTCACAGAGAATCGCAATTAGGTAATTGCTATTTGCAATAATGATACATGTGGCCCAAAGAGAGAGAATGTTTATTGGGCTGTTCAGTAAGCCCCTCTACCTCGCAATTTCATTTGAACAGGTTTGCTTGCTTTGCTTTATACTGCATATATTTATTTTTAAAAATTCAAAAGCGCTATTGCTAATCAGTTTTGTCTACATTAGTAAGAGGGTGCACCCTACAACCAGATAACATTGTTTAACCTGACCATTGCTGTAGACTCACAGTGTTTGACTACAATCATACTGCATTGAGGACGCCACTAAACACTCATCGTCTACAGCTATGACATTTACATAATGTATTAATAGGGTCCTTACTGTATATTCCCATGTATAGCTAGCCTCTTTATTGTGCAGCCGTAGGGCCTCATTTAGGGGCCAATTCACAAAGAGCCTCCGCACTCGTAATAGAGGCTCCGCAGTTGTGGCGGATTTCCATAATCGTGGCAGGATCACCACACTGGAGTTTCCCACTGCGGAATTCCCGCCACAAGTGCCTAAAACCTGCCGTAACTGTGAATCCTCTGCCACAAGTTCAGAGGCTGTTTGTGAATCGGGCCCTAAGGGTTTGGTAGTGTAGAGGGCATGCCGTAAATCAGTGGTCATCCTGCCCTACCCAGTGCTTAATTTGTATAAAAAATAAATAAGTGCCAGGGCCCTTGTTAGGAGGTCGCTGGACATCACACCAAGCATAGCACCTGCCAACGCTGCCAATGACGGTACCTACACAACTACTAACCATCACACTGGTATAACTGAGGAAATTCAGACTGGTAGAGGCCCCCAAAGCTTAAAGAATGGTATGGGTGACATGCATTAGTTCTTTTCAATTACAAAACAACTGTTGTCCTACCCATCTCTAAATTACACAAACAGCTACCAGCTGTCACAAGCTCCGGTGTTGACACTTAAGTACCGGTGTCAAGTACCGGAAACCACCGGCTCAAATTAAGCACTGACCCAACCAAACCTGTGGCGCCCCTGCCCCATTTGGATGTAAGGGAAATGCTGGGTGACTACTGCTGGCCTACTGACGGACGGTCACCCTCTGAGGACAGTCCATCTGTCACTGTGTCATTGTGTTGTTGTCCTGCCCTAGTGACATGGTGGACACAGGCAGGAAAAATGCACAATGGATCCAATGAGAATACGCACTGAGCGCTGGTCCATTTAATTTTTGTTTTGTGAAAACAAACACTTTGGGAGATTTTTTTGTTCCTAAATAAATATCGTGGCCACTTGGCAAACCTTGAAACAGTAAGGGAGTCCTCACCACGGCAGCTCCTATCACAGCACAGAGATCTCCACCAGGCAGGGATCTCGAAATAGGGTTGACCTGTGGATCATCTCCCATAGTCTAAATGACCATAGAAGTCTGGAGAGGACTTTTACATTAAACAGCGCTTTTTTCTAGTTCGCAGGGAACGTGCACTCAGGACATATGGATGTGGCCCTCGCTGTACATACAAGCAAAGATGGCTCAGCGATCCAGATGTTCATCACTGGCAAAGGCAGCGTTTTGAAGGTCACCTGACCCAGTGGAATACGTCTAAGGCCGACACAACTTCCCATTCTTCAGAAGTTGGGAAATTGATCACCAAAATTTGGTTAAAAGTAGCTTCTGTTATTTACAGCACCCCCTGATGGCAGAAGTGTGGTAGATATTATTAAACCACTCTTTCTATACATCAAGAGTATATAGCAGATATAAGTTTAAGTGGGCAACAGTGGACGTCACAGCCTGGCACTCGCTACCTAAACACCAGAGGGTCCCACTGCAACATGACGCCGGGGACGCATTCTTAGATAAGCTAGTAGCCGAGAAAGACAACAGGCCCCCACGAGGGAGGATTCGTCCTCCTGTCCCCTGTGGTCCTTATGTTAAACCCTAATATCCCACCCACCCCTCGCGTACACATGGCGAACATCTCATTGTCAGTGGTCGTAGCTGCCCTCCCCCCAAGCCCCATTTCCTCCCCCGGCACAGGCCTATGGCAGCATTATCATTATCCTTACATTTGCTACCATAGCCCACCTCCCCCACCCAATTTTCGATAGATAGATGGGACATTTCCATGGCGATAGGGGCTTTGCCTTATTCACAAGGCAGCGTTAAGCCACTTAACATGGCTTAACGCTACTTTTTATTTATTTATTATTTATTAATGATACGCTCACAGTGATGTACATTGCTTCATGCCTACAACGGCTTAACGCTAATTAACATGGCTTAACGCTACCTTGTGAATAAGGCCCCCTTTCACGTTATGCTTAACGTGAAAGGGGTGGGCAGTGGGTGTTGCGGTGGGCGTTGCACCGCAACACCTATTCATTTTGATGCTGCCCCCTATTTACAAGGGCAGCGTAAATAAGCGGCAGCGCCAAAATTAAGACCAGGGAAAACCTGGTCTTAAGTTGGCGATACAAGGAGAAATGCTTTATTTCTCCTCGTTTTTGCACACATGGAAAAAGCAAAAAGCCTTGGATTGTTTATGTGCAGGAAAGTGACCCTTCCTGCATATAAACAATCGTATAAAAAAAATGACATTTTGTGGCTTCCATGTGTGTTGCATAAAGCAGCACACATAGAAGTGACAAAATGGCATTTCAAGATTGTTTATGTGCACATAAACAATCTTCCCCTGCACAGGGACACCCTTGCACTATGGTGCCTGTGTTGGTGCTACACTGCTAAGTGTAGCGCCAGCACAGGGAGAAATGCAAGGCTGCACCATATCCTTGTAAATATGGTGCAGCCTTGCATTTCAGAAGTGGCAGAGTGAGGCTAACGCCTCACTACGCCACTTCCTTGTACATATGCCCCTTTGTGTCAATGTTCTTCTCGATAATGTCACCCTATTTCTTGTAAGGCGTATACCTCCAGTACAACCTTGAAACTATATTTTATTTGCCTTTCTCATCTGAGTTGCTTGTATGCTTAATATGTCAAAAAAGAACCACTTGTACAATAAACAGTATAATAGCAGAGCACTCAAATTTCCCAGTTCCCTTGGTAAGTAGTCCACACAGTCACGGTGACTTTTCGGTTGAATTCTGGTAGTTGTAGTCCTGTTGAGCCCATTCTGAACTCTTGACTGCATATGCCAGAATGCAAACTAAACAAGCATTGGCATAGCCAATAGGTCTTGCTTTTGGAACCTTATAAGTATTTAGTTATGCAGCACCATATCCTTGGTGCAACAACATCAACTGTTGCAGGGCTAAACACTTATATGGTCCCAAAGGCGAGACCTATTGGCTATGCCAATGCTTGTTCATTTTGCTAGAGATAAAGTAAAGGCCATTTGGGCACAAGATATGCACTTGGAGATCAGGTGTGAGGGATGGCATGTGATGGCATGTGAACACATGAAGTGCTTTGCATTACCTGTATGTACTATTCAACGTATGTAATTATCCTGAAAGTCAAGCATTAATCCATGTGTGTAGTCTATGTGCCAAAAACCGTCTGAAAATGAGACGCACAGACGGGTATCGCTGGCTGCAAAATGCCAAGTTTCTTTACCATCAACTGGTAATTTGTCGACCAACATAACCCGCAGGTTAAGCAGAGTGGGTAAAAAAAAAAAAACGCACAAACCGTAAACTTAAAAACAACAACGAGCCCGTGGGCAACCAATCACCCCTTCTGCTGCTGCGTGGCTCGGAGGGATCTGGTGTTTCACGCAATGCAGGACATTATGAACAGCGCAGCCCTACAACAAACCAACACTCTTCTCCAACCCGAGCGTCGCCCCCACTGGAGAATGACGGCAGGCACGTAACACCTGCAAAGCAGTGCAGTTCACATAGGGTTCGTCCTCCTCAGCTTTGCGGGTGAAACACCACTCTGATTTGAGGGCGAAGGAAAGCTAAACAAGCATTGGCATAGCCAATAGGTCTCGCCTTTGGGACCTTATAAGTGTTTAGCCATGCAACAGTTGCATAACTAAATACTTATAAGGTCCCAAAAGCGAGATCTATTGGCTATGCCAAGCGGCCGTGCGGCCGCTAAAGTAATCGCAATCGCGATCAAACATCAAGCGAAAGTAATGTAATGTAATGTAATGTAATAGAATCTTATAGAGCGCACTGCAACTCGACGAGCATCCTGGCGCCGAAGAGGGAAAAGCAAGGAATTAGAAACAGGTAGACGAGTATTACGTTTTTTGGAAAGAGCCAAGTTTTAAATAGTAAACGAAAGACCATGAGGTCATTCAACTGGCGCAACCCCAGGGGAAAGAATTTAGAACTCAAATAGAGGATTATTAAATTTTTGGAAAGAGCCAGGTTTCAAGTTGTTTACGAAAGACCATAAGGTCTTTCACCTGGCGCAACTCCAGGGGAAAAGCATTCCATAGTCTTGCAGCTGCAACACTAAAAGCTTGTCCCCCAAACCTAGTTCTTCTAATTCGAGGTACTCCCACCCGGCAGGCTGTGGAGGAGCGAAGGCAGCGAGAGGGTATATACCAACGAAATTTAATCTGCAACGGAAGGGGACCCATACCATGCAGTGCCTTAAACACAACACAGAGGGACTTAAAATAAATCCTCTGTGCTATGGGGAGCCAGTGCAGCTCCGCAAGGGCCTGAGTGGAGGAAGAGTGACGGGGCGCATCAGTGCCAACTTAGCTGCCATATTCTCAACTTGCTGCAATTTCCCGATCAGAAATCGAGGGGATTCCAGCAGCAATGAGTTACAGTAATCCAATCTGCTCAGGATCAAACTCCTAACTACCAAGGGATGCACATGAACTGGTAGCAGGGGGAGAATCTTCCTCAAGATTCTTACCAGAGAGAAACAGGTCCCCAGAGTCTTGTTAACATGTGACTCCAAGGACAGCGTTTCATTAAATATAACTCCCAAGTTACGGATTGCCCCAACAGGTCGTAGTGGGGGGTCTGAGGGAAGAGGCCAGAAGTTGTCCGGGAGGGAAAGGGGAGACTTTCCCACCCGAGGTACAGAGGATTTCAGTTTTGTCTGCGTTGAATTGCAGTGAGTTAGTTCTCAGCCAACAAGCCACATTCTGCATACATGCGTGAAAATTCTCCAGGGAGGACGACTGCTCTCCCTCCAGTGATAAAATCAGCTGGGTGTCGTCTGCATAGTTTACCAAGCCTATGCCATAAGATTTTATAATATCCACCAGGGGACGCATGTAAACATTAAACAGAATGGGGCTTATTGCAGACCCCTGCGGTACACCATGCTGGCTTTTGGTGAACTTAGACTGAAAGGGGGGGGAGAGCTACGGCCTGGCTTCTATCCGAGAGATATGACTGGAACCATTTCAAAGCCAGACCGGTCACCCCCATTCCTTCCAACCGCTCCAGGAGAACCCTATGATTGACCGTGTCGAATGCGGCAGACAGATCTAGTAGGATCAAGATGGCATGATGACCCTTGTCTGCACGCAGATGAAGATCATCCAACACGGTCAAAAGGGCAGTCTCCGTCCCATGCCCCGGGCGGAAACCAAACTGGACCTCGTCCAGAAGGTTGTTTGCTTCAAGGAACTGGGAAAGTACTCGGCTCACATAGCGCTCAAGAATTTGGACTGGCTAAGGGAGGAGTGAGATAGGTCTATAGTTTTTAAGGCACTCCGGGTTGAGTGAAGGCTGTGAAAGTAATCGCGGCGCGCGCCCGCGCACATGCACTTTAGCTCTAGGCTGGCCTGGTAGCACTTTTTGGAGCCCTCTCAATAAGTTTCGCCAGACCAGCGCATGCGCTGGGTCAGGCGAGACCTAACAATGTCCTGAAAGAGCAGCTCATGCGTGGAGCAGTGAGGATTGAAGACTGTTCCATAGGCCGTGTAACTAGCTAATTGATTCATGATTACAGCCAGGGGGCATCAATGCAAATTGTGAGCACTGGACACGAGCATCGGCATGCAACCCCGAAGGCACGGACATGCTTGATTGGAAATCAATACTGTTGTCCTCTCATTGGGCATAGACCAAGTGGCGGGTAGCGAGGATTCCTGGGCCCTGAGTCTGCCCATTCTCCTGACTCCGCTGCTCATCAGAGTATTGAGACCTCTCTTATCCACAGGAACAGTGAAGAGGGTCCTTCTGACTGAAACTCCAGTGCCCCCAACTCCAGTGCCCACGGCACCCCTGACTCTCCTAATGACAGCCCTAGCACTCAGTGCCACTTGAGTGTAATTAACTTATGGCGCCGCCAAAAATTGCCACAATTAGCAAAGATCGGAACAAATAGCCTTACACATTTCCTTGTTGCTAAGGTAGAAGGAGCACCCAAATGGTAAAATATATTTTTTCTCTGGGAGTAACAAAAGCTATTGCAATCGAGCTGCAAGCACTGCTCCAGAATATTCTAGCAAGCAGGTATAGGGCACAATACTGTTCCCCGCTTCCGTGACTATGTTTAAAACAATAGCTTCCTTTGCCGTGAAGTACCCCACAGACAGCTGGTTTTATATGATACAATACCACACACACCAACGACTTCGCACACATCAGTTATTCATTTTCCTAACAAGTACCTTTTAGAGCTTAGACGAAATAAATAAATGGTGGCGTTACCCAGGGGCATCACAATGTGGAACCAGAAGAAAAAAACACTTTACCCATTTTTACCTTTGCACCACTGGAAAAAAAACTGTCAGCAATGCCACCAACATAATGATGGGCAGCTCCAACTCCAGTCAAGTGACCGCCACATTCATTTACACGGGGAAGGAGGGAGAAAAACACTCACATGATTCTAAGAAATCTGTTTCACAATTTACATGATGGCGGCGAAGTGCCTTGCATCCACTTTTAGGTCTCGCCTAGTGTTGCAGCGCCTGCACTGCACGCTTTGCGAGGCATGCTGTATTAGGGTATTTTAAGGTCTCGCCTA
This sequence comes from Triturus cristatus, assembly GCF_964204655.1. Classification (NCBI taxonomy): domain Eukaryota; kingdom Metazoa; phylum Chordata; class Amphibia; order Caudata; family Salamandridae; genus Triturus; species Triturus cristatus. The sequence goes on along the minus strand of NC_140586.1, from coordinate 174,441,876 downwards.
CGCAGCACGCATGCGCTACTTAGGAGGAGACCTCTTGATATCGATTCGCTTTTTGGGCCAAAAACGTGCACGCGTTGCATTGCTGTCAATGGCAATGCGTGCACGTTTGGCGATTCCCTTGCGGGAGCGAGCTTTCAAACCATCTGTTTGTAATTAACAGATGGTTCCTGCTCGCTCCCGCAAGGGAAACAGGCGCAGGCCCCCTCCTCTCTCCCCTCCCCTTGCTGCCTCTCGTCAAACTTTTTTTTACTTTGAGTGCGAGGCGCGCACGCTTGTTTCTACTTCTACCCTCCTCCTCCTGCCAGTGTTTACCTCTAGTCCCTCCGCATTTCACTCTTTCCCTTAGTTACTGTTTCCTTGTTCTATCAGTCTATCTCAGTGTCCTCTCTTCCTCTCCTCGCCATTCGCTCCCCATTCCCTCTCTTCCTGTCCTTCTCTTTTTACTTTATCTCTCCTTCTCCTTTTTCTCTCTCCTTCTCTTTCTTCCATTCTAAATTTACTCCCCTACTCCTCCTTTTACCATTTTTTCATCACCCATTTCTCACCATGCCCTTCACTATTTTCTCTGCTTTTGACTTTCTGCTCCATCCGGCCCATTCTTTTGCTCGCACCCCTTCGCATTGTCCTCCTCTTCCATTCACTCTCTCGCTTCCTTTTCTGTGGGTCCCCTTCTTTCCGCCTCCCCCTGCCTTCGCTCTTTTCACTCCATATGTGTGCTTCAAGCACAATTGTAAAAGTTCACTTCAATTAGTGACCCTTCTGAAGCTGGTTGTGAAACAGCAACGTCTCCTTAAATTAAACTGAATTGGATGGAAACAAACAAACATTTGCGCACACTGTATAAACCCACGTTAGAGCGGGGCTCGGTGGCGCCAGGCTAGAGAGGGATGACAGCTCTTGAAGGCCATAGAGAGACCGCTGTCATTAGGGCTGGTTAGGGTGGGACATCGCGGGGAGGGCTGAGATGTGGAGGCAGACTACGCTCATTCTCTGTTGAGGATGCAGGACCTTGGGGTACTGCAGATTAGCATGGTATGCATTGCGGGGTTGCAGCAAGGAGGTGGGCTGAGTTACATGATAACGTGCTGGGACAGTATGGCAGGGAGATGGCTATGTGAGGGCAGGATGCCCTTGTAAGTTAAATACTTCTCACGTCTCACAATCCTCAAAATTCGAGAACTCTATATGTCTGTAAAAGATCAACTACATATTTACAAATAAAATATAAAAAAAGTACCAAACTTTGTCAGTAACTGCTAACTGTATTTTTAATTACGCTGAACGCGTGAGAGAAACATCAGAAAGCTGAGCAAATTTCGCGCCATTTTTAAAAATTATTACCTGTTACAGTGAGCAAAGCATGGGAGCATGAATCCTTTTTCCCGGCGTGCACAATGGCTTCCAGCTTCATACAATCTCAGAATTCTTTTTTGGAACTGCGCATGCGCGACGTAACCAGCTTCGCAAAAACAAGGGACGGCGTGAAACGGGTATAGTGAACTGCGCAGTAGTCGGCACACCGGAAAAGGTCGGGTTGTGAAGCATTGCGCTTCCGGTGTGATCCAGGTTAGAGCTTCTGTTTGTAAATTCCTAATTGTAAGCGGAGCGCAGTACAGAAGCGGGAGTGTGGGACAAAAAAACGGTATGAAGAAAAGAGGTGTGTGGCACGCGCTATAAATATTAGCTCGTCCCTCATTAAAAGCTAAACCTTAGTAAACTGCTGTTTTTGTTAGGAGGCCAATCTCCTCCTGGATGAAGTATTTTTATACGAACAACGTTGCTAGCAAAATTGCACCCCTGCGTAAAAACAGTTAAAAACCATTTATCCTTCGACACAAATGCTCCTCGTAAGAGAGAGAGGGCTTCCAGTGGAAACAATGACCCGGCGAGAAGGAAATAATGCATCTGAAAAGAACCAGAGACACCAGGACCCAATGCCCCGCGAAACAGCTAGCCCTTAAAAATGTGTATTTTCCACATAGGATTCACACGGAAAAGAAAGCTGCCCTGAAAACTAAGTTCTGAATTTCTGCTCTTGACCATTTATGAAACAAGCATTGGCATAGCCAATAGGTCTCGCCTTTGGGACCTGATAAGTGTTTAGCCACGCAACAGCTGATGCTGTTGCACTAAGGATATTGTGCTGGATAACTAAACACTTATAAGGTCCCAAAGGCGAGACCTATTGGCTATGCTAATGCTTGTTTAGAAGTGGTGTGGAAGCCCAGCCCATATTTTTCATTGGCTGGTGTCATCGTCCATGGTAAATCCTGGCTTCCGATTGATAGTGAGGCTTCTTAGTCCCTCGTTGTTACCGCCCTGTCTCCTTTTGGGCCCGCCCATCAGGGCTGGATCTTTTATTTGCAGCATTACACTGTCTCCTTCATTAGTCGGTAAACACTATATTTTTTACACAATGGCAACAGCTTGTTTTTCAAAGTTGGCAGGTCTTTTGAAAGACTACTAATCCATTAGGTTTTAACTCTGGACAAACTGCCATCATCGTGCTCGCACGGACATTAAAACACTAATATTCCGAGATCGTGCCCGAACAATTCTAGCACTGGTGACGCGCAGTGCTACATACACGACTATCAGCAAGTCGCCACCACGCATACGTCTGTGTACGGAGCTGGAGACATTGACGCACGTGTTCTCGGCAGAAGAACGGCCCCGAAGCTGGGGCTGGCCGTCATGTCACCACTGAGCGGCAGTGAGGCACTGTTAAGTGCACTAAAATTTGGCTCCCATACCTCCTGTCTCAACCGGGAGAGTTATATACAGACACAGCGTGCATAGTGAACATAGGAGAGGGACTAGCATGATGCGACACAGTTACAGAGTGCCTAGAGCAACAGGCTCTAATATTGTCAGCTATTGACCATATCAAAGTCATGAAAACCCTTGCTCAGTCCTGCCAAGTACCACGCATCAGGCATTAGACTACCGCATTTCAGTGTGGTGATCCGCATCACCGCACTGAAATGGAAAGTCACGCATTATAGCGCCTCCTCAGCTGTCAAATCAGGAGCGCTAACCGGTCCAAAAGCTGATGTGGAGGCGCGGTAATGGTGTATGTTGCTGAGTACTAAGGCAGGTTTTTTAGGGGCTGGCTCAGTTGCTGGTACTACAATCTAACATTCACCCAGTACACGGAGCACCACGGCATTTCTCTTACAATTTAGTGAGGTCTTTATAGGCGGGTCCGCCTGCCACCCAAGGCGCAGTCCTGAGAAGGTTTTAGCTGGCACTGCTCGCACTGTGGTAAGAAATGTAATCATGAAGTGAGTCCGCTACCTGATCAGAGTCGACACACCCACACCTGCAGCAGAGTGAACCTGGTCGCTGGGAGTGCTTCCTCAGCTACAGCCAGCCCAAATCACACCAGCAGCCCTCATATTCAATCATGCCGGGCACCGGAGTTGCCATGTGCGAGGCCGCCCGAGTCCGAGTTGCGGGCTGCAGCTACCAGTAAGTGTGCAGCGTTGCAGCTGCAAAGAAATAAGTGCCTGTGATGTGTTAACTCACTGACTCTAATGCTTGCTGCTAATAGAAATTATAACGAGCAATGCAGGATAGCGGCCTTACTTCCAGATCTTTAAGGCATGCTGTTTCTATCTGGTTTGACCGAGGGAAGGATTTTCTGTGGCCCGCCCTCACCCTCTTCAGTGGAAGGAGAGGGATTCGGTCAACAGAAGCGCCGCGTGTAGAGCTTTCGAAACAAAGAAGTGTTAATTATCTGGGAGGCACAAAAATTTATTTTCTGGACACAGAATTGAAAGATTGCAAGGTTAAGCACACTGCAGCTCAGAAACTGCTGTCGGATGGGTTCTTGTACAGGCACATACAAGTATAAATGTGAAATAAAATGGCCTTTAAGAATTTAAATGTAAACTTACCTAGTTTGCCCTTAGGCGTATTATTTATTTATTTTTTACAACGTAGCCGCATTATGACACAATGGAATAGACTGCTTTCTGTATTTAAGCACCATATGTGAATAAAATGGGGTGATTGTCATTCAGAGATCTATGTACAAAGATGACTGCTTAGAGAGGCGCTAAATTCTTTTTTTAATAGTTCCCAAATCTCTTAATGGTGCAAAATGGCTACTCCGCAGTAAACAACCAGTAACAATTCTACATGATTTGGTGTTCTCTTACTAAAATGCAGAGGAAACAAGCTATACATACGTTTAAAGACAATTCTTAAGAGTTGTGATGTCAAACTAAGACATTTCACTAGCAGTGGTTGGGCCAAACATGGAGAAACATTCACTATAACAATTTTGGTGGGTTATTTGTGAAACCCCTCTCACTACATAGTGCCAATATTGGCAACACTCCCCATCCCCCATACAGCAATCTCCTGGAGAAATAAACAGACAAGACACCTTCTTTGTGGAGAAAATTGCTGCAGGTTTATTTGGATAACAAATATGCCTACATGGTGGGTTATCTTACAGGCGATCCCAGGGCAGGCAGCCCCTCGCTGCCTGCCCACCTGATGAACCAAATTACACCGTGACCATAGCCAATCGGTGTTTACCATATTTGGGGAAAGGAATAACCCCTTCCACCGGTGGATCGCCAGTCCACCCCATTACTCACGCCCCCAGAAGGGGGGCGAAGCATTCCAGGCAACCCCCGGTTGCTCAGGTCCACAACCGCCCGTAGGACTAACGGGGGCCGTCACTCCTCCAGGGTCCAATGTGAGGACTTCCCTGGGGATTTTGGCCTTTGCACTCTTGCTGTGCTCGTGCAGAGGGTACCCCATTGTACCGTACAGCCTCTGGATCGCCCTGTAACTCCGCCTGCAACACAAAATAATAAGCTAGAGCAAACTCTCCCTCCCACACCCTGCCTGTACGCCGGGTAAGCTGTAGGGAGGGAAACGGCGTCAGGGTTGTGGGCAAAGAGGACGCCAAGTGGGCAGGAGAGGTATTTGTACCTCGCCCCCGGCCCACTCCTGCCCGGATGTGACCCTAGGGGGTCCCCAACACTGGGCAGCTGCCTCGTGTACCCTCATGTGGCACTAAGGTGGCCACCCTCTTAGGAGGGTCCCCTTCGAGGACCCGGGGCAGCCTGCATGATAGAAGTTGTTTCACTTACGCTATAAACGTGGTAGTGCTTCCTTTACCGTCTTACAGTGGATGGATGTTTAAAGAATGATACCCCCAGGATTGCGACATTAGGCAGGAATAGTGGTGCTGACTGGGAAGCCTTAAGGAGCAGATAGATGCATACAGGTGCCTGAGATGTGCTGCTTTGTTTTAACTTTAGCAGAGTTAATGGACGCAAACTGAACTTTTGCAGTAAATATTCCCTGTATCAGTAGGGAAAAGACCCCAAAGCCTTTTTTGGTAAACTAATTCTTGTCTGCTCAAAAAAGCGCTTAGCAGTGTCCATATTTTCAGTCTCGGGGAGAGGACGAGTGAGTGCAGGCTGACCACGAAGTGGAGGACAAACACGCACAGGTAAATGAGATTCAGGTGGTTGGTTGAGCCACCGAAAACGCATAGGGGGGCATTAAGATTTCCTGGCTCTGCTCTGTCAATCACACTAGTGGCAAGGTATTTCTCACCTAATTTCATTTAATTTAGTCAGAGCCACATCATCATGCTGAGCCTGTAAGTTACAGCTCTGCTCACAGTTCTGTACCAGACCGTGTTCAGCAGTCTCGAACTTTGCCAGATTGTTAGTTGAGGTTCGGGATCTGCAGCTGTGGTGCACTAGTTCTTCACAAGCTCTTTCACTTCAATAAACCAGTAAAACATTACCAGCCGTTTGGCATTCATTTTTAACTACGAGGTCCTCCTGCAAAGTTAGTGCCCTTCCATTCCTGGTATTCTGGAGCAGTTTTAAGATTTTCTTAGAGTTTCTTGTTGCTCAAATGGTTGTCTTTTCTGATATGTCTATGTTTCCCTTGTCTTCATTGCTTAGTTTTGTTCACAAGAAAGTGTCACTCATAGTCATTGAATGTCACTCATAAGTACACTGACATTATGAAAATGTCACACATAAGCAATCTAAAACCTTGGCAGCTATGCTTGTTTTATAAATGTTGTCATCTGCAAACAGTGGAATAACACTTTGTCATGTCAGCAAAACGTGTAGATTTATATTCCTTGGAGGAAGATAAAACTCTTGATACATCTTAACTTGGTCATTAATCAAACTAACAGAGCGGGCAATGAAATCTGACTCTGCTCTGGTTCACAGACTCATGTTATTTACTGAAAGTTGTACTTTAGCTTTACAGAAGACACAGTTCACTGAAAGCAATTTGCTCCTCTAAAATCCAAAATTTCCAAGATGGCCGTTCTATAGCGTAGTCCGTGATTGGGTGTGAGGTTAGGCACAAGTGATAGGCCAAACGTCAGAGCTTGATTTACATATTTGGAGGCCCGAGCTATTATCTGTTTTCATTGTGAAACCTGGCAATTTGCGAATTGGTAGTGTGCATTTTATACATTGTATGCCACACCCTTAGAGCATTTAGTGCCCTCTCTTTATATTCCCACACCATCTCCCCTAAATTAAAAATAAATCATCCACCCTCAGTTTACAAGAACATGTAACAGAGTCATTTATAAAGCAGTGAGCGGTGTGTACTGGGGAAGCGGAGGTGGCTCATCACTGAGGTCACGTGCAGAGTGCGTCCGTCACTCATGTACCTTGGGGAAGGTCTGAGACAGGAGCCGGTAATTGCCCCAGCAGGGCATCCCCTGAAAAGGGGAGCGAGTTCCCAGAGATCCGGGTCCCAAAGGGGGCGGCAGGAGATGCTAGGGACCGTTTATCTGGTACTTTCGCTGATGCTTACCCCCTCCGGGCATTGGAAGAGGCTCGCGGCTGGCACTCCTCTGAGTGCAATGGCTGAGGTGAGGTAATGGCGCCTCATAACCCAATTCAGACTACTGTCCTCCTGCTTTTTAAATTAATTGCATTTTGTTCTTTCACTTTAATTACCTACGTTTCGAAGCGGAGAAGTATGACAACTTATAGCAGGCGTTTGTTGAATGATTTACATGCCACATATTTTTCGTATCGCGGACGTTTCTAGGCTCTTAGATCCATAGGTGATTTTTGTTGCCTCTTCCACATTTATCATGCGCTCTAATGCGGGTGCACCCACGGGCTTGGGAAGAGGATTGCATTGTGACTGGCTGTGCTTTGGAAGTGGCTTGAGTTGTGGATGGATTTGCCAGGACACAACTCCTAAACAAGCATTTGCAATGCAATAGGTCTCGCATTTACGTGAGTTTAAGCTAATGGCATTGTAAATGACAATTCCCTTTTATTTCGTTTTAAAAAACAAAAATAAAAGGCATTGTTATGTGCAATGTCACTAGCTCAATCTCGCGTAAATGCGAGACCTATTTCACAGTGCAAATGATTGTTGTGGTAATGTTAGTGCTTGCGTTTTTGGGTAGCTGTGTTTTCGTCATTTGATATTCATGTGTATTTAGCATGCAATGCTTGTTTTGTTTTACCGTGGATTGTGGGAGCACGCAAGCAAACATATTTTTGGGTCTCAGAAAGTGCACATTTCGTAGTACTCGCTGGCACTGAAGTGAGCTACTTTGTTTTCAGATGTGCTCCTTATGAAAGCGCAGACTGTCATCACTGACAGTGAAGTTAGCCAGTGGTTGAAGAGGGCCAACCCATTGATTCATGCTGTAAACTGTAGTGGGCACAAGAAACATGTGACTGACAATAAAAGACCAATCGATGATGAGGGCTGACTGAATGCCGCTATAGGAAAGTATATTATATATATAATTGTATTAAAATCAAAAGGTCTTGGTAAATCCCAGACCTGATAAGCACTGACAAAGCCAATAGGTCTCTCCTACAGGAGAGCTATTGGCTTTGTCAATTTCTTTTAGCCATGTTGTACAGCAGTGTGGCTGGTGTGCAGCATGGCAAAATGTTAGAAGAAAAGAAAAGTGCCATGACTTGGCCAGCACTGACCGTGAGGGCAGATATTTGTTTTCATAGTATGGGATTATTCGCTGCCTACACAAAAGAATATATATATATTTTACGTCCAAGCTGAAGTTCACTGTGTTGGTGCTGCATGAAGACATTGCCAAAGAGGCCATGCAGAGCAGGGATAGCAGTGCCATCTTCAACATTGTAGCCTATTGAAAACCGACTTTTGGGCACTTTTCCTCTGGCGGGATAGGGGGAGGCAAGCAATGAAGCAGTGGGGTTGGGTGGTGGACTATGCAAGTGACCGCGAGGTAGGGGCAGAGGAGGACCGAACAAACCACAACACAGGAGGAGGTTGGGCAGCAGTGTGAGAAGCAATGCGAGTGTAGAAAGGGAGTAATGAGATGCAAGTAATGGAAAAAAATGACATCTCTGAAAGTGGCAGGCAATGTAAGGGCACTGGGAAAGGGAAGCAGTACTTGAGCCATGCTCCAGGATAGGGACAAATACCCAAAGAGGAAATTAAGCTGTCACTCACTTAAGCAAGGAAACAAGAGTGAAGATGAAGCCAAACACTGGTAAGCAATGAGTGGGTTCTAAGAACTGTAAGGTAAACAAAATTTCTTGTGACATCACATGCGGCGGTGTCTCAGGTATAACCTAAAGTACAGGGTATGAGAGTTGTGGAGATTGGGTAAACTGTCAAAGAGGCAAAGGTGCCTGCCAAACAAACTTGAGGCCATAAAGCAATGGACTGTACCCCATCACATTTAGGGCCGCTAGGGTGGAAGCAGGAGAGTGTTTAGGAACGGGGCAGGGATCTGTCCTTTATGAGAGGAAACAGCCTTTACCACACACCCTTAACCACACAGGACTGTTACCACACAGTCTTTACCACACAGGTAAGTACCACACAGGTAAGTATTTGTGCCTTTATTACACAGTACTTTACCATAAAGCTAAGTATTTTTTTTAAATAACATACTTTCTATGTTATATAAAAACTTGTGATTTTAGGGTTTAGGGACAGGTAGAGGTAAATGAAGGTAACGGTTACTTTAGGGTTCAGGGTTGGGTAGAAATAACAGTGCATGGGTGACTTGAGGGTTCAGGGGTGGGTAGAGGTAAAGAGAGAGGAGGGTGACTTGAGGGTACAGGGGTGGGCAGAGGTAATGGGAGGGGACAGAGATTTGAGGGTTCAGGGGAGGGTAGCGGTAAAGGGAGTGGGTGGGAGGGCGACTTGAGTGTTCAGGGGTGCATTGAGGTAAAGGGAGGCAAGGGTGATTTGAGGGGTCAGAAGTGGGAAGAGGTAGAGGGAGGGGAGGGTGGCTTAAGTGCTCAGAGGTGGGTAGAGGGAGGCGAGGGTGACTTGAGGGTTCAGGGGTGGATTGAGGTAAAGGGATGCAAGGGTGATTTGAGGGCTCAGAGGTGGTTAGAGGTAGAGGGAGGCGAGACTAAGTTGAGGAGTCAGAGGTGGGTAGGGTTAAAGGAAGGTGAGGGTGACTTGAGGGTTCTGGAATAGGTAGATGTAAAGGGAGACAAGGGTGACTTGAGGGTTCAGAGGTGGGTAGAGGTAGAGGGAGGTGAGGGTGATTTGAGGGCTCAGAGGTGGATAGAGGTAGAGGGAGGTGAGGGTGACTTGAGGGTTCAGGGGTGGATTGAGGTAAAGCTAGGCAAGGCTGATTTGAGGGCTCAGAGGTGGGTAGAGGTAGAAGGAGATTAGGGTGAGTTGAGGAGTCAGGGGTGCGTAGGGGTAAAGGGATGCAAGGGTGACTTGAGGGTTCTGAGATGGGTAGAGGTAAAAGGGTTTAGGGTGACTTGAGGGTTCAGGGGTGGGTAGGGGTAAAGGGAGGCGAGGGTGGCTTGAGGATTCCGAGGTGGGTAGAAGTAAAAGGGTTGAGGGTAACTTTTCCACAACACCACCAAACAATCACAGAACCAAGTGTAGCTCTCAGGCATGAACATATACTGCTTCACCTGCCCATCTCACTACCAGTGGCAAATCACTTGGATTAACCCTCGACACGGACCTTGTCTTTAAAGAAGAAATTGCTAGCAAAACAAAGACAACTCTGTAGCAGTTCTTACTTATGTAACAAGTGAAACCCTTTCTTCTAGAAACAGACTTTAAAACAATAGAGCAAGGCCTCATCCTCTCACAGCTTAATGGAGGCATTGCTCTGCTACGTCGCCTACCCAGCATAATTCTGGTATCCTTCAAAGGCATCATATCACCACAGTACACTTGGTCAACAGCCTCTGAAGATTCAACCACATCACACCTACCCTGAAGGAAGCTGATTGGCTTCCAATCTAGGGATGATTCATTTCAATATCCCCCTCCCCAACCCTCTCTCCTTCAGGCTGAAACCAGTAGCTGGCTTCTTTTGAAGTTGGCTGCCTGAGGTGACTGTCCCTCTCCTTTTTCCATGTTATATCACTAAGATAACAAAACTGTGCATGATCAAGGCCACACACTCAAAGAAAGACTTCCCTGCTCAGAAGTAAAGACAATAACCATGCGCAGTAGGCCAAAAGTGGCAAAATCACAGTAATTTGTTAACCAAAAAACGAGCAAGCAAATCAGCTAAGGTTTCAGGAATTACTTTGGAGGACCGCGTTCTCAGTGACATTTCAGAAGGTTGACCATTGGAGTTAGCTCACAAATGCTCCCATGCTCTTTAAATGTCAAGGTCACCAGGCCGCAAACCATCGATCGCAGTGGTGAATAATTTTTTTATTTAAGAGAGTCTAGCAAAAGTTAAAAGAGACTCAAAGATGCCATATGTATAGGTGGCAAAAGTAGGATTATAACCATGCAGGCCTACAAGCTTGACTAGGATCCTGATTGTGTACATTACTTTGAGTGTGCAGAGTCTGAACAAAATACTAACAAGTTGTACAACCATTTTTAATTTTCTATTGTCATCACTTTAGAAATCCACTTATGACATCACCGCAATTTCAATAATGTTGCTGCGTTATTGGGAGCATGTGCTACCTAACTTGGCAATCATTATAGTCTTGAGAATAACAGTCTCAACATTTCACAGGGTGACCTCATAGGAAGATAAAGGCACCAACCAAGCATGTGCAGTTTTAAGAAATAGATGTCCTTTTTGCAAAGTTGCACACCTCCCAACATCAGACTGGGACAAAAAATAGGCCCAAGCACGAAAATAAATCAGATAGTCAAAAAACAAATGGCACACATTTGCAAATCAGGCCTGTTTTAAACTTATACAGACAAGCTGTATATGTTTTTCACAATGTATGGGAGACTGCATGGATCTGTGCTTGCTGCAGGCAATGTTTGTTTTAATATCTGAACTCAATAGTAAAAACCAGTCCATCTGGTTATAAAACCAGCCAAAAAACTGCTAGAAGCCTACACACTGATCTGCCAGCCCATCGGGCATTGCCTGATTGCCCTATAGACCAGACCAACCCTGACACCTCTCAAAAATGTAGCATGGGTTGAGCACAAAAGCAGAGGTCCCAAATGCAGATTAGTACATGTATTGCTGCACCTTAACAAAGATAGTCGTAAAGGGAGTACTGTGCACTAGTAAGAAAGAATAGAGCTGCAGTAGCTGCATTAATCTGTGTCTTAACTGTATTAAGGGCCCCCGGGCAAAGCAGTGTTCTGGACCCTACTTACACAACAACTCACAGAAATAAAAATGTTTAACGGAAAATTTGTGTTCAATTCTGGTCTGATAGGGCCCTTATGCTCGTGTGGCCCCCGGGCAACTGCCCAGCGTGCCCATGCGTTAAGACGCCACTGATCTTAAGGAGCTTCCGAAGGGTCAAATGGCATGCACCATCTTTCGCTGAGGCAACAGTCTTACAACACCAGATACTTTTGCAGTTAAAAATGAACTGATCTTTGTCCATAACAAGGTCCGCTGTTAAAAAAAATCAATATGTCCTAATGCTAGTGATTAGGAAGTGTGCAGAAGTGTCTGTGAGAGGGCAGTATTTCTGCATAAAGTAGAATGCGAGAGAACTGCTAATCGAAAAGAGCTTTCTATTCATAAATTTCCATTTAGTGAAGCTAATAATGGAACCTAATCATATGCAGTGAGGCAGCTGTAAACAAGCAGGCAGCTGGCCATAATTCCTTTAACACAGCCTGTCACTGGACACTAACCCAGTAAGGTTATTAGCCAGACCATACCTACCTGTAATTTACCCCCGGTTCCAGGCCTGGATTACCAAATAGGAATGTTAGGGACCAGTCTATAGGCCCCACTCCTTTTAGGGGCCCCGTGATAACAGATCAAAACAATATTGATTTGATCTTGAAAGAAAATTACAATCAAGCTTTCTTCAATATTGTTTCAAAAATTTTGAAAAAAAAGTATCAACTCAAAGATTCGAAAACTTAACATTAAAGACTATATAGAGAAAATACTGCATTAATGTAATGTACACATTAACAACTTAGGGGTCGATTATGATCTTGTTAGGAAGGCCTCCAGACCTGTTCCGGAACAAGCAAATCTGATTCAGAGCCTATGTTTCCCACCAAATCTTCCCCCGTTCCGAAGACCAAGTACGATGCGAAGATCTCGTCCGCGTCGACTGAATTGTTTCCAAACCCGATCCTACCAGTCCGACTTGTTCGCAGCCAGATCGTGCCGCTCAATGGAGCCGGCTTCCGAATGAACGAGTATGATGCACGATTCGGACAGCCGTATCAACTCGGTCTCAGCGAGACGAAACGGCTGTGGGAATCGGACTTCAGGGGCCTGTAGCAGACCCTCCTTCACCCGGGGCCCTCCGAATCGGTCCCATGGGGGCACCCATAGGTCCCCCCTTTCCAAGCATGCACAGTCTGGCAGGCACCATGGGGTGCCTGCCACAGGGTGTACGCTTTTCCCCACCCACCCCTTTTTGCTATGGGAGTCTGTGTACGCATTTGGTATACAGGCTCCCATAGAGTTCAATGGGAGTCAGAGCGAACCAAGTCCGTCACCATACGGGTGCATCGGAATCAGTTGCTCGGACTCACGGAGCGCAATTCGCAAGGAAAGCCCTCTGGACTGAGTCATACGGAGGGCTTTCCTAACAAGATCATAATTGGCCCCTTAAAGTACATAAACCAGAGACATCAAATTCACAGAACAATTTGTCTCTTAAAGGCTCATCTTCTGACAGCTGTCAGTTTGTAAATAAAATCCAGTGTATTGGTATTAAGAGATAATTTGCGTGGGGGGGGCCCAGAAATTTTAACTGCCTAGGGACCTTCACAGGGCTTAATCCGACATTGCCCGATTCCAACCTCCAGGCTCTGTTATGTCTCTCAGAATCTATAGTGAGTTCTTGTGACTCTTGGCCTAAGAATTCGAGTGCCTCAGCTGCCTCCTAAATTTTTTCACATGTACTGTGTGTTCCGAAGGGCTTGGTTGTACACATCTTCCAACAAACTCTGGTGCTGCGCTCCAAGCGCCAAATAGGGCGACACCCCTTACATACAGAGTAGAATACTAGGCCTACGTGAAATTTATGTTAAAACTGTGTAATGTCAAGTACTATCAGTAATTTTGCAGTATGCTTGTTATGCGAAATTCCAGAAATTATGATATTATGCATTTCGCCTAATTACACAGAGTTGACACAAAAAGTTCAAGTAAGCCCAAGCAAAGAATGTGAATGACCAGAACATGAACCGTTTCTGTTCATGGTGGTTTTATTTTTGGCCAAATATTTTTAGCATAAAATGTGTCCTCGCATCCATTTTAATATTAAAATACAGCTTTACAAAATTGTACATAATTTAATGTAGTTATTCCAAAATTCTTACAAATATGCAAAAGCAAATTACTTTTATTTCACACGCCCCCACACGTGAGCTCCAAGGTTAGACTGCCTCCAGACTGAATCTCATTGATCACAGTCAAGACTGTGGGCCAACAATTATTTTTCTGTTGTGCGATCAATTTTAAGCCAATTCTTGTACCCGGACAGAAACTCCTTAGGAGTGGAGAAATAAGGCTACAAGCCTCATTTCCAGTTTCACAGCTGGGCTGCTTATCCACTTGGGCAAAGGAGACCACTCCTCCGGATGCTCCATGGTGATGCGTCTCCCAAATGTTGCATTTTCAGATGTGCAGCTGTACCTTTTGGCTGAAAGAGTGTTTACAGTCAAGGTCGGTGCATTTTGCCAAAATCACACCGTGCCAGCTGGTAAGCCTGCCATTTCAAGGGGGCATGACTGCCCGGCCTGTATTTTTCACATTTTCAAAAGACAAACCTTGAAAGAGGCGATTTTTTTCTTGTACGTTGTAAAGCTAGTATATTTGATATTCTGGGAGTTTTCTCCTAGTTGAAGCCTCTTTTCTTAAAAGGGACTACTGGTCAGTCATAACTAAGGCATGCCTTTTGATGCCAGATCCACAACTGGTTATCCAGCTAGGAGGTTTCTTCCCTGCTATCCCCTGAGCTCCCAATGAGGCTGGCAGGTAGGAAAGCTCATTTTTGGCAGATGCACTGATACCACCAATCTCAAAATAACACCCTAATATTTCTGTTTCTCCACCTGGTTCTCCATCATTGCTTCCCTTGTGCTGGATGTGGAAACTGGTTTGAAGGTTCATAGGATAATCAGGGCTCCAGCTGTCATCTGCACCTCTGGTGCCCTGAAGCACCCAAACCCGAGCCTTTGCCACTTGATGGAGAGGTAGAATGGTACAAGTCCTGCTTGGGTGGGGCGGGGAGATGATATGGACTAAACACAAAATTCCATAAATATGCAATAATAATGAATACATCCATGTGCATCCAATGTTTTTACTTTACACTAAAAGTCTTTTAATCACCCCACACAGCAAATACTGCAGAGCAACATTGTCAAATACTAAGGAAAAAATAACCATACGTATGGGCTGATGTTCTAATATGCCACCTCCTGTCTACAATGTTTGATGCAGGGTTTTTTACAAAGTTCCAACACCCGCCTCCTGTTGTTAACATCAGTTTTAGACGATGGAGCAAAGGATCCAGTTAACTCGGCCTAACAAACCATTTAATAAAAGAGGCCGGTAGGTATCTCTCCCCTGAAGGTGACAGGAGTAAAGTTCTGTCCCTTCCACCAGACATTAATGCTGCTGCCACTGTTAGGCTCTCTCAGGCAGGCGGAGGGATCACAGTATCTCTCTATATGAGGAGGGCATTCTGGGTACCCATCCTGATCCCAGAGCACTGCTCTCGGTCTGATCCCAGATATACAGAAGGCCATGAGTGAACACATGGGATTGTCTTATTCACCCCAGGCTACATTTAGACGTTGCCACAGGATGCAGTTTTGACCCCTGGCTTGATCATTGAGAGGTATTACACTGCATATGTAACCCCTGGCCTCAGAGGTGGCAAGATCAGTGCAAAGAACAGAAGGTAAAGGGTGTTCTGATGAGCACTGTTTGCGATCTGCAGCTCCCACTGAAAGATCATAAGTTTGGTTAAAAATAAATAAAATCAGAAGTGCAATAAGCACTGTAGGAGAGTAGGATCTGCTTCTTATAGTTACCCACACTTTTTGCTGATGTTTCACTGTTTTCGACGTAGTCTGACGGGGATCCTGCTATTCAGGACCCCAGTCTATCTGCTTTCTCCTCTACATTGATCGCATGTACTTTAGGTACACTCCAGATTGGATTCTGGGGTACCCTTATCAGTCCCTAGTATATGGTATACTATGTACCCAGGGCATAGGTACCCCAGAGGCCTCTCAGGGGCTACAGCATGTATTATGCCATCCCAGGGAGACCATTCAAAATGACACACCAGGTTTACTACAGCAGCCTGTGTAAGGTGGTGCATGCACCCCTTACTTAGATATAGGTTCAAGATATCTATCCTAATCATTCACATTTAAACCTATCAGTCACTCCTTTGGCAGGCCTTAACAATCCTGAAGGCAGGGTGCTGGGTTTTATGTGAGACAGTGCCCATGCATGAGCAGAGCCCCTCTGCAGCCTTTGGAACCTATATTCCGGGGTTGTTTGTGATGCAGTCAACCATATATACTTAAGTGCATTATAACCTCGTGGTAAATGCTAACTTTAAAACGGCTGCATGGAAACATGTCGTGTTTGGTGTCAAACACCTTGGAATCATACCTCCACACCAGTAACTGGAGAGAGAAATATGACAACACCGGTACACCCGGTACCAGCTTTATAGAACCTGGCATCACAAAATGGATGCTACCAGCCACAGACACGAGTCTGCCCTCCTTCTGCTGGACGAAACTCCGGCAGGGCAAGGCTGGACAATAGGTTTACTGTCACAGGGAGGTGTGGTGATGTATGTAATGTAAATACTACAAACAGGAAACTTTCATATTTGATATGCATTTGTTTCCCTCTCTTTCTTCTTTTTCTACAGGTATTTCTTTTGAGTACTAGACTAGCGGGAATATTGATACTCACATAAACTCCCACTCTTATAGTGGTTGATCTTTCATACAATTTGTGTATAAAGACTGAGCCTTTTTAAAAACATTGGTCCTGACGAATGCTATGTACCCTTCGGGGACCTTGAAGCAGAAACATGTTGACCACATCTAGCACGGTGATGAGATAATTATTTCCCGAATCACCGCTCACTTCTTTTTAATACCATGCAGTTGCCCCTTTAATTAAATCAGTTTCTTGACAACTGCAATGGTTTTTAAATCACCTTTTCACTGCTCACGGGCTACCACTTAGTTTAGAAGTGCATCCCTGTTTCCAGGTGTATGCCCGCCCTCTATCAAACAAAGTTTTTAGAGGGCGAGGACGGCCTATGATGAAGCATGACACCAGGTGGTGTGTGAGGCCAGTCCTTCACTTTTTGTGAGATGCCCCCATTGGATAAGCCTCTCTAGAAATCCTGTAGAAATCCCAACTAGGGACAGCCCCATTTGTGTTTACACACAGGGAGGTGTGACCACCTCCCAGACAGGCTTTAGTGTATTGCAGCTGGGTGGGTGCACTCTGAGAGTGCTTTGATGTCTGCACTGGGGGTACATTTGGTGTCCCTGTGCATAGTCCAGCTCAAACGGGTTGCAGGAGCCATTTGCTCCTGCTCTGGCGCGAAAGTGGACAAAGGACATGGGTGTAGCCAACCCTCTGTCCTGACCCATCCCATAGGTGGGTCTCCAGAGTTTGTCCCACCCCTTCCTTGGGTATAAAGTAGGAACCCCTGACTAGAGGACTTTGGATTTACCTGGATGAAACTCTGCTACAGAAACCAAGTACTTCGACTATCTACACTACGTTGGATGACTGAAGAATCTCCCTTGGAGTAAAGGAGTTACTACCCTGCAAGGTAGGCACCTTAAACGCATCTGATGGGTTTGCATCTCCCGAGCTCCTGAGTACTCTGAAGATTTCTGCAACACAGGAGGTGGGTTTCCAAGTGTCCCCGAGGTTGACTAGTGCTCTCAGCAATCCTGAGACTGGCATCCCTCAGGGGGACCGTGCAACCTGTACCCCTGTGCACCGTGTCCATTTGCAGCAGCATGTACTTTTTGGTGATCCCTGAGGCTGTGCTTTGGGCTACTAGTAGTCCTGACTCGAGCAGTAATTCCACTGAAGATTTCCGGCCTACACTCCACGAGTGTTCCGTGAGCTGGTATTCTGTGATTCAGCTCAAGGTCCCTTCGCAATCCCTGGTCCGTTGGACTGTGTGTCCCTGTGAAGGCAACTTTAACTTTCAGTGGGCTTTCCTGGTTGCTCCAGACGTGCCCTGAATCTCCATCGCTTGGGGAGTCCCCAGGACCTTGCTGGTCCTCACCAAAGCATCTTTTCTCTGACCCCATGGGTTGCAGTTACCAAGCCTTGTTGGTGTTCAATCCTGACACTGACCCCCCAGCACTCGACATCCTTCGTGGGACAGCTCACCTCCGGACTTTGGTTGTCATCGACGTCTCCTGGTCCCCGTGGCTGCAGAGTCAATTTTCACTTCTTCTCACCTGAAACACCCGATATCGGTGGGCATTTGTCTATCGTGCCCCCTGGTCACTGTGAAGTGACCCAGACTCTGTCCCCTCTGCTTTCAGGTTCTTCTCAGCTCCGATCCAGGCTTGGATCACACCGGACACTTTTCATCTTCCCGGCAGCAGCACTTCTTCGCATCACGCCATTGAAATCCACGAGCGTTTCCGACACCATTTGACCCCTATGCATGCAGCTCCTCTGGGATAGGTAACATGGATACCTTGGTACTCTCAAGGGTGCTGGCCTTAGCATCTTCTATGTTCCAAAGGATTTGCTTGAAGTCCTCTCCTAAGTGCCCTTAATCTTTTTAATTCCAACCGCGACTTTCCCATGGAGTTGTACGGAGCTCGCGTCTGTGTTCTCACACTGTACACGTCCTCCATGGGTCCCCTGTGTCACTACCTTGGGTGGCTCCTTGGGGTCCCAACGATTCTACGTGCTCTAAGCACTGTGTCTAGTCAAGTCGGGGTTGTTATACCACTTTCTTAGTATATGGTTCGGTCTCCCCCGGAGCCCGCTGTGTATTGTGCTATTTACTGTCGTTCTAGTGCTTTAATATTGTGTGCCTTGTTCTCTAATCTCATAAAGAGGTTAGTAGAGAGTGTTTAGTACTAAATACATATATTTTATATATTCCTTGTGTGGTTCTCCTTTCATTTGTTCATTCAGGAGGTTATAATCTGGTATACCAAGCTACTTTACATTCCTTCGAGACTTAGCCTGAAAGCTGCTCTCCATAGCTACCAATAGGATAGCTTTCAATAGAGGTTGTCTTTAACCTAATCATCAATAAGAGTCCTTTGGACTGGTGCAAGGTGCCCACTTTAACTAGTGGACAGCATATACCAGGCCAACTTCTCACAAACACTATTTAGAGCACAAACTAATAATAAACAAATTAAACAATGTGCCACTTTTTTCTGCCACGTTCCACTATTGTGACTAATGCTAGTGGAATAGCTCTTTACAAGTGATCATAAATCATAATTTATTAATAAAGATAAGAAGAGAATCAAGCCAATATCATTTTTTATATGCAACATTTGGTTCATGCGAATTAGTACCAGAAGGTCTGACGGCTACTGTTTTTTTAAATCTCATTTTTGTGTATCTCACTGTGATTTAGCAATACATTTTCTATTTGAGGTATGCACCAGTCTTCAGTAACACCTAATTTTGTGATGTCTTCAGAATCAAGGTCTTTCTGGAATTCAGGTTCAAAGGTCATATGATGTCACTTCCTGTGATGGCACTGAGGTCAAAGGGCCTGGCAATTTGGTGAATCAACGTCAATAGTGTTCATTGAAACAGAAATTAATGAGTCTGTGCAACATTTTACCAGGAGTGTAATAGAGGGCAGAGGAACATACTCCCTAGAGGAGGGGTCTCCAGCAACTTCAATAACAAGAGCTACTTCTGATCAATGCAAAGAGTCCTGAGCGAATAATAGCTTTGACCAATATTAAAGTAGTGACCACATAAAACACCACACATTGCAGGATTACTAATAGTGACTTCCCAGGTGTGTGTACATATCAAGTGACGAAATATCATCAGGTCAAAATATCAGATCCAGAATATTAACTAATACATTATCCTGAAAGTACATATACATAAGTAACTATAGATTTACTATTCCTAAAATAGACATCTACATATCTTGAAAATACATATATCTTCAAGATGAATCAAATGTAAATAACATTACATATATCACCTATAAATAATGACCTTGATGATATTGTGGTTGTCGATATTCTGGATATAATATTGTGGCAAGACCCTATCAATTTAAATTGTAAATTGTAGAAGAATATCAACCACCCTGGCGCATAAGACAGGCCATTATGTCTGGGTCACAATTGTACTGTGGCTGCCCCTATAATGCAAAGAGCCACTACATCATGCCAGTCAGGGACATTATTAATCCCAGGATGGGCAAAAGTATGTGATAAATGACCACAATTAAGCCAAACATACTCCACAATACACCAAGGATAGCTGCCATTAGTCCAAGGATGATCAACATATGATAGGATGTTCCACAATTATGCCCGTGCCAACCTCATTTCAAGAATAATCATAACTATGCTAGAGAAGAACCCCTTGTACTAGGGGCACAGAATATATTTTTTGCTCTCTGACACCAGGTTCAGTGGCGTAGATAAACCTTGTGCCACCTGTGGCGGTCCCTGCGGTGGCCGCCCAGCGGCGGCCGAATGTAAGAGCAGGAGAAATGGGGGGGGGTTGCCCGTCACCCCCAACCCCCTCCCTTGCTATGCCACTGACCAGGATACTTCCAGAGTCAGACTAGGATAAACAAATAGAACCTGGCACCAAAATAAAAGTGAACCCCATTAGCGAACTAGATAGCTAAAAAAGTGGCCCACATTTGCAAATCAAGCCAGTTTTGAACTAGTAAAGTCACACTGGGAATTTTGCGAAGTATAGGAGACTGCATTCATTTGTGTTGCTGCAGGCAATACTTGTGGTAAGATCAGGGAAATCAACAGTAAAAACAGGCCCACCTGGTCATAAAAACGGCCCTGTACTACAAAAAAAAAAACAGCCCACATACTGATTTGTCCGACCGGTTCATCGGGCACTGCCTAGTTGCCCTGTAGTGCAGTCCGACCCTGGATGCTTCCAGGGTAAGATTATGTCTTTCAAGGAGAACACAACACCAGTCACATACACAGCACACACATAGTAACACGCATGTTCATACACATGCACAGGGAAACAATTATGCAAATACACATACATATATGCACTCCACTCCCACCGTCTGACACAAAGAAGGCTATTACCTTAATCGACTCTCACTTTAGCCTCTGCTCTTCCTGGCTAGAGGGTTACTAACACACAGCTATCACATACTTCTGCTCTGTCTCCATCAGTCCCACACCTTATCTACTCCACACTGGCTAAAGCTGGCACTTGATTTCGGAATCAGTTTTCACAGGTACTGTATGATCGATAGAGTGTGGCTTGCAAAGTACCTATCTCTGTGTGACTTTGCTAAATTGAAAATGGAGATAGGTGGTTATGTTGCAGGTACAGCCCTGTGTTTGACAATAAGTGTGTGGCCCACTGGCCCTGCCATTGGTTTGGTTGGCAGCCACTCCAAGGATACAAAGGTTGTGTAGCTCTGCCATCTTTAAGATAGCTAGGTGCCCTGAATAACATACAGTGATGGGCTGCACTTCAGGAATCAACTTCCAGGGTGCCAGCGAGCTACCAGTAGCTGTCGAGCTACCCGTTGGAGACCCCCGCTCTACACAGTAGACGGGGAACATTTCGTTCTAACAGGATACAACTGTTTCTTTCACCTTCTGTCACTTTCCTTCCTCATTTCTCTACCCATTTATCTGATTTGCTCACTCTTTATTTCATGCTGCTGTTTTCTTCACTTTGTTCTCTGTCTTTCATGCCCTGTTTCTTTTTCTCTGTTTCTCACAGTTTCCTTCAAGTCAGGCTGTCCTCTTTCTGCTTTTCTCGCTTGTTTCGGTCTTTCTCTAATTCATTCTTGCTTGAGGTAGTTCTTTCTCAGCTCTATCTGATTCTTTACTTCCTAAAGTATTCTCAATGGGCATCATTCAAGGGTAGCTAGGAGAAGCACCTGCTACTCCCTAAATTGTCCCTTTTGTGGCGCTGGCACTGCTTCAGCTATGGTCACTGAAGGTTTGGAGACTTTGGCAGTAACAGGGAGTAGGACCAGTGTTAGAAGCCTTTTATATTTTCTGTAAGTTTTCACTTCCTGGCCTTCACTTCCCAGCAACAAGCATTGGCAAAGTAAACAGGTCTCACCTTTGTAACCTTGAAAGGTGCTAGTCTTTGACATGGTTGCCTGAGTCATTTTGTAGGCTCACAAACCATGCGTGCACGCACATACAAAATAAAAATGGAGCAGGTGGGCTACAAAGCAAAACAAGGAGGCATGAAAGCAGCAAGGGGGAGGTCTGGAGGGGACGCAGTAGCAACAGGGAGGGCAGGAGTGAAAGCAGCATGAAGGTTGGGGAAAAACAACAAAGAGTGGGCAAGTGGGGGACACAATGGGGAGAAGCATAGGGGGAGCACAAGAGGGGTGGGACAGGGAGAAGCAGCCGGCCAATGAGAGCAATATGAAATGCAGATAAGAGATGTACATGAGGAGGACATCTCAAAACACATGCAATCTAATGGAGTGCTTCACACAACTGAAAAAGGTGGCGCTTTAAAAGCGAGCAGTGGAAACTGCGATGCCAGACAGTTGAAGAGATTTAAAGAGGCAATGCTCCAAGGGAGGGACAAATACAAGATTGACAAGCTGGGACACAAATAATAAGCAGGCTAATGAGAGTGACAGTGGCAATGAAAGCCAACCGATGATGAGTAAAGGGTACGCTCCAAGCCCCTCTATGCTCCTGGTAGCTACATTATGCCTCACAACAGTCAGTTCATGCGCTGTCTAGAAGGCTCGAACTAAAGGGTAGGTTGAGGACCTAGGGGCGTGACAAGGGCCCAACCTGATGATCTTATTAAAGATTCATGATTTTAATTTTAGTACCTCTGGCCAATTTGATGGATATGAAATGGTGGCCATGCCTACATGTCAGCATTGGGATTTAGCTCTGAGATGTCATGGGAAAAAAAATGGGGGCATGAATTTCTTCATTATCTTGCAATGGAAAGGACATTGTATCAGAGACAAAGCTAAAATAACATAGACTTCCCCTTAAAAATTGGGAGTCTCCCAGCAAAAGTTGGGGCTTTACATGGGTGTCCAAGGGTATTCCTTGGTATTTCTCACTTGTTCCATTCCTTTTCTTTCATCCCTTCTCTGCCGCTGACCGCGGCCCCCACAGGGGGCCACTGAGCGGTCGGCGCCCTAGTGTCGCATGGGCACCGGTCTCCCCTCCCCGCCCCCCCCCCCTCCCGGGGGTCAGGGACTCCAGCCGGTGTCCCCCTCCTCTTCCTGCCCGGAAGTGACGCGTGTGGCGTCACTTCCGGGGCTTCCCTGAGGATGGGGAAGGCAATATAGCCCTCCCCCACCATGCTGGCGACCTCTTTCGCCTTGCACGCCGCATACGGAGGGTCGCTCGTCGTTTCATTGTCTTCGTCCTAGCAGCTCTCGAAGAACGGTGAGTGCCGCTTGCTGCCCCCCCCCGCCCCGGCCCTGTCCCTGGGTAGCACCAGGTCGTACAGGGCCCTGTGGCATGGATTGCCACGGGCGGTGGGGGCGCGAGCCTTGCACGTGGTCCTAGGTGGTGTTGCTTCGTGGCCCACCATAAGGTCGGGGTATGACGTATGGGAGCTCGGTCAGGCACCCGGAGCGCGTGCTTCAAATATGGGCACCAGCGAAGTGGGGTTCATAGAATTAATGGTGGGGCCTAACAGAGGTGCCCCG
Source organism: Triturus cristatus (assembly GCF_964204655.1). Lineage (NCBI taxonomy): Eukaryota > Metazoa > Chordata > Amphibia > Caudata > Salamandridae > Triturus > Triturus cristatus. Next base: position 174,418,567 of record NC_140586.1, on the reverse strand, counting down.
GACTTGGCAGCACGGTCTTGGTGCGGCGTCGGGGACGGCTGGCTAGGTGCGTGGCGGGGAGCGCTCTGCAGGCGCTGTGGGGGCAGTCCTGGATTTGCCTGCAAGGGGACATCGTCTGCGCACCGTGGCCCCGGTGGGATGCAGGCCGATGTCCGACCAGAGAGCCCCCCCCCCATTTTACCACCCCACCCCCCCGGCCCTGACTCCCCCCCCAACCCTAACACGGAGCAGGCAACCCCCCCCCCCTCTAAGTTCCGGTGCTATTCAAAGGGGGAGAGGTTGCGGTCCATCGGCTTAAACTGCATTGGGTGCAGGGTACCAGGGTGCGAGCCGTGAGGGCGCATCCGCGTCTCATGTCTCTGGGAAATCTCTCCGCGTTTACCCGAAGGCTAATGGTAACATGGTGCTGTAGGGTAAGCGCTCCAATACCTCCGGGCCGAGACCGCGCTACTGAAATATGTGGGGCATTGGTTAAACGGAAACACGGGGCTGCATGTACGTGCTCCAATACCTTTAGGTCGAGAATGCCCTTCAGAAAATGCAATGCATTTGTGATTGAAAACACGGGGTTGCATGTTAAGTGCTCCAATACCTTCCGGTCGAGACCGCGGTACAAATATATGCAGGGCATTTACGGTACGGTTTACTTCCGCTCCAAAACCTTCGGTTCTAGTGCGCGCGATATAAATATGGAACAATGAAAGAAGCTTGTTGTTTCGAGTTGTGAGGGTTATTTAATCCCCCCGTGTCCACCTAATCCTCCCCATTTTCGAATGTGAAGGCAAACTCGGTGCTGCATGATAAGTGCTCCGATACTTTCGGGTCGAGGTTTGCGCCACACAAACATGCAGGGCATGGACGGTCTGGTTTATTTCCTCTCCAAAACCTTCGGTTCAAGTTCGCACTATATAAATATGCAACAATGATAGAATTTTGCTGTTGAGAGTCGCGAAGGTCAGTTTATCAATACCTTCGGGTCAAGAGTGCACCTTATAAACAGGCGGGGTGGTACAGTCTTGTTTATTTCCGCTCCAATACCTGCGGTTCAGTTTTGCGCTATATTAAATATGCGACACGGAGGAAATCTTGCTGTTTCGAGTAGGCGGGTCATTTCATCCCTCCGTGTTTACCAAATCCATTCCTTTTGAATGCGAATGCAATCACGTGCTCATGTTAAGCGCTCCACTACCTTCGGTTCGATTTCACGCTATATAAATAAAAACAAAAGTGAGAAAATAAAAATTCTTGGTTGTAGACAAGAGGGTTAAGAGGTGCGGCGGCGCACCGAAGCAGCGCGATCCGCAGAGCAGGAGGGGCGGACCGGGTGGGTGGAAGACTCCCACTTGGCCAGCGCGCAGTGCCGCCCCAGTATAAACCCCCCTCCACCACCACCACGAACACCCGGGGGCGCTATGGACGGTCGGTGGGTGACCATGCAGCGGTGTTGTTCTCCCTTTTTGGCTTGCAGATGCTGTGGTACTACAGGTTTAGACGAGCAGTACCAGGGTGTTAGTGGCGTGGCCTCAACCTGCCGGCCCTTAGGGGCGCCAGGGTGCCATGGAGGGCGTGGCTGGCTTCACCGGCCGTGTTCTAGGGATGGCACACCGCTTAAGGTAGTGGGAGAGGTGACACTGGTTACGCTAGGAGGCTGGGTGCAGCCCTGTCCTTCCTTGCCTCACACTTGTTTTTGTCTTTGCAGCAGGTCGGTGAGGGAAGAGTAGTGATTTGGACGCGGAGTTCAAAAGTACACTTGCACGCTGCAGTGCCACTGGAACGCCTTTCTGAACAGCATGACGGTCGCCCGTGTCCCTCGTTTCTTAAGTAAGTACGGGTTAGCCACGGGGGACCAGAGCTGGTCCCCTGGACAAGGGCCTGGGCCGAGAGGGCTCTGGGCTGCAAGCATGTGGGCTAAACTCTTTTCCTTATCCTTCCAGATTGGGTGGCACACGCACGAAATTCGATGGATAGTCAGGGATCCCCACTGCTTTTTACGATGAGGTCCCAAGTCGAGGAGACCCAGACTGGCATCTCTGAAGATGCACGGATCACAGCTTTTCTCAAACTAGCCAAGACCAAGGGATTGGCTTGGGCCACCGAACTTTTGAAAACCAATAACCCCGAGGATTTAGGAATCGCCAGCGAGGTCCCGCCCGTAGAGCAGGAGCACAATGACGAAGCAGGCCCTTCTAGGTCCAAGAGGATACGTCGCCCCACGGTCAACGACTTTCCGGCGGAACAACCGACAGTGAGGGGCAGGGCCGTGGCCCCCTCTCGGGCCACCACTACCCTACAGGTGACCCCGGGTTTGGGAGCTGGACCATCGCTCGCACATGCCAGCGGTCCGCCCCCAGCGGCTTTCGCCACATCAAAAGACCTTGGTAAGCTCTCTGACACTTTGAGGAGCTTCATGTCCGAGGTCAGAGCGGGCTTAGCTCCGCCTAGACCGCCTATTGGTGCCGGGCCCGTCGTTTCCACCCTCCCCTGGGGGCCCTGGTGCCATCAGCGTTCACGCAAGTTTTGGGGGGGCCGGGCAGCCCATCCAGCGCACCCCTGGCTCAGGGGGGGGGACTGGTGCTCGCAATCCCCTTGCCCATGGGACGACAGCCTCCAGCTGTGGGGGTCCCTCCGCTGACGACCTACCCCGCAGCCGACCCATCCTTACCCACGGTGGTGAACGCACCCAACACACCCATTGTGGCCCCACCGGCGGTGCCACCAACAGTGTCAGCCCTCGCAGTAGTGCCTAAGCCCTTGGTCACTACGGCACCACTACTATCCGGCCGCTGCTCTTTGGGGTGGGAAGTGGCCCTGGCTGCCAAAGAGGGTATGTGGCAGAGGGAGTTTATTGACATTTTCACCCTACTCATGCATGAGGCCGAGGGGGTCGACACTAGGAAGATGGGCGCCAAGGAGGACGATAAGAAAATGCGCTTTCAAACCTGGCCTGAAAAGAACATTGTCACATGGGGGCAAGCCTTCGCCACCTTGGCGGCGGTAATAATGGAAAGGTTCCCGGACCAAGGGCCAGGGCTATTTCAGTATGCATGTATTATCACTGAAGAGGCCGCAAATAGTGGGGGTATGGGTTGGTACCGTTATGACTGTGACTTTAGGAAAAAGAGGGCAATTTGCCCGGAATTAGAGTGGGACCAACTAGAAGTGAGGCTTTGGGTCATGCATATGGGTAAGCGCGCAGTGGAAGGGACAGCTAAGCCAAGCACCTCTAATAGTGACAAGAACAAAGAGACTAAGCAGGAAGGGAAGGGACAGACAAGAAAACCCTTTCGGGGGGGGGGGCCGAAAGCCGGGCAATAGATCACAGTTCAACGGGACCTGCAGGCTATTCAACGCCGGCTCCTGTTCATGGGGCAAAGCATGCAGGTTCGCCCACAACTGCAGTAAGTGTGGGGCCCCCCACTCTGCCTCCTCCTGTTCTAAACGAGACAGCTCGGGCCAACCACGGGCAAGACTGGATAAGTAGGCGCTGCCCTGTCCAAATCCCCCCCACTCCACCCAGTACCTTTTCGCCTCCCACTTGTAACACAGGCCTCCTTGCGCCCCACGACTTGGACCTGGCCCCTCCCACCCCGGGTAAGGGTCCCTCCCCCATTAGCATTGCCAACCTCCTCCCCCTGATCCATGGGTACCCCAACAGCAAAGATGGCACCCTCATTGCGGAAGGTTTTGTGAAAGGTTTTCGCATCCCATACTTAGGCCCCCTAGTGAGCAGGGATGCGGAGAACCTCAAATCAGCTAGGGACCACCCTGAGATAGTGATGGCTAAAATAAAGAAGGAAGTGGCCCTGGGTAGGGTGGCGGGCCCGTTCAGCACCCCTCCCTTGCCTCATTTCATAATCTCCCCCCAAGGGGTAGTGCCAAAGAAAGAGCCCGGGTCTTTCAGGTTGATCCAGCACTTGTCATACCCGGAGGGGGACTCAGTAAATTTTTGGTTGGAGGAAGGGAGGTATTCGGTGTCCTACTGTTCCCTAGACCTTGCGGTAGACATGATCAGGAGGGTAGGTAAGGGAGCGTGGTTGGCCAAATAGGACATAGAGTCGGCGTTCAGACTGCTGCCGGTCCACCCTGAGAGCCAACACCTGTGGCAGGGCAAAGTTTTCTATGACAGGTGCATGCCCATGGGCTGCTCAGTGTCTTGCGCATACTTCGAGGCTTTCAGCTCATTCCTTCAATGGACCCTAATGAGCGAGTACGGGGTAGAGGGAGTGACCCACTACCTTGACGACTTCTTGTTCATTGGGGGTGCTGACACGCAGGAGTGCGCCCGAGCACTGCAGTGTTTCCAAGATTAAGCAAGAAACCTGTGCGTGCCGCTAGCACCTGGCAAAACTGAGGGTCCGGCGCAGGTACTGATATTTTTAGGCATTGAGTTGGACACGGTCAAGGGCGAGTCCCGACTTCCTGCGGACAAGGTACAGGCGTTGCGTCAGGAGATTCAGGCTTTGCTGGGGAAAGACAAGGCTACCCTGGGCGACATCCAATGCCTTTTAGGAAAACTTAACTTTGCGGCCAGGGTCATCCCCATGGGGAGGGTTTTTGCTCAGTGATTAGCAAGGGCTACAGCAGGGGATAAAAAGAAGCGCCATTGGGTCAAGCTAGGGACAGGTTTGAAGCATGACCTCGCCATGTGGGACGACTTTCTCTCCCATTTCAATGGAACAGTGATATGGCGGAAACCATGGGTGAACAGTCAGGAGCTATGCCTATTTACTGATGCCTCGGGTAGGGAGGGCTTTGGGGCAATCCTGGGTGAGAACTGGTGTGCCCAGGAATGGCCCAACGCCTGGCGCAGGTGCAAAATCAACAAGAACATCACGGTACTTGAGCTGTTTCCCATCGTGATTGCTTTCCACCTTTGGCCTGAAACCCTGTCGGACAGAAATGTCCTATTCTGGTCTGACAATATGGCGGTAGTCCAGGCCATCAATGGGCAGGCTGCCAGGTGCCATCTTGTCCTATGCCTACTGAGGGAACTAGTTAGGATTTGCCTGTGCGCCAATGTGGAATTCAGGGCAAGACACATTGAAGGTGTGAAAAATGTGGCAGCTGAAGTCTTTCTCGTTTTCAGTGGCTCCGCTTCAGGGAGGCCTGGCCGCGAGCGAGAGCACAGATGACCCCATTACCGGCGCACCTTTGGAGGATCCTGCAGTGGGCCAACGACTGAGAACCATGGGGGACAGATCATTGACTGCAGGCACCAGGAGGTGTTATGGTGCCCACATGGCCACCTTCAGGACTGTGGCTCATTCACTGGGCGTCTCGGCTGCACCAATCGAGGGTAGAGTCAGAGCATTTGTGGTGTGGGCAAGGGAGCAGGGCAAAAGCCACTCATGGGTGGGTAGCCATCTGGCGGCGGTGAGCCACGACACCAGGCTGTCAGGGGGGGATAGACCCAACGAAGTCTTTCGCCATAAGGGCCGCACTCAAGGGGTGGGCTAGGGACGAGCCCAGGGTTCCAGACAATAGGGCCCTCATTGATTTCAACATCCTCATGGGTATGCTGGATGCGCTGGAGGCGGTTACTTATTCCAAGTACAAGGCTACCCTATTCGCGCCCGCTTTCTGTTTGGCTTTTTTCAGCGCATTCCGAATGAGTGAGCTGGTAGCCAGGTCCAAGACTGACAGTTCAAGGGATGCCTTAGGCATTTTAGATGTGTCCATCACAGACTCGCTGTCGATCCGATTCCAGAGGTCAAAGACTGACCAGGAGGGGCCCGGGGTTGACGTGGTCCTCAGGCCCCTCAGGGACCCTAGGTTTTGCCCGGTACACTGGGTCAAGGAATACTTGGTGTACCGTCCCCCTGCCCCGGGCTATTTACTGATACATATGGACCAGGCCCCCCTGGCCAGATATCAAATGGAAAAAATCATCAGGGCCAGCTTGTCCAGGGCAGGTTTGGCTCAGCCAGAGAAGAGATACTCCAGCCATTCATTCAGGATTGGGGCTGCCACGGCTGCTTTTATGGCAGGCTTGGAGCCCGAGAGTGTGAAGAAGGTGGGGCGGTGGGAGTCAGACTGCTATAAACGATACATTCGCCCATGAGGTGTCTTGCCAATTCTTTGTGTGCAGTGAGTTGTAGTGGCTATTTATTTATTGTGTGTGTATTTGGCAAAGTTATTAAATGACCAGGAGTGTAAACCGGGTCTCTTGTTTTACTAGGGCTACCGGTGTGGGTGATCGGGCATTCATTTATCTCCAGGGTGGCACAATGGGCGTCGCACCAGAACTGGATGAGGCGCCTCCCACAGACACAGTTTGAGTGGATGGGTTTCCCTGGCATGAGATGGAGCGGGCTCCGGAACAAGCTGGAGCAGAGACTGGTCGCACAGGGGTCCCCCCCAAAATCTTAGTGATTCACCTGGGTGGGAGCGACCTCATTGGTCTGGACAGAAGGCTTCTTCTGCAGGCCATGAAAAGGGACCTAGGGGAGATCTGCAAGCGCGTAGAGCAGTGCGATTTCCTCTGGTCAGAGATGATTCCACGCAGAACGTGGCGAGGGGCCAAATCAGTGGAGGCAGTAGAACATTCCCGGAGGCGTCTCAATGGGGCAATGCGCAAGTTTGCTGACCAGAGGGGCCTAGGTTTCATACGACATGAGATGATCAAAGAGAATGTGAAGGGGTACTTTGACAAAGATGGGGTGCACTTGTCACCAGTTGGCAGGGACCTATTTCTCTTAGACCTGAGCGAGGTGTTAGAGAGGAGAGGTTGCAGGTAGGCTAACAGCTGTGGTGGGGTGCCCTGGCGGTGACGGGGGTCACCTCCAGAGCTGTGGCGGAGTTACAGGGCGATCTTGAAGCAGGCCGGTACAAAGGGAACCTCTGCACGGCACCTTAGGGGGTGCCTGAGCCAAATCCGCGGAGCCTCAGGGGAGGGTCCCGGATGCCGTGTCAGCGCCCCGCTAGTCCTTTGGGCGGTTGTGGGCCTGAACAACCAAGGGGTTTGCTATGCGACGCTCCGCCCCGGGAAGGGGCGTGAGTAGAAGTTACCAACGGTCACGTGATCCTGTAAGAGAATCACTTGGACGGCAGCAAAGGCGGGGTGATGGCAGGTTGGGGTGAGAATATTGTAATGTTTCCTTTTCTCGTTGCAGGCGGAGATACAGGGCGATCTGGAAGCAGGCTGGTACATAGGGTACCTCTGTGCGGCACCATAGGGGGTGCCTGAGCCAAATCCGCGGAGCCTCAGGGGAGGGTCCTGGATGCCGTGTCGGCGCCCTGCTAGTCCTTTGGGCGGTTGTGGGCCTGAACAACCGGGGGGTTTGCTATGCGACACTCCGCCCCGGGAAGGGGCGTGAGTAGAAGTTACCAACGGTCACGTGATCCTGTAAGAGAATCACTTGGACGGCAGCAAAGGCGGGGTTAGCCCCAGTGCTGCCCGGCTCATCAGGCGGGCAGGCGGCCCAGTTGGTTGCCTGCCCTTGGATCGCCCATAAGATAACCCACCCATTACATAACGAACAAGTTACTTACCTTCGGTAACGATGTATCTGTAAGAAACATTAGTTAGTTAGATTCCTCACCTTAGAATATCCCCAGGCGTCAGACTGGATCCGGAAGATTTTTCGTCAGCAATACCCCTTGCGCGTCGATAGGCGTCGTCTGCGGCTCCGCGTCCGTCGTCGGCGCCGTGCGCCGGAATGACGTCGTCGGAGTACTTAGACGCCGCCCTCGCGCGCTGACGTCAGTTCTTGTACATAGCTTTCCGCGCCAGGAACGCAGAGCCATGCAAAGACCGACACTGGTGCCAAAAATAAAATCTAGGGGCCTGAAAAGGACAACCTTAACCCTAGATGTCAGTTCGCAGAACGGGGAGGATGGGTGGGTCGGTGAGGAATCTAACTAACTAATGTTTCTTACAGATACATCGTTACCGAAGGTAAGTAACTTGTTCATCTGAAAGAAACACGTTAGTTAGATTCCTCACCTTAGAATAGATACCCAAGCAAAACCATCCCCGGTGGTGGGTCTGCGAACCAAGATCACACCAGAAAGTCCTGGAGGACAGAACGGCCAAAGAAGCCATCCCTCCGGACTTGGCTGTCAAGGCAATAATGCCTGGCAAACGTGTGTAATGAAGCCCACGTCGCCGCCTGACAGATGTCCTGCAAAGGGACTCCCCGTCCCAAAGCAGTAGTAGCCGCTGTGGCCCGAGTAGAATGGGCGCGCAGCCCAACAGGAGGGTCCTTTTTTGCCAAAGAATAGCAAATTTTGATACACAAAACGACCCACCGAGAGATGGTCCGTTTGTGCACAGCTTTCCCCTTCTTAGCGCCCACGTACCCAACAAAAAGCTGGTCGTCCACCCGGAACTGTTTTGTGCGGTCCAGATAAAAGGAGAGCGCACGTTTTGGGTCCAGACGGTGGAGCCTCTCTTCCTCTTTGGAAGGATGCGGAGGCGGAAAGAAGGTGGGCAAGGTGACAGACTGCCCAAGATGAAATGGAGTCACCACTTTCGGAAGAAAGGAAGGACGAGGCCGAAGGACAACCTTGTCCGGATGAACAGAGAGAAAAGGAGGCTTTGAAGATAAAGCCTGGAGCTCACTCACCCGTCTAGCCGAGGTGATGGCTACCAGAAAAGCAGTCTTAAGAGTCAGAAGACGAAGAGGACAATTGGGAAGAGGCTCGAAGGGAGCGCACATCAGGAATGTCAAGACCAGATTCAAGTCCCACTGAGGCATTACAAAAGGGACAGGAGGGAACGTGTGAGTAATGCCTTTTAGAAAGCGTGTAACCATAGGGGACTTGAAAAGAGAAGGCTGATCAGGAAGCCGCAAGAAGGCGGAGATGGCAGCAAGATAACCTTTCAGGGTGCCCAGGGCAGAGCCCTGCCGGGCCAGAGAAAGAAGAAAGAGGAGAACCTCAGAAAGAGGGGCGGAAAGGGGATCCACAGCCTTTGCTGTGCACCATGCCACAAATTTGTTCCACCGGCAGGCGTATACCGTCTTTGTGGAGGGACGCCTGGCTGCCAGAATGATATCACAGACTTCAGGAGGCAAGTCAAATGGCATCAACTGCCGCCGCTCAATCTCCACGCATGGAGGTGGAGGCTGGACAGGTTCGGGTGGAGGACCGTCCCCTGCTGCTGCGACAGAAGATCCTCCCGAAGGGGCAGACGTATCGGGGGATCGGTCAACATACTGAGTAGCTCGGGATACCAGTATCTTCGTGCCCAATCCGGAGCCACCAAGATGACTTGGGCCCGGTCGTGCCTGATCTTCTTCAGCACTCTGGGCAGAAGTGGTATAGGCGGAAAGGCGTACAACAGACCGCAACTCCACTCGTGACGAAAAGCATCGCCGAGCGAGTGCCGCCTTGGAAATTCCAACGCGCAGAACTGCTGACATTGCGCGTTCTCTTCGGTGGCGAATAGATCTAACCAAGGCTCTCCCCACTGCTGAAAGAGACCTTGCGCCACTTCGGAGTTCAGACGCCATTCGTGATCCATCATGCACCGGCGGCTGAGTTCGTCCGCTCTGGCGTTCAGAGAGCCCGCCAGATGTTGAACCACTAGGGTGACGCCCTGGTGTTCCAGCCACGTCCAGAGGCGCAGAGCCTCCTGACAAAGGGTCCATGACCCCACCCCGCCCTGTTTGTTGCAATACCACATGGCGGCGGTGTTGTCCGTGAACACCTGCACGACACTGCCCCTGACAGAGGGAAGGAAGGCTTTCAGTGCAAGTCGGATCGCTCTCAACTCCAACAGGTTGATGTGGAGACGAGACTCCGCCGGAGACCAGAGGCCTCTGATCTCCGCCTCTCCCATATGGCCACCCCATCCCAGGAGGGACGCATCCGTCACTACGACATGCTCCGGTTGGGGAAGGGAGAGGCTCCTGCCCATGACCCAATCGCGGTCCGTGAGCCACCACTGCAACTGTTGTGCAGTGCCCTCCGAGATCAAGACATGGTCGGACAGGTTGCCGTGATGCTGGGCCCACTGAAACTTCAGGTCCCACTGCAGAGCCCGCATGCGCCGCCTGGCGTGATGCACTAGTAGGATGCAGGAGGCCATCAGCCCCAGAAGCCGCAACACTAGCCTGACCGAAACCCAGGATAGAGGCCGAAAGATGGGAATCAGGGCCTGTATATCCCGGACCCGCTGTTCCGGTGGATAGACCCGGAACTGCGCCGAATCGAGAACTGCTCCGATGAAGAGGAGCTTCTGAGAGGGACTCAGGTGTGACTTCGGCACGTTGATGGAAAATCCCAGCAAATGCAGGAGATCCGCCGTAGTCTGGAGGTGGGAGACGACTGCCTGGGGCGAGCCCGCCTTCAACAACCAGTCATCGAGATAGGGGAAGACTGGAACCCCTGATCTGCGCAGATGAGCTGCGACCACCGCCATCACTTTCGTGAACACCCGAGGGGCACTGGTGAGGACGAAGGGGAGCACGGTAAACTGAAAATGCTCTTGGCCCACCGTGAACCGCAGGTAACGCCGGTGGGCCGGCAGGACGGGGATATGGAAATATTCGTCCTGCAAGTCCAACGCTACCATCCAGTCTCCGGGGTCTAGGGCAGCTAGAACCTGAGCCAAGGTTAACATCTTGAACCTTTCCTTTCGGAGGAAGGCATTGACGTTCCGGAGGTCCAAGATGGGGCGTAGGCCCCCTTTGCCCTTCTTGGGAACCAGAAAGTAGTGGGAATAACAACCACGACCTACTTCTGGACTCGGAACGCGCTCGACGGCCCCCTTGGCCAAGAGGGCCGAAACTTCCTCGCGGAGAAGATTCAAATGATCCCCCGAGATACGGTGGTGCTGCGGTGGCATGGCTGGAGGGGTCGTCTCGAAGGGGACGGAGTAGCCCCTTCGGACGATTTGCAGCACCCACCTGTCCGATGTAATGGACCGCCAGTGGAGCAGGTGATGGCGAACTCTGCCGCCCACTGGCGTGGAATGGGCCTGAAAGCTCGGACTAGGAAGGCTTTGAGGCGGATGCTGCCGGGGTGGATGTGGGCTGACCACGTCGTCCTCCAGATCCGCCACGGCGGAAACCACGCCCGCGACCGCGCGCCGGTTGGTTCTGCGGCTGGTGGCTTGGCGGACGTGAGGAGGCGCCCCTTCCTTGGCCACGAAAGGGGCGAAAAGCGGAGGTGTGCGCCCGCGGAGCCGAGAGTCCTTAAAGCGGTTCAGCGCACTGTCCGCCTTCTCACCAAACAGGCGAGTGCCATCAAAGGGCATGTCCATGAGGGTGTTCTGGACATCCCCGGAAAATGACGTGGACCGCATCCAGGCGTGGCGGCGGAGCGCCACCGTGGTGGAAATCGCCCTACCCTGCGAGTCCGTGGTGTCAAGCCCACATCGTATGGCGTGCCGCGCTGCATCCCTCCCATCGGCCAAAGCCTGGGTAAGACGTGTCCGGACCTCCTCCGGACACAGGGGCAGCACGTCCTCCACCGTATCCCACAGAGAATGGGAATAACGGTCCAAGAGACAGGCGGTGTTCAAAGACCGCAGGCCCAAACTAAGGGACGAGAACAGTTTCTTGCCAAACTGCTCGAGTCTCTTGGAATCCCGGTCCGGCGGAGCGGTCGGGAAGGAGGATTGGGAGGTAGAGGCCTGGATAACCAGACTCTCGGGGGTGGGGTGTTGGGACAGGAAACTGGGGTCGCCCGGAGCAGGGCGGTGGCGCCTGGCAACGTTCCTATCCACAGGAGGAACTGTGGAGGGCTTGGACCAGGTGCCCTGCAGAACGTCAGTGAGGGCCTCATTGAACGGCAGCAGAGGCTCAGTGGAGCTTGCTGCGGTTTGAAGCACCTCAGTGAGGATGTTAGTCCTCACAGCCACGGCAGGCAGCTCGAGCCCAAGGGCTGCGGCCGCCTTGCGCAGCACGACAGAAAATGCTGCACCCTCCTCCGAAGCCACAGTCGGAGGAGAAGTGAATCCAGTGTCTGGCGAGGTATCCAGACCACTGGCCTCCCCCAGTTCATCTGCCCAGTCCTGTGAAAGCTGCGACTGAACAGCCATAGGGTCCTCGAACCCCTCCCAGTCGCCCCCGTCTTCCGATTCCTGATAAACAGGAGAAATGATCGGAGCCGGACTGTAGAAATGATAGGTCTCAAGCGGCGCCGGACGCGGCGTCGGTCGACGCCGTTGCGGCGCCGGGTCCGGAATAGGGCTAAACTTGGGTTGGACGCCGTCCGGAGTCGGCACCGAAGGCGTCGGCGGCGCCGGAGGTGTAGGTGTCTGCGCCGGCGGCGCCGGTGGCGGCGTCGGTGGTTCATTCGCCGGCGCCGGTGGAGGAGTGGTTAGGTCAACCGGCGTCGACGGGGGCCCAGGCATGGGCCCCGCGGGGACCTGCGGCGTCGAGACCGGAGTCGTCGACGGCGCCGGGGCCGAAGCCGCCGGCAGGCAAGGTCGCCCAGTCGAGTCCGCGGGGCCCGAAGGCGCGCCAGCGGGCATCGACGGCGGGGCCAGGCTCCTCATGGCCGAGAGGAAGGCACTGACCTCCGCCGGCGTCGCGTTAGTCCCAGGGACCGGAGGGTATGGGGACGGGCGCGGCGCCTGCGGCTCCGCCGGAGCCGCGGGGGTGGAACCACCTGGACCCTCGGCCGAGTCGCGCGACCGGCGAGGGGAGTCCGAAGAGCGATGTCGCCTCTTGGACTTCTTAGAGCGTTTGGACTTACCCGACGACTTGGAGCCCGACGATCGATGGTGGCGTCGGCTAGGGCCCCGCGAGCGATCCTTGGACCTCCTCCTGGACCGGGATCGCGCACGACGCGGAGCCGAGTGGCGAAGCTCGAGAAGCTTGCGGGACCGCTCCCGCCGAGCCTTCGAAGTCAGGGCCTGGCAATCGGAGCACGACTCCGCGTCGTGGTCGGGGCCTAAACAGTAGAGGCACCGGCGGTGGTGATCGGTCACCGACATCAGTCGATGGCAATCCTCGCAAGCCTTGAACCCAGGCATCCTACCGGCACCAGATGTCGACAGACAAGGATCAAAAGTGATCAAAAAAGATTTAGTCAAAAAAGACTAAAAGGGGTAGCTCTCCCGGATCTGCGCTTACTGGCGCGGAAAAAAGAAGAACTGACGTCAGCGCGCGAGGGCGGCGTCTAAGTACTCCGACGACGTCATTCCGGCGCACGACGCCGACGACGGACGCGGAGCCGCAGACGACGCCTAGCGACGCGCAAGGGGTATTGCTGACGAAAAATCTTCCGGATCCAGTCTGACGCCTGGGGATATTCTAAGGTGAGGAATCTAACTAACGTGTTTCTTTCAGATGGTGTATGTAGTAAACCTGCAGCAATTTTTACCCAATCAAACAGTTTGTGTTGTGTGATTATTAGTGGGTAATGTATTTTGGTTGGAGGGGGGACTGAGGGGTGCCAATGGCGATACTATTTATTTTCGCCGCATTGCTTCCTTTCCCTGCCTACCCCTTTTCACCATGCTCTCTCTGCTTCCCTGGTTCTGTGTTTTTAGGGCTCCTGAGGTACCTATAAAAGTGGCGCCACCAGGGAGCAGTCTTGCCTACAGCGCCGCCTCACGCTGCCAGCGAGAGATCCATCCGTGTTGAAAGAGAGTGGAACAGCGCAGAATACCGACCCACTGTTAGACCCGGCCTCGTGGCATGGCCATCCCTGTCCCCGCACCACATATCCTGACCCATGCACCTCCGGCAGCCCCGAGCACACGGCCTAGCCGATCCTTCCCACCAGAACACACACACACCTGACCCGGACTTCCCTGTCCGTGGCCTTCCTCCTTTCGGCCACACCGGGCCCGCGTGCCCACTTCATGCACCAAGATGGCCGCCCGGCCCCAGCGCGACCCTGGCCTAGAGGCGCTACTCCGACTGGAGGATATCGCGCTCCCATTGGGATGAGAGAGGGAGGAGCAGTTTCCATCGCACCTCTGAGCCCCCCTGGGAAGGTGGGTTTCGATCGGCCCTCCGGCCTCCCCGAGGGCTGGCTCCACGCCTGCTGGGTGTCTGGGACTCCTCCCAACCCGGCCCTGAAAGGATCAAAAGACACTGGCAGAAAAACCCCGCCAAGCGACCCCCAGGTGACAAGACCCCTGCCTGCACAGACTCCGGACATCAAAGAGGGGTCGACCTATAACAAGGGGTGCTCTGGGACTATCCGGCAGATTCGCCTTTGGAAACACCTGAGCCCTGCTGAGTGACTCGCGGCTCCCTGAAGATCGTAAGACCTCCGAACTTGTGCTTGAGCCCTGCTGAGTGACTCGCGGCTCCCTGAAGATCGTAAGACCTCCGAACTTGTGCTTGAGCCCTGCTGAGTGACTCGCGGCTCCCTGAAGATTGTAAGACCTCCGAACTTGTGCTTGAGCCCTGCTGAGTAACTCGCGGCTCCCACAGACTCTCCTGGTCCCGTCGGACCCCAACGACGACAAGCGTATCCCCCAGCTCGAGGATTGTGAGCTGTGCGTCGGGTACACCCCTGCATTTGATCCATAACCACCAAGACTGTCCCGCTACCTCCTACCCCTCCCCGAAACTCTGTGAGCCCGTGCTCTACTTGTATATACGTGCCGTGCTGATCATAAAGATCCTACGACTCCGATTTGCTAAAGATTTGTTCTTAAGAACTCACGGTGTGGCGTCTGTTTGTCGTGTGGTGCCGAGTGTGCGATCCTAGATACGAGATTCCTCCCTTGAGGAGTCTCCCGCCAGTGCCCGGCTACGATACCTCAAGGGTTGGTCTCAGGATAGTCAGGGCCCCTCCGGGCTCCTCTGAGGTCGCCTTCTAACATTGGTGGCAAGCGACGGGATTCGGGCCCATAATCTAGAGATCGTACCGTGAACGGCTGACGCACCACCAACAAAGATGGCAGAAGGAAACGCCATGGTTCTCACAGAAAACGACACCAGTACCGTGTTCCAGGCGGAACAACTGGAAGAGTACACGCACAGAGAACTGAAGCAATTCTGCAAAGAACTAAAAATCGCTACCACTGGTCTCAACACCAAAGAAGATATGCAGAAGGCACTAAAAGCTTGGGTGGATTCTGGAGCCCCCCGCCCAGAAGGAGCGGTGGAGCTCCACGACGAAGCTGGACCCTCCCAAGGAGAACGCAGCAGCAACCAGGTGCAAAGCTTCGTACCAGATGGGGGCCTATCCCCGGAGGAACTCGCAGACAGAGAGAGAAGTCGCCATCACGAACTCGAATTGTCCAAACTTAAAATCGAGGGCGAGTTGAAATTAGCCGAGAAAAAGCTAGCAGTGGAACAGATGCGAGTACAAGGAGAACTAGAAGAGAAGAAACTCCAACGGGAACACGAAGGAAGGAGACTCCAACTGGA
The DNA here is from genome assembly GCF_964204655.1 of Triturus cristatus. Taxonomy (NCBI): domain Eukaryota; kingdom Metazoa; phylum Chordata; class Amphibia; order Caudata; family Salamandridae; genus Triturus; species Triturus cristatus. The sequence goes on along the minus strand of NC_140586.1, from coordinate 174,403,280 downwards.
GCACAAACGCAGCTTGAAGAAAATCGAGCTAAAAGCCAAGAGCGAAGAAGCGCGGCCCCCGGGAAACCGAGAGGCGTCCCCCCGGCGGAGCAGAAGGTCCACATTCCCAAGGATGTGGTCAAAGAATACTACAAAAATGATGACATCCAACAGTGGTTCAGGGCATACGAGGTCGCCATGACCTCCCATCGGGTCCCGCAGAAGGATTGGGGGGCCGGGTTGTGGGGACGATTTCTGAGCGAAGGGAGAGACACCCTGCTCGACCTACCAACCTCCATGCAGACCTCCTACAACCACATGAAAGAGGCCCTCCTCACCAGGTACGGCCTCACCCTGGAGATGTACCGCCAGCGGTTCCGGGACTGCAGGAAGATCCCGGGCACCACCTGGGTGGAGTATGTAAACTTCTTCAGCCGTGCATTCGATGGGTGGATCAAGGGCAGCAAGGTAACCAAACTAGAAGAACTAACCGACCTCATGTTGTGGGAACACCTGGCTGCGAACTGCTTTGTGGAACTATGCCAGCATCTGCTCGACAGCAAGCTCACGGATCCGAGAAAGCTGGCTGTCGAGGCGGATCGCTGGACCAACACCCGGGTCTCCCGGGGCCCCGTAGGAGAGTACCCCCGAGCCAGTCAGGGACCACCCCGCCAGAGAGGGGGGGGGGAACCAGGGAGGGCAGAGAGAGTCCCAGTTCAGTCCCCCGAAAACCCAACCTCCGCCATTCCCGGCGCCCCCACCAGCTGTATCCGGCCCACCCGTGAGACGGGGGCACCGGGTGACCATCACTTGTTTCCGTTGTCAGAAGCCCGGGCATTACGCCAACGACCCTGAATGCCTCATGGCCCCACACATCACCCCGACAGCACCCCCCGCTAGACAGATAGCCAATGTAGCACTGGGGGAGGAGGTTGAGGAGACCGTAGAGTGGGAACCCGCCGCCATGGCCCTAGCATCATTAGGAGATAGAGAAATGGTCCCTGGAAGCCTCCTGCCCTCCAACACGAAGACATATGGGCAGCTCGTAACGATCAATGGCCACCAAGTAGAGGCCCTTCGTGACACCGGGGCCAGCATCACCGGTGTCCTCAGTCATTTAGTCAACGAAGATCAGGTCCTCCCCAATGTCTTTTGCCCGGTAGTTTCCGCTGACAATACGGAAAGTCTGTGTAAGGTAGCCCTGGTGCCTTTTGAATGGGGAGGGGTGGTCGGTAAACTGAGAGTCGCAGTGAGAACCTCCCAGCCAGTCGACTGTCTCCTGGGGAACGACCTGGAAAGTTCCCCCTGGAAACAAGTCGAGCGCAAGACCCACCTAGGGATGATGGATCTCCCTGAGTGGGTGTGCGCCACCACCCGATCTATGGCAGCCCGACTGACCCCCCTTGGGGAAGTCGAAGGCACCCCGACCACCGAAGACAGGATGGTCCCCGCCGAGGGCCCCCACATCCCCCCACAAGGACGGTCGGTCGCCAGCGACGAACCCCCACCTTCCGACTCCGCACAGGTCACCGAGTTAGGCGATCTGCCTGAGTTGGCCCAGTGGCGCCACGAGGGGGGCCCCTCCCGAGAGGAGTTCTGCCGGGAGCAAGCTACCTGTCCTTCCCTGGTCGGGCCCCGGCAACAAGCAGCGGCCCAGGCCGTGGGTGACCAAACTGGAACGCACCGGGTGTATTGGGAAAATGACCTTTTGTACAGCGAGCAGAAGTCGGTGGAGCTGGGATCAGCCCGGGTGCTGGTGGTACCCCTACGCTTACGAGACCTCCTCCTGAGCTTGGCCCACGACGTCCCCCTCGCAGGCCACTTGGGCCAGGACAAAACCTACAGTCGCCTCGTGACTCACTTCTACTGGCCCAGAATGAAAGCGGATGTAGAAGCCCACTGCAAGTCCTGTCCCACGTGCCAGGCTAGTGGGAAGAGCGGAGGAAAGCGCAAGGCTCCCCTCCAACCCTTCCCTGTCGTCAGTACTCCTTTTGAACGAGTCGGGATCGACATCGTGGGGCCCCTGGACCCCCCAACCTCCCAAGGTCACCGCTTTATCCTCGTCCTGGTGGATCATGCCACCCGATACCCTGAGGCCATACCCCTGCGCACCGTCACAGCCCCCGAGGTGGGCCGGGCGTTGATGGGAATCTTTTCCCGTATGGGTTTTCCCCGCGAGGTCGTGAGCAATCGCGGTACGAACTTTATCTCCAAATACATGACGTCCCTGTGGCAACAATGTGGAGTGTCCTATAAGTTCACCACCCCCTACCACCCCCAAGGAAATGGCCTGGTAGAGCGGTTTAACCGGACTCTGAAGGGGATGATCGCGGGCCTAGAAGAGCCCCTCCGGCGTAAGTGGGACGTCCTGCTCCCCTGCCTCCTGTTCGCCTACCGGGAAGTCCCCCAGAAATCCTTGGGGTTCAGCCCCTTCGAGTTACTCTACGGGCACCCCGTCCGGGGGCCCCTCAGCCTGGTCAAAGAAGGGTGGGAGGCGGCGCCCCGAGGCCCCCCCCCGAGATGTGTTCCGATACGTCCTGACCCTCCGAAACCAGACTAGGAAGTTCCGAGAGCTGGCCGAGGCCAACCTGGAGGCGAGCCAGGAAGAGATGAAGCGCTGGTACGACCAGAATGCCACTCTGGTCGAGTTCCAGCCGGGCCAGCAGGTATGGGTCATGGCCCCCGTGAAAACTTGCGCCCTCCAGGATAAATGGACCGGGCCCTTCAAAGTGATTGAGCGGAAGAGCCAGGTCACGTACTTGGTGGACGTCCAGTCCCCCCGGGACCCCCTCCGGGTCCTTTACGTGAACCGCCTCAAGCCTCACTTTGTGCAGACGGAACTGAGCCTCCTGCTGGCCACCGATGACGGGGCCGAAGAGGAGTCGGATCCCCTCCCTGATCTCCTGTGTACCAAAGAGAAGGATGGCTCTGTAGAAGGAGTGAACCTCTCCCCACCTCAAGCCTCACTTTGTGCGGACGGAACTGAGCCTCCTGCTGGCCACCGATGACGGGGCCGAAGAGGAGTCGGATCCCCTCCCTGATCTCCTGTGTACCAAAGAGAAGGATGGCTCTGTAGAAGGAGTGAACCTCTCCCCATCCCTCACTTCCCAGCAACGTGAGGATTGCCGCCAGCTCCTAGGGAAGTTTTCCGACCTATTCTCTCTGGTCCCCCAAATCACCGACTGGTGTGTCCATGACTTGGACACCGGAGACAGCCCACCGGTGAAACACCGAGCCTACTGAGTCCCTGATCGAGTCCGGTCCTGCATTCAGGCCGAGGTCTCGAAGATGTTGACCTTGGGAGTGATCGAACCCTCAGACAGTCCCTGGGCCAGCCCCGTGGTCCTGGTCCCGAAAGCAGCTGCCCCCGGTGTCGCCCCAGAACTCCGCTTCTGCGTGGACTACCGGGGACTCAATGAAGTCACCCTAGCCGATGCCCACCCCATTCCCCGAGCCGACGAGCTCATTGACCGGGGCTGCTCGGTTCCTCAGCACATTCGATCTCACCTGCGGCTATTGGCAAATTGCGCTCACAGAAGGAGCCAAGGAGCGGTCCGCCTTCTCCACCCCGGATAGGCACTATCGCTTTCGCGTGATGCCCTTCGGGATGAAAAATGCCCCGGCCACCTTTCAGCGACTGGTAAATAGAGTCCTGGCCGGGCTGGAACAGTTCAGCGCTGCCTATCTAGACGATATCGCAGTCTTCAGTTCCGACTGGGGTGAGCACCTCCAGCACCTCCGGAGGGTGCTAACCGCCCTGCGCCAGGCAGGCCTCACCGTGAAAGCCAGCAAGTGCCAGATTGGGCAAGGTTCGGTAGTCTACCTGGGGCACCAGGTCGGAAGCGGCCAGGTCGCCCCTCTACAGCCCAAGATCGACGCCATCCTAGCCTGGGAACCACCCACTACCCAAACAGAGGTCCGAGCCTTTCTGGGCCTCACGGGCTACTACCGGAGATTCATCCGGGGGTACGGCAGCCTGGTCGGTCCCCTCACGGAACTCAAGTCCAAGAAACAACCCAAGAAAGTGCAGTGGACCTCTGCCTGCCAAGAGGCGTTCGATGCCCTGAAAGCGGCCATGTGCACGGCCCCCGTCCTCCAGGCCCCCGACTACTCCAAGGAGTTTGTGGTACAAACGGACACCTCCGAGCATGGGATTGGGGCCGTCCTGTCCCAGGTGATTGACCAAGGCCTAGACCAGCCCGTAGCCTTCCTCAGCCGAAGGCTGTTGCCCAGAGAACAGAGATGGAGCACCATCGAGCGCGAGGCGTTCGCCGTAGTCTGGGCCCTCAAGAAGTTACGCCCTTATCTGTTCGGCACCCATTTCAAAGTCCAAACCGACCATCGCCCCTTGCGATGGCTCATGCAGATGCGAGGAGAAAATCCCAAACTACTGCGGTGGTCAATCTCCCTCCAGGGGGTGGATTTCACCATGGAACATCGCCCTGGTACTGACCACGCCAACGCCGATGGCCTCTCCCGGTTCTTCCGCCTCAGCGAAGAGAACCCCCAAGACGATGGGTAGTTATCTCCGGCTTTCAGCTGGGGGGGACGCGTGTTAGACCCGGCCTTGTGGCATGGCCATCCCTGTCCCCGCACCACATATCCTGACCCATGCACCTCCGGCAGCCCCGAGCACACGGCCTAGCCGATCCTTCCCACCAGAACACACACACACCCGACCCGGACTTCCCCGTCCGTGGCCTTCCTCCTTTCGGCCACACCGGGCCCGCGTGCCCACTTCATGCACCAAGATGGCCGCCCGGCCCCAGCGCGACCCTGGCCTAGAGGCGCCACTCCGGCTGGAGGATATCGCGCTCCCATTGGGATGAGAGAGGGAGGAGCAGTTTCCATCGCACCTCTGAGCCCCCCTGGGAAGGTGGGTTTCGATCGGCCCTCCGGCCTCCCCGAGGGCTGGCTCCACGCCTGCTGGGTGTCTGGGACTCCTCCCAACCCGGCCCTGAAAGGATCAAAAGACACTGGCAGAAAAACCCCGCCAAGCGACCCCCAGGTGACAAGACCCCTGCCTGCACAGACTCCGGACATCAAAGAGGGGTCGACCTATAACAAGGGGTGCTCTGGGACTATCCGGCAGATTCGCCTTTGGAAACACCTGAGCGCTGCTGAGTGACTCGCGGCTCCCTGAAGATCGTAAGACCTCCGAACTTGTGCTTGAGCCCTGCTGAGTGACTCGCGGCTCCCTGAAGATCGTAAGACCTCCGAACTTGTGCTTGAGCCCTGCTGAGTGACTCGCGGCTCCCTGAAGATCGTAAGACCTCTGAACTTGTGCTTGAGCCCTGCTGAGTGACTCGCGGCTCCCACAGACTCTCCTGGTCCCGCCGGACCCCGACGACGACAAGCGTATCCCCCAGCTCGAGGATTGTGAGCTGTGCGCCGGGTACGCCCCTGCATTTGATCCATAACCACCAAGACTGTCCCGCTACCTCCTACCCCTCCCCGAGACTCTGTGAGCCCGTGCTCTACTTGTATATACGTGCCGTGCTGATCATAAAGATCCTACGACTCCGATTTGATAAAGATTTGTTCTTAAGAACTCACGGTGTGGCGTCTCTTTGTCGTGTGGTGCCGAGTGTGCGATCCTAGATACGAGATTCCTCCCTTGAGGAGTCTCCCGCCAGTGCCCGGCTACGATACCTCGAGGGTTGGTCTCAGGATAGTCAGGGCCCCTCCGGGCTCCTCTGAGGTCGCCTTCTAACACCCACCATAAGAAAACTGTCTTCACGATTTATCTCATGTGATATATATATATTACCTACTGGCGGTCGCCAGTAGGTAGTTATAGTTAGGACCCTGTTTCCATAGGAAATCCGCAACATTCTATTTGGAATAACTTTGGCGCCGATCGACGAATCCTCGCGTAATTTTCAAAATAGGTGGGGCGCTACGCTCCGCTCCTACCCTGAAAGTCTCGGGGGGACTCGTCAAGCGGGGGCTGAGATAAAAGGGGGGTCCCAAAACGCGTTTTTCCCATGCATTTTTCCATAGGACCTTTAGACACAGCTACAGCCCGAACGGCTGAACAGAGTTACTTGAAATTTGGCAGAGAGGTAGTCCTCAGGTCAAGGAAGTGCCTTTTGTAGGTCTGGTGTAAATCTGTTCAGTAGTTCCTGAGAAAATAGCATTTAAATCAATATATATATCTGAGCCAGCTTACGGTGCGCTTACCGTGCGCTTACGGTAAGCTTACCGTACGCGTACGGTGACGTGCGCGAGCGCGATTCTGATTGGCTGTTAGATCTTAGTAAACATTCGAATCGGTCGAAACCAGGAAGCGGCGGCCGCCATTTTGTGTGTTTCACTCAGAAAAACAAAGGGTGATAACTTGAAAAGGGGGCAAGGAAGAGAGTTACAGACCCCCTAACATTTGAAAGGGGGTCAAAGAAGGACGGAAAAGTACAAAAAAAACATTTATTAATTTTAAAAAAAAATCGCGGGGTACGCGTACGGTAAGCTTACCGTAAGCTTACCGTACGCGTACGGTAGAAAAAAAAATAAAAAAAGAAATAAAATTCAGATTTAAGTGTTTAGATATTAAGGGGCTCTAAAAAGAGCCGTTGTGTTTATGAAGTGATTTGATTTTTTAGTGGTACCTACAAGTAAGTACCGATGCAGAGTCTAAGGTTCAAGAGGAAGACTCTGTTCCCTTCATCATTGAAGTGTACACCATCTCCTCTATAAATGTCTTGCATGTCGTAACGCAAGTTGTTGTGGTAAATGGAACCCATACCATAGTCTCGGAGGAAAGCAGAAACAGATTTGTTGACGTGCTTTCTTGCTTTGTCAATCTGCGGACAAAATTGATTGGACCAGTTCCATTTTTGCCTTTGGCATATGTTAGAATACACAAAGGCAGTTTTAGGGAAAAGTGAAAACAGTTGTGCAAAGGTCTCCTTCATAAGCATTTCCAGACCTACCCCAGTCAAAGTGCCTAGGTCATTGCCACCACAGTGCACTATTATGAGGTCAGGGTGTTGGATTTGCATGAAGGATTTCACCAATGGCATCAATTGGTGCCACTTTAACCCTCTCTGACCAATCCATTTAATGTCTACATTTGGCAAAGCAAGGTCTCTCACCATACCTGTTTTCTCTCCATACTTTTCACTCCAGAAGACATAGCTGTGTCCTACAATCCACACTGTGAACATCTTCCAAGGAGATCGGGGTGCACTCAGGAGGTGTAATTCAAGAAATGAAAGACAGTTTGGAAATGGAGGCATACATATTTTTTTTAAAAAAAAGAATTGATTGGCTGTTTCATACCATTCTACACTAAAAACTAGGCTGTATGTGTAAATTTATAGAAGCATGTTTTGTATTGGTACAGAAAAATGTGTTACCAAAGAACAGTACTATGGATTTGCTGTTAGGTTTGAAAAGTCAAGCACTCCTGCTCTTTGGAAATGAAACATTGTGTGGTGAACTTCTGACCTAACTCTACACAGCAGTGTTTCAAGAGCAGTTGCTATGGTAGCAGGCAGAAGTCAAGTTGGGGGAAGGGTACTAGGCTGAAGTCAAGTTGGGGGAAGGGTACTGTTGGAAAAGGGTTGGTTTTCAACCAATAGAAATGTGTGATTACATTTGAAAAAAAGGGGGAAGCACTGAGATTTGAAACTAACATGTATATGTGTGGAAAAAGAGAGGGAAACATTGCCATTATCTGGTTCTGCTGAGAGGAGAGAGGTGTACAGAACAGAGATCCTGGCTCTGATAGTCTGCTGTTTGAGTGCCACATTTCTTTCACAACTAACTAATTTTAAAGGTGAGTTAAGAGTTTGAGAGGGGATGTATATGGTAAATTAAGAAATGAATAATAGAATTGGAATTCCTTTTGTTGAAGTTGTGTTTATCATTTTGTGTTTTGCGAGAAATTTAAATGTGAGGAACATGTAAAATAATATGGACTATTTTTTCACCATAAATTAAGGTGTACTGGTATAAATGAGGAATACTTTTAGGGTTTGAGGTTGCAGTCAGTAATGCAAATACATTCAGCATCACTAAGGCTGGTTGCCCTTGCTGGAGTGTAGTCAGTCACCCAGGTTACACATGTTGCTGGTCTCAAAAAGCTGTTTGGACATGTGCGTTTTTAAGAATCTGAATAGTGGATTCAAAATGTGTCAGACTGTAAAAGTACTTATCACTTGCCAAAAAAAAAGAGTAGTAAGTGTGCTTTCAAATTGGCAAAGAAATTTCGTTTTCTGACTAATATGAAAACATGACTCTGTGTGCAAAGAGGTATTACAGGCAGAGATTTATTGCGTATTGCTCTGGTAATTTTACAGTTGCATTAGTAGGAAAGGGGGAGCTATTTTTTTCTGCAGAAGCAGACTCTTAGAACACAGCCAGCTGCTTATCCTGTGGAATCATGTACAGTATTCACAACCGAGTGGGGTTTGAGGTTGCAGTCAGTAATGCAAATACATTCAGCATCACTAAGGCTGGTTGCCCTTGCTGGAGTGTAGTCAGTCACCAGGTTACACATGTTGCTGGTCTCAAAAAGCTGTTTGGACATGTGCTTTTTTAAGAATCTGAAAAGTGGATTTAAAATGTGTCAGACTGTAAAAGTACTTATCACTTGCCAAAAAAAAAGAGTAGTAAGTGTGCTTTCAAATTGGCAAAGAAATTTCGTTTTCTGACTAATATGAAAACATGACTCTGTGTGCAAAGAGGAATTACAGGCAGAGATTTATTGCGTATTGCTCTGGTAATTTTACAGTTGCATTAGTAGGAAAGGGGGAGCTATTTTTTTCTGCAGAAGCAGACTCTTAGCACACAGCCAGCTGCTTATCCTGTGGAATCATGTACAGTGTTCACAACCGAGTGGGGTTTGAGGTTGCAGTCAGTAATGCAAATACATTCAGCATCACTAAGGCTGGTTACCCTTGCTGGAGTGTAGTCAGTCAGCCAGGTTACACATGTTGCTGGTCTCAAAAAGCTGTTTAGACATGTGCTTTTTTAAGAATCTGAAAAGTGGATTCAAAATGTGTCAGACTGTAAAAGTACTTATCACTTGCCAAAAAAAAAGAGTAGTAAGTGTGCTTTCAAATTGGCAAAGAAATTTCGTTTTCTGATTAATATGAAAACATGACTGTGTGCAAAGAGGAATTACAGGCAGAGATTTATTGAGTATTGCTCTGGTAATTTTACAGTTGCATTAGTAGGAAAGGGGGTGTTATTTTTTTGTGCAGAAGCAGACTCTTAGCACACAGCCAGCTGCTTATCCTGTGGAATCATACAAAGTATTCACAACCGAGTGGGGTTTGAGGTTGCAGTCAGTAATGCAAATACATTCAGCATCACTAAGGCTGGTTGCCCTTGCTGGAGTGTAGTCAGTCACCCAGGTTACACATGTTGCTGGTCTCAAAAAGCTGTTTGGACATGTGCTTTTTTAAGAATCTGAAAAGTGGATTCAAAATGTGTCAGACTGTAAAAGTACTTATCACTTGCCAAAAAAAAAGAGTAGTAAGTGTGCTTTCAAGTTGGCAAAGAAATTTCGTTTTCTGACTAATATGAAAACATGACTCTGTGTGCAAAGAGGAATTACAGGCAGAGATTTATTGCGTATTGCTCTGGTAATTTTACAGTTGCATTAGTAGGAAAGGGGGAGCTATTTTTTTCTGCAGAAGCAGACTCTTAGCACTCAGCCAGCTGCTTATCCTGTGGAATCATGCACAGTATTCACAACCGAGTGGGGTTTGAGGTTGCAGTCAGTAATGCAAATACATTCAGCATCACTAAGGCTGGTTGCCCTTGCTGGAGTGTAGTCAGTCACCCAGGTTACACATGTTGCTGGTCTCAAAAAGCTGTTTGGACATGTGCTTTTTTAAGAATCTGAAAAGTGGATTCAAAATGTGTCAGACTGTAAAAGTACTTATCACTTGCCAAAAAAAAAGAGTAGTAAGTGTGCTTTCAAATTGGCAAAGAAATTTCATTTTCTGACTAATATGAAAACATGACTCTGTGTGCAAAGAGGAATTACAGGCAGAGATTTATTGCGTAATGCTCTGGTAATTTTACAGTTGCATTAGTAGGAAAGGGGGTGTTATTTGTTTGTGCAGAAGCAGACTCTTAGCACACAGCCAGCTGCTTATCCTGTGGAATCATTCCCAGTATTCACAACCGAGTGGGGTTTGAGGTTGCAGTCAGTAATGCAAATACATTCAGCATCACTAAGGCTGGTTGCCCTTGCTGGAGTGTAGTCAGTCACCCAGGTTACACATGTTGCTGGTCTGAAAAAGCTGTTTGGACATGTGCTTTTTTAAGAATCTGAAAAGTGGATTCAAAATGTGTCAGACTGTAAAAGTACTTATCACTTGCCAAAAAAAAAGAGTAGTAAGTGTGCTTTCAAATTGGCAAAGAAATTTCGTTTTCTGACTAATATGAAAACATGACTCTGTGTGCAAAGAGGAATTACAGGCAGAGATTTATTGCGTATTGCTCTGGTAATTTTACAGTTGCATTAGTAGGAAAGGGGGAGCTATTTTTTGTGCAGAAGCAGACTCTTAGCACACAGCCAGCTGCTTATCCTGTGGAATCATGCACAGTATTTACAACCGAGTGGGGTTTGAGGTTGCAGTCAGTAATGCAAATACATTCAGCATCACTAAGGCTGGTTGCCCTTGCTGGAGTGTAGTCAGTCACCCAGGTTACACATGTTGCTGGTCTCAAAAAGCAGTTTGGACATGTGCTTTTTTCAGAATCTGAAAAGTGGATTCAAAATGTGTCAGACTGTAAAAGTACTTATCACTTGTCAAAAAAGCAGTAGGAAGTGTGCTTTCCAATTGGCAAAGAAATTTCGTTTTCTGCCTAATTTCAAACCATGACTCTGTGTGCACACAGGAATTGTTTTTAGATATTTAATTTGTGAAGGTGTTATTGTGATTTTCACTTGTAGGAAAGGGGTACTTAGTATTTTAAGATATGAAAAGATAATAAAAAATGTAGTAATATATTTAAATAAAAAAAAGGAATTTTTTTTTAGTTTTTTTCAGGTATTGCTGAAGAGCAGTGAACAAAATTTAAGATGCCTACAAAATCCAGACTAAGGAAAAACCACAAAAAAACTATATTTGAAGACAACTGGAGGACCTAAGTTAGTTGGAGATGCTCATGTTGGGAAAAAGAGAAAGTCTTCTGGTAAGCAGACAAAAGATTTTTTAAAGAATATCTTCAAAAAAAGGAAAAATGTACAAAATGTCTGCACTGGAAAGAATGTTTTAAATAGAAAAGAACAGGAAAAAATTGAGCATTTAGTTAATGCAAATATACCTTCAGAAAAAATAAAAATTAACTTAAACAGAAAAACAGCGTTTAAAGAGATACGTAGAAAAATGTTCCAGAGAAGAGTTATGTCCAATTTGATAAAGGATGTGAAGAAATATAAGCAAAAGGCTAAATTTTATAAGAGAAAAAAAGAAATTGAAGCCATTGCAGCAAAGGCATTAGAATTAAAAAGGAAACTATTCATTTTAATTTTGAATAGGATGCGTACATTAGATAAAATGGTTAATGTACTGAAATCACAAAGCAAAAGGAAAAGAGTAGTGAAAAGAACAAACTTTTGTAAAGTGTTTTTAGGAGAATGGATGCATAGTTCAAGTAGTGAACCTTTTTTTAATGAAGAGAGTTATTTTCAAAGTAATAGTTTGCTGCATGCAGTTGACACCAGAGGTCGTGCTTATGAAGTGAAAAATGGTTGTATAATGGAGAAGGAGAAAATGGTTCCAAGAGATGAGGTACAAGTGATGGCGGATGAGGCTATGGGGAGACGTCCTAAAGCCCCAGTGTACACTTGGAATTGTAGTAGTATTTGCACTGTGCGTCAGGAATCTATTGATAAATTTCGTGAGTTTCTAAGAGAATATAGTAAAAAAAGTGTAAAACAGAAGATTAAGGTGGTCATTCTCTGGCTTGTCTATCTAGAAAAGTGTGTAAAAGTGTTTTTCATCATTTTAGGATGCTGGCTGTTCATTATACTGAAATGAGAAAGTTTGTGAGACGGTTGTATTTTGCTAAAAGTCCAGCAATAAAGTTAGATGAATTGAATAGGGCTCTGTTCCGTGGATCGGTATCAGATGTAGAAAAGGTTATTGATGAAATTCAGATTTGTTACTTTGGTCCTGAACAAGACAGTGCAGAAAAGGACCCAGTAAATGAGGAAGAAGTGGAAGAGAATGTAGAACCCTCTGTAAGTAAGACATTTAATGATCACATAACAAAATTTGCAATAATCTCTAATGAAAGACCAAATATTACTTGTATTTGTTGCCGCAGAACTCATTATAGAAAACAAACTAGGAATGTTGATCTCTACAGAAAAAGTGAAAATGAAGATAATTATAAGTGGAAGGATTTTGCCACATATATATTTCTTGAAAATTGTTTTGAATTGGGTGAAGATCAGCGTATTTGTAAATACTGTTACAACAAGTTAGAGGAAAATAGAATGCCGACCAGAGCTGTACATAATAATTTAGAATTGGATGTTATTCCTGCCGAACTTTCTGAATTAAATACATATGAGTCTATACTTATTCAATGTGTTCATCCATTCCAGACCATAGTACGTATGGAGCCCAAAACTGGTAAATTACCTCCTTCAGATTTACTGAGAGGTTTAAAAGGAAGAGTGGTGTATTTGCCCTTGGATTTGAAAAAAAATATGGAAACTATTGATACAGATACTTTGGAAACTGAACCATTAGTTATTCTGGTTAATGGTGTACCTACAAAGAATAAGAAGATTTGGCAGGAGCTGGTAGATGTACGGAAAGTACAAAGAGCAAATTTGTATTTGAAAAGGAATGACAAATGGTATGAATCAATTTATATAGAAGAAGAAGAAGAAGATTTACAAGAAGACACAGAAACACCAACTGGACAAATTGAAAAAGTGGACAAGTCAAAGGAAGAAGAAATTTATGAACATTTTAGCATACATCCTCTTCATTCAAAAGAAGTTATGGGAGACAATATTGATCTGTTTCAGATGAAGAAAGCAAAAGGAACTCCCGTGAGTGTATGGGAGGAGAGCTTGGAAGCTCGATGTTTTCCCCAGCTGTTTCGTACAGGAAAAGGAGGACGATACAATGAACGTCCAGAACAGATTCCAGCTTCTGAGTATCGAACTACAAGACTATATGCAGAAGATCCAAGATTTCGACAAAGTATTCCTTATTTGTTCCATCTATTATTTGAAAGCGACTTGGCTGCATTATCATATGCTGTAAATCACATTTTAAAAAGTGGAGTACATTTACAAAATGTGTCTGCTAAGGATTTTATGGAGAAAGTGCAGCACCGAGATGATCATTTGGAAACACAACTGATCAATCTGATGGCTTGTCAGCGTGGGACAAATGAATATTGGTACCGATGCCATGGTGAATTAAAATGCATGTTACGAAATTTAGGAACATCAACATGGTTCCTTACTCTAAGCTGTGCTGAGTACGCTTGGGATGATTTACTGGATTTTCTACGAGAGGCAAATTCAAACATTAAAAACATCGAATACAAGACAGCAGGAGAACTGTGCTCATTGGATCCGGTTAATGTTTGCAGATATTTCAATCATAGATTTGAGGCTATGATGTCCTTCATCTGCAATAAAAAAATCCACCTCTTGGAGAAGTAGAGGATTTCTTTTGGAGAAAAGAGTACCAGGCAAGAGGTGCTCCTCATATTCATATGCTGTTGTGGATCAAGGATGCCCCAAAGTTTGGAACAGATACTGATGAAGCAGTGTTATCTTTCATTGAAGAATATGCAACATGTGCTATACCAAAAAGCACAGAAGAGAAAAAGTTAAAGGACCAAGTTTTACGTTTCCAAAGTCATCGGTGTGGAAAATACTGTCGACGGAAATACAAGAGCAAAGATAAATACTACACTAAATGTCGATTTGGATTTCTAGACCTGTTCTTTCAAATGGAAGAGTAAACAGTTTTATGTCATCTGTGAGACATACTATTACAAGAAAATCACCTAAGAATACCTACAACCTTAAAAGAAAAGAAGAATCAAAAAATATAAATGACTACAACCCAGTCATTTTATCCATGTGGAATGCTAACATGGATATACAGTATGTAGCTGACAATTCCATTGCTGTTGCTTGATATGTAACGTCTTACATTACTAAATCTGAAAAAACTGAATTGAAAGAAATGTGGGAAGAGATTTCTCACGAGAAGACTGTCAGTAAGAAGCTGTACAGTTTCAGTTTAAAGATGTTATCGCATCGAGAAATTGGATCCTACGAATGTTCAGATAGGTTATCTTCTGCAAGTCTCTACTCGAAATCAAGAAGAATAATTTGGGCAAGTTTAGGCCTTGCAGCAATGAGAAATTGGGTACTGAAATCTGTTGGAGAAATTGAATATTTGGCCGAGAATGACCCAGAAAGTACAGATATTTTGAAATCAAACATGTTGGACACATATTATCCCAAGAGAAGTCATCATCTGGAGAACATGTGTCTCTATGAAGTGCTGCAGAACTACATTTATTCACGGAAAGCCGCAGAAGACATCAACAATGGAAAATATAAAGTCATTGGTGAGGAAGGATGTTTGGTGAAGCAAACAAAAGGAAGTTTGATAAATCACAGGAAGCTGAGTTGAGACACTACTGACAAAAAGGAATTTTACTACTTGGCTCTTTTACAGCTGTTTAAACCATGGCGTACAGAGGATGAACTACTGGGAGAATTTCAAAGCTATGAAGATTCATTTAATGCTTGCAAAGACAGCATAAAATGCAGTACATTCACAACTTATGTGCAAATGTTAAATGAAGAAATTGAACAGGAAACTACAATTGCAGCTGAAGTAGCTAGAGACAGTTCTCAAGACAGCCAAAGTTCAGGAACACTCAGTCAAGATCCCCATGGACAACCAATCGTTGAAAATGAAGCTGCAATAGCCATGAATGAAGTGGAAACGGCTATGAATCAAGCTCAAGAAGAATTTATAGACTTACCAAATTTGGAAAGACAACTGAATGAAGAGCAGCAACAAATTTATGAAGAGATCAGAAACAAAATTGAACACGGATTACTACATGAAAAAAAAGAGTGCTCATGCACATCATTTCATCCAATCAGGATGTATGTAAGCGGACAAGCTGGAACTGGAAAAAGTTTCTTAATAAAAGTCATCAGAAGCTACCTACAGCAAAAAACGGAGTCTACTTTGTCTTGTGTGGTTACTGCTCCAACTGGGTTAGCAGCATATAACATAAAAGGAATCACCTTACATCGTTTGCTAATGTTACCAGTGGAGCATGAGAACAAAATACAATACCACAAGCTAACTGGAGAAGCATGCTTGGAAGTTTCAAGAGTATTGAAGAAGATGCAAGTTCTCATTATTGATGAGGTGAGCATGGTATCAAACTTAATGCTTGCCTTTGTGCATTTAAGAATGCAGCAAATTCTAAGGACAGACTATGACGTGTTATTTGGTGGAAAACATGTCATAGTTTTTGGGGATCTTCTACAGCTTACTCCAGTTAAAGGACAATCAGTGTTTAATACTGTGACACATGAAGACACAAAGAAGTCATTGGGAAGCATTGGTAATGCAAATATTTGGTCCTTCTTTGAGTACAAGGAACTTACTACTAATATGAGGCAAGCAAACGATGAAGAATATGGAAGTATTCTGAAAGATATCAGAATTGGACTACTGACTGAAGCTGGCACAAATGCATTACAGAGTCGGTTGCTACATAATTTATTTCCAAAGGAAGAAATAGTTGCAGAGAAGATATACAAGAACATTGCAGAAAAGAAAAGTGTCATCTGCTTAATGCCAACTCTACGTGAATGCTCAATATTCAATGAGGAGCTTTTGAAATTGGAAAAGGAAGATATCAGGAAATTGGAAGCAGTGGACAAAATTCAGGATGGAAGAATTACTATCACATTAACAGGCAAACTGAAAAATAAATTGGATTCACTAGAGAAGAACATTTCCAAAACTGCTGGATTAGAAAAAAATCTATATGTTTGCATGAACTGTAGAGTAATTTTAAGGAGAAATTTGGATGTTGAAAAAGGTTTAGTTAATGGAGCTATGGGAAGAGTTGTGGGTTTTATTAATTATCAGAAAAAAGATGGAATTGAATGTTTAAAAATAAAATTTGATCAGATAGAAGAAGTTATAGACATTTGTCGTTGTACAGTTCGTTTCATGCTTGTGAAAGACTTATATGTACAAAGGAAACAGTTTCCGTTTTCTCTAGCATATGCTGTAACTATTCACAAGTCTCAAGGATTGACTGTAGATTGTGCATTTGTAAACATTGGTTCAACTGTGTTCAAAGAAGGTATGGCTTATGTAGCTTTGTCACGAGTGAAAACATTATCTGGTTTATTCATGATAGACTTTGATGACACAAAAGTTAGTGCTGATACAAATTGTGTAAAGGAGTATAATAGATTAAGAAGAACCTATGCTCCTCATTTAGGTCAGTATCCTGTGTTAGAGAAACGTGTAGTTTCTCGTAAAAGGAGAATTGAGAATATCTGTAATGAGGATGTAGAGAGGAGGAAAAAAAAGAGGAGTGAAGTAATTGCAAGCAAAAAGAAAAAGGAAAATGAAGAAGAGGTTGTAGGATGTCATTTTGAAAATAGCTCTGGTGTCAACTGCTACGCTAATGTAGTGCTGAATGTTGCATTTTATCTGGAAAGTTTGCAAGAGCAGATAATAGTACATCAGAGAAAAAGATTCTGTTCTGAGTTGAGTCTCCTTTTTCAAAAGCTGAGTAATGATAAAACTCAAATAGAAAGTGCTACTGAAATTAGAAAACTTTTTGATGTATGTTCAGGACGAACACAGTTTTCTCAAAATGTACAGCAAGACGCACAGGAATTCTTGATGTTTTTTCTTCAGGTACTGGAAGAAGAAGGGGTTCCCATTGAAACTATGTTTGGTGTCTCTTATAAATGGGAACATAGTTGTGAAAACTGTTACAATACATGTGGCTCTAATGTTGATTCTGAAAGGTTTATTTATTTAACATTGCCAGAAAGTAAAACAGTCACTTTTGCTAAATTAATTAAAGATGCTAATCATAGCATGGAATGCGGTGAGTGTAAATCTGAAATGTTTTCAACGTTAATTTTAAAGGAATACGGACAGTATATAATTTTAATGATGCAACGATGTAAAGCTGATGGTTCAAAATTGGATACTTTAATAAAGAAGTTTACAGGACAGCAATTATCAATTTCAGGAAAAACTTTTGTAACAGTTGCAATAATTTTCCATGAAGGACCTACTGTTACTTCTGGACATTACACAGTTTATCTTAAATGTGAAAAAGGCTGGACACTGTGTAATGATTCCCAATTGATTTTCAAGCAACGTTTTCCTTGATTTAGCAAATTCCTATCTAATCTTCCTGAAACCAAAATTTTAGAGAGACTTGGCAAGATCTGTACAAAACAATTTTACCATTTTATTGGATTACCATTGGAATTTTTCAAAAAAAAGATTTTTCAAATTATCATTTGGCCTAATGGAAAGGTAACCAATTGTAATGTGGACTTTTTTAATTTTTAATGAAACTTTCGAAAACCAAAAATTTAGAGAAAATCGGTAACATCTGCACAATTTAAATTTTGGAATGTTATTGGATTACCATTGGAAATTTATTCAAAAAAGATTTTTAAAATTACTATTTGGCCATAAGGAAAGGTAAACAATTGTATTGTGGACTTATTTAATTATTAATTAATCTTTCGGAAACCAAAATGTTAGAGAGAATCGGTAAGATCTGTACAATTTAAATTTTGGAATTTTATTGGATTACCATTGGAAATTTAATCAAAAAAGAATTTTAAAATTACTATTTGGCCTAAAGGAAATGGAACCAGATGTATTGTGGAGTTATTTGAGATATAATATTTTTGTGATTATACTTCTGAAACAAAATTGTCAGACGGTATTTTAAAGAAATAATTATTGTTATTAGATGAATTTTTTTTAGAATATTATGCATTTCTATAATGTTATGTTTAAGTAAAAAGAGATTGTGGGCTTTTTTAAAACAATCTTTGAGATTGTTATTTTTTTTTTGCCCGCTGTTAAGTGATGAATGCAATTGCTTTCACAATTTATAGTGAAATGCAATATATTCTGAAAACAGCAAAAAAAAGGCAAAACATTTTTGGGGGAAAATATGTAAATACGTGTACTGTGTTATATAATGATTAATTAAATATTAATACTTTTCTCTTTTTTTTCAGATTGTGAAAGAAAATTTTCGAAAAAAACCAACCATTTTTTCAAGTAATTTCAATTACATTTTAATTAAAAATTAAATTGTTGGGTGGGTCAGGTAAGTCAGAAATTAGATGGTCCCTTTCTTCCACTTTATCTCAAACAGATTTTTAGTATTTAGTTATTAATTCCTCAAGGATCTTGAGATGTGGTAATTGATTTTTAGTGTTTTAAAAAAAAAAAAAAAAAAAATACGCTTACGTACGGTAAAAAAAAAAAAAAAGTTTTCAAGAAAAAATAAAAAAAAGTTGAGAGGTAAGGTTGGCTCTTAAAAGAGCCGTTGTGTTCATGCAGGGACAGAGGAAAGGAAGAATGGGAACATTAGCTGGTAGGACAAATGTGCTGGTCTATTTTGTTGTTAATGAGGGGAAGACTGGTCTCCCTATGAACAATTAGACCATGGCAAAATGAACACCGCATAGTAACCCTCGCAAACCGATGGTTCGTTTCCGCAGGATCAGAAAAAGGTGAATCTGCCCTCACAGATGAAGGGCTCTGCGGAGTTTCCGAAGAAGAACTCGGCTGAGCTGCTGTGGATGTGCTTGGTTGACTTACTCAAGGGTTGCCTCTAGTATGTCTAGCATGTGTCCTAGGGTGTACATCGTGAAGGTGTCTCAACATAGTGTGATTCCCGAAGGAATACTTCTTGTTGGGATTACCTCGCGAAAGTACATGCTGGCACAGCTTGCAAGTCACCAAGGCAGCATTGACTTTTTTCTCACCCTCTGGAAAACTGAAATACTCCCATATAAAAGAGCTCTTCTGTTTCCTCCTTCTCTGCCTGATGGTGGTGCTGCTAGCCTCACTCTCAGTAGAAGAGTGCTGGTCTGCCATCGTATCACAAAGACAAGTCAGCTCCTTCTCCTAAGGGATCACAAGCAGAAATGAGGGGAATGGGTGTGGTGTAGGAGAGTTCTAGAACTGAAAGTAGTTTCAACCAATCAAAAGTTGTGTTTCATGATCACATGACCCACGGTGCGCGTACGTTATGCTTACGTTACGCTTACGGTGCGCTTACGGTGCGCTTACGGTAAAAGTACGCATGCGCGTAAAAAAGACACGCGCTCGCGCGCATGCGCATAACAGTCACTCCCCAACACTTCCGTGTAACGTGCGCGTGTAGCGTACACGCTTACGCGCCCCATACGCAGTACGCACGGCTACGCAAAAAGAGTAGATAAATTACGAATTTTGTGTAAACCGTACGCTTACCGTACGCTTACCGTAGGCGCACTTAAAATAACTATTTTCTATGTTATACTAATATATCTTACCTGTTTGGTAAAAAAAAAAAAAAGAGAAAAATTAATATATTGCAGATTTTTTTTTATAAAAAAACATTGTGTTTTAAAAGAAAAAAAAGTTTAAAAAAAACTTGCTTTTTTTAACAAAAAAAACACATAAAATATAAGAATTTATAATAAAAAAATCATACAAAATCAATAAAAAAAGTATGGGAATCACATATGTTATAGGTAAGAATTAGCATTTAAAAAACCATACAAATTCACTGAAAAAACCATGGGTTACACACACGTTATAGTTAGAAATTAGCATTTAAAAAACCTTGCAAATTCACTGAAAAAACCATAGGTTTCACACATGTTATAGTTAGGAATTAGCATTTAAAAAACCTTGCAAATTCACTGAAAAAACCATAGGTTTCACACACGTTATAGTTAGGATTTAGCATTTAAAAAACCTTGCAAATTCAGTGAAAAAACCATAGGTTTCACACATGTTATAGTTAGCTGGACATTTCATTCGTAAAAAACCATTGAAATTCCCCCGTTATAGTTAGTTCAGCTAACTATAACTCGCGCACCCGCAATCCACTGCTGATGACGTAACATATTACATCACTCATGACATGGTCAGTGACATCACTCATGACATCACTGATGACATCTCAAATGACATCACTGATGACATCATCCTTGTGACAGAGTGGTAGACCTCCTCTCACCCTAATATAACCTTTGATACAAACATTCAAAAATAGAGACTGTAATTTTCAAAAAAATGGACATACCAATATCAGTTACAACAACCTATTCAGTAATTCTAAGATCCACATACACATCCACTCATTCACCAACAGTCCTGTACAGTCACTCATACATGTACTCACTCATCATATGTACTCATACACCTATACATCCTGTTACACATTGTCACTCATCCATAGAGTTACTCACACACATAGTCACTCATGCTAATAAAGAGTAAAACTCCCATTTACTTGCATATTCAGTTATACACACACCTCATCACGTACTTCTACAGAAACTTACACATACTTACTCTTTTAAATAATCACTAATAAAAACACATAATTATTCATACAGGAACTGTTTCAATCTCTCACTCTCACACATACTCACTTATATACACCAATAGTCAAATATACTTCTTTAAAACATATTTAGTAACTCATAAAGACACTATTGAGACAGTCATTCACTCACTAACACACCCATACACACACTCATCCAACCATACAGTCATGCACACATGCTGTCTTCAACACATACAACCAGAGAGTCAATCATACATGCACCTATGCACTACGTAATACCCCCCACCGAACCATGCAGACACTCAGACTGATACTCAAAAAACAACCTAAAATCCAATATAAACACCCATGTAGCTACTCACCAACCCAAGCAGACACTTATACACAAAGTGAGAGACTGATACAGATAATTACATATTTAAACATTACTCACTAAGCCATGTATTCACTAAGATACACTTAATCAGTCAGTTACACAATCAAATTTTCAAAAACAAATCATCCTTTTAGACACTTATATACCCATTTATTTTTCCATCGACCTTGAGATATACATATATAAAACATATTTAATTTTCAGAAAAATACACATTCACTGGATGATGTCATCAGTGATGTCATTTGAGATGTCATCAGTGATGTCATGAGTGATGTCACTGACCATGTCATGAGTGATGTAATATGTTACGTCATCAGCAGTGGATTGCGGGTGCGCGAGTTATAGTTAGCTTAACTAACTATAACGGGGGAATTTCAATGGTTTTTTACGAATGAAATGTCCAGCTAACTATAACATGTGTGAAACCTATGGTTTTTTCACTGAATTTGCAAGGTTTTTTAAATGCTAAATCCTAACTATAACGTGTGTGAAACCTATGGTTTTTTCAGTGAATTTGCAAGGTTTTTTAAATGCTAATTCCTAACTATAACATGTGTGAAACCTATGGTTTTTTCAGTGAATTTGCAAGGTTTTTTAAATGCTAATTTCTAACTATAACGTGTGTGTAACCCATGGTTTTTTCATTGAATATATATATACATATATATATATTCACTGAAAAAACCATAGGTTTCACACACGTTATAGTTAGGAATTAGCATTTAAAAAACCTTGCAAATTCACTTAAAAAACCATAGGTTTCACACATGTTATAGTTAGCTGGGCATTTCACTCGTGAAAAACCATTGAAATTTCCACCTTATAGTTAGTGCAGGCAACTATAACTCACACGACCGCAATCCTCTGCTGATGACGTCAGATATTACATCACTGATGACATATGTGTTTTTCTGAAAAAAAAATATTTGTAATATATGTATAGCTAAAAATTAATGGAAGAAGACATGGGTAAATAAGTGTCTAAATACAGTATTAGCATCAACAGAGGATTGCGGTCGCGTGAGTTATAGTTGCCTGCACTAACTATAACGTGGAAAGTTCAATGGTTTTTCACGAGTGAAATGCCCAGCTAACTATAACATGTGTGAAACCTATGGTTTTTTAAGTGAATTTGCAAGGTTTTTTAAATGCTAATTCCTAGCTATAACGTGTGTCAAACCTATGGTTTTTTCAGTGAATTTGTAAGTTTTTTTAAATGCTAAGTTATGTATTTATTTATTTTTTTTAAGTTTTTTCACCGTGCGCGTACCGTGCGCGCTCTGTGGTTGGTTTTTCACTCGTAAAAAACCAATGAAATTCCCCCGTTATAGTTAGTTCAGATAACTGTAACTCGCGCGACCGCCACTCTATCACAAGGATGATGTCATCAGTGATGTCAAGAGTGATGCCACTGACCATGTCATGAGTGATGTAATATGTGACATCATGAGCAGAGGATTGCGGGCGCGCGAGTTATAGTTATCTGAACTAACTATAACGGGGGAATTTCATTGTTTTTTTACGAGTGAAATATCCACCTAACTATAACATGTGTGAAACCTATGGTTTTTTAAGTGAATTTGCAAGGTTTTTTAAATGCTAATTCCTAACTATAACGTGTGTGAAACCTATGATTTTTTCAGTGAATATATATATATATATATATAGTATGTCTCTTTAGCAACCACTTCACTTTCTATCTGACTCTGTCTCATTTCTTCTCAGTCTCCCTGTATCTGACTCTCTTTCTCTGCTTGCCTCTCTATTTCTCTCCCCACCTCTCTGTAGTGCTCTCTCTCCTCAGCTGTCTCATTCTCTTCCTGTTTGATTAGTTCCCTTCCCTTCCTCTAAACCTTTCACTAATAATTCACTCTCTGTGCTTGTCTGTCTCTTTTTCTGTCCAGGTCTCTGGTCTTTCTCTCTCCTTCTCTCTGCCTCTTTCTTACCCATCCCATTGACCTAAACCGGTCTCTCTCTTTCTCCCTGCTTGGCTCTTGCCCGTTACCCCTGATCACTCTGTGGCTCTCTCTCTGTCTCTCTGCATCTGTCTCTCTATACTTATTTACATTTTGCTCTTGCTACCTATTTGTATCTGTCTCTCTCTCTCTCTGCTTGCCTGCCTCTTTCCTGCTCAAGATCTGTCTCTTCCTGCCTTTTTCTCTCGCTGTCTCTCTGTATTTCTCTCCCTTTCCCTGCTTCTGTCTCTTTCTCTTCCTATCTGCCCATATCCCTATCACACTCTTTCCTTCTGTCTGTACATGTCTCTCTCTGTGTGTATGTCTTTTCTCCCTCACCATCACTCTGTAACGGTCTGTGCTTGACTAACTCTTTCTCTGTCTCGCTGCACCTCTGCCGTTAGCTGTCTCTCTTTCTTTCTCCTGCTCTCTGTACCTCTCTTTCTGGTTGACTGTCTCCCCACCCCCCCTCCTATCTCTCTGTATCTGGCTCCCTTTGTCTCTGTCTCCAGAGCGCGGTCTCTCCCTCTCTCCTCTTGCTCCCTCTCTGCGCCCTCCGTTCACCTCTCCCCTCACAACTCCCGGTTTCCATCCCGTTTCCTCGCCCCTCCCCCACCCCTCTCCAGCTCAGTCCCGCCGTGCTGCATTGACAGGATATAAACGACTTTTGCCAAAGCCCGTGTAGGTAATATTTTGTTCTGTGAATGAATTAATCCCGGCCCACGCTTTCTGTGGAGGGCCGAGCTCCATCCCGCTCTCTGCCGCAGAGAGGCACACGTGCGGGCACACACACGGGTTCTGCACTGACAGGACATCTTATATTGTAATTGCAGCCATATAGGGCTTACTATCCCAGATCAGGCGTTGTAGCACTTTATGCTGGGAAACGCTGCTCTGGAGCCTAAGATTAGTGGCGGTGCTGTAAATGGAAATATAAAACTGCAGGTACTGACACTTTAGAATACCTTTTTGCCCCTAAGCAGTGTCGGTACTCACCCATTGAATGTATTACAGCAGTGCTGAGAAGTGCAGGCACTCTCCCATTAAATATATTGCAGCAGTGCTGAGAAGGGCAGGCGCTCTCCCTAGGGGTGTAACACAGGCCCCTCGCGGTGCGGCGAGGGGGGCATGAGCTGCAGGGGCCCCCTCAACCCAGTACTAAGGCCTTAGAGCTCCGGATTAAATCCGGAGTGGGGGCCTCTCCATGTACCTTTCAGGGTGGGGCCCTGAGCTTTCGTTACGCCACTGGCTTTCCCTTTCAAATGACTGAAGTGGAAGTACTCCGTACGGGAGAATGCCTGCCCATTCAAAGCACTGATTAGTGGTTAATCCAGTAGTTATTGGGTTTAGACAAGCGCTATGAAGCTAACCATTCCACCCTTATCTTTCAGATGTATTAAATTAACAGGATTTAGAGTTCATCATGTCTGCCAGCTCTAGGAAGACACAGTGCCCTCACCGCAGTATAAGTGGGTGTCTGCTAGTCACAGACAGACATCATTTTTAGGTCTCGCCTGGCTATCGCGCAAGCGATCGCGCAGCGAGACTTATGTAGGGGCTTCAGAAAATGCTCCCAACGGCTTTCCACGCGGATCGGGTGGCGGTTACGCGCACAACCACGCGCATTCCATTTGCCACCAGCTACTTCCTGCGCGTGCGCCGACTCACGCATTCAGAGAGATTTAGTAAGGGGCACAAGACCTTAGGAATGCGGTTTATGGCCAGTGCATGTGAGGCATTCAAGCGCGAAGCTGGCATCTGGCATCGGACTTGAAAGCAGCAGACTGCTTTCGCCAGCGCGCTCGGCCTCACTTCCTGCATCCCCTCTTACAACAATTAACTTTCATTATAACTCACACCCCATATGCTCGTTCCCTCCCACCCTTCCTTTGATGTCCGCTTTTCTTGTTGTTTACAATCCACGCCACACACTGCTGCACGCCACACACTGCTGCACGCCACACACTGCTGCAAGCCGCACACTGCTGCACGCCGCACACTACCGCATGCCACACTCTGCTGTGCACACTGCTGCATCACACACTGCTGCATTACACACTGCTGCACGCTGTACACTGCTGCACGCCGCACACTGCTGCACGCCTCACACTGCTACACGAAACACTGCTGCACGCCTCACACTGCTGCACGCCACACTGCTGCACGCCACACACTTGCTGCACGCTTCACACTGCTGCACGCCTCACACTGCTGCATGCCGCTGCACGCCACACACTGCTGCACGCCACACACTGCTGCACACCACACACTGCTGCATGCAGCACACTGCTGCATGCCGGACACTGCTGCACGCCGCACACTGCTACACAAAACACTGCTGCATGCCACACACTGCTGCATGCCACACACTGCTGCACGCCGCACACTGCTGCACGCCGCACACTGCTGCATGCCGCACACTGCTGCACGCAGCTGCACGCCACACAGTGCTGCATGCCACACACTGCTGCACACTGCTGCATTACTCACTGCTGCATGCTGCACGACACTGCTGCACGCAGCACACTGCTGCACGCCGCTGCATGCCACACAGTGCTGCATGCCTCACACTGCTACACGAAACACTGCTGCACGCCACACACTGCTGCACGCCACACACTGCTGCACGCCACACACTGCTGCACGCCTCACACTGCTGCACGCCACACACTGCTGCACGCCTCACACTGCTGCACGCCTCACACTGCTGCACGCCGCACACTGCTGCACGCCGCACACTGCTGCATGCCACACACTGCTGCATGCCACACACTGCTGCACGCCACACACTGCTGCACGCCACACACTGCTGCATGCCACACACTACTGCATGCCACACACTGCTGCATGCAGCACACTGCTGCACATCACACACTGCTACACTAAACACTGCTGCACGCCACACACTGCTGCATGCCACACACTGCTGCACACTGCACGCCACACACTGCTGCACGCCGCACACTGCTGCACGCCACACAATGCTACACGAAACACTGCTGCACACCACACACTACTGCACGGCACACACTGCTGCACGCCACACACTGCTGCATGCCACACACTGCTGCACACTGCTGCATTACTCACTGCTGCATGCTGCACGACACTGCTGCACGCCACACACTGCTGCACACCTCACACTGCTGCACACCTCACACTGCTGCACACCTCACACTGCTGCAGGCCGCACACTGCTGCACGCCTCACACTGCTGCACGCCGCACACTGCTGCACGCCGCACACTACTGCATGCTGCACACTGCTGCACGCCACACACTGCTGCACGCCACACACTGCTGCACGCCACACACTGCTGCATACCGCTGCAGGCCACACACTGCTGCATGCCACACACTGCTGCACGCCACACACTGCTGCACGCAGCACACTGCTGCACGCCGCACACTGCTGCACGCCGCACACTGCTACACGAAACACTGTTGCACGCCATACACTGCTGTATGCCACACACTGCTGCATGCCACACACTGCTGCACGCCACACACTGCTGCACGCCGCACAATGCTACACGAAACACTGCTGCATGCCACACACTGCTGCACGGCACACACTGCTGCACGCCGCACACTGCTGCATGCCACACACTGCTGCACACTGCTGCATTACTCACTGCTGCATGCTGCACGCCGCACACTGCTGCACGCCGCACACTGCTGCATGCCGCTGCACGCCACACAGTGCTGCATGCCTCACACTGCTACACGAAACACTGCTGCATGCCACACACTGCTGCACGCCGCACACTGCTGCATGCCACACACTGCTGCACACCACACATTGCTGCATGCCGCACACTGCTGCACGCCGCATACTGCTGCACGCCTCACACTGCTGCACGGCTCACACTGCTGCACACCACACACTGCTGCACACCACACACTGCTGCACGCCGCACACTGCAGCACGCCGCACACTGCTGCACTCCACACACTGCTTTTATGCAAGTTTATGCTACTGACATTGTAAATTACAATGCCTTTTATTTGTTTTAAAACCAAAACATAAATAAAAGGCATTGTAATTTTACAATGCCAATAGCTCAAACTCTTATAAATGCGAGACCTATTGCATTGCAAATGCTTGTTAGGATTGAGCCTGTGAGAGCATACGTTAGTGCATGCTTTTTGCTTGTGAGAGACACCTATGTATTCAGAAAAGGGATTGGATCCCGCCCATTGCCTACCGGGAAACAGCCTTAATCACGCATCGTGAACTATGTGGGGCTGAACCACGCAGGCGGTGCCACGCACATCTAAACCACGATTATGCCTTAACCACGCATATGCGTGGCTCAGGCATATGCACGGTCTAGTTGCTGCTGCTGCCGGGAGGAAGATCAGGAAGGGGAAGGATCGGGACGAGGTGGAGAGGTGAATCGGGTTTTGAGGAGGTGGTGCTAGTTTGTAGGGGTTGTGGGGTAGGTTTCAGGGCTGGGAGGGGGTCAGGGTAATTTACAGGGATGACGGGAGTCGGGAGTTTTAAGGCCCAAGGCAGTGGACAGAGGTGGGGTTAGATTATTTGGGTTGGGGTTGTTTTGGGAGGTGGGGGGTCATGGTAGGGCTCAGGGCAGGGGACAGGAAAGGGGCAGCCTTAAGGCTAAGGGTCAGTTGGGCTGTGGTGCGGGTAGGTTGGGTTAGGTGTTAGGGGACGAGGGCTTGTTTTAGGGCTCAGGGAGGCAGCTGTGGTCGGAGTAGTTTTAAGGAAGCTGATTTTTAGGGCTCAGGGTAGGGCACAGGTTAGGGACAGCTTTCAGGATCGAGCGGGCAGTTGGGCTGGGGTAGGCGGGGCGGTAGGGATTTTAGGTTTAGGGTGTTTTTAGGGTTTAGGGCAGAGGGGCAGGAGTGTGCTCATTACCACGCATGCCCATTTACCAAACATGTATTTACCACAAATGTGCGCTGTAAAGGCATGCGTGGTAAAGGCATGCGTGGTAAAGATGTGGTCGGGGTTTAGAAGGTGTGGTTAAGGCATGCGTTCTTGAGGCATGCGTTTTTCCATCACACAACCAAAGCTTACCATTTATTGGCTTTTCTTTACAGCCTCGTAATTAGTCAAGGCAGGCCTAACATAATTTCTGTTCCTCTCTGTGGAGCAGGGACCAAGAACTGATTGATTCAATCTAATCAGTGTCGCTACGCTGTTCCCAATGTGATTGAGGTACTATTTTGTTCTGTTTAACTTTTTGTGCCCTATAAACTGAAGGCATGTGACTGGCAAAAAGCAGGACAAACAAAGTTGCAAAGATTAATTTTCTATAGTTAACTTTCGTTTATATTGCCAAAAGGGCCGGACTGGCCGTAGCCGGCACCGGGCATTTTTGTTACAGGGCCGTTTTTGCAGCATAGCTGCAAAATCGGCCCTGTAACATAATCAGGCGAAAACCGTCCCTTGCAAAGAGCTCGGCGGCACCTCCCGGGGGGTGGGGGGCGGGAGGTGGAGGGGGAGGCCGAGCACTTTGCCAGGGCTGGTTTTGGTTCCCAATCCGGCCCTGATTGCCAAGTCTTGTCTCACTTTGCACTCATGTTTTCTTTTGTTTTTGCTAGTCAGTGCTGTTCTCAAAAGATGGGGATTATTTTATTGCAAAGTGACATTGTTTCATTTTTATGTCTAATTCCTGAACTAATGGTTTACCACATAATTGTGCAGTACACACCAATCCACCCCACTCCACTCCTCCCCATTCCAATGCATGCCACCTCATATGACACCAATCCACCCTACTCAATCCACCCCAGACAAATTCAATTCACCCCACTCCAATTCAAACGGCTCCACCCAATCCAATCCACCACACTCTAATCCTCCCAACCCACCCCACTTCAATCTGCGCCACTCCAATTCACCCCACTCTAATCCAAAACAATCTGCCCCACTCCAATCCAAAACAATCTGCCCCACTACAGTCTTCCACGCTCCAATCTGCCCTATTCCAATCCAAAACATTTTGCCCCACTCCGAATCTGCCCCAACTCCAATGTGCCCCACTCCAATCCAAAATAATCTGCCCCACTCCAATCTGAAACAATCTGCCCCAATTCAATCTGCCCCACTTCAATCCAAAACAATTTGCCTCACTCCAATCTGCCCCACTCCAATCCAAAACAATCTGCCTCACTCCAATTTGCCCCACTCCAATCCAAAACAATCTGCCCACTCCAATCTGCCCCACGTTAATCCACCTCACTCCAATCCAACACAATCTGCCCACTCCAATCTGCCCAACTCCAGTCTGCCCCACTCCAACAATCGTCCCCACTCCAATCCAAAACAATCTGTCCCACTCCAATCCAAAATAATCTGCCCACTTCAATCCACCCCTCTAGTCTGCCCCACTCCAACACTCTGCTCTAATACAAAACAATCTGTCCCACTTTAATCACAACTAATCTTCCCCACTCCAATCCAAAACAATCTGCCCCACTCTAATCCAAAACAATCTGCCCACTTGAATCCGTTCCTCTCCAATCTTCCCCACTCCAACAATCTACCCCAATTCAAAACAATCTGCCCACTCCAATCTAAAACGATATTGCCTACTCTTAAACTAAAATAATCTGCCCCAGTTCAATCTTCCCAATTCCAATCTGCACCACTCCAATACTAAACAGTCTGCCCCACTCCAATCTGCTCCACTCCAACAATCTGCCCCACTCCAATCCAAAACAACCTACCCCACTTCGATCCAAAAGAAACTGCCCCACTCTAATCCAAAACAATCTGCCCCGCTCCAATCCAAAACAATGTGTCCCACTTCAATCTTCTCTACTTCAATCTGCCGCAGTCCAACCCGAAACAACCTTCCCCAATCAATC
Source organism: Triturus cristatus (assembly GCF_964204655.1). Lineage (NCBI taxonomy): Eukaryota > Metazoa > Chordata > Amphibia > Caudata > Salamandridae > Triturus > Triturus cristatus. Next base: position 174,373,521 of record NC_140586.1, on the reverse strand, counting down.
CAGAACAATTTGCCCAACTCCAACCACAACCAATCATCCCCACTCCAATCCAAAACAATCCACCCAACTCCAATATGTTCCACTCCACTCCAAAACAATCTGCCTCACTCCAATACAAAACAATCTGCCCCATTCCAATCTCCCCACCCCAATCCAAAACAATCTCTCCCACTTCAATCTGCCACACTCCAATTAGCCCTACTCCAATCAAAAACAATCTGCACCAAACAAATCTGCCCCACTTAAATCAGGCCCCACTTCAATCCTAAAGAATCTGTCCCACTCCTATCTGACCCACTTCAATCTGTACCACTCCAGTCACAAAACAATCTGCCCCACTCCAATCCAAACTACTCCAATCAAAAACAATCCACCCACTCACTCCAAAACGATCTGCCCGACTCTAATTGCCGGACTCCAAAACATAATAATCTGCCCCACTCCAATCCAAAATAATCTGTCCCACTCCGATGTGCCCCACTCCAATCAAAAACAATCTGCCCCACTCCAATCAGCACCACTCCAATCAAAACAATCTACCCCACTCCTATCTGCCTACTCCAGTCCAATTCAAAAACAACAATTTATGGACAGAATGCGGAGTAATGTCATACATTCACCCCAGTACAGAGATCTGGGCCTAAATCCATCATTTGTTTGCTCACCATGCCATTCTAGTTTGAACCCAGCTATATGCAAATCAGTCTTGACCCTGTGCCCAATGGGAACAGTCCAGCCCGAACTGCCAGGCCAGGTCCTCCCTGGACTGGAAACAAACATCTTAGGACCGGTTTCAGGGTTTCACCCCTCATCAGCCAGGATGACTTGACTCCAGTGGCAAGGAGAGCACGGGACCCACGCCTGGGCATACTCATCCCACCAGGGGTGACTAATGCAAAAACAATTGATGGGCAGAATGCAGAACAATGTCATACATTCACCCCAGTAGAGAGATCTGGGCCTAAATCCATAGTTTTTTTGCTCACCGTGCCATTCCGGTTTGAAGCCAGCCATATGCAAATCAGTCTTTACCCTGTGCCCAATGGGAACAGCCCAGCTCGAACTGCCAGGCCAGGTCCTCCCTCGACTGGAAACAAGCATCCTAGGACCGGTATTGGGGTTTCACCCCTCATCAGCCAGGATAGCTTGACTCCAGTGGCATGGAGAGCACGGGACCCACGTCTCAGAGGGTATTATCGTGTTTTCCATTCTGATAAAAACATCAAACAGAAAAAAATAGATGGGGCATTACTCAATACTATCCAATATGCTGACATTACATTTTTGGAGAAGCTTTCATGTGATCTTATGTTTGACAATTCTCAAAGAAAAAGCAAACCATTTCTGAAATTATCCAAAACACCTCTTGGCTTTCTCTGGGCATCAAAACACTTGTTCAAAGGTGAAACTTAAAACGCTTATGAAAACATTTTACATGTTTTTTTCTTTGTGAGACCGGCCTCACGGCGTATGCCCTCCCGATCATCCCGCCAACCTGCAACCACCCCCAAGACACGGCATCTCCGACTCCGGCCGCCCCAGCCACACAGATACGAGGGCCGGCCAGAGTCCCCGACAGACTCGACACCCTACCACGCATGTCCGACCGAGGGAGCGGGAACCCCCGAGCCAGACCAAGGGGCGCCAGCCAGTCGCACCTCAGATCGCCTTCCCCCGGGAGGGCTCGATCGGCCACCAGGCCCCTGGGGAGCAGGCGCCTCGCCTGCCGAGCGTCTGGGGACCCTCCCAGACCCACCTGAAAAGACCAAAGAAACGAGCGGCAGGAAATCCCGCCGAACCCCCTCAGTCACCAAAGACCCCTCTCTGCGAGGCCTCCAGACTTCAAAGGGCAGGGGGAGTATAATAGGGGGTGCCGGAGGAACGAAGGGCAGAGAAGACCTGGAACTATCGAAGCCTGCTGACGCTGTCGCGGCCCCCGAATACCGAACCACCTAGGCCTGCTGAGTGACTCGCGGCCCCCAGCATTGAACCATCTGAGCCCTGCTGACGAGATCGCGGCTCCCGAACTCCGAACCACCTGGGCCTGCTGAGTGGCTCGCGGCCCCCAGCCATTGAACCATCTGAGCCCTGCTGACGAGATCGCGGCTCCCGAACTCCGAACCACCTGGGCCTGCTGAGTGACTCGCGGCCCCCAGCCATTGAACCATCTGAGCCCTGCTGACGAGATCGCGGCTCCCGAACTCCGACTATCTGTGCCTGCTGAGTGACTCGCGGCGCTCCCCTCGAGGACGACTTGGCAAGAGATCGCCCAAAGAAACGACACCCTCCAGCTCGAGGATTGTGAGCTATCCGCAAGGTACTTTGCAGAGACACTACCTTCAAAGACTGTCCCGCTACCCCCATTCCCCTACCACCGATTTGTAGTATCTTGTGCCGCTGATGTACTACTTACTCCTTGGATCATAAAGATCCCTTGAACCCTTCGATAAAAGAACTATCGTCCTACGAAGGATACGTGTGGTGTCTCTCTGTTCGTAGTGTCAGTTCAGGGTGTGCGCGCCTGGTTCGGCCTACTTGGGAAAGGTGGGTCAAAGGGGTGGGCAAGACGTGTACCGAACCCCCCTCCGGCGAACGCCTTTCCAACATTTGGTGGCAGACGACGGGATACGAGCCGACACCGAAAGAGAGCGTGCAGAGAACGACTGACGCACTACCAAACAGAGATGGAAGGAGAAACCTCCCTGGGTGCCGCAGGTACCGAAATGAGCTCACCGTTCCGAGAGGATCAATTGGACTATTATACGCATAGAGAATTAAAGCAATTTTGCAAAGACCTTGGAATCGCTACCACCGGATTAAGCACAAAGGAAGACTTCCAGAAAGTATTGAAGACCTGGGTCGAGACGGGGGCGCCCCCGACCCAAACGGAAGGAGACTCCGCCCATGGACCACGGAGCATCCCGGTGAGAAACAACGGGCCAGAGGGGAACCTGTCCCCCGAGGAACTAGCAGACCGAGAGAGAAACCGCAACCACGAACTTGAACTGGCCAAGCTGAAAATCGAGGGAGAAATAAAACTGGCCGAGAAAAAGTTAGCCGTCGAGCAGTTACGGCTACAGGGGGAACTCGAGGAGAAGAGACGCCAAAGAGAGCACGACGAAAAGAAACTCCAGCTGGAACATGAACGCAGCCTGAAAGAGATCGAGTTGAGGGCTAAAAGCGAAGAGTCCCGACCTTCCGGGAATCTACCATCCGCTTCCACCGTAGAAGCCAAAGTCCACATCCCCAAGGATGTGGTAAAGGAGTATTACAAGAACGACGATATCCAGCAGTGGTTTAAGGCCTACGAAGTCGCCATGACCTCTCACCGAGTCCCGCAGAAGGATTGGGGGGCTGGCCTGTGGGGCCGGTTCTTAAGCGAAGGAAGAGATACCCTGCTGGATCTGCCCTCCACGGTCATGAACTCCTACAGCCACATGAAAGAAGCCCTTGTGGGCCGGTATGGACTCACTCCCGAGATGTACCGGCAACGGTTCCGAGATTGCAAAAAGATACCGGGCACCACATGGGTAGAATACGTGAACTTTTACAGCCGGGCCTTGGACAGGTGGATCAAGGGTAGCAAGGTCTCCACCTTCGAAGAGCTGTTTGATTTGATCGCCTGGGAACATTTAGCAGCCAATTGCTTTGTAGAACTGCGCCAACATCTCTTGGACAGTAAACTCACCGACCCTCGAAAGCTGGCCGCCGAGGCTGACCGTTGGGTGAACACCCGGGCCACCCGAGGCCCCGTGGGAGACTACGGTCGCCACAGTCAAGGACCCCCCCGCCAGAGGGGCGGAGGAAACCACGGCCGACCAAGAGACTTCCCAGGGGGGCCCCCGCACAGCCCTCCCAGCAGCCCGCCAGCGGCAGGTCCAGCTCCGTCCCCAGCCAGCACCGGAGCCCCGGGGCGGCTAGGGCCCCGAACCAGGATCACCTGCTTCCGCTGCCAACAGCCCGGACAATACGCCAATGACCCCCAGTGTCCCCAGTATCAACGAACCGCAACGACCAACCCCCCGGCCCGGCAGATGGCCTCCGTGGCCCTAGGGGAAGAGATAGAGGACTCTGAAGAGTGGGAACCAGCTGCCATGGCCCTGGTCTCCCTTGGTGATCGAGAGATGGTCCCCGGGACACCCTTGCCCGCCAACACGAAGAAGTACCGACAGCAGGTGACCATCAACGGCCGCTGAGTCGAGGGCCTCCGCGATACCGGAGCAAGTGTCACCGCGGTCCACCGCAACCTAATCTCTGAAGACCAGATCCTACCTGGTGCCCTCTGTCCGGTCATATCCTCCGACAATTCTGAGAGCCTCTGCCAGATGGCTCTGGTGCCTTTCGAGTGGGGAGGAGTCTCCGGAGAATTGAAGGTAGCCGTCCGAACATCACAGCCCGTAGACTGCCTCCTGGGCAACGACCTTGAGGGTTCCCCATGGGGGCAAGTAGAACGAAGAGCCCATCTCGGGATGATGGGCCTACCCGAATGGGTCTGCGCCACCACGCGCTCCATGACCGCGCGATTGCCTCCCTCTGAGGGCGGTGAGGCCCTCCCACCGAACACTGTCCCCGAGAACCGGGACACCCTACCAGAAACGGACAACCCTCCTTCGGAGGGAGAAGAAGACCCTACCCCAGGAGAAGGGCCGGAGCCTTCCGCCCCTGAGACACTGACTGAGCTCGGAGAACTGCCCTAGATGGCCCAGTGGCGCTGTGAGGGAGGGCCCTCCCGTGAAGAGTTCTGCCAGGAACAGGCCACCTGCCCTTCCCTCGTGGGACTCCGACAACAAGCAGAAGCCCAGACCGCCGGTGACCGAACCGGGACCCACTGGGTCTATTGGGACAATGGCCTCCTATATAGTGAACAAAAGTCAGCCGAGCTAGGCGCAGCCCGAGTACTGGTGGTACCCCTGCGCTTCAGAAGCCTCCTCCTGGGCCTGGCCCACGATGTACCCTTGGCAGGACACCTGGGCCAAGACAAAACATATCAGCGATTAGTTACACACTTCTATTGGCCCAAGATGCGAGCAAATGTAGAAGTCCACTGTAAATCCTGCCTCACGTGCCAGGGCAGTGGGAAAAGTGGCGGAAAGCGCAAGGCTCCATTACAGCCCTTCCCTGTTGTGAGTACCCCGTTTGAGCGGGTCGGCATCGACATCGTGGGACCCCTGGATCCGAAGACCGCCCAGGGCCACAGATTCATCCTCGTCCTGGTGGACCATGCCACCCGCTACCCCGAGGCCATTCCCCTCCGCACTGTGACGGCTCCCGTGGTGGGCCGGGCTCTCATGGGGATCTTCTCCCGTGTCGGATTCCCTCGCGAGGTTGTGAGTGATCGCGGCACTAACTTCATATCCCGCTACATGAAGTCCCTGTGGCAGCAGTGCGGAGTCACATATAAATTCACGACCCCCTACCACCCCCAGGGCAACGGCCTGGTGGAACGCTTCAACCGAACCCTGAAGGGGATGATCCTGGGCCTCGAGGAGCCCCTACGCCGAAGATGGGACGTCCTCCTCCCTTGCCTCCTGTTCGCGTACCGGGAAGTTCCCCAAAAGTCCCTGGGGTTCAGCCCATTCGAACTACTATACGGACACCCCGTCCGGGGGCCCCTGAGCCTGGTCAAAGAGGGCTGGGAGACAAGCCCCCGGGGGACCCCCCCTGATGAGTTCCGCTACATCCTGGCGCTCCGCAACCAGACCCGGAAGTTCAGAGAACTCGCTGAGGCTAACCTCGAGGGACCAGCCAAGAAGAGATGAAGCGCTGGTATGACCAGAACGCAACTCTGGTCGAGTTCCAGCCGGGCCAGCAGGTTTGGGTCATGGCCCCAGTGAAGCCCTGCGCCCTACAGGACAAATGGACTGGCCCCTTCAAGGTGATCGAGCGGAAGAGTCAAGTCACGTACCTGATCGATGTACAGTCCCCGCGGAACCCCCTCCGGGTTCTCCACGTGAACCGTCTCAAGCCCCACTTTGTGAGAACGGAGTTGAGTTTGTTACTGGCCACCGATGACGGGGCGGAAGAAGACACTGAACCCCTGCCTGACCCCTTGTGCGCGAAAGAACTGGATGGTTCCGTGGAGGGAGTGAAGCTGTCAACCACCCTCACTCCCCAACAGTCCGACGACTGTCGCCAGCTGCTCAGACAATTCGCAGACCTCTTCTCCCTCATCCCAAGAGTCACCGACTGGTGTGTCCACGACGTAGACACCGGCGACAGCCCACCTGTGAGACACCGAGCCTACCGGGTGCCTGACCGGGTCCGCACCTGTATCAAGACCGAGGTACAGAAGATGTTAACCCTTGGAGTGATCGAACCCTCCGATAGCCCCTGGGCCAGTCCGGTAGTCCTGGTCCCGAAAGCGGCCGCCCCTGGGGTCGCCCCCGAAATAAGATTCTGTGTGGACTACCGGGGGCTCAATGCGGTCACCCGGGCGGACGCTCACCCTATTCCCCGCGCTGACGAGCTCATCGACCGCCTTGGGGCCGCACGTTTCCTCAGCACCTTCGACCTGACCTGCGGTTACTGGCAGATTGCGCTCACGGAGGGGGCGAAAGAACGCTCCGCCTTCTCCACACCCGATGGACACTACCGTTTCAGGGTCATGCCGTTCGGGATGAAAAATGCCCCGGCCACTTTCCAGCGGTTGGTAAACAAGGTCCTGGCCGGACTCGAGGAGTTCAGCGCAGCGTACCTTGACGACATAGCCGTATTCAGCTCTCAATGGCACGAGCATCTCCAGCACCTCCGACAAGTACTGCTGGCCCTGCGCCGAGCCGGCCTAACAGTGAAGGCCAGCAAATGCCAGCTCGGGCAAGGCTCCTTGGTCTACCTGGGGCATCAGGTGGGCAGCGGGCAGGTCGCCCCCCTCCAACCAAAGATCGACGCCATCAAGTCCTGGGAGCCCCCCACCACTCAGACGGAAGTCCGGGCCTTCCTGGGCCTCACAGGATACTACCGGCGGTTCATTAAAAACTATGGTAGCCTCGCGGGGCCTCTCACAGAGTTGACCTCCAAAAAACTCCCGAAGAAGGTGCAGTGGACCCCCCCGTGCCAGCAGGCGTTCGACGCCTTGAAAACCGCCATGTGCACCGCCCCAGTACTCAAGGCCCCCGACTACTCCCAGGAGTTTGTGGTCCAGACCGACGCGTCCGAACACGGCATCGGAGCCGTCCTCTCGCAGTTCAACGACAAGGGCATAGATCAGCCCATAGCCTTCATCAGCCGAAGGCTGCTGCCTCGAGAACAACGTTGGAGTACCATAGAACGAGAGACCTTCGCCGTAGTCTGGGCCCTTAAGAAACTACGACCCTATCTGTTCGGAACCCACTTCCGAGTGCAGACGGACCACCGGCCCTTGCGGTGGCTGATGCAGATGCGGGGAGAGAACCCCAAGCTATTACGATGGTCAATCTCCCTCCAAGGGATGGACTTCACTGTCGAGCATCGCCCCGGGACGGATCATGCCAACGCCGACGGCCTGTCCCGGTTCTTCCGCTTCGGCGAGGAGAACCCCCCAGTGGATGGGTAGTTCTCCACGCCTTTCAGCTGGGGGGGACGCGTGTGAGACCGGCCTCACGGCGTATGCCCTCCCGATCATCCCGCCAACCTGCAACCACCCCCAAGACACGGCATCTCCGACTCCGGCCGCCCCAGCCACACAGATCCGAGGGCCGGCCAGAGTCCCCGACAGACTCGACACCCTACCACGCATGTCCGACCGAGGGAGCGGGAACCCCCGAGCCAGACCAAGGGGCGCCAGCCAGTCGCACCTCCGATCGCCTTCCCCCGGGAGGGCTCGATCGGCCACCAGGCCCCTGGGGAGCAGGCGCCTCGCCTGCCGAGCGTCTGGGGACCCTCCCAGACCCACCTGAAAAGACCAAAGAAACGAGCGGCAGGAAATCCCGCCGAACCCCCTCAGTCACCAAAGACCCCTCTCTGCGAGGCCTCCGGACTTCAAAGGGCAAGGGGAGTATAATAGGGGGTGCCGGAGGGACGAAGGGCAGAGAAGACCTGGAACTATCGAAGCCTGCTGACGCTGTCGCGGCCCCCGAATACCGAACCACCTAGGCCTGCTGAGTGACTCGCGGCCCCCAGCATTGAACCATCTGAGCCCTGCTGACGAGATCGCGGCTCCCGAACTCCGAACCACCTGGGCCTGCTGAGTGGCTCGCGGCCCCCAGCCATTGAACCATCTGAGCCCTGCTGACGAGATCGCGGCTCCCGAACTCCGAACCACCTGGGCCTGCTGAGTGACTCGCGGCCCCCAGCCATTGAACCATCTGAGCCCTGCTGACGAGATCGCGGCTCCCGAACTCCGACTATCTGTGCCTGCTGAGTGACTCGCGGCGCTCCCCTCGAGGACGACTTGGCAAGAGATCGCCCAGAGAAACGACACCCTCCAGCTCGAGGATTGTGAGCTATCCGCAAGGTACTTTGCAGAGACACTACCTTCAAAGACTGTCCCGCTACCCCCATTCCCCTACCACCGATTTGTAGTATCTTGTGCCGCTGATGTACTACTTACTCCTTGGATCATAAAGATCCCTTGAACCCTTCGATAAAAGAACTATCGTCCTACGAAGGATACGTGTGGTGTTTCTCTGTTCGTAGTGTCAGTTCAGGGTGTGCGCGCCTGGTTCGGCCTACTTGGGAAAGGTGGGTCAAAGGGGTGGGCAAGACGTGTACCGAACCCCCCTCCGGCGAACGCCTTTCCAACATTCTTCTTTAATTATAATTCTACTTTATTTATTTTTTAAACCGAGGCTTGGCATGTGTGATTTCAGACAGGCCCCTTTGAGAGTGTTTTATGTAGAATCAAAGGTAATTATGCACAAAAAGACGTTAAGAAAAGTCAAAATGTATTTAGGATCACGAGTCAGTGCCGAGCGGGATTCTGTTTAAATTACACTCACATGCAAAGCCTCACAAAGCCAAACAGTGAATATATGACCAGTGGATGACAGGAAACAGCATGTTTTAACATGTCCTTGAAGTGCTAACCCCAAAACATGTGCATGGAAAATAAAAAGGAACAAAAGAGAACATTCCCGAAACACGGGCTGGTCAGAAAGCAACAAAAAAAAAGTGCACACACACAAACTGAAATAGCCACAAGTGCAATGAGACAAGTAATAGGCCCCTGCTCAGTAGGCGTAACCAAAACACCAAAGTGAGGGAAAACAAAGTCAGATTAGCCATTTAAATGGCAGCCAAACAGAGGAAGCAACAACAATGGGCTCACAGAGTAGATACAGTTTGCCTATAAGAGACAATGCATGTGCTGCCTAGGGGACCTAGTGAAAAAAAAAAGGTAATCCGGGCATGGACACACTACTCACTGCACTCGCTGCAGTGCATGGGGCAGTTTTTGTTTGCCATACACAGTGCTGTTTCTACAGTACGGTCAGTCCCATGGACACTATGCACTCTCCGCAGTGGAGAGAGGCCACTGTGTCCTTTAAGTCTTTCTTACAAACCATTTAATGAAGGTGCTGGCTATTTTTCCAGCTTCTGAACCAAATACTGAATTTTTTGTTCCAATTTACACGGTGACATGTATATATGAGATAGTATTTCTTATTTGGTAGGGGCCCTGCTAATAGCAAAGACACTTCACTGTTTAACTGCCTGCTTAATAAATACCAAAGATTATGGATTCCAATGGCCCTGCAACTAGAAAAGGCACTTCACTGTAAATTGATACTTGTATAGCGCACTACTCACCCGCAAGGGTCTCAAGGCGCTTGTACGAATACCGCTGTGGAACCCTTCCTGGCTTTCCCTGTGAGGCGTCCACTCCTGGGCACCCCCAAGGTGGAGGCCAGGCATCCTTAGCGTTGTGGGGGGCATTGTGGAGATTAAGCAAGCTATTGCCCAGAGTTGCAGAGTGGGACTCCATGATTGGAATGGCACCGAGGCGAGAATTATCAGGTCCGTGGAATTTTTGAGCTCAAGACCTGCCGAGGCAGGGAATTGAACCCTGGTCCCGGGCTAGACCTCTGCATCAGGGTCTGCCACTCTAATCATTGAGCCACACTTCTCCACTGCCGCTCTAATCATTGAGCCACACTTCTCCACTGGGTATGGGACAAGGATGTCGTTGCCAGAATAGCATCTGACATAAATATTGCTTACAAAAATCGCCCCATTGGGGTTCAAAATAGAAAATATTCACCCAGTGGAATGATATGATGGTTTTTCTGTAGATGATACACTGAAATTCTACTATTTAACTCTTAACGTAATTTCTAGCTAAGTAGCAGAGACTACACATGATTTGACTGACCTCTATGCAAACAGAAATTACACTTCACAGTTTCCTCAGTAACCAGCTAAATACTAAAATTGATGCACAAAGTGGTCAGCAGTCATGTAGATAGCAAATAATTGTCATTATTAGCCTAGCCATTGGTTAAACAGCATGTACTACCAGGCCGCCGGCAGGATAAATAACGACTTCCTTTCTTTAATGCCTCTTGCATGTAACAAGGTACTTGCCTCATCTTGAGGTCGCTTTAATAACTTACAACACATGGCTTCTTCATATTATTCCTGACAGAGCAACCATCCTAGCCTCCAGCCCCTTGCATTGTGTCTCACAAGCTCTGCCTGCTACGCGATGCTCCGCCAGGCTTGCAGGGGTTAACGGCCTTGAGCTACCTCCTGTTTGACACAATTGACTTCCTGGAAATGCAGTCCTGGGGAGAGTGGAGGGAGGGTTGAGCCTACAACATTAATTGTAAGTCTCTTTTTCAAGGCTGCCTGTGATTAGAGGCCTCAAGGCCGCATTCAGCAGGGAGTCAATGAACACCAAAGCTAAAAGGATCAAGGCTGCAGAACATATGGAGGGGTGTGGGCCCCAGGGACTAGGAACAGGGGTTGCTGTACTGTATGTGGGTCTCAGGGATAGGAACAGAGGGGGCGTACTGTATGTGGGTCTCAGAGATAATAAGAGGGGGGACTGTACTGTATGTGGGTCTCCGGATTAGGAACAGAGGGTGCTGTACTGTATGTGGGTCCCAGGGATAGGAACAGAGGGTGCTGCACTGTATGTGGGTCTCAGAGATAATAAGAAGGGGTGCTGTGCTGTATGTGGGTCTCAGGGATAGAAACAGGGTGCCGTACTGTATGTGAGTCCCTTGGATAGAAGCAGAGGGTGCTGTACTGTATGTGGGTCTCAGGGGTATTAACAGGGGGTGCTGTACTGTATGTGAGTCTGAGCTATAGGAACAGAGGGTGCCGTACTGTATGTGGGTCTCAGGGGGTAGGCACAGGGGGTGCTGTACGGTATGTGGGTCTCAGGGGTAGGAACAGGGGGTGTTCTACGGTATGTGGGTCTCAGGGGTAGGAACCGACAGTGCTGTACTGTAGGTGGGTCCCAGGGATAATAGGAGAGGGTGAGCTACACAGCAGGATAGGTGGCTACAGGCAGAGCTGTGTAGAGAGCCCCATTAGTAGAATAACAAAGTGTTGCAAGACAGGATTAAGGCACATTGGTAAAGCTGTTTGTGGCTCTCACAGTTCTGCAGGTCAGAAGCAAGGTGCATTGAATGAGCTGTGCAGAATCCAGTGCTGAAGCAGCAGATGGCAACGCAGGTCAGCTTGGAGGTGCATTGGTATATTTATTTTAAGGACTCAATATAGGAAGAAGGGTTGATGCTGGTCAGGACTGAAGTGCAGTGGCAGATGTGTGTAGGCTCCAATGCCGGAGGAGCAGAGGGTGCTGCATCCCAGGGAAGAGCTGCATGAAGTGAATGTGTGTGTATTTACTGCCCCTTGAAGCACCAGGCAGTGGCTGTATTGATTTATTGATTTGCTCTCTAATTGAATGAGTTTCAGACCATTCCTAAGGGCCTACCTAGTGGGTGGCAATTGTTACATATAACATTGATAAATGTGTGTGTGTGTGTGTGCATGTGTGGGTGTGTGCCCCCTCACATCAGTGGAAGTGAGCCCTTCTGTTGGAATGCATGGTGCAGGAGAAGATTTGTGGTCAGCATGCTTCCTTCGAGTGTGTGCATGTTTGTGTGCACACAAGCAGATACACACTTCTGTCCGTGTTGTGTTCTACCAGTGTGCACGTTTGTCAGTATCGTAGTGAAGTCATATACTATAGCCATGTGAGAATAATTTGTCACTGTATGATCAGTATGTGCATGTTTCTGAATTATCCTTAAAATTATCCTCAACAGTAATTAGTTTGTAAAACAAAATAAGTGTAGGTGTCAAAAGTGTGTTTTAGGATCCTGTCACTGGCTCTGCTTAATGTCAGGGTCACTGGAAACCAAGGATCTGTAATCTTATTTCTAAGACTGGGCGGAGTTTGCGGAGTTCCACGTAATGGCTCTGCTTAATGCCAGGGTCGCTGAATACCAAGGATCTGTAATCTTATTTCTAAGCCTGGGCGGAGTTAGAAATAACTCTGCCGCACTACGCAGAGCTCCGTGAGCAGGGGAGTGCATTAGATAAATGCCCTTCGCAGTGATTTTCAGTGCCAGGTGCTTGTCCGCACTGTGCAATCATCGCGAACGGCACCATGTACAGCGCAAGCGGGCGCTGCTTCCTTTCTGCTGCTCAAGTAGATTTTTACTTGAGCGTCAGCTTTCTCAACGTGAACGGACGGTTTCTCAACTCGAGCAGTCACGAACATACGCCACCACTCGCAATGAGATATCTGACCGCTCGCATTTATAAATCTTGCCGGGAAGTTGATTTTCCACGCTTGTGCTCGCCAATTTGATGTTGACGATCGCCAACGAAGAAAAATCTCGCCGGGAGGTGAATTTTCCTCACTTGAGCTCGCCAACATGAAGTTGACAAACGTGAGCGAGGAAAAAACTCCGCTCCCCAAAGCACAGCGGAGTTTTTCAGAACTCGGCGAACTCCGTTTAATGCGGAGTGCAGAAAACTCCACAAACTCCGCGAGTGGAGCTCAATTTACTGCCCAGACTTACTTATTTCATCCTCACACCTCTTTCCCCCATCCCTCTATACATCACTTACTGTGCCCTTTATCTCAATCTTGCAGATTTGTTTTAGGTCTCATTTACAGACAGTATTTAAAATACAATTTTATGTTTCTGCGTCTCGCACTGTGAGAAAGCAGTGGGTTGACACTCCTCTGCCCACGTGGAGCAGCCTCCCCTGCCTGGCAGATGGTACCAGAAGTATACAGCTCAGACAGTGAGTGCCTCTACATCTCTGTGCAGTGTGAAATTGAGCTGAGTAAGTGGATGCAAGTGGCTGGAACCAGAATGAGTTTATAGAGGACACTGGGAAGTTGGAGTTGAGGCCCAGAAGGGGTCCCGCACAATTAGCCAACCAAAAACAAGGTTCAACAATTCAACTGGTCTGCTAAAGTACAGTGCTTTTTATATAAGCTTCACAACCCAGGTTGGTGTATTATGATGCAATGTTTAATGTGTTAGCGTGTATTTTATTTATGCAATGTTTGCCTGCATATTTCTTGGTGTATGTCAATGTGGTGCATGACAGTGCTGTTGCTTATGGCAACACTTTATCGTCTATATGACTTTGGCACCTTGTTGTGCACATGTCTGGTTAAGTATGACCATTTAGGTCAGATAGAAAAAGTGGTGTGTGATGTTATTATGAGCTATAGAGTGGTGCTGGATGTGTCATTAAAGCCCATATATAAATGATCACGGGTCTGTTGATTGTGTGTGGTCAGTTATGTCTACCATGTATTAAATGCGGGGTTGTTTGCTGGTTGTGGGTTTGGACATTGAGAGTAGTCAGAGAAAAATGGTTGTTCTCCAAAACCAGAGTCGCTTTTCTACATTAGTGTAATGTTGGGTGCCACTTTTGAGGCTGAGTAGACAACCTTGGTAGTAGGTATACTATACTTTAGAAATGTGGTCACCTCTTGTTTAAAAAAGGAGAGAGTGAGAGAGAAAGAAGGAGAATGAGAGAGAGAGAGAGAGAGAGAGAGAGAGAGAGAGAGAGAGAATAATTGTGGTGTGCATTTGAGTGTGTAAATGAGGGAGTATATGAGAGTCTGGTGACAAAATGTGGGCCTGTCAGAGGATTACAACTATAGATAATCTTTTATAGGGGTGCTAGGCCCAGAAGAGTCCCTCAGAAGTATCAGACAATGCCCCCTTCCCTTCTGGCACTAGATCTGGGGTGACGGCTCGGCTAAATTTCTGGAACACAGTTTACACCAGCCTCCCAAGAAAATTGCCACTAGTCTTTAGGTCTTGTAACAAGAGGCCAGGCTGTGTCTAAACCTGAAAAGACGAAACTGGTTTTGAAATCCACACACTGGCTCCCAGTGGAGGCAAGGAATAAATCAAGACCTCACACACAGTGCACAGAGCTTACGGGAACCGATGCCCTGGTTACCTGCAGAAAATAGCTACTTACTACACAGCAGCTGAACCCAGGAATTGAATAAAGGGGCAACACCATAATGGAGGGCCCTGACCACCTGTGGGGCCGAAACTTGGCTCAAGGGAGGGGCACACCAACGGCATTTCCCGCTTGGCGTTAATTATGAATTTAGTGTGCTTTCGAGATTGCCCCGGAAGTCGTGCTTGGTGCCCATTGGCTGCCAGGGGTCAGCTGGGATACCTGGATGGCATGCAGGGGCACAGGCAGGAGGGTTTAAGCCGTGGGTGGTTTTGAGCACTCACATCGCCTCCTGTTTAGCTGTGTCCCTGCTAACCGTCGATGCAACCTGCTGCCCGGAACACAGTCTTCTTTAGCCCCGCCCCTCCGTCCCTAGTTCAACAATTTGGAGATGGAGTGAGTATGATGGTCTATGGTTGATTTTCTCTATATTGATTTCCTTTTAAGTGTATGTTCATGATTCTTCATGTTTGTAGCAAAAATGAAGGCAGTATGGGCCCCAAAGCTAGTAGGCACTTTGGCATCTAGAACAAGAAGGCAGACGAATTCTGGATACATTTGGCTATGAACCTTTGAACAAGTCGGGCAGAACAAATATGGTCTGGAAGGCAGGGCCAGGGACGTGCACTACAGCCATTGTCCTTGGCTCTCCGGGACTCTATGACACTGCCCAGGAGATTTAGGGGCATTCGAGCTTGTGCGAGGGGTCCAAGGCCTGACCTGGTTGCCCAAGCCCATCTCCTGTTGGGTGCCGGGGGGGTCCCTCTCTGGGTTGCTCTTGCATGGATGTTTAAGGGGCTCAGCTGACTTGCTGGCCTTTGGCTTCCCTCCTTCTGAGGGAGCATGGGAGTTCTCTATGTAAAAATTATATCAATCAATCAGGGATTTCTGAAGCGCCCAACTCACCCGTGGGGTTCTCAAGGCACTGGCAGGGGATTTGTGCAGCAACCTCTTACGCAAAGAGCCAGGTCTTGAGGCTCTTCCTGAAGGTATGCAGAGTAGGGGAATGGTTGATGGTGAGCGGAAGTTCGTTCCAGGTCTTTGCCGCGATGTAGGAGTAGGCTCTTTCAGCCGTTCTGGCTCTGTGGATGCGAGGGGTTTCGGCCAGGGCGAGGCCCGCAGAGCGGAGGCTTCTCTTGGGTGCGTAGAAGGAACCTCTTTGGTTGAGGTAATGGGGTCCGGTGTTGTGGAGGGATTTGTAGGCGTGAGTGAGTAGCTTGAAGGTAACTCTCTTCTGGGTGACTCGTGGCTAGCACTCGGGCTCCAAAGTCACTTCAACTGTACTCTAGGAGCCAGACGCATGGGCAAACATGACTTCAACAATCTGGTCAGGCAATTCCAATGTATAGAAGATTTCTCAAACTCTTTTCGATTTTATTTTAAAGTATGTTCATTGTGTGATGGAATCCAATGTCTTTAATACTATCTTGTGGTGTAATAAATACGGTCCGAGAGTAGCCCATAGTTCGGGCCCAGGGGTTTCATGGGTTTTTCTCAACCACCATCAGCCACGGCCGCTGTAGATATGAGCGGTGGGGAGGTGGGGCTGGCTCGGGGGGGGGGGGTTTCAAGAGACGACCACTAGGGAAAATAAAATAAATAATGAATTGTCCCTCGTGGTTGTCTTTCAAAATCCCCCCCAGCCGGTCCCGCCGCCCACCCGCTCTTACCTGAGCGGCCGCGGCTGACTATCATGAGCCTGAGTGCGGTCCTCTACTTGTCTCAAAATCAACCTAC
This sequence comes from Triturus cristatus, assembly GCF_964204655.1. Lineage (NCBI taxonomy): Eukaryota > Metazoa > Chordata > Amphibia > Caudata > Salamandridae > Triturus > Triturus cristatus. Next base: position 174,357,411 of record NC_140586.1, on the reverse strand, counting down.
ATTTTAATCTTTAGAAGATGGGGCACAGACTTCATGGACTTTTAAGTATGACATTCTAGAGCTGTCCTTCCGCGCAAACCCAAACCTCCTCAAATTCAGAAAATACCTTATGACACCCTCACTCAGTCTTTGAATCAGAAGGGTTTAGGCACCATGGACCAGAAGGGTAGCAAGAATACCATTGGCCTTTTTGCAAGCAAGGAAAATATCCCCTTGGACTGCTGTCGAGATGGTAAAATACAGCAATTATCAGTGTTCAATGGGCCCCTCAGACCTTTGGGCCCCGGTGCCACTGCCACTGCTTCACAAATGGTAGCCCCGTCCCGGCTATGGTCTAAACCAGGCACGCAACACCCATTGGGCTCACCGGGCTTCAGCCCCCCACCCTCATGTGGGTCAGCCCGGCTGAGACAGCCTCGTGGGCTGATTACTTCACAGGTCTTAAAAAGACCATTTACTCGTTAATGAGGCTTTTGTTGTGTTTTCACCCCTTTTTACAGCCACTCTGCCTATGGCTGGAAGACTTAGCCCCCCCCCGAAAACTTCTTCAGCCCCCCCCCCGAAATTTGGCTCTCGTTGCCCGCCTGGTCTAAACCCTTCTCCCTGAACAAAGCAAATCAATAAAGCAGACTTTATACACCCATGTATTTTTTGCAAAACTGATTGATCAACAACCAGCTGCCACCGAGATCCTTTGGAAGCTCCCACAGTGAGTTCAAACGCCAACCGCCAGCTGGCGCACCAAAGAACACACCCCATGCATCAGAGGCCCTCGGTGACAGTTCTTCGTGTCTAAAGCAGGCCACAGAAAGACCCACGGACCCTCCCGACTGGGCTGGGCCTGATTGGATGCCACGGGGGAGTCTACCCTACCGTCCTTATTTCACCTTTGCTAACTCCTCTTTTATTTATTACCATTCCCCCCCCCCCCCCCCCCCTGGTTCTCCAAAGCAGCGCTAACGACGGAATATCGACCGTAATAATAAACCACCCCCTACCCATGCCCTTATAGGCAACTAACTAACTACCGTTCAGAAAGTCCCTTGTTTCTGAAACCACCGAAACATGGCTCACGTTCTAGCTGTTCGGTTTTACCCAGAGTGCCTACAACAATATTCAATGTGCGCATTGTATGATTCTCGCATATATCTAGCGCTTACAACGTCTGATGAGGCGCTAGATTTTGTGCACGTGGTGAATGCGTTTAACTCTGTTCATTGTCAGTAGGAGAGAGGGGAGAGACTATTTCCTGAAATAGTGGGGGAGATGACGGAGTACCGCCTAGTAGTGAATGCCGGAGAGATATTACAGAAACAGCCAAGCGTGCCGGAGCGGAGCCACATTCATTTGTGGGGGCAGGCAGGAGGCGGTGTTTATTATCCCAGAGAGCCCCGGTGTGTGCAGGCAGTGTAGTGGAGACTCCCCCGCCCCTCCCCCTTCCACCCTCTTCCAGTTCCCCAGCAGTCAGCAGTTCTGGCAGTCTAAATGATGCGTGTTCTTATGAAGGGATTTCTGATGGCGGGAGGCCGAGGCGAGCGCCCATCACTCTTACTTGTGGCCCTGACGCGCTGCTTTTAATGACGTGGCAGCTCTCAAACCAGCTGGATAGCCTCAGCATTGAGTCAATTTTACCTCTTGGGAATTACTGTTTTATCCTCCAAAGCGAAGTACGGCTCCCTCGTTTTGTAATGTTTTTTAGGTTTCACACTCCGTCACAATAGGACCTGGTGAGAGGCACAATCACATGGTAACCTGCAAGGAGACTAGGGGCCAGAAGAATAGAGGGGCATATCTACAAGGCGGCGATATAAAATTATCGCCACTTTTGCGGCCGTTTTCGGCCGAAAAGCGGCGATAATTTTATCGCTATATTAGCAAGGTCACGCTATCGCGTGAAACCTTGCCTTAGCACCTGAATTCCTAACACCAACTTTGCATCTCTCATGAGATGCAAAGTGGGCGTTCCTCCCCAGGATAACGGGAGAAATGTTGCTAAGCGACATTTCTCCTATTATCAAGCCTCACGCAAAGCAGCATAGCGACAAGAAAAGTAGCGATAACCTCTGTTATCGCTACTTTCCTTACGCCTGCTTTGAAACTGACTTAGCCATGATATCCTAGGAAGGTGGATATCATGGCTAGGTATGTGAGGCCCTATCAGCAAGCTAACGCCACACTACGTGGGATTATCACTGGGTTTCCAGCGATAATCTCACGTTTGGCAGTTAGCGCTAGGATTTTTATCGCTTTTGAGATAAGCGTTGCTAATAGCACGCTATCTCAGCAATAAAAATCCACGCTAGCCGGCGATAATTATCCTAGCACTAAGTGCGCTTAGCGATAATTATCGCCGGTTGTTGCTGATATGCCCCAGGGTTTGCAACGAGAAAACGTTTTTTTTTCTCGTTGCATTGCAAACTCTGGGATTTGGTAATGAGCATGGTTTGTAACAAGAACATGTGTTTTTTAGATTTATTGAACCATGGGCACTCGCAAACATTTTCCCAGGGGCCAAAACGTTTGGTCTGTGGTGTGACCGAGGGCAGCGCTGATGCCAGCAGGGTGGTGGTCGGGAGAGGGGGAGGGTTGAAGCAAAAGGTGGATGTAGGGGAAGCGAATCATGTATCTAGTGGCTGAACTGAATTGTGCAATGTGAAACCAGAAAACTTGGGATCAATTCCCGCTTCTCCAAATTACCAAATTGTGTGATCTTAGGCAATTGTTTTATTGCATTTTACCTCCTTTTTCTTTCTTTTCACATATAAGAGGACCTTGAACTATATAACTTTAGGAGGTGCGCTGTACGAAAGCTTCTCCTGTGTTTTATTTATTAAACTATAACGTTGTTCATGTATAATAGCAACTCTGGCCACAGAAAGGGTGCACATAACAACTGACTTGCCTTGTAGTTCACTATTGGCATTGTTGTCAGGGTGGGGGGGGAGGGAGGTAAGCATGAATGTTTCAAAATTTATGTTTGAAAACTATCACTTTAAAAAAAAGTACTTTTCAATACGCTGATGTAATCTGGTTTACTAAGGTGAAACAGTTCTTGCAAGTTAATGAAATACACTGTGTCACATTTTTACAAAAATGTCTGTAAAAATTAAGGCGTTCCTGAAGTTAAGCAGTTGAGGACACCCTAGTTACTTCTTTTCTTTAACTTCAATCAACTTTAAATACATGCTTGGCTGTTTAGTTAACAGCAGTCCAGTGCTGCCGTTGACCAGGGGGCTGCATGTAAGGGTCAGCTCCCAGGCCGTACTTTTTAGTATCACTACATTAAAATCACTTAGTGATTCTGTAACATGTTACTGAATCGCTAAATGTAGTTAGGAAATCATTAGGAATTGCTAAATGAAGCGACATGTTTCGGCCATCCCTTCCAAATACCAATTCCTTATGGTATGTGTTAGTTTTGCAACCGAATTGCAGATGGAGTTGTTTATCCTAGATTCTTCTCCCAGGAGCACTCTTACATCCCTCCACTCCTGAGCTCCAATATTATTTTTAATTTCAGTGTTCATGCAAAGCCCACTGCTCTGATAACATAGCACAATTGGATCACTCCTTGATTTCTACACCACTCCTTCACCTACAGACAGTCACACAGTTGCCTAGAAACCTTTCTGTTCAGTCTAAAAACCCCAGTTGTAAACACACTGTCTACATCAGCTCCCTACACCACTGATCCAACAGTTTTGTAACAGCTCTGTTGAGACTGTTAAGCAGGAGCGGCCCGTGCAGCTAAGAGTGGTGGGCGGGGTGGGGGGGTGTTGACAGACGGCAACGAGGGGGAAAAAAAGAAAACCACTTACCTTGCACTCCTCGCTTTGCATATTTGCTGATGCGGCGAGCGCAAAGTACGTGTTTTAAAAAAATATATATTCTTTCCTTGCTGTCGTCTGTTGATTCCCCCACCCCGCCCCACGGCTCTTACCTGCACGGGCTGCTCCTACAGTTAAAGAAGTTAATATCCTAAAAATGGCCACCTGCTCACTGCATTGGGGGACACAAGTGGATGGAAAAGCTGGTGGTACAACCCAAGACCTCTCTTATGTAGACAGTGTTTAGAGTGTGAATCTCTTACCTGCTGTTTGTCGTAGGCCACTAGTAAGTGCTGGAGATCAGGCGAAACCTGGATGCTTGCAGCTTGAATGGACTGCTGAAAGTTTAAGAAAAGGCAAGATCTGAATAAGAGGAATGCAATTGGGGAAGAGCTGAAGGAATAGAAAGCCAAAGAAAATTGAGTTATTTCTGACATAAAAGGGTTATGAAGGGCATGAACGACTACCAGCAAATTACATGAGTTCCTATAGAGAAGAGTGTGTATTCTTTTATAGGAACACTAAGGCACTATAGATGATGATGTGTTTTTTTTATGGGGAACGGAGTAGGTTTCTGAGTGTACAGATGTGGGATGTGGACTCATACAGGGCAGCATTGATTACTTTGGTGAAGGTCGTACATCCTTGTAGGAAAAAGTGTGAATTTCCAGTATACTTGAACAGTTTGTTCAGGAAAAGGCATACATTCTTATAACGAAGGGCATGGATTATTGCTCCATTATGGAATATATTCACATCGACTTACATTCCTAGAGGAACGGGTATGTAGGCCCATAGGAAGACTGCAGAAATCTAAGGGAGTGTGACCCTATGATATAGTACCAGAATATCCTAGTCAGAAAGTCAAGTGACATAAATATCATGTCCTAAATATCATTTACAAAATATCACCTCCCTGGAGAGAATAAAAAACCTATTACAAATGGGACAGTATTTTTTGTAAATGATATTCAGGACACGTTATTTATGAGACAATATTCCTGACAACAATATTCTGAGATACAACTGGCCCTATTGAGATCGGTGTCAATTTCTTCAAGAAATGGCCTAGATTCCATTAGGAAATGTTGTGGATCACTGTAGGAAAGTAGGATCTGCTTTTATGGTTACCCCCACTTTTTGTCTGGTGATATGCTGTTTCTGACTAGTCTGACTGGGATCCTGCTAATCAGGACCCCAGTCTCTGTGCGTTCTCCCCTAAATTGGTATGGTAAGTACTTAGGTACACCCCAGATTGGACACTGGTGTCCCCGTATCAGTCACTAACTAGTATATGGTACTGAGGTACCCAGGGCATAGGTACACCAGGAGTCCCCCATGGGCTGAAACATGCATTATGCCACCCATGTAAACTGTAACTATAGGCCTGCCATTGCAGCCTGTGTAAGCTGGTGCTAGCACCATTTATTAAAGATATAGGTTTACCTATATCGAGGGTCACTGCACTTAACACCTATAAGTCACCCCTAAAGCAGGCCTTTCAATCCTAAAGACAGGGTGCTCGGATGTAAGTGTGAGGGTGCACCTGCATGAGTAGGACACCCCTACAGCCTTCAGAGTCCATTCTCCCGGGCTGTAAGTGCATCAGCCATTAAGATACATAGAGTGGCCATGAGACATTACGCGATGACATCTCTAAACTGGCTGTGACGAACCCTATCATGTTTGGTATCAAACATGTTTGAATCATACTGTGGGAGGTATGATTCCATACACTGTAAAGCTCCTCCTGGAGACCCTCAGTGCTCCAGATACCAGTCTTCTAGACCCAGACAGCACAACATGGCTGCTGCCGACCAGAGACACAATTCTGCCCTCCTGCTGCTGAGCCAAGCTCGAGCAGGGGAAGGCAGAACAATAGGTACCCCGTCGCAGGGAGGTGTGACTATCTCCCAGACAGGATTTAGTGTTTTCAGGGCTGGGTTGGGAGAGCTTGCCAGCGCCACTCAGTCTAATTGAAGGGCACATTTGGTGCCCTCCTTGCATAGTCCAGTTCAAACCAGCTCAGGGAGCCATTGGTACCCGCTCTGGCATGAAAATGGGCAAAGGACAGCGGAGTATCCTCCCCACTGTCTGACCCCTCAAACTGGGAGGGAACCCTGAATCGTCCCAACCCTTTCCTTAGGTTACTTAAGGGCCTACCTGAGGGTGGGTCCCTAGATTTGTCATGGGATAAGATTAATTTCAAGACACACTTCTTCTTCAACCATCTGGGCACTCTGGACTACACTGGACTTTGCTCTGGGCATCAAGGCTGCAACTGAGAAGACTCCTGCTGCTCCTGATCTCGTTGCCCTGCTCGTCTGCTGCACATCCGTGCCTGTGCACCATACAGACACCTTCCAAGGCATGTGGGCATCCATGGCACCTGAATGAATATCCCTTGCAGTGAAGGAGTCATTTCCCTGCATCTGCAGGCACCACAACTAAGCTGACCGATCTGCTGATCCTGGGCTCCCACAGACTCTGAAAGGCTCAGCAACACAGATGGTGGCTCTTCACATCCCTTGAGGCCTGCCCTGTACTTTCACCAAGTTTGAGGCCAGACTTGCGGTTGCAAATGCTTGTTGGCTTCCTTCCACCGAGGTCTTCAGGCTCCAAGTAGCCTCAACCTCAAGCATCTCATGTGACCAAGATCTCTGTCCTCACCACATCACTTGCAGCGTGGGCCTACATCTTTGGTGAGTTGCTCGAGGTCCTCTTGCCATTCCAGTGCCTCCGGCCTGTGGATCCTCTTGAGGGTCATCTTTGCATTCTGTGGGCCCCCCTGATTGCTCAGGGCTTGCCCTGACTCCCCTACTTGTGGTGAGTCCCCCGGTCCTTGCTGGTCCCGACAGTGCACCTTCTTCGTTTTCCACATTGTTTGCGGTTGCCAAGGCTTGTTGGTGCTCCCGACAGACACTGACCCCTCAACTCTCGACAATTGACAGGACAGCTTGTCAACGGCTCCTGGTTTTCCGCAGCATTACCTGGTCCTCACAGCTGCAGCTCCAAGGTCACTGTCATCTCTCCTGCAACACTCGACATCGGTGGGCATTCGCCTTCCGTGCCTCCTGGTCACTCCTGAGTGGAATAGACTCTGTCCCCTCTGCTTGCAGGTACTTCTCAACTTGAATCCACCTTTGGGTTCCACCGGACCCTTACATCTTCTCCAGCAGCGGCATCTTCCTGAAGTCCTTCATTGGGTTCGACTGCGGTTTCCGACGCCACTTCACACTTATTCACCCGGCTTCCCTGGTGTAGGTATTCTGGTTCCTAGGGTATCCACTGGTGAGGTGGCTCTCCAACCTTCTGTATTCCACAGGGTTTCTTCAGGGTCCACTGGGAAGGGTCCTTCTTCTTTAAAATTGTAACAGCAACTTACCCATTGACTTGCATTTATTCCACGGTCGTGTTCCCACTCTGCACACGGGCTCCATAGGGCTCCTGGTTACTTACCTTGGGGGGGTTCCTTGGGTCCCCGGCACTTCTACGTCTTCTGGTTATACTCTTGACTCAAGTCGTGGCTCGCATACCACATTTTAGCATATGGTTTGGTCTCCCCCTAGTGACCACTGTGTATTTCGTGCTACTTACCTGTTTCTATTAAAAAGTATTGAGTATATCTGCTTTACACTCCTTCTGGACTAAGCCTGAAGGCTGCTCTCCACAGCTACCACTTAAAGAGCTTTTTAAGGTTGTCTACGACCACTAAAATCACCATAGGGTTGTCTGGATTGGGGAAAGGTGCCCACTTACATAAGTGTACACCATATACCAAGCCTCACAATCACTGTAGAGAAGGACTTGACCACCAGTGCTGATTACTGTATTGAACTGTTTACAGGTACAGCTCGGACATCCACCCCTTTGAAAGGTATTATCCAGCGTGATCCATGGCTTAAAGTCTAGACGAGGTATCTGCTTCATGAGATCCCTGTCTTCAGGGATGATGTAGAATGAGCCTGTTATTTTATCTTTTTTTCACACAGTAATTCTACAAACTTCCTTCATTCTGAAAAATGCTGTTCACAGCACTTCGAAATCATACTCTCATTTGAAGTCGATAGAATTTTGAAATGTTATGCACTCCACTATCCTAGCATGATCATGTTTGTCATTGAATAAAACAAACAAAGATGATGAGAGGAATGCTTGCTATAGGTCTAACCACTGGCAATAGCTCGGGTAGCACTCCAGCCCATCTTTCTTTTGCTCACCATGCCCCCTCAGTTTCGATCCATATGTAAATCACTATTGGCCCTGCTCCTTATGGGATCAGCCCAGCCTGAACTGCCAGACCAAGCCCTCCCTGAACCGAAACACGAGCACCCCAGAACCTGTTTCGCCCTACTTATGAGATCACCAGTTGGGTACAGCTTGGTTCCAGTGATACAGTGGGCATGTTTCTCAGTGCAGTGAGATGTTATTAAGGCTGAAGATGTCTGAAATCATTGTTACCTATATGAGGAAGGATGAGGAGGATTTTGGTCCAGTATACAGTCTCCTCTGATCTTCAACCATCAAACAAGGGGAATACTGTTCCACTGCGACTATAGCAACCTCTCAGTGGAGCCTGTATTTAGGCACTCTGAGCATGTGCTCATTTGAGCAAGTGCCCTCACCTGCCCAAAGGTGGCATGCTCCATCACTGGGCTTGCTCCTCATCAGGCTGGTGCTCCTATATCCTATGGGCCCCGCGAGCGGGCTCTTTGTCAGAGATCTTTTAATCGCCAATGGGTGATTGGGGGTGTGATTGTATCTCAAGTCAGTGAGTGAGAAGTTTGGGAAAAAAGTGTGCTAAAATCGAGTGGTACACCTCATGGGGCTTTGGAATTAATGGGGCTCCGAGTCTATGTCAAGGTTAAAAACAAAATGAGAGATTCTTGGACATAATGGCCCTAATCTCTTAAGTGTCAAGGTATCTTATGTGGTATGAGATTGAGCAAGTGTGTCTGGATCTCAGTTCATGGTCGGCATGTTTTGCTCTTTTACAGTTCAGGAGAATGATCACGTGGAATTCCATCTAGAGCAAATTATACCTAATTTTCTGAAGCGGATTGGGACCTAAGAGAGTATCTAGGTTTCTTCACCCAGATAAATAGTGTGATGATCCACCTTTAGATACACCTATTTATAGGCACTCACGTCCTTGTATGAGTGCTTTGTTTTAAATCAGTGACCTACATAAAAAAGAGAGAGAAAACCGATATACCTCAAGTTCATTTTAATTAAAATCATGTCACAATTAAATTAAATGTAGTCAAAATATTAACCAGTGCTCAATCTCATGGAACATAAGATACCTTGACACTTGAAATTTCAGAGATCAGGGCCATTTTGTCCAAGAATCTCTTAATGATTCCACTGCTTAAAAACCTTGACTGGCAAGGCTGTCGTGGCCAACCTATAGGTCGATCTCTCTGTTGCCAGCATTCTAAAAAATCCTCAAAAAACTGGCAAATATCCAACTTTCCAGTTATCTCGACGCCAACCAGTTTCTGCATCCTACACAATTTGGGTTTTTTTTCCGGACACAGCACTGAATCCACTCTGGTAGAGGTATCTGATGTTATTAAACTGGCCGTGGACAACAGAAAGAAAGTCGCCTTATTGTTACTGGACCTCTCAGCGCTGTTTGATTCTGTCGCCCACCTTATCCTGATGTAATGTTTAACATCGGGATAGGTGAGACCATGCTGGCCTGGCTGGGCTCCTATCTATCGAATAGAAGGCTATCTGTGTGGATGCTGACATTTGTGTCTGACTCCAAACCCTTTACATTTGGGGTTCCCCAGGGCTTTGCCTTGAGTTGGACATTGTTTAATGTTTACATGACCCCCTTGGAAACCCGGTGGAATCCTTTGGAACGCAGGCCATCTCTTATGCTGAAAACACACAGATCCTTCTAACTTGGGATGGAAACATCTCTAGCACCCAAAAAGATTTGAAGCATGTCTGTCAGCGGTATCCCAGTGGATGTGCCGCAGTAATCTCCAGCGGTAAAAAAACAATGGTTCGGGTGTGGCCAAAAGGTCCAATTATAAAGTGATCCAAAGGAGAGCACTTATGGTTAGAGAGTTGAAGATTAATTATTTTAAAGGAGCAAAACAATTAATAATGTACATAGGGACATAAGTCAGTTCATGTGAAACATTTATTTCCACAACAATAGAATTCAGGTGCTCACACAATAAGTGAAAGAGGCGTGACGTGCAGAGTGATGGTGAAGTTTAAAATAACGGCATCGCATTGACAACAATAGTGTAAAACTCCTCAAGCAACTTTATAGAATAGGAAGAGTTTTGTTGTAAAGGGTCAACGGCGTTTCGATCTCAACTGTTTGAGATCATAATCAGGACATATAACGGGTGAGCAAGCTGAATTGATGCAATTATTCGTAGCGCAAGGAAGAGCAATTGAGGGCTTCAGAAAACAGCTGAGGGTAGACGAGTTCACCCAGATTAATTCGCTGAAGGCACGAGCGTGAGAATATCACGTGTGTGTAAACTTGAAAGGCAGGGTCAGCTGTATAAATTGCGCTGAGCTCCTCTCCCAAGACTTTTCAAACATGAACTGGGAGTCACTTTAACTAAACTTATAGGCAGCAAATGATTAAGCGCAATTTATACAGCTGACCCTGCCTTTCAAGTTTACACACACGTGATATTCTCACGCTCGTACCTTCAGCGAATTAATCTGGGTGAACTCGTCTACCCTCAACTGTTTTCTGAAGCCCTCAATTGCTCTTCCTTGCGCTACAAATAATTGCATCAATTCAGCTTGCTCACCCGTTATATGTCCTGATGATGATCTCGAACAGTTGAGATCGAAACGCCATTGACCCTTTACAACAAAACTCTTCCTATTTTAAAAAGTTGTTTGAGGAGTTTTACACTATTGTTGTCAATGCGATGCCGTTATTTTAAACTTCACCATCACTCTGCACGTCACGCCTCTTTCACTTATTGTGTGATCACCTGAATTCTATTGTTGTGGAAATAAATGTTTCGCATGAACTGACTTATGTCCCTATGTACCTTATTAATTTTTTTGCTCCTTTAAAATAATTAATCTTCAACTCTCTAACTATAAGTGCTCTCCTTAGGATCACTTTAATATTGGACCTTTTGGCCACACCCGAACCATTGTTTTACCGCATATTTCACCGCAGATTCACGTATTGGGGTACCCTTGTTTTTCTTAAAACGCAGTAATCTCCAGTGCAACACAAGTAAGAAAGAGGTACTGATTTTTGGACCTCCCCTGCCCCTCGTGCAGTGGAGTGGTGAAGTCTGGCCTAGTTTTGCTGCATCTCCTCCAACCCCTGCCACAGTGATTTGAAATCTCGGAGTGAATTTCGATAACAAGCTGTCCTTTAAACCACACATGAAGAATGTAGTTAGGAACTGTTTCGGCCTTCTCCGTTTTCTGAGGAAGTTCTTGTTTCTGATCCCTGCCAGAAGATGGTTGTTTATGCCGTCATAACATCTCGGCTAAACTATGCCATTGCATTTTACTGGGGTCTCCCTCTGTACCAACGTAAGGGACTCCAGTTGGTGTAGAACGTAGCAGCCTGGCTCTTGCTTAACATCCCAAGAAACATATCTGTTCATGTCCACCTTAAGGAGTTGCATTGGATACCTATTTGGGCAAGAGTGAAGTTCAAGCGACTTGTGCTAGCTCACAGAGCTTTTTGTGGCATAGGTCCCAAATATACTACTGATAGACTTCCCTACTACCAGCCATCCAGAACTCTATGCTCTGCTGATATATTGCTGGTAGTGGTGCCTAAGACTAAGAGGAGGAGATGGGGAGGCACTTCCTTTTCTGCATTGGCTGCTGTGGGATAGAATACTCTTCCCCTGCACTATCCTGCCATTAAGGATGCGGGTGCCTTTAAACATGTCTTGAAAATTAGGCTATTTAACTGTGCCTTTTAGCTTTTGCTCCTCTCTTGTAAGATCAGCGGTTGATGAACCTGTAGCACCCAGACACTCTCTACAGTAGCTGTGCGCTTTATAGGTTCCAATTGATTTGATTTTAGCATACTTTTTTCCAAACTTCTCACTCACTCACTGGAGATACACTCACACACTCAGTCACCCATTGGTGATTAAAAGATCTCCACCAAAGCCCTTTTGCCTGGCCCATAAGGCATTGCAGCACCAGCCCGACGAGAAACAAGCCAAATGATGAAGCATGCCATTTTGGATTGGTGAGGCTGCTTGCTAAAATGAGTGCATGCTCCCAGTGACTACATACAGACTCCACCGAGAGGCCTCCATAGTCGTAGCGGAACACTATACCAATTGTTTGATGAAATAATTATTACACAAGAAAAGTTTTTCCAAGGGGACAAACTTCCAAGCTTTACAAAGTTACAAACTGTGTTGCCTTCCCCTAGCTTCGACTGTGAGCAACAATTCTTCCAGAAATGATTTTGCTGAATAATTTTACCACAAGAAAATCTTGTTTATGATGAAATTTTCCAGCCAAGTTTTTTTTTCTGGAATTGTTTTACCCACACCTACTTTGCACACATTGTTTCCTCACAATGTATCTTTAAACTTTACAGCTTTTGTTATCTTTATGGAGCTTGTGTGGTGTTGAACAAATTCCTAATGCCGAGAGCCATGCTGTGGAAGAGTATAGATTTCTCCCCGTATAGCAACCTGAATGCTCGCTGCATAATGGTGTTACTCGTATACTCACCAATGTGCTGTTCTCCACCATGGTCTCCTGTTCTCTGCTCCCCATGTCCTGCCGGATTACATTCCCTTCTCTGGTGGTCAGAACAAGCACTCGATCTGAGGAAACAAAAGTGATAGCAATGAAAAATAAGGCAGCACATTTCCATGGTAAATGAGCAGGCCGTGAATGGTAGTGAGTGCACAGAGGATTTCGGACCACTAAGAAAAGACTTTCCCTTGAAATACGACGACATGGGGGAGGTGTGTGCATAAATGTGCCCTTGTGTGTCAGCATTTCCGGGCAAAATCTATGACTTTGTCTGTTTCATTGTTCTTTGTCTTTCAATATGGGTAAAGACGTTATAACATGTTGTTTTCTCAATAAAATATTGAAACCCCTAAATGAGTCGACATTGAATGGAAGTTGGATTCCTTGGACAAACATGTCGGTGATCTGAAAGGAACGAAACACACACACACATATAACCCCATGGTGTTTGCCACTAAAGAGTTATAGTTAGGACCACATGTTCATAGGGAAATTGATTTTCTGGCTTGCTAATAACTTTGGCGCCCTTTGAGGGATCTCAATAAAACTTCCAAAAAACACAGTCTCATCCAACTCAGATTCTGACTGTAAACTTTCCAGGTAATCCGTTAAAAGGGATCTGAGAAAAAGGAGGGTCCTAAAATGCGCTTTCCCCGTGTAATTTTCCATAAGAAGCAGCAAAAACAGCTGAATGGAATTACACCAATTTGGCAGAAAGCTAGATCTTGATACAGAAATCATGCTTTTTTGCGATTTGGTCTAAATCTGTTCAGTAGTTTTTTAATTTTTAAGGATTAAAATGTATGTACATACGCACGGACAAGGACAGAAATAAAGATGAGATTTGATTCGCCACCACAACATCAAAAAAGATGTTGTAGAAGACTTTCGAGAACTCGGGGACTAAGTCTCCGATCCTGTAAAGAGATAAAAAATCATACGGAGGGAGGCAACTAGGCATACCCTGACCTTTGGGCTTGGTGGGGGGTTCCAGAGGGACCACCCTTGGGTGAAATTATTATATTTTTTTAACAGTATAGCAGATCTGCTAGGGATCTGCAGATCCATGGTAAACTTTTTTTTAAAATGACGGTCTACCGCCCTTTCTAAATAAATGCCCCCGAGGTGGGCCAGGGCCCTGGGGTCCCCTCCACGAGTCTCTGGAAGGCCCAGGTGACCCCATCACTGTCTTGTTTCCTGCCTCGATAAGTAAAGGCAGGGTCTACAAACTTCACGCCCTGTCCACACTATCCTATGCAGGAAGCAAAGCTTTGCTTCTGCCCTATGGGAGCAGAGAAATAACCTGCTCCCACCAGGGCAGTAGCAAAGTAACAGAGCCGGATCTTACTAGTACCTAGGATGGGGAGCCGGTACGGACCTTGGATGCCATGGGCCTTACCCCATTATCCCCAACATTGGCACCGGTGCACCCTCAGTAAAATAATAGCTTGTTCCCGCCAGCACCCAAGAGGGGCGCTGGCTGGGCTGGGGAATCGCCAGGGACTGCAAGGGCTACATGGTGTCCCTCCACAGCCCCCAACATTGACTAAAGGTGTGGGTACTCCAGGTGCCAAGATAAATTATTGGCCGGCTCCCACCGACACCCAGTATGAGTGCAGGCTGGGGAGCTGGCAGTTGCTGCGGGGGCATTGAGGCTTCCCTCATGGTCTCAAAGCAGTAGCGGCGGGTGGTGGGAGTGCTGCGGGGTGGGGGTGGAGCAGGGTTGGGGGTAGTAAACTATGGTATACGGACGAACAGAGGTAAGTAAACAAATAAGTAAATAAAACGAATTTCATTGTGTGCGCCGCATTGCCAAATGCGATGCAGCGCGCGCAACGAAATTCATTTTATTTATTTATTTGTTTACTTACCTCCGTTAGGCCGTATTCCATAGTTTACTACCCCTCCCACCCTGCTCCACCCCCGCCCCGCCCTACTGCCCCGCAGCACTCCCAACACGTGCCGCTACTTTCTCAAAGTGATTATAAAGTATGGATGTATCGGGTGAGACTGAGACACCCCAAAAAAAAGAAATAATTAGTAGGTGGCAGGAACCACTCGTTTTATAATTCACTGCTTGTGAGACCGGCCTCGTGGCGTGGGCCCTCCCGACCAGCAAGCCACCCTGCAACTGCACCGATCCACGATGTCACAGACTTCCGGCCACCCCGGCCCAACCTCCCGCTGGCCGGCCAGACCCCAACACGCATGCCCGGCCGAGGGAGAGAGGAACCCCCCAAGCCAGACCGAGAGGCGCCGACCCTGTCACACCTCTGGTCTCTTCCCCAAGGGCGGTTTCGATCAACCATCAGGCCCCCGGTGAGCGGCCGCCTCGCCTGCTGGGTGTCTGGAGTCCCTCCCGGACCCACCTGAACAGATCAAAGGGCCGAGCGACAGGAAGCCCCGACACACCACCCCCAGGCGCCAAGATCCCTCTCGGCGAGGACTCCGGACTTCAAAGAGGAGGGGAAGTATAACAAGGGGTGCGGAAGGGACGGGAGGTAGAGAAGACCTGGACTGACAAGAGCCTGCTGACCTGGTCGCGGCTCGATCGCTCCCCGAACCGAAGAACGCTACCCAAACTCTGAACCCTCTGATCCCTGCTGACGCTGTCGCGGCTCCCCGAACTCTGAACCATCTGAGCCCCGCTGTCGCAGCTCCCCGAACTCTGAACCATCTGAGCCCCGCTGACGCTGTCGCGGCTCCCCGAACTCTGAACCATCTGAGCCCTGCTGACGCTGTCGCGGCTCCCCGAACTCTGAACTATCTGAGCCCTGCTGACGCTGTTGCGGCTCCCCGAACTCTGAACCATCTGAGCCCTGCTGACGCTGTCGCGGCTCCCCGAACTCCGAACCATCTGAGCCCTGCTGACGCTGTCGCGGCTCCCCGAACTACGAACCACCTGTGCCTGCTGAGTGACTCGCGGCACCCTCCTCCAAGAGAATCGGCAGAGATTGCCGAGCGAAGCAACATCCCCTCAGCTCGAGGATTGAGAGCTGTGCGCAGGATACTCCGCAGAGACACTGACTCAAAGACTGTCCCGCTACCCCCATACCCCCATCACGAGATCGCCGCCACTTGTGGCACTAATTCTATATCTGCCTTCCGGATCATAAAGATCCCTTACAACTAACGATAAAGCATATTGTCTTACGAAGAACTACTGTGTGGTGTCCCTCTATCAGAAGAGTGTAAGCGCAGCGTGTGCGATCCTAGGTACGAGACCCTTCCAGGAAGGGCCTCCCCGCTGTTGCTCGGCCTAACTCTGGGAGAGGTGGGTCCCCGGGTGGTCAGGAACGCATTCCGCAACCTCCCCGGTGAACGCCTTCCAACATTTGGTGGCAGACGACGGGATCCGAGCCAACACCTAGAGATCGTGCAGTAAACGGCTGACGCACTACCAAGAAGAAATGGAAGGAGAAACCTCCCTAGGTGCCACAGGTACCAACACGAGCACGACATTCCGAGAGGACCAGTTGGAATCTTATACGCACCGAGAACTGAAACAATTTTGCAAAGACCTTGGAATCGCTACCACCGGATTAAGCACGAAAGAGGACTTCCAGGGAGCATTAAAAACCTGGTTCGAGGCAGGAGCTTCCCGGGCACAAACAGAAGGAGAGCCGCCAAACGAACCACGAAGCACCCCGGGGAGGAACGGCGCCCCCGAGGGGGGCCTATCCCCAGAGGAGCTAGCGGACCGAGTAAGGGGCCGCAACCACGAACTAGAGCTAGCAAAATAAAAAATCGAGGGAGATCTAAAACTGGCCGAAAAGAAACTGGCCGTAGAACAATTACGCCTACAAGGAGAACTCGAGGAAAAGAAACGACAGAGAGAGCACGAAGAAAGAAAACTCCAACTAGAACACGAACGCAGCCTGAAAGAGATAGAGCTCAAGGCTAAAAATGCGGAGGCCAGACCCTCGGGAACTCAACCCCTCTCCTCCGTCGTGGAACCAAAGGTCCACATCCCCAAGGATGTGGTGAAGGAATACTATAAGAACGACGACATCCAGCAATGGTTCAAGGCCTACGAAGTCGCCATGACCTCCCACCGAGTCCCGCAGAAAGACTGGGGGGCTGGGCTGTGGGGCCGGTTCCTGAGCGAGGGGAGAGATACCCTACTAGATCTACCCTCCTCGGTGCTGAACTCCTACAGTCACATGAAGGAGGCCCTAGTAGCCAGATATGGGCTCACCCCTGAAATGTACCAGCAACGATTTAGAGACTGCAAAAAGATACCCGGTACCACATGGGTGGAGCACGTGAACTTTTACAGCCGGGCCTTGGACGGGTGGATCAAGGGCAGCAAGGTCTCCACCTTTGAGGAGCTGTTTGACCTAACCGCATGGGAACACTTGTCCGCCAATTGCTTTGTGGAGTTACGCCAGCACCTCCTGGACAGCAAACTCACGGACCCTCGAAAACTGGCCGTCGAGGCTGACCGATGGGTGAACACCCGGGCCTCACGGGGTCCCGTGGGAGACTACGGTCGCCACAGTCAGGGACCCCCCCGCCAGAGGGGCGGAGGGAATCAAGGCCGACCAAGAGAACTTCCGGGGGGATCCCAGCACAGTCCCCCCAGAGGACAACCTCCGCCCTTTCCAGCCCCACCTCCGGCCAGCACCGGGCCACCGGGGAGGTCGGGGCCCCGAGTGAGGATCACCTGTTTTCGCTGCCAACAGACCGGACACTATGCCAGTGACCCTCAATGTCCCATGTACCAACAACCCGCCACGACGACCCCGCCGGCTCGACAAATGGCCTCCGTAGCCCTGGGGGAAGAGATGGAAGACTCCGAAGAATGGGAACTAGCCGCCATGGCCTTGGTCTCCCTAGGGGACCGAGAGATGGTCCCCGGAACGTCCCTGCCCGCCAACACGAAGAAGTACCGACAGCAGGTGACGGTCAACGGTCACCGCGTTGAGGGCCTCCGGGACACGGGGGCGAGTGTCACAGCGGTCCACTGTCACCTGGTCTCCGAAGACCAGATCCTTCCCGACGCCTTTTGTCCAGTCATATCGTCAGACAATTCCGAGAGCCTATGCCGGATGGCCCTGGTCCCCTTCGAATGGGGGGGAGTCACCGGCAAGTTGAGGGTGGCAGTCCGAACCTCCCAGCCCGTAGACTGCCTCCTGGGCAACGACCTGGAGAATTCCCCGTGGGGACAAGTGGAACGAAGAGCCCATCTGGAGATGATGGGCCTACCCGAATGGGTATGCGCCACCATGCGCTCTATGACTCTCAGATTGCCTTCCTCCGAGGGAGGTGAGGCCATGCTGCTGAACACACTCACCGTCCCCGAAGTCCGGGACGCACTGCCCGAGCCCGACGACCCTCTTCCGGAAGAAACGACCAATCCCGCCGATGGGTCGGTACCTCCAGATCCCGAACCCCTGACCGAGCTCGGGGACGTGCCAGAGATGGCCCAGTGGCACTGCGAGGGAGGTCCCTCCCGAGAACAATTCTGCCAAAAACAATCCACCTGCCCTTCTCTCATTGGACCCCGACAGCAGGCCGAGGCCCAAGCAGCAGGCGACCGGACCGGAACCCACTGGGTATACTGGGAAAACGGCCTCCTGTACAGCGAACAGAAGTCGGCCGAGTTGGGATCGGCCCGAGTACTGGTGGTACCCCTGCGCTTCCGAAATCTCCTCCTGGGCCTGGCCCATGATGTACCCCTGGCCGGACACTTAGGCCAAGATAAGACCTACCAGCGACTCGTCACCCACTTCTATTGGCCCAAGATGCGAGCAAATGGGGAGGCCCACTGCAAGTCCTGCCTCACGTGCCAGGCCAGCGGAAAAAGTGGGGGGAAGCGCAAGGCTCCGCTACAACCCTTCCCCGTCGTCAGTACCCCTTTTGAGGGGGTAGGAATCGACATCGTGGGACCGCTGGACCCCAAGACCGCCCAGGGCCACCGGTTCATCCTCGTCCTGGTGGACCATGCCACCCGCTACCCCGAAGCCATTCCCCTCCGCACCGTGACGGCCCCCGTGGTAGGCCGGGCCTTGATGGGGATCGTCTCCCGCGTGGGGTTCCCTCGCGAAGTCGTGAGTGATCGTGGCACGAACTTTATCTCCAAATACATGAAATCCCTATGGCAGCAGTGCGGAGTATCGTACAAATTCACCACCCCATACCACCCCCAAGGGAATGGCCTAGTCGAGCGATTTAACAGGACACTGAAAGGAATGATCATGAGCCTCGAAGAACCCCTACGCCGGAAATGGGACGTCCTCCTCCCTTGCCTCCTGTTCGCCCACCGAGAGGTTCTTCAAAAATCTCTGGGGTTCAGCCCGTTCGAACTACTATACGGACACCCCGTCTGGGGACCCCTGAGCCTGGTCAAGGAGGGTTGGGAAACAACTCCCCGGGTGGCCCCTCCGGATGTGTTCCGATACATCTTGGCGCTCAGCAATCAGACCCGGAAATTCAGAGAACTCGCCGAGGCGAACCTCGAGGCTAGCCAGGAAGAGATGAAGCGCTGGTATGACCAGAATGCCACGCTGGTCGAGTTTCAGCCGGGCCAACAAGTCTGGGTCATGGCCCCGGTGAAACCTTGCGCCCTCCAAGATAAATGGACTGGTCCCTTCAAGGTGGTCGAGCGGAAGAGCCAAGTCACCTATCTCGTCGATGTGCAGTCCCCGCGGAACCCCCTCCGGGTCCTCCACGTGAACCTCCTCAAACCCCACTTTGTGCGGACGGAGTTGAGTTTACTCCTGGCCACCGACGATGGGGCTGAAGAAGACACCGAGCCCCTTCCAGACCCCCTGGGGGCTAAAGAGACCGATGGTTCCGTGGAGGAGGTGAGACTGTCAACCGCCCTCACAGTCCAACAGGCCGACGACTGCCGCCAGCTACTAAGGCAGTTCACGGACCTCTTCTCCCTAACCCCTGGGGTCACCGACTGGTGTGTCCACAACGTGAACACCGGCGACAGCCCGCCAGTGAGACACCGGGCCTACCGGGTCCCTGATCAGGTCCGAACCTGCATCCAGACCGAGGTGGCGAAGATGTTGGCCCTCAGGGTGATTGAACCCTCCGACAGCCCCTGGGCCAGCCCGGTAGTCCTGGTCCCGAAAGCGGCGGCCCCTGGTGTCGCCCCCGAGCTGAGGTTTTGTGTGGACTACCGAGGACTCAATGCGGTCACCCGAGTGGACGCCCACCCTATCCCCCGCGCCGACGAGCTCATCGACCGCCTCGGAGCCGCTCGCTACCTCAGCACCTTCGACCTAACCTGCGGATACTGGCAGATTGCCCTCACAGAGGGAGCCAAGGAGCGCTCCGCCTTCTCCACCCCGGATGGGCACTACCGCTTTAGGGTGATGCCGTTTGGAATGAAGAATGCCCCGGCCACCTTCCAGCGGCTGGTGAACAGGGTCCTGTCCGGACTAGAGGGGTTCAGCGCAGCGTACCGCGACGATATAGCGGTATTCAGCTCTAAATGGACCGAGCACCTCCAGCACCTCCAACAAGTCCTGCTGGCTCTGCGCCAGGCCGGCCTCACCATCAAAGCCAGCAAATGTCAAATTGGACAAGGCTCCGTAATCTATCTGGGGCACCAGGTGGGAAGCGGGCAGGTCGCCCCCCTCCAGCCAAAGATCGACGCCATCTTGTCCTGGGAACCCCCAACGACCCAAACGGAAGTCCGGGCCTTCCTGGGCCTCACCGGTTACTACCGGAGGTTTATTAAGAACTATGGCAGCATCGCAGGCCCCCTCACAGAGCTAACCTCCAAAAAACACCCCAAGAAAGTACAATGGACTCCCCCATGCCAGAAAGCGTTCGACGCCTTGAAAGCCGCTATATGTACTGCTCCGGTACTTAAAGCCCCCGACTACGCCCAGGAGTTTGTGGTCCAGACGGACGCCTCGGAACACAGCATTGGGGCAGTCCTTTCACAGTTCAACGACAAAGGCATAGATCAGCCCATAGCCTTCATCAGCCGAAGGTTGCTGCCCCGAGAACAGCGGTGGAGCACCATTGAAAGGGAGACCTTCGCAGTAGTCTGGGCCCTCAAAAAGCTACGGCCCTACCTGTTTGGAACACACTTCCGAGTTCAAACAGATCACCGACCCTTGCGGTGGTTGATGCAGATGCGAGGAGAAAACCCCAAGCTGCTACGCTGGTCAATCTCCCTCCAGGGGATGGATTTCACTGTGGAGCATCGTCCTGGGACGGACCACGCCAACGCGGACGGCCTGTCCCGATTCTTCCGCTTCAGCGAGGAGAACCCCCAAGTAAATGGGTAGTTCTCCCCGCCTTTCAGCTGGGGGGGGCACGTGTGAGACCGGCCTCGTGGCGTGGGCCCTCCCGACCAGCAAGCCACCCTGCAACCGCACCGATCCACGATGTCACAGACTTCCGGTCACCCCGGCCCAACATCCCGCTGGCCGGCCAGACCCCAACACGCATGCCCGGGGGAGAGAGGAACCCCCCAAGCCAGACCGAGAGGCGCCGACCCTGTCACACCTCTGGTCTCTTCCCCAAGGACGGTTTCGATCGACCATCAGGCCCCCGGTGAGCGGCCGCCTCGCCTGCTGGGTGTCTGGAGTCCCTCCCGGACCCACCTGAACAGATCAAAGGGCCGAGCGACAGGAAGCCCCGACACACCGCCCCCAGGCACCAAGACCCCTCTCGGCGAGAACTCTGGACTTCAAAGAGGAGGGGAAGTATAACAAGGGGTGCGGAAGGGACGGGAGGCAGAGAAGACCTGGACTGACGAGAGCCTGCTGACCTGGTCGCGGCTCGATCGCTCCCCGAACCGAAGAACGCTACCCGAACTCTGAACCCTCTGAGCCCTGCTGACGCTGTCGCGGCTCCCCGAACTCTGAACCATCTGAGCCCTGCTGACGCTGTCGCGGCTCCCCGAACTCTGAACCATCTGAGCCCCGCTGACGCTGTCGCGGCTCCCCGAACTCTGAACCATCTGAGCCCTGCTGACGCTGTCGCGGCTCCCCGAACTCTGAACCATCTGAGCCCTGCTGACGCTGTCGCGGCTCCCCGAACTCTGAACCATCTGAGCCCTGCTGACGCTGTCGCGGCTCCCCGAACTCCGAACCATCTGAGCCCTGCTGACGCTGTCGCGGCTCCCCAAACTACGAACCACCTGTGCCTGCTGAGTGACTCGCGGCACCCTCCTCCAAGAGAATCGGCAGAGATTGCCGAGCGAAGCAACATCCCCTCAGCTCGAGGATTGAGAGCTGTGCGCAGGATACTCCGCAGAGACACTGACTCAAAGACTGTCCCGCTACCCCCATACCCCCATCACGAGATCGCCGCCGCTTGTGGCACTAATTCTATATCTGCCTTCCGGATCATAAAGATCCCTTACAACTAACGATAAAGCATATTGTCTTACGAAGAACTACTGTGTGGTGTCCCTCTATCAGAAGAGTGTAAGCGCAGCGTGTGCGATCCTAGGTACGAGACCCTTCCAGGAAGGGCCTCCCCACTCTTGCTCGGCCTAACTCTGGGAGAGGTGGGTCCCCGGGTGGTCAGGAACACATTCCGCAACCTCCCCGGTGAACGCCTTCCAACACTGCTCCAGGCAAAGAGCATCCCATAATGCCCTGTGAGGGCTTCTTAGTTATATTTTGTCATCCATGGGCACCAACAAGCATGTTTTAATGTTGTGGAGGGCTGCAAGAAGCGCAGCAGCCCTCATCATCATAAAAAAACACAGTAAGTCTCCGAGGTCATTGAATCCATGATCCCATGACTGGTTGCGCTTTTGTGTGTTTGCATATTAGTGCTCGCCTGTGGGTATTCAGATGTCTGTATTTGCAAGGTTGTGCTTTTCTTTGAGGTCTGTATAGCTAGGCTGGTTACTGTCACAGAACAACATCAGTAGAATTATAGCCATGGTTACTGTCTATTTGGCGGTAATGTTGTGTGCATATGTAACAAACTGGTTATGCTTATATGTGTCTAGATTGGCACGCTATTGTGTTTGTCTGTGTGGTCATTCAATTATGTGTTTGTGTTGCTGTTTTTGCATGGTTGCAATGCTCCAAATATGAATGGTTTTAATGTTGTGTATATCTTTCCTTTTGCTGTTTTGCTTATATTAGTTTATGCAGTTGAGTAATATCCTGCATGGGCTATTTTTTTTTGTTTATCCTGATTGCGCCCCTAGAAGGGGCCAGGGGCACCAGCAAGCTTCTGCTTAATATGTGGAGGGATGCAGGCAGCGCAGCAGCCCCCATAAACATTGTTTAAAAAACACGCTCAGGGGCATATTTATGGGAATGGCGGTGCAGTGCAGCAAGTTACCTTGCTGCACTGCCTGGTCCACAGGGAAAGGACAGGAAAGCACCGTATTTATCCAATATGGAGCATTCCTGTCCTTTCCCTCTGTGCTGGCACTATTTCCGCAGCTTAGCACCAACGCAGGCACGCATGCACCATAGTGCAATGCTGCCTGTGGTGCATGTAGGATTATCTTTGTGCAGAAAGGGGCACCTTCCTGAACAGAAACATAGAGGGGTATTCGTCTTTCTATGTGTGCTGCACAAAGCAGCACTCATAGAAAGAGGAAACAACCAGGAGAAATAAAGATATGTCTCTGTATGATGTCTCCCCTAGGAGGCCTAAAATTGTAATGCGTTCCCGGATTTACAAGTACTTGTAAATCTGGGAATGCGTCAAAAACCATGCGAGTTGTGTGGTAACACCCACTGTAATACCCATGAAACACTTCCTTTGCACAGAGTAAGGCAGACGCAGTGATTTGCTCTGCTTTGCCTTACACCAGTTTTATGAAGCCGTTCAAACTCATGCAATGTGGCTTTGCGTGGATTTATAAATCTTACCTAGAGACTTGCGTCACACATGTACCTCTTTGCTTGGCGCAAACGTGACGCAAGCCTCTCATAACTATGCCCCTAAGGCTCCTGGGTCATTGAATCTATGACTCTATGACTGGTTATGCTTCAGTGTGTCTGCATTGTCTGGCTATTGTGTCAGTCTGTGTTGTTGTGCATTTATGTGCCTGTGTTGCTGTTTTTGCATGGTTGCAATGCTTAAAATATGAATGGTTTTGATGTTGTGATTCTCTGTGCTTCTGCTGTTTTGCTTATTTTGGTTTATGCTGTTAAGTCCTTGTTACTGTACTGTTGTTTGTCACATGTCTGTGCTCCTGTGCTGTTATGTGTATGGTGACCAGATGACGGGGAGTTCTTTCGCGCCACATTCCTGGAACTGTGCTTCTCTTTTAAGTCATTGTTCTAAGGTGCTTTAGTCCAATTGGTTGAACAGAGTCTACTCCAGACAACAGCCAGAATGCCCTGAATAGTTGGATGCAAACTCAGCAGCTGTCCAGGACACCCTATCTGTGTGGTTGGGCTGCCGTGTGCCTGGTTACTTGGCCTGCAGTATGTATTTCTCTGTCTACTTGTCTCTTTGACATACTCACCACTGACCCAATGCACCTGGGGGTCGTGCAGCTGAAACTCCGCCTTCCCCAGGTCCTCCAGGGCGAGCCTGGATCCCACTGGCACCTTAGATTCTTCTGGAACATAAAAGCAGGGCACTAAGTTCACAGTCAGAGAAACACTGGTTAAATTTTTTTTTATGTGCTAAAAAACAGTGGCAAAGCCAAGAGGTCTGGCCTTGGCAAACGTGCAATGTATTAATATTATTATTCAAACACATACAATATACAAAAACCTGTGGCAAACTTATGAAAAATATAACAAATAAAGGATTCACCCGGCAACCCAGGCAAAGCAGCTCTATCACTGAAGAGCACTTCTTTCCAGGTAGCTGTGAACATGTGATCAGGCAAAATGCTGTCACTCACAGAGCAAGAGAGCCAATGGCTGAAATGGGCTGACCCTTTGCTCAACGCTGTATGCTGTGCAGAGCAGAATCAAAATGTCAGTGACACTTAAACAGACCAATGGATGAAGATGGCTGACTGGAAGCCCCTTTTTTAAGGCTACTAAAGAAAGATGTGATGAAATAGCGGTCTTCTTTCACAAGAAAGTGGCCAGAATCTACAGCCTCTTTCAAAACCTCTCCCCCCCAGCTCCCGAGGTGCCAAAGAGGGCCAGTGAAGTGGCTTCCGCCCCATGCCTTTTTAAGTTTCCACAGCTGGACGAAAAAGCTATCACCAATCTGATCAACTCCACCAAGTACGGCTCGCCGCTAGATTCTGCTCCCCGCAAGCCCTTCGCAAAGTGGCTAAGGCTATACTTCCCTCATTACTGATGATTCTTAACAAATCACTTGACTCAGGCTCGGTTCCCTCATGCTGGAAACATGCCATAATAAAGCCAATTCTGAAAAAAAAACAGCTGGATCCCGACATTCTTGGCAATTGGCGACTCATTTCATTGCTCCCGTTGCTAGGTAAACTCCTGGAGAAACATGTTAATCAGGCACTGGTTACATATTTGGAGGAGAATAATGTACTCCACCCAACCCAGATGGGCTTTGGTGCCCAACACAGTACTGAATCTGCCCTCCTGACAGTCACTGAGGAACTAAAAGCCCTATTAGATAATGGAGGGGCAGCCGCCATCATCTTACTGGACCTCAGCGCGGCTTTTGACACCGTTAATCATGCCATACTGAAAGACTAAGGGAAATTGGCATCTGCAGCAAAGCCATGGACTGGCTCTGTTCCTTTTTGGAGGATCTGTCCTTCCAGGTATTGGACAGTGACTGTCGCTCAGACCAATTACCAATTAAACATGGAGTTCCCCAGGGCTCCTCCCTTAGCCCCACGCTATTTAATATATACGTTAGACAGGTGGCATCTATCCTTCAGGAATTCGGCATCTCGGGTGTATCGTACGCTGATGACACCCAATTGATAGTCCCTCTGTCCAACAGCCCCAGCCTGGGCTCACATCAACTGGCCCCTTGTCTGAGCAAACTGTCTAGCTGGATGCCAGACTGCTGCCTAAAACTAAACGGAGACAAAACTGATCTCTTGATGTTAGGCAATACGACCATTCCCAGACCGTTAAAGACCTGGCCGGCATGCATGGGAAATCCACCTGTCCCCAAATCGGCTGTAAAAAACATAGGAATATGGCTAGACAGTACCCTCTCAATGAATCATCAGGTCAGCAAACTGTCAGGCATCTGTTTCGGGATCTTAAGAATGCTCAGAAAGGTACTAGAGCTTATCCCAGAGCAGATGAGAAAAACCGTCTTGCAGTCCCTCATAGTCTCTCGTCTGGACTATGGTAACTCGCATTTTCTGGGATCACGGAAGTATGTGGTCAAGAGACTCCAGATGGTGCAAAATGCGGCAGCAAGGCTCTTGCTCAAAATGCCGAGACATATCTCGGTAGGGGAATCCCTAAGGGAGCTACTTTGGCTGCCAATTGCAGCAAGAATAAAATTCAAATCCCTTTGCATTGCCCATAGGGCAGTGAATCAGAAAGGCCCGGATTTTTTTTTACACATAATAGCGATGCATGTTACCCCCAGACCACTAAGGTCTGCCTATCTTCATCGTCTCTGCACCATTAGAATTTAAAAAACTCGATGGGAAGGCAGGTCCTCTGCATATTTGCTACCCAAACTGTGGAACGAGCTCCCTCCTGCCCTGAGAGCAACGCAAAATGAAATGCCCTTTAGGAAAAAGCTGAAAACCTGGTTGTTTCCCTCAGACCTCTAATCTCGCCCTGTGTCTACACCCGTACTCATCAATTAGCACTAGGAAACCTTTGGGCAGCCATGCGCTCTACAAATCCCCCAATCAAACCAAAATTCAAATCAAATGTATTTCTATATCTATGCATTTTTATTATGGATTTTTTGGAAACCATGAGGCTGGCATGAGAACGCAAGTTGTCTAACGACCATCCCTAACAACAATGTATTCCTTCACTTTCACTTTCACTTTAATGAGTGAGTGAGCAGTCAAGACCGCAATTGAGAAAAAGGCAGGAGATTGAAAACAGAATGCAGCGCACTTAGAAAGAACAAAATATGAGGAGAAATTAATAATTTCTTCTTGTATCACCATCCTAAAACCAGTTATTACCTGGTCTTCATTTTTGGCGCTGCCCCGTCCTTGTAAATATGGGGCAGCGTCAAAAAGTGATATGTGTTGCAGCGGAACGGCCACAGCAACACACATTGCGTGCCCCTTTCATGCTAAGTGAAACGTGAAAAGAGGTCTTATTTACAAGGCAGCGTTAAGCCACGTTAAGTGGCTTAACACCGCTTTGTAAGTAAGGAGAAGGGTATATCGCCACCAGAACGTCACTAAAAGTGACATTCTGGTGGTGATATCTCCTTGTAAGTATGCCCTCCTGTTTGAAAAATTCAGCTCAGCTGGTTGTCCTGAAGTTCTCTTATAGTTTCCACCTTCGAGAACCTCAGTTTGAACCCCGATTGTACCGGCGGGTTGCCATGCTTTGGGAACCGCTTCCGCCTTCCCTTACTACTCAAAATCTTCAAGGTATCCCTCCTTGCCTAAAGCTCGAGAGCTTATTTATGCAAGGTTCATTTTTTCCAATCCATTTCTACTTTTCTATGCACCCTGTGCTCCTTTTACCACACTAAGGCAAGCCACCACACCACACAAAGCATCAGAAATGTTACTTTTAAAGTTTGTGTAGTTTAACAATGGGGTTATAATATGGGTAATTAAAAACATTGTAATGAATGTACTATATCTAGCTGTCGACTTATAGTTTAGAGCCACGGGTGAATGAGGCAAAGTAAAGGTACCGGGAAGTGATAGTAGTTGAAGTAATGAGATACAACTAGTTCTTAATTTGTACCAGCTGTTGCAGGTGGTGGACACTGGCACTCATTTTAGGCGACCAGGACTTATATTTCATCACTAGACTTTGACCCAGAGCATGAGAGAGAGATAGAGAGAGAGAGAGAGAGAGGGAGAGAGAGAGAGAGAGAGAGAGACAGAAAAGACAGAAGGTGGAAGAGAAAGATAGGAAAACAGTGACATAGGGAGAAAGCGGTGATGAAAAAGAACCTATATGATCTAGATTAAAAAAGACGCGAAACATAGTGCATGGAAGACAAAGGCATGGCT
Organism: Triturus cristatus; assembly: GCF_964204655.1. Lineage (NCBI taxonomy): Eukaryota > Metazoa > Chordata > Amphibia > Caudata > Salamandridae > Triturus > Triturus cristatus. Next base: position 174,329,817 of record NC_140586.1, on the reverse strand, counting down.
TCTTTGGTGTTCAGTAACCTCAGCAGGGAGGAAAAAAAGGTTCGGCCCTATGCATGTATTTTTTACAGCTAAAGCATTGATCTCAAATGATCAGGGCTGTTCTTTTACAATATCTGATATTCTGGGGGTATGATAATTTAACTCCCTGTAAGGCCTTTCGTAGTGCCCGTAGGGTTCCTGCACGTGCCCGGTAGTGTTGAAACTAGAGAAGCCCTCACTGAGAATCCCCCATAGCTTCTTATTTCTCTACCTTTGCTATTTTTTCTCCTCAACCAGCCGATCACTAATTCGGTAACTCAGCAGGCTTCAGTGAGGGACCATCTCTGTCCTCTGTGTGGTACTTGTTCTTCATTCTCGCTAGAGCTGAAGGCGGTCTATGAGGAGCCGAAGAAGGTCTGATGGGCTCTGCGAGTGACCACTCGCGGAGGAGTTAACAAGCAGCCCTGAGTTCCCGAGCTAAGCGTGATCCTGCCGTGGGACACCTGAGGTGGGCAGTGATCAAGCAGGAAGGTGTAGGATATTAGATGTTGCTTACGCAGAGATGTGGCTACCCTGAAGGATTCTTTTCTTGCTCGTTCCGTAGGCGCGATGGAGAACCTCTACAGCAGGTTCTGTGGCCAAGCCAATACATCTTTATCCAACACGCGGGCAACAGGATGGGTCTGTGCACCACCATTTTCTAGACTTTGTGAAGGAGTTGGCAATCTGGAAAGTCCTGTACAAGATAAGACTGGCTTTACTCACGAGACATCATTTACCTCAAGCAGTCAATAGGACCACAGCACTAGCCAGACATAGGAGGACATGTTGACCAACACGAATGAAGGCATGCGCATTTTCACGCGTACCCACAGTGACAAGGGAGAAAGAACCTATCTGATCTCTATAAACAAGACGTGAAACATAGTGCTTGGAAGACAGAGGCAAGGCTTCCTTGGTGTTTGGTAACACCAAGCTATATCAGAAGCAGAGGAAATACAACACTTCAGCATGTACAAAAGCCACTTTAAGTCTTTCTGGTACGCATGAAATGGGCAAGCACTTTACCCGTGCACAAGCTACCCTGTCACATACTTTGCGCGTGCCTCTCCCTAGAAGCAGGCCCGCACTAATATTCACATCAAATAGTAGGAGTACAAGGTCTGCCATTTTCCTCCTCATTTTAGAACTTTGCACTACAGCAAATCCCGGGGCAGGCAGGGAAGCCGCCCTGGGGTGTTACAACCAAGGTCAGAGCACTCAAGACTCGGCACTTGGGACTTTCTGTACCTTAAAGGGCCAAACGAAACCAATGGCAGCGAAAACCACGTGTGGAGGCCTCCCATCGAATACAATCCCAACACTGAGGGAAATGACGGCCTCCTGAGCCCAGACTGCAAGCAGGAATGGACATTTATCACCCATGCAAAACTCTTCCAGCCTTGCCTTTGAGGCCCTTGTTTATCTTCTGAGTTTAGTGCAAAGACTCCCTTTGCCCCAAGAATCTTACAGCCACCTTAGGCAGGCGACAAAGGACGCCCAGTGATAGACGACAGCGTACATTCAGGTACGTGGCCTCCTTACTTCTTCCAACACCTGTTAAAGCAGCTCTGCTCCAATGCTCAGCACGAGGAGGGAGTCAGAACAGCGTAACAAGAGGCTCGTGCACCTAAATACATGCAAGTCTTTTTTTTCAATTTTGAAAGTAAATGCTATTGAATCTTCCCTATTTGTAATATCAAGCTCTCGCGTGAATTTTTCACTTTCTCTATCCTGAATGAAACCATTCCATTTCATCTCTTGACAGGACTAAGGCATTAGGGCGCCTACCTTACTCCATTAAAGGCGCCACCCAATGCAAAGAAAAACAGCAGTTCTCATTGGCTAGTCCTGCATCGCTAGCAATCGCCAACAATAGGTGTTCTAGTATGTTCCTTTGTTTGATGATGTCAGCTGAGGGTTTAACATCTATTGTGACATCATTCACTGGAAGGCCGCTTTTAAAAAAACTCTGCCTCAGGCCCGCGCCACTGGCGTAACAAAACTTGTGGGTCCCCCTGCAAGGCACGTGGAGGGACCCCCTCCGGACTTAATCAGGAGCTCTCAAGCCAGAGTACTGTGCTGAGGGGACCCCCTGGAGCTTGGGGCCCCCACACTGCAGGGCTGCGGGGGCCTGTGTTACGCCACTGGCACGCGTATCTGCCCTTGTTCTCACCTCCCACTGACTCCAATATAACAGCATTGGCATGCGACCTCGCTATAGGCTTCCCATCGAAGAACACATCTGTTTCAAGGTTCTCACATTAATCAATAAATGCCAGCGGGCTAATCGCCCATATGGAGCTCAAAAACGTATCAATCAATAAACCCCGTCAAGGCTTCTACTGTTCGTTATCCCTAACCGCTTGTACTATCCTATCTTCTGCCGTTCCATATCTGGCGGGCGGGCATTTTAGGTCCCAGGATCCTCACTCCTCAATTAAAGAGTTTTCACAATTTCAGGAAAGGAGTAAAAGCTGGTTATTTTGCTCTTCCTAACCCTATATTCTAATTTTCTGCATTAATTTCAAATGTTAAAACGGCAATCCCAAAACCTAATCAATGTGAGTGGGGCAACCATGCCAAACATTTCCCTTTCTAGAGGCTCTTCCCGCCTGCATCTCTCCTTTCACTCATTCCAAACCTATGCTTAATCCTATGATCTCCCAAATAACACTTTATAGACTCTTCCCTCTTCTATCCCTCCTTTATCCTATTCAATACAACTAGCAGATTTGCATGTCCACCGCTCAAATTAACTCCTATTTCCCTGTACTAATCCACCACTAATCTTTTTTGGCTTCGTTAGTTGCGTGCTATACTCACCGAAAAGTGCCTTGACGCCTCATCAGGTGTAGTAAGCGATAAATAATTATAATTACATACAATGAATCTAAATAGGAGTAATTGACACAGTCAGTGGCTATAGTCAGATTTCGGCATGCACCATCCATCTTGGGAACACACTTGGGCACACCTGTCCCAAACTCTTGGAGCAGTACTTGCTTGTTTTCTTTCAAGCTCTGTGACGTGTCAGTGATTCCAGGCCCAGTAACTTGGATGTCCAATGTATGTTGAGCAGGGCTGGAGCCTTACCACATTTCCAGAATATGCGCATAAGAACGTTTTGAATATACTGAATTTTAATGGGAGTAATTTACATAGTCAGTAGATATGGATTGGCCCTCTAGAGGCCAACTGTGACACTCTTGGTTCGAATACATTGCTTCATCGACCTGTGTTTTGTTCTTTGCTGGACCCATGAAGTGCTAACCTTTTAACAACCTAAAAGAGCAAAAATTACAAATTCTGCGTTTCCGTTGCGCCATTGCTAAACCTGGCCAATCAATCTTTCAAGTACAGTACCTGATATCACTATCAAAGGACTCATGCAATTTTAGATGCTGGGGGGGGAATGAGAGAGTGACAGAGGCAAGGGAGGGCTTGTTCTCACCTGGCGTGAGCAGCAGGATAGACACAATGACCAGTGACAGCACCACGGTGATGACCAGCATGGCAATGCAGATCCCTTTCCAGTTCCGGGGCGGGCGACCCGACCCTCCCATGTCCTGTGGAAAAAGAACAGGTCACAAGTCACCCTCTGCCTTTCAGACCTGCTATGTACATGTTCATTGCAGAACCTCTAATGAAGGTAACATCACCATCACTCCTTGATCTCTACAGAGCTCTCAGAGAAACCTAAAATGTGTTAGTCTAATAAAAACGGTGTAAGGTAAGCAAGACTACAACACCCAGAATGCATTAGGCTATTGTGGAAATGTACAGAAGTGGAAACAGTGTCCATAATGACCTGGAGGGAAGTGGTCACCACAGACTTGAGCTCTGTGTGGCTCCCATAACTGGAAGAGCAGACCCTGCTGCAGGTCGGGACTGAGCCCAAGCTGCAGACAGTCAGCTCTGCACTGGTGCCTGGCTCCTCGGAGCCTGTGTGTGACCCTGCATGCGCCTGTGTGTGTGCGCGCGCAACCGTGCACGTGGCCACAAGAATCGCCTCACTCAGCAGCCAGTGCTGACAGCATCATGTTCCCTTCAGAGATGGGTCCCTTGAGAGGCGCTGGTGGCCGCGCGGGGTAATGTAGTGTGCATGGCGAGGCTGTCACGGGCTCTGGGGGAGATCTAATTATCAGGGCCTAGGCTCCCCCTCGCAAGTCACAGCCCTCAATCACTACACTGCGGCGGGAGGAGCATTCCACGTCACCGTCTGGCACCGGTGCACCGAGGCCTTCATCATGGCGACCAGATGCACTGTCTCCGGGCCACTCAAGCTCCACTCCCCATCTACTGTAGCATTTAACACTCATGCATCCCAGAGATGTTTGAAGGCCCAGGCAGGGCCCCAGCTTTTCAGGGCCCCTCTGATAGAGCCAGCTCTGTTCTGCAGAGAACTTGAATACTTATTAAACAGACTGTTTTGAATACCGTTTTCCTTTCATTTATTTTTAAAGTGGTTGATGTGTGAGTCTATTACAGACACTTTGCAGAGAAATGTTGCTTATTTTTCAAGCAACATCCATAAAAAAGGTTTCTTTTAGATCACAATAGGACCAAGCATACGAGAAATGGCAGGGTATCACAGATAATATTTGCAGTAATATTAGTGAGCTGCTGCTGTGTTACAATATTACAAAAAATCACTATCACTGAATATTAGATGTAAACAAATTTAGAATTTGGACAACTGCACCTCTATACTGTGAGTGACCTGGCCAAAGAGGGCATGAAAAACTGACATTGAATCATTATTTCAAACCTGTTCTGAACAGGGGCCCCCAAAATAGGTTTGACCCAGGGCCTCCAAAATCCTAAAGATGTCCCTGATCTATCCACACCCCTATGTACGGATATTTAACATTCATTAGCCCATGCCCCTACTTCCGTGTATTTAACACTCATTCATTAATTCCCCTCCATACGGGCATTTAACACTCATTCAACCACGCCCCTATGAAGGGCTTTTATCTTTCATTGGCCAATGTCCCTACTTACATGCGTTGAACACTCACTCATTCATGCCCCTGCATGTGGGCATTTAATACTCCATCATCCAAGCCCCTACATAAGGGTATTTAACATTCATTAACCCATGCCCCTACTTCCGTGTATTTAACACTCATTCATTCATTTCCCTCCATACGGGCATTTAACACTCATTCATCCACGCCCCTACGTAGGGCATTTATCATTCATTGGCCAATGTCCCTACTTACATGCGTTGAACACTCACTCATTCATGCCCCTGCATGTGGGCATTTAATACTCCATCATCCAAGCCCCTACATAAGGGTATTTAACATTCATTAACCCATGCCCCTACTTCCCTGTATTTAACACTCATTCATTCATTTCCCTCCATACGGGCATTTAACACTCATTCATCCATGCCCCTACGTAGGGCATTTATCATTCATTGGCCAATGTCCCTACTTACATGCGTTGAACACTCACTCATTCAAGCCCCTGCATATGGGCATTCAATACTCATTCATCCAAGTGCCTACATAAGGGCATTGAACATTCATTGACCCATGCCCCTACTTACGTATATTTAACATGGATTCATTAGTACACATTTCTCCAAAGCATACTCGCTCATCCAAGCGCCTATGTACGGGCATTTAACATGCATGAACCATGCCTCTACTTATGGGTATTTAACACTCATTCATTCATGCCCCTACCTACTGGTATTTAACACTCATTCATTCGTGCACATGTGTACGAGCATTTAACACTCATTCATTAATGCCCCTACGTATGGACATTTAACATGTCTACATCCATTCTCCCCCGGACCTCTGTCCAGGCATTGATCATTCATTCATCCATACCACGGCGTACCAAGTGAACCCCTCGCCAGCTCATGCGAGTATCTCACTGAGGTACCTTACAAGCTAAAGCGCGCCCTGTCCATTCACCAGTTAGCAACTCCTGCTATCCAAAGCAGCCTCGAGTCAACAAGTGCATTTCCTTTTCAGCTCATTCACATCACTTTTTCACACTTGCCAGTTTAGAAATTGATGTGGTCTCGCTGCATTGACATACTAATGGCAGCCCGCGTGCTTTACACACGCTAATTAATAAGAATAATAGCAACCTCGCACCAGCTCAATCAGGGCCGAACTGGGAAATGAAAGGCATCCCTAGCAAAAAATGCTCAACCCAACCCTGCTCCCTTCGTCTCTTTGCTCAATCTCTCTCTTTCAACCCATCCATTATCCCTTTCTTTCTCTCCTTACTCTTCTCCTTCTCTGATCACTTTCTCTCTACCTTCCCCCTTCCTTGCTCTCATTCTCTCTCTCTCTTGCAGCCTTCCCTGGTGAGCCGGTGAAAGTGACAGAGGCACCAAGAGTGGCCATGGGCTCTTGAAACTGGCCTCTAAGCGCTCCTGACCACCGGTGGAAAGTCCCGGTGGAATAAAAGGCCTATCCGGCCCTGAGTTCAATCGCTTCTTGAAATTCTCATTACCGGCTGTCAATGACTGGACTGAACTGTCCACTTACTCAGCAAATCACTCACTCACCGCCCAGCCGCTTCCTGCTGATTGACTGATTTGTCATTCCCCAAATCAAAATTGTATGCATTGGGATCCCTTATTGGCTCATAAATTCAGTCAGTTATTAACTTGCTAAGCAGGTCAACGTACTCAGAGCACTTAATTTTCTTTGGTTTATATACGTAAATTAACTAAGCGCAATAAATGAATGAAGCATACCAGAATATACAGAGTGCATAGATTCTGATCAGAGACAGAAGCCACTAAATGCATATTTCAGAGAATAATTCAAACTAATTTTTTTCATACACTAGACAAGTGAAATGCAGAATACCTATGTCATAAGTGCATGCATATTCAAAGCAGATGTATCAGAGAATGCGCCTATAGTCAGTATCCCTTTATATAATGATGTGAGTGCCATCTCTCTGCGGTTTAACTATCCGCAGTCTGATAGCTTTACAGAAAGGAGTAACAGGGTAAACAGGCAAAGGGGTTAAACCAAGCAAGTACAAACGTTTCCTTGTTTTGATCGCTTTTTGAATCACACGGGTAGTGACTGAGCAATGGCACACGCAAACTCACCATCCACGTAAAGGTTCAAGTTCTGAAACACTTTTTTAGGTCACGCCTAGTAGACAGTGCAAGCTATGTATGTGATGCATATTGAGCTTTCCATGAACATTGAGGGCCTTGGAGCACTCCCACTGCTTACCATTGGTTGACTTTCAATGTCACTCTAATTAGCTTGCTTCATATTCATGACTCAGCTTGTCAGTCTTCTGTTTGACGCCCGTTTGCTTGTCCATACTGCAAATGCCCCTGCCCTCCCCCTTGTTGCATCTATGTCCCTCTGCCGTCCCCATTTTGTTTCCATGTCTCCTGTCTTCCCCTTATAACTTCGATGTCTTCCCGCTCTCCTCGTGTTGCTTCCATGACCTTTGCCCTCCCTATGTTGCATTCGATCGTCCTGTTGTTTCACCCCCATTACTTCCAACCCAGATGCTTCCGCTCTCCCTGCCGCCTACTTTAAAAAAAAAAAGAAAAACCTACTTTTCCACGTTATTTTTTTATTTTTATCTACCAATATAAACTGGACTATTCAGGGCCACTCGTAAATGACGCGTTGTGACTTCGCCGGATTTTGCCCGCACCTTGTCACCTGGGAGTTGACTGCACGGCGGGGACTCCATGCCCCAGAGGAACTAGCGCCAGGTGGCGCTCTGCAGCCGCGTAATTCCCGCTGCGCAGGAAGCTCTTATAATCACCACAGGGCCCCCGCAGCGTGGGACGCAATGTGACTTCGCCGGATTTTGCCCGCACCTTGTCACCTGGGAGCTGACTGCACGGCAGGGACTCCAAGCCCCAGAGGAACTTGCGCCAGGTGGCGCTCTGCAGCCGCGTCATTCCCGCTGCGCCGGAGGCCCTTATAATCACCACAGGGCCCCCGCAGTGTGGGACGCGTGCGGCCGCACCCGGGCAAAGCCCAGGCCAAGGGCGGGCCCGTCTGCGCCCATCTGCATCAGGAAGAGGCAGGGATGGGCCTCCCCCTTTGCTTGTTCTGTTTGGAATCACAGAAGCATCAACCGGTAAGACTTGTACCAGTTCATTTCCCCACCCGCTATCTCAGTACCTAGCTCACCCTCTTGGGACTCCTCCACCATAGACAGCCTACGTTTGTGACCAAGGGTGCAATAAGGAGCCTTGGACTACAGTGACTTTGGGACTAAGTGGGCTGGTTGTGTTATAGCGGGGGTGCTTGGAGTCTGCTGTATCACCTCTAAGTCCATAATTCCAGATCTCTCTCCCCAGGTATCAGAGGTCTATAGGTCCCAGTAGTCGGACAAGTGACGTTGTAATTCAGAATAGTGTGGGATTGGGAGCCAAGCTGCCACCAGCTAACAAAATGGGGAGGAGGGCAGGCCTTACTCGAGCTAAAATGATAAGTATCCCCTCACTCCCCCAACATCTATAGATAAAATGCTCCAGAGGGTTCTCGGGGTGGTGGATTCCGAAACCAAGCAAACAGAAAGGCGGCTATCACTTACCCCTGATTTGTTCATTCCCCCTTCCACTCAGAACACTCAGTCAAACCCGGTCCAAACTCAGGTAGATGTTCATTCCCCACCCCCTTCTGAGACGGTATCTCACAAGAAAGCGACGTGCAAAAGCAAAAATGCTGTGAGCATCCCTAAGAACGGAAAGCGTAAATTAAAATCTGAGGCTGGATCCAAAAAAAAAAAATATTGTGAGGATATCACTGCTAGCACCCAGGGGGAAGAAGAGCGAGATCTTAGAGTAGACGGGCTGGATTCAGCTAGTGTAGATACGATATACCCACCTTGGGCATTACATTTAATGGTAGATCTGCAGAATAACCTAAGGGCTATTATTAAAGAAGAACTGGCACCCCTTGTTAGCCGCCTAGTCAATCTGGAGAAAACATTAGTGCCAAGGGAGGCTAGCCTGCCTAACCACCTTACCGGCCAGACCACAAGAGGGACCGACGCATGCTGTCAGGTTGAGAGCAAGGATTTAACACCACCGCTGGGGCAGGAAGGGAAAGCACAAAAGGGCCCTAAGCCGCGGCAGGAAGAAGGGAACCGAAGTGGCCCTAGGCCACAGAGACTCAGGAGCACCAGCCCCGGGATTAGGTCTAACAACAAGTCTCCACGACTAAGAAGTCGACACCCATTTAGCCCCCTAGTCTCAGCCACCAACACTAAAGAGAGCAGACAAATAGTACAAGGTTTGAGCGAAGGCAGAAATGTTTGCCCAAGCTCAAGTCTTCCAGATATAAATATCCCTCCTGCCTGCTCCCCGTATGTAGCCATTTTGACAGACGTCCCGTCTATTGATCCCGGCACCAAAGAAACCCACCTAGAGCTGAGGAACAAATGCCTGTTCTGGCTTGTCAGACATAAACATTTTGATTATGCCAGAGCAGGAGAGGTCATAATGGATCGTAGAGTAAGGTGGGTGGGAAATGAGAAAAAAAGTGAAAAGGATGAGTGTGTAATCATAAATTAAAAAAAAAAACACACTGTGACCAATCTATTTAATACCACCACTAACGGCCACAAATTTACAACAGCTATGAGTCTTCAACCTCTGAATTTTTTTTACCCACATCCACAGCCATCTTTAAGAAGTTGTGCTCCACCCCCATCTTCAGAAGTTGGCACAGGGCCTCCTCCAGAAGGTAGATGGGATGCCCCTAATAGGCACCCTTTTTTTAATGTACCGGTGAACAACAGATATGACGCACTGGAGGAGGTAGACTGACTGAGAGAGGGATTACCCAAGGTTGGGCTCACACAAATGGTAAGTCATGACCCCAAGGACACAGAGAGGTGGGGCGCGAAACAACTTATGGCGGGTAGCAGTCCACGCACCCCCCTCATGATCATCCAGAAAGGAGGAAGAATAAAATCACCTGTGGTCCTTGATGCTCAACCCGATCCTCCCCTGGGAGAAAAAAAGTAGAGAAAGTATACCGAGGGGGGACTCAGACGAGGGTTGTGTAGTTGACTTTAGTGATTCTTTAACCCAAGACGATGTAATCCCAGGGGTCTCAAGAGGGGCGAGTGGGCACGCTAATGGGTTGAGGATACTATCATGGAACGTGGCAGGTCTTAAAAATAAACTGCCTTGTGCGGAATGGGGCGCCTTTGTTGATAAATATGACATTTGTATATTCCAAGAGACCTGGGCGAGGGAAGACCTCTAACGGGTGGGCTATGCCTCCTTTAACATCTTAGCTTCCACAGGGGGGAGGGGGAGAACCTCTGGTGGCTTAGTCATCTGGGTAGCCACCCACCTTGGTTGCAGGGCGGACCAGCTGCCAACCCCTACAGGTGACATCCAGTGCGTGCTGCTCTCCTTCCCAACAAAGGTGAAAATTGCCCTAATAAATGTGTATTCTCGCCCTGTCAACAACAGCCAAGAATCGCCCATCATTGCCCTGCTTGGAGATATCATCCCAACCCTGGATCCAGGGACATGGTTGATTGTGGGAGGAGATTTTAACTGTCACTTTGAACCCCTCACCGATCCTTCACATTTTGCCCCAACGGAAGAAGACCTTTATTGGTCCATTCCCAACCCCCTCACCACACCCATTAAAACATGGTCCCCACTAGCGATGCAGCTAAATTCACTCACTTTAAATCTTTCATTAAGAGCATGTAATGGTCGGACCAAATCTGACCAACCAGGACAGACTACATTTAATAGAGTAGGCCAGGTCTCCCACATCGACTACATTTTGGTGGAAACAAGATTTTGGGGAAAAGTCCTCGATTTTTGTATTGAACAAAGACAGGATAGTGACCACAACGCCTTTATTTTGACCCTCAGACAATGGGATTTAGGTATTGCCAATCTTTCTCTCACATTTGTCAATTCCCATAGTGCACCAGTGGTGACCAACAACAGAAGAAATGTGAGATGGGCCCACATTCAACAGCGTCCCGCGAAGTTAGCTAAAATCTACCAGCTAGCTATGCCATCCCTAGTCAAAATGTGGGAGGCAGTCCATGTGGAGGGTCCCACCACGGATCTAGATACGATAGGGAAAATTCACTCGGAGCTTTCCTTGAAGTTGGGGGAGATTTTCTTCCCGGTAACCCGTGCCAGAGAAAATAGTTATAATAACTGTCCCTGGTTTAACGACCAGTGTCGCAAGGCCAAGCGGTGTCTTTTGGACACAGTCAAGGCCAACGATAGGCCGCAAATTAAACTCACCAGGGCTAGATATAAACAGTCCATCCGGCTGGGGAAAATGAATTGGGAACATGAAAGGTGGGAAACGCTCAGGAGTGCTCTGAATGATAAAGATTAAAAAACTTTCTGGGCAATAGTGAGCACGGGTGACAGGGAAGGGAGACCAGCCATCGAGCCCAATATAGCTCCTGAAACCTGGGAGACCCATTTTGGGTCACTATACTCCCACATGGATGCCGGCTCTGACAATATTAGCATCATCAGCACGGTACCTGTGGCCCAACTAGAGGGTGAAATGGAGATCACTAGTATTGAAGTGAGGAACGCTATTAACAAGCTCCACTGCAACAAAGCCCCAGGTCTGGATAAACTCCCGGGGATCTTTTCCGCGAAGAACCCATAATATGGGTTCCATACCTGTGTGCTTTGTTTAATGCAGTACTGAAGGGCTCGAACCCCCCCCCGACACCTGGCGCGGGGCTGAGATCGTCCCTACACTTAAAAAAGATTGTCCCCTTACACCCTCTAATTATTGGCTGATTAGTTTAATCGATATCCCCCAGAAACTCTTTGGCCGGGTGCTTTTGAACCGCCTACAGGGTTGGTTGGAAGAAGACCAAATATTAAGTCCCTACCAGGCCGGCTTCAGATCAAAAATGTCGACCGTTGACCAGATATTTAGATTACAACTACTTTTCTGGAAAACGGTGACTATAGAGGGTGGCAGCCTCTACTTAATATTTGTTGATCTGAAGTCGGCCTTTGATCTTGTACCAAGAGAAAAACTTTGGAGGGTGTAGAGTGACCTAGGGATTCCCCCATACCCCTTGAATGTTATCAAGAGGTGGCACTTTGACAACTTTGAACAAGTACGCTTTGGAAGGCATGGGGACTCACTTCCCGTTTCCCTGTTTAAAAGGGGGTACGGCAGGGATGAGTTTTACCCCCTACTTTATTTTGTCTTTTTATTAATGGTCTTATCGACTATTTTAAAACAATTAGGGACAACAATGCTCCAAAGTTAGCTACAGGGGAGGTCCCTGCGCTGATGTTTGCAGACGATACTCTGCTACTTTCAAAATCGCCGATGGGCATCCAGCATATTTGAGATGGTTTTGAAACTTTCTGTAAGTCAAGAGGCCTGGAGATCAATTTAGCTGAAACAAAATACATGGTCTTCTACCCTCCTCGCACAACTTGCCCAAACCCCTCCCTACATGGTATTCCCCTAGAAAGAGTCAAGATATTTGAGTATCTTGGAGTTACCTTGGCAGAGAACTTTGAATGGGGTCCACAATTGGATAAAGCAAGGCTTAGACTAACACAGACAGTGGGTGGTATAATGAAATTATATAGATCCTCAACTTTTAAACCAGCCGCCCCTGTGGTGGAAATCTATAAAGCTCAAGCGAGGGGTGCTACACTTTATGGGCAGAGCTCTGGGGACATTGCCCTACCGGCAATTTGGCAAAGGTGGAGAACAACTTTATGCGCCAGTTACTAGGCTTACCCCGCAGCTACCCCCTAATTCCCCTTCGTATGGACCTCGGAATGAGGCCGCTTGATTAGGAGATTTCCTTGAGACCTTTAACTTTTTGGCGGAGGTTGTGGGTGACCCCAGAGTTGTCTGATTTTAGGGCTGAGCTATCTGAGTTTTTATCTACTTGCACTATAAAGAAAATTCCATGGCTCTGCCATATAAGGGACCTCGCCTCTAAGTTGGGCAGGCTGAATCTTTGGAGCACGCCAGAGACATCGTGTGCTAAGCTTCCCAGGATAGACCTAGTCAACTCCTACAGAGCGGCCAAGCTAACGTCTATCCGAGAAAGCACCTCAAGTGTTCGCTTAACTGCAGAATTTTTAATGATAAAGGATGTATACAGTAGGGAAACCTTTTTAGATTTTGTCCAACCCCCACTGGCCAGGAAACTGTATATGCAACTGAGACTGGGGACACTTCCATTGGCTGTACATACCAGCAAATGGGTGAGAGACCAAACGGGTGAATGTACTGCTTGTAAATACAAGGCGGAGTCTGAATTACATGTTTTGCTCCTCTGCTCCGCCTATCGGCGGTCGCGCAAGTGTTGGTTAATCCAACTATGTAAAAATTTTGGTTTTGTGCGCTCTATAGAGGCTTACAGAGTACTAAAGTATGACACTCACCCACCAATTGTTTTTGCCGTATCGCATTTCTTAAATTGTATGTGGCACACTCGTCGGGCCTATTTAAAGTAGGTTCAAGGGGGCTGAAGAGTTGTATGAATCGGCGGTGGGCGAGTATCTTTGTAACCAAGCCATATGCCCTGCATCGCTGTCCTATAGTTCTATTTTAGCACACATTTTATAACTTGTTTATTTTTAAATGGATGCCTTTGTAAATAATTTTACCTATGAGTGGTTGTATTTTAATTGGCCTATGTCGTAGTGTATGTTCCCACATCCCTGCTGTACCTATGTAGTGTGTGCTCTGTGCCTTTCACTTGTGGGTGGATTATTGTATAGAAGATTTTTGACAACACTCACTGTTTTTAATCAGAAGTGTATATTTTCTGTTTTATCGATGCACTTTAATGGCCCCAGAGGCCGAAGTAAAGTATAAATGAGTTTAAATGAGTAAATAAGGCCTTAGTCTCTCGGACTGTCTCCATTATTCTCTAGAATGCCCATCATGTCTTAAACTTCAAAATACTTTATTGGTTTTCACAGGGTATACAGAAAGCATATACTCGGTTAAGCGAGGGTGTCCAAATTTACATGTGTGTATAAAGCATGTGGGTAATGCGCCATTATGGACCCTATGAGCCCAATCAGGCGTCCAGTGGTAGGAGTGAAAGGGACAGGCTAAGGAAGAGGGAAAGAGAAGAGAAAGAAGTAGAGGAGAGAGGGGGGGCACAGTTAGACAATGCATATTTTGGCACACGGGAACATCATTGGTAACTTTACATACTTTGATGTACTGGTACGCATAATAAAGAATATTTTGCTTACATACAATAGTACAGGTGAAACCGCTTTGAGGTCACCAATTATGTTTCTACGGTGAGGACTTTGTACATGGGGGTTCATAAGAGTCTAGAAACGTGTCCAATGAGTTCCACAGCGACCTGGAAGACGGCTTCCAGGGGGAGTTTTGTAGTGCTATGTTGTCCGCCCCTCTGAGACGGATGATCCAGTTTAACCAGCTCTTGTATGTGGTCTTACTCGTGTCCTTCCAATTGGCAAGAACTATTTTCACTGCCGAGGTTAGTGTCAGAATAATTTCTCAAGTTTGTGTTTATGCATGCCGTGGGCAAGTTAAAGGAGTCTCTGACCATAGTACACTCAAAAAACCACTTATGAGGGCAAATAATTTGTCCCAAAATGATTTAAGTACTGTACACTGAAAGATAAGGTAGGCTAGGTCCCCTGTCTCCTGATTACAATTCCAGCATACTGCATCTTTTCTAAGCTCTAGTGCAAATAGCCTGGCCGGGGTCCAAAATGCCTTGTGTAGTAGCCAGTATTTGGTTTGGGAGAAAACCGGGGAGATCTTGTTACGTGAGACAGATCTCCATATTGCGGGCCAGTCCTGTTCTTTTGGTGGCTCTGGGTGCAGTTGCCCCCAGAAGGCTGTAACCTTACCATTAAGTCTAGAGGAATTTGGTCGGAGGAGTTTGTATATTTGTGAGAAAACCTCATATCTAACTTCCTTTGGCGCGGGAAAAAAGCAAGGATCAGTATCAAAAAACTAAGGCTAGATAAAAATTCTAGGAGGGGTGAATTTAGCGGATTTCAGGCTACATCAGTTGGCTTTTACTGGCTAAACAGGGCTCATACTGGATTACTCCACCTGCCGGCTACACCCCGGCTTGGCTAGAGGTTGAGAGGGCCATTCCTAATAATCTAAGCCCCCTTGCACTCCTAACAACAAATAGATTATACCCACTTACCTCCAAATCTATTTTTAAAAACACAAAAGTAGCACTACTTATGGTCGATAAAAAGCTGGAGCATAGTATTAAAGGGTCTAAACTGGAATCACGCTGGGCCAATAGCATGATAAGGTACAAAGGCAAAAGCCTAACCCTAGACACCTGGATTAAGAAAGGAATACTCTTCCCCCATCAACTAGAAAACAACACATACCCAATTACATTCTCAGCCCTCCAGGCGAGGTATGGTCTGGCGGACATGGAGTTTTACAACTTCTTAAAAATTAGATCGGCCCTCACAAAAGCCAAAGTATCTACCGCCCAACTGTCAATGCCCGTCATGTCTTGAGCCAGCTCTCTCAACTTTATTTTTCAGTAGAAGACTGTCTCTTCTCAGCCTCTTGTGTCAGTGCAACCTGGAATACATCCACCTCTCTGCTTCTCTGCAGATGAGGCTGCCCACTCACATAGATTAATGAGACTTGAGTGGCATAATAAAAAGTATACAATAAAGAACGATCTATGAAAACATAAATTTAATTGTTTGTCATATGTGGCTGCACTTCAGTTAACTACTACGTGATTAACCTCAGCCACACACATCAGGCAGTTTGAAAATTTGTGAGGGATAACAATCACCAGGGCCATGGAGAGTTGTGATAAAATGACTAAACAGTCACAACCCTGACACAAGAAGACAAAGGTATTTGCTATAAATTCGAGAATTAACTTGGGGAGGGCTGGATCTGGCTCATACGGAGGGCCGGATTGGCCATTTATTCCATCGGCCGTTTCCCCAGGGGCTGGAGCCATTCAAGGCTGGTTTTTTAAGGTTGAAGGTTAATGGCTGCTGCCTCTATCTACATCTTTTAAGGCAGCAAGCAGAGCAGGCAAATAGAGACAGAGAGCAAGAGAGAGATAGGAAGGAGAGAGGCAGGAAGGGAGAGGAGTCTGCTTTGAACATTGTAGCCAGGGCTGTTTTTGGTTCCCACTCAAGCTCTGCTTATAGATGTTCTGTGGAGTAGATTGAGGAAAGTGTGTTTTCAGTGCAGACTCAAATTCGTTTAATGGGAATATGACTAAGAAATCTAAAGGGAGAACGTTCCACTAGAGGTGGGCGAATCAACAAATTAACGGGGCGAGCAGAGCCAGAGTCGAGCGGAGTGTCTGGCTCGGATATTAGTGCCCTTGCACGCGCTGAGCCCTGAAAATGTTTGCTGTGTCAATCACTTAACATCACTTAAAATATAATACAATCTCTTCAAAATGCAATATTTTTTTGGGGCGAGTGGAAGCCTTGTCATTAAAACGTCACTTTATAGTACTGCACGGAGAAGTACTTTATTAAAAGTGATAGTTTTAAAACATAAAATATTAGTGCACTAAAACGCAAGGCGATTGTCGTGTAAATCCTGTACGTGGCCCAGATTATTATAGAGAAACATTTCTTATGCTAAAGGTTTGTGCAACTTTGGAAGTTTTTATATAGAGGAAACTTGACTCGAAGCGCTTTACAAAAGCATCCACTACATTACACAAGTTCACCAT
Organism: Triturus cristatus; assembly: GCF_964204655.1. Lineage (NCBI taxonomy): Eukaryota > Metazoa > Chordata > Amphibia > Caudata > Salamandridae > Triturus > Triturus cristatus. The sequence continues at coordinate 174,313,098 of NC_140586.1, read as the reverse complement.
TAATTGCTTATAGAAATGAGGAAATTAAATGATTTGTCCTTAATCACAGAATGTTCATCCAACGCAGAGATTCGAACCTGGTTCCTCAGACTCAAAGTCTACAGGTTTGTCCCTAACACCGCGGCCAGGGTAGGGGGAGACAGGTAGGCAGAAGCCACATGAAAGCTTGGCTCGTCATGGTCAGGTTTGTGCAACCTGAGGGGATGTTTACAAACAAAAAGCATTTCTGTGTATTCTTTTCTATCTCCTGCTCAAAATGAAATAATCATCACATCCATTCGTAGTGCAATCGGCGCATGACTCTTTAGAATGTAGACATTTATATACCATGCAGGAGTCATGCAGAAAATTCCATCAGCCTCCCAGTCATTTCAATGCTAGTCACTTATGGTGAAGAGAATTGTCCAATGAGCCGAGGAGATTCCAAAGCTGATACGCAAGAAGCCGATCCAGGCCAGATTTCCACGGTAACCACTGACCATGTAAATGATGTCCATTTGAGGTGTATTGTATGGACCTTCTCTCATGTATATATCCTTAAAATCTTTCATGGAGCCGCCAACCATTAGAATTTTATTTGACCGCCTTAGAAAAAGTGAACTATAGGTAGTTCAGGCGAGTGCCTTGAAGCTCTCTCTGATCATCTGATCCCTATAAAAGAAAGGCCTTGGCACGAGGGAACTTGCCATCAACGTCCACAAATGAATATTTGCTGCTACAGAACGCTTCAACGGGAAAACATTTTCAGCAGTTGAATGGTGCCATTCATGGTCATTAGTGCGTTCCGCGGGCCTGAGCTGTAGGAGAAAGCGCAAGCATTCTCCGTATCCTCCTGGCTGATGATCACCCTTCGACAGGAGAGGCTCTGTGCTTGTGGTGCTCCTCCACACACAGAAAAGAAAAACACTAGATGTCAAGCACGTAGGGGTCTGAATTTCAGATGCGGCTATTAAGAGAGCCGCAAGCTCTATTGCTATTCTCGGTCAATTTGACAGACCTAATTGGGACAAGATGCAAAAAGGGATTTAAGTTCCTTCCAGATGAGCAGCACTTGAAGGCTGAAGCTCTACTACAAGATGGCCCATTAGTTTCCAAGCATTTAATCAGTCTGGCTATGAATAGAGCTGAAATAGCAGATTGAGTGTTTATCAGGAGTCATATATGGGCTAAATTTCCAGGCTTTGAACCAGAAATTCAGCAGAGAATCCTGGATCTTGCTGTACTCCCAACATTTGCACCAGTGGCAACAATGGCGACGGGATTAGGTAGAGCCTCAGCTGGCTGGAGCCCTGACCCAAAGGACGACTAGCTCTAAAGTGCCTTTTATAACATACCCCTTGGGCCAGAAAAGTGCAAGATATTGTGCACAAATAGGATGAACTGTATTTTGAAAAGTGTCGCTGGAGCTGTAGCTCTTTGCCACAGTCTGACATTTACAAAGAAGCATCAGATATTCCATCTTTGCAGCTAACTACAGTGAAACGTGATCTTTATCTTGTTGAAGAAGAGGTCAGTGAAGATTCAATGCAAAGTGTTCCTCCAAGATAAGATGGGCTTAGAAGTCTATCTCATTGTCCAGTCTTGGGTCTAAAACAATTTAACGTGTGTTGGAAGAGAGCGTGTCACAGTGATGGCTTTCCATGTCAGAGCTCCCACGATGCAATGAGGAGATTTTATGGCTGGTCTAGACTTCCTGGAGTTTGAGGCGGGCAAAGGCCATTATTGGTAGCAGGTTCTTCTCCTTGATTTGAGGCTTGCAACAAGATTCTTGAACAAGCAGCAAGCAGTGGCGATGGTGCATTTGAGGCCTCAGTGGCTCAACATATCCCCTTATCAGGATGGTAGATTGGTTGATTTTTCTTCTGTCAGAGAGGGTCCAAGCGTGTTTCAAAGCATTGTAGACAATGTACTCTGCCTAGTTGGAACCACTTTAATATCCATTGTGTGATGACAGTGTATATATTATTCCTTAAGCTCTTTCTTTTTCATGGCAGGTGCCAGGTGTTACAAGCAAGATACAGATATTCAAGCCGGGAACTCTCCTGCTTGTTCAGGCGGTGGCGTTCTCCTCCATTTTGTTGACACCTTATGCTCACTTCCACAAGAAGGACCTGCAGAGGTGGTGACCACAAGAGACGGGCTTGTGGGAGGATAAAATGCTGTGTTGTCGAAAGCAATGAACTCCGTGCATTGCTGCAAGAAAGACAGAAAACAGCTTTTTTGGTGCAGCCCTTCACTCAGGAATATATTGTGAGAAATGACAGCTATCAAACCTCTCATGGGCCTTTTTCAAAGCAAGGTGCAGGAGCTGAGGGTGCACAGGCTGAGTCTCTGAGCTCTTTGGCTTATATGGCACCTATGTGCCAACTTAAATTGAAAAATCAAATTTGTACAAATCGACATCACGACCAGTCAGCTTCATGTCTGATAGGAGGGGAGCATTAAATCACCGCTCCTCCATCAAATATTGAAATTGTAGAATTGGGTTCTCAATCTCGCCATATCTGTCATTGTACACCACCTTCAAGTCATCCTCAATATATATGCATTGTTTCTGTGAATTCGACCCAGTGCTGTTGCTGCCCATGGGTCTGCATGTAAAGGTTAGGAGGGCCGCATGAGTATCACTGTTGTAGATCATTTTTCAGTGGGGAGTACCAGAGACCTGTTCCCAACAAAAGCAAACAGAACATACCAAATCTTCACACCCAAATCACCAAACATCAACCATCAGGCAAGATGCTTTCAAATGATTTCCCAATAATACCAGCACTCAATGTAACTTTGCGCTATTCAAGGGGTGCATATCAGCTATCTTTCTGACCACTGATGGTGTGAGGGGAGTAGATGTTCCCTAGAGCAGCCAACCTTGGAACATGGTAGATTATGTTCAATTCCTCCTCTCAGCTCAACATCTTGTGATGCTGGGCAAAGCACTCAGGGGCATATTTATCAAAAGTTCATGCAACCTAGGGTAGCAAGCAAAGTTGCTGCGCTGTGTTGTGGGAACAGGAAAGTGCTGAAAATCATGATATCTACTAATATATGGTGCTCTTCACCTCTCTCCCGGAGCACTCGTGGCTGTCTAGTGCTAACGCAGTCGGATGTATGTCGGTACATCGCAAACGTTTTGAACGCGAGCTTTTACCACGCGACTTATACATCGCGAAGACTGTCACATCGGCAGTTTTCACGACGCATGGCGTTTCAACGCCGATGCCGTGTAACCTATTGCGAAGTCTATTACCTCGCAAACTGTGAAAGCGCGCGTCATTACAACGCTTAATGTAAGCACATCGTTGCAATGTGTGTTCGCCCTCTCTCCCTTCTTGTACCGCTTGCATCTGTCCTACCACAGTTTTGTTGAAAAAGTATGATCCCGCTTCTAACCCCCGGCCCCCACGCCCCCCCCCTTTACACAACGCAAATTCTTTTCCATGTTTACTTCCAGAAAACCAGGGCTCGAGTCAGGGTAACACGCGGGTGGACGGCGTCCCCCCACTTATTTTACCGGGTTTTTACCGGGTGGACGTCGTCCCCCCTGCCCAAAAGATGGAGCCGGTACCCGAGTCTGCACCTGCCCGCGGGCTCAGCACTCACCAAACCTCACCTCCTATTGTCGAGAGAGGGCGAACAGAGCTCTTTAAGTTGTATCACGGTGATGGAGCCGTTCAGTATGACAGACGGGTGCTCGTGGCCATATATTAGAAAAGGTCAGTATGTATTCATGCATTTCAGATGGAGACCGGCAAATTTACTGTGGGCAATAAATACGTACCGAACAAGCGCAGCTTTAATTTCCCCGCTTCTTTGAGTGTCAATACGGCGACGAATTCCAACGTAAACATTCTGCTTTGCCCTTTGAGCCTGCCCCCATCGCTTTGTAACCTTTGTTAATTAGAGGGGACCACATTTCGTGATGTCACTTCCTGTTGTGACGTCACTTTCGGTGACAGCACCTAACTTGGAGCGTCCCCCCACTTCTTTTTCTAGGACTTGTGCCCTGCAGAAAACATTTTTTTTTGAGCCAATAAATCGTCCAATGTAAATTGCAACATTACTGAAATGTTTCCTTGAAATATTCCGGAAAACGTTATGGGGGGTATAAAAGGTGTCACCCACCGTGTCTCCAGCCATTTGGTCGCCAGAATTATGACCTAACACCAAGCATGATTCTGTTCACATTACCCGCAAATGGCCATACATAATATTAAAACAGATTGGGACAGTGAAAGCTCCTTTTGCACAAACAAGCAAGTGCTTCTCCAAAGTCAAGGCTACACGAAATGAAAAATGCTAAACCAAAACTGTGTTTCGTAACTGATACTTTTAAAGTCTGTGAAACAATTAACTCAAATAATAAAGCAACGCTGAATAGAATAACACGCTGAAATTTAATGTAATATTTAATCCTTTCCTGACTTTTGCATCAAAAATAATTTAAATTTACTCGGAGCACTGTTGTTTTCCTTCTATACGTTTTACTCAATTTTCTTTAGGTTCAAATATATTTAGGGTGCAGTTGAAATGTGTCTGCCTTAGCCAACACGCAAGTAACAGCCCAAGCTGTTCCATAAGCAAAAGGAAAACTTGTGTAAGATAACTGTTTTTTTTTCCATCCCTCATCACCGTCGGCCCGCCATTACATTGCGTGACATTGGCGCGAGAGACACCCACTCACCCATCTAGTTTTCAATAACTGAAAAGCTATTCTGGTTAAAATAATATGACACACACAAAAATGAGGTTACTGTAAAAGAAGATTTGGAAGACAATATTCGGCTGCTTCTCCTGCTCCCAAGTATCCACCAATGCCACCAACCACCAACAGTAGCACCATGTGACGTCACCATGACAGCTGTGGACGGGCTGCTTCTCCTGCTCCCAAGTGTAGTTTTCCCGTCGACTTTCAATGTCCACGTCACTGTATTTACGACTTTCAATGACCTATCCACCAATACCACCACCCACCAACAATAGCACCTTGTGACATCCACCACCCAACAATAGCACCTTGTGACATCACCATGAACGGACAAGTGGCATGCACAACAGCCGTGTGAATTGTAGTAGTGCCATGTGAAAAAAAAAATATTGGGCTACAAGTCGCACAATTATAGTCACAATAGCACCTTGTGACGTCACCATGTACGGATAAGAAACAATATTGTGCTGCAAGTCGCATAATTAGCACCTTGTGACGATACCATGAACGGACAAATGTACCTTGTGACGTCACCATGAACGGGCAAGTGGCACGCACAACAGCCGTGTGAAATGTCGTAGTGCCATGTGAAAGAAAAAATATTGGACTGCAACTCGCACAATTATAGTCACAATTGCACTTTGTGACGTCACCATGTACGGATAAGAAACAATATTGTGCTGCAAGTCGCATAATTAGCACCTCGTGACGTTACCATGAACGGGCAAGTGCACCTTGTGACGTCACCATGAACGGATAAGAAACAATATTGGACTGCAAGTCGCATAATTAGCACCTTGTGACGTCACCATGAACGGACAAATGCACCTTGTGACGTCACCATGAACGGGCAAGTGGCACGCACGACAGCCGTGTGAAATGTCGTAGTGCCATGTGAAAGAAAAAATATTGGACTGCAACTCGCACAATTATAGTCACAATAGCACTTTGTGACATCACCATGTACGGATAAGAAACAATATTGTGCTGCAAGTCGCATAATTAGCACCTCGTGACGTTACCATGAACGGGCAAGTGCACCTTGTGACGTCACCATGAACGGATAAGAAACAATATTGGACTGCAAGTCGCATAATTAGCACCTTGTGACGTCACCATGAACGGGCAGATGGCACGCACAACAGCCGTGTGAAATGTAGTAGTGGCACGCACAACAGCCGTGTGAAATGTAGTAGTGCCGTGTGCGTGTGAAAGAAACAATATTGGGCTCGCATAATTATAGTCAATCATAACATTAACATTTGTTGTGGTTGTGACGTCACCATGAACGGCCATGAACGGGCAATTGGCACGCACAACAGACGTGTGAACAATAGGAAAGAAACAATATTGGGCTCAGCCGTGTGAACAATAGCACCTCACCATGAACGGGCAAGTGGCACGCACATCAGCCGTGTGAAATGTAGTAGTGGCACGCACAACAGCAGTGCTGTGTGCGTGTGAAAGAAACAATATTGGGCTCGCAGAATTATAGTCATTAAAGTTTACATCTTACAACATCGCATTACGTCGCATTAACGTTCAACATCGCATTAACAGTCACTAGTCACTGTACTTACAATTATAACATCGCATTAACGTTTGCATTGTAAAGTTGTGTTGCTCTGCCTTACGTTGCTATATCTTACGATGTTAACGCGTTCCTGTGCCTTACAATGTAAACGTTAATGCGATGTTCTAATTGCGTTGTGATGTGCCCACGAAGTAAGCACATCGTTGCGATGGGTGTTCGCCCCGTAGTCACCCATGTGCCATGCTGCACGCGTACTTGCATCATGGACGGGATTGTTTCTGTGCAGGAAGAGACACCTTCCTGCACAAAAACAATCTTGTAATGCAATCTCCTCTTTCTATGTGAGATGCAGAATGCATCACGCATAGAAGGAGTTTATAACTAGGAGAAATATTGATGTTTCCCTCATTACATCTCACTGGGGAAGGCGTAGTATTTTGGCGCACCCCCAGGTTAACTAGCTTTAGCAAATGAGGGAATGCACCAAAATCCATGGTTGCATGAGATTGCCCATTTTCAACCAATGGAATACTTCCCAGATGCAGTGTACCATAACGCAGCCCTGCTGGCAGCATTGCTTTACGTTTTCTTTAACAGGCCACACAAGGCTACGACCCTTGTGTGGCTTAGTAAATACCAACTACCATTTTGTGTTGTGGCTGCCCCAAAAAAGTGGCGTAACTACAATGCAAAATGTTAGGAAATCTGGACATTAATCTCCCTGTGCCTAAAAGCAAGTTTCACACAGTCTGGTTCTGTTGTAAAGTGTGGTGTGTTGTGCATGCCTTTACAACACCGGCTTTAGAACGAATGCGTTGTTATGATGTATTCCTTTAGCATGCAAGCCATAACAATGAGTTGCCTTAGGAGGGCGCTGGACTTTGGAATAGTATAATTTACTACTCCAACTCCAGTCTGCGCAACAGTAGGGAAGGTGTTGGACTTTAAATCCAACACCACTCCCCTTATGTGCCCCCTTAAAGCAAGTCGTTGTAATGACTTTCGTGCTAAACGAATGCGTGCCAACGATGCGTTTGTTCTATTGCTGACCTTGTGAAAGCACAGCGTGATTCCGGCTCCGATTTAAAGGTTGCTTCCCTTAAAACGCTCGAATGGCCAATGGCCAGGTTCGTAGTGTAAAAAACTGCAAAAAAAGGTCAGATTTTCTGACCGTATATAATTATCCATATATGACGCTTCCAATTGAGGAACCAGAACGCAACTGTCTACCGCAAACCTGCCTGTCTATTGAGGTCATACAATATAAACATCGGAGTATGCTGGCTGATGGAGGAATCTGAGAAAGTTCAGAAGACCTTACTACTCACTCAAAAGGTGGAAAAATTAGCTTTTGTTACTTGGACAGCAATCATGACCCGAAACATGGCAAATGAAAGCACAAACCTCACAGATGTGACATGTGGCATGCGCACTGCTGCAATATTAATCATAAAGTCGAAGGGTTATTGCAGTGCTGTTCCTGCTTATAGTAAATTGCTCATGCAGGTTTATTTCTCAAAGACTGCTACTTTTCAGGATTTTTTTTTTAAACTTGAAAAATAAATTTCTTCCATTTAGAGCACCTGCCTCAGCATGGGAGCCGAAATAGTCATAAACAAATTAACACCAGTTCAGTCCAGTTCAAAACCATGCATAGATGGGTCCTGACAAATTTCGAATGGTAGGTGGATTTTCTAGTGACCATTACACCAGGTACAGAATTTCGTGAGTTCCAGGTATTGTCAACTAGTGAACTTTTCCCTGTGTTCCATAGACACAAGATGGGCTTCACCCGTGCCCTTTGACACAGCCTAACAAGTTGCTAGAATTTCACTTAGATCAGATTGCAAATTTCACCACATATTATTGTCCTACCATGCCTTTCCCAATGAACATTTTTCTCAAGTGAAAACATAGTTACAGCTTCAGAGCTTCAGCTCCTAAAAGCACAGCACAAGGGTGGAAATCCGTTTCTGAAAGCAGGGTGCTGACACGAGGATTGCTAGTCTGTTTCAAGATCCAGGTGGAAGCACGTGCCTACACAGGAAGTGGTCACTATCAGCACAGGCAATATCTTTGGTTTAAAAGTGTGTCTGACCATTTTCGAAAATCTCTCAATCTGGCTCATTGTTTTGGAAACATTTGAAAGAGTTTGTGCTGGATTAAACCCTGTTGAGGCCCCTTTCCTAATACGTTTTTATGTTTATCAGCCATTTATAGAGTTAATGTAACATTTTGGTTTCTTTGAGTTGATTCATTTTTTCTATCTTTTTGAAACAATTTAAGAAAACTTGATTGTAATTTTCTTTCAAGATCAAATCAATATTATTTTGATCCGTTGTCGCAGGGCCCTTAAAAGGAGTGGGGCCTATTTGTTTCTCTGGAACTAAATGAGCATACAACTGACAAAGGAAGAAAAGCCACACACCTTCTTGATTTTCAGAACTATAATTATTAAACAATGTTGAAAATTATATCTCGTACAATGCAGACAGACTATCAGTATTTTTTCGCCTCTCTCACCTGTCTAACAATGCTTTCTCAGCTGCCTCTTTATTATTTGTCTTACCTGTCCATATCTGAATTGTATCTTTTTAACAAGTTCTCACGTACATCTTCCTGCCTCTCCGTTGTCTATCACTAGCTGTCTCTTTGTCACTTTTGTCACACCTGTCAATCCCCCTCTTTCTGTCATTCTTACCTATCACTTTCTCGTCTCTGTCTATATCACGTCTCTCAAACTGTAAACGTCTCTCACCGGCGTTCCCTTCTCTGACTCTCAGCTGTCTCTTTATCACCTGTCTATGTGTTTATCACCTTTACATTTCTCGTCCACATCTCTTACCTCTCTCTGCTATATCTTTAATTCCTGTGTACCCTCTGGCACACACACACCTTGCTTTGCCTCTTGATCTCTCACCCTTCTTGCTGCTCTACCTTGCATAATTTTACCCTCATTTCGTCGCTGTCTCCCCCCCCAAAAGTCCACGCTCCGGTCACTATTATGCTGACACTACTAAGGTGCAGATCCTCGAGTCTATATCTTCTACTGTGGTGACGTCTATGGGGGTCAAGCATTCGATGGGTCGGATAATTTATAGATTTCAGCCAAGGTTGCTGTCTTCTTTCTTGGTGGCCCTAATTTGGGATCCTTCTACTACTCCCTATTCTATGATTTTTCTGTTGCACATTGCAATATAGCTGGTGAATAGCAATTTGGTGTTTTACCACTGCCGCCCCTAAGACTGTGAATTTATAACTCATGTTGCCCTTTTGTTACTTTGAGGATTGAGGGCCAGATGTACAACCAAGAAAATTGTGCATCGCAAATTGCGACTCTTTTGCGAGTCGCAATTTGCAAAGCGCAATTTCCGATGTACAACAGTGTATTGCGTACTGTTTGCGATTCCTAATGGGGTCGCAAATTGCGAGGTTTATTAATATTAATGAGACTCTCGCAATTTGCGAGCCCTCATCCTCCTCGACCTCTCAGCGGCGTTCGACACAGTCTCTCACCACACCCTAATACGCAGACTCCACGATGCAGGAATCCAGGATGAGGCCCTCGACTGGATCTGCTCCTTCCTCTCCGGCAGAACGCAGCGGGTCAGACTCCCCCCTTTCCTCTCAGACCCTACACCTACCACCTGCGGAGTCTCCATGCCTCCTCCCACAGCCCGACACTCTTCAACGTCTACATGGCTCCACTCGCCCCCATCGTCAGGACCTACGGACTGAACATTGTGTCGTACACAGACGACACCCAACTCATCCTCTCCCTATCCAACGAACCCACCACCGCCAGACACAACTTTCGAGAAGGCATGGAAGCCGTTGCCAAATGGATGAAAAACAGCTGCCTACAACTAAACACCAACAAAACAGAAGTACTCATCATGGGCCCAAACCCCGATGTCTGGAGCGACACCTGGTGGCCCCCCGCCCTCGGAAACCCACCAACCCCCACGGACCATGCATGCAACCTGGGAATCATCCTGGACTTTGAGCTCAAAATGGACTGCCAGATCAACTCCATTTCATCATCCTGCTTCCACACCCTCTGCCTCCTTTGTAAGACCTTCAAATGGATCCCCCTCAAACACAGAAAGGCCGTCACTCACGCCCTGGTCACCAGCAGACTCGACTAAAGCAACGTACTCTAAGCCAGAATAAACAAAAGCCTCACCCGCAAGCTACAGAACATCCAGAATGCCGCCGCAAGACTGGTCCTCAACCTGCCAAAACACTTCCACATCTCCCAGCACCTGCGCACACTCCACTGGCTCCCCGTCAAGGTGAGAATCACCTTCCAGATACTCACCCACGCACACAAGGCCCTCCACACCTGAACAGCCGATTCAAATTCCACGCACCTACGACAGGCGCGGATCGTCCATTGGGGCGTTGGGGCGTAGCCCCCCCGCCCACGCCCGCAGCTCCCTCGGTGTCTCTGAACTTAGTTTACTTAAGTTCAGAGACGCCGAGGGTGGGGGAGAACTAACTGACAATGCATGTCAGTCAGCATGACGTCGGACCGTGGGCGGTCCGGCGTCATGTTGACTGACATGCATTGTCACAAGCCAGGGAAAGGCAGCACAAGTGCGCATGAGTGGGCATGGAGATTAATTTTTACTCCGTGCCCAGTCATGCGTACTTGTGATTTTACTGCCTTGCGCATGCCCATTAGGAGCCCCTCGGCCTCCTAATGGGCAGGCGGCGGGCGTAGCGTAAGCTGTGCCGTCAGCCAATCCTGGCGCTGCTGGCAGCGCCAGGATTGGCTGAAAGGGGTTGGCAGGCCCCTCCTCCAGTACCGTTACTAGTGAAGGCGCCTAGGGGATCAGAGGTCTGAGAGCGAGGTGGCGTGGACGGGACCGCCTATGAGGTAAGTTTTTTATTTTTCTATTAAATATTTCATTCCCCCCCCGTGCGCGACCCCCCCCCTCCCCCCGCGAGCCGCGACTGCAAGAGAGGCGCAGGGGTTCAGAGACAGCACAGAAGCGCTCTCCTGAGTACACGTGTTTCCAAGCAAGCAATGCCAAAAGGAAGCTGCCATTTCTGCACCGAGCTTGCAAAAAGCATTAACAGGGGCAGAGGGGTCAGGTAACAGCACGCGATGCATTTCTACTACACACTGGCTACGCCATTAGAGCGATCCATACACAATATTTCTAAGCAGTGAAATGCGTTCAAGTATTAATGCATTCAGTCGTAGTGGCTCAACCCTCGCTGAGCCATTGTAGAGTATGTTTCGCAATTGCACAACGAAGCATCATAGCCAGTGGAAGCAGCGGCTCTGAAAGTGGATAGCCATTTTGAAGAAATACACACAGCACGCTTGGCGATACATGTCCCAAAACCAGCTAGCCAACAGCGCTTGCAAATGTAACATCGACCACGCAGAGGAACCTCCCCGGCTGCCCTGCCCCCGGGGCTGACAGCGGGCTGGGGAGGTGTACACTGCCTGAAACGAGTGCCCTGGAAGCCACCCGAGGTCCTACCTGGTGCCTTTGTCGCCCATGGCCACTCCTGTCCGCCTGACACTTGTTAGCCCTTATTTGTAAAGTCTATTGGGACATTTTGAGATCAGTGTCTTTTTGTCAGAGGGTTTGGTTCCCATGTCGCATGTTGGGTTTATTCAGGTTTGCTTCAGAATTCTCAGTGCCTGGGTCGGGATTCTGTGTTTTGTATTCGTTATCTTTACAAGCAAGTGCTGTGAAAACAATTTGCTCTCTTGTAGTTCTGTTCCACATCAGTCATTGTTTTGAGATATGCACTCCTATTTCACTCCGGGACATACACCCACTCGAATCACCGTCCCAACAACCCTAGACCAGCCACTGGGTGAAAAACACAAGCATACTGTCCCCACAGTACAGGCCTACTTTCACGTATGATAGTGTGATATGAGCATACAGGGCATTTTCTAATAATATGTGGAAGTGCAGTTCAGGAAATAGGCTCATGTCATATCACTATTCATATTCAGTGTAATGACAATTGAAATGTGTGGGTAAAAACGATGGAATGCTTTAGCAGTGAAAGGACTGCTCAATAGTATGCCACTACCATATTTAAAAAATAATATCAGAAAAAGAGACATAAAATTAATTTAATTTATTGAGAATGAGACTTTCTGATGGCATATCTGATAACTCATGCTCTTAAAACTGCAAACCCCTAACGGAGAAAATGGAATGCAAGTATTTTTCTAAATTGTCATTTTCATATACATGTGCAGATGTAGAAATAACTATATAGCAGGCAAATGTCTCACTTTTTAATATCTGTATGATCTGTTGAAAAAGAAACGCATGAATCCATGCCTGGTTTTCGATTACCTTCCCTGATGTACTCATGTCCGTTCCTGGGCCCGAACGATCATGAGTCACGGATTCTTGTAATCTGGTTTCTTTTAGTGTACAGCTCTGACTTTTAAGGGGTATATACATTTGCAGTCTGATGTGAATAAACAACTAACTTTGAAGAACAACAGTACAATACCGCGGTACATAAGATGTGTATAGATTGAATAAGCAGCAATTGGGAAAACGGATGGGGTGAGGTGTGGTTAGTAAATGGATGAGACATGCACATCATCTCAACCTCTGTGTGGTGATAAAACAAATTGACAATGTGTCTAGTACTGGTGGAACTGGCAGGATTTATACATTACATTGCTTTCTCAAATTTGCTTAATAATGCACCATTTGCCCACTCTTTTTTCAAAATTTTCTCGGAGGGGGAACCCTCCCCCCGAGCCTCTTTAGGTCGTTCCGGCTCAATCGCTACGCTTGTGCGCTGTAATTCGCTCCACCGCACATTTTATGCCCTACCACTTTCAAATGTCACCAGCCGCCACTGACCTATGATCAGCCCAGCTCTCCTACGCCATGGTCCCCCGCACCAGAAAGACCAGATCGGGAGGCCGCTCCTTCTCCTTCCTCGCGGCCAAAGCCTGGAACGCCCTTCCGCTCCACCTCAGACAGACAACATGGCTCCCCATCTACGCAAGAAACCTCAAAACCTGGCTCTTTGACAGTCCCCCTCCTTGATGGAATGGATCCTGCGCCCCCCCTACCTTGAGACCCTTACAGGTGAGTAGCCGCGCTTAACAAACTCATGATTGATTGAATGGGAATGACAGCCCTCCCAGGGATGGTGGCCTGCTGGGCTCAGCTGACCACCATTTGAAACTTTTCAGTTTCATTTTTTTAAGCGCAGGCAGTGGTCTCTGGGACCACTGCCTGCTCTTACATTTTTTTTTACAACATACTCACAAAGGGGAAGGGGTCCCCTGTGGACCCCTTCCCCTTTGCGAGTGGTTTACCATCTACTTGAATTAGGTGGTAAACTGCAAGTGTTTTGCGGCCGCAAATGCGGTCGCAAAACACTAGTACATAGCATGTTGATTCGCTATTAGGAAGGGACGCCCCTTCCTAATAGCGAGAGTCGCAAGTGCTATTTTGCCAGTCAGGGATCGCAAAATAGCATTTGTACATGCTATTACCATTTGCTGTGGCCGCAAACGGGAGGTTCTCCCATTTTCGGCCGCAAAAAATGGTCGTACATCTGTCCCAAAATTTAGTTAACAGCTCTTATAGGAGGCCTCTGGTTTGGTGCCTGTTATAGGTTGCAATCTGGTTGTGATAATTTCCCAGTAACTTGCTATCACTTTATGAAACCATGTCATATGTATTAAGGAAGTCTCCATGGTAAAGGGTACAACTTAGGATCCTTCTTAAAGAACTGAATCCTGGAGATTATCACCCTATCAAAGCAAGTTATGTGCACAGACAACCCCGTTGCTATACGGTGGTTGTCTGTAGAGTAGAACAAGTTATAGGAAGGAGAAGCATCACTGTAACACCACCGATGAAGACAAATTCACAAGAGAAACTATCCTCGATGAAGTGCAATACAACAACAAGATGAAGGCGACTATAGCAGAAAGAAGAAGAACACCGGAGGAACTAAAAATCAAATTTGTTGAGGTGGGAGTGATGGAAATAATTCTGTTCTCAGCCAGATTATCTTGGGGTAGAGGAGAAAAACATACATTGGTTAAAAAAGGAGCCACATAAATGGTGGCCTCCATATGGAGACACTAAGGTTTACAAGAGCAACATTACCTAAAACCGGGGGCATTTGTGGCTGCAGGGCTTGTTGCACCACCTTGACTAAGGATGTTTTAAATGCTTTCCTGCATTATAGATCTGTAGGTCTGCAGGGGACTCAGGAAATAGAGAGCTGCTGCAATTTGAACACTAGATTGTTTTGGAATAAAACAGGCTACGCTCAGGACCACTGCTTCTCATGCTACTTTTTTATTAACACTTCTAATCCATGCCCAAAGTTGTTGCTCTTCAGCCTGCCTGCAAGGCGACGCGTGCCTGTGACGTCACAGAGCCGCAAGTCGCATAGTTCCCAAGTCCGGGAGCTGCGAGCTGTGCGCGGGACTCAGCCACGGGGGACAGCTGCAGAGCAACCCGCCCAAATCTTTCTACAACCTGACGACCCCCACGACCCGCCGACCCACTGATGGCCCTCACAGGACAGCCACAGGCCAGCCAGGAGAGGAACAGGTGGCTTAGGAGGTAAATAGTAGGAAGGCTGGGCCTTTGGGATACCCTATCGAGACAAAAGTGGCCGGCAATAGGCCGGTGCGGCTTGTCTCGGCAGGGGAACCCACCTCCCACTTACCCCATTGCATCTTGCCACTCTAGCCCCCTTGCCAGGGGGGCCTGAGGTGAGCGTGCACCCCCATGCCTCCCTGCGCTCCCAGGCCCTGATAGCCCGTCCTGAATCCCTGGATGGAGAGGTGAGAAGAGTCACAAGAGAGAAGGGGTATCACCTGTGCTTCCTGGATTAACACCCTGCAAGCCAGAAACACGATCTGGTGCACTACGTCCTGCGGCTTCCCTGGCGCCCGCAGGGTGCCCTAGAAGGGCGGTCCTCTAGTGCCAGCAAGGCACCAGCCCACCCCCCTTCCTCTGATTATTGGGACCCCTCGAGGAGGAGTCCCCCTACTCAGGCAGCCAGGGGCTGCGGCGTGCAGGGTGCGTCATTTCCAGGGTGCGAGGAATGTGGGGGTATATAGGCCTTCCCCACCCTCTGTCCTTCCTCTTTTGCGCCCTGGACACGCCGTCGTCTGGTCGCACCGAGTTGCTCTCGTTTTGTCCTCTGCTGGATACACGGTTGTCTCGCGTGGGTCGGCGTTGTAGTGGCTTCTTCCCTCCCCCGCTGGACACGCTTTGTCTGCAGCGCTCCTGGGCCTTCAGGTGCCCAGGAGCAGGGGGCCGTCGTCGTCCTCGTACGCGGTGAGTTTGGGGGCAGGGAAGAACTTAGGCCTTTGTTGGCAGGGAGGCAGCGCCGTTTTGGGTCCGGGAGCTCTTCTCCTGCGGTCCCTGCTTTGGTGTCGGTTTAGGTCACCCTAATTTCCGCACACACACTCTCGAACGGGTTGATTTCCCTATCAATGTGCTAGATGGATTGTTTGGCATAACGCTTCCCACATTGCTTTGTACTGGCAGGCACTGTTGCTTTGAAAAGAAATGTAAAGATAGATGTGGCATACTTGAAGGCACATTTTGTTGATTCCGGCAAATGTGTTTGTTTTCAATCATTTCTTCATTGACAGTGCACTTAGAATACATACAGACAGAGTGCCATTTTGGACAAGCAAGATGCCCAGCTGTTGGGACGTGCCGTGAAGTGGCACGGTAGCTCAGGGCGGGTTATACGGGCGCGTCCAGTTCCAGGCTCCTGTTAAGTGAAGTTCCCTTCGGTTCCCCCTGATCAATGTCATGCCCCGCACACAATCTGCGAGTCGGGTCGTTAGGTGGTAGCAGGTTGGGGGCTGCAGCTCGGTCCTAATGCTGTCACTGGTGTAGCACAGGCTTGGTTGCTGGAGTGGGGGTTGGGGGTTGCATGCATCGCAGTGGTGGATTTGAGGGGCAGGAGTTGAGAGGCGAGCGTTCCTACCGAGTGCAGTGCATTTCCTACCTGCTACTGGCGAGCTCATTCCTGTCCGTCGGCCGGCCTCGAGGACTTGTTGCGGTGCTGTGGGGGAGGGGGCAGCGAGCTTTGCGGTGCTCCCTTTCCATGGCTGTGTGGCAGACCGGGGCCTCGGCCCACGTGGGCCGTAAGTTGCTTGGTGGGGGGGAGGGTAGCGGGCCACTAGGCTTCTTCTCCACGTTTTTTCCTGCATAGTGCAACATCCAAGGTCACTTGTTGTTTCAGGCTCATGTTAGCAGGTGGCTTGATGTGGCGGGCACATGCTGGTGGGGGGCATTAGAGCACAGCAAGAGTGCATGGGGGTGCCTGTGCCCCGATGGGCCCAGACGCCGCCTGCACCGGAGTGGGTAGGCCGGTTCCCCCTGCGAAGTGTCTGCATTGTTGGCTATCCCAGCGGCACAGTTAAGCAGCCAGGCACCAAAGGGGGACAATGGATGGTACCATTCGGCCAGGAACGCATTGTGACACTCACCCCAAGCTGTGATGGTTTGTACTAGGACTTCCCCGATTACTAGGGACGCGCCCCTTGCATCGCCATCCGATCAGTAGATGTGTCCTGGCTGGGCTGGGTCGTGTTTTGTGGATACGCAGCCGGGTCATGCTTGGCCCCCCGAGTCGGCCCGGTCTGGGGCGTGGGCCCTCAATGGTGCCGCAGACGCGCGATGTCTGGGTTTTGGGACCGTGGCCTGCCTGGTTGGCCGTGGGTTGTGGGACTTCTCTCGTCTCGTTTGGGCAGCGCGCGCGGTGCCGTGGGGCCGCAGTGCCGTTGAGGCATGCACAGTCGAGCAGGTGGCATTGTTGTATGTGGCACAACGTTTGATAGCGTTTTTCTGGTTGAGGATGATGGACACGATGGGTATGGCATGGGTTTATTAGCACGCACATATTGATGGCGTGCATGCTGGTCAAGTGGAGGTTTGCACTCACTATGGTGGGGGCGGCGACTATTGAGCCGGCCACCTTGAACGGGCAATAGTATTGGGGGTATCGTAGCCGCTCTGCGAGGCAGCTGCCCCCATATGTGAGGGGGGTTATGGACAAGCCCTTGCTGCGGTGTCCTGGACACGGAGGGATTCACCATTTGTTGGAGAGGAACCCAGGCAAGATTATGTGTCACCTGTCGGAGCTTGGCGGTTCCGGAGTAGCTGACACTGGACAGGCCTACGGGATTTGACGTACGATGTATTTACTAGGAGGGGAGACATTCTTGAAGTGTTGCGTGGCAGAATGGGTTTCAGCCCATACTTATTGGTCTTGCATCCCGGAGATCGGATGTGCCTGGGTCAATCTGACCCCTCCTCGCGCCTCGCGCATGGCTGCACGGGTGGTTGGGAAAGCGCAGTGACTTAGCACATGGACAGTGGGCTTCGCCCACTTGCAGGATGCACACGTCTTGCGGGGTGGTGAGATCCCTTCCAGTACACCCCTTGGTGAGCCCACGCGCATCTGGCAGGATACATACAGCAGCCGATGTTGGCAACGCTTGGTCTGAGCGAGAGGGGGCACTCAGGCTCGGGTGTCACTGGAGCAGTGTTCCTTGCCCTTGATTGTACCCGGTTGATTTTGCATTGGGAGGCTTACGTCCGGAATACACCTATTGTTAGTCCATTTATCCATTTATATTTCAGTGCCCAATGAGGTGTTTTTGCCACCGGGTGGCACTGTCCCGCAGTTTGTGTTATTTCTCCTTTTGCGCTAGTGTCATTTCTGCGCCGTCGGAAGGGGCCGTGGGCCTGCCTCTGTGCCCGCGAGGTGGAGGCACTGGTCGGATTGGTGGTATGTCCATGTATCCGAGCGGATAACGGGCACCGGTGGCATCGAGTTACTGTAGCCTGCAGGATTTTTGACATGCTATATGCTACTTTTGTTGAGGCAGATGCGAGCATTGTTTAATGGTTATCCCCTCGAAGGGTTGTAGGCGATATAGTTACCTTCCCCCTTCGCGTAGGCCTACGTTACCCGGTTTTACTGCCTGTCTCGTATTGAAACTTACGACTGGGGCACTTACTGTGGCCTGTAAGCTTGACTAAGTGATAGTTCACCTGTGCTAGATTGGACAGGGTGGTCCCTGGTGCGTGGCACTTTCACTTAATTGTCAACACCGGCGCTTGTGACAGCATGCCACCAGTCAGCGTTGTTTGTCGATTTAGAGATGACCACAGCAGCTGGCAGTGATTTAATGAATATACACTATATTCCGTAGCGCTGCCCAAGCCATTCCTATCGCCACTTTTGCCCAAGTGACAGGGTTAGTGGGTGATGTTACTGGGTTTTGCGGCTTGGCTGGAGCATTGTGCGGTGTAATTACGGATCGGTATGTCTCCCTCACCTCCAGAGTTTGATTTTACTAGCAATAAGGTAATTTCATATTCTTTTAAATGTCACTCATAGTTGTACTCGGACGATGAAAATGTTACTCATAGCAACCTGAAACCTTGGCAGCTATGGGTAGGGCCTGCTAGCGCTGGGTTGGCTATGCAACAAAGCTACAATTGGGGCTTATTTATCATATGCGACTAATAAGCATTGACTAACCCAACAGTTGGGGCTTGCTGCAGGTGCAGTGCTCCTTGGTAGTAAAGATAGGGATACAATGATATAGCGGCTAAATACCGGGCAAGGCACAGCCTTCACCTGCATGTGTGGGGGGCGCTGACGCTTAGGAACACAGCACCTTGAAGGTTTGAGGTCAGGAGTGCATTTACTAATATCCTCCAGCATATGCTGTATACTACCAGCTGCCCATGGCCTAATTATTGGGGGAACCTGCCTGGAGCGGCTTTAAGTGAGCAGTGCAGTTCTTACATGCCCACTGTGAGGAAGGTTACTGACAGTGTAAGTAATTGGCACTAAGGCTTGAGACCTCTTTTCCAAGTCACTTGGCTTTCTGTCAATGATATCGAGCCAGGCCAAGGTCACATGACTGCTGATTATGCAAAGGCAGGTAAAGAAAGCACCTTATTTGAGGTTCCCTCTTATAGCAAGAGCCTTTGCACCACTTGGAGCTGTTACAGGTGATATGCATCTTTTCAGTCACTTAGCATTCTGTTAATGATTATCGAGTTTCAGACAGAAGGGACAGTTTGTCTAGTATCTGATACGTCTCTACAATGCTCCCGGTTAGTACTGCTTCTAATGGTTTCATCTGACTTTGGCTGGTTTTACACACATTTTACCAGTTCTACAGGGGGTGCCGCAGTGCCTTGGCGAGTGTCTCGGTCAAGGTATTCTGGTTTGTGGTGCCTTTTTCTTTGGAGTCGGGATGTTCGGTGTAAACCTCGGTGTCCTGCTTGGCGCCTAGGTGGCGTGCACCATGAGAGGTCTGTTTCGTATTATTGCATTGAGCGAAGATTTCGCCGCTTGGACAGCAAGGTCCATGGGCCACCAGGAGTTATGTATGTGGCCCTTCGCGATGTCTTGTTGATGAATGTGCTATTGATGACAAAGGGTGAAATGCTTGTCGGTTCTGGCCAGGGCTCGGCATGCATGGTTTCATCTTTCTCACCTAATACTCACATCACAGACTTGGTCATTGATAATAGCATGGTTCATCTTTTGCCCCTACATAGGCAAAAGTTATGGACAGGCTCTGTTTTGCTATGGATAGTTAGTTTGTCTCCGCATTTGCCTCTATTACAGTACAACGTGGTCAATTTTGTCTCCAACGCGGGGTTTGTGCGCCGCTATTCTGTTTCCAAAGGGCTCCCGCTTTCGGTACCTGGCTTATGTGCATGTGACCTGTCTGGGTTGCGGAGGTTGATTAGTGTAATGGTCCCTATTGCGGTTAAGCTTACTACTCAGCGTAGGGAGACAATCCATGCAATGTTCAAGTCGTCAAGGGGACAGTCCCACCAGTTCTGAATGGAGGCATGTTCAATATGCTACACAGCGAAGGCGGAATTGTGACTCAAGTTATCCTACTGCACTGTTGAGGAGCACAACTATAACGTGGGTCGCACACCGCTCGTCACACTAGCAAGTAGCCCCATAGGATTCTGGAGAATGAAGTAGCAGCGGCGAGTACACCTATGCCACAAGTATAATATATAAATGACATCCCTGGACACGTGTTTCGAGGTAGTTGCCTCTCGTCAGCAGGGAGCAGGTCTGTATGCGGGGTGCCAGTAGACTGCCAAATATATAAGGTTTAGTACCTTTCACGGCGCGCGGGTGCGGGATCCTGACTCGTCAGCCAATCGCTCGAGGGAGCTTTAAACACAACTATAACGTGGGTCGCACACCGCTCGTCACACTAGCAAGTAGCCCCATAGGATTCTGGAGAATGAAGTAGCAGCGGCGAGTACACCTATCCTTTGGGGCAACTTGCTGGTGTGACGAGCAGTGTGCGACCAACTTTTGCATAATTTATTACGGCTCCCTTGAGCCAACGGGCTGACGAGCCTTGGATCTGCACCTGCGCGCCATGAGAGGTACTTGACCTGTTTTAATTACATTTTGGCAGTCCACACGGCACCCCTTCACACTGACCTGCTCGCTGCTGACGAGAGGCAACTACCTCGAAACAGGTGTCCAGGGATGGCTAACGCAACACATACTGTTCTTTTTACACATCGTGGCATAGGCGTACCCGCCGTCGCCACTACATTTACCACAGTCCTTTGGGGCAACTTGCTGGTGTGACGAGCAGTGTGCGACCAACTTTTGCATAATTTATTACGGCTCCCTTGAGCCAACGGGCTGACGAGCCTTGGATCTGCACCTGCGCACCATGAGAGGTACTTGACCTGTTTTAATTACATTTTGGCAGTCCACACGGCACCCCTTCACACTGACCTGCTCCCTGCTGACGAGAGGCAACTACCTCGAAACACGTGT
Source organism: Triturus cristatus (assembly GCF_964204655.1). NCBI lineage: Eukaryota > Metazoa > Chordata > Amphibia > Caudata > Salamandridae > Triturus > Triturus cristatus. Next base: position 174,292,009 of record NC_140586.1, on the reverse strand, counting down.
CCAGGGATGGCTAACGCAACACATACTGTTCTTTTTACACATGGCATAGGCGTACCCGCCGTCGCCACTACATTTACCACAGTCCTTTGGGGCAACTTGCTGGTGTGACGAGCAGTGTGCGACCAACTTTTGCATAATTTATTACGGCTCCCTTGAGCCAACGGGCTGACGAGCCTTGGATCTGCACCTGCACGCCATGAGAGGTACTTGACCTGTTTTAATTACATTTTGGCAGTCCACACGGCACCCCTTCACACTGACCTGCTCCCTGCTGACGAGAGGCAACTACCTCGAAACACGTGTCCAGGGATGGCTAACGCAACACATACTGTTCTTTTTACACATCGTGGCATAGGCGTACCCGCCGTCGCCACTACATTTACCACAGTCCTTTGGGGCAACTTGCTGGTGTGACGAGCAGTGTGCGACCAACTTTTGCATAATTTATTACGGCTCCCTTGAGCCAACGGGCTGACGAGCCTTGGATCTGCACCTGCGCGCCATGAGAGGTACTTGACCTGTTTTAATTACATTTTGGCAGTCCACACGGCACCCCTTCACACTGACCTGCTCCCTGCTGACGAGAGGCAACTGCCTCGAAACACGTGTCCAGGGATGGCTAACGCAACACATACTGTTCTTTTTACACATCGTGGCATAGGCGTACCCGCCGTCGCCACTACATTTACCACAGTCCTTTGGGGCAACTTGCTGGTGTGACGAGCAGTGTGCGACCAACTTTTGCAAAACTGTTGAGGAGCACGTAGCGCAATACCCGTTACATATTACGTAGTTGTTTTGCAAGATTGCAAGTTTGCACGGTACTAACTAGTGTCATTTCTCACGCGCGTGGTGGATTAAGTTCTGAGTTTTAAGCCCCCAGAGCTCGGTACAATCTTCGACTTGTCCCGTGTCGTCTGGGGGGCGCTGTGGGGGCCGTGCGCTGGAGCAATCGGTTTGGTTTTATTGCATTGAGTGACGACTTACCGTTTGGCCGACAAGGGTTAGGTAACATGTGTGCGCTCAAGGCGCCCCTCAGCCCGGTAAGGCACACTAAGGCGCCTTAAACCATGGTGGTCTCAAAGTTTCTCGTTGGTTAAATGGGGTTTAGTACTGATACCAATATGTCTCCCTCATCTCCATTGTTGATTTTGCTCGCAAGAAAGTGTCAGTTATAGTCCTTTAAATGTCACTCATAGTTCATCCAGTGTCCCAATAAGGACTAAAGTTACGAACAGACTCTGTTTTGCAAAGGATAGTTACTTGTCTCCGTATGGGCTTAGTTCGCAGTTCAGCAAGGTCAATTTTGTTTCCAACGCGGGTATTGTGCGCCGTATTCCGTTTCCAAAGGTTCCCTGCTTTCCGCTGTCGGCACCTGGGTCATGTACGGGTGACCTGTCAGGCTGTGGCGGACGTTGATTAGTGCAATGGTCCCAGTTGCGGTAGAGCTTGCTATCCAACGAAGGGAGACATTTAAGGAATGTTCAACACGTTAGGGGGACAGTCCCACCAGTTCAGGATGGAAGCATTTTCAATAGGCTACAGAATTGTGGCTTCAGTTAGCTTATACAACTAACAAGCACTGGTAAAGCCAAGGGTACGGGCGTGTTGTAGGTACTGTGGTTTTGCAGTATATATCCAGAGCCAATGTCAGAAGCCGCTAAATAACAGTCTGCCCTTCCCACCGGGTACCAGCCCATGGCTGGGAAAGTCTAATGTTATACGTACTCAGGAAACTTTAATGTAAAAAGAGGCATTGATAAGTACTGCGACAGCATGGTGCCATTGACTACGAGGGCCCTCTGGGGGAACACCTGCGGGCACCATACAGAATTAGGTACCATGCACACTGTGCAGGCGTCCCCCTGCAGCCGAGGGTCGGTATCGGTTAGCTTATGTTGAGACATATTCACCCGTGCTTCTACCAGGGAGGCAGGCGGGTGGTGGTAGTTGCCAGCTAACAGCGTGCTGCGGCACAGTTATGTTTTGTTACACTGCGTTAGTGCCAAACAACTGGGTTTATCGACCTTTTGGCGTCCCAAATTGAGGAAAGGGCAGGTATTTGCACATAACTTCCCCCTGGTTCCACAGACTTGTCTGCCCCCCCCCCCCCCCCCCCGGGTTATCCTTCTGCGGGCTAGAACCAGACAATAGAAGGGGCATCTTTTGGGACTGGGGTCCCGATCACATGGATAGTCAGGCGTGGGGGGAGATGTACCACGAAAGGCATGGTCACTACTTGGGTTCCCCCCCCCAGTTCTAGAGTCAAACTGGGTTGGAGCATTAGTCTGCAGTCCTTGGGTAGCATCCAGCAACCATTCAATCCATGTAAGGACAGTTAGCGATAGATAATTTTCAGCGAGTGGGTGACATACACTGGATAATCTGCGGCTCCGTGCCCCGTGGGCATGCGCGCCTTACAAATACACTGAGCTGCAACCACAAGGGTGCCGAGTGGCAATAAACCAGTAAGGAGGGGTGTCTCTGGCGCCCCAGCTGGGTTGAGCCAGTCCCATCTAGAGGTACGCCCGGGGAAATATGGGGTGCTCCTTTAGGTTCCCATGACCTAGGCAGTGTGCAGCACCTCCCACATCAAGTGTTAGGCACTGGATTACAGACAGTGGGCCCGGTATCGAATCAAACAGATTCTCTGAGCGGTTATGCCTAGGGGGCCTGACCAGAGGGAGCTGAGCGTTTGAAATTCCCATAAGGAATAAGGGATGCAGGGCAAGTGCTGGAGGACAGCTGTGCTCATTGTCTCATACGCCTGTTATGGACATTCCTGTGCACATGGTTTTAGCAAGTAAAGGGACCGTGCCAGGGTTAAGCATTTTCCCCTCGCCGGTATAGCCTAGTTGGCAAGAGGGGGTTGGAATGGTCTTATAACATGTGAGCTGCTGTCCCAGGGATGGAAGACACATGTGTCCAGCCACACACGGTGTTAGAGGGGCGGCTGCCAGCGTGATCAGCAAATAGGTGGGGCATCGTGTGCCAGGGTGTCTGAAACTGTCCCGCCCTGAGTGGGACGGAGCTGAGTCATGTGACGCAGTGGAACTTTGCGGCGTAAGGTGATTAGTGCTTGGCACTACTTCACAGGCGTAAAGGGTGTTTTGGTTTCACCTGACACTAGCTGATCCGAGCTAACCTCAAGGGCTATTGGGATATAGATGGGGCATCGATAACCAGTAGGGATGTTCTCTTTCATCTGATTTGCAGGAGGCTCTAGATAGAGAGTTAGCTGGCAAGACTATAGCTATTTTGGTGGGGGGCCCTGGAGGCAACGGTGGCCGTCTCCAGAGCTGTGGCGGAGTTACATGGCAATCTGGAAGCAAATGGGTACCGAAGGGTACCTCTGCGCGGCACCATAGGGGGTGCCAGAGCCCAGGAGCCTCATGGGAGGTTCCTGGAAAACCGTGTCGGCGCCCCGTTAGTCCTTCAGACAGTTGTGGGCCTGAACAACCGTGGGCTTGCCTTGCTACGCTCTGCCCTGAAAGGGGCGTGAGTAATAAGGGACCGTGATCCGGGAAGAGGATCACCGAAGGGGCAGCACAGATGGGGTTCGCCCCAGTGCTGCTTGGCTCATCAGGCGGGCAGGCGGCCCAGATGGTTGCCTGCCCTTGGATGGCCCGTAAGATAACCCACCATTTTACATAAGAAACCTGCAGCAGTTTCTTCCCCAAACAAAATTTGTGTGGTGTGTTTTATTTATGCGTAGAACATGCATGCTACTGTGGGGGGGGTGGGGAGTGTTGCCTCCTGCTAGCCTGGCACCCGCAGGGTGCCCTAGAAGGGCGGTCCTCTAGTGCCAGCAAGGCACCAGCCCACCCCCTTCCTGTGATTATGGGGACCCCTCGAGGAGGAGTCCCCCTACTCAGGCAGCCAGGGGCTGCGGCTCGCAGGGTGCGTCATTTTCGGGGCACGAGGAACGGGGTGGGGGGTATATAGGTTTCCCCCACCCTCTGTCCTTCCTCTTTTGCGCCCTGGACACACCGTCTCCCACCCTACCGCTTACCCGGCGTGGAAGCAGCGGGGGAGGCATAGAATGTTGTAATGTTGTCCTTTTTTGTTGAAGGCGAAGTTACAGGGCGATCTGGAAGCAAATGGGTACCGAAGGGTACCTCTGCGCGGCACCATAGGAGGTGCCAGGGCCCAGGAGCCTCATGGGAGGTTCCTGGAAAACCGTGTCGGCGCCCCGTTAGTCCTTCGGGCGGTTGTGGGCCTGAACAACCAGGGGCTTGCCTTGCTACGCTCCGCCCTGAAAGGGGCGTGAGTAATAAGGGACCGTGATCCGGGAAGAGGATCACCGAAGGGGCAGCACAGATGGGGTTCGTCCCAGTGCTGCTTGGCTCATCAGGCGGGCAGGCGGCCCAGATGGTTGCCTGCCCTTGGATCGCCCGTAAGATAACCCACCATATTACATAATAAACCTGCAGCAGTTTCTTACCCAAACAAAATTTGCGTGATGTGTTTTATTTATGCGTAGAACATGCATGCTGCTTTGGGGGGGAGGGGAGTGTTGCCTCCTGCTGGTGCTATGAGCTGGTGGGAGCAAAAAACCACAAAAAACCCAAGGGGCCTGCGGCAGGGACACAGTGGGGTCACGCCCTGTCGTGGGGCTTGAGTTTGGATGTTTTGGTCGATCGAGGAGGCAGCCAGGGCTGGGTGCGGCCTGTCAGACGGGAAGAGTCCTAACTCTGCTCTGCTGTCAGCTGCTAGATCCTGCCCTGGGGCACCCCCTAGTCCAGGAGGAAGAGCAGCGCCAACAAAGCCCCAAAACTCAGCTATTTGGAACAACAGGACACACGGAACAATCCTGTGAGGACCCAAAACCACCAACAAAATGATCCAGCAGGAATCCAACTTAGCTCCTGTAGAATTATACCCAAATGTCACCAATCACACCCTGCAATACCCTGGAAAGCAAAAAAAGCTGGAGAGAAGCAATCAGTGGCAAAAAATTACGTCCCTTGCACACATTTGGAAACTGGTCTATAAACTAACTTTTGAGCTGGAAGATAGGAACCGGCATAAAAACCACAAACAAGTCAATCTACACCGGGGCGGATAATGACAAAAAGGAGACCAGGGATTAAAATATCTTCCAGTAAACCCCACCCTCCAAGAAGGTCACCGAAAGACATACCAGCCCAGCATGAGTCAACCCCCGTCGCACTTCCAACATTCAACATCATGACAATTAGAACGTTCTTCACGCCAACGCCTGCCCCACTAAGAGCTCTAACCAAAGGGCAGCCATATAACTACGTCGCTCAGACCATCCCTGGGAGAACAGGAGGACCAATTAGTACAACAGCTAGAAGATGAACAGAGACAGGAACAAAACTCACACCACAGGGAGAAGCTGGCCAATGGAACACTCTCCTGCACCCAGGCCAGCGGACCTGACCATCCACTGAATCTGGATTCCACGGAGAAAGAGATAGGGCACAAACAACCTGAAGTCATAGAAATATCATCTGCGCTGGTTTTACCGAAAGGTGTCATTCATAATACAGAAGGAAAAAACAAGGACCTTTTCCAGGATGAAGGAAGCTGCTTTCACAGTGACTTGTCTTATCACAGACCCCTCCAGCAATGCAGTCTTATAGCCTCAATAAAAGCTCACCCCTCTTGGGACTGGGATGCAACAGACCCGAGGGGGACCTGGCCCCCTTCCATCTATCTGGCGAGACCAAGTATACATCTCAATCGGGAGATCCTAACAAAATTCTCTATTATGTTCTGTAAATACACTGCTGACTGCCACAGTCAACGCCCTCACGTGGCAGACGCAAAAATTGGAAATTCAAATGAACACAAGGGAGGCGGTAGCAACAGCCATAACCCACATAGCAGCTAAAATGGATAAGCTAGATGGTAGATTGGACACAATAAAGACTCAGCATTCAGTTAAGTGCCCATTCCGCCCCGTTGTCGAGAATCTCAGATCTCTGCCAAAATGATTTTCATCATTAGTAACAGAACTGAAACAAAGGCAATTACTGAAAATGGACCACCAGGGCCAACATACAGAGCCATTCAAGCCAAAAACAACTAAATCGACAACATAGCAGGAGCAGACACCCCCCACCACCTCGTCAAAGTTGACAACAGTGAGGAATCAAAATCAAATCCAACATGACTTGACGACAACGGGCAAAGCCACCTATAGTAGAAACAGCCCAATGGACCCCATTGAGATGACCATTGAACCTTGTAAACTGCTATCTAGAAGAGCAAAAAAGCATCCAGAGAATAAAGCAAAAAAATCACCAGACAACGGCACTGCGCAAATGATCTACAACTGCGACTGAAGTTATCAGATAGCAACTCGGGCCTAAAGGTCGATTGCCAATCAAATAGATATAGGGTACAGAAATTCTATCCAAATTTGCAAAGGGCATGTCCATCTGCCAGTCCTGGCAATGACCATCCAACAACGACACCTGCAACACAATCCCCTATAAGATCACGGGACGGCCTTGAAGAAGAGGGGCGGAAGCAAGCCTTACAGTAGTTCAATCACTTTAAACAAATAGACAACAGGGGGAGCGATGATACAGCATGGCATCAAAACAGGCAGTAACAAACAGAGTCGCCACCTAACATAGATAGCACAAGAACAATCCAGCCCCAAATAAATAGTATTGGACCATGGGGGAATAGACCACTGCACGCTCACACCAGTTCAAACATAAGAAACTACCAACCCTTGGAAACACATGCCGTCACCACAAGGACAGGGGACCATGCTCAAAGGAAACCAGAGAATAATATCATAGTTCTCACGCCTGAATACATCTCCCATGGAAAGCATGGACAGATATTAAACAAATTCTCCATTACATTCCAGAGTTAATACCCCTCAAGACAGAAGTCTAAGCTGAGTACAATTTAAGGCCCTGAGCTACAATACTACAAGAGAATCAAAAATAGATACATGGAAAACCAGCGCGTTAGTACAAATGATCGTTGCAGAAAGAGCCCAATTTGCCAACTGGGGAATTAAGGTACATGAAGCAGAAGAAGAAAAATACCCATATATGCTATCGGGACAAGTGAAAAAGCAACACAGTTGCAGAGAAAGTCCATACTAAGGGGTACAACTCCAGCAGCTCCCCTTAAAACATTTTCCAATTTGAGTATACATTTTACACCCACAAATTCTGTAGCAGGGCATAGAATTACTGAAGGAGTAAAAGACGAACATCGCACAAATGAGTCAATGACTGGGATGGGGTGGCGACGAACCCGGTAGGATGGCAACCAAAGTGCTCCTAGCACAAAGAGACTAAATAGATCAATGGGCAGAACGGACAAGGTTTTAAAAGTAATATCCTGGAATGTGTATGGGCTTAAAACAATGCTAAATAACAGGGCTGCCTTTGAATTACTACAGAGAGGAGATCTACTGTGTCTCCAGGAAACCTGGCCACTGTCCCCACTGTTAATCACAGGATTCAAGGAGTTTCAATATCCAGCAACAAGTACAATTTGTTTGGAAGGCCATTTGGGGGACTATCCATATATGTAAGTCTCGGCATAACAATACAGTCAGCAAAATCCCCTGTAAGTACAGATATGGTCCAGGCCATACATCTGCAAGGCCTGAAAATGAATGGGTCCCAAATGGTGATTTTATTGTTGAGTGTGTACCTCAATTGTAAGGATAGCCCCCGATATAGTAAGATGAGGGAACTGGTTGATACATTAGAAGAACTATTCAGCAATTACACAAATTGTGAGATAATAATGGCTGGTGAAATTAACACTCACAACCTGGCAATAGAAAAAGAAGCCACACTACCCAGGAACCGAGCTGGCGACATACTAAACTCATTTTCTAACACCCACCAACTGAGGTCTGTACAAGATGTACAAGACGTCACCCACGCCAGAGTCAAACTCCCCCTGCACAACCATAAATCAACTATTGATTATTCTTTATGAGCAAAGTTCTCTATGAACAAGTGGTCGAGTTCTCAAAACCAAAGGAGCAGACTGGTGACCATCTTCCTCTGCTCACGGCAATCTCTCTACAAGTACACAGCACCAAGTGCATAAACATCCTGGGTTCTTCCAACAGGGAAGAAATTCATACACTATTGAGACGACTGAAGTGGAATAAAATTGACACATCTGGTTTGGCAGCCTGGAAAACAAGTTGGCTGACAACTAACAGCGGCCACACAGAGGAAAACCTATTTCTAAAATGGCCAAATGTGGCATCGGAGTTGTACCACCTGCAGCTGGACAAGCCAGCAAACTCTCGGTTGGGGTCCAAAGAAAGGGCGTGTTGCCAACACCAACTCCACTGCACTCAATTTCTACAATGTAAGAGAACACTGAGACAGGCCAATAGTATCCATAAATGGTTGGGCGACGAAGCGTCACATCACAAGTGGATCTCAGCCAGGAAGGAATACGCACAAGAGAAACATATGGAATTTTAAAAACAACACAAAGAATCCTAATGGCTACATGTCTATAGTCTTCAAATTCCAAGCAGAATTTTGGCAATATATTAACACACTGGCAGGGCATGGCCACGACCGACAAAAAGGAGTTTCAAGTCATACATGGATCAATCATGTGAAAACATTGTACTGCAAGGCGTCCATCAGAACCCTTCCAAACAATCAATCACTAGTCAGCAGAGGGAAACAGCATTTACAATGCTGCTGTTAGCACGCAGGTAGGTAACAACGCGGTCGTTTCAATGACTGTGTTGTTACCACGCGTGGCTTTACAACGCAAGTCGTTTCTACGACTTGCACTAGGTGGCGTGCAACACCAGGGAATGTGTTGGATTTCAAGTCCAACACATTCCCTGCTGTTGCGCTAACTGCAGTATGAATAGTCATTTATACTATTCCTAAGTCCAGCGCGCCATCTAGCGCAAGTCGTAGAAACGACTTGCGATGTAAAGCCACGCGTGGTTACAACTCGGTCGTTGTAACTCGTACATTCGTCAGCAGAACATCACCGGATCAAAAATTGGGGAAAGGCAAACAACTAGTGAAGATGCAAACACACCTAATTTGCACAACTGTGTGCTGACAATATTAAAGAACATCAGAAGTAACGGAGCCCCGGGTCCCAAGTCTACCAGGAAAGCTATTTAAAGAGGACTGCAAGCTCTGGGCAACTATACTTGCCCCGCTATATCAGTTTTGCAGGATCGACGCAACAATTCCTGAAGACTGGATACAACCTATTCACAAACAAGGCGACACCGCAGATCCCAATAATTACAGGATGATAGCCCTTTTGGATATTGAGGCAAAGGCAAGTCTCCTTTTACAGGAAATACTACTGGTGTACCAATCAGGATTCAGGGTCAGAGCCTCACCATTAGACAACATTCTAGCCTTGGCCTACCTGGTCGAACAGGCCACCCAGTAAATCAGCGTCCTCTTTTTGCTTGTTTTGCGTGCCACCACAGAATTCGACTGCTTCAACGGTAACTTCCTTTGGCAAAAATTACAAGACTGGGGGATCCCAAGTGTTGGAGCAAGCCATCACAAGTACGCTGCTGAATGCCATTATTGCTGGATACCTGTCAAAGTAACCAAGAAAGTAGCAACAAAGAATGTGTTTATGAAGCAGGGCTAAAACAAGGCTGTGTTTTGTCACCTCTGCTATTTGATTTATATACTGATTTATATACTGCAGACTTGGGTAATTCAATATCAACAGACAACCTGTTAGAACATAAAATTGGGCAGACTAGATTGTTTTCAATGCAGTACGCAGACAATATGGTATTAATGGACCACACAAAGACAGGGCTGCTAAGAGCAATAGATGTATTAAGCATTTATAACAACGCCCATGACCTAACAGCCAACACCCATAAAACAAAAGTAGCATTCTTTAGAAAACATACCAACAAACTTAAACATCATTGGAGATTGGGCAAGAGGGAAATAACCACTACATCCAAATAAAATTATCTGGGGGTCTGGTTTATGAGAAATGGCATGCCCACTGAACACATTTCTTCTACAGAAGCAAAAGCTAAGCCGGTGACGTACGCCTTGTGCAAACTTAACTCCAAATTGTATAGTCCATCTACTGAGCCAATCCGAAAGGTTATAAAAGCTAAGCTACTACCCTCAATTTCTATGGGCAACTAGTCTTTCCCGGGGCGCTGTCAATATCATGGACCCTGCCCACTGCAGCGCATTAAAACAGATTTTCCAAATTCCTCCTCACCCACGGAATGCCTTGGTATGGCTGGAGTTCGGCCTAAGTAAACAATCCTACTAACACTGGGCATCCAGCATCCATTACGATCCTCCAAACTCTATGAAGGCATCCCTGAAAGAACATTTTACAAAAGGCAAAAACCCCTGGACAGATTTTCTAGCCACTGCCTGTATTAACTAAATCTTGACATGCCCATCTGGGGAAATTTTAGCCATCAACTGGGAATTTTAACAAGCATTGGCATAGCCAATAGGTCTCGCCTTTGGGACCTTATAAGTGTTTAGCCATGCAACAGTTGCATAACTATATACTTATAAGGTCCCAAAAGCGAGACCTATTGGCTATGCAAAGCGGCCGTGCGGCCGCGAAAGTGAACGTGAAATTGATTGCGATCCCAATCAAACATCAAAGCGGCCGTGGGGCCACAAAAGTGAAAGTAATCACGGTAAAGCGCGGCGCGCGCGCCCGCCCACATGCACCGTAGCACTAGGCTGGCCTGGTAGCACTTTTTGGAGCCCTCTCAATAAGTCCCGCCAGACCAGCGCATGCGCTGGGTCAGGCGAGACCTAAAAACGATATTAAAGAAACAAGTAAGACTTTTATCTAGGCAAGAAGACCTGGGGCTGATAGAAACTTCTAGAAGTAATATTCGGGTCCTAGTCAGCTCCTACAAGGACAAATTAAGCCAGCTGTATCTAAACTCTACACTGAATTAATTAATTTAAAACACATTTTGCCAGTCAGAGTCATGGTTTGGCCTACAAAAGATATCAATATCCCACTGGAAATCCCTCAGGACGGTCACCTCTTGTCGACTGTGCCACAAGTATGGGGCGACCTTGGCTCATCCAGTCTGCATGTGACATATTTGATGTATGCACGCTGCACTTTATTAAAGCCACTGCTTCTTAAATAGGCACTTGCACTTGCTCAGAAGCAATGGGACTTCTTTTTAATCTGGAGGCCCCAATGAAACTTGCAAGGCAAGCAAACTTTGCACGACAACTTCAAGGACTCATAGGCAAAAGCCCATCTCTGGTCTGAAGGCATACCGAAAGTTACATGTTGTGGTCATATATCACATCTTAGCGTTTTTTTATTTTTTCCTTGTTTAAGTGTATTATTTCGAAATCAACTAAATGAAATGACTTGTTGATGTTTTAACTAAGAACGAATAAGGTTCCCGAAAGAATATAAAGCGTATGATTTTTTGTAACAATTTTTTATTCATTTAATGTATTCATTCACATCATGAATGGGGCCAACCCTCCTCCTCTTCTACCTCAAGTCACCCCGCTATGTTGCTCCTCAGTACATAATTTTTCTCCTCTCATATAGTGCCTGATGTACAACAACATTTTCTGGTCACAAATCCTGTAAGTCCGAAAACCATAACGTTTGAAACCAAAAGATAACTTTTTACAATGTACAGAATCCAGATTTTTTTAAATAATTTAATGTATTCATTCACTTCATGAATGGGGCCAACCCTCCTCCTCTTCTACCTCAAGTCACCCCGCTATGTTGCTCCTCAGTACATAATTTTTCTCCTCTTATATAGTGCCTGATGTACAACAACATTTTCTGGTCACAAATCCTGCAAGTCCGAAAACCATAACGTTTGAAACCAAAAGATAACTTTTTACAATGTACAGAAGTCAGATTTTTTTTAACTCGTAAATGGGCTTTTTTGACCCTTTCAAATAGGATAGGGTGTAAAAGGCTGTCGGCCTCGTGTGTGTCAGATGTTAATGTATGTATCAGTTGTTTGAGAAGTCGATTGCAGTGCAAATTGATCAGTTACGGACCACCGAGCTGGAAGGTTAACTCATTTGCAGAGACAGCTGTGCTTATCAGCCCTCTTTAGGAAACACGTCGAGCATCCTCGTGGGAGCAATCTTTCGCCCAGGGATCCATGGATGCTCCCACCGATGTCACCCGTACATGGCAGCATTTTTTTCTTTTTAAAAAAGACACCTGCCCCTTTAAGAGACAATGCAGGCTGTTTTTTTTCTAGATATGTTTTCATGCAAGGAAAGAGGACATTACCTTGGAAGTCTGATTTCCCTCGCGAGCTTCCATCTAAGGTTCACAGTCATTTACACAAAATGCTCTGTATCAATGGCAAAAGAATAAGACGCAGTTGTCTTTTTATTTATCAATCCACAATGAGCGGCGTCACTTGAATTGGTAAAATAAAATAAAAAATGCCAGTTGCTCTAAAGTGCATTGCTTAAACTGGAGTGGTCCAGCAGCAAATGTGAAATGCTGGGCTAAAAAAAATTATTTGAAGGACTACGAGGGATGGGGGAGCAACAGCCAGTGGCGGCTCTTCGGCTTTGGTGGGGGAGTGCCGCTCCACTGCTCACAGAGCAGTGTAAAAGAAAAAAGAAAATGATAATAACTGAAGTTATTTATTTTTAGTATTGTCACGGGCGGGGCGAGGCTTGGCTCCCCTGATGTCAGGGAGGAGGAGTGGTTGCTGCACTCTAAAGTGCGCATGACGCTTTGTCCGGCCGTTTCGGGCCGGCCATACACACTTTGCATGCAGCCGCGGTCGGTAGTAGGAGTTCCTGCAGGGCGGTGACGTGGGGAGGGGGAGGGGCAGGGTGGGGGGTAGTAAACTATGGATTACGGAGAATTACAGGTAAGTAAACATATAAATTAATAAAACGAATTTCGTTGCATGCACTGCATCCCCAAATGCGATGTAGTGCACGCAACGAAATTCGTTTTATTAATTTATATGTTTACTTACCTGTAAACCTCCGTAATCCATAGTTTACTACCCCCCACCCTGCCCCTCCCCCTCCCCACGTCACCGCCCTGCAGGAACTCCTACTACCGACCGCGGCTGTTTGCATGCCCAGGCCCCCAGCCCCTGCATCAGTGCCGAACCACGGCGCTCAGACCAATCACAGCGCTGCATTGCAGTGTTGTGATTGCCTGTGGGAGAGACGGAGGAGTGACGTGGTGAGATCAGGTAAGTGATTTTGTTTTCAACTCACGTCCACCCCACCTCCTTCCCCCATCACCCCATACTGTACCAGCCACCACTGGCAACAACAAAGGAGCAGGTGGGTGGAGCAGGTGGGGGAAGGAACAGGGCAGTTCCGGATTACCAAATAGGCAAAGTATGGCCCCCACTCATTTTAGGGACCCACCACAACAGATCAAAATAATATTGATTTGAGAAAATTACAATCCAGCTTTCTTAAAGAGTTTCCAAAAGATATTAAAAAATTGCGAGGGGATGCCCCGAAATGTTGTCTGCCTAGGGCCTCCACAGGGTGTAATCCAGCACTGAACCAGGGACTGGGCAGTGGGAGAAGCGAAAAGCAGCACATGAGGGAGACAGCAACATGGGAGGTAAGCACACAAGAGAGAGAGCAATACGGAGCTCGGTGGCCAGGGGGGCACACAAGATAGAGCGAGAATCACACTAAGAAGCGAGCAACACGAAGTGCGGGAGCAGTATTTGATGGGGGGAGAATCGAGCACACAAGGGACAAAGCTGGAAAACACATGCACCATCATGGAGTGCTTAACAAAAAGAAAAAGTAGCAAACAGTGGAAGGATATCCGTTAAAATCATGAAAAAGAGCCTTTGTTCAAAGGGAGGGGCAAACCTAAAAAGAGGAAGACAAACCATAGAACTAGAAGAAAGCAAATGAGAGTGACAATAAAGCCAACCGGTGGTAAGCAATAAGTGGGCCTTAAGCCCAATGTAAGTTTTCGGTAAGCCCACAAAAGGTCTTTCGCAATAAGACAGCTTGTGCTGTGTGGTAAGTGAGACATTAAAAGGAGAAGAACCATGATTTAAATACATCAGGGCCTGCTCCCTAATGCTTGACTCTATTCCCTGACCTCTGATGCTGGGGTTTGCCATTAGGAACAGGAAGATCTTTCTTGATCAACAGCGTGCTCGACGATCCTATATTTGTGGGGTTTTCCAGAGTTTCATTTGAGATTTTACACACGTGGAGCCTCCTCCCATGAGCATTCCATCCACATCAATCTCTGAAAGACTCATCTTAAGACCAATGCTTTGTGGTCATACTAATGCCTGTTGATCCTGAGGCATCAGTGCCACAACCCTCATGCCAAGGCACAATGAGCCCTGCAAAGAATTATCACCAGTGAAGTGAAAAAAGCACCCGGCTTCTGCAGGTAATAGGGAGGAGAAGAAGCTGAGGCACAAAAGTCTGCATGCCTGGCTACCCTCAGTGCCCCTTCATTAGAGAACACCTACTAAAGACTGAGGATTCACATCTCTTCCTTCTCGAGCCAGTATGTATGTATGCATGTATGTATGTATGTACGTGTGAATATATGTATGTACATTCTTTATGCGTTCCGAAGTAACGTGCTACTCACCGAAAAATCACTTCTACACCCCATCAAGGGTAGCAAGTGCTATATAAATGCAGACCTTTTTCCCTTCTCTAGCCCTCCACTATCCTTCTCAATCCTAATAACTGACTAACATATCCACCACTCAAATTACGTTCATATTTTCACTATACTAATTCACCACTAATCTTTTCTGGGTTCTGGAGTAGCGTGCTACTCGCCAAAAAAGCGTTTCAACGCCTTGTAAGGGGTAGTGAGTGCTAAATAAATGCAATTTGAATACAATACAATACATATGTGTGTATGTATGTTTTGTGGCTTCTAAAGCGCAAACCGAGCTGGCTAATAACATAGCAAACAGCAGTAAGACGCTAGCTCATCTGAGGTAGTGTACACTGAAGAGGATCTTGTGTGGACCAGTCCACCCAGCTCACCAGTTCAGGAGGTTAGGCCTTTGGGTCAGTACCTATTAGCTAACTCGAGGCGATGGGAGCTGATCAAATAGAACAATCCCTTATCCCAAATGAGGGGCATCCTGAGGACTCTCCATCAAAAAATACCTGAAAGCCTGGCCGAGCCGGGCAAGGTAAGCACTTCTCGTTAACATCCTGCCCTGGGATCCAGCAACAAGGTTTCTTCCAGGTCGTGTATGACTAACATGCGTGATCCTTCGTGTCCGTCTTCTCAGATCCTCCTGAGGGACAGACAGCTTCACACCGGTGGTTTTCAAACAGGCCACGTCAGCCTTGGGATGACAAAGTTCACTTTTGAGATCTTTGGCAAGAATTCCATCATGAACACATTATTCGGAGAGCTCATGGTAGGGATGCAGCTGGTTACCGTAGTAGACACGCCTACTGAGGTGACCTTTTCCTCAATGGCTCTTTATGTGGCTCTGCGTCAATGTGTAAGCTCGGTACAACTCCTCATCCAGCCCGGATGCCAATGCCTCGAGTCGCAGTCACTGTAATTTCAATTTCCCAGAGCTCAGAATTTGTTTCCAACAATTCCAGTCTCCCACATGGGTGATCCTGCAAATTCTTCTTTCTGGCAAAGTGAGGGTGGGTCTCCAGCAGAGGCCTTCCTTCATTATTCAAGGTGCTCAATCTTTAATCACATCCCACCCAGTGGAATGCAGAAACCCTCAGGGCTTCAAGCTAACAACCTCTGTTCCAGTCAGGACCCCCCCCCCCCACACACACACACAAACACACACTAATGTGCTCGAGCTGAAGTCTATCTTCCTATTGCTGAAGGCCTTCTTCATCCCTTCCCTGGGAGTGGCGTGACTGTGTGTCCAGGCACAGCACACTTATGATTGATGTCAAATGACAAGGGAGAACTCATTCAGCAGTCTGGGTCGGGAGGTAGGCTGGATCTGTGGGCGTTATACTTTCAACCACCCACCAAGAGGGGGTTCGGAACATGCAGGCATTGAGTTCCTGAACTCCATGTACAGGTGGCTTCTTTCTAGTGTTTGAGGTGCGGCACCACTGTGTTCTGCCTTAGAAGGCAATGAAAGTGTTCCCCTTGTGTGTATTGGGTGGGCAGAGAGTTCTGGGGCCAGGAGGGGGAGTTCCCGGTCAGTGTGCCCTAAAATGTCCTCAGCCCCTTCATTCACCTGGTGCTCGTTTCCAAAGTGATCCATAGGAACGGAGGAGAAGAGTGTAGAAGATGGTGGCGGTGCCATCCACCCTCCTCTGGACAAACAGGTTTCGATTCTAGAACTTTCTGCATTTGACGTCAGCGTTCCCTTCCTTCATCCAAAGATGGCCGACTGGCTATCACAGAAGGGGAGCACGGTGCTCCGCCCATCTTCCGCCATCCATGAGCTTGAACGGTTGGAACCCGAAAAGCCAGTCAATTGGGCATGTCCCAATCTAACATTTTTATCCTGATGCCTGTCAAAAAATAATAATATACTAATAATAATCCTTATTTGTAAAGCACGAATATATCACCCCATATGGTTTCAAGGCGCTAGGGGCTGTCAGGGAGATTAAGTGAGCTATTGCCCAGAGTCACATGGTACTGAGCTGAGCTGCCGATCGAACTGTGATCCCCGCGCTCTGGAGTCAGCCGCTCTGGTTGTTGCGCCACACCTCTCTCCACAAATCCTACAATTAGAAGCAGTATCAGGGGAAGTAGCCGCATGTCCATCACTGGCTATAGACAGAGGTGTTTTCATTGTTTTGTGTACTTTGAGCCAAGTCATTTCTCATGTTAAAACCTGGTTAACTCTTCTGGAGATCCTAAATGCGATATAAGCCAACACAGACCCAGGACCGGGAACTGAATGTTTTGCCCCTTCCGAATACCATAGTGTAGTTCCACTTTGATGGCTGTTGCACTTGTTTCCTCCAGTTTACCCGGTCCATCCCACGTGTGCTTTAAATGTGGTATTCTCCATTTTCTCACAAACGATGTGAGCCTTCAGTAGTCGCAAGTAAGATTGGATTTTTTTAATGCAGCATGCAGAGTTGGCGTGCATCAAACTCTTGCCTATTCTGAAGTAGACACAACCTCTCATAAGGCTAAGGTTGACTCTGAAACTCTGTTCCCCTTTCTTTGCAAACTCCTACATCAACTGGAAACTATAGAGATAGAACCACCCTTATGAAGAGTCCTGAATAGTGCAGTCCTGGCAGGAGCTTATATGCTTCGGACCAACAGTGACATGTGCAAAGGCTTTGAGGTCTTGGAGGATGGAATGTCTGAGGCACCAGAACATTCAGTGGATAGAAAGCAATGTCTGGACCAGGTGAAAATATCCTTAATAAAGGTATAAATAAGCAATAGAAAAACCAATAGGTCTGGCTCTGGCCACCACCCATTTGATTTTTTTCTGTGCTTGTTTTGCTTTGTCATGCTTTTCGCAAAACTTTGTTGTTGGCGAAGCTGCCAGGACTTGTCAATATAAACAAAAACATTGGATAAAAGCTAAAATAGTTTTGATCTCCAAAAGCACACATTTCCATAGTAGTCCCTTGCACTTTATGGACCTACTTTGGGCTTGGATGGTCTCCTTGTGAAAGGGTAAAATGCTGTCACTTACAGCGAAGTTAGCCAATGGATCACCCTTTGCCGCTTGCTGTATGCTTTAGTGGGTAGAAGAACAATGTCAGACCAATATCTGAAGAAGGCTTGTTGTAAGCCTCTATATCTAGGAACATTATATATCACATTTTAGTAATACCAAAAGGTCTTGGCTAGCTTCAAAACTAAACAGAAATGGTAAACACCCTATCAGTAGAGAGTTAATACGCACATCAGAAACTCATTACCCCCAGGTCCCTCCTGTCCTCGTCCCATTCATGACAAAGAGGCGATAACCATCTCCCGACAGAAAAAAAGAATAGAGGAATGCTGGGACCCTAACCCCAACCCCTCCCACTGGGAGTGCGCAAGCAGTACTTACCCAGCATTCCACCTGTTCTTTTTTCTGTCTGTGAACAGGAATGGGACGAGGTGCTGGTGCTGCTCCTGCTAGGCTTGAGTGGCAGTTTTCTTCGGTACCCCGTCCGGCTGCCTGGCTCTTCTGGACAGCGTGTGTGCTGTTCAGCCTCTGGCAAGCCTGGCTTGCCGGGGGGCTTGGTTTTCCGGCTGGCTCTTGAGGTGCGCAGCAGCCTGCCCTTTGCGGCTGATGCGCCGGCCTCCCGGTCATTTCCAGGTTGGGGGTGTGACTTCCTGAGGCCTAGCCGAGTGGTTGACGTACCTCGGTCACTGGGTGACTCTTCCTGTTCCTGCTTCCCTGGCGAGGTTGCTGGGTGTTAGCCTTGGGCTGACTGTGGAGGTGGGGGCCTTGTTCAGAGTCTGCTAGCTCCCCTCCTCGATGAGTAACACATAGCGGTTTTCCTGCTTTGTTCTGTGCCAGGTCTTGGCCAACTGGCCTTGAGATGCCGACCTCAGGGCTGGGGAGCCTTGTTCGGGTCACGGCATTGGCTCTATATCATGTGGTCCAGGGCGAGCCATGTACTCTCCCCATGCCTACCACAACTGCGTGTGTCATTCACTGCTGCTCATTTCACTTTAGCGCTGGTGCTCGTGCTGGGGTGCTGGTGCTGTGCTCCGGAGTCCACCTGCTCTTATTGGGCAATGGATTATTATTTGGGGCCTGCAGTCATGCCACCGTGGGTGTCCTCGGGGGTGCCTCTGTTTACCTCATGTTTGCGGTGCTTTGGGGACGATTACCCCTCCTTTGCAGTGGCTTGCTGGCTGCAGTAGCAGGATTTGATGTTGTGGTGCCTAGTTCATGTGTGGCGGGGGGCTCTGATATTCTTGTGGTTCTGGGCTGTTCTCTTCCTCTCCGTGCCTTACATTGCCTGGATCTATCTGTCATGCCACTGGTGCACATGTACGGAGCTTTGTTGTCTTCTGCACCTGGTTTTGGCCTCCAGCCAATCCTCCCTGGTCGCCCCTGCTCTGGTCTGCTGTCAGTGGTTGGGCTGGGTTGGGCCTGGTTCATTCTTGGGCCTACCTTATTTGTGTCTGTTCCCCTCTCCGGGGTATGTGGGTGTCCGCCTGGGGTTCCCCCATGATGTTGGGTTTGTTCCCCCTGCAGTGGTGCCTTTGTTTGGTGTTCTTCTTGCTTTGGCCCTCCGTTGGCTTTTCTTCCCTGCCCTCAGGGGTTCGGTTGGGTAAAGCCTGGTTGGTCTCTGGTTTGGGGTCTGCCGGGTCTGGCCCGTACTGTAGGCCTTTTATTTTGCCTCTGGTGGGCCGTCTGGCCGGTGGGTCGTCTTGGCCTGCGGCCATGACTCATTGAGTCCTCCTGCTCTCTTCTGCTCTCTGTGGTTCTGCTGGTTTGGGCATGGTTCCTTCCTGGTTTGGTGTCCCCCTGGGGGCCAAGGTGCTATCTGCTGGGGGTTGCCCGGGCACTTGGGGCTGGCTGTGTTGCTGGGTTTGGCTTGGTCTTGGCCTGGTGGTTGGCTGGTACCTCTGCAGTTGGGTCCTGGTCTTTGTGGGGTGAGGTGGTCCTGCCGTTTGTGGGCTCGGCCCACTGTTCTTTGCCTGGGCGACCACTCCTGACTTCCCTGCGTGCCCCCCTTTGGCCCACTCCTGTTGTTGGTGTCGGTCTGTGAACATTCCCGTCACTCCATCATCTCTCTCTCCCCCCTCACACCCCCCCGGGGTGCGGTCATGTGGGGTTTGTCTTGCCGCTTTGGGTGCTTGCTCACCTTGCTGCTGGTTTTCCCGGTGCCTGTGGTGGTGGTTCGGGCAGGGTTTTATGCCTCTGGCATCTCGGCTCCCTCCTGTTCCTGGGCTGTTGCCCCTCTGCAAGCAGCTCTGTTTTCTGGGTCCATGTTTCCCTGTTTTGTGGTCCTTGTGGCCTCTTGCTCTCCTCCGTCTTGTTATGTCTTTGCCGGCTGGCCTGCGGCGGGCTGTCGCTGTGCTTTGGGTTCTAGTTTCGGTTCTGTCCCTCTTACGGTATCTGCTCCCTTGTTGGGGGGTGTGGGCTGTTGTCCTCCGAGTGCGCATGTCTCCCGGTCTGGTTGTGGGGTTTTGGCTGTTGCCTCTGTTTTCTGTTGGGGCGTTGCTGTTCTGTTCTCGGCCCTCGCTCGTCCGTGCCTTTGAGCTGTTGCCTTGTTTGGGTTACGGTTCTGTGTGGTCTGTCGATGCTTGGTGAAGGGGCTCTGCCGACCTCCCTGCCCTTGGCTTTTGCTTTTGAGCTGCATGGTCATTCCCCGGGTGCGTGTTGGGCCCTTGTGTCCTCCTGGCCGGGCGGGTTGCATGGCTTGGGCCCTGGCTTCCCAGTTTTGGTGGTCTTACTTGTGGCTGGCCCTTGGGGGGGTTTCCCATGCTCCTGCCTTCCTCTGGTGCATGCTGGGCCATGACTTTGGTGTGCCTGTGCGGTCTGCTTGGCTTGTTATTGCTTCTGTGGCTTGGCTGGTTTTGGTGCTGTGGCTGTTGGCCCTGTCCTGCACCTTCCGGGCCTGTGTGGGTTCCGTGTTGGTGGCCTCCTTTCTTGGCTGGCCTGTCTGTGGCTCGGTTGACTGGCCGCTTGGTCCCTGTGGAGGCGTTTCTGGTGGTCTTCTTGTTTTCTATTGTTTCTTTTGGTCTTGGCCCTTCTACTGCTGGTGATGGGGCTCCCTTGGGGTGCTTCCTTGGTGTGGTCCTGGGTTCTCTGGACCGTTTCCTCATCTGGCTTTTCGCTTGGTGGGGCAGTTGTGCCTCTTCTCCGGTGTTTAGTGTATGTTCCTTCTCAGGGGCTGTGATTTCCTGCTCCTGTCAACCCCGTGGTTTCCGTTTGGGGGGTCCTCCTAGGGGTGTTTTGTTTGGGGTTGCCCTGGTCTTGGCGGCCTTAGGGGTTCGCCTCGCCCACCCATACTGTTCTGTCCTTTCATGTCTGGCCCCAGCTTGGGTTGGGTCCGGGGTCTGGTGGTTTACGCTTCTTTGCCTTTCCTTTGGTTTGGCTCTGTTGCTGGCCTTGTTCTTGGTGGGGTGTTGGGGCCTTCCGGAGTTCTGGTCTCTGGCTTTTCCTCTGTCCTTTCCGGTTTGGTTTGGTTTGGTGCTGGGCTCTTGCTACCTGGTCCTCCTAGTTGGCCTTTCGGCCCTGGGGGCTTGCCTTGTTGGGCTGTGTTCAGGGGGTTGTCTGAGTTTCCTGGCCTTCTGGTGTGTGTCTTGGCTTTTGTCTCTTGGCGTGTCCGTGGTCTGCCGCTGTGGCTCCTTCTCCCATGCTGGGTGCTTGGCAGTTGTACTGTGTGGGTTCTCCTGTTTGGTGCTGGAAGTTACTGCCCTGGGGCCTGGTGCTCCTCTGGGGGTTTCAGTAGCAGTGTCCTCTGGGCTCTCTAGGGTGCTGGTTCGGTCTGGGGGGGTCTGGTGTATGGTCGGTGCTTCCCACCTTTCTGGTTTGGTCTGTGTGGCCCTGTCCTTGGTTGGTTTCTTGGGTTTGTGTCTTGCCCTGTTGGCAGGCCCTTTTCCTCTTTCTTTTTTGGGTTGGAGAGTTTGTCCTGTGGTTGGCCCTTTTTCGCCCTTCGTGCCTGGTTGATCAGGGATTGTAGGATCTTTCCTTTCTTCACCTTATCTTCCTTTGGGGTTGCTTGGTTGTCTGTTTGGCTTTCAGGGCTCCATTCCGTTCTGGCTAGGGATCGCTCTGTGTATGTTCTGCTGCCTGATCATGGTGGCTGCCTGGTGGTGCTGAGCTTGTCTGCCTTTTGTCCGGTAGGCATCCTTGTGGGGTTTTTTGTGTCCTGTTGGGGCTTCCTTTTTTTTGGTTCTCTGGCTTGGGGGTCCCTCAGGTGTGTCTCCTTTTCGGCCTTGGTTTCTTTGGCTTGTTGCCTTTGTGGCTTTCTCCCTTCAGCTTGGTGGTTTGGGGTTTGACTTTCGTGGGGCCTGGGTGCTCTGTTTCTTATTTCTTTGGTTGGCTGCCTCCTTGGTGTCGATGTCGCCTTCGGCTTTCCGGGTTCCCAGTTTCCGGGCCTTGGTTGCGTCCATGTTGGACTGGTCCTGGCGTGCTGGGGGGTTTTGGCCTCCTGGGTATTTTTTTGTGTGGCCTCCTCACTGTCCTTCTGTTGTTGGTGGCCTTTGGGGGTTTCTTGGCGGGTTCTCATCCTTCCTTGGTGGTTCGGTGGTTCCTGGTGTGTGTTCACTGCCCTCTGGGTGGTGGCTCTGTTTTTTTTGCTTTGGTCGTTTCCTGCTTGTTTCCTGCTTGTTTTGTGCGGCCCTGCATTTTGGTGGGATACTTTCCGTGCTGTGTGCTCTGCCTGTTCCCTGCATTTCTCCTTTTTTCTTTCCATGGGTTACTGCTTCTGGTGTAGCTTCCTGGGTGTGCTTGGTGATTTTGGGAGGCTGAGTTTCTGGCTTTGGTATTCTCTCCTTTGTCATTAATGGGACGAGGAAAGGAGGGACCTGGGGGTAATGCCATATTACTTACCAGTAATCTTCATTACTCCTGGCCCTGTTGTACTCATCCCATTCTACCTCACGGACGGCCGGCCTACCTGTTGAGCTTGGTAGTTCAGGTGGAATGCTGAGTAAGTACTGCTCATGTACTCCCAGTGGGAGGGGTTGGGGTTAGGTCCCACCATTCCTCTGTTCTTTTTTCTGTCGGGAGTTGGTTATCTCCACTTTGTGACGAGGACAACGGGACCAGGAGTAATGAAGATTACTGGTAAGTAATAGGGCATTAGAATGAAGCAGCAACAGTTAATATTCTTTGTGCTTAGACATCTGTATCTTGTATTAGTCCCTCAGGGACTGTTTATCTCCATTATGAAGCAAGAAATAGCTCCACAGGGAAACCAAAGGACTTTTGAGTTGTGACGATTATAGTCATCTTCAATCCCCTTGTACAGCCACGAGCCGAATGATACTGAGATCCTGTGTGTTAACACTAAGCGGGAGCAGTTCTAGCAAGGAGTATTGCGGAATGGGGTGTGTTGGAATAAAACATTCTACATGCAGCTTTTTCATGCAGATTACAGAGGCGGACAACGGTGGACACACTGACCGCACTTCACCTGCAGTGTTCCCTTAGTGTGATCATCAATTGTCAATTAGGTTTGGTGTTCACAGACTACTCCAGCACCAGCCGCTGTTTGGTGCTAACTGCAACGCAGAGAGATACTGAGCCCAAAAGTGGAGTGGTGCACCACCTGTTATATGTGAAAGGAGTAGTAACAATAGAGATAGTGGTATAGGTGATAGGTTACAGGTGCCTAAAGGTATATTCACCAAATATTATGAATAACAGCTTTAGTTATTTTGGTGCTTAAAGGTTAGAGAGAACCACCCGCCTCTCTAAAGTTTTGTGGCAAAAGCAACAAATAAATGTACATTAATATCCAGGCACACATAAATTATTACTGAACTTTCTTCATATGACATAGTATTATGCAAGGTACAAAGAATCAATCCATTTCTTTCTGTTTTTCTCTTGTTTTTCCTTATTTTTAATAGTTCTTCATGTTTTCAGTCAATATGCAGTTCCCAAGCCAACACGTGTTTCGTCGCCTCAGTAGGTTGTACATGCGACTTGATCACGGCTGAAAAGAATCGGTATATGTAGATTTGAAGTGAGGCGATAATTCCAAGCCACACTGGTTCTGTGGCGTGAGGAGAAAACCCTGTAGGGACTGTAGGGCCGTTTTCCGTTAAGTATTCTTTACTTTGTAGAGAGATTTCATATCTGTATTATGTGAAGAGTCGAGCCTCCGATACGCGTACTACACTCCTCAACGCCGGACTCCAAAATGCGAGTCAATGTGGAGTCCGGCGTTGAGGAGTGTAGTACGCATAATACTATGTTATATGAAGAAATTTCAGTAATAATTTATGTGTGCTTGGGTATTTAATGTATATGTGAAAGGAGTTGTTTTCAATAAGTATCACAGTCTTTTTTGAATTTGTTTTTTAGACAGTCTTTTATTGTGAAGATTCAAATGTAGAAAATGTCAGCCAACGCGTTTCGTTCATAGCAATGAACTTCTTCAGGGCAAAAGTATTTGTGCCGTCTGAGTTGTGGTGATCATAAACAGAGCAGCTGCGAGGGCCCTCTTCACAATAAAAGACTGTCTAAAAGACAAATTCCAAAAGACAGTGATACTTTTTGAAAACAACTCATTTCACATATAACAGGCGGTGCACCACTCCACTTTTGGGCTCATGCAGCTTTTTCATAATTAGGAGTCTTTCGTATAGGGGACTTGTTTATTTAGCCAGCAATCCAAGCTGTCATTATTGACTCTGGAAGGAATTACCCACCTGATGTACTTAGAAATAGCGTTCTTTTCGGGGAGAGGAGGTCATTTATAGTCTTTCTTCTACTCCAGGTTGTTCCGTATTTAGACCTGATGAAGATCTATTTAGATGTCAAGAAAACCTACGCTTCATAAGGGGGTAGAAACGTTGATGGTTTTATATGCTGCCCGTATTGAAACTCCAATATTGGGGCATCTAAGGACAGATCTAAATTAGCACATTGATGAAAGACTTTATATTGGTATATATTGGGCCAGTGCATCAAAGAATCTGATTTGTTCTTTTGTTTATATATGCAGTCACTTTTTGTGGTGCGCTGGACCGGCACTTTTTAGGTCTCGCCTAGCATTGCTGCGCACATGCGCAGATCGCTCGGTGAGATTTAATGCAGATGAGTACTTTCTTGAAAAGTGCTAGAAGCCCTGCCCCTTATTCCCATTGGCTCGCGTCACTGTTTATGTTAAACGGTGCGCTGCCATTGGAAATAAGGAGTCCGGGGTGCCTCCTTTTCGGTTTTTTGGCCGGCCCACCCGGACTGGCTCGCCTGCATTACGGCTGTCGTGACGAAGTTTCTTATCAGAAGCTTCGTCACGCTGCCTTGCACGCGCCAGTCTGGTTCTTTGATTGGGCCAGACAAAAAAGGAGACATGGCGCTGCGTGTTTATGTTGCATCTCGCTTTCATTTAAAAGTGAAAGTGCGATGCGAAAATTAACAGCGGATGCCTGGCGAGCGTTTGTCTTCTCTGCTTCTCAGTGGAAATCTTCCACCTACGTGCACAGAGCTTTCTCGGTTACTGGGGCCAAGATGTCAAATCCAGTTCCCTTTTTATTGCGATCTAAAGTGCTTTTCCACTTTGTAAAATATGTGGAAAACGTGACTTTTTAACCAGCAGTAGATACCTGCTCTTTAGGTTTGTTTGTTAAGTTTAGCTCTGAAGCGTCATTTCCGTGCTATGTAAATATTGTTAACCTGTCATGAAGCAGGACGACAAGGGTGAGAACCACAGACAACACTACTGGAGACTGAAGACTACACTAAGGGCTTACTTGGGTGGAATCTTGAATGAAGAAGGGGCTGCAAGCTTGGATTGAAGGATGAAGGCGGGGTGGTGAGCCTGTACAAGAAAGACTCCAGATCAGGAAAGAAAGAAAGGGCGCCCCGAACCAATGGGAATGACTGACTGGGCTCCTAATCCGAAGGGTGGTGAGCATGTAGGGCAGGCCCGCCGCCTGCTCAGTGCTGTGGCTGCAGCATTGCCGGGGGAGGCCTGCGCCGTGTGTAACTTCCATTTTCCGCTTGTTAAATGTCAGCTTGCGGTTACACTCCATTCATTTTTCAGCAGCTTTTGGTAAAGTAAACGCGCGGATGAAATGGCGTGTATCCTGCCTACCTATGCACAAGAGCGAGGAAGGGAGGGTCTGGCATGTGCCTGGCCGCTCCCCACCACCAGTGACCTTTTAGCGGCACATGACTGCTGTGCAGTGCGCCCCGAATGCGAGCATCTCTGCCCCAGATGTCCGGGTCTTTGAGTCTCACCAGCTTGTTGAGAAATGCCCCGGTCTCCCGCAGACAGAGCAGCCCACGTCTGCAAGTACATAACGGCAAGTTACCGGGTGGCTCCATGTCACAAAGGACGCACTGCTACAGTCCTGGGATTTAGTTTAATGCCCTACTGCATTCTGGGAGTGGTAGTCCGGTTTCACTCTAGATAACCCGGTTGAATAAACATACTTGGAAGCGACTAGTCTTTAAAAGAAAAGTCCATGACTTGGAGTAATCTCGTAAAAACTCGAAGCCCAACAGATCAGTAGGGCTCTGTGTTTTTTGTGTGGCTAAAGTCTAGTGACAAAAGTCAAACCGGTAGGCAAAGCAAACCTGTGAAGATAACAACAACAATAATAGTAATAAATAATAATTCTTAAAAGCAAATACTGATGATAATAATAGAAATAACATTACACTGATTACAAAAAGAATTGTCTATTGGAACTCAACTTATAGACTTTAATTACAAAATTAAAATAGTTTTTCACATTAGGGCATTAGCTGTCATGGGTCATTGAGACATAGAGCTTTACTGTAACACTGAGCGTCTTCTTGGGGAGCAGTGAGGACCCTCAACATGCTTAGGTCAGACACAAGAGGTTGAGGAGAGGCGGGATCCAACCACCTTTAATAAGTGGGGTCAAGGGTCTCACTTGTTAGGTCTCGCCTGACCCAGCGCATGCGCTGGTCTGGCGAGACTTATTGAGAGGGCTCCTAAAAGTGCTACCAGGCCAGCCTAGAGCTACAGTGCATGTGCGCGGGCGCGCGCGCCGCGCTTTACCGCGATTTACTTTCACTTTCGCGGCCTCTTTGATGTTTGATCGCGATCACTTTCACAGCCGCTTGGCATAGCCAATAGGTCTCGCTTTGGGGCCATATAAATATTTAGTTATGCAACTGTTGCATGGCTAAACACTTATAAGGTCCCAAAGGCGAGACCTATTGCCGATGCCAATGCTTGTTTTTTTTTGCCTGTGACCCACAGCTGTCCCCTGCCCGACAATCACCGGAGTCAGAGCATGGCAGAATGAAGATGGGCTGCTATAACAGCTCCATCTGCTTTAACAAGGTCTGTTTTGCCTGCACTGTTCCCAATAAATGTTGTTGCTAGTGCTGGTCTAATGCTGGCATGTTTCTCCTCATTTGTTTGGTTTATGGCTTAGGTGCCATGCTTTTTAGGTCTCGCCACCAAGTCCACCACCACCACCAGCACCACCACCATATCCACCACCATCACATCCACCACCACCATCACATCCACCACCACGTCCACCACATCCACCACCACCACACCCACCACCACGTCCACCACCACCACCACATCCACTACCATGTCCACCACCACCATGTCCACCACCACCACGTCCACCACCACCACATCCACCATGTCCACCACCACCATGTCCACCACCACCATGTCCACCACCACCACGTCCACCACCACCACCACATCCACCATCAGGTCCACCACCACCACCACCCGTAACAGGTAAAGTGTCACTGGAGGGCAGGGGTAATAGGAGTGTCAAGCCCGGCTGTACATGGGACATTTAAGGATGCATTGGGTGCGAGAAGATGGGAATAGGGGCTAGAACTTCATTAAGTTACAGCCATTTGCTTTGCTATACAATACCATGAGCAAAGCAAATGGCTTTAACTTAATCAAC
This sequence comes from Triturus cristatus, assembly GCF_964204655.1. NCBI lineage: Eukaryota > Metazoa > Chordata > Amphibia > Caudata > Salamandridae > Triturus > Triturus cristatus. The sequence goes on along the minus strand of NC_140586.1, from coordinate 174,264,535 downwards.
GGCGAGACCTATTGTATTTTCAATGCTTGTTCACCTAGCAGGTATGGAGCTCCTTATTGTTTGACAATTATTGGCACTTCCTATGAGCACTCCTATGCAGCCGCTCAGGATGGACCTGGGCATACAACCTATTGCAGATTTGGTCGCCTCAAGACCGGTAATGTATTGGCGCCGACTATGGAGTACCCCCGAACTTGTTAATTTTCGGGAGGAACTTAAATCTATTTTGTTGATTCCAAAGGCAGGCGCCATTCCCTGGCTAGCATTCGTAAAAAAATCGCTGAGGGCAATAGGGAGAGAAGATCTTTGGCTCACACCTGAGGAGTCGTGCCCTTTTCTTTCAAAAAAGTCTTTGGCAAAAACCCTGGAGGAATACAATCTGACTCAGGTCTTTAGATCAGCGAATAGCCCTAATCTGTCCTCGGTATTTCTCGAGGTAAAAAACGGCTATTGTTTTGAGCCTGCACTAGATTTGATCCACCCGGTTATCGCCAAGAAATTATATATACAATTTAGGCATGGCTCTCTTCCCCTCTTTTCGAGAACAAACAAGTGGGCTGGTTCTAGTAGACAGTCCTGCCCGGGGTGTGGTGTTCACGAAGAATCAGAGGCCCATGTCATATTTTTCTGTCCAGCCTATAAAACGCCACGTCGAAAATGGATTATCCAGCTTGCAAAAAATACGGGGGCTAGGAACTATAGAGACCTGTTTAGGTTGTTGAAGTATGACCCTTCTCCCTTATTTGTCACGGTGATTGCCAAATTCTTATTCTCAATGTGGTTAACCAGAAAACGACTACTACCACAATAAGGTAAATCCTGAGATACTACCCATCCTAAATATAGTGCCTTTTTCTTTTTTCGTGAGGGTTTATGTGCTTGCTCGTATGTTCTTATATTTACATTTTTAACTCTGTATTATCCTTCTATTTATTGTTTTTGTATCATTGTGATTTATGAACTCTTATGGCTGATAGCCGAAATAAAGTTTTTCTGACTCTGACTCTGACTATATGAATTATTGTTCTGCAAATACTGTAAAAATATAGGTTATTCACTCAACAACTGAGCTGTTTGGACCTACATGTTTTTGGATATAAATCCTCATATGAATCAATCACATAAGCAGTTGTGCAAATATTGCTTTTGATGATGGGCAATAAATTCTATCCGACAGCCCCACTTGAGTTTATGTATTATATGATACCCAGGATCTGAGAAACACAGGGTTACCCTGATGAGGCTTAATGTGTAGATTTTAATGTAGCACCCTGTCAAAGACAGCAGGCCTTCCTTATGTCTAATGACACCATTTATAATGTGATATTGCATCTAGTATATGTGAGGGCTATATGATTATGAGGTTCAGTACTCACTAGGGGTGAAATGTTATATGAGGTTGTCCCTTAAAGTTATTTTCATTTATCTAAATGTATATATTTGTAATTTAATGCACAATATTTAGTTGTGTCCTTGCAGTAAGGGTACTTTTCCTTTTTAAAAGGAAAAGCACTTGATGAAAATTCATGTGATGTTGCTGTGTGCAAGTGAATTGAGATTAATAGTCCACACCACCTCCCCTGAGAAGTCCTTGGACTGCTCTGTTTCGCTACCCTGTGAGTCAAGTGCTTCAATGGAGTACTTAGTTCCCGGTAAAAAGACAATTGTGTCCTGTTTCTTGTGAAGGACTCACATCCTTTGCAATTATTAACACGCCTTCTTACAGAGCATATGTGTTTCCTGCAAAAGATATCTTATGCAATCACTTTTGTGTTTAACGAGGTCACATACCACATACATTTTAGCAAAAGTCGTGACTTTCATGCAGATAAAATGTACTACTTTGTGAGCTTCGTAGTGCTGTGGTTTGTGAAAAGAAAACCTGGCACACTGCTGCCTGAGTGGCAGGATACAGACCTCGACAGTCCGTGCATTGATCCACTGAGACATCTCTCTGGCGCACCTTCACTTCCACGGAATGCTGAGGACAGGACAGGCGTGCACGGTCAGCCTTTGAGATTCACTTTACGGATGTGTCAGTCTAACAACTCCACTCGCTCTGTTGCCATCCTTTGACTCACCTCACTGATTGTGTAGCGCTTTGAGGCATCCACTCCGTGACATGCAGTGATTTATGAATCACACATATCCTGTCTTGTCTTTTAACTCCCTTACTGACCTACCCACCCACGCCATACATTTTTTTTTGCACACTGAAAACCACATAACTGCTCACGCACACACATGCGCGTACGTGCAGACACGCACTCCTCGCATGCGGAGATGCGGTTTAATCCCTCACAGGTCAGGGATATCTCGTCGAAGGTCGCTGTTGTGCTTTACCGCTTTATTTTCAATCATTCGTTCCTCACACGGCCGGTGCAGGTTCCCCCCACAGTCTCACAAGACGCAAACACGCCTCCTACAGAGTGACAGGCTCATCATTTCAACACGCGCTCTCGAGTACACGCCTGACGTCAGAAGCGCGGGCTCGCTTATCGTTAAATTACGGGAATGGAAGTGCCACAAGAACGGTGCGGCGCTGGGTCTCGCGTAACATGGCGAGCTTGGGAGTAAGGCAGATAAAACATCCTCTAAGCGAACTTTTTAATTACGCATTGAAAACAGAACGAGCCAACTGGTACATGACAAGCATTGCCATAGCCAATAGGTCTCGCTTTTGGGACTTTATAAGTGTTTAGCCATGCAACAGTTGATGTTGTTGCAAAAAGGATATTGTGCTGCACAGGGCCAGACTGGCTACCGGGCGTTTTGGCATGCTGCCGAGCTGGGGGCTGATTTCGTTAATGGGGACCTGTGTGTGCTGAACGAAATTCGTTTTGCTTTGTTTATTTCGAAGCACACACAGGTCTCCATCAACGAAATTAGCCCCCACCGCAGTGACATCAGCCCCCAGCTCGGCAGCATGCCAAAACGCCCGGTAGCCAGTCCAGGCCCTGGTGCTGCATAACTAAATACTTATAAGGTCCCAAAAGCGAGACCTATTGGCTATGCCAATGCTTGTTTATTGTTGTCCTCCAAGAATATTATCTGTTACACTCTTTTCAAGGTACCACTGCAATTTTTATGGCTGTATACAAGAGTCATAGATTTGCATCAAATAAAGAATACATTTACTTTGTTTTGATTTTACCTGCACACGCCTTGAAGTGATCATTATAGTATAATCTGCAACACGCAATATCTTTCTCGTAATTTATCCTAGAGTTTTTTATGCTTCTCTGAGCATAGTGTGTACACCCCAATATCCGCATGGCTAATCCTCAGCACACCCATTAAGTTGACTAACAGCATCATGTTTTATAACCAATCTCGCACACCTCCTGTTAGTACATGTTAGTAGATGGGAATGTACACATTTGAATCTTTCATGGGGAAGGCCTATATTGTAATCTGCTGTGATTCTATAGCGTGTAGGAAATTAATCAGCTGGAATTTTTCTCAAACTTTCTTGCTGTCTCCATCGGCATTGTCCACTGAAAGGGTTCCTCTTAATTGTAGTATTTTAATTGTGTCTGGACTCATCTGTCTTTTAGATTGCCTTTGACCTCTTGCAGCAATAGCCCCTTTCCTTCGCCACTAAAATAGCTACACCTTTAATATTAGTCGTGAACATTCCATAGCTCCCACCCAACAGGCTTTGAACTAGCTTTTTTCTTTGCCTTCAGGACATTGAACACAGGTGGTGCAGGTGAAGTGGAAGGAACCCGGAAGTGGGCGGGGCTGGTAGACTGCTTGCAGTTGGGGAAAGGCTGCAGAAGCAACCGAGGTGTTGGCCTCCTCAAAACTGCCAATTTGTACGCGCTCACTGGGTAGGAAGATGCAATCTGGTGTTGCAAGCACCGCTTCCGAGTGCCGGGGGATCGAGGGGAGGGAGCACATTGGCCAAACCTCTCCCTGGTCTCTTATTGGGAGTCGCTGCTGAAAACAATTAGAGGAGGAAGGCGAGGCCAGCATCGGCCCCGCCGCCATTATGGTGGTCGTCCGTGCCCGTCTCGTTGGCCCCGCATTGGCTAGGGGCCGTGCCCCGGAAGCGATTGGATCGCTTCCGGGTCATGGGAGGCTTCCCCGCGCCCCGGAAGTGATCCGATCGCTTCCGGGGCGTGGGGGACCCTCTGGCACAAACCAGTTTCATCTGGTGGATGGGACGACCCTTTAAAGCCGGGGGGAGCGTGAAGTGCAGTCTCTTGCTCTCCGCTCCCCTCGGCAGCACACCCCTCGCATGTGCCCCCTCCCTCGGGAGGATATTTAACCCTTTGTTCCCCACCCACCGTCCCTGAGATAGAAGTTTGTTGAAGCAAAGTATGGTTGATGTGTTTTTTCCACAGGGTGTCAATTATGAAGAGAAGTTGAATGTAAATGCCTTTTTTGTCGTGTTTTAGGCGGTATTCCGGGTCGGGCGGTAAGGTCATCGGTTGGACAGACTAAATTGACTAATCTTTTGGGGCGCCTTATTAAGTGGGGCGCCCAGAGGGGAGGGACATGTGGCTCTCACCAGACTCCAAGGGCAGTTACAACCGGTTGGTTGGAACGGTGCGGGGCCAAAGGGAGGTTACGCTTTCCATTGGCTGGTTGGCCACCCCGCACGCGGGCGTAAGTAAGCTGCGCTGTCTGCATGGCCCCTTCATGGAGTAAGTCTTGAACGTATGGGGGTTGCCTGGGGGAAAGTACTTCCGGGTCAGCTGGGCCCCCTGCGCATGCGCACTCTGGTTGGGGTGCGCGGGACAATCTGGATTAGAGGGGGAGGGGCCAGCATGTTGACCTTGCCGTAGGCCCAAAGGAATACGCAGAAATGTGATCAGCAATATGTTTAGACTAGGATAGGAACATTATGTGTTAGCATTTTGTTAAAGCTAGGAATGAATCAAATGTACAGAATCCTGTCTTGGCATTTCTGCGTAATTGTATATTTGAGTATAAATATGTGTGTTTGTTAATAAATACGATCGGGGGTCAACGACCCCCTATTCCAAACCAAATGTTATATTGGTTTTTGTCACAGTGGAGGGGAGGAGGGGGCGGTAGACCGTACCGGACCATATGAATGCTGCTGGCGAAGGAGTGAAGGGCTCAGATGTGGTTTCAAAAGAAAGAGATGGTTTCATGCATGGCAAGCCCTTTAGTGGTTTTTCTGATACCACTACCTGAAGACCACGCTCCACTTGTAGTAAAGAAATAGATGTTTTTTCTATTTCTTTACTTTTGCTCAATCGCGGCACCCGCGCTTTACTTTAACCATGTTAAAAGTAAAGCGCGGGTGCTGCAATTGGGCAAAAGTAAACAAATAGCGCCGTGGGGGAAGAGCACATTAGCCAAGCCTCTTCCTGGTCTCCTGTTGGAGTCGCTGCTGAAAACAATTATATTTTTCTTGGTAGGGATGTTCTAATTTAATTGGGAGCAAAGGAGCACTTATTTGCACGGTAGCCATACTTTTAACGAGACAGAAAAAGCACTTCTGAAAGGGGCTGCCCTGCGTCAATGATAGTAAGGACTATGTTCAGGGTGGCTGCTAAACTTCTAATGAAAAGCTACTTGTACTTCATAGCAAGCTGCATTACATTTAAAGGGGCAGTACCGGAACCTCTCAACCTGCTTGATGTGCTTTTAAACGGCCAGTCACCTCACCATGCTGGATCATTTTAATGGACTGCACCATTATATTTTACCTGGGTTCCTATATATTTAAATGTGCATTATTGGTGCCTGTTTGCCATCTCAGCAAAGAAATCAATGTTGTAATGGGCATGACGCGGACTTACTTTCTTATGCGGGTGAAAGGGCTAACGGTATGACTTACAAAAGGCATTGTAATTGAAAAGTTTTTAACACAGAACAGCCACGGCATGGGCAGGAATAGTGGAAACGATGTAGAAACTGAGGAAGCAAAACAGCAGTTCAGGCTCCCTCACAAATACAGAACAAGTACAACAAAACATTGCCCTCCTCATCACAGTCTTGGACCACTTCAGGCTTGTGCTGAATGCAAGCAGTGCCACCACATTAATCATCTTGAATGTGTCAGTGGCTTTCAACACCACCACTCATCCACTGTTGCTTCGCAAGATGGGGGGAGGGGGTCATCTTGTATGCCCTGGAGTGGATCAGTTTCTTCTCACAGGACAGCCACATGCAGTCTACTCACTACTCCTTTTCCAGAATTGAAACGCTTGCCAAATACGGTTCCAGAGAGCTCATACTTACACCCCACATTTTGTAATGCCTTTATGGACTCATTGGAAGTAAAAGTACAAAAGTAAAGAAATAGAAAAAAAATCTATTTCATTACTTTTGCAGCAATCGCGGCACCGGCGCTTTACCTTTAACCATGTTAAAAGTAAAGGGCGGGCGCCGCAATTGAGCAAAAGTAAAGAAATATATGTTTTTTTCTATTTCTTTACTTTTGCAGCAATCGCGGCACCAGCGCTTTACCTTAACACGGTTAAAGTAAAGCGCGGATGCCGCGATTGAGCAAAAGTAAGGAAATAGATGTTTTTTCTATTTCTTTACTTTTGCTCAATCACGGCATCCGTGCTTTACTTTAACATGGTTAAAGGTAATGCGCCGGCGCCCTGATTGCTGCAAAAGTAAAGAAGTAGAAAAAAACATCTATTTCTTTACTTTTGCTACAATCGCGGCACCGCCGCTTTAATTAAAGGTAAAGCGTTGGTGCCGTGATTGTAGGGACAAGCATGCGTCGCGCTGAAAGTAAAAAACAAGCATTAGTGACGCAGCCATGCAGCCGCCCGTGAAAGTGAAACTGATCTTGTTTGCGATCAAGTGAACATCAACAAAGTGGGGCGGGAAGAAGGGGAACATGAAAATGAATGAGCATGAGGAGGAAAGCCATATGGCGCATCTGCTCAAGGGCACACCCGCGCACATGCACTGCAAGCTTTAGCCGGCGGTAGCATTTTTTGAAGCCCTTACCAAAAGTCTCGCCAGAACAGCGCATGCGCTGGGTCAGGCAAGCCCTAAAAAAGGTGGAAAGGGAACTCCATGACTACTTAACATTTGCACGAGCAGACAGCAGAAAAGCATCGTATTTATTCGATTGACTAATATGATATACCCCACGAGCCTCCATGTATGTCAGCCTGACATGTCAAACAGCCCTGCGGTACATAACATTATATTCATTTAGGTCGGAGAACACATATCCTTGTATGGTTTAGAGTAGACACTGTCCAAAACTGCAGATTTGTGATTGGGGAGGATGTCCATCACCCACGAACATCAGCGAATCACTGAGTAACAAAAAACAGCCCTCCACCCCCCATTTAATTGGGATTAATCCACCGTTACATTTGTGAAATGCCAATTCGGTGGAGAGCGGAGTCCAAAATGACTATGATCCCCACCATGCCAGGCATCACACAGGGCCCCCATGACGCCTTCTGTTCCATTGGATGTCTCTGGGCTAGAACCTTTGACCCTACCAACATTGGTTAATTTGTGCAGGTGTGTGCAGGTGAACCTCAACGGCATTCCTGTTTGGTGACTGGTACTTCTTCTGTCGGGCCTCCTGCAGAGCATCAGAAAATACGTGAACCTCTGAGACCCCATGCCCTATACCAGAATAAAGAATGAAAATGTCTCCTATAACTGTTGATTAGGTAGTAAAATACAACATTATTCAGTGACCAATGGGCCCGGTGTCACTGCACCTGCTGCACTACTGGTAGCTACACCCCTGGAGGTAACCTTCCGGGCATCCACGCTGCTAATCAGCGAGCCGCACCCGGGGTGTACATGGAACTTTTATTTAATTGTTGCAATGAGTTTCTATTATTAAAACCCACCCACATACGCATTGTGGAGAGGGGTGGGGTGGGGGGCAGCCTGGCTGAAATCGTACCCCCTAAATCATTTCACACTCACTTTCCTTGTCTCGAAGGTGGCAATTTAGAAAGGATTCCTGCTTTCTCAGCGGGTGTGAAATCCACACAGATGTATTACAACTGTTTAAATATCTCTCAAATCAGTGTTTTTAACAAGCTCCGATAGGCTCCTTTTAAGCAGCGATGGCATCACGTTCCTGTTTTTGCATCTAGTTTGAGAAAATATTATTTTAAAAGCAAAACACAAGCCCACAGGGAAATTCTGCCCCGAAGAAGGCAAATTAATTTGTAAGTGCACCAAAGGAGGAAGCGAAGAACAATGGCTTTATTCACGATCGAAATCATGAAGTGCGTCTGTGTGTCTTTATGTCAGCAATACACAGGGGAGGAAGTGCCTGGTAATCCTGTAACCTTAGCTGTCCAGGGCACTGCTGGTTGACTCTCATCCAGCCCCTCCAGCCTGTGGAAGAATCCTCTGCTGAGCAGCTAGATGTTTTACAGGCGTGTCTTGTGTTAATAGAGAAGATAATCTATCCCCCGCCCCCATTTCAGCAGTTTTTATTTTATATAGTAGCTGAACCATTTTCGAAAGTTGGTATAGGTTTTCTTTTGGGTAAAACAATTGCATGCATATTTTATTTGGATTTCTTACATTGTCACCCATGACCACTTCAGTAATAACAAGTTAATTATACTTTAATATGTTTATACACCTGCTAAAAGGCAAAAGTAGTGCTGTAATCGTGCGGTGACTGAAACTGAAGCCAAACACTTCCCCGGTGTCACGTGTTGGGCCTTCTTCAGTTTCTTTGTATCTCCTAAATGTGTTAAACTGTGGATGTTGAGTCCAAGAAACCTTATGAAGCTCCGCCCACTGCCCCCCTCCCACTGCTCCGCCTCACTGTAGGCAGTGTAGATGCACCAGGTATTTTCAGTAGATACACTGGAGATGCAGTGTAAGTGGCAATACGTTTTTTCAATGCTCAGAGCACAGGAGTGTTGCCGTCAGTTTGCAGTGAGAGGACACTCGATGTATTCTGGTGTTGGTGGCACTGGATCTTTGCAGTGCTGGAAAACAGAGAATGCACCGCAGGTGTCCCTATATTTTTGCACTGGTCACAACTCGTCAGTGCAGGTGACAGCAGCTGTTGCAGGGCAAGGGGAGATTGCAGTGCAGGTGTCACTGGAATTTTGCAATGTTAAAAGAGATAGGGGATACAGTGCAGCTAGCCCAGGAGTGTCCAGTGCACAAAATACATGGGGATTACTTTGTGGATCTGTGCAGTGCTTTAAAAACAGAGGAGCTGTGTGGTTGCAGTGAGGCGGTCGCTAGGATTTGCAGAGCACAGCAGTATTGTGATTCAGGTGGCACTGGATCTTCGCAACGATGGAAGACTCAGAAGATGCAGTGCTATCTGTCTGTAGTGCTCCTGGCACTCGAGGGTTGCAGTGCGGGTGGCGCTATATTGAGTCCTATTAATGATTACTCCAGGCTTCCATCCACCCCTTGTTGTTTGTAACTGTATTTTCCAGGGAAAAGGAGGGCAGATGTGCAGGTGGCACTGGATCACTGCAGTGCTAGTAGACATAGGGGATGCAGTGCAGTTGGCACTATGTGTTGGCAGAGCTCAAGACAATGAGAGGTTGTAGCGCTTGAGGCAATATATTTTTCAGGGCACAGGCAAGTAACAGTGCCATTGGCACTGCATCTCTGCACTGCTAACAGACATAAGTGTTCGGTACCGTTGGCACTATCCGTTGGAAGTGTTGAGGACACGGGGGGGGGGGGGGTTGCAGTGCATTATAGTTTGCCTGGCACTTCAGGATAGCAGTGCATGTGTATCTGGATCTATGCATCGCTGGCAGACAGTGGATATGTAGTGCAGTGGCACTACGTGTATGTGGCGCTGAGGACAAGGGGAGACAGTGCAGTGTTCGAGTCAGAGGGTCCTAGAACAGTGGGCACATGGAAGATGCAGTGCGGGCGGTTCTCGATACTTGCACCGTGAGAGACAGACAGACAGTGGGCATTGAAGAGGTGCAGTGCCGGTGGCAACAGATCATCGAAGTGCCAGAAACTCAGGAGGGGTGCAGTGCACGTGTGAAGGGTCTTTGCCGTGCAGGGACAGTGATCGCAGAGTGACTGCAACGAAGACAACACTATTTACATTGCTCCCTGCAGTGGACACATGGGCTGCGGCCCTAACATGCAGCAGCTCTTTACAGTGCCGGTGACAGTGAACATGCAGGGCTGCACTGCACTGCAGGTGACAATCCAGCTTTACAGCGCCGGTGGCAGTAAACGCATGGGCGTTGCGGTGCACGTGGCACTGGACCTTAGTAGTGCAGGTGACAGTAAGCGCTGCAGCACTGCACAGACGGCAGTAGAGCTTTGCCGTGCTGGGGACACTTAACGCTTGGGTTCTGCAGTGCATTTATCACCATGTAGCACCAAGTGTCTGCTGTGCTGACACTGAACACACGGCGATTGCAGTTCAGGTGGCGACTGATCTATGCAGTACAGGGTGCAGTGAGCGCACGGGGCTGGACTAATCTCATTAAGGGGAACTGAACACACAGGGACTGCAGTGCAGCCCAGCACCGGGTCTAGATCTGCGTGCTGGGGGGACAGTGAACACGTGGGTGTAGCAGTGCGGGCGGCACATGCAGTGCTGGGACAGCGGACACTTGCTTATGGCTGCAGTGCAGGCGGCACTGCCCCCCAGCAGGCACTGCAGGGACAACGCGCAGGGGGAGCGGGAGCGCATAACCCGTCCGAGAGATACAGCCAGGCGGCGGGCGCACGGGGACCGGGCGCGGACCGCCCAGAAGGGCCTAGGCAGGGGGAGGGCGCCGGGCGGTGGACGGCGGCCCCGCAGTGCTCCCTGGGCAGGAGCCCACATACTCTGCCCGCTCGGGGGCAGTGGGCCGGTTTGAAGAGGCGCACAAGTGTGCGGAGGCATCCGCGCCGGGAGCCAGCAGACCGTCCGCTCCAGGCCCATGAATGGCTGACTGAATGGACTGTGACCGCTAAGAGCCGAACTCCCATGTTCAAAGCCCCGACGGGCAACCAACCGTCCGGGGCAGGTGGGTGCCTGAGCCAGGGCTGTGCCTGAAAGCATGGGGGTGACCCTGTATCCAGGGGCGTAGCTTCCACTAGTGCAGCAGGTGCAGTGGCTCCGGGGCCCAGATGCACGAGGCGCCTATTCCACTATGAATATTGCTGTATTTTAAAATTCAAAGAACAGTTGGGGAGGGGTTCTTCCTCGCACTAGTGCCCACGACTCCCTAGCGTCGCTACTGCCTGTGTCTCAGAGGCCACAACTGCTGTGCCAACTACCCCACCTCCCTCCTGACCCTCCAACTAATACCCCTGCCCTCACTCAATACACGGGTGCACTCACCAGGTCACGAGTCACGCTCTGCTGGGTGGTGGCGATCATGCTGGCACCGGAAGGGCACTATCCTGGCACTGGCGATGCTATGTCGGGCACTGGAGTGGTTATATCCTGGCACGGGGGAGGTTGGAGTGCGTTCCGGCTGGGTGGGGGTTAAGTCCCACACTGGAGGGGTTATTATCCGGCACTCGTGCTTCTATGTCCAGGAACTAAAGTTGTGTCCTGACCCTAGGGATGGGGGGAAGAGGGGTGTCTTAGATCCTTAGACTCGGGTTAGTGCCAGTCGGCTATAGAAAGCCTAAGTCCTGGGCATTTGTGTGGGCACCCGCTGCAGGGCACTGAAGAGTCCGGTTCTTGGGCGCTGGAAGGTAGCACTGGGTCACAGAGGCGAGCGAGAGACTTGGGGGCACTGTAGAGGCGATGTCTTCAACCCCATGGCACCGGAGGGGTTAACTTCTGGGTCCTGGGAGGGCTGGGTCCTGGGTGCCAGATGGTGGTCTTCCCGGCTGGTTCCTGGACACTGGGGAGTGAGGGGCGGGCGGAATGCGTTCCGGGGGGCTATTCCCTGAGTTCCTGGGCACTCATTGGGGAGGCTGTGGGGTCACTCGCCCCTGGGCACGGGAGATACCAGCTGCTCCTTTTCGCGGGGTCCACTTCTCCGTCTCCCTGGGAGAGAGTGGGACCCTCACAGCTCCGCTCCCTTCTCCCGCATTGCATTCAACAGCCCCAGGAACTGTGAGCGAGGCGCCCGCCCCTCCCCTCCCCTCGGGCTGACTCTCTCCTCCCTGCTCACTGGCTCTGCGCCTCTACTCCGCTCCTCTTTCTACGCCCCTCTCCCCCTTCCGTTATCCACCTCTCACCTACTCTGCACCGACCCGCTTCCCGCGCTCTCGCCTCCTTCCTCTGCCCGTTTCAGTCACATCTTCACACACGTTGTTTGAGCCGTCTCTATCAAGCCCCCGCCTCCGTCCCACTGCATCTGTCACCGACAGGTCCTTTCTGTCCCGAGGGCCTCTTCCACAGACCTCATCTCTGCCTCTTGTCTACCCTTCACAGAATAGCTCTATTTAATTTACAGACACCATCCTTCTAAATGTCTTTCCCTTACCGATCATCTCAGCCCCCCCCATACCTCACCTTTCCTGTCCCCTCTCCAGCACAGATTCGATTTCACACACCTTTTTTTGTTTTCCTCTCCCTACTTTCCAAACCCATCTTGTTTACAAACCTCTCGCTCTCTTTCACAAACCCTGCTCTGCCCTCCATAAGCTTCACCTACCTCTGCACGCTCATTTTAGAGGTGCTCGAGCCAACAAATTAGGAGGGAGAGCCGAGCCAGAGCCGAGCCTTGGGTCTTTCTCGGATCTTGGAGCACGTGCAGGAGCCGAGCCCGAAACATATTTGCTATGTAAATCATACAGCCAGCCACATAAGATATGATAATGTCTCTTCAAAATTCAAGAAGTGTATTCCTTTAACACCTGGAAGTTTTGACATTAATAGGGCTCATGAAAGTACTGCACTGAGAAGTACCTGTTGAAAGTCATAATTTTTTACAACTGATTGTCTGAACTAATATATTTTAAAGTGTTTTCATACATGGTAATGAAGAAAAAAGAATTTTGGTGAAATAGCCTAAGATCACACAATTCTAAGTGGGGAAGTTGTGATTTGTCCAGGTTTTCTTATTTCAATGTGAACAATTCAGCCAGCAAATCGGCCTCTATTTGTCTTTCCTTAAGTTAGGTCTTTGTTTTCACCTCTTAGTGCATTTTTCTGCAGTTCTTAGCAGAAACTCGACCTGAAGGTATTGAAGCTCTTTACTGTGAGTGCCAGTTACATTACACAGGGTCACGTGCTTTGTTTATTAGGATGCCAGGATGTTGAGCTGACACCGAGCCCCAAAACTGCTTTCCCAGCTCCAAAGTTAGGAGCTCTAACCATAAGGCCACATCCTGGGTAGAGCGAGGCCCATCATATTTTTTTTTAATTTGTTGCTCTACGTGGTAAGGGCATGCCCAGGCGTGGATCCCAGGCTCGCTACACCACCAGATTCAATCTAGCCTGGCTGATGAGGGGTGATACCCCGAAATCAGTCTCAGGAAGCTTGTTTCTGGTCCAGGGAGGGCCAGGTTTGGCAGTTCAGGCTGGAGTGTTCCCATGGGAAGCAGGGTCAAGACTGACCAGCATATGGCTGGGTCCAAACTGGGGTTGTGTGGTGTGCAAAAAAGGATGGCTTTACCCCAGATCTGTGACTAGGGGTGAATGTTTGATGTGTTCAGCATTCCGTCCATCATCTATTCTTTTTGCAGGAGACACGCAGAAGCCACATGAAAGCTCAGCTCGTTATGGACTCGAGGTTCCAACAGGACCTCAGCTCAACCAGCCGCGGCCGATGCAGGTAAGAGCGGTGGGGCCAGGTGAGAGGGGATTTCGAGAGCCGTCCACGAGGGAAAATTAATTATTTATTACATTTTCCCTCGTGGTCGTCTTTCTCGAAATCCCCCCTCACCTGGCCCCACCATTCTTACCAGCAGCGGCCGCGACTGAGCTCGACCAGAGCCTGGCTTCTGGCTCGATACTTCAGTGGCTTGCCCACCTCTAGATCATTCAGACCCCATCTGTCCGCCTTCCTGACATGCTTACTCCACCCCACCCCAACCGCCACCCACTCTGCAGAGGCCTCGGTCCCCACACCTATCGCAAAGACATGCTTTCTGCTCACTTTTCAGCTCACTTTTCTTTATCAAGTCTTTTCTACTTTACTCTTTGTCTTTCTGTCCCACAGATCATCTCCCCCATGCCCTCAATGTCTCTTTAATTCGTCTCTTTGATACTCTGTCTCTAGTCATCCGTTCCTCCAGCCCTCATGTTTTCATTAGTCTCTCTCTCCTTTCTCTTTCCATCTTCTCTTTTGAAGATTCTCTTACTACCTCTCTTCCCTCTTCTCTCCTTATTTCATCATCCTATTTTTACTCATGCATTTCTTCTAACGTTCTCTCTTGCCAGAGCTTTTATAATACTTTCTTCTGCCCACTTTTCTCTTTTTCTTTTCCACTTTTGTTTTGTTTCATTTGCTCCTTTGCTCCCTGCCTTCGCTCTCTCTCTCTCTCTCGCTAATTTAAGCCCTCTCTTTCTGCTTCCTTCCCAGCTATTTGACTTTTTATTCTCTCTCCATTCCCCTTCTTTCTCAATCTTTTTATTTCTTTAACTCTCTTATCTTTGTCTTTCTCTCTGTGCCCCTTTCTATTTTTCTACTCTCTCATTCTCTCTCTTATTTTTCTCTTCCCCTTCTTTCTGTCATTCTTACTACCTTTCTTTCTCCCGATTTTATTTTTCTCTGACACTTTGTCTTCCTTTGTCTTCTCTGTTTAATTTTCCCTGGTTATTTCTCTGTGCCCTATCACTCATTTACCCTCTTTCCCTCTCTTTTTCTTTTTGCTATTTCTTAATTCTCCACCCTTTCCTTCTCTCTTGCTCTCACTTTCTCGAAGCTTTTTTTCGTTCTGTTACTCTTTCTCTTTTTCCCTCCGCTCTCTCACTCTTCCCATTTTTTGCTCTCTCGTCTGCTTGATCTATGTTTCCCTCTTGCTTTTCGCTCTCATGTTCTTCTTGGCTTACGCCTCCCCCTCTTTCTCTCTTTCTAAGCCTGTCGCTCTGTTGGGCTCATCCTCATACCTCTCCTTCAACCCATTTCCCTAGGATCATCTCTCCGTGGCTGTGCTCTCCAAAGTGCCCCCACCCCCCGCAGCGGGTCAATATTCTATTGACCAGGAGAATTAATCACGATGCCACCGCAAACCCTGCTCTCAGCGAATTTGTTTCCCGACCTTAGCTGCTGGAAGCCAGCTCAGTGATTCATTTATTCCGAGGGGGGCCCCAGAAGTCCCCCTTGGGACACTGAGCTGAAAACGGTGGGGTCTCAAGTGGGTGGAGGGATCTCAGAGGAGGAGGCAAGGGAGACAACCGAGCTTGGGGGCAGAGAACAGAGCCTAAGGAAAGAGAACAGAGCCTACGGGAAGAGAACAGAGGCCAGGGAAAGAGAACAGAGCATAAGGAAAGAGAACAGAGCCAAAGGAAAGGTAATAGAGCCTAGGGGAAGAGAACAGAGCCTAAGGAAAGAGAACAGAGCCTAGGGGAAGAGAACAGAGGCCAGGGGAAGAGAACAGAACCCAGGGGAAGAGAACAGAGCATAAGGAAAGAGAACAGAGCATAAGGAAAGGTAACAGAGCCTAGGGGAAGAGAACAGAACTTAAGGAAAGAGAACAGAACCTAGGGGAAAAACAGAGCCTGAGGAAAGAGAACAGAGCCTAAGGAAAGAGAACAGAGCCTAGGGGAAGAAAACAGAGCCTAAGGAAAGAGACCAGAGCTTAGGGTAAGAAAGCAGAGCCTAAGGAAAGAGAACAGAGCCTGGGGGTAGAGAAGAGAGCCTAGGGGAAGAGAACAGAGCCTAAGGAAAGAGAACAGAACCGCGGGGAAGAGAACAGAGCCTGGGGGTAAAGAACACAGCATAAGGAAAGAGAACAGAGCCGAAAGCAAAGGAAAGGTAACAGAGCCAAGGGGAAGAAAACAGAGCTTAAGGAAAGAGAACAGAGCCGCGGGGAAGAGAACAGAGCGGGTGGGTAGAGAACAGAGCCTAAGGAAAGGGAACAGAGCTTAGGGGAAGAAAACAGATCCTAAAGAAAGAGAACAGAGCCTAAGGAAAGATAACATAGCCTGGGGGTAGACAACAGAGCCTAAGAAAAGGGAAAAGAGCCTAAGGAAAGAAAAAAGAGCCTAAGGAAAGATAACAGAGCGTAGGGGAAGATAACAGAGCCCAGGTGAAGAGAACATAGCTTGGTGGTAGAGAACAGAGCCTAAGGAAAAACAACAGAGCCTAAGGAAGGGGAACAGAGCATAGGGGGAGAGAACAGAGCTCAAGGAAAGAGAACAGAGCTTTTGGAAAGAGAACAGAGTTTAGGGGGACAGAACAGAGCCTGGGGGCAGAGAACAGAGCCCAAGGAAAGAGAACAGAGGCCAAGGAAAGGGAACAGAGCCTAGGGGAAGAGAGAGAGCCCAAGGAAAGAGAACAGAGCACAAGGAAAGAGAACAGGGCTTAGGGGAAGAGAAAAGAGGCTAAGGAAAGAGAACAGAGCCTACGGAAAGAGGCAGAGCCTAAGCAAAGAGAACAGAGCTTGAGGAAAGAGAACAGAGCCTAGAGGAAGAGAACAGAGTCTGGTCGAGGAGAACAGAGCCTAAGGAAAGAGGACAAAGCCTAATGAAAGAGAAAGAGCCTAAGGAAAGAGAACAGAGCTTGAGGAAAGAGAACAGGGCCTAGGAGAGAAGAGAACAGACACTAGGGAAAGAGAACAGAGCATGGGGGTAGAAAACAGAGCCTAAGGAAAGAGAAAATAGCCTAAGGAAAGAGAATAGAGCAGAAGGAAAGAGAACAGAGCCTAGGGGAAGATAACAGATCCTAGGGGAAGAGAACAGAGCCTGGGAATAGAGAACAGAGCTTAAAGAAAGAGAACAGAGCCTAAGGAAATAGAACAGAGCCCAGGGGAAGAGAACAGAGCTTAGGAGAAGAGAACAGAGCCTGGAAACTGCGAGTACAGAGCTCAGGGAAACAGAACAGTGCTTAAGGAAAGAGACAGAGCCCGGGGGTAGAGAACAGAGTCTAAGGAAAGAGAACAGAGCTTAAGGAAAGAGTCAGAGCCTAGGAGAAGAGATCAGAGTCCAGGAAAAGGGAACAGAGCGAAGGAAAGAGAACAGAACCTGGGGGTAGAGAACAGAGCCTAAGGAGAGTGAAAGGAGCCTAAGGAAAGAGAACAGAGCCTAAGGAAAGAGACCAGAGCCTAGGGTAAGATAACAGAGGCCAGGGGAAGGGAACAGAGCCTGTGAGTAGAGAAAATAGCATCAGGAGAGAGAACAGAGCATAAGGAAAGAAAATATAGCATAGGGGAAGAGAACAGACCTTAGAGAAAGAGAACAGAGCCTGGGGGTAGATAACAGCGCCTAAGGAAAGAGAACAGAGTTGGGGGTAGAGAACAGAGCCTAAGGAAAGAGAACAGAGCTAAAGGAAAGAGAACAGAGCCGAGGGGAAGAAAACAGAGCTTAAGGAAAGAGACAGAGCCTGGGGGTAGAGAACAGAGCCTAAGGAAAGAGAACAGAGCCTAGGGAAAGAGAACAGATTCTAAGGAAAGAGAACAGAGCCTAAGGAAAGAGAACAGAGCCTGGGGGTAGAGAACAGAGCCTAAGGAAAGAGTACAGAGCCTAGGGGGAGATAACAGAGCACAGAGAAGGGACAGGTACGCGAGGGATTGCATTGAGAGAGAGAAGAGGAAACCAGGAAGTGAGGACGGTTCCAAGATGGTTGAAAAATGATGGGGTTTTTAAGGAGAGTAGCCTAAGACCAATAAATAAGGACTATTGATCGGAGGCGTGGCTTCTGTACTTAAGGGTGTGTCTTAATGAATGTGCCCTGGAACCTCACTGCCACTGCCCTCATTCGTTGGGCTGTGAATATGAAACCAGAAAATCTGGAATTACGCTCATCTCCAAATAAAGGTGGAGCCCACACTGCAGCAATTTACCCTTTCAGGTCTGCCGTACTGGATTTGCCTCCATTGTCCTGGAGACCTGTTAGCAAACAAGGAGGTAGATTTACCATTCTTTCATGCAACAGAACACAGCAAGGCAACTAGATGCACTGCTTTGCCTGAAAGGGAGAGTGCCAAAATGCCCCATATTTACAAAGATATGCAGAATTTCTGCTCTCTCATTGCACTTGCGCACTATGGGCCGATTCGCAAAAGGACTTATGACTGGCAAAGTTACGAGAGTGGAGTCTCTGCACTAGGGGTGGAGTCTCCGAACTTGAGATAGAATCTCCAAACTTGCGGCAGAATCTTAGTGCGGCGCACTGCAGAGAGTGCACCGTACGGAGATTCCTCCATAACTGCAGAGAATCTGTCACAAGTGTGAAGAATTCACCAGAGTGCAGAAACTCCGTACTCTAACTTCATGAGTCCTAGGTACCTATGTGAATAGAGCCCTGTGTGCTGCCTCGTGACAATGCACCCTTGCACTGTAGGGACACCTTCAGGCTAAAAAATAACTTTTAGAGCCAATAAAGATATTTCTCCTTGTTAAGCCTCTGTCGGGTAAGTGCACCATTTTGGAGCAAATCCAGGATTTTCATGTCTTTGCAAATCTAGGTTTGCCGCAAAATACATGGTTGGATGTATTTGTATTTGTAGCATTTATAAAGCGCATTAGACCAAGCAAGGCATCAAAGTGATGTGCAGGAAAGACAACTGTGAAGAAGATGGCAGCACAGAACAACATTATCGACCCCCCCAAAGAAGGATTAATCTAAGAAAAGCCAGTTTTAACTTGCTTGCGTAACAAAAGGTCGAACTAAGGCTAGAAAAAAGTGCCGGAAGGGAGTTCCAGAGCCTTGAGGTTGCCACAGTGAAGGCCGGTTCCCCCCACTTAGCTTTCTTACACTGAGGAACTGCCCCCATATTTTGTCCAGCCAAACGCAGCGATCTCTTAGGGGCATACCAATAAAAGGTTGTCCTGAGATGACTCGATCCCTGAGAGTGGAGGGATTTGTGAGTCAAGCAGAGTGCTTTACTGGCAGCCAATGAAGAGATCTCAGTCCTTCCCTAACCGAGGAGAGTTTGGGTCTTACCAGAACCAGGCATGCAGCAGCATTCTGGATGGATTGGAGCTTATTTAAGGAATATTGGTTGTCATTTAAATAAACAGTATTACAGTAGTCTAAGCGGGAGATAAGATCAACGACCACTGACACCGACAACGCTTTTTGAAGAAAAGGTAATATTTTCTTCTAAATACCCATCATCCAGAAGCAAGAACTCACCAATCTGTTAATCTGGGTGTCGAACGACAAGGTGTTATCAAAAATCACACCCAGATTTTTGGCAGCAGTCATTGGGATGGGAAGAATTCCACCTGTTTCTGGCTGTCAAAGGTTTGTCCAGATGGAGCTGTCAGCTCCAAACACCAAGAATTCAGTTTTTTCCCCATTCATTTTGAGACAGTTCTCCCTCATCCATCTGCTGATCTCCCGCATACAGGCCCTAAACCTGTCCGCCACCTCATCCCAGTCATCAGGGATGGATACGATGATCTGGGCGTCGTCCACGTAGGAAGATTCCTGGAAACCAAAAGAACATACTAGGTTTGCTAGAGGGGCGACATACAAGGTAAATAAAGTGGGGTTTAGGGATGACCCTTGGGCAACCCCACAAGGAAGCTGAAAGGGTGCTGTTTCGAAGTCTCCATAGCTGACTGTGATCGTTCTGCTCCATAGGAAAGATTTCAACAGTTTGAGAGCCACATCCTTCAGCCCCGCTTGTCGCAGCCTCTGCACCAACAATGATGGAGATATGGTGTCAAAGGCTGCTGCCAGGTCTAGCAGAACCAGGATTGCTGCTCCTCCCTGATCTACTTGTTTCCGAATAATATCAGAGGTAGATATAAGCGTTGATTCAGTATTATGATTCCTCCTGAACCCATTCTGATAGGGGTCCAGGAGTTTTTGATCTAGTAGGTAATTGGCTAGTTCCTGGTTTAAATGCTTATCCAAGATCTTAGCAGAAGCAGGCAGTAAAGAATTAGAGTGCACGTTTTTCAAATCGCTTGAGTCTCCCTCTGGCTTTTTCTTTAAAGGAACAACAACAGCCTCCTTCCAGCATTGAGGGTACACCCCTGAGTCAAGGACATCCCAGTAAATCTTCTCCAAGGCCTCTGCCATAAGGTCCAGAACCAACCGCAGGTCCCTGGGGAAACAAGGGTCATCGGGAGAACCTGAAGTGGTGCCACCTTACAAGATTTAAATTTTAGACGCAGTCAGAGGGAAGAACCTGGCTAAATCATTAAGCTAAGAAAGCTCAGTGGCTCCACCTTCCTCAATGAGAGGCGGCAGCATCCCGGAATCTTCAGGGCTATTGGTGATAAGTGGAAAATCAGCATAAATCTTCATGCTCTTATCCTTAAAGAATTCTGCTACCTGATTGCAGAAGACCTGGGTGTTATCCACCCTCTGATATGAGGGAGGTGACATCAGGAGGCGTGTAGTATTAAAAAGTTGTCTTAGGACATTGATTGCCGACCTTATCCTAAGTGAGAAATGTGCAGATTTAGCTATTTTAATCTCACTTTTATATTTGAGAGAGACTTCCCTCAGTTTGATTTTCTCTGCCGGCTCCGGGGCCAATCTCCATTTCTGCTGTTGCCTCCTTCATTGCCTTTGGAGCTCCTTGAGCTCCTTATTAAACCACGGGCCGATGGTGTCTTGCTACCCTTTGGGCCGACACTGAGCATGCTCATGCTCCACTCATTTAAAGCTCCCATTCATCCGCCCATGTAATGACTACCCAATGCAAAGTACCACAAGGTAGCACTATGCGCTGCTTGTGTTACTTTGTATTTACTAGATGTGAGTAAATGGGGTGTAATATATGATGTGGTTGTACGACCTCACCATTTAACACCTTTACCTACCCCTTTAGGACCCGTAGGTTTCATTTGTCAAACCTTCAGCTAAACCCCGGGTAGCTGTGAGTCTGAGCAGCAAGGCTGACATAAAGGAACAAGTGTAAAACATTAAACAGTACCAAAACAATTGAAGAAGAAATTGACAAAACACTAATGAAATCCAACACCAATTTATAAAAATAGACTGAATTTTTATGTATTTTTAGACATCACTGTGAAAAAGACCCATCAGAGGGATACAGGGATATAGAATTTGCAAGGTATAGTAAATCAAAGCATCCCATTCTCTCATGAGCAAGCTTTGCACATTCAATATATTTGTTACTTAGAAACCTTTTCACCAAAATGTTTGTCTAGCTGTATTACGGTCACTTTAGGTGACCAACTCCTGTAGGGAGCCAGTCAGGGGGACCAGCAAGGTCCTCAGAATCAGATACCTCCAAACATAAAGTTCCTGGAGCAAAGTCGAGTTGGCAGTTTTAAACTGCCCTTTCAGTCTGCAGTGGCAGACTGGGGGCTATGCCTTACCTTGTCGTACTCGTGGTGGCACAACCAGTGCTGCAATCCACAAAAGACCCCTCAACTTACATGCCATTAGGTACCCCTGGTACCATTTACTAGGGACTTACAAGTAAGTTGGGCTATGCCAACTCTGGAGAAGCCAATTAAACATACACCATTTTAAGGGTCAGAGTACATGCACCGAGGCCTGTTTAGTGGGGCTCAGGGCATTTCAGAACCATTACACCAGTTACTAGTTGCCAAAGTGGGGGCAACAAGTGGAGGTAAACCTGCAAAAAGCCTGTTTCCTTACACTAAATCAATCAAAGCCAGGCATAGTGGCTTTGTATGGCTTAGGAAATACCAGATAAGGACTTACAGTGCCTTGCGAAGACTTGCAACATGCAAGGAAAATGCTAGTCCTTAGTAAATCTGCCCTTAAATGTCTACAAACAACTGCAGACTGAAGTCTGAATGAGGAGGCCCACTTCAGTTCCTGGAGGCAGCTGATTGGACTTTATTCAGCACTTTATTCACTCTCATCTAGGTCTAAAATAAAACCCTATTATCAGTGCATATAAATATTTTCATATCATCCTCAGATTGCAACAGTGCCTAATTAAAAAAAAATACCTTCTGAGGAGGCTACTGCATCTTTCACCACCTATTGCCCCTGCCAGCATTGCCAATACTAGTACCAACACAACTACTAACCAACACACTGCTACAGTGTGGCAATTTGGACTAATCCAGGCCACCAAATGTGCAAGAATGACTTGGTCAGCAGGCATTATTAATTTAGAATATGTATCGCATCATTAAACTATCTATTCTCAAAATTAAACAAATAGCGCCACCCTGCGGTGGACTTCCAAAAGTGCTGGTGTTGAGAATTAAGTGTTGGAGCCGAGCACCAGCAACCACTGTCTCAAATTAAACACTAATATGTATGCTATTGCAAAAAGCCTCCTCTATATTCCTAAACCCAACATGAACGATTGACCTAGAGTTAAAACTCTCAACTGTTGCCTCTCCTTGTTTTCCTTCAAATTACACTCTCTTAAGTCTCCATTCTCTGCATGCCTCCTCTCTCAGAGCAAAGTTTACTCTAAGCCACATGCATGTTTACGTTAATTTGTATGACTGCATTTCCCCAGAATGCCAACACCTCATGCCTCAGGTGACAACTTCTAATTTTTTTTAAACCACCCCACTCCAGTCTAACAAAACCTGAGCTCTTCTAGCTTATCTATTAATCCCGTAGTCATTGTATGAACTCACATAGCCCGACTTAAGATCAGAGCAGCCCCCATTCATTTAATCTACCACCAAGAAACTGAAGCAACTGCTTTCCATGGTTTTATTAAGGGCACAAAACTAATCCTAATAACCAACAGTAATCGATAAACACTGGATTAACTACTGACCTTGGGTTCCATAGCACCATGCTTCGTGGCACAAAGTCCTTATGTGCCTTACCAAGGGTAGTAAGCACTGCATACATAAAATTACAATACAATTACCATAGGCAGACAGTTCGATGCTCTGCACATCTTGCACCTGTGAATGCAAGCATGTATGAATAGAGCTAGGATTTGGTTCTGGCTAGCTTGAAGTGTGGTCATTCGGCACTGCCAATAAAGTGCTCTGTTACATCTGCTTGCTACAGCCCTCCATGCTGTTTTACAAGTTGTGTCGGGTCCTAGTGCTAAAACCCAAGGTACAAACTCCTCCTCATCTTCCTAGCCCTTCTCCTCATCCACCTGCTCCTCTTCTTTATCCTCTTGGTCCTCCTAATTAAGGTACCATCTATAAGTCGCTGTAGGTACAGAATATCAGCAGGCAGCATTAAATACAATTATATCATAGCCAACATCTTAAGGGCCTAAATAGCAATCGGTCAGTATGTATAGATTTTCTATACATAACTCCACATACATGTACCTTAATGATATACTATAGCCTTATAGCCTGCCGTAGTGGGCTATACCGGCTATTAGAACATTGGAATGTGGAGCACTCCATTGTAGACAATGGAGTGCTCCATGCTTCTACGGGCCGGTAAAGGCCCGCAGAGCAACATTCCAATGTTTTACAAAAGCCTCTCGAAGTTCGAGGGGATTTAAATCCCCTCGAGCTTCGAGAAGCCTTTGTTTAATTTGTTAGAACATTCTGCCCTCTAGTGGCAGAATGTTCTAATAGCCTTATAGCCCTTCGTAGCAGGGCTATACCGCTATTAAAGTCCCGCTGCTTTTGTTAAAGTCCCTCGCCTTCGGCTCGGGCCTTTAACGCTGCAGCGGGCCTTTAATAGCCGGTATAGCCCGCTACGGCGGGCTATAAGGCTATATTAAAGTCCCGCTGCAGCGTTAAAGGCCCGAGCCGAAGGCGAAGGACTTTAACAAAGCAGCGGGACTTTAATAGCCGGTAATAGCCCTGCTCTGAAGGGCTCTAAGGCTATTAGAACATTCTGCCACTAGAGGGCAGAATGTTCTAACAAATAAAACAAAGCCTTCAGGAAGCATGAGGGGATTCAAATCCCCTCAGGCTCCCTCAAGCCTTTGTTCACAGCCACAGCTGTGAACAAAGACAATCATTGGAATGTTGGAGCTACGGGCTTATTCCAGCCATTATAAGCCCGGAGCACTCCATTGTTTTCGATGGAGCTTCCAACATTCCAATGCTCTAAATATCTTTAAGGTACGCAGATTTGGAGCTATAAAAAGCAAACCAATACTTACCTATATGTACTTACCTCCTCGATCCCCTGTTAATTTTGGCACAGTCCAGAGCAGGATTCTTAAATCAGACAGTAAAGGTGAGTGTTACTGTTCAGCTCTTGGCCAAGGACTTGGTGATTTCTGATCGTCTTGGAGTGAACATTTACCCCAGACTTAACCTATAAAAGGACTCTCCATACATCTTGAGATAAAACATGATGGATTCTCAAAGAGGCATTTGGGAAAGGTCCACTAAGTACCGTTTAAAATCTTGAGGACACACAAAGCTTCCGAGGTCTGACGTAAAACCTCAGAGAAAGACTTGTTCTCCCTCGCTTCTAGCTACCAAAGGTGTGTAACGGAAGAATGATGGCGATAGGTAGTCAAACTCAGGTCATTGACGAGGGATTGTATATCATTCAATAAACCACTTTTACCATGTACATTATCTCTGCAGGAAACACCGTCCCATTATGTGATGCCATATTCTCATTGTCACCCAGGAGCCACAGCAGAGGGTTCTGATTCTCTCAAACAAGCCTTTGGAAGAAGACACCAACAGGAAGAAGTGCATTTGCTCATATATCCTGAGGATAGAATATTTGCTAATCTGAAAAGATCTGTTTAAATGACCAGCTTCACCTTCTTTCTGTAGACCCTCTACCCTAACCCCCATTCCCACATCTTGCTGCATACAATTGTGGGTGTGGTACTTCCAGCTGTTGCATCAGGGTGTGGGTGACTAGGCCAACATTCTGCTTCTGTGTTAGTATTCTGGGCATTGGCAGGTAAGTACTTCAAAGATTCATATCATTTTAATAAAGAAATTGTCAAGCCAGCCTGTCTCTTTCTTACTGAAACATGGCTTGACGAAACATCCGGCCCAGATATAGTTAATGCCTTGCCCTCCAATTATTATGTACTAAGAAAAGACCGGAAGGAAAGAAAGGGTGGGGGAGTGGCACTGGTAATAGACAGACGCTATGAGTGCTCCATTATACCCACTGATGATATTCACGGGGTTGAAGCACTGGGCTTTTGCCTTACATTTTCACCTGCTCAATCCTGTGCGGGTCTGTTGATTTACAGACCCCTAGGCCCGGTGGGATCTTTTATCGAGGAGCCAGACACTGTAATTTCGGCTATGAGTATTCAATTTAAGCATTTTATTTTTTTGGGCGACTTCAACGTTCATTTTGATAACACGCATGCTGCAGACACTATTAAAATACTAGATACTACTACATCTCTGGGCCTATTACCTTACGTAATGTCGCCGACTCACAACAAGGGGCATACTTTGGATCAGATTTTTTTTACCTCTTCCATCTCAGTTGCGCCCCCCCTTCCTGTGTTATGGTCTGACCATCTTCTATTGACTTTCAGGATTCAGTCTAAGATCACTGTAACTAGCAGAGATGTCGGTCGTCAGCCCCGGCTGTCACGGCCCTTCCACCTAGTTACGCCAGAAATGATTGAGCAATATCGGCTGTCTCACCCCTGCTCTCTCACAGGGGATTTAGAACAGGACCTTTTTCGTTTTCAAACATGGCTAGCGCAGTGCCTGGAGGACTTAGCCCCGCCTAAACGGTCCTTCAAGAAATCCTCGAGTGCTTCTGCCCCATGGTTCACGCATGCACTTAATTCCAGCAGAAGGCTTTGTAAGAAGGCCGAGAGAGCTTGGCGTGCAAAATATCTAGATCCTTTAAAGGAGGCCTATAGGTCCTGTGTTAAGGCCTATCATAAAGAAATCTATCTAGCCAAAAAGGCCTACTTCGCTCAAAGGATTGAAGAAGCCGCTAATACCAGCAAAGAAATCTTTGCAATTGTGAAAGAATTCACTTCTCCAGCTGCCATTTCTCTCAAATGTTCCTTCTCGGAGACTTGGGTTTTACAATTAGCCAGCTTCTTCTCCAATAAAATCAGGAGTATTCAGGCAACTTTTCCCTCTCTTGAACGGGGGGGACTGTCCTGTCCTAAAATCCAGTCTGATGTGCCTGACCAGGGACAACCCAGCTTGACGAGCTTTCCCCCTATTCAACCTCAAGCCTCTCTGGAAATTCTTTTAAAAATGAGATCTGGCTCTCCTCTGGACCCCTGTCCTGCAAAGTTTCTGGCTAAAGTGGCTCATGTTATTAACCCGATGGTTAACCCCATCTTAAACTGCTCCTTGGAAACTGGGATAGTACCGTCCATTTGGAAACGGGCGATGGTCATTCCACTCCTGAAGAAGCCTTCCTTGGATCATACTATCCATGCTAATTACCGACCCATCTCTTTGCTCCCGGCCTTGGCAAAAGTGGCAGAAAAGCACGTTCAGTCTGTCCTCTCGCATTTCGTTGAGTCTTATGGTGTTTTGCACCACACTCAATCCGGTTTCCGTGCCAATATGAGCACGGAGACGGCCCTGCTGGAGGTGACCGAGGCCATTAAGGAAGTCCTGGACTCTGGGGGGAGGGCAATGATGGTACTGCTTGATCTCTCGGCGGCGTTTGACACCGTTCCTCATGGCCGCCTATTGGCGCGTCTTGAGGAGATTGGTATTGGAGGAACGGTGTTCAATTGGTTTACATCTTTTTTGACCAACCGCCAACAAACAGTCTGGGCACCTCCGCACTCCGCGGAAGTGCCGCCCCTGGATGTGGGAGTCCCTCAGGGGTCAATTTTAAGCCCGACTCTCTTTAATATCTATATTTCCCCTTTGGCGGCACTGGTTGAGTCTTTTGGTGCCCAGATTGTCTCATATGCTGATGACACCCAGCTCCTTTTCTCCTGTGGGAAAGATATGGACTTTGATGGTGATCTCATTAAAGGCTGCTTGGGTGCGGTTTTTAACTGGTTTCAAGATAATCAGCTTAAATGCAACTCGGATAAATCCGAGGTTCTCTTCTTTGGCTGTCCCCCAGATACTTGTTGGAAATCCTGGTGGCCGACGGATATGTTTCCCCCTTCTAATGCGGCACTGGTGGCAAAAAATCTCGGGGTCAAGATGGATACCCTTCTCACTTTTAAACCACAGATTATGAGCCTGGTCGGTCAGTGTTTTGGGGTCTTAAAGACGCTCAGAACATTTCTTCCCCTTCTTTCCATCGCCCATAGAAAACAACAGTGCAGGCCCTGATAGGATCTAGGCTGGATTACGCCAATGTCCTGTATCTGGGCCTTCCGAAGTTTCTCCTATCGCGCCTGCAGATTGTGCAGAATTCGGCCGCTCGGGCGATCTTTGGTCTTGGTCATCGCGCCCATGCAACCGGTCTGCTGCAAACTCTTCATTGGCTGCCTATCCAGAGGCGCATTGAATTTAAGACGCTCACGTTGGCTTTCAAGACCCTTCACGGCACTGGCCCTCGCTATCTGAGGAAGAGGATCGGTCTCCATATGCCAGCCAGAGCCTTGCGTTCCGCGTCTCTATCTCTCACCACGGTCCCAGCAATCAGGCGTGCCCGGATCGGGGGACGGTCTTTCAAATATCTCGCGCCCCGGGCCTGGAATGCCCTCCCATTATCCCTAAGAAAGAGTGAGAGCCTGACGGCCTTTAGAAAAAAGCTCAAAACATGGCTGTTTGGCCAATAAGTTTCACCTTCCCCTGATGGAGTTCTTTGGTTACGGGTCTGACAGCCCCGGGACACTCTGCTTGAGTAGCTGAGCGATTAACAAAACCCCTCATAACATAACATAACATAACATAACAAGGCGTTCCATTTAATTATAAGGATTCTGCTCTGACGAGGCAAGGGATGGGATCTCTTGAAGATGCTCTTCATCATTTTGAGTCTCAAGAGGGGGCTAATTTAGGGGAGAAAGAAGCAGTCTCTCCTCTTTCAAAGTTGCTAGAGACAGAACCAGCATTTGTCTAGCCACCGAAAGGACAACTAAAGTTTGTTCATCCTTGACGAGGAAGCTTCCAATCGAAAATGGGAGTACACCAAAAACCGGCTTGACCTCCAACTGGTGGTGTGCGAAATTTGCAATTTGATTTTGCATGATTACACAAAATGCCTGAAAAATGCAGTGGCATAACAAAACTTGAGAGGGCCCCCGCAAAGCACATGGAGCCCCCCCCCCCCCCCAGCGTCACCAGCATTATTTTCAAAATGATCACTATAAACTCACGCTCTACCAACAACATCGAAGGGAGTGGTTTGCTACCTGTCCACCAGAAAGCACTTGGAGGCTTGCCAGGGGTATGATGTGCTTTGTAAATGTAACTGCAATGCAATACAACTGACTACAGAAGTAGAATGTAGTGATATGTGTTCATGTTCGTTCCTGTCACTGTGTATGAAAACGTACTTGTTGTCCTGATGAAGGTCTGGTAGACCTGTGCCACTTGCCGAAATGTTGAAATGTCAAGATAAGAAATTGACCATGATGAAAAACTGTGGAAACTGGAATGTGTGGTGGAAATGGTCTGTCACAAATTCAATGATGTGTTTGTTCGTCACACAATTGTGTTTGAGTATTGTGCCTAGAGATGTAATAAGCGATTGGTCTTTTATATGTGTATATTGTATCACATCATTTGTATGTGGAATGTAACTGTTGTATACACATATGTGATGGAAAATAAAATGTCTCTTTAATTGTTCATATGCCTGGAAGCTGGTGGCTGGGGAACACCGTCCAGATTGTTTCACACTCGTGGGAGCTTCTCACAACGGTAAGAGTGAATGACTGAAGTTATTTTCCCTGGGAATTGCTCGTTTGATGTTGATGTTTATGGTGACACAGCCAGTGCCAGGGCTGGGGACCAGGTGGTTGATGAAATATTCACTATCATCCACCGCCAGGATCAGTCTACATCCCTATCTAGCAGGCTGTCTCTATTCTTCCATCCACAAATAGGAGAAGCCCAGTGGTTTCTTGTCGCCATACAGTAAAGCACAGCAGACACACTCTATGCTCAACCTAACCCACACACACATGCATAGTGCAAATGCACTCTTTGTATATGTTCCCTGCAATCTTCCCAGAGTCCCTTACTCTAGCTGTCCAGGGGCAGTTGGCCTTATATTAAGAGGTAAGTACTACAGCTAGCAGTTTATAATCCAACATTAACAGAGCGTGATGTGGTTAAGACTCCATTAGGGAGACTTACTGCACTGCAAAGGTTCAAACACCAGAGATTAGAACATTAAAAGATTTCACAGTTAATGACATGTTTTCCAAAATTGCATGAGAGGAGCACCCCTTCCTTGTTCCGATTCGTAGTGCAGTGTGCCAATGCTTTACCACCCCAGTTTAGGACACAAACTACTTTCAGGTTACCATTTTCTCAAAACAGGTGGTATTGATTTGCAAAGCGGTAGCTTCCCTCTCTGAATCACAGATGGGTCTGGGTGGGACGGGGGGTAGCGGGGCATTGGTCTTGCCAGAGTCTAACCTGCCCCCCCCCCCAAATCCATTTAATGTGTAATTTTTATTATTATTATTTTTTTTTACCAGTCCCTGACCTTTTAAGAGACTGGGATTACATTTTAAATAGGCATTCTGTGAATGTGAATGCAGGGATGGTGCGTATGCTGTCTGGCACGTCTTCCTCCCCAAATTCACAACCAATCGCAATGCGTTTTAAATAGAATCCTGCTTGTGCATATTAATGAGTTCGAATTTTTTGTGATTCCCTGCAGGTGGTGGTTTTAAGCTGCAACTTATTTGTGTATCAGTCACAGAGCAAAACTGTGGCGAGTTGCAAAGCCGTAGCCATTTCAAAACACTACTGCTTTGTAACCTGTCCTTACACATTAAGGCCTTTGTTCATTGCTTCAAAACATAAAGTGCAATATGTGGAAAAAATTTATAGTGTGGCAATCCCATTAATCTTCATGGCCCTCCAACATCCCGAATCCTGAAGTCAGACCTGCTATGAATATTGACCAGTGGAGACACCAGGCAGTGCTTTAAATAGACCGGGACTGAGTAACCGGCACTTCTTTAATTTGAAAGGGGGTGTTAGGGACCCGTCAGCACCTGCTTTTTAAAACTGCCCAGCAGGACCCGCAAAATGTATCTGGAGCCTGACGCTGTAATTACCGCGGAGGCGGGCTTGGTCTCACCGGGCCTGGTCACCCGCCTCCTCAGTTTCCAGTCACTCCTGACCTGGCATATGTCAGTCCATTCCAATACTCCCTCTGCAATTTGTCGCGGTGGGGGTGACTTATGATAAGATTTTTTGATTGCATATTGCAGCCATCATTCATGAGACGGTGCTCAACCACCATCCATACTCTCACTAGTCTCTCACAAACTGGAGCAGGAATGGAGCAATCGTCTCCCGCAGAACAGGGCCTGTATTACGTTTTGTAGGTCTCGGCTAGCGTGGCTGCGCACATGCGCAGCTCGCTCTGCAAGATTTAATGATTCTGAGGGAATTCTGTAAAGGGCTTCAAGCCCCGCCCGCTTTCCCATTGGCTGGCGTCACCGTTTATGCTAAACGGTGGCCAGCCATTGAGAAAGAGCACTTTGTGAAGTAGACTTTTCCATTAAGATGGCCGACTTGGACGGGCTCGTCTGACTTCCTCCCATCGCAAAAGGTTTCTTATCTTTACGGGGCCATGTGTTTCAAACACATGGCCCCATAAAGACAAGCTCCGCCGCGTGTTTATTTTTGCATCTCGCTAAACCGTGGCTGCCTGGCGAGCGCACACTCCAGCCATCATAACCCCTCTCCTCCACTACCCGACCACCCCCCGCGACCTCCCCCGTCTTGGACAACGCAACCGATAGTAAATTTTGCTGCTGCAGAACCGGTATCGCAGGCAGCTCCGCCAATGCACCTCACTCCACTGCGTATTGCTACAGTTATACCAATATTTCTCATACATAGCGTGGCTCTCTTACGCAATGTTCACTAGTGTTTTATACAATTTATATAATGTGTAACGTAACTGGTGCTCATGTAAAGTGCTCCAATACCTTCGGGTCGAGTTTGCGCATTATAAAAAAGCAACAAAAAAAAAAAAGTGGTCATCCTAACACTACTTTGTCAATGCACGTCACATAAATAATGCCTCGTTTCACTATAAGCATCACATAGGGCATAAAAAGGTCTTCTCTGGCGCTTCACTTAAGTAACTTTATTTATACGTATAATCAGTTCCCTCAGAGCTCTCCCGAAGCACCTCAGTTTACAACCTCAAAATTCTACCGTATAGAGAACACTCAGCTCCGCAAATGTGCCTCGCTGTAATGCCTTCTGCTGTTAATATACTGTGACCACACACTGGTCATAGAAAGACCTTCACGTTTGTGCGTACACTCTACGCTATGCTCGGTCTGGGACTTCCATTCTGGCTCCGGATAATCTATACTGCACTATAAGGATGAAATACTTGTGGTGCGCCACGCCTCACTGCTGATCATTATGGCCGATCACACTTTACATGGGTACAGTTGGGTGGATACATCAGTGAAGAATTCCTTCTCTAAATTTGTGATCCAACCAAACTAACGCCTCTTTTACACTCTCGATGTGATGTTAACGTGGGGATCTGCACTTAAAATTTCTTTTGGGGTAGTGGTTTAGCGGCGACACCCTTCATACTGGCTCTTAAGTTCATGTGCGAGGGGGCTTTTCTTCAGCCTATCAAGCAGCATGAGGGGGTTCTTTTCTTTCTACCCCGCAAGGCAGTTTACGTGTGTGGTATTTTACAACACGTGTGCCCTTTCGTTCATCTTGAAGCGAGCACAGGTACCTTCTTCTTCCCAATTTAAAGCAGTGATTGGGCGTGATACTCCCAACACGTAGACCGTGTAAAAGGCTTCCCTCTTACAACCTCACTCGAAGCAATGTTGGGTAACTTTCCTCTTACGTTTTACCCGAAGCAATTTGTTAGGGCCCATCTAAGCAATGTTTGGTGTAAGGAGCCCCCCTTCCCCTTCCTGTGTTCGTCTGAGGCTTCCTCTTCCAGCTCCCCAATTCTCCATTCCTCCCGGCAGTTTGGCTTGACGGCTGACTTTGAAGCAGGGAAACCAGGTTTGAGTCTTGGTGGGAGACTCAAACATCTTGTGATTCTGGGTAAATCACATAATTGCCCCATTCCTAACAATGAACAAAAGTGTCCGTCTGTGATACAACTATACCCCAAGTTCACATTATATAACACAGTACTGCAAAAAAAAAAAAAAAAAATTGACCACGCGCACTTTTTGAAAATCCGACCATGTCTGCATTTTATTAAGTTAAAGCCATTTGCTTTGCTATACAATACCATTCGTAAAGCAAATGGCTTTAACTTAATCAAAGGTAAGACCTATTGCATTTTTAATGCATGTTTACTTTTACTGTCTCCCGGCCGGCAGGGCCCCAGACCCCATGATGGCTGGATTGGCTGCCCGGATTCCAATGATCTCGTCATCGATCGCACCCCACCACCAGCCTAACTCCCCCTCCCAGAGATTTGGGGGATTGATTATTTTCTCCCTCCATATGCACTTTTTTGCTTGAGATTCAACCAGATATCCTGTGTTAAGCTTCGACCTTGTAATTGATTTCTAGGTAATGGCACTCATATTAGGGAACTCATTTTGGCGTGGATCACATGACACTACTTGTAGGCTGCAACTGTTCATTAGACACTGTCATAATTGCTACCCCCCCCGCTGTCAAGAGCTAATGCAGGCCCAAGGAACGTGGACCAGACAGAACCAGGCCTCAGTTACTGTTTGGTTGGTCCTCTAGTTTAAACACATAGGGCCTCATGTAGGAAGTCGGTAACGGCCGATTTTCGGTAATTATACCGTTACCGACCGGTATTTTGGCTTTTGGTATGTAGGGGGACAATTTCTGTATTCGGAATTTACCGAATCGGTAAAATTACCGAATCGGTAATTTTACCGATTCGGTAAATTCCGAATACAGAAATGAGATGTAGGGGGAGTGTGTGGGTGATGTTTGGAGTCGGTATTTACCACCAACTAATAGTTGGTGGTAAATAAAGTATGGATGGTGAAATGCATTTCATAGCGCCTACAAGTGTGCAATGTGGCAGACATAAATGCCCTTCGGGCATGTATGTGTGCCACATGTGCACACATGGCCGTTTCAGGGGTGCAACAGGGTGTCAATGTGACACCCTGCCACCCTTGCATGCGTTCCCCCCATTACCGAATTGGTATTTACCGATTCGGTAATGAGGCATACCTTCCCATCAATGGGAAGGTATGCCTCATTACCGAATCGGTAAATACCGATTCGGTAATTACCGAATTATTCAGAATCGGTAATATTTACCGACCAATTACCTACATATCATTTACCACTTCATAAATACCGAATCGGTAAAATTTGGTATTTATGAAGTGGTAAATGTGTCCCTACCTACATATGGCCCTTAGCATTTATTGCTACCGACAACAACGCATATTGCTGGATCTACAAACTCAGCATGCAATCAGATGGTTGAGGCAATGGAATGTACTGACTCCTGAGGCACCGCACTAACTGTATGAAAACTATTAAGAATGTAACACACAAAAGGCGATGGGAGCCTGCTTGCAATAAGTCTAAACACTGTAGGGTGACCAGCCGTCACGGATTTGCCCGGACTGTCCCGGTTTTTCGCCAGTTGTCCTAGCAGATTTCATGAAATTAAGCTCATGTCCCGGTTTTTAGCGAGGGCCGGCTAAAAATGGTGGGAGGTCTTTTTTTAAGTTTTGCAAAGCAGGGATAGTTAGCAGCTGTTATAAGAAAGCAGTTTAATTAACAGACATGCTACTGGCTCCAAAAATGGCATTTTGTGTATGTTCTTACTGCCTCGTCTGTAATTCTCTGCTAAGGAGCACTGTCATTCATGGCGCTGGGTTGAAGTAAAATTGTAGTCCTTCTTCTATTTTTGGGAAATGCCCCGGTTTTTGGCTTTAAATTTCTGGTCACCCTGAACCACTGGCAATAGCCCGGGGTAGCACTCCAACCCATCATTCTATTAAGAATGTGACATGTGAAATCACTCAGTGTAATATGCTGTTGAAAATGCAAAAAAAAAAAGGTGTAGTAGGGGAGTAGACTTATTACCAATAGAATTCTGTGCATTAACAGCTGTTAATTTCCCTTTCTCTTCTTTATGCACCCTCGCCTTTGACTCGTGCCCATAGGGCTGGCAATAACAAAAGGTAACACCCTCATCAGAGGGCACAAATGCCTAATTACTCAAAACCAAATACTTCCAATGTATTCATTACAACCTACGTGTTGTATCCTAGTTACTTAAGCACTTTTTTATCACACCGTATATGTTGAGGTGTCTTCAGTATTTAGAAGCAATACTATTTTTAAGTGACCTCTCACCCTCAGAGTCTAATTACGATACCATAGGTAGTGGTAACTCATGGGAGGGAGAAAGGAAATACTAGGGGATTATAAAGTGTAATCAGAAATATCCAAGTGAAATGCAGAGGACGTACTCTGTTGCCATGGATTGTCTAATTGCAAGGGAGCAGGTAAGGCCCATCACCAGATGTATTTTAATTACAGAGGCTCTTAACAGTTAACACCAGGACACCAGGAGCTACACGGGGAGCCAATTGTCCTTCAACTATCTGAGAGTGGGGGTTTGGGAAGTAGCCGACCTGGGAGGTATGCCCGTAGGGTGATTTTGGGCAAGTGGTCCAGTCCAAGAGAACTGATGTCACCTTTTGGGCTATGTTGGTAGGAGGGTGGTGGGCTTTACTTAAAAAGAGGATAATGTGGGCTAACAGCCATCATTTTGAGTACAGGCGAATACGATGGCTGGTAGCATTGTAGAAAAGGAAGATTTAGTTGAGCAGTTTTTGTGGCAGCTTTTTTTTGCAGCATCAGGGAGGATCGGCGAGTGGCGGGTGTGGTGCGGCTGCTACAGGAGGCAAGCAAGCAGTGCTGATCTGCTGGAGAATGTGCCAGGAGAGGTGCGCAGGGGCCGAGCATGCCTCTGAGGCGGGCCTCTGAGGGTGTGGCGGGGGTTTTACTAAGACAGACTGACCTGAGGCCTGGGTGGCCTGCAGCTCAGAGGCAGGCAGGCGCGAGCGGGCAGCCGAAGACAGGGCAAGGCTGGCTAGCCAGGCAGCAGGGGCTAGTAATAATTAAATAATGGCTGGGGCGCCGCAGGGTAAGGGTCTCTTTCTCAGTAGTCACTCTGAGTGGTGTTGCGTGCCCCCAACACGGGCACGGCAAGGCCTATTGATTCGCCGCGATGCTGCGCGGCGCGGACACATTCAAACACACACCAGTGTACCGTGTGGAGACCGCGCCCTCGAGCGGGCGGCTCCTTTTATTTCACCCCGCAGGCCACGCCTGGCCTGCGGATGTAGTGTGACGTGCGTTCGCACAACTAGACCGGGGATATTACATCCCTATCCAAATCAATTAACAAAAACACAAAACCCAAACTTAAATCATTTAAACAGTTCAAACTGGCTCAACCCCCGGAGGGGTGGTACTTGCGTGCTCCCCGTCAGCCGTCACCGAACACCTTCAGCAGGCAAAGTCCTTCAACTGCTGGCTGGGGCGAGGATTGGGTCTTAGGCTGTATCTTTGCGGGGAGTCTCGCAACCGCGAGCCTGTGGGAGGCCCTTCATCCGGTGCTGAGTTAGACGCCGGTGTTATGGTGGCCTCGGTGACTTCGGGCGTCGGTGCTGCTGTACTCCCGGTGGGCCCCTCCGGGATTCTTTCCGGGAGGCCAGGGAGCACCTCTTTAAACCAGGACACATTTCAGGACACTTCTTCTCCCCCTTTCTGGGCCGTCACCATGGTCCCTCGCTGTGCTGTTACTGTCCAGGGCCCCGGATCATAGTTTGTTCTGAACTTTCCTCCCGGACGGCGGTCCTTCAGAAGAACAGTGGACCCTGTGCAGAAGGTTCTTGGCGCAGCACGGCGGATATTGCTCGCCTGTTGGTTTCGCCTGGCTCTCCTCGCTTGTACAGTCTCGGACTCCATTGGGGGTGGCGACCACCCCGGATGCGTGGGGAGTAAGTCTCTCCATGGGCCCTGGAGCATCAGTGCCCACGGGCTCCTCTGCGTGGTGCAGTGTGGTGTATTCCCGTAGGAATTCGTGTAAGCCTAGTTCCGGGTCAGCTTGCTCTACCCCTGCGATGCGGAACACCTTGTTCAGTGTGCGCATGAAGCGCTCCACATCGCCGTTGGCCTGGGGCCATTGGGGAGTTATTAGCCGGTGGCGTATTCCTCTCTGTCTCAGAAATGTGGCAAAGTCCGTTCCCTGGAAGGGTGGCCCATTGTCACTCCTGATCTCCTGTGGGAACCCGAACATGGCGAATACTTTGTCTAAGACTGGCTCTATCTGGGCAAAAGCCGTGGATGTCACTGGTTCCACTATGGGGTATTTCGAGAAGGCGTCCACTAGCACCAACGTGTGTTTTCCCCCTGGGAAGCTCCCAAAGTCTGTGCTCACTTGTGCCCACGGGATGGGGCATGCATCTCCGGTGATCACCGGTGCTGGCCTTTCCTTGTTTCTTGTCAATTGGCACAGGGGACATCGCCTGACGTATTCTTCGACCATGTCCTCCTGCTCCGGGAACCAGACCTTCTCCCGCATCCGGGCTTTCATCTTCGTGATGCCCTGGTGTCCCCCATGGGCCAGTTGCGTCGCATGGTGTCTCAGGGTTCGTGGTATTACCAGCCTGGGTCCTCGGAGCAGGATCCCATCACTTGTGGCGCTGAGCTCATGTCTTATCTGCCACATCTTCGTGGAGTACTCCCTCTCTCCCTGGCTCCATGCGTTAGCTTGCCGCAGGTAGTTCGTCCACGACCCTTCTTGGACTGCTTCCAGGGTTCGGCGGTATACGGTGTCTTCGGTCGCCGCCTCCTTGATGTCTCCTAGAGTCATGCTCACCGGGCATGCTGCCGTGGATACCAGGTGTACATATTGTTCGATATCCGCACTGTCTTCCTGTGTGTCCACGGGGGCCGGGTGCCGGGACAGAAAGTCGGCCGGACTCTTGGCTCCAGGGCGATACACGGCTTCCATTTCGTACGGCTGCAGCTGGACTGCCCAACTTTCAATGCGCGGTGGTGGGTGAGGCGCCGTCCCTTTGAAGAGCGGTACAAGCGGCTGGTGGTCCGTGACCATCGTGAACGGTTGTCCCTTGAGGTACAAGTGGAAATGGTTGCAGGCCCATTTAATTGCCAGCGCCTCCCGCTCAATTTGGGCATACCTGGCTTCGGTTGGGGTAAGTGATTTGCTAGCGAACGACAGTGCTGCCCATCGCCCTGGCTCCTGTTCTTGGGCCAGCACCGTGTCAAGCCCGACGGGGCTGGCGTCCACCAGAACTTCTGTCCTTTTTGCCGGGTCAAAGTAGGCAAGAGTGGCTTCTCCTAACAGAGCATCTTTTATCCCTTGGAACGTCGCTTCCTCCGGTGGTCCCAATTGCCATTTGGCGTCCGTCCTTGTAAGGGCTCGCAGGGGTTCTGCTCGTGTGGCGAGTCCGGGGATGAATAGTCCGCAGTATGTTGCCATCCCCAGGAAGCTGCGTACTTCCGTTGGGGTTGTTGGCGCGGGAGCATCCTTAATGGACTGTGACTTGCGGGGATCCACCTGAATGCCTTCTTGGTTGAACACGTAACCGAAGAATTCGAGCGACGGTTGGAAAAACTGACATTTGTCCTTGTGTAGGGTCGCTCCGTGTTCTTTTAGGCATGTCAGGGTGTTGCGGAGATGTTGGTAGTGCTCTGCGGCTGTCGCCGAGTGGATGAGGATGTCATCACTTACATTCAGCACGCCGGGTAACCCAGACAACAGGTCTCGTATTGTGTTTTGGAACACCTCCGCCGCCGACGATATCCCAAAGTTGAGTCTTTTGTACCGTCGTAGGCCTAGGTGGGTGCTGAAAGTGGTGATGTAGCGGCTTTCCTTGGACAGCGGGAGTTGGTGGTATCCTGCATTTAAGTCAATTTTCGAGAACCACTTCGAACCGTTCACATCCGCGATTATATTGTCCATAGTTGGCGTTATGTGCCGCTCTCTGCGTATAGCCTTATTTGGTAACCGCATGTCGATACAGAGGCGTATCGCCCCGGCTGTTTCGGCTTCTCTGTGATCACCATTGGTGACACCCAGGGCGTCGGGCCGGATACTTTTTCAATGACGCCTTGTCTTTCCAGGTTCTCTAGCTCTTTCTCGACCAGTGGCCGCAGGTGAAATGGGACTCTTCTATGTCGCAGCGCAACCGGGACGACGGTTTTGTCGATGTGCAGTTTGACTGGGTTGCACTTGATGCGTCCCAGGCCTTGGAATAGTTCCGGGAACTGATGAGTAGCTCCTCTACCTGGTGGACTTGCACTCTCCTCGCAAAGGCTGCTTAGCAAAGTGTCTGCTTCCCTGTCAATCACATGTATTGTCGTCGTGACCTCCCGATCGTCTGCCTTGACAGAGACTGTGATTTTTCCCTTCAGCGGAAGGGGCGTGTCTGCTCCGTACGCGTAGATTTTGGTCTTGGATGGCTTCACCGGGGGGCAGGGCCTTAGGCGTCGGTATTGTTGGAGGCCCATTACGTTCACGGTGGCCCCCGTGTCGATGACTGCCTGCACTTCCGTTCCCGCCACGTGGACTGTGCACGTCGGTTGGGGTCTGCTGCGTAGCTTAAGTTTCCCTCGCGAACGAGATTAGGTACGCTTCTCCTTTGTCCTCGTCCGACGATTCTCCACTTGTCTCTTGATATCTCCTTCCTTTCCCCTTCGAGTCATCTGGCAGCCGATCCTCCGTCACCGACAGGTGTCGTATCGCCTTTGTCGGAGGCCTTCGGTTTCGGAAGTCTCGGCCTCTCGTGCGTCTCTGGCACACAGAGGCAAAATGGTTGGGAATCCCGCAATTGGCGCACGTCTTTCCTTGCGCGGGGCAGTCCTTTGCGGCGTGTGGCTCGTGCCCGCAGTGCCCACACCTTGATTTGGTCTCTTCGGGCTTCCGACTTCTGACGGAGTCTCCTCTTGGCTTAGTGCAGAGGTCTCCACCTTGATGTTTTCGGCCCGTTCTAGGGGTTTTGTGAGCGCCTTGTCCATCTCGCTTGCTCTGGCTGCTGACAGGTCATGTGTCCTTGCTAGTACTAGCATGTCTTCGAGCGCGATCTTTGGTTGGCGCAGGATGAGCCCTCTTAGTGTCTTATCTCGGCACCCTTGGATCAATTGGGCGCGTATCTCTTTGGGCTGGTCATCTTCCGTACACGTGCTGGCGAGCTCGCGAAGACTGGCGTAGAATACGTCCATCGACGTCCCCTTCTCTCTGTCGAGCCTGGCGCAGCTTTAACCGCTCAAAGTCGGGGTTCAATTGGGGGTCAAAATGGGCGTCAAGGGCGGCCACCGCTGCGTTGTAGTCTGCGGCTGCTCCCGTGTGGGGCAGGTGTTTGAACAACTTGAATATCTCATCTCCCGCGTAGTGCAGGAGTAGGGACCTCTTTACAGCGTCGTCCGATAAAGTGGTTGTTGAGTCGCTCTATCCAGATCTTCCACCGCTGAATGGGGGCAGGACACCCGACGCCGCATGATGGAACGGAACGTGGACCGGCACGGCGGCTTGGCCTTGTGCGGCCCCTGGGCCTGGTGCTGCTCCCCCGTCGTTATCCCCCATCGTTCCCTTGAGGTAGGAGGCTTAACTCACTCTTCCTGTGGCGCTGGGCGTATGCTGCCGGTAGGGGCGGCTTGACAGATGTGGTCTCTCCCTTTTGTTGCGTGACCTTACGCCTTCCTCGGGCTTGCCGCCTCGTAGTGGTACTGAGCTCTTTCTGGGGTGTGCTGTGTGCTCGTTTTATCCTTCTTCTTGCTCTCACTTTTGGGGCTCCCGTGTAAATGTTGCCTGTCCTTGGTGTTACTTGTGGCTCTGTGCCCCTGGCGGCCACTCATATGGTCCTGGCTGTTGTGTAGCCTTGTGCTTGTGGCGGTTCTGGTGTGATTTGGCAGCCTCTTATATGGCACTGGCAGTTGAATTGCCTTATGCTTGTTTGTTTTCTGGTACTGGCAGTTGGATTGCCTTATGCTTGTTTGTATTCTGGTGCCCTTCCCTCCTTTATGTTGCTTGTATTTAGGGCCCGTGTGCAGTGGCACTCACCGCTGTACATCCGCCGACACTGCTTGGCCGGGTACACTCTTCGGGGCCTTGAGCACGTGCGCACTGCCTCCGGTGCTCCGTCTCTCCGTCCGGTGATTATTATTTTTTTTTGTATTCTGGTCCGCGATGTTCCGCGGGCCCTTAGCGATTGGGGCGCAGGTTGGTTGAGCATCCCACCCTCGTCGCCAGTGGTGCATGCCCCCAACACGGGCACGGCAAGGCCTATTGATTGGCCGCGATGCTGCGCGGCGCGGACACATGCAAACACACACCAGTGTACCGTGTGGGGACCGCGCCCTCGAGCGGGCGGCTCCTTTTATTTCACCCCGCAGGCCACGCCTGGCCTGCGGATGTAGTGTGACGTGCGTTCGCACAACTAGACCGGGGATATTACAAAGTGGGATGCCTCAGCTCCCTCGTCACGCAGTCACTTCAGCGCACTTTTAATTGCCCTTCTGCGCAATACACAGTAATGGTGTGGTCAGAAGCCCCACCCTATGACCCACCCTGAAGACACGTACTCGCGCAGACGCGGAGACATCTGCGCGCGCCGCGCACCATAAATAAATAAAAAAAGAGCCTCACTGTCTCAGAGAGGTCCTGCGGACCGTGGACGTGCGTGCCACCATTTAATTAATTAAGACGCCGGGCGTGCGGTCGGTGCGCACCACCATTTAATTCATATGAAGAGGCCTGCTGGTTCCGCCTCCGCTGAGTGAGGGGGGGCCCTGGAGCACGGCCCCACCTCACACAATGCGGTGGCTGCGGGGGGGCCTGTGTTACGCCCCTGGGGAAATGATGTGAAATGAATCCTAAACACATGAAATGCGAATCCCTCATTAGTGCTATATTTTAGCGCGAAATGTGTCCTTGTGTCAATCTTTGACGCAAGGACGCATCTTATGCTTAAAAAATAGTTTAAAAAACACACGTTACGCAAACA
Organism: Triturus cristatus; assembly: GCF_964204655.1. Classification (NCBI taxonomy): domain Eukaryota; kingdom Metazoa; phylum Chordata; class Amphibia; order Caudata; family Salamandridae; genus Triturus; species Triturus cristatus. The sequence goes on along the minus strand of NC_140586.1, from coordinate 174,223,585 downwards.
ACAAGCAGGTGCATTCTGGTTGTCCGTGATCCAAGCTCCAATTTTGCCTCAAACTGTGGTGTAATTTCTCGAAGTGGCGTTAAGCATTATTTAGGGAATTTCACATAACAAGCGTAACGTCAAATCCTTAATATTAAACAAAGCATGCTGGTGTAATTTAAATTCTGCTCAGACCTACTTCAAACATTCTTTCTGTATCATCCCCGAAAGCTGGAAAACTGCCCATTATGCTTGAAAGTGGGCAGAAATATTTAAGAACCAATGGGTCTTAAATATGAAGCAGTCATAGCAAATGATGAGATTTGCTTCATATTCACCAATGCAGTTCTCATGCAGGAAGCAATCTTCACAAAAATTTCAAATTTTGTTGATAAAAAAATCCAAATGCTGAGCAAGTTCCATAGTTAGTCAGTACCAGGAAGTTTAGTCCAACCGGTAATTTCAATGCGCAAAACCCTAAAATGGGTCGAAGATTCCAGAAACAGATTTTCATAAGGGTTATTAGGGCAGACATTTTACCTCATCTATGATAAGCAGACCTGTAATTCTACAATCTGGAAGATACGTCAGAGGGGCCTCATTTATGGAAAGTGACGCATCACTGCGTGAAAACAGCTATGCGTCACTTTTCATTTCGCCCTCCTTGCGACATGATGGATGCGTCATATTTACTGTATGACGCATCATGTCGCAAGGAATGACAGATACGTCAGTATTACTCTCCTATCTGCTGGCGCAAAAGTGGCGTATTGCTGGAGTTGTGTCGGAAGCGTGACAGAACTCCAGCAATGTTCCTTTCACATGGGGCAAGCCCCATGTGAAAGGGCCTGCGTCACCCTAAAGACTGCAATGAGGCAGGGGTAAGATTTTAATGCATTGGCGTCCTAGAAATGGTGCAGTGAGATCTTATAGATTTCACTGCGCCACTCCTACAACACTTTCTTGCGGGGCAACCCCCACCCTGCATACATTATACCTGATGCAGGTATAATGTAACGCATGGGTTTATGAAGTGACGCAGCTGCAGAGATGCGTCATACAGTAAATATGGCGCAACATGGCACATTATTTACGCCGCTGCTGCGTCACTAAAATTGATGCAACGGCAGCGCAAAAGTGATGACCTTCATAAATAAGGCCCGAGCTGTTTTATGGCATGGGCAAAGTGGGCAATTGCCAAGTGTTCCCAGCATCCAAGCACCACACTGGCAAAGTTATTATGGGAGTCCGAAGACCTGCTCTAGTACCGGTGGGTATAAAAAAAGATTAATTTTAATCTGACACCCGGGCATGCCCACTTCATGAAAGGCTTGTCCATGCCTGGCCTGCCTATCCCTAACCCTATGTCCTCCATCTTCCACTCCTGTCTCTCAAGCTCATCTCTCTCTTGACTTCACCTATCTCCATTTCTCAATATCTCACCTCTCTCTCAACCATCTTTCTGCCTCACAAATCTATACCTCACCTCCCTAGCTGATTTCTTTTTTTGGCATCCCTCTATCTCATCTCTACCTGCATCTCAATTTATCTCAACATTCAGTCGCTAATTTACATCTCCGTCTCGCCTCTATTTTTCACCCTCTCTACCCTTCTCCTCATCTCTCTCGCTACCTTACTCCATTCTCGCTACCTCTATTTCTATCTATTTATCTTTCTCATGACCTCATCTGCCTCCATGTCATCTCTCTCTGCACCTCCTTCTGTATTTCAACTCACCCTGTCTACCTCACCTCTCTTTACTGATCTCTTTATATATCTGTCTATCTCAGCTCACTGTCTACACCCCTCTCTTTACCGCACCCTATGTATGTCTATTTTTTATGGAGTTTTATATAGCACGAACTTGACCCGAATTGGGTATCAGAGCGCTTTACAAAGCACCAGTTGCATTACATGAGGACACACATCATTTTTTGTTAGGCACAGGGAGATTAAGTGATTTGTCCAGAATCACAGGATGTTCAGCGTCATTGCTGAGACTCGAACGCAGTTCCCCAGATTTGAGGTCCACCGCCCTAGCCTTTAGGCCAACTTTTCTACCCATATGTCTAGATCAACCTCGTCTCTTTTTCTCTGTTTATCTAGTTTCCCTCACTTTGCTTTGTTTCTCATCACTCCCTTTCACCCTCCCTACCCCTCATCATTCATCCATGCCTCACTATTCTCTTGACTATGTATTTCTTTCTTTTTTTCTATAGTTTAGTTCATTTTCCCCTTTCTTTGCCAAGTATTTCTCTATATTTCTCTCACTACGTCACATCTGTACGCCTACCTCTACTCTTTCTTATTCTAAATGTCACTAACTTGCCTTCCTTTCTACCTTACCTCTCTCACTCTACCTCACACATTGGCGTAAACCCATTCTGTTTCCTCTCTCTACATGTCCTTCACCTCTCGCTAGCTTTTCCTACCGCTCTGTTTCACATTAAGCCTTTACTTTTTTCTCGCTGCCTATATCTTCCTCTTTCTGCCTCTCTGTATCTTTCTTTGTGGTTCAGGGCCTGCTTTAGCGCCGGTGACGCCATGCACGAGAATCATTTTTGATGCCCTCACACCCCATGACCGCCTCCTCGGATTCTCTCACTACCACCGGCCAAAGTGCCCCTCATCTCTCCAATCATAAGTTATTACTAAACATAGCGTCCTCCCCCCCGAAGGTCAGCACCCCCTCCAGAGGTCAGTGCCCAGTGCGGCTACACCAGTCGCACTGCCCTAAAGCCGTCCCTGTTCTGGCTACTTCCCCGTTTTGTCTTTACCTTCTATCTCTCCCTATACAGTTTTCCGTGCCTCTCTATCCTCCTCATATCCCTGCCGCTCCAATTTCTCTTGCTCAGCATAGTTAGAGGTAACTGTCTAGCCTCAGAAGTGTAGACATTGAAAGAGGACTGGAGTGAGGCGGCTCGGAAGGGAATTAAGAAAATGTGCGCATTTCCCCAGATAAAATAGCGAAAATCCTCAGAGCAGAGCTTTGATTTTAACTGTTGCAGCGAGAATGCCAGGTAAGAAGTGAGTTCATTTGTGTTTAAGCTTAAACGGACAGTGGTATTGTTTTTAGGAGAATGGCGCCACTAAGGAGATTAGCACTGGTATCGATATTTGTATCCTATTCTGGTCTCGGTGCTGTATGGTTGGAAGAATCACAAATCTCCCCTAGAATCGCTGACCTGAGCCAACTAAACATAAACATAAAATCCTCAGCACACGACAATCATGCATTATTAATTATTGCAATGCAGAATGTGAGCATCAATTAGATACAATCAATTTGTTCAAATTCCTCTCTTTTTATTCTTTAGATCTTCAGACAGCCGACACTTGTTTCGTCGCTATACAAGGGATATCGTCCCGCGACTTTATCAAGGCTATGTTTTCTTAGTCAAATGTTTTCCGTACTCAGTTTACACGGACAGCGACGTCCAGGGATCTATGTATTTGCAAATTCATAGATTTTTTTCGAGTCAGATTTGAACTTTGGATACACGTTAGACTAACTGGACGTCGCTAGCAACAGATACCCTTTTGGGGGTTGGAAATATCACCACAATATAAGGCACTTTGACTGAGAAAACATAGCCTTGATAAAGTCGCGGGACGAATAAAAAGAGAAGAATTTGAACAAATTGATTGTATCTAATTGATGCTCACATTCTGCATTGCAATAATTAATAATACCTGATTGTCGTGTGCTGAGGATTTTCTGTTTATTTGTGATTACCAATATCCACCAAGGAATGCCATAACTTCAAGTGCTATGTGCACATTTCAAATTTTAATATTATGCACTATTCCACTAAACATAGACTTACTAACCCCTACCGTGCCTTCCTTAAAGGAGGAGGTGCAGATTGTTCAGACCACTAATTCCATGTGAAAATCAAAGTGTTAAAATTAAGGCTTAATTGATGCTTGTTTGAGCTTTCTTTTTGCACTGCTTGGGTGGTGGACACCAGGCCGCTTCAGTTCTCAGCTGTGTTTGAGTGCCTCTTCTCTGATAGTTAACTCCATAGTTCACTGATGTTTGTCATCAAGGGGGCTTGCGTTACTTATAAATGGAAGATAAATGTAAATTTGGTATGGACAAGGGACTTTAAAATTAACCCTGGGCGTAGTTCGCGTAGTAGCGCTACGCGCAGCTACGTGAAGTGCACTTCGCACTACGCGAGATACACGTAGCACTACGCAAACTGCGTAGTACGCTGTTCGCGATGATTGCACAGTGCCGGATGCTTGTCCGCACTGTGCAATCATTGCAAACTGCATCTTGCACAGTGCAAGCGGTTGTTTTCTGCCGCTTGAGTAGATTTTTACTCGAGCTGCAGCTTTCTCAACGCAGACTGGTAGTTTCTCATTGCGAGCGGTTGCGAGCATACACGACCACTCGCAATGATAAACCTGACCTCCCTGCGTTGAGAATCTCGCTGGGAGGTTTATTTTCCACGCTCGCGATCGGCAACTTGTTGCTGATCGCGAACTAGGAAAAAGTCTCGCCGGGATGTCAACTTGACGTTGAGGACCGCCAGCGAGCAAAAAATGCCAACTATGCTCCTCTACGCGATTTTGCACTGTGCTACGTGCAATTCGCGTAGCGCGAAGTAGCACAAACTACGCAAACTTTGCGAGCGTAGCGTAGTTGTCCGCCCAGGGTTACTTAAAATATGTCTTGCCCAGGGGCACCAAAAATTCATAGATTGGAGTTCTTCCATATGCCCATATACTGAAAGAACTGATGGCTTTTGAGGTTTCCTTTCACACAGCTTCAGGATCAGTTTCGAGAGTTACTGCTGGACTTCAAATCTTACAGAGGATTGGCCAAAAAATGCCTGGCCCAATGATCAGTGATGTAACAAAGACCCCGGGAGCCCCCTCATCACAGTGCCCTGGCCTGAGTGCTCCTGAGTGAGTCCGGAAGGGGACCCTTTGTGTACTTTGCAGGGTACCCCTCAAGTTTTGTTACGCCACTGCCAATATTGTGGCATCCCCGCTACAGGAAAGGATTCTGTTTCGTCAATACATAGCTCCGATTGAGTGACAAGTGATGTCCACCTTCTTAATCTCTCAGCGAGATGGGCTTGTCAGTCAATCACAAAAAAGCTTACCTCAGCTCAACTATTTTTGTCACGTTCCTTGGAGGAGATATTGACAAGTCAAGATGTATATACAAACAGTGGATACCAGCATTTCTGCAATCAGCTTGAGAGGTTAAAATCTGCATCATTAGGTGCGGGTAGACTATGTGGCTAGAAATAATATTTCTAGTCAGTATCCCTCACCTAATCTGGTTCTTCTGAGCTATTCAAAATCAGAATATCATGGGAACTCGGTATTTCCAGGTAAAATCTGCATGTAGAGCCTCATTCTGGCTGGAATAATGTGGTCCCTTTTCCCGCTCTCATGTGCCACCTTCTTTGAACCGGTGGATCGGTGTGATTTGGGTGCAGAGCCGGCTGTTGGCGTGGGCTTGCTGGGCCTAGGGCACATACTTTCAGAGTGGCGCACAGAGCTGTCTGCATTAAAGTCCTGCAGACAGTAGCATACCTGCCAACTGGAACAAAAGGTTAATAGTCAGAATATCGACATTTAATTGTCGATTTGCACTAATATTGAATGCAAAATATCAGAATACAAAAATATCGACTTTCAGAATATTGTGGTAAAGAATATCGAGTCTAAGGTAAGTAATATCGTTTTTAACAATATCAAAGTCATTAATATCGTTAAAAAAATATTGAAGTCATTAATATCGTTTGCAAAAATATACTTGTTAAAAATATCGTTTTTTAAATTAGTATTATGTGTTTTAGTATGTATTTAAAAGTATGGGGTCTATTATAATGACGGGTTTATCGCCACCAGTGGCGATCCGCCCGCCATTATCCACCGCCCGCATGCAATTTACCCCCCGCCTGATTATGTTGGCGGGGGTGCACCGCGGCGAACGGGAAGACCGTCTGCCGCTTTTCCGCCCGTCAATGAGTCGACCGGGCGGAAAAGGTTTGAATATGGTGGAGGTGTCTGTTAGACACCGCCATCCATATTACTATGCATGCGGGGATCAGCCTTTCCGTGGTTGGGTGGTTGGAGGTGCACATGGGGGGTACCTATGGTACCCCCCTGCATTTGCATGCACAACGTGGCAGGCACCGCGCAGTGCCTGCCACGTTGTGCATGGAAATGTACTGTGTGCAGCCACAGCATTGTGGCGGGCGGTGCTGTGTGCACCGCCCGCCACAATGATGTGGATGCCACCGTGGCAGTGGCATCGTAATTGCCGGTGCGGGACCGCCGCACCACTGGCGGCCGGTCCCAGCACCGCAAGGCTAGCGGGAGTAAATCCGTCCGCCATCCTAATAGGCCCCTATGTGTTCTATTTTTTTGTCTAAGTATTGCATTTGTTTTTTAATATATGTATTACATTTTTAGAAGTTATTAATTTTATTTTAAGTAAATTTTGCGCTTTAGTTCCCTAGCGAGTTGTGGATTTATAGGTGAATAAAGTGGGAAGTAATTTAATTATAATTAATTAATTAATACTTTGTATTATTTAATATTTATGTATTCAATATTTTTTATTGTTAATTGTGGTAATTCTTGTATTATTAATTATTTATTAATTGGTTGTTAATTAATATTAAGTAATTAGTTATTATGTTGATGGTGTCATTTTTTTAGGAATGGGTTGTGGGTTGATAGGGAAGTAGGGTGGGAATAAATGTAATCATAATTAATTAATTAATATATTTTTATTAATCATTATTTATGTATTTAATATTTTTATTATTAATTTTGGTAATTAATTTATAATTATTTATTAATTGTTGTTAATTATTATTAATTAATTGGTAAATATGTTAATTTTTTCATTTTTTTAGGAGTGGGTTGTGGGTTGATAGGGGAGTAGGGTGGTAAGTAATTTAATTTTAATACATTTATTACTATTTTTAATATAATATTTATTTAATGTTATGTTATAGTGTTAATTGTGCGAGTTTAATTTATCATTAATTGTTTTTATTTTGCTTGTTAATTGTTATCAATTAAATAATTAATTATGTTAATTGTGTTATGTTTTACAATATTGGTGGTGTCATTTATAGGGGAATATGGTGGGAGGTAAATTATTTATACTAAATTAATTATTTGTTAATTAAGCTAATTAATTAATTAATTAAATATTAAATACGCTAATTGTGGAATAATTTTGATGTGTGAGTTGCGGGGTGTAAATGTTGGGAACAATCTTTTTTTAATTAACTGATGATTTGTTGTTAATTTATTAATGTAAAATTAGTTATGGAAATTGTGTAAATATTTTTAGGTGTTTGTTTTGGTGTTTAATGGGGTAGAGGGTGGAAAGTAATTTAGTTTAAATAAATTAATCATTAGTTGATCATCAATATTCATGTATTAATTGATAAATATTTTTGGCAATTGTTTTGTTTTTATTTTGTTTGGGAATTTAGGTTCAATAGCTGAAAACTTTGGTTTTATCTCCTCCACTATCCGACACTTTCCCTACTGTTGCACTCATTGGAGATGAAGTAGTAATTTATTCCCCTCCGCTATTCAACACTTTCCCTACTGTTGCACTCTCTGGAGTGGGAAAAGTAATTTTTATCCCTCTGCTATCCAACACTTTCCCTCCTGTTGCACTTGCTGGAGTGGGAATAGTAAATTATTTCCCTCCTCTATCCAACACTTTCTCTACTGTTGCACTTGCTGGAGTGGGAATAGTAATTCTTACCCCTCTGCTATCCAACTTTTCCCCTACTGCTGCACTCCCTGAAGTGGGAATAGTAATTTTATCACCTCCGCTATCCAACACTTTCCATACTGTTGCACTTGCTGAAGAGGGAATAGTAAATTATTTCCCTTCGCTATCCAACACTTTCCCTACTGTTGCACTTGCTGGAGTGGGAATAGTAATTTTTACCCCTACGCTATCCAACACTTTCTCTAACGTTGCATTCTTTGGAGTGGAAATAGTACTTTTACCCTTCTGCTATCCAACACTTTCCCTACTGTTGCGCTCCCTGGAGTGGCAATAGTAATTTTTATGCCTTCGCTATCCAACACTTTCGCTATTGTTGCACTTGCTGGAGTGGGTATAGTAAATTATTCCCCTCTGCTATCCAACACTTTCCCTACTGTTGCATTTAATGGAGTGGGAATAGTAAATTATTCCCCTCCGCTATCCAACACTTTCCCTACTGTTGTACTCCCTGGAAGGGGAATAGTACATTTTGCCCCTACGCTGTCCAACACTTTCCCTACTGTTGCACTCTCTGGAGTGGGAATAGTACATTTTACCCCTACGCTATCCAACTCTTTCTCTACTCTTGCACTCTCTGGAGTGGGAATAGTAATTTGTACATCGCCGCTATCCAATACTTTCCTTACTGTTGCACTCACTGGAGTGGGAATAGTAATTTTTACCCCTCCGTTATCCAAATCTTTTCCTACTGTTGCACTCACTGGAGTGGGAATAGTAATTTTTACCCCTACGCTATCCAACACTTTCCCTACTGTTGCACTCGCTGGAGTGGGAATAGTACATTTTACCCCTCCGCTATCCAACATTTTCTCTACTGTTGCACTTGCTGGAGTGGGAAAAGTAAATTATTACCCTCCGCTATCCATCACTTTCCCTACTGTTGCACTCCCTGGATTGGGAATAGTAATTTTTACCCCTACGATATCCAACACTTTCCCTACTGTTGCACTCACTGGAGTGGGAATAGTAATTTTTATGTCTCCGCTATCCAACACTTTCCCTACTGTTGCACTCGCTGGAGCGGGAATAGTACTTTTTTCTCCTTCGCTATCCAACACTTTCCCTACTGTTGAACTCATTGGCGTGGGAATAGCAAATTATTCCCCTCCGCTATCCAACACTTTCCCTACTGTTGCATTTAATGTAGTGTAAAATGTAGTTTTGGAAATTAATAAATATTTTAATAATTTAATTTTTAATATATAAATATATTTTATGTTACAGGTGTATGTGTATATATATATATATATATATATATATATATATATATCAAACAAGCCTCTCTACAAAAGAAAGAAATGAGCCGCACTCCTTCCGGTGATTAGAAGCATTTATTTCCATGGCATTTCCTTATGTGTATATATATATATGTATTTATAATTTTTTATATTGCTCTAACTTTTTACAATGTATTAAAATAATTATTTATTAATTATTATTAAGTAAATATCTATATTACATTTTATATTTGTATGTTTAATTTATTTTGACATTATATTTATTACTTTTAAGGCGCCGATTCCAATGTCGGACGGACTCAGGTCCATCCAACATCGGTCAGGAGCTGTAACCGACCGACCTGCTGTCGTCGGTTACGGCCCTGCTAGTACGATGCGACCGAACAGGGTTCGGTCGCATTCGTATACAACACAATGCAAGCATGCATTCCGAGCGGAATGCATGCTTGCATCATGGAAAGCAGGGGTGCAGTTCATCCCTGCACCCTGTGGGCGGCACCCCAAGGTGCCTGCCACTGGGTGCAGGGATCCACAGAGGGGCACCATAGGTAGCCTTGCACCCATGGGGGCCCTACTGGGGGCCCCTAAAGACAGTTTTCGACTGCCTTTTCGTGCCGGAAAAACCAGTACGAAAAGCCAGTGAAAAACTGCCATCGCACTCCCTCGGTCGCAAAGAGGCGGCCGCAAAGAGGCGGCCGGGGGAGTACTGAGTCTCCGAGCCTGTCGTCCGCAATCCGGAAATCCGTGTCGGATTCCTTCCTGACCGAGCCCATCAGAATGGCTTGGTCGGAAAGGAATCCGGCCGACACAATCCGATTCGGTCAGACGGGCTCCAACCGTCGTCGGGGCCCTTCCGACCGAAATCGGAATCGGCCCCTTAGTGTTAACATTTTCTAATAATTCTGATTTTTTTAAAAGTTATATGTAGTATTTAATGTATTTTACAATATTTTTTATACACTTTAAAAAAAGATATTTTTTAGTTTGATATTTTTAACAACTATACATTTTCTTCGATATTTTAGTACTTACCATTATGAAGATAGGATGTTGATATTTTTGACATCGATATTTATGTCTCGATATTTTGGGAACACATATATTTTGTCACTCGATATTTTGATTCGGAACAAAAATCTCACTGTGTGAAGAGGGGGACAGGGCCTTAGAGGGGCGGACCTCATGCGAAAAGCATCTAAGAGGCACTTTTGCCGCCACCCTACCCCAAGTCCCCTTCTCCCCCCCCCAAAAAAAACTTGCTGAATCATTTGCCGATATTCTGATGTGTTTTCACACCCTCCTAATAGACGTCGGAAAATCAACGCCTTGAAAAATGAGCTGAAATCCACTATTTACAGTTATTTTCAGCTTATTTTTCTTGCCACCATGTGATATCGTCATCTCATCGGGTGACCGTGTGATGGGAGCCGATATCATGTGTCACTCTGGCATCAGGTGAGTTGGCAGGGCTGCTGCAGCGCCCCTCTTACTTGACTCCAGTGATTCAAACTGAACTGCTTTTAATCCTTTTGACATGTGACAGGTGCCATTTTATACACCATTAACCCACTTCTTTCCTCTCCCATCTCCCTCTCACCCCCTGCGACACACTCTAACACCACCAATCTCACCACCAACAACTTGGCACTAGCACGTTCAAGCTAATCTGTGAGTGGACCAGAATACTTGGGGATGGTGTTGAGTAATTTGTGCTCAGGGGTCAGTTACTACTTTGACTTGTGAATGACCTGTATATACAAAATGAACTCCTTACTACCTTATTTTTTCACCAGCTGCAGGGTGGGCACCAAATCTTCTTCCACCTAGGGCAGTATCTGAGCAAGGGCGGGTTCTGTTTGGGGCGTGGGAAAGGCAGGGTCATAACAGACACCCTCGCAGGCCCCCGCAGTGGTGGGGTGGCCCAGCCTTCCATAAATGAAGGAGAGTCCTTCAGCTTCTCTGCCCAGGCTGTGTGTGTCTCCAAAGAAGATGCAGTGTGCAGCCTGTTCTGACTCCCTCTGAGTTGACAGGGACTGACTCAGAAGTGAAAAGAAACAAAAAAACAACTTTTGTTTGAGTAGAGCAGGACCCCCCACCCCTCCTCCAGCATAAAAAGCATCTTCCACAGATCACTGCTTGTTTGAGAGGAGAAGAGGCTAAACATAACTTATTGGGCCAGAGGTAAGGTTCCTATTTTTCCAAGAGACAAATATGGCCATCTGTTCCCAATTTAACATTCTCCAAAGGACTCAACATGATTCTTAAATAGAACTTTAGAAGAAATCATCTGTATTCATTTTAATATGGCCTTTCTGTCGTTGCTTATTTAAATTGTCAATCAGAGGTTAGTAGGGCGGTTGTAGAACACATTTATCATGTTTTTTCCTAACATTACCTGTTTAAAATAGGTAAAGATAAGGGGACAATTTTACAATTGCTGTACTGGCTGGGTAGGTATACCACTCATGCCAATATAAATCAGGTTAGGCGGCAACCCTAGGAAGAGGATGTGAGCGTCTCCAGAAAGCCACTTACATATTAGGTGGACTAACCTTTATGGAAATCCAAAGGTTTTTTACACATGCTGGCATCTCTGAAAGGCAAGCAGGGTTGGGGTGGAGTCAGTCAAGTCTAGTAGACGCTTCCTGCACATACCTTATTCTACGCCAGCCCTTACAGCATTTTAGAGGCACTAAATCTGCAAGTGTCCATGAAAACCTACTGAAGAGTCACCATTGGCACTTCAAGACAGATCGGAATAGTAGTGAAAAAAGCATATATATATATATATTCCAAACTTCGAGCTAATTTCTAATTTCTAATTTAAAATGCTTATAAAGCGCAGCATACACCTTGCGGTTTCTTGGCGCTGAGGGTTCAGTGGCTGAGGGGAAGGAAGACCGGGGAGAAAATTTAGGCGGGGAAAGCCTGGCTAAATAGGAAGGTTTTCAAGTCTCCACGGAAGGAAAGGTACTGAGTTGCGGAGCGGAGGTTATCGGGGAGAGAGTTCCAGAAGGAAGGGGCCAGAGTAGAGAAATTGGATCCACCCCACTTTTTGCGCGAGAAACGGGGGATCAGAAGAAGGGACTTGGAGGAGGACCGGAGATTTCTTGCGGGGACGTAGGGTTTGATGAGTGAAGTGATGAAAGCAGGGGCAGTGCCCTGACGGGCCTGGAAGACCATGCACCCGATTTTAAAGAGGGAACGTTGTTTCACGGGGAGCCAGTGGAGTTTCTTTAGGAGGGGGGTGGAGTGGTGATAACGTGGGAGGCCAAATATCAGTCTGGCCGCCTGGTTCTGGATGGCTTGGAGTCTACGCAAACTATAGGCAGGGATGCCATGAAAAAGAGCGTTGGCGTAGTCCAGACGCGAGATTACCAGGGCGGCCATGATGGTCTTGAGGGCCTGAGGGGTGAAGAAGCGGGAGACAGAGCGGATGGTTCGAAGAGTGAGGAAACAGGAGGAAACCACGGAGCTAATGTGTGAGTGAAGAGTGAGCTGATTGTTCATTTTGACACCCAGTGTTTTGACAGTGGTGGAGGGGGAGGGTGCAGGGCCGAGAGAGGGGGGCCAGAAAAGAGAGTTCCAGGGACTGGACGAACCACCAGTGAGAACCAGCTCGGTTTTATCAGGGTTCAGTTTAAGATGGTTGTGATTCATCCAGTCCCTGATAAATGTCATAGTAGACTGGAAATTGGAGACCGAGAGAGAAGAGGGGGATAGATCAAAGATGAGCTGGAGGTCATCCGCGTAGTTAAAGACGGTGACCTCCAGCTGCTGGAGAGCAAAGATGAGAGGAAAGATATAGAGGTTGAAGAGAAGAGGGGAGAGAGAGGAACCCTGGGGAACACCGCAGGTGACAAGGAGAGGAGTGGAGGTGAAGTCGCCTAGACGGACCGCCTGAGTGCGGTCCCTCAGAAAGGAGGAGAGCCAGACAAGAGCTGATCCCCTGATGCCAGCCGCCTTGACACGGGTGAGTAGGATGGTATGGTCCACCGTGTCAAAGGCGGCGGAAAGATCGAGGAGGACCAGTGCCTGGTGGTTGTTGTCATCCATGCCCTTTCTGAGGTTGTCTAGGACGGCGACTACGACCGATTCTGTTGAGTGCCTGGGGCGGAATCCTGCCTGACGAGAAGCCAGCCCCCCATTAGCCTCAATGTGGGTGCTCAGAACCGCGGTAACATGGCGTTCCATCACCTTGCCCAGAAAGGGCAGCAGGGAGATGGGGCGAAAGTTGGACGAGATAGAAGGGTCCGAGCCGGGTTTCTTCAGCAGTGGTACTATGGTGGCTGCTTTTAGTACCGGGGGCACCACACCCTGTGCCAAGGCGCTGTTGAGGAAGGCAATCGGGGGATCAGGGCAGCTAGAATAGATTTGCTGTAGGATGCGAGCGGGGCAGACATCCCCCGGGGACCCTGATTTAACTTTGGGGAGAATCGACAGAAAGGATTCCTGAGTAAGGGGAGGGATGACAGTGAGATGATTTTGTACTGGGGAGGGGGAGGGATCGACGAAGGTAGGCGAGGGTAAAGGGATATTGGCCTTGATATTGGTGATCTTATCCACGAAGTATTTGTTTAATTGGTCGCAGAGAAGCTGGGAGGGAGGGATTAGGGGCGAGGCTCGATCTGAGAACGCCAGGTCGTTTACGATGTCAAAAATAGCCCTGGGTTTGTTGGCGGCCGACATTATTCTCGTAGAGAAGTAGTCGGTCTTTGCAGCTAGAATTGCTGATTTGTAATCAGCCAACAGTGTCAGAAAGTAGGTTTTTAATAACGGGCAGTAGTCCTTCCTCCACTGCCTCTCCGCCCTCCGGACGCCCAGTTTGAGTTCTTTTAGATGGTCGTTAAACCATCGGTTAGAGTCCTTAAGCCGGCGGATGGAGATGCGTCGTAAGGGGGCCTCTGAATCACAGGCTCCAGCCAGCCAGGTGTTAATGGCCTTGGCCTGTGAGGCCGATGATAAGCCAGAGAGGGGGGGGATGGAATTGTGAAGCAGGGAGGTCAGGGAGGGGAGATCCAACCTGTTCCAGTTCCGCGCCCAGGTGTTTTTGGCAAGCGGGGTTTTGGGGGACAAGTTGTGGGGAATGGAGAAAGAGATGAGGGCATGATCGGACCAAGGACAAGGGGAGACCGCCACCGAAGCCAGTGGGAGGTTAAGAGCCCAGACCTGATCAAGTGTGTGCCCGTGAAGATGAGTGGGGACAGAAATGTGTGGGACAAAGTTGAGGGAAGACAGAGATTCAGTAAATTCTTTTGAGGCGGAGCACTCGTGTGGGTCTGAGGGCCAGTAATTAAAATCCCCCAGCACCAAGACCGAGGCAAAGTTGACCGCCAGGTTTGCCAGCAGGTCTTGGAAGGCAGGTAGAAATGAAGGCGAGGGCTGAGGGGGGCGGTACATGAGGAGACAAGTGATGGGAGGGGCGGTCTGGAGGGAACGGGCCACCAGGAAGTCTACAGGGGCCATAGGGGAAGAGGGAAGTAACTGGAAGTGCAGATCTGACCTAGTAATTAGCGCGACCCCACCGCCCGCCCTGCCGGCCGGTCGATCGGCACGTAGGGCCACATAAGACGGTGGAAGGGTGGCCAGGAGAGCGGGAAGGGAGGTATCGCAGTACCAGGTCTCGGTCAAGAGCAGTAGGTCAGGTTTCTCGGTATCGAGTAAGACGAACAGCTCGTGGTGATGCTTGACCGCCGACCTGGTATTGAGTAGAATAACGGACAGAGCTGGGGTGGAGGGGGGTGGGTCAGGGCAGGGGAGGCAGGGTGGCAGGGGAGATTGCGGTGGGGAGTGCGGCAGTGCAGGGAGGGTGGGGGCAAGGCCCAATGAATCGACGAGTCTACGGACAGGGTCCGGAAGTGGCCAGGTGCCTTGGAGGGCGATAAGGTCTTTAGAGGAGTATGATATTATTTGAGCATAGCGTCGTGCCCCTTGCCCCGTTCGGCCGCGGACGGGCGCAGACGGGCTTGACTTATGCGCGACTTCGGCGCGAAGTCGGCGCTCCCGCTGCGCTCGTCCGCTGCGCGTTCTGTATTGACACATTAATAAGGGCGGCCGTAAAGGCGGGAAGGGGGCGTGGCCTGGATGTGGGCGTGGCCAGCCGGCAGGAGGGCGTCACGTGAGCGCTGGAACCGCTACACGGAGCCCTCGGTGTGGAAAGAGCAAATAGCAGCAAGGTACAGTTTTAAACACAATTTTCCAGAGTAAAACACAAAGCGTCTCCCGGCTTCCGCCTCAGGAGCAAAGAACCAAGTGAGCGCTCGGTAGCTGGCGCTTAAGAAGGGCGGGAAGGGGGCGTGGCCTGGATGTGGGCATGGCCAGCCGGCAGGAGGGCGTCACGTGAGCGCTGGAACCGCTACACGGAGCCCTCGGTGTGGAAAGAGCAAATAGCAGCAAGGTACAGTTTTAAACACAATTTTCCAGAGTAAAACACAAAGCGTCTCCCGGCTTCCGCCTCAGGAGCAAAGAACCAAGTGAGCGCTCGGTAGCTGGCGCTTAAGAAGGGCGGGAAGGGGGCGTGGCCTGGATGTGGGCGTGGCCAGCCGGCAGGAGGGCGTCACGTGAGCGCTGGAACCGCTACACGGAGCCCTCGGTGTGGAAAGAGCAAATAGCAGCAAGGTACAGTTTTAAAACACAATTTTCCAGAGTAAAACACAAAGCGTCTCCCGGCTTCCGCCTCAGGAGCAAAGAACCAAGTGAGCGCTCGGTAGCTGGCGCTTAAGAAGGGCGGGAAGGGGGCGTGGCCTGGATGTGGGCGTGGCCAGCCGGCAGGAGGGCGTCACGTGAGCGCTGGAACCGCTACACGGAGCCCTCGGTGTGGAAAGAGCAAATAGCAGCAAGGTACAGTTTTAAACACAATTTTCCAGAGTAAAACACAAAGCGTCTCCCGGCTTCCGCCTCAGGAGCAAAGAACCAAGTGAGCGCTCGGTAGCTGGCGCTTAAGAAGGGCGGGAAGGGGGCGTGGCCTGGATGTGGGCGTGGCCAGCCGGCAGGAGGGCGTCACGTGAGCGCTGGAACCGCTACACGGAGCCCTCGGTGTGGAAAGAGCAAATAGCAGCAAGGTACAGTTTTAAACACAATTTTCCAGAGTAAAACACAAAGCGTCTCCCGGCTTCCGCCTCAGGAGCAAAGAACCAAGTGAGCGCTCGGTAGCTGGCGCTTAAGAAGGGCGGGAAGGGGGCGTGGCCTGGATGTGGGCGTGGCCAGCCGGCAGGAGGGCGTCACGTGAGCGCTGGAACCGCTACACGGAGCCCTCGGTGTGGAAAGAGCAAATAGCAGCAAGGTACAGTTTTAAACACAATTTTCCAGAGTAAAACACAAAGCGTCTCCCGGCTTCCGCCTCAGGAGCAAAGAACCAAGTGAGCGCTCGGTAGCTGGCGCTTAAGAAGGGCGGGAAGGGGGCGTGGCCTGGATGTGGGCGTGGCCAGCCGGCAGGAGGGCGTCACGTGAGCGCTGGAACCGCTACACGGAGCCCTCGGTGTGGAAAGAGCAAATAGCAGCAAGGTACAGTTTTAAAACACAATTTTCCAGAGTAAAACACAAAGCGTCTCCCGGCTTCCGCCTCAGGAGCAAAGAACCAAGTGAGCGCTCGGTAGCTGGCGCTTAAGAAGGGCGGGAAGGGGGCGTGGCCTGGATGTGGGCGTGGCCAGCCGGCAGGAGGGCGTCACGTGAGCGCTGGAACCGCTACACGGAGCCCTCGGTGTGGAAAGAGCAAATAGCAGCAAGGTACAGTTTTAAACACAATTTTCCAGAGTAAAACACAAAGCGTCTCCCGGCTTCCGCCTCAGGAGCAAAGAGCTATGCCATATCTTTACATAAACAGACTTGGTATGCTTCAAATGTGTTCTTCAATAACTTTAGGATTCCTTTCCTGCTAATACTTAATCCATTGGCTACCTCAGGTCTACAGACAGCTGGTAATGCTAAACTCTTAAATCATTCCTCATCAGCGAGCAACACTATAACAGTGTCATCTCGAAGTGCATAATCAATGATTTTAGAATCCTAAGAGGTAAGTGAGAGGAAGCAGGATAAATGAGTAAATTGCCATAAAGGTCACTATGTTGGAGATATTTAAATAATAAGTTCCTTGTCCTGAGGAGAACCTTGATAAAGAAACTTTAGAGAGTTCGAAACGTGTTGACTACTATTCGAGCACCTACTGTGAAACATTAATTACATGATTTGAAAAATAACATTGTGAAAATAACAGTGTAATCCAGGGCATTTTCAAATGTTAAATGCTAAAATCTCATCCTGGTTGTTATAATTGTATCATTTGCAGAGGTGCTTGATTCATTTATCATGAGAGCAATGTAATACATTCCTAAATTCCATTTGAGACTTCATTGAAAAGGTTTTTCCAGCTCTTGTTTGGATTTGTAAAAAATGTGAACTGTTTATTTGTTGTATTTTGTGAGTCATTAGTTGTGTTGCAGTAACATTGTCTGTTGTGGCTTGTTTAATTTGTGTTTTTTTACTGTGTTGATTTATGTGGACAAACTTTGTTTGTGATTTGCTGTTTGCGTCAATAAATGGTCGCATTACATTCATATACAGAACAAAAAAACAAAGTATTAAAAGGTGACTGCTACTATTGATTTAAGCAGCCACGAATGAAGCAAACCTGCAAATGATTTGTCAGTGTTGCATTTCTTGTTTGATTAAACTAACATACCTTAGGGGAGCATCTTTTCTTGTCGGCCATATTGGGGGAAACCTCAACAGAGGCCACTAGTCCTATTGTGAGGAGAGGCGGCGGAAATTAACGCATACCATAGAAAAGGAGTGCATGTGCGCTGCGGCTCTGTTTTTCGGGCGGAATTGGTTACTTCCCTGGCCCTATTCATTATGGGTGCTTTACCAGCCCCAATATGTTGATGAAGATGTTTCCCCCCCTGTGTTTGCTTGATCTCATAACCTGCTGCATTTCGTGTTTTGATGTAATGAGGTATGGAAGGTAGGCCTGGGCGGTAAATTCCGTTCCGCTCACGGAATTTGCGGAATTTGAGAAATTTTGCGTTCCGTGGAGAATACGGAATTGTCCATAATTCTGCGTTCCGTGGCTTCCTGGTGATTTTTGCTTGTTCGTGTTCTCAAAATACGTGTTCGCAAGATATTTCCCCCCGAGCACGCAAACAGCGTTCGCCAACAGGAAAAAAGCATTGCGAACAAGCAATTCCGTGTGTTCGCGGGATTCCTGCGTGCTCGCGGAGATTTTTTACCATTTTGCGGAGCTTTGAGTAGCGCGACTACACAAATTCCGGCCACCCCTAATGGAAGGATATGAGGTGCACAGTGATAATGTTGTCATGATGTTTTATAACAGGTGCAACTTATAAGTATTTACCTGGTGGCTTAACTGTTATGTGTATGACAATTGCCTTATGGCAAAGTGATTTATGATTTATGCATTGTGCCAAGGTGATTATTGGTCTGTATGTTTTATGTATAATACGAAGGATATTTTTATGTAACCTTGTGTGGAGTCTCTATTTGTGATGTGCCTAGTGTGTCACTGGTGTTTGTATGTGTTGTGCATTGCCTCTGGGATAAGCCTGACTGCTCTGCCAAGCTACTAAGGCAGTGAGCAGGGGTTATCTTGGGTGTGTAACTCCCTTACCCTGACTAGAGTGGTGGGTTCTGCCTGGCTTAGATGCATACCTTAGACAATTAGGAACCCCATCTCTTACACTGTAATTCTGTTTTCTTTTTCTTTTTGTTCTTGGTTTTTGTTTTATATAGCCCACACTTGACCCGAAGGTATTGGAGCGCTTTACATGAGCACCTGTTAAGTTACATAATGATACATTCATTTTTAGTTTGAAATCTTTTCATTGAGTTATCACAACTAGATGCAATGGATATTGAGGCCTGTAACATAGGCCGATAATTGTCATATCGCTGCACATAGCATCAAAGAGGAACAAAAATACAAAAAGATCTTCCAAACCCCCCCCCCCCCATCCCCTCCCCCTCCTGTCTCCTCCCCCGTTGAGTGTGCTTAAGCAGGAAAGTGAAAATCCAGATCAGCCCCTGTCGGATTGAATAGTGACATTAGTCTGCACTGTGGCTCAGCGCAGGCAGGCGGAGGAGCCTTAAGTATCTCGGGCAAGATAATTCACGGAACTCAGTGCATAGCAAGGATACGAAGGGTTACCATATATCAGCAAAAGAAGCCCCATCACCCTGCTACGAAAAGGAAATGCGCTCCATGCCAAGGGTGTGCTAAAGGCGGTGTAGCCATCCCTGTATCGTCAGCATAGTGTCTGTGCCCAGAGTGTCAATATGTTCTGTAAAGCCGCCCCTAGTGCTATACCCATTTGATTGCCCTTGCGGGACTTGAGAGGAAAGGTGAGCCAATCGGACACTCCCAGGACCACATATGCAGGAAAGCGCAGGAGTGTGGTGTCAAAATGGCTATTAATCTCGTCCAGCACTTGCGACCAATAGGCAGTGAGATTAGGGTAGTTCCAAAGAGGTACAAGAGAGTGCTTTCCACGTCGCACCCTTTCCAGCAGGTCGGGGAGCGATCAGGGTCACTCTTATGGAGTCTAGAGGGCGTAAGATACCAATAGGTCATGATTTTGGTAGCTGTTTCAATGCTGAGTGTCGTGCTCTATAGCAGATGTCAGACCATTCTTTAGGCGTCAGGGTCCGCCCTAGTTCAGCCTCTCACTGCTTCCCTGGAGGCCTTGCGAAGAAATGGGACCTTCCAGAGGGCCTTCTTTGCTAGTGCACGTTCCATGAAGAGACAGCTCTTTTCAGATTTTGGCTGAGCCCATTCCAAGAGAATCCGCAACTGCGTTGCTTTCTAATAGCGATCTAAATCAGAAATCCCCAACCCTTCTTCCTCGTGTGGTTGGAAACCCAGGGACCTGTTAATTCGCGGCCCCTTGTCCGCCCATATGAAGGCGTTGAATTTGGAGAGATCCCCAAATAGGATGTGGCCTTTTGATCCCACCGAATAGGGCATGCTTGGGTCAGAGCAGTAATAGTGGCCGGAGTCAGAGAGAAACCCAATGCTTGGGATTTGGTCACATTGACCTTAATTCCGGATGCTGCTGCGAATGCATCTAGTTCGGACAGAAACGCCGGGACGGAGATGTGAAGAGACTCTAGTGTGGCGATGACATTGTCCGCGTAGAGGTTAATGGTGTGCCGTTCCCCCCGAACAGGATCCCCCAAATATCCTGGTTCTCCCGGACCTGCTGGGCCAAATGCTCCATGTAGAGAGCGAACAATAAGGAGAAAGTGTGCAACCCTGCCACGTCCCCCTGGTTATTGGGAAAGGGGCCGAAGTAAAGCCATTGAACCTGACTGTGGCCGAGGGGTTGCTGTAGCCTCTGAAAACCCATTGGCAGAAGAGATGCCCAAAGCCAAACCTCTCCAAAACGGTCTACAGAAAGGGCCAATGGACCCTGTTAAATGCCTTCTCGGCATCAATTGACAGGAAAACACACTCCTCTGATTGACGGTGGGATTTGTCTAAGAGATGCAGTAGCCGTCTTGTATTGTCACTACACTGTTGTGTCGCAACAAATCCAGCTTGATCTGGGTCTATCAAGCCCAGCATCATTGGCCCCAGTCTAGTCGCAAGGATCCCTGTGAGGCTCTTTAAGTCAATGTTCAAGAGAAATATTGGCCTATAGGAGGCGCAGCGTCTAGCGTCTTTTCCGGGCTTGGGCAGGACTGCTACTGATGCCAGAAGCATGGTGGGTGGGAGCCCCTTCGGAACCGTTGATGGCATTGAAAAGTCGCACCAGTAGTGAGGCTACAAGCGAGCAAAAGGTTTTGTAAAAAAGGGCGGTAAAACCGTCGGGCCGGGGGATTTGAGGAGTTGAAGTCGAGATAACCTCCTCGATTCTGATGGGGCTGTCTAGGGCCGCTACTTTATCAGCCGTTAGCTTGGAGTGTGTTATGCCCTGACAGTAGTTGGAGGGGTTAGGGATGGGCAAAGACCGTGCAGTTTACAACTTAGCATAAAAATCGCGGAAGGCGTTCACTACATCTATACCCCCTTGTGTGCTCAACGCCCACATCAGTGAGAATGAGTGGAACGGTCGCTGCTTGTCTTTGTACTCACTGCTTATGAGCCAGAAAAACAATCACATTTGTCCCCCCAGTATAAAACGCGTGTTTCAGATGTAAGGCGGCGAATTCCACCCTGTCTAAATCAAGTCTGGCTAATTGTGCCCTGGCTGCTTTGAGTTTCCTCCAAATACGAAGGGGCCCCGTTCTCTTATGGATACCTTCTAGCTCGGGCACCTGCTTGGAAAGGTCCTCTGTCTTCTCCTCGCACGCCCTATTATCTACAGCCACTAGGGCTATGAATTCACCCCGTGCAACTAGTTTGAGGACTTCCCAGAGGGAGACAAGTGAAGTGTCTTGGGTATCGTTTATGGCTAGAAAGTCCTCTAGTGTCTTTGTGAGGCAGGTAACGACTTTGGGGCGGTGATGGAGGTTATCCCTAAGCCTCCAGGAGTATGACGGTCTTGAGATAGAGGGAAACAGCAAAGTCGAGGTCAGGGCCACGTGATCTGAGAGCACTTGAGGTTCGATATCCGAAGTCCGTGCTGCCTGGAGGAGAGAGTGGGTTGTTAAGAAGTAGTCAAGTGGAGTGTAAGTCCCTCGTGCATGCGAATAGAACGTGTAATCAAGTGTGTGGGGATGAAAGTGCCGCCACAGGTCCACCAGTCACATGTCCCGCATCCATTGTCTGTGTGTGGCAGAGAGAGCCCCTGTCTGTCCCTGCCTCTGCGCCGAACGGTCAAGCTGGCCATCAAACACTATGTTTAAGTCTCCCCAATAAGAATTTGGCTGTTAGGTGAGGTGGTAAGGTCACTAAGTGCTTTCTAAAGAAAAGTTTCCTGCCCTTTGTTAGGAGCGTATATGGTGGCTAAACTCAGGGTGTGCCCCCCCCCTATGGTTACTGGAGGCGCCAAGAGTCTCCCCTTAGTTTCTAATACTTTGGCACCTACCTTCCCGGGGAATGCACGCGCGAACAAGATGGCCACTCCTGCCTTCTTGGTATGGAGGGAAGAGTACTACTGCTGCGGGAAGGCCACGAAGCACATTCTATAAGTATCGCTGTACAACAGGTGGGTCTCCTGCAGTAGGCAGATATGGGCCCTGGTATTCTTCAAATAAGACAGGATAGCCCTGCGTTTAACTGGGTTGTTGAGTCCCTTTACATTCAATGTCACTATCTTAACACTCATCTACACCAGAGGAAGGGGGGCATGCTACGCTGTGCGTTTGTGTGAAAGTCAGCTAAGCTGTGCGCTTCTAAGAGCCAATATGATCCTAAGAAGTTGCCTACCGCAGACAAAAGGAGCCGTCCTATATGCGTGCAGTAAAACCCAGCAAGGGGGAGGAGACCCCAACATTAAAAAAAAATGTAATGAACCAAAACATAAGGTGATGCAAGAAGGCAAAGTCAATGTCCAGGGCGTTCTGCTCTTTGGGAGAAAAGAAGAGGGTGCCTTGCGCTTGAGTAACGTAGATGCGGCTAAAATCCTGGAATAGGGTGGGCTTCTGCCCCTGGTAGGTGAAGTCTGGTTTCCGCCGAGACTTGCGAAGAATCCTCTCCTTCAGTTGGTAGTTGTGAATGCATGTAAGAATGTCCGACGGAGGAGCAGAGGCAGCCCTGCGACGGCCTACTTTATGAATACCGTCCAACTTGACCGGGACCCGCAGAATGGCACGAAACATGCCCGCCACGTGGGCCTCGATGTCACCGTCACCGTCTGCATGCGCCATACCTCGGATGCGCATGTTATTCCGTTGGGACCTGTTTTCCATTTGGACTCCAGCTCGGGTCCTCCCCCAGCCATCACCTGGCAGGGACAGGGAATATCACTGTAGTCCTTCCCTCGGACCCTCACTCCACAACGCTATGACGGTGTCGCTGCTTCTATGTCCGGGGCGGTCAGGGCAGCGCTTCTTCGAGCTGGGGACCCCACCGGTAGCAGGGGACATCTGTAAGACAGTGTGTAAGGGGGTCCGCGGCTCCCCCCGGCCAGGAGTGACTGCGTCTATTTTTGGATGCCCACCCCGATCCACTCACAGAGAGAAGCCAATCGCCATCTTGATGAGTACAGGCCCCAGCTAGGCCCGCAAGTACAAAGGGTTTGCCCTTCTGTATATGAAGTACTAGAAGGAAGTTGGCACGGAAACTGCAAATACAAAGACAAAGTTTATTAACCTTCAAAGGTGGTCCTACAACCTACGCAACACTCTACAGTATTGCACAGAGTAGCACAAAGAACTTGTGCACATGGTCCCCTTTTACACACAATAGGTGGGCTCATAAGTAGGCGGATACAACATGAAGCAAGATTTATGGTCTTATATGGACATGTTCAGCGCATAATCAATACATGGGTGGAGTTAACGTCTCCTGAGACCCGCAAAAACACATTCGAGCAAAGCCTAATTAGTGACAGATGTGGTCAGTTCTGGACATGCACCAAACGCACAAAGGGGTTATTTATAGACTGTTGCTAAGCAGATCTCGGGAGTGACTAGTGAAGAGGTAAGGACTCTTCTCGTGCAAAGCACATGGTTTCGTGGCCATACAAGATGGCGGACAGCTAAACACAATGGAGTCTGAACATTGGTCAATATAAAGCAGAAAACGTAACTCAGACATGAAGAGCACATGTCTTCAGTAAATGCTTAATCATATCGCTGTTTCATTTACAACAGACGACCCTTTCAGCATTTGCTGAAGACAGTCAGCTTGCTAGGATAATCAAGATAATCATCATTTATATTGATTCTCATCATCTCAGTTATTTCTCTATTATACTCTTTTGATAGGTAGCATCGGCAACAGCTTTCTTATTGGGGATACAGAATGAAACACATAGAGAACATATATTAGGACCACATTGAATACACATACAACATGTGAACAAAATTGCTACAATAATACATAGACCAGTAAGGACTTTCCATCCCCATGTAGTAATTAAAGTCCAAAACCATCCAGAAAAGGTCCAAGTGCCATTTTCTGTATGAATGTCAGTAGCGATTTTATGCAATTTATTAATAGCTTGATAAACTGATGGTGTGTGATCAGGGATGAACACACAACAACTACTTCCTATAATCCTACATGCTCCACCCCTATCTGCTAACATAACATCTAATACCATATGATTCTGTAATGTAACAATTCTAGTGATCTGCAATTCTTCCGTAATGTTCCCGAGAGCAGCAGCAGTTTGATTTGTCACAGCCTCTACAACCCTAGTTAATCGTCGAACTTTCCTACTATTCAGGGCAGCTCCAACAAAGAAAAACAGTCCTAGATTAAAATCAATATACTGTTGCAAACTGGTATCCGTCTGGTCAACATCATCAACAGATAGAGTGCGTTTATACCTGTTTACAGTTACATTGTTTAATAACTTCAAGTCTTTATGATAAGACGCAGGTGCTAAAAATACAGGGGGTAATAGAAAGGCCACATAGCATACCCCAGACCATCCGGCAGGCAAACTGTAGTAACCTTTATTACCACACACAAAATAAGTATTGTGGGAGGCCAGAAAGGTACTGTTATTTAATCCGTCTATGTTTAGTACAACAATGCAATCACTGACACCAACAGGAATATGACCAACGCTTTGGATACACATGTCTGCTTAGGCTTGTGCCACTGAAATTACAAATTTCTTGTTTCCATTAGTGTCTCTAGTATTCGTAAATATGTAGGGAATTGATTCATTGTCTGGTCGATATTCTTCCCATTCCCATATTGTTCCATTGGCTTGTGGATAGCCTTCTTTATCCTGATGACACTCTTTGTTAAGTCTGAAGAGTAATCGTCCCACTGTAGGTTTTCGTGGGGCAAAAAGCAGAGTGTACCATGCTCTACAAGAGCCATTATGTGAGAAAGGGAGAGGTATAAATGGTGTTCCCCCTTTCTTCTGATGCGCTGGCATCATACCACATATCCAACAGTTTGTAGCATCTGTGGCAACGTGGGTATGATGCAACATCTGGATGAAAGTATTATTCAGATAGGACTGGCGATGCTTCAATTCCTGGTATGGAAGGGTGTAGAAGTAGTGCTCCTCAGGCACTGGAGTAGACACAACAAGCAACTCACGGGCAGGAATTACATCCTCAACAAACCACGTGGTTATAGCAGCAATTGCCATAGCAACAATGAATCCTATCGCACAAAAAATTGTCTTCTTCTCCATTTGCAAACAAATGTCAATATCTTCCTGAAACTAAAAAAAAGGTTGTCAGAACTCTTCCCCCTAGGCAGCGGTTGATTTCTTCACCATCGGGCCAAGACGGGTGTCACTACACTAATGCAGGGCTGATCCCCCCCCTTGCCTCATTGGCTCTCCGTTTCACTAACCCAGGGGCTGCTCTGACAACGTATTTTGATACTCAAAAATTCACTTCCTCGGTCTGAGGTGATATCTTCATACTCCAGGGGTCGCTTGGTCCGGGAAGAGCTCCTCAGTGTCGTCCGGGTCCACAGCACGGCCTTTCTTCGCAGTCAGAATTTCTCGATGGTCGGTCAATACAGCAGGCTCCACCAATCCGGGTGGCACTCTACGACAATGTATGGAGTGGATCCAATTTTTGCGGTTGGAGACCCGGACAGCCATTCTCGTTGCAAGCAAGACCTGCTCAGGACCGCACCACCTCGGCTCTAGACTGCTCGTCCTTTCAAATGATTCCACCAAAACTAAATCTCCGGACCGGAGATCATGGCCTTCACCTGTGGACCGGTCGGGGAGCGCTTCTCGAGCCTGTTGATGAATAGAGACCAACTTATCGGTTAACTGTGCCAGATAATCACTCATCATTACACAAGGTACATCATACACTGACTTTGGTTTTGGTGGGCCCCAAATGTTCATCGGACGTCCAAACACGATCTCATATGGCGTGAGACCGGTTCGAGAATGCGGTACTGATCTGATTGACAATAATGCCAAGGGTAAAGCATCCGGCCAAGTCAGAGAAGTGGAAGCTTGTATTTTCGCTATCTTAAGCTTCAGAGTGCCGTTATACTTCTCAACCAATCCCGCAGACTGAGGGTGAAACACTGCGTGGAATTTTTGTGTAATTCCCAATCCTTTCAGGACATATTTGATAATGTCCGCTATAAAAGGAGGTCCGTTATCGTTCCAAAACAATCTACAAACACCATATCGAGGGAAGAACTCCTTCAATAACACCTTGTCTGTAGTAATTGCAGTATTGTCTTTCGTAGGGTATGCCTCAATCCATTTGCTGAAGGCACAAACCACTACTAGAACATACTTCAGATTATTACAGCGTTCAAGCTGAATATAATCCATTTGCAAAACTTCAAAAGGTGCAGTGGGTGTTGCAAATCCTCCTGCTGGAGTTCGTGTCCCTTTTCCTGGATTGTACTTCAGGCAAATCATACAAGTCTGCACCACTCTCTTTGCCGTGCTAGCAATCTCTGGATGCTCCCAAACTTGTGTGAGCAATTTTACAATTGCGGAAGCTCCAACATGAGCTAGCCCATGTGCCATCTGAACCATAGGTTTTACAAAAGCTATGGGTAACTTCCATTTATCCATCTGCTTATTTCTCCAACAACCTTCATCGCCCAATTCTCCGTCAGTAGACCATTGCTCCCGTTCTTTATCGGAAGCTGTCCTCTGTATCTCTAACACTTCTCTCCTAGCATCGTGCCATCTTTCTGCCTGCGATTTCACAACATACATTGCAGTGGAGTCAGGCTGCATCGCAGTGTCTCGTGCTACTCGATCTGCCAGAGCATTCCCTTCTCCCACTTTATCTATCACCTTTTTATGTGCATTGCATTTAACTATGGCAATCTTCTTTGGATATGTTAATGCAGTCAAGAGGTTGTGAACTAACTCTCCATTCATTATCTGTGCTCCATGTGACGTTAGAAACCCTCTCTCCTTCCAGAGTAAGCCAAAGTCGTGCACTACCCCGAAGGCATAGCGGCTATCCGTATAGACATTCACACACAATCCTGCACTAAGCTCACATGCTCGTGTTAAAGCTATCAGTTCCGCTGCTTGAGCTGATTTCTGCGGTATGCGTGCTGTCTCCACTACTGTTTGTAGCGTGGTGATTGCATACACTGCTGAAGTCGTACCATCTGGTAGCTTCAGGCACGACCCATCTACCCACAATTCTCCATCTACATCTGTAAAGGGCGTATCCTGGAGATCAATACGACCCTTTGTCTGTTCCTCAGTTACAAAAATGCAATCATGTGTTTCCTGTGCCTCAGGCTGAGTCTCCGGAAATGGCAATAATGTGGCTGGGTTTAGTGTTGCGCATCTCTTCAATGTGATATGAGGAGCCAACAACGTCAGCTCATATCCTGTTAGACGAGCACTAGTTAAGTGCTGCGTCTTTGTCTGATTCAACAGGGCGTCAACAGCATGGGGGACCAACACCAATAGCTTATGGGATAACACAATTCCTTCGCTTTGGCGTATTGACACAGCTGTCGCCGCAACCGAGCAAAAACAACCAGGCAGCGCTCGGGCGACAGGATCAAGTACTGCCGAGAAATATGCACAAGGGTGCTGCTTGTCGCCGTGCATCTGTACTAAAACTGATAACGCACATCCATCTCTTTCATGTACATACAATGTAAAGGGCTTCGTATAATCAGGGGTGCCTAACACTGGTGCTGAACAAAGGGCTTTTCGTAATTGTTGAAAAGCATTTCCACACTCGTCTGACCAGGGAAGGGGAGTTGGAGTGTCTTTCGTCAAAAGTGCCAACAGCGGTTTAACTATGTGTGAAAAACCCAGTATCCATTGCCTGCAAAAAGAAGTGAGTCCCAAAAATGCACGCACGTCCTTCTGTGTAGAAGGTACTGGCGTGTCCAAAATAGCTTGAATGCGATCTAATGTGAGTGCACGCCCCTCCTTAGACAAAAGGTGACCTAAGTAGGTCACCTTTGGTCTACAGAATTGTAATTTTTTCTTCAATACTTTGTGATTGTGCAATGTCAAAAAGGAAAGCAGAGATAGCGTGCACTTCTCACATTGCTAAGGAGTATCGGCCGCCAACAAGATGTCATCGACATATTGTATGAAGGCCACGCCTTCAGGTAAAACAAAGGAATCCAACTGTCGTTTCAATGCTTGACTGTAAAAGCTAGGACTTTCTGTGTAGCCTTGAGGAACTCTACAAAATCGATATGAACGATTATTCAAAGTGAAGCCGAAAAGGTATCGGCTATCAGGATGAATAGGAATCGAAAAGAAAGCATTTTTCAAATCAATAACAGAGAACGTGGTTGCCGTTGGCGGGACCATGGTAAGCAATGTCGTGATGTCAGAAACCACTGGGTATTGAGGTATCACTATCTTATTCACCTCCCTCAAATCAATAATAAAACGATAAATCCTAGTATCAGTGTCTTTTTTCAAAATCGGAAGGATAGGACTATTGCAGACATTATATGGAACTTCCTCCACTACCCCCACCTTAATGAGATCCTGCACTATCTGCGTGAGTTCCTCCTCCCCCTCCTGCGAAATACGATATTGAGGTAGGCGTGGTAACACAGCTCCCTCCTTTACCCTAATGTGTACTGGGGGGATAACCATCTGTCCCACATCAGTATCCGAGGTGGCCCACAGAGTGCGGGGTAGAGAAGCCAATGCGGTATCCTCTACAACCACACAGATCCTTCCTGTCCGTGGATAGTTATCGTTTAAAATCACACGCACTCCTTCAGGGGAGCAACGGATTGTGGCTCTGACATGCTTGAGCATATCCAGACCCACAATGTTATCAGGCGTGTTCGGGGAAAGCAAAAACGGACAGGGTGTAGAAAACTTATTAACATGAAATGCAAGGGGTTGTGATAATGGGCTAAGTGAAGGTGTGCCATCGAACCCTATCGATGTAACCGTTAAGCCAGACAGGGGAGCCCTCGGAACCAATTGTTTGGACAAAGCACTACGAGTAGCCCCTGTATCAACCAGAAACCGATCAGTAGAACCCAAAACATGTGCTGTAACATAAGGACCCCTCTGATCTACTGGCACTTCAACTGATTCCTCCCCCCATCCTACGCAATTCTATGCATGCTGTGAATCGTGGTACCCAGGGGGTTCATAATCAGACATTTGATACTGGTTTTGTCGATCAAACACATTAGGCCCATCACGTGGCCGCATATTAGAATCAAATCGAGCACGATCAGTTAAATGTCCTCTAGGGCCCGAAAAACCTCCTCTACCTTTCATCGGCCCCTGGCCACGCCCCTGGCGCTGTGCATGTAATACCGGACAATCCCTGGCCCAATGACCCAACTGTTTGCAATACGCACATTGATCCTTAGTTACATCTGGGCGACCAAAGGGGGGGCCATTAAATCCTCTTCCACCTCTCTCAGCACCCCGGCGAGGCGGACCATACACTTGCGCTAACATCACCTTTGTTTTTAAATCTTTCGACTTTTTCTCTTCGTTACCCTTCGCTTCTTGCTCCTGACGCTCGTAATACTGAGCCATCGTCAGGAGGGATGCCGGAGACGATGTTGTCCAAGAGCTTTCACTCGCTTTTAATCGAGCTGCTACTCCGGGCAATAAATTCGACACATATTTATCAACAAAAAGATGTCGACCCGTATCGTCCGTAAGTGACTGACCGCTAAAATCATGAAACGTTTCCTCAAATCGCGTAAAGAAATCAGAAACGGATTCATCAACCTTCTGTTTACATGAGGCTAACATATTCCAATCAATCTTCTTAGGGGGGATAATCATTTTCAACTTAGTCAAAATAGCAGCTGGGAGATCTAAAATAAGCTGAGGCGGCTTTTGCGCGGGTTTTCTTTCTCTATCCTCATCTTCTATGTCAGACCATTTCGCCTTAAAAACAGCTTGATCATTTACTTTCTGTACGGATCTCCACATATCTGGTGGTAAAATAAGCCCAAAGAACAAATCTATGTCTGCTAAAGTCATAGTACAAGAATTTAAAGCCCCCTCAACTTCCTCGTAAAAGGCGGCAGGATTCTTTCGGGGATCAGGTAGTGCTTTCTTCAATGCCATAACATCAGCCCTATGCCAAGGAGTATAAACCCAATTGTACACAAAATATCCTCTAGCATCAGGGGAAGACATGTCCGAACTAGTACCCGCTCCTTGAGGAGGAACGTACAGGGGCGCTGCCTCTCGCATCGACTTAGCATGCACTAATTCAATCTTATCTGAATGAATGATAGACGACTGCTTTCCGCCGGCATTTGGATTCGATTGCTCCTCCCCCTCTTTCTTTTGCCGCGCTTTCTCTTTGAGTTCAAACGTCGCGTCCCGTAATGTAAACAGCAGTCGAACCGCATCGGGTACCTTAGAGGGAGAAAGGACACCGTTACGTAATGCTTTAGAATCTAATACTATATCATCAGACTCAAGAACATTGGAATATTTCCGAAAAGCAGTAACCACTTCATCAGAAAAAGTTTCAGCAAAGAATAATTTTTCCCTATCCTGCCATCCTTCCAAAGATGACAATAATTCAGCGAGAGATAGTTTATCTTTAAGCGCACGAAAATAAACTTTCCGAAGCTCACCCATGCGATCAGTTGATAACATGGACCACGTGTCTACCTTCTCCTTGAGCAATCCAGGATCCTTGACTCCCGGAGCGGACGGGCCTCTAATAGAGAAAAATCATCTTCAAGATTAGTAAGGACAGGATAAAGAGGCTGCCGAACAGCATATTGACCCGATATTTGCAACCTGTGCTCTTTCTCCTGTTTTTCCGCCAGTTCTTTTTCCTCACGCTGTTTCGCTTCCTGTGCTTTCACATGGTCCTTTTTCCGTTGTTCTTTGTCACTCAGCGCTTTTTTACGTTTCTCACGCTCACGCACTTCTTTCACCCACAATCGTATACATTCAAACATGTCTTGTCTTGCACGCCACTTACATATACACTGCTCCACATACTCAATCTTACGCATATCAAACGATCCATACAAAGGCCATCGCAACTCAGGATCCTTCTTGGTATATTTTCTCCACAATGTGCTGTACATTATAGGGGAAAGACCGTGCTTCACGTACATGTCCCTATTAGGAGTCCCCTCTGGGGGGGCTGGTTCAGATTCCTCAAGACTTAACCGGTTTCCAAAACAGCAGCACCACTTACGGAGTGCGCTCAAAGCAGGCATGTTCAAGAATAGTGCAAAATATGCAATATTATCCAAAAATGGCACTTAAACGTTGCGCCGTTCAAATTCAAACCACCCCAGAGAAATATCTCCACATTACCTGCCTATATGTGTTGCAACGCATATATTTCACATTACTTATTTCAAAATATGACCGGTCATCACAAATCAAATCAAATAGCCTTGCCAACCCAGGCTTCAAAAAGCTCGCAGCAAGTACCGTACAATGGTTCTTACCAATAAAGAGCGTCCAGATTCCAACTGCCAAGTTCCAAATTCGCCCAAACGGCCATTGCACGGCAAAACCGACAGAAGGGGTCTCAGTCGAGGACCGGCGCCACCCAGATGGTCAGCTCGGAAGGGAAGGAAGAAAGCCTCGGGATGCCAGGACTAAAAACGCCGCTGGCAGTGATCACATCCCCGGCAAGGTTCCACTCCTTCGTCACGACCAATCCTTCGAGTATACGAGTCGCCGATGAACCCCACGTGACGGGCGCCAATTGATGAGTACAGGCCCCAGCTAGGCCCGCAAGTACAAAGGGTTCGCCCTTCTGTATACGAAGTACTAGAAGGAAGTTGGCACGGAAACTGCAAATACAAAGACAAAGTTTATTAACCTCCAAAGGTGGTCCTACAACCTATGCAACACTCTATAGTATTGCACAGAGTAGCACAAAGAACTTGTGCACATGGTCCCCTTTTATACACAATAGGGGGGCTCATAAGTAGGCGGATACAATATGAAGCAAGATTTATGGTCTTATATGGACATGTTCAGCGCATAATCAATACATGGGTGGAGTTAACGTTTCCTGAGACCCACGAAAACACATTCGAGCAAAGCCTAATTAGTGACAGATGTGGTCAGTTCTGGACATGCACCAAACGCACAAAGGGGTTATTTATAGACTGTTGCTAAGCAGATCTCGGGAGTGACTAGTGAAGAGGTAAGGACTCTTCTCGTGCAAAGCACATGGTTTTGTGGCCATACAAGATGGCGGACAGCTAAACACAATGCAGTCTGAACATTGGTCAATATAAAGCAGAAAACGTAACTCAGACATGAAGAGCACATGTCTTCAGTAAATGCTTAATCATATCGCTGTTTCATTTACAACAATCTGACCAAGTCCCAGGGATCGCACAACACCAGTCCAGGACCCCAGTTGGGGTAGGGGAAGCCTACCCTGATAGAGAGAAGCCAGGGCTCCCCGCGCCTTATCGATGTGCTGGAGGGTTCGGTTAGAGGCGCTGTGGTGTCAAGGCCCCTCAGGTGCACTCCAGAGAGTGCTTTAACGAAACCCCAGGGGCACCTCCGTACCTCTTTCTGCCAGTAGTGAGGGGTGGTTGTCAGCCACAAGGCGCTGTGGAGAACGTAGCCGGAGCAGCACCTCCCCTCGAATCGTCAGAGCTGCGGCCTGCGGGGAAGGGCCTTGTCGGCACCTCGTGTGCCCGCCACGGGCCGCCACATTGGGTGTTGAGTCAGGATAGATGTGTAACGGCGGCCCCCTAAGGTGCACCGGGGCCGCCGAGAGACGTGCGCTAACCTCATGGCGTCTTCAAGAGCCCAAAACGGGCCTCAATGTTTCATGCACTCCCCTCTGTCTCTGCGTCACAGAAGTGCTCGGCTCTAGTCCGGGAGAAACGCTCAGCCGCCGTGAGAAGGCAAGGATGGCCCTGCCTGTCCACCAGTCTGTAACAGAGAGCAGGTGCCCATCTTTGGGTGCTGGGAGAGCCGCGGCCGCAGCAACTCCTCCCTCGAGGCTGCCGGAAAGAAGGCTCACCAGCACAGGTGGCGCCGGGATCTCGTGGAACTGCCCCGGGCTAAGCACACCCCCTGAGGCAGTAGGTGGGGTCCCGCTGTCGCTCCGCCGGGGAGATGCTGCTGGATGGTGCACAGCGACAACTCCACGCACTCACTGGGCCACGCCAGGAATCTTCGGACGCTCGCCTCCTAGCAGCTGGACACCGTCGGCTCTCCGGGCGCTCTGCGGCTCCGCGGGGCAGCCTGGTCAGCAGGAAACAGCCAGGTCCAGCGTGCCGGCACAGCAATCTCAACCTCCACGCCACCCTGGTCTGCTCCGGAAAAATCTGGTACCGCGATCGGCACCCTCACACTGCCGGAATCATCAATAAAGGCACAGTGGGTGCAGAGAGCTCCATGAAAGCATCTTAGCAAGACACCATCTTGGCCGTGACCTTCTACATTCATTTTTAGTAGGCACGGGGAGATTACGTGCTTTCCCAAAGTCAGCAACTCTGGCCGTTACACCACATGGTGACAGAGGTACTATGAACTGCTGAAAAGTCTTGAGGCAGCCAATGTGGACACCCTGCAAATTGATCTTTACTGCATATTTCCTCAATGTTCAGCAAGCTATATCCTCTTTTTTCGATATTGGCTGATGAATACTGAGGAGTAGCACATTCCACCAACCTCAGCTGTTCCCAATTCGAGGTTGCTTTATGCACCATAGGCGGAGTTATAAACCCCAGCTGGTCATCGTCAAAGGAATTAATTCTTCACAGCATGATCGCTGGGAGAGCTTCAGGTCAGGTTCGTGTGTTTTCTATCTTCTGTGACCCGCACACATTTCAGCTCGCGTGTCAAATTCAAAAAGTATTTGGATAGTTAAAATATTCTGTGACATGCACTCATTGTTTCTTTAGTTATTAAACTTGGTGAATACAAAGGTGTTAAACATCGCATAAAAGTACATGCTTATGCCATACCGGTACGCCATAAGGTAAGAAATGTTCCTTTGTCCTATAGGAACAAATTGAAAGAAATGTTCCATGATATGTGTTCTAAGAAAATAATTGAACCAATAGGGTCATCTCCTTGGGTTTCTCCAGTTGTCATTTCTATTAAATCGTGTGGAGTTCTTCGTTTGTGCATAGACTTACGCAGTCTTAACATTGCTATCTGTGTGAACTCTCATCCTCTTCCCAACCTACATGAA
Organism: Triturus cristatus; assembly: GCF_964204655.1. Lineage (NCBI taxonomy): Eukaryota > Metazoa > Chordata > Amphibia > Caudata > Salamandridae > Triturus > Triturus cristatus. Next base: position 174,189,427 of record NC_140586.1, on the reverse strand, counting down.
ATGGTTTCCACATCAGCTGATGCACGTGCATTTTCCTGTCTTGATCTGGCTAGCACTTATCACCAAGTGCTTCTCCATGAAGAATCTAAAGATTTGACTGCGTTTATAACACCAGAGGGCTTCTACAGATTTTGCAGGATGACTTTTGGTTTGGCTAGTGCAGCTTCTGTCTTCCAAAGACTAATGAAAGAAACCCTTGACGGTCTTACTGGAGCCATAGCATTTCAAGACGATATTTTAGTCTTTGGGAAAAATGAGGATGAACATGACCACAATTTAGAGAAAGTTCTAATTGCTTTATCAAGTGCAGATTCAAAAGACAAGAAGTGGAATACTTAGGACACAGTACCAGCGGAGATGGAATTAAACCTAAAATGTCACATTTAGAGAACATCAGTAAAGCTCCTATTCCTGAAAACAAGGAACAATTGGTTGCCTTTTTGGGTTTAGTGGAGTTCTATGCCAAGTTTATTCCCAATTATGCAACTGTAATTGAACCATTTAGAAATCTGTTGAAGAACAATATGAAGTTCAATTGGACTGATGTTATGACTGTAACGTTTTCCACTGTTAAGGAGATGATTACTAAGGCTCCATGCCTCAAACCTTTTGTAATTGGCAAACATTGTGTAGTAATGGTAGATGCAAGCAATTGTGGACTAGGTGCTGTACTGATTCAAGAAGAATGGGGTAAAGAATGGATTGTAGCATATGTTTCAAGAACATTACGAGAGTCTGAACAACATAATTCTGTAATTGAAAGAGAGCTATTTGCGTGCGTGTGGGGTGCTGAACATTTTAGACAGTTTTTATGGGGAACAAAATTTACCATCAAGTCTGACCATAAGCCTTTGGTTCATATATTATCACCTGGTGGTGGGCGCACATTGTCATGAAGGTTAGCCAGACTTTCTTCTAGACTACAAATTTTCCAGTATTCATTGGTGTATGTTCCTGGCAAAACTAATGTTCATGCTGACTACATGTCAAGAATGCCTCTTCCGTGTATGGAATCAGATAGTGTTGATAGTGACGAATGTGAAGTGGCACATGTTGTGCGCGATGTGAATGTGTTGATCAATGACAATCCCATTATTCAGGAGCAATTGTGGAATGAAGAAATGGAGAAGGATCAGGAACTTAAAGAAGTGAAAAAGTTCATACTAGAAGGTTGGCCGGAAGAGAGGAAGTTTATAGGAAGTTTGGTTAGTTATTTCAAGGTTCGAGATGAATTGGCCATAGAGAATGAAATAATTCTGAGGGGGGATACATTTATTCCACCTTTTGGCCCCAGGAAGATGTTTGTTGACATCGTTCATGAAGGGCATTTTGGTATTTCTATCACCAGGAGATGCTTGAAGGATAGCTTTTGGTGGCCAGGCATAGATTCATATGTTGAACATCACGTGAGGTTTTGTAATTTGTGTGCTAACAGTGATAAGTCAGCAAAGGCTTTAACTGCTACTCCACAACCCGTGGATTTCCCTGCCGCACCTTGGAGCAAATTAGGTATTGACATAATTGGTCCGTTTAGTATTTTACCGCATCAACAATCTTTTGGTATTGTGCCAATGGATTATTTTTCAAAATGGCCTGCGATTAAGATGGTCAGAGAAGTTACTTCTGAAGCCATTATACTATATTTAGATGATATTTTCTGTAGGGAAGGGATTCCTCAGGTGCTTGTTACTGACAACGGACCACAGTTCGTTAGTAAACAGATGGAAGATTATTTGATTAGATGTGGCATTACACACAAAAGCAAATGGTCAAATTGAGAGATTTAACAGGGTTGTTAAGGAGGCTATTCAGTTAGCAGTCAAATGTGGATTGTGTTGGAACAAAGCTTTACAATCCATGTTGCTATCTTATAGAACATCACCCAATGCGGTTACCTTGTTAAGTCCATTTGAGTTATTGAGAGGTCGCAAACCTAGTACAAAATTTGTTCAATGGTGGCTGAAAAACAAGAACATAACACAAGCAGATTTTGCTGAGATAGACTTCAAGAAGATTCGTCGTGAAATGGATGCTTACAAAATCAAAATGAAAGATAACCTGTTAAAGAATAGAACCGTCAGGAATGTTTTTGTTCAGGTTGGTGAGTTGGTACGGTTAAAGAAAGGTTGCTCGGTACGTAATGGATTATCCAACTGGTCCGATCCTGTGCAAGTAGTGGAAGTGTTTAAGAATGCTGTATGAGTGGAAGATGGAAGTGTTTGGAATTTTTACAGAGTCTCACTTTATAAAGGTAAAAAAGATCTTTGTGAGAACACGTCTTCCAATGTATTTCTGGATGTGAATGAAAGTCCTGTGAGCAATTCAGGAACAGAATTACCTATTGAAGAACAAGGTGCATCTATTCCAGCATGTCCTACCAGAAGTTCAAGAATTTGCACGCTTCCTACTAAATTCAAAGATTTTCTGCTTTCTTAATACTTTCTTAAATTATTTATTTGCTTATTTATTTATTTATTGCCTTTTGTTAAATAAAAGGGGGGAGGTGTGTTATGTGTTGTCATTTGAAGTTGGCACGAGTGCCCTTGCGCTCGTGTCTACCTCAAATGTTATTCCGCGTGGGATGTATGGTTTTGAAATCAGCGCTGGGGATATAGACATGGCGGGTGGCGGTTTACATTAATTCGTAACTGTACCTGTCTAAGATGTGATGATTAAACGACGCTCTGCACTGGAATGGTGTCTTCTCCTCCTTTATCTGGATTTACTGGTATTTTGAATACTTCTTTACACCAAGGTCTTAGTGGATTCATTTTCCCACCTCTTGATTTTATTAAACATTTTATCTATCTGATTTTAACAGGAAGAGTTCTAAGAGGGCTGACAGGGGAACAACAGGCAAACTGCAAAGGAGGAATGCAAACCCCTCTCACATGGATACTGAAGTCCCCCACACTGGAACTGAGTTGCCGTAAATAATATTCCACTGCAAGATCCTAGGCCAAACAATGACCTGGGAAACCTTCCCCTAAGACCCTCCATTTTGTTTGGTCATTCAAATATAGGCAATCCAAAATTGTTTTCCTGACGCTTCCATAAGTTGTACATTCACCCTCCATCCTTATCTTACACCGATGGAGTGAAAAAATCCAGTTGAAGGAGACTGTCAGGACCTTTTAAACAGGACTTTGTGAAATTCGTGTAATTGTCTTCAAGTAATTACACGAAAATTTTGCAAAATTATTCAAAATTACATGTAATTTCATGTAATGCAAGTCTGTCATTAGCGCCATATTTTTGGGCAAAAGGTGTTCTCTGTCAATTGTTGACGTGAGGACGCATTTTCCAATATAATAATGAGTGCAAATAAAAACAAAGGCACCACAAACAGCCACTCGCACTCTGCTGTTCATTGTATTGTAGTGTAATTGCATTTATATAGCGCTTACTACCCCTGCTGAGGTGTCGAAGCACGAAGCAAGCTACTCTGGAACCCATAAAGGATTAGTGGAGAATTAGTATAGTGAAAATATGAAAGTAATTTGAGTAGTGGATATGTTAGTCAGTTATTTGGATTAAGAAGGATAGTGGAGATATAGAAGAGGGAAAAAGGTTTGCATTTATACAGCGCTTGCTACCCTTGATGGGGTGTTGAAGCTCTTTTTCGCGAGTAACCCGCTACTCCAGAACCCATAAAGTGTTATTGAATTAGTATCGTGAACATTTTAAAGCAATTTGATTGGTGGATATGTCAGTTATTTGGATTGAGAAGGATAGTGGAGGGATAGAGTAGGGAAAAAGTTTGCATTTATATAGCGCTTGCTACCCTTCATGTATATCCGGGGTACATTTTTACTGCGAATGCCTCATTTTGCAGTTTTTTTTTACTTTAAATGCTGCATAAGTACGTCAAGTGGAGTAATGGTGCAAGTTTGGGAATTTCTGCCAACAAGCATAACACAAAATCCTGAGCATAATTTAAGTTTCGCCCAGACCTACTTTTAAGCAGGGGGGGCTAGTAGGCATTTGATACCCTTCCCTTGAAAGTGTAAGTTAATAAGGCCTGTAGCTTCCCCTATGAATCCATGCTGCCACCACCTCTAGCTCCACAAAGCCTGGTGAAAGGCCAGTGGTCTCTTCCATGACTGTGCACTTTGGGTGCCCCTCACGACCTTTGAACCACCCTCTGGGGTCTCAATCCATCTCTATAAGGAGGTACTCACATGTGAATGTGGTGTTCCTTGAGGTAAAAAAACAAAGGGACACAGAGACGGCAGAAAGCAGCCCTAGGCAGGAAAGCACGTTCTCCAGAGCCATGCAGAAGACATTTAGGGCATCATTACGATGGAGGGCGGACAAAGTCCACCCGCCACAGCAATGGCAAAAGGGACCGCCCGCCATAGGTGTGGCGGTCCCGCCATGCCAATGAGGATGCGACCGCCACCATGGCAGTCGCATCCCAAATTTTAGGTCTCGCCTGAGCCAGCACATGCGCTGCTCTGGCGAGACATTTAGTAAGAGCGGCTTTTGGAAGTGCTACCAAAGCGGCCATGCAGCCACCAGCTTGCGATTACGCGCACAAGCGCACGCCTCGGTCCGCCTCTGCTTTCACATTTGGCGCGCGCGCGCGACGCTGCATCTGCTTTTACTTTTGGTGCCGCTCGTGCGACGCTGCATCTGCTTATAAACTTCTATTTCTTTAATTTTGCTATAATCGCGGCACACACGCTTCACTTTTAACATAAAAAGTGAAGCACGGGTGCCGCGATTATAGCAAAAAGTAAAGAAATAGATGTTTTTTTCTATTTCTTTACTTTTGCTATAATCGCCGCAACCGCAATTTACTTTTAACATTAAAAGTGAAACAGCCTCCGTATTTAAGCCGTAGGATCCGATTCACACCTACACTACTCCAGGACGTGCGCCTTGAGGCTCTGGACCCCACCAACTGTGGTAAGTGACTACCCCGTTCTTTCACCTTGACTCTGCGTGTTTCGACCCCGCTTAGTTCCGCCACCCTGCCTCGACGGTATTTTTGCTCCCACGCAATTACCGAATATCAGACACACCACTGCCTTTGCGTCCACAGAGTTGTGTGCCTCTGCGAACTGACACTGGTCTAATTTTTATTGACATCACCCCCCGGACGGTGCTTATTCTTGGCCCGCAGCCTCCAGGCGCCTGCTTTCTTTCTTGCCTTGTTTCCGTACACCCAGCACTCACCCTGAGGTTGGCGCAATCCCCAGCACGCCCTCCTCTCGCGGCTGGATTCATACTGGCACCCCCACGGGTGCACCAGCTCAGAGCACGAGCTTGTTCCCCTTCTAACTCTGAACGGATTACGCTTTCCTTGTGTGCCGCTATCCTTGCTGGCACCCCCGCGGGTTTACCAGCACATCACACGCCTGGTTCACAGCCTCCCCACATCTGCTCCTCCAGCTCCTCCAGCCACCGGTAGCAGGGTTGGCCCTCCTTGACTCACCATGCCTTCTCCATGCAGCTGCACCTCTGCTAAGAACTCTGATGGGATTACGAGCAAACGGCATGCTGGTTTTCCTACCCACCCATGCCTGATACCCCGGCTCATCTAGCCATCGGTAGCAGGTTTGGCTCCTCACCCCACAGCACATCCCGCCCTCTCAATGCAGCTATAAATCTGCTGGCACTCCCACGATGACACCAGCCCTCAAAATGGGTTTCTTTCCAATCGCTTCTTGCCCATTGGTTTTTCCAACCGACAGCAGCAGGTTGTTCCCCCTTGCCCTGTACATACAACTCTGCTCTTACTGTTGTTGACTAAGGGTGGGCGTCGTGCTCCGCTTCGCCCACGGAGTGCACGTAGCGCCTCCTGCTTTGCCGTTTATGAAGTAGGCATAGCAGGCAGCGATACGCCCACGCCGCTGCGAAGTGGAGTTGCCCGCCACCCGCCGCCCGCCCGCCCTCAATTTAAAATACTTTAAAGAATGTAAAAAGTAAATAAAATTACCTTACCTGCAGTGCGGCATCCCGGGGCTCCCTCTTCCTGCTTGCCGGTAACTTCTTCACACAAAAGCGCATGCGCGGACGCCCACGCATGCGCATTTCTCGCGAGAAATGCGCATGCGCAGGCGTCCACGCATGCGCATTTGTGTGAAGAAGTTACCGGCAAGCAAGAAGAGGGAGCCCCCGGATGCCGCACTGCAGGTAAGGTAATTTTATTTACTTTTTACATTCTTTAAAGTATTTTAAATTGAGGGCGGGCGGGAGGCGGGCGGCGCGTAGTGGGGCTATGCGGAGCGCGCGAATGTACATAGATTTTACCACACTACACGCTGCTCCACGTAGCCCCACTACGCCCACTACGTCCAGGGTTATTGTTGACATGGGAGACGTTCTAACTTGAACGCCAAGAGATACCCGGTGAGTTGCATCTCCCAGCCATTTCTTTCCTGACGCTGACACTACGACCATGACATGCTCTATTCCCTTCCTTGGGATTTCTTAACTTTTAATGCTAAAACCTTCTCTATCAGGTTTTGGTGTACGTACCTTTTTGGCTAATAAGCCGGGACAGATGTGGTGAACTACACACACCAAAAGTGGTAAGTCACGCATCTCATTACCATACACAATGATCTAATACGGGAATGTGTTTCAATGCATTATTGAATGGGAAGTGGTAATACAAATTGTACTCGCGCTATATGGTTTTCCTGTCTTTCTGATTTGTGTAAACAATGGTACACAATGTGTGATATGATGTTCTTTGTCTCCATCAAAGGTTGTGCGTTGAACATACTGAACAGGCTAAAATCACTGGTTCAGTATCATATTGTCATTTGTTGCACGTGTTTTTCTATTGTTTTTTTCACGTAGTTCACATTTATTGCAGTTAGCTAGATCATTGACCCTGAAGAAGGCCGTGACACTTTTGTAGGTCTGCTGGCCGAAACATGTTGGTCTTGACATAACACAGAAGCCTCTAGTGACGGCATCTGGGTTACCAGCGAGATTCTGTTTTTAATTCTGACACCCGGTAGCTCATTAAAGTTGCAGCATAGCTAACCCTGTAGTTAGTTTTAAACCACTCACATTCACAGCACTGCACTAACTTGAACATACCAGGCTCACATAGGGTTTTAGTCTACCCGCCGACCTCACACAAAAAACATCCCTGAGCTCCTCCCTCGCAGTGAGGGGGTTGTAGCCCACGTAGAGACTAGGTCTCTCATGTGAGGAGGCACCCCTATGATGAAGCATGACACCTCTGGTGTGTGAGGGGAACCTTCCTAAAAAGGGAATCCCCTTTTGCGTGTAAGAGTACACTCAGCCTTTGGCTGAAACCCCCCCATCATTAAAAATCAATTAACTTACCATCTTTTATCAAACTTGAAAGATTATGAATGAACTGCCTCACTCACCTGGAAGAAAAGAAAAGCCAAAACTGTCTGCCATGTGGTTCTAGTTTAAACTAAGAAAGAAAACCTCTCAAGATATTGATAATAAAACAGCACCAAATAGCCTACCAAAATAAGGCATCTAAACCTACATGCTGCAGGAAAGCACTATTTATTTATTTATTTAGCTTGTATAGCGCGCAGATACCCCAACGGGGTGTCCCGGCACTATAACAGCAAAAGTAAATGTTCATCACCGGCGCTTTACTTTTAACATTACAAGTAAAGCGCGGGTGCCGCGATTATAGCAAAAGTAAAGGAATAGAAAAAAACTTCTATTTCTTTACTTTTGCTTTACTATTTCTTTACTTTCGCTTGCTTTGCCCCTCTTCCACTTCACCCATGGTTGTACTTTATGGAAGCTGAGCGTGGTTCTCTCCCCTGCACATTAGGGCCTAGCATGGTCTGTACAAGATGGAGCATTACTTGGTTTTCAGATGTGGGGGCTAGATCATTGTATGTTCCTGGCCCAGTGCATGCTTCTGTTGCCTGTGTGCTTGGGTCTTGCACAATGTTTCACAAGATTGTGCGCACACCAGTTATCCGCCTTGTGCGCACCCCAGTTATCCGCCTTGCGGGTGGTGCTCTATTTTCACAGCAAGAGACACTGTGGCGTGCAGAAAATATACTGACGAGCGCGTGAGCACAGAAAACATAATAAGGTACGCAGGAATCGATTGAGGAGTACGTGGGTGTAGAAAACGGTGAATGAATGGGACATAAAGAAAAAAATACGAACAGAATATTAATTGGTGCACAGGACAGCAGACGACTTTTCCTCATCTCTTTGTTCTCGAATGTTGGCATTTATTAACAATACTTGTAGGAAACATGATGATGCATAGAATACATTGTGCATGGAAAACAATACTATACACAGAAAACAGACGAGGAGCTCCAGGTGCCCATGGACTTCTTGGAGCACTACACCACAGAATACAACACAGAGCAGATAATGCTTGAAGCACAAAGGAAACAAAATTATATCCTAAACCGAGTGCACGCACATAAGGTCCTTTCCTCTATTGTTATGAAAGGAGCGGGACAATTCTTACAGATGTGCTTCAAACAATAAAAGATGCATGATTCCTGTCATGGAATTACGTATGCAATGTGGCTTTCATAGCAGACCGTGGATTTCAATAGATCCTGATCTTCCTAAATCTCATTCCTTTCGTAACATTGTGGACCACAAGCTCAAACTCCCCGGCCTGCAATCGGTGTAATGTATCAAATGGCCTGATAAACCTCATTATGATCAGTGTCATCCACAGCTTCCCCCACCACACAATCCTGACTACCTTAAACGGTACTGTCCTAAATGACAGATGCACTGCTGGAAACTGCACTGACATCTCTGCAACCATCTTGACCATGACGTTGATATTCTTGTTCTAACTGATAATGTGCTGATAATGTGCTGAATCACTCCTCTCGGGCCATCAGTGACTCTCTCGTCCACCCTGAATTTTTATCAGGCAGGATCAGCTTAAAAAACCAAAGAGGAATTGCTGTGTTTCACAAAGTAATCTATAGGGGAGAGGAGTTGGTCTGATGGCTAGGGCGGTCGACCTCGAATCTGGGGAACTAGGTTCGGGTCTTGGCAACAACGCTGAACATCCTGTGATCCTAGGCAAATCACTTAATCTCCCTGTGCCTAACAAAACAAGCATTGGCATAGCCAATAGGTCTCGCCTTCGGGACCTTATAAGTGTTTAACCATGCAACAGTTAATGTTGTTGCCCCAAAGATATTGTGCTGGATAACTAAATACTCATAAGGTCCCAAAAGCGAGACCTATTGGCTATGCCAATGCTTGTTTACATTGCGGCTGGCGGTGCTGTAAGCACCACCTGCCGCAATGTAAAAAATGCATGTTGTGCATTTGCGTGCACAACGTGACAGGCACCACGCGGTGCCTGCCACCTTGTGCATGCAAATGTAGGGGGGTACCATGGGTACCCCCCAAGTGCACGCCCCACCCCCCCAACACCCCGGGGGCCCACCAAGGGCCCCCAATACAAAAGACCACATGCCTTTCCATGGCGGCATCATCGCCATGGAAAGGCCCTCTCCGCCAGGCATCCTGATATGGATGGCGGTGTCTTCCAGACACCACCACCAAATTAGGCCTGAGATCCGCCCGGCAGGCAATCGGAGGGATTGCCTGCCGGCGGAGATGCGGCGGACGGTCTTTCCATCCGCCGCTGCGACCCCCGCCATTGTAATATGGCAGGGGGTAATTGGAGGGCGTGCGGGGATAGATGTCGGGCGGATGGCCACCGCCGGTCGGGCAGTGGTGATCCGCCCGACATCATAATGGACCCCTTAATTTCCAACACAAGTGATAGTCAATACAACTTCTAAAGAAAAGTATTTTTTGTTTTTAATTTTTTATTTATTTAAAAAAAAGAAAGGGTACATTCATCATTTCTTGATATAGTCCACTTTTTTATACATAGTTGGCAATCCTATATGGACATTACAAAAAAAGTTATGCTCAAGCTATAACATACACAGCGTTACTACCATCAATATTGGTCACAGTCAAATATTCAATTTCTGGAGGTTTTGAGGGCTGTTCACAAATATCCCCTCTATAAGTATTCCAGCTCCCCCATTTTTTTATCCATTTTCTGGGACAGCCCCTAAGCACATACACCGTCCTCTCCACCACCATGACAGTGTCCATGTCCCTACACCACTCCGCCAATGCAGGGGCGGTTGCCCCACCCCAGTGGCTGGCAATATTCCTCTTGGCTATCATGATACCCAGAGTAGCTCAGGTTTGTAGCATTGAATTTAAATCTGTTGCATCGCAAATGTTAAGTAAACAGCATTTGGGCTCCGTGGGGACTAGGTTTCCACTTACCCTCGTGATGAGGGACATAACTGACTCCCAGTACGACACCACTGCAGGGCATGTTCAGATAGTGTGAAAGAAGGCGCCAACCTCCCCATATTGTCGCAGGCAGAGCGGGTTGTCTACATTTCCTAACTTACAGAGGGTAGTTCTGGTGTAATAAATTCTGTGAAGAATTTTGAGTTGTAGAAGACGCAGTTTGAAAGAGTTTGCTACCTCTCTTGGGGACGCCAGTGCCTCCTGCCAATCTGTGTCATCCAAGTCACTCAGGTCTGCCTGCCATTTGTCATTAAGCTTCTCCATCGGATCTAACATGTTATTGACAATTTTCCGATACGTCAGGGAGATTGCTTTTTTGTCCATATAGTCCATCAGTAGTCTGTCCTCGAGCGGGGAGGCCTCAGGCAGGGTGGTGTCAGGGGGGAGTACCGCTTCAAGAGCGTGTTTAATCTGTCGGTGACGAAAGTACTCCGTTGACGCCATTTCGTATCGCGCTTGAAGTTGCGTAAATGCAAAAACAACAATTGTCAATGTCATCATTTTTCCCTGTGCCCAGAAGTCGCCAACCTTTGATATCCCGATGAGTTCCCAGTTGTGAAAGCCTTTTCTTTTTTCCAACCTTCCCAGCCTCTCTGCAACCCATAGGGGTGTCGCTCGTGTGAGTGTGTCATGCCATCCTAACGTTTTTTGCACTGTTTTCCAGATCTGGAGTGTATGGTTTGTCGGGCCAATCATGGATCGGGTCTTGTTATAGAGTGCTCGATGCGGCCCGTCACCCCAAGCTGTAACCTGTCGAGGGCATAGGCAGGGTCTGTGTGGGGGACATGGATCCACTGATTTACCACTATTAGCTGAGCGGCCCAATAGTAATATTGTATGTTAGGGAGTGCAATGCCCCTATCGTACCAGGTGTGATATATTTTCACCATAGCTATGTGGGCCGGTTTATTGTCCCATAGGAGTTTAGTGACTTCTGCCTCAATGCCACGGAAGTAGGTCTGGGGGACTGGAAAAGGTGTATTTTGAAGGGCGTAGAGAAACTGAGGGAGCGCCATCATTTTGAAAAGGGCCGCTTTCCCCAGGAGCGACAAAGGCAACGATTGCCAGTGCTTGGTATCTTTTTGCAGCCGTTTCAAAGGGACTTGAAGATTTAGGGTCATAAACACTTCCAGGTCATGGGTGATGTGAATCCCTAAATATTTAAAAGTTTCTTCCATTATTGTTACTTCGCAGCCAACCTGGAGGAGTGGGGGGGGGGCCCTCAGGACGTAGAGCACCGATTTCATCCAATTAATCGTATACCCTGAATGTCGTCCATAGGAGCTACAGATCTCTAACAGACAGGACAGTGAACGTCTTGGAGAGGCCATGTACAAAAGGGTATCGTCTGCATATAGGGAAATGCAATCCTCGTAGTCCTCAGTCCATCCAAGTCCTCCGATGACTGGGTCCTGTTGTACCCAGACCGTCAGAGGCTCCAGCACTAAGGCAAAAAGAAGGGGCGATAGTGGTCAGACCTGCCTTGTGCCACGATGTAGTGAAAAATCCCTCGATCTATACCCGTTGGCCACTACATGGGCTACAGGTGCAGAGTAGAATAGTGAGACCCAGGAGCAAACTTTCGGTTTGAATCCTAGTTTTTGGAGAACAGCGAAGATGAAGGGCCACTCGACTGTGTCGAAGGCCAAATGGCTATCTTGGGACAGCACAATAGCTTCTTCTTGAATAGTATGTCTACGGCCCAGCGCGTTGTGGAGGTGCTGAAGATTTAGAGCCGTATTTCTCCCGGGCATAAACCCAGATTGGTCCGGGTGTATCAATGTTGCTAGGTGTGGCGTAAGTCTGTTGGCCTCAGCGTTAATCAGCGAGATAGGCCTGTAGGGGGAACATTCCTGTGCAGGTTTGCCGGGTTTCTGGATGGCCACAATTGTTGTCATCCTCTGGTCATGTGGTAGTACCCCCCCTTTCCAAGCTGGCTTCATACATTGCTGCCATATATGGTGTAAGTGTTGTCGTGTTACGCTTGTACCACTCAATGGGGATAGCGTTTGGTCCCAAAGCTTTAAGAAAAGTATTTTTTAAATACTTCAGATTTTAAAGCCTGCTGTGTAACCACAAGTCTGTACCTGAACAGACGCATCGATTTGGCACAAAATGGCCTCACGGTTGATATCTGAAAAACAAGCAGCCCTGTCTCACTTGTAGCACAACCGTGCTCTTGTAATGAGGGGATTTAAAATGTAATTGTCTGTGTGGGTCCCAGGACATCATTGATTTTGCATCTGTAGCTGAACAGGATCGGAAAAATTATTTATCAACTGATCAATTGGTCTCCTGGGAACTGGACCTTTCACAAAAGAATCAAGAACCAGTGCTGTTTGGAATCTATCTTGGTAAAGGAGATATTCATTCAGTCATCATTTTTTCCCCAAGATTAACATTTTTAAGGGAAGTAGGCAACTGACAATTGTACTTTCAGTCACGCTGATATTTGTAATTGTAACATAAGTCTGCATTCATAACATGCTTTTCAAAAGCGTAACTGACCTGGTAAACAAGGCTTCGACTGGAACCCTGAGGCAAAGCGACAGAGGAGCACTTTTTAGAGGCCTGTTCTCTCACATCAGAGTGGCCCCACAGCATTTGACCCTGAGCACTCAGCCTTTCACTATTTTCATAACTAAACCCCTTCCAGTTATCATCCCAAACGCCACCTTTTATCTTCGATTCACGTTTAGCACAACGAATTTTGCACTTTAATCACTCTATTTTTGTGTTTCTTCCCTAAATCCAGCCACCAAACGTCATGCACAAGTCACCTATGCCAAAGCGCCTTGAGGTGACCACGTGGCAAGGTTTGCTAATATGAAACACTGAAAACAAATACATTAAGATATTAAAGTATCATTTCATGACCCTACAGCTTAATATGTGTCAGGCGAGTGTATGACGTTACAACGCAAACATTTACAATGCATGCCTTTACAACGCAGTTTTTACAACGCATGCCATTACAACGTATACAATTACAACGCATACCATTACATTGCATAATTTTGGGGGTAACAGTAGGGTAAGTGTTGGATAGTGTAGGGGTGAAAACTATGCTTTGTAATGGTATGTGTTGTAATGGCATGCGTTGTAGTGACATGCGTTGTAATGGCTGCGTTGTAATGGCATGCGATGTAAAGGATGTTGCGATGTAATGACTGTGTTGTAAAGGTAGTGCGTTGTAATGACTGCGTTGTAAAGGTTGTTTCCCGTGTCAGGCACCTTCTACATTTTTACATTATGTTCTGTCTCTACATTTCATTACAGAATTGGGCGGGGTGTCCAATACAGGCCCAGATTTTCAGGATAACCACGAATCATGTAAATGACTCCGGGTTCAATTCATTGTATCTTTAACAGCTTATATGGATATTTTGAAACTAAGGCTTGGAACTGACTCTCCGGGACCTACGTTGAACAATTCTGGCATAGGATTCCCAGCGATGGGCCATAAGGCGCAGATCCACACCCGACATTTAGGATAAGCACTTAAAAAATGAAAATAATTCCTATTAAGATTCGTGGGGAAGTTAGTTAGAAAAAAACGTTAAAGTTCTGGTGGAGAGTCAGATTCCCGCCAGAATATACTTTTACGTTTTTTGCCATTCACCAATATTCCCAGAAGTACACCTACACATCTGTGGCGGGCTCAGGCTTCCAGCCCTGCTACAGGGATTGTCAGGTGACAACTCGCACACGCTCCAGTTCTCGCTGTCCAGAATTCTACACAGCATAGAACTCCGCAAAAGGCTGTATAGCCCCTGTACACATACGCATTTTTTTCCTCTACACAAGGAAAACATTTTTTCCCCTTGTAGCCAAACCTTCCTTTATGCACCAAGCAAATCTAGAGGTTATCTTACCCTTCGAAGGATGAGAGTCGCTACAGCCCTTGGCTGGGAGTCGCTACAGCACTTGGTCAGACTACATTATGACTGATTCCAGGGTGGAAAGGGGTCAGAGCAAACTTTAGGAACACACACTCCAGATATAGTGTATATGCTGGCTCTACGTGGCCTATTCCCAAACGGTATTTTCGCCGTACGTTTTGTAGTGCTGCAATAAAACTACAAATAATCTACAAAATGATATTTACAAACCTACATGCATATGTTAACACCTCCGCCTCTCCTATCTTTTTCTGTGCGTGAATCTTTGCCCAACTGCAGAGTCTCTGCACATGTTAGTATATGTTTTAGAAGTAAATATGAGCAGGGGGAGGGGCTGGAGAATGGGAGATACTACTAAAGGAGAGGGGAAATAAGAGGTCTTGAGCGTGGTTAAGGAAGGGTTAAGTAAGGTTTTAGGCAGAGATGTGTACCTACCCATAAAAGAGTAAGCCCATTGCTATTCACAAACTGTTCTTCTAAGAAATTTGCCATTTGTTTGAAGTCGGTGAAAAGGCATCAACCATAATCCTTGAAAGGGTGAACAACAAAAGTCACTAAATTAATCTATGCTTAACTCTTTGGTAGCTTGGCATAAAAACAGTAAGGCTTAAACTAGAGGCAATGTGTAAAGTTGTATGCAGCATGCAAAGAGTAATAAAGTGAAAACACTACACAAGAAAAATACCACACCAATTTAGAAAAATAGAGTAGAATTTGACACATTGAGACCAAACCAACCAAAAAATGGAGATTTGCAATTTTAAAGGTTTAAATAAATAGCACCAAGAAGCAGAAAGCTATATCTGTGGGTGTATGGTCGTGCTAGACCAGTACAAAGTCACAAGTTGGAGTGCAGGCCAAAAACAGAAACCAGGTTAGTCCGCTAAAAAAGTTACCTTCTTAAAGTCCAGAGTGCAGAGTTCAAAACTTCCGTATTTCACAAGAGGACCTAAGCTGATGCCCGCTAAGGGTCCAAGACCTGAGTAGGCATCTCTTGGGATCAGGAACACACTCCAACAGAGGCCAACAGGGCTCAGGCAGATCCAGTTGCAGGTCCAGGCATGTTCAGTCGCAGCAGGTCAGCTGGGCAGTTGCAGGGAGACGTCTGGGGTTTGCTGTGTCCACATAGCTCAGAAAAGGTGGTCAGCCAAACTGACCCTTGGAGCCACTCAGGTTAGTCTGGGATGAAGGGAGCAGGCCCAGTGTCCCTTCTGAGGGAGCAGGGAAGGCCTCAAGCAGCAGTGCAGTCCTCTGGTAGCAGCAGGGCAGTCCTCTGGGGAACAAGGCAGACCTCAAGTGGCAGGGAAGTCCTCTGGATAACAGGGCAATCCTTATTCTGCAATGTCCATAGGCCCAGGAGTGTACTTAAGAGTGGGTCTGACGGTCCTAATTTTATACCTGGTGCCAGCTTTGAAGTGGAAGAAGTCTTTGGAATTCCCCCCCGCCCCCCCCCCCCCCCGATGCTTCAAGAATTTTCTTTCTCCCTGCCCTGGGTCCAGGAGGTCTGGAGTGACAATAGATCAGTGTCAATTTCTTAGAGAATGTGCTGGAGGCAGCCTTTGAAACGTAAGTGGGGCAGGGAACAGCTCAGCCACTTCCATCCTGGCAGGAAGGTGCTGCACCCTGGTTCTATTCTTTACTGTGAGGGCCCAATGCACATTCCTGGTGGGAGAGCAATTAAAAGGCCTAGGCAGCTGGGAACTCCTGGCAGGCCTTAGAAATTTTGGGGAAGGAACATGCCAACTTTTTAAATAACCGTACGCAGCGCATGAGAACAGGTCACATGGTTCACAGTCTAATTTGGATTGGGTGGCAACAAGTGAAGAGAAAGTAAAAAACTAACGGATTAGGCTGATTCTTTTATGATATTGGGGAAGGTGGATGAGGAGTTCAGGCCGCCGGCTGCGGTGTCATCGAGGTATTTAGCACTATACCATATGAAAGGCAAATCAAAATAAGAGAGGGTTTAGAGTCACTATGGGGTGGTAGTTTGATTGTTTTATAGCGGGTTTCGAACACAGGAGATTGGGTATGAAATAACATTTTATTTGTTTGTTTAAGGATGTCGAATATGAGAGGGCTCGTAGAGTTGGAAATAGGAGGAAGGGGATTGTACGTTGTTAGATCAGTTGGGCTAATTATTTAGGAAATCACTGTATGTTGGGTTGAGTGGGAGTGTCAGGAACTATGTGAACGCCATGACTCTAACTAATCACCCTCAGAAGAGACATCGAGTCTTCGTGAAGCCTTCTCTTTGCAATTGTTGGTCTACTGTTCCTTTTAGGTCGACCGTTACAAGATGGCTGCCTAGTTTACCCCAGTATTGAGGGAGTTTAAAGTCTCGCGGGAAGTGAGACTTCGCGCGCATTGGAGGAGCGTTCCACCGCGCACTTCAATTCGCCTAAGTCTGAGAGAGGTTGTGTCTGAGGAAAGCTCTCAGTTATTCTGGTCAGAGCGTCTGTTTTGAACCTTCGCGTGTACTCACGCGGAAGGTACCCTAGTTCCCCTGACCTACACTCCGAGTAGTGGGAGGTCGTGAATGAACACATCGAAGCACTAGTGAGTTCCCAGTCAGAGAACCCCGTCAGCCTCCCTAGCTGCTGAGAAGCGTTGTCGCTGCTTTCAGTGAAGTGGCATCTGCAGAAAAGGAAACGCTGAATCTGGAATTACAGAATTTCGTCTAAACTACGGAGAACAAGGTAACCTAGTGTCTCCTTTACTCCGGTAGGCTTACCGTCGAGAGAATGAGACTGAAGTATTTCTACAGTCGTAGGAAGAAGCAAGTAAGCACAAGACTGTTGGTGGCAGCGCATTCCTTGTTCTAGCTTCAATTTAGGATTGCGTGACTGAAAAGCGCCTACGCCTGCTTTCACTGAACTCCTTGCCTCCCTTGCGCTTTCCCTATTCTTTCCTTACCGTTTTCCTTGCCCTGTCCCTTTTTCTAACAGTGAAGCAGAGCACTTGTGGAACAGTGATAATTGTTCAATAGAGAAACTTTCTGAACTAAGCTTTCATCTTTGGACTACACCAAGTACTACAGAAAAGAGGTAAACGTTAGAAAGACCAGAGAATAGGTAAGAGTGGAAAGAGAAAGAATTACACAGCTAGCAGAGAGCATGAGAGCTAGAATAGGATCACTTTACCTGTAATTTATCCTTCTGTGCATTAGGTCATCCACTCAGTCTAATCCGAAGAGGACCTCTGGTCATAAGAAGAGAAGCAAAACTCCTGCAGACACCTGGTAGGCAGAAAAGGGGGTGAAAGCAAGAACCGCTAGAGTTTTAGGGGGTAAGTCGAGGCATAGATTTGAAATGCTGTTCCCTTCTGTGCATTAGGTATCCTCCGGAAATCTTCACCTGACTGAGGAGGGAGTCCAGGCCAGCTCGAGTGTCTCTTCTCTGTCCCATTCCCCTTTCCCCCCATCTGGAGCAGCTGCTCACGCGCAGTGTGTTCCGGAGAAGGGGCAAGGGGGGATAGCGTCGTTCTGCCTCTGTGAAGAGAATTGGTGCCGCAGTCTTGACAGATTGAAGTGCCCTAAAAGAGTGTTCTTCACCCGGGTAGAATGGCGGAGGGGTTTAGTTTAAAAGCCTTGGTAGAAATGTTGGAGGGAATTCAGAGAGATCTTGGGGTCCTGAAGGATGAGAATAAGACCTTAAGACAAGACGTAATAGTGTCTAGACAGGAAACTATTCAATTAGCTCAGAGAGTCAGTGAAATTTCTGCTGGAGGTTCATCTGCTCAAAAACTTTCAAGTAGTTCGCTCCCACATCAAGATCCTCACACGGTAGCTCAGGTGGTTCATTCAGTTTCTCCCATTATCCCGTTAGCTCAGAAAGATACAGTGGAGATCCCCAAAAGGCCCAACTTTTTCTCACTCAATGTTCTTTACACTTCATGTGTCGAGCAAATCTCTTCCCTGATGCTCAGTCACGGGTAGCATTTATCTTATCCTACCTGGGAGGGGATGCAGCAAATTGGGCCATGCCCTTAGTTGCCCGAGATGACCCTTTTTTGTATAATTTGGACAATTTTAAAGCAGAATTCCTTAGGATTTTTGATAGACGTAGAGTGTCCCAGGCTACGGATAATGAGCTATTAGAATCCAATGCAGATTGGGTCAATTCGTGGACCCCTCAGTAAAGAAGAGAAGGAACAAAGGAGAGTAAAGAAACTGTGTATGTACTGTGGAGGAGTGGGGCATTTTGTGAGAGAGTGACCAAAAAACTCGTAAAACCATCTGTAGGTGGAGTCGCTCAGATGGTGAAAGATGAAGATCCGACTCCAAAGATTCATCATATCATGAACACTTTGCAGACTCAGACCCCGCATTTGATTTTATCAATCGTTCTTAAGTTTCGAGAACAGGAGATTTCTGGTGTGGCAATTATGATTGATTCTGGAGCCACTGGCAACTTCTGCGATATCAAGTACGCTAAAGAGATGGGGATTCAAGCATTACGTAAGGAATGTAAAGAATCCGTTCGAGCAGTCGATGGAACTAATCTCTCTTCTGGCCCAATTACCCATCATACCGAAGAATTGGAATTAATTCAATCAAATGGTCATCGCGAAACCATTCAATTCAACTTGATTGATGCTCCGCAATTTCAGATCATTTTGGGGCTTCCGTGGCTCACCTTGCATAATCCTACAATCAATTGGGAGGATCGCACAGTTGAGATGGACTCGTCATTCTGCGCGGAACACTGTTTCGCTGGTCCTCCTTCCGCCTTGGAGCCTTCTTTATCCACTTTGTTATCGTTTAGTGGGGGAGCTATCGGAGTGGTCAACACCTCGAAGATTCCAATAGAATACCAAGAATTCCAAGAAATTTTCAGTGAGCAAGAGGCAGAGAGGCTCCCACCACACCGTCCCTATGACTGTACCATTGATCTTGAACCAGGGGCCATGCTACCTTGTAGTCGGATTTATGCCTTGACAGAAGCCGAGAACGGCTATCTCAAAGAGTACCTTGACCGCTATCTGGCTAATGGATTTATTAGGCCATCCCAGTCCCCAGTGTCATCCCCACTTTTTTTCATTCCTAAGGAGGGATCTTTGAGGACATGTATTGACTATCGAGCAATCTATCGAGTCACGGTTAAGAACCGTTATCCTCTGCCCTTAATTTCGGACCTTTTAGATCAGCTGAAAGATGCAAAGATCTTCACTAAATTGGACCTTCGTGGAGCTTACCATCTTATTCGCATGAAGGAAGGTCACGAATGGAAGACGGCTTTCAGAACCAAGTATGGGCTCTTTGAGTACCAGGTGATGCCATTTGGCTTATGTAATGCTCCGGCGGCCTTTCAGCACTTTATTAATGACATCATGAATGATTTGGTGGATCGAATTGCTGTAGTTTATTTGGATGACATCTTAATTTATTCTAAGGATCCTCAGGAACATCCTCAGCATGTCAAAACAGTTCTTGAAAGACTACATAAGCACAAACTATATGTAAAACTGGAAAAGTGTGCCTTCAGTGTTCAGTCAGTGGAATTCCTGGGATTTGTGCTGTCTCCCGGAGGCATTACAATGGAGAAGAAAAAGGTGCAAGCAGTTACTGATTGGCCTTCACCCAAGGATATCAAGGAAATTCAACGATTTTTGGGATTCGCTAATTTCTATCGACGATTCATCCAGGGATTTTCTCAGAAAATCATTCCAATTACCAGACTACTTAAGAAAGGAGTCAAGTTCCAGTGGTCGGAAGAGGCTGAACAAGCTTTTAGTTTCCTAAAAAAAGTTTTACTACGGCGCCCATTTTACACCATGCGGATCCCACAGAACCCTTCTTTGTGGAATCCGACGCTTCAGATCAAGCTGTGGGGGGGGTCTTGTCCCAACGCCACAAATCAACTGGGCAGCTACATCCAGTGGCATTTCACTCTCGAGAATTAAATCCTGCTGAGATAAACTACACCATTGCCGAAAAAGAACTGTTAGCAGTAAAGGACGCGTTTGGGGAATGGAGGCATCATTTACTTGGGGCTAGACACACAATAACCGTGTATTCTGATCATAAGAATCTCCAATTCCTCAAATCTGCAAGAACCTTAACTCCGCGTCAGCTGCGTTGGTCCTTGTACCTCGCAGAGTTTGACTTTGTGATTACTTATCGGCCCGGAAACAAGAATGGTAAGGCGGATGCCTTGTCCAGGATTCACACAGAAAGTACTGAACATTCCGTTACTCCGCAGCCTATCATTCCAGCATCAAAATTTGTGTGCACCTTATCTCTGGCAGAGTTCAAAGAAGAAGTCGGAAAACAGATGTCAGCAGCAGAAATGGCTGAATGGGTTAGTCAAGAAGATGGCAGAATCATCAAAGATTCTTTACCGTATCGGAATGGAGCGCTGTATTTACCAACTACTAAAATTCAAGAACTAGTGTTGAAAGACTGCCATGACCATCCTCTAGCTGGCCATAAGGGAACTTTGAAAACTATTGACCTTATTCAGAGATATTTTTGGTGGCCCAACATGAATTCTCAGATTAAAGAGTATGTGGCAGCCTGTGAACTCTGTGCCAGGGGGAAATCGAATAGGCAGGCTCCTCAAGGGTATTTGCAACCACTGCCCACACCCAATCAACCTTGGCATACTGTTACTATGGATTTGATTACCGACCTTCCATTGAGTAAGGGGTATAACACAACATTGGTTGTAGTCAACACCTTTACCAAGATGAGTCATTTCATACCAGTAAAAGGGGTTCCTTCAGCTGCAGAGTTAGCCAGACTCATTAGGGGAAACATAGTGAGGATTCATGGTGTCCCAAAGATTGTGATTTCCGACAGAGGTCCTCAATTTGTGTCCCACTTTTGGAAGGCATTTTTGAAAGGATTGGGAGTGGAGGTCAGATATTCTACCAGTTATCACCCTGAGACAGATGGCCAGACAGAGAGAGTGAATCAAGAATTGGAACAGTATTTATGTCTGTTCCTTCTGGATCGGGGTGGTCAGTGGTCAGAAATGTTATGGATGGCAGAGTTTGCACATAACAATGCAAAAAATGTTTCCACAGGATATTCTCCCTTCTTTCTTAACTATGGGCAGCATCCAAATCCTTTCTGTAGTCAAGGAGATATTGGGGTTCCAGCAGTCAGCAATTTATTGTCAGACTTAAATTCAGCTCGTAAATCAGCAGAGTCCAATTTATTGAAGGCTAAGGAGGGCTACAAGAGACAGGCAGATAAGCACAGGCAAAAGGCACCCCAGTATCAAATAGGAGATTCAGTATGGTTGTCTTCACGACATCTTAGACTGAAAGGAAATCGAAAATTTCAGCCTCGTTTCATAGGTCCATTTCCAATTGAACAAGTACTTGGTCCAGTCACTGTCAAATTAAAATTACCTACTCAGTTAAGGATCCACCCCGTGTTCCATGTGTCCCTTTTGAAGAAAACAGCTTCTAATCTCCGATTAGAGAAACCTCCACCCCCTCTGATGTTGGGCGAACATGTAGAGTATGAAGTAAAAGGGGTTCTGGATTCAAAGAGGAGTAGGGGGAAGTTGTGGTACTTGATAGACTGGAAAGGTTATGGACCAGAAGAAAGATCTTGGGAACTGGCTGAGAATATGCATGCTCCCAAATTGATAAGACGATTTCACATGCAGCATCCTCTGAAACCGAGACCGATGGATCGGTCCTTGAGAGGGGGTACTGTCAGGAACTATGTGAACGCCATGACTCTAACTAATCACCCTCAGAAGAGACATCGAGTCTTCGTGAAGCCTTCTCTTTGCAATTGTTGGTCTACTGTTCCTTTTAGGTCGACCGTTACAAGATGGCCGCCTAGTTTACCCCAGTATTGAGGGAGTTTAAAGTCTCGCGGGAAGTGAGACTTCGCGCGCATTGTAAGAGCGTTCCACCGCGCACTTCAATTCGCCTAAGTCTGAGAGAGGTTGTGTCTGAGGAAAGCTCTCCGTTATTCTGGTCAGAGCGTCTGTTTTGAACCTTCGCGTGTACTCACGCGGAAGGTACCCTAGTTCCCCTGACCTACACTCCGAGTAGTGGGAGGTCGTGAATGAACACATCAAAGAATTAGTGAGTTCCCAGTCAGAGAACCCCGTCAGCCTCCCTAGCTGCTGAGAAGCGTTGTCGCTGCTTTCAGTGAAGTGGCATCTGCAGAAAAGGAAACGCTGAATCTGGAATTACAGAATTTCGTCTAAACTACGGAGAACAAGGTAACCTAGTGTCTCCTTTACTCCGGTAGGCTTACCGTCGAGAGAAGGAGACTGAAGTATTTCTACAGTCGTAGGAAGAAGCAAGTAAGCACAAGACTGTTGGTGGCAGCGCATTCCTTGTTCTAGCTTCAATTTAGGATTGCGTGACTGAAAAGCGCCTATGCCTGCTTTCACTGAACTCCTTGCCTCCCTTGCGCTTTCCCTATTCTTTCCTTACCGTTTTCCTTGCCCTGTCCCTTTTTGCGCGATTTCTAACAGTGAAGCAGAGCACTTGTGGAACAGTGATAATTGTTCAATAGAGAAACTTTCTGAACTAAGCTTTCATCTTTGGACTACACCAAGTACTACAGAAAAGAGGTAAACGTTAGAAAGACCAGAGAATAGGTAAGAGTGGAAAGAGAAAGAATTACACAGCTAGCAGAGAGCATGAGAGCTAGAATAGGATCACTTTACCTGTAATTTATCCTTCTGTGCATTAGGTCATCCACTCAGTCTAATCCGAAGAGGACCTCTGGTCATAAGAAGAGAAGCAAAACTCCTGCAGACACCTGGTAGGCAGAAAAGGGGGTGAAAGCAAGAACCGCTAGAGTTCTAGGGGGTAAGTCGAGGCATAGATTTGAAATGCTTTTCCCTTCTGTGCATTAGGTATCCTCCGGAAATCTTCACCTGACTGAGGAGGGAGTCCAGGCCAGCTCGAGTGTCTCTTCTCTGTCCCATTCCCCTTTCCCCCCATCTGGAGCAGCTGCTCACACGCAGTGTGTTCCGGAGAAGGGGCAAGGGGGGATAGCGTCGTTCTGCCTCTGTGAAGAGAATTGGTGCCGCAGTCTTGACAGGGAGGTAGCAGACTTAGGCACAAGGTGAGCGCTACATGATCGTTTTAATATGTCTGTGATCTAATAGCGAAGGTTAGTAGGATACAACTGGCTGAATTGTCTTTTATTTTGTAGAAACCCCTGACGAAGAGCCCAGGAGGCTCGAAATGCATTGGGAACATAATACGATGAGCCTACTCTGTGTTTCACCTCTGATTAATTACGTTGCTGTGAAAAAGCCTTGATGGGCACTCAGTAAACATTGGAAGATGCTAAAATAAAGTTGGAAGGTGAAAGGATGCTGTCTCAGCAGTGTTTTAATGAAATTTGAAAAGTGTTCAAAAATCATTATTACTTTGGGAGTCTTAAGACTATGTTTGATTACGCTGGAGGAAATGGACCTAAGAAGGGAAGTTCTCCCACTTTAGCAGTGCGGCAGGCGGGGTGCGCACAAGCGCCCCAGGATATATTGAACTTTTTTAAAGTGGCATTTTTCAAAATTGTAATCTAAAGTCCGACTTTTCCATTAAAAAGAATTTAAAATTTAAATTTAAATTATTTAAGTCCAAGCATGACATTTTTGCCTGCTCCCAATTAAAAGGCTAAATGTTATAAGGTAACCCAATATTATCCTATGGTACAGGTCGTCCTTATAGTAGTGAAAAACAAATTTAGGAATTTTTTACTACCAAGACACTTAAAAGCAAATGGCCTACATTTTAAATAGAAAGCACCCTGTCCTATGGGCTATTTAGGGACTACTTTAGAGGTGTTTTTGTATGTATTAAAAAGAAAGGTTTAGGCCTATGAAAAGGTTTTTATTTTATCAGACTCAACAGGGCACTCATTGTCCTGTTGTGTATGGTATATTTTCTGGAAAAATGCAACTAGGACTTGCTCTCGCTCTCCCTTTGTGAACAAAAGGTTTATTTTGCCAGGACGCATTGGCAGTTTAAACTGCACTACAGCTTGCAAAAGTTGGCCTGAGACATGTTTTAATAGGCTACTTTTCAAAGGTGGCACAATTAGCTCTGTTGCCCACTAATAGCACTTAATTTACAAGCCCTGGGTATTCATGGTACCATATATGAGGGCCTTACCAGCAAATGTAACATACCAATCAGGTGTAAGCCAATTTACCATGTTTTAGAGGGAAAGCACAAGCACTGTCACACTGGCGAACAGTGGTAGGGTGCACAGAGTCCTAAAAGTCAACCAAATGGGTTCAGAAAACAGGATGGGTGAATACAAAAGTTTGGGGGTGACCCTTCAGAGAGGGCCAATTCCAACAGTCCTTCTAAAGTTACTACAGACAAAAACTGATCTAAAATGTATAGTAAATTACTGCCGTTCAGAACTGGAATAAGTCCAGCAGCAAAGATGGCCAATCCCTGGTACTGTAACACCATCCTATACAAAAATAAGGGGGGTAGAGACTTAAAATAAACCCCACAGGAAATAACATTACATTAATAACTCTCAGTTGTTTTGTCCAGGATTAACAGGTGTCTCAAAATAGAAAAGCTTTGTGTTTCAGTTGATGAAAGTGTTTTGGCACTCTGACTTATCCACATCAATCTGAGTTTATTCCTGACAGGACCACAATGGCAACTAGCCTTAAAAGATGGGCACATACGAAACAGTATCTGCTTCAAGAGTAGGGGCAGGGGCACACTGTGGCCTCCTTTAACACTGAGAAATTGTGTGATACTGTCAGCTGGCAGCTTGTATACTGGAGATACAATGGCGGTTTAATTTCCAGACCTTACTTTAATAAACTGGGTGAACGGACTATGCATATCACCAAGGGTGAGTGTGAAGATGGGCAGAGAGATCTTGGTTTGTTGGACTCTGAAGTTCCCATGAGGCACAGGGTCAGGCTGATTTGCATATGGCCATGTCTGAACTGGGGTGGCAGAGTGGGCTAAAGAACGGTGATGGATCAAACCCGGATCTGTTGACTGGGTGTGAGTGTTTGATTGGTTCCGATGCTCCGTCCATTACCACCCCCTTTTGTACCGCTTTGTTCGCCATAAGTTGGCAGGGTATGCTCAGACGTGAGTCCCTTGCTCACTTTGCCACTGGATTCAAGCAAGCCTGGCTGAAGACGGCTGAAATGCCAGAAACTGGTCCTAGGAAGCTTGTTTACAGTCCAGGGAAGGCATGGCTTGGCAGTTCGGGCTGGACTGTTCCCATGAGGCACAGGGTCAGGCTGATTTGCATATGGCCATGTCTGAACTGGGGTGGCAGAGTGGGCTAAAGAACGGTGATGGATCAAACCCGGATCTGTTGACTGGGTGTGAGTGTTTGATTGGTTCTGATGCTCCGTCCATCACCACCCCCTTTTGTACCGCCAGGACTCTGAAGTGGGGCACAAGGTAAGGCCGTCCGCTGTTGATTTTTGCTTCAATCAACTAGCCAGTCGCTTGCATGCTGCTGAGCAATCTGGTCCAATGGGGTG
Organism: Triturus cristatus; assembly: GCF_964204655.1. Lineage (NCBI taxonomy): Eukaryota > Metazoa > Chordata > Amphibia > Caudata > Salamandridae > Triturus > Triturus cristatus. Next base: position 174,163,764 of record NC_140586.1, on the reverse strand, counting down.
TATAATAATTTAATCCAGACATATGTTGTCTCTCTATTCCAATAATATGTTCATTTATAGTAGAAAGCCAATAGTATCAATGCTATTGGAGACTTGGCTGATCAGCATACATTTATTTAGTGTTTTAGTGTTTTATAGAGCGTGAACGTGACCCGTTAGGGTATCAGAGTGTGTTACAGGGATAACAAGTTGTATACAAGTTTGAAATAGACAATTACATAGGCAGGGATAGATGGACGTGCATACACTTGGGAAATAACATGATATTTACAATATTTAGAGCTGCATTCATGAGAGCACTATCCAGAGATATCCAATTTTTACATTTGTGAGAATAAGCCATCAGTTAAAAGAGAAAAAAACAAGAATCAAGCAAAAAAACATATAGTTATGTCGCTGTGCAGTGAGTGCAATGATTCAGATTTATTGGAGGGATTTGCCCATTAGGAAGGTTTTAGTTTCCTTTTTGAATATTGACAGAGAGGGTATTCTTCTGATGTTAGGCGGCAGCAAGATCCAGATTCTTGGTGCGGCCCCATATGTACATATTGACATAAGTCCTGGATCTTCCTGATAGGTGCGATGATGGGGACTGTTGATGAACAGATACGTTACCCTTTGCTCAGGTGACAACTGAACAGTTTCAAACATCTCGGCCTCCGCATTACAAATGCAGTGTATACAAGCATGATAGAGGTCAATGCAGATAAAGCATTGGGGGGGATACATAATTCAGTCTCATTTGGAGGTACACTGTTGTTGTTGGACAAAGGCGATATAGCATTTGGTCAAGATGGTGACATTAGTTATGTCTCTATACATACTTCAAGGTGCCAATGCCTTTCCAGAGAACTGGATGGTCCTGTGTCCTTGCTGGTGCAGACTCAGTCAGATAGATAGTTGGTTGAAACTGGATACGCTTACGCTAACAGATGAACTAGGTGTGCTGGCTATACCTGAATTTGAATTGTACTATCTAGCATCACAGTTGCAGTCTCAGGTGGGATGCTTGGCTGAGGACCATAACTATTGAAGGCACTTTTCATGGGTACCCAGGAACAAGAAGAGATTATATATCTATCTAGGATTAATAGCGGGAATGGGGTAGACATTATTATTTCATTATCTTCATGACACAGGTGCGGGCTGTGTGGCGAAGAAAATAATCAAAATAGCCCCCTACTCCAAGGACATGGCTTTATGGGGACTACCACAATTTGAAAGTTGCAGAGGATGCTACAGTGTTGAAATGGATCCAGGGTAGATGTCTGGAGGTTGTGCATTTGTATGAGAAAAAATGGCTTCCTTACAATTGAGGTTGTTCAACTTTGATTTGGAGTGTAGAGAGGACAGTTCCTAAAATATGAAAGGTTAGAGTAGGTGATACAGATGACATGGGAAAGATTCCATGGAGACCACCCATATTAAGTGTCCTCAACAAAACCCTTATATATGGCAGTGCGGAAAGATAAGCCAGAGACATATGATAACACAGGGTTCTATTACATATTGTGGGCCTGTCCCATAACTTATGACTATTGAGATGAAATAGTGTCACAGTTCTGAGTAGTTATAAGCTGGATAGTCAACATGGGCCCCAAACATTTTTTGTTGGGGTTTCTCCCAGTGCCAAAGTGTTGGAATGGACATGCTTCAACATGATAGTAAGTTCCATAGTTTTCACGCCTCCATCTCAGTACTAAAGACAATCAAGCATTTTCATTAGAGCCGTTTTTAGGTCTTGCCTGAGACAGTACATGTGCTGTCGCTTTTGAGATTTTTTTGCTACTGAAGAAAAACCTAAAAAGAGGCTTAAAGCACACTCATTGCTTACCTTTAGTCGGCTTTAGTGACACTCTTTTATTTGCTGGCTTCTGGTTAGTCAGTGTGTTCCGGTTTGGCTTTCTCTTCGTTTGGTTCTCTCGTCCGTGGAGCATAGACCAAGTACTGATTGCTTGATATATTTCATTAGTGCACTTCCGCTGCTGCTTGCGCTAGGATTGTGGTACTATTTTTTCTTCATCAAACTTCTCACCTCCCATGTCATTGCGTGCCTCACTCCCCCACCTGCAACGTTGCTTGCCCATCGTTGATGTTTCCTATTCCTGCCTTGCGCCTCATTGATTGCTCATTTCTACTTCTACTGCATTACTGCTTGCTTATTTGCTTGCCTGTAAATTATGTCCAAATCTCTTGATGTGGAGAGACCTTAAACCAAATGGACAAAAACACCAGATTACAACAGGTTGTAGATGAGACGGCTGAGACCAGAACACGCCATTCCTGTACAAAATGCTAAAGACACAGCTCTTTCGAGAGGTTAGTATTTGAGGAACACGTCTCCCTTTGTGTGGTACCAGCGCCAAGACGCTTCGGCATTCGTTGCGCTATGTAAATACATATCCTATCCTATCCTATCCTATCCTATCCTATCCTACATGACGTCATCTGGAAAATTTACAGTGTATGTTGCATTAGAACCTGGACTATAATCATGGGGAATATGTCTCATTCTGTAGTTCATTTAGTTGCTGAAAAGCCTCAGCTCACATGGTTCCTGATTAGTGAATCACAAGCAGGCAGCCACCATCCTCGCAACTTCTTGTCTTCTGGCACACACTGTCTTTTCTCAAACAGCAGGAGACTGGGTAGGTGTTGGCTACAGCTGGAACAACACAATGACAGGTTCTCCCAGTACAGCTCATACAAACATGCCAACATGTTAGAGCAGGCAAGAGCGAGATTTAAAAATAAATAGTCAGGAGAATGTATTTTCCCCACTGACTTATATTGAAGCTGAGGCAATCTGCCTGAATCGGGTCTATTACAGACAATCAGCATTTCATTTTTGAGCAGTTTAGTCACATAGCACAAACTAAAATAGGGTTCCGAACTCTCTTTTTGTTTTCGCTATGTAAAACTGCCAAAAATAAAATGTAGAAGCATGTCACATGCTCTAATCTCCCCCTCAAAGAATTAAGGACAAAGCCTTTAACCTTTGATGTCAGAGGAAATTCTTAGAGGGGGAAACTGCAACATTCAGTGACAGACATCAACATTTTATTTTTGGCAGTTAAACAAAGTTCCGAATCGGGTTTCTGCATGCAGGAATCGGGAGGCGGGAGACTAGCCTTGAAATTGATAGTTTCCTGCCTGAATTGGGAGGGTATTTTTATACAGTGGAAAAATGGTATAAAGGAATCAATACTAAACAGTTTTATGAGTAGAGCACATTTAATTACCCTTTCAGCAATAGTTAATATTCATAGCGAATATATCAAAATCACTTTATAACACACAGGCAATGGCGCCTATTCAAGGAGAAACAAATGACATATATCACAATATATATTACATTACAATGAAAAACAAACATAAAACAAATGACAATAACCCTAAAGAAATTATTTACACTAGTGTCCCCCATATACTTCTAGGCGAACCACTTAGAGGTAGTCAAAAGTGAAACACTAAAAGGCTTATATACTCGTTGGCCTAGCTCTAGTGTAACACAACATAATTCCAAGAATCACTATCAATCCAGTGACTCCTCCTTCAAAGTGTTGACGTGACCACGTTTCAGCCTTTTCTTCTTAGGCCTCTTCAGGACAGGGGTTATACAATAATATTCTGAAAGATCGAGGGCGCAAAATCTCTCGCGCTGAAAAAATTGCAGCGACCCAGGTGCAATACCTCCCTATCATTAGGTGGGCAAACCCACTTCAAGTATTTCTTTACTGCATTTCCATCCTGTATTTCACTATCAGCATGAATCCCGATTTAAACCGTTAAGTATTGATTCCTTTATACCATTTTTCCATTGAATAAAACTACATTCCCATACCCAGGTATTAAAGGTTATTTGGGTATACCCCTGTTGTTTATGCATGAATTGGGAGGGTAGGCACATATGCTGATCATGCAGGGCTGTTGTGCCTGCTGTAGACACCATTGAATTTCAGGGGCTAGAGTATCACTGCGATATACACAAGTATGAACTGCTTAAAGGGAAAACAGGAGCCTCCACCTCATATCGGAGCCATCTTAAGGCTGGTAGCACAAGGACAGTATTATTAATTTGTTGCCTGTAACTGACTTTCCTGCTAGCTTCAGGCAACCTATGTTTTGGAGATTCCGGAGCCCTTGCTTAGCTTTTAAGTGGTCTTATGTCTTAAGACTTAGTTCGCATTCTGGTTTTCCAGCCAGAAGCATATTGCATTCTGGGATTTGTAGTTTTCATTTTAATATTGTTAATATTGACTCAAAAATCTCCGCATTCGAAGTGCTGCTAGCTAAGTAGCTTCCCTCACACCTCCATCACTATGGGGCATATTATCAAGCCAGGCGATAAAATTATCGTCGCTTTAGCGGCAGAAAACTGCCGCTAAAATGGCGATAATCGGCTTGATAATATGCTCTATGGAATTCCAGTTGAAGCCCATGTTAAAAGTGAAGGACGTCTAACATGGACTTCAATTGGAATTCCATAGAGCATATTATCAAGCCCATTATCGCCGTTTTAGCGGCGATAATTTTATCGCCTGGCTTGATAATATGCCCCCTATATTGCTTTCCCCGGTTCACCCACACATTCATATTGGACCGCATGGTTGTTGCTTTGCTGCCCACCCACACCACTGTTTCAAAAAAATTAAATACATTACCAATGCCAGCTAGCACTTGCATACGCAAGAGCTATTTGATTTTATCAATGCGTTTCTTAGCCATGTTCTACATCAGCGTGGGTGTGATACAGCATGCTTGGAAGTAAAAAAATAAAAAGCAATATGAAGCAACAAGTTTTACCTGTGGCTTTTTGTTTACTTTCAGCCATGTAGCACAGTAGCTGTGCTGCTGTACAGCATGGTTAAAAATCATTGACAAAGCCAATAGTAAAGCCAATAGATCTCACATAGGTGAGACCCATAGCTTTGCCAATGCTTACTGAGACATGAAGCACGACCAAGAGCAGAGGTTTGTGGCCTGTAAACCTTCCCCTATCAAGCATGACTATTGTCAACTCATCAGGCTGTAAAGGACTATCAGCGGTGGCCGCAATAACAATTATAGTCACAAGCCTTTTCCAGGGACAGTTTTTTATTGGCATCTTCTGCATTTTTAAATTGATGTATCAGACCTCTGAAATCAAGTCCTTCCCCCATCCATGCAGGACATGAATGTCACATATGTATACATTATTTCCGGTGCGTCATTTGAGCCAGTTGTCGCCAGTGCTCAGTACCGGCTCTTAAATGTCAATACCAGCACTTGTAACAGTCTGCCGAAGGTGGGGCTGTCTGGCTAATTTAGAGATGACCACAATAAAAGTTAATTATTAACTCAATATTAATTAAAAACAAGCATTGGCATAGCCAATAGGTCTCACCTTTGGGACCTTATAAGTGTTTAGCCATGCAACAGTTGCATAACTAAATACTTATAAGGTCCCAAAAGCGAGACCTATTGGCTATGCAAAGCGGCCGCGAAAGTGAAAGTGATCGCAATCGCGATCACGATCAAACATCAAAGCAGCCGCGAAAATGAAAGTAATCGTGGTAAAGCGTGGTGCGCGCTCCCGCGCACATGCACTGTAGCTCTAGGCTGGCCTGGTATCACTTTTTGGAGCCCTCTCAATAAGTCTCGCCAGACCAGTGCATGTGCTGGGTCAGGCGAAACCTAATGACTATGACTTGCACCCAAGCCATTCTTAAAGCCTTGGAGGCCTGAAATAGTCTGGATTGTCATACTTGTAGGAGTGTGGTGGTTAGTAGTTGTGTTGTTACTATCACTGGCAGCTCAGCAGGGGCAATGTGTGGTGCAAGCTGCAGTGGCCTCCTGACGAGAGCCCTGGCACTTATTTTTATTTTTACAAATTAAGCCCTGATTACTTCTATGTGCAGAGGATGCTTGTGGGGCATATGGATGGGACACATGCTGCTATAACCACAGTGTGATCCATTTTATCCTCCTACATCCCAGTGGTACCCACAATTAGGGTAGAGTGATCGCCCAGACAGCAATGTGAATTGCAGGGCTCCTCCAGGATATTCTAGAGATCCTTTGAAGTGGATCAGGGTTTTAGGTGCAGACGGGATGAGACACACGTTCCCTATAAAGCTCAGAGAGTTTCCTCAACACTTTCCTGCAGCAATGTTCACTGGAAGGGATAGCCCCCATAGGTTAACAGGCAGTTAGTTAAGTGGGAACATTTCTTTTGTACCCTTGTATTGGGTCTCCTCTGAGAGGAGGCTTCCAGCTCTACCTGCCCTTCGTGCTAACACCTGACAACAAAGACTGATGGTGGGCCAGTCTGTGTGGAATAAGTAAAATGCTGGAACTCAGAGCTGATGACTGGATTACACTAAAGCTTCCTGCAACTTTGGTTAAAAGATGGGATGGAAACTTCCAGCCAGTGTGCCAAAATGTATCTACCAGAATCCAGATTCTCCACACCCAGTCGTGGCTCGCATGACTGCCAGGTTTAGTGGTCGCGGGGGGGTTCGCACAGGGCGAGGAGTGGGGGGGGGTGTATGGGGGTTTAAAAAAATTGCAAATCTTACCTTACTGGGTTCTGTGCTGCCTCTGCTCCTCGCCGGTTCCTGCGCCATCCTTTTCTTGGTAACAGGAAGCATGCATCCTCCCTGCCCTCCCCTAAGCCAATCACAATGCTGCAATGGCAGCATTGTGATCGGTGCGGACAGCGCCCAGCCGGGCGCCTGTAGGGACGTCATTTTTTCTATGTAGGCTAAATGCAGCCTACATAGAGATAATGTAAAGTGCGTATGACTGGTTTGGTCAGCCCCAGAGGGCCGACAAACAGTCAGGGCCCACAACAGTGGGCAAGCCACTCCTCCCCGTCCCAAACCAACCCGGCATACCCTCCCGCCGGCCCCCAACCAGGCATACCCTGCCTTCTGCTTTCTCGCAGCGCGAGAAGTAGAAACATAAATGGTATTTAAAATACCATTTTATGTTTCTGCTTCACGCACTGAGAGAAAGCAGTGGGGAGGTGCTCCTCCGCACTAATGGAGGAGCCGCCCTTGTCCACACCAGTGTCCTTCCAAAAACTCTGTGCTACATGGAGATACTGCACCAATGGAGAGGACTTCAGCCAGCCCAAAGTACTAATTGCTGCGACAGGGGTAGACATCCAGCTTGTTTGTGTGGTGAATTTTGTAATAGGGACCAAGGAAGAACCCAAGCAGCAAACTCCATTGGATTATGAGTACCAAGACCCCGGCGGAGCCTGCTTGTTAGCTAGGACTGGTGGGGGTGCTGCTTACCTGGACTAGTGCATAGAGGTGCAGTAGTTTCAGACCTCGTATCGGCTGGGATGGCGAGAGACGCTGCAGTACCCACTCAGTGAGCCATGACAAGCACACCACCAATCAGAGCAGCACTACCCCCACCATTCAATGAATACCACAGACTGCATTGTCAAGATTAAAACACACAAACTGTGTTTTACAAAGGAAAAGATACAGTAGGAAGGAAGAAGCTTGTTCCTTAGGAAGGAGCATTCAACAGCATTTGCAAAAGCCAGTATTGTCCTCACAGGCACTAGCCATTATTGAACCCCCAGGAGATTCCAAAAGGCTGTTTTTTCTTTTGCACTAAGAATGACAATATACAAAACAAATGCTCCTGTGGGACTTAATTATAAGTAGCCCTGTAGGGACCAATCACTGGCACTAGAGTGCATCACATATAGTTTCAATAAAAAATAAAGCAAAACATGTTCAATGTACAAAACGTTAATCAAGTCATCTCTATTTAAATGTATGCGATACAGTGAAGATGGTGGAGTGCTAAAAATATGCTAGCATGTAAAAAAAACATATAAAAGCACTATTGTAATCCAAGGTGGATGATTTGAGTCTAAACCAATGGAACCGCCCTCCCTCCCCCCTACCAGCGCCTTGAGACACACAGGGGTGAGTAGCTGTGCTTTACCAACCCTGATTGATTGACTAAAACAAACAGAATCCTATCAAGTAAGGTCTCTGAGGTCTCCCATGGATCAAGCCAGAGACAAGCAAGGGTATAGTGTTGACATTTCAACCCATTGTTAGTTGGCAGGTCTCATCAGGACAATATCCTTCTGTCAATGCACTATGAGAGGAAAGGAAGGCCCTTAACCTAAAATACAAATAGCTAATCAGTCAGCGAGCGTACTACTCAGCCATGCAATATGCCTTGATGTGACTTCAACCAGTAACAAAAGAGTTGCTCCATATCTGTCATGTGCGTATAACTGAAATAAATCAGCATGGACCACACAATTAGAATTCACTGAGAAGTTGGAGGCTGGGGGCAAAGTCAAAAACAATCTCTCTAAATTACATCACAAGAGTGTTACTAAGATAAGTCATAATTCACCCGAAATGGACACTGGTGGTGTGCTATGGTAGGAACAATGAGAAACTGGAGGATGAGCTACAAAAAAGCTCAAACTGGCGAAGAGCATGTTGCAGCCTCCTGATACCATTTCACCATGAACAGGACTGTGAATATAGATATAATGTGGAAAGCTAGGGATGGTCTACACCATCCTGCATTATAGTACATTACAGCAGAATGTGTTTTACCTATAGTGGCCAGACATCCCACATTATCCAGGAAAGACAATTTTTCAATATCTCTCCCAGGAAATGTTTGCAATTATAGCTTCCACAACTCAGCTTCCTCTCCTATTTCTCGTTAACTTTAATCTTGTCTCTGACCATGTACAGCACTCCACAACCTTTTGTCCATGCTATAGCCCATACACACATATATTTACATTTACCTGATATCCAGGTGTTCAAATAGGGTTGCCTATACATAGAAGAAGAAAAGTATTCTTTTGTGTACCAGTGCAGGGTTGGTTGGCAACTAATCAGAAAGCAAAATTCAAATAATACATATGATAGTGTCAAAGTTCCATTTAATTTCCTCTTAATTTCACCTTTGCCTCACTGTTGTGTGTGTTCTATGTTTTTGAAGATTATCAATTGAGTCACTCTGTGCCTCTTTGAACTTGCAGGAGTGCAGTCCTTCTAAGTTTGTGAAGGGTTACACATTTTGGTTCCCAAAATCACTCCAGTTTTACCTAAACATATAATTATGCCAATACTTTCTGCAGAGCTACCTACATGCCAATGCAAAGTCAAGGGTCATTTGTAGCCACCATGCAACACAACTGGATGAATGTACAAACACTGATTCATGGTCTTGAAGGCACTTTATTCAGTTTCAGTACTTCTGCCGACATGGGTTGGATTGCCATCAATTACAACATAAATGCTCATGCAGAAATCGGAAGTCAGTTCCCATCATTGTTTGATGGACTAGGAAAGCTTAAGACCATGAAAGTGATACTTCACATCAATGAGGACATTCGCTCTGTTGCTCAACTGCATCGTCAAATTGCCTTTCAGTTGTAGAAAGCTGTTGAGAAAGAACTGGAAATTCTTTTGAAGCATGACATAATTGAACGCTCTACTGGTCCAATAGCCTGGTTGTCACCCATAGTGGACGTGCCTAAAAAAGACAGTGGAAGTGCAGTATTCATCTGCATTGACATGCACCAAGTTAGCAAGGCAATTGAGAGTGAACAGCATCCTGGTCCACATATTGCAATTATGATTACACAGCTGAATAGTGCCAAAGTCTTTTCTCGTCTAGATCTGAACAAGGGTTACCATCAACTCAAATTGGAGGAAAACTGTAGGTACATTACCACCTTTTTAACTATTGGTTGTTCTGATATAAAAGACTATGTTTTCGGGCATTTTCAGCAGCAGAATTCTTTCAAGATGCCATTTGCTGAATATTACAGCCTGTCACACATGTTTTTAATTACAGTGATGATATACTGGTATTTGGGGCCAATCGAAAAGGACATGACACAGTCCATACCCAGGTATGCTGCCTTCTGGCTGATGCCTGTCTTACTTTCAACACAGAAAAATGTGAGTTTCACCAAACGAAACAAGTTCTTTGGACATGTTTTCCCTGATAAGGGGATGATACCAGATCTGGCTAAAGTCCAATCCTTGTGCTTGGCATGGCCAGTTACTGTTCTAGGTATATCTATGACTTTGCCACAGTCAGTGGCCGTTGAGAGACTTGACAAAAAAGAATGCTGTGTTCAAATGGTCACCTGAATGTGACCAAAGTTTTCAGAAAATCAAACATGCAATTAAGAACGCTACTGAAATGGCCTATTTTAAATCTGAAACGTGATCCTGAGATTGTAGTAGATGCCATCCCAGTGGGGTTATGTGCGATCCTTGCCCAGCATAGTGAACACAAACATGCTCAAAGGCACTTTGTGGCTTATGCGAGCTAGAGTCTGTCACAGACTGAGCATGCTTATTCATAACCTGAGAAAGAAAGTCTAGCTGTAGTGTGAACTTGTGAACACTTCCACGTGCTTCTCTATGGAAAACATTTCACCATTGTCAGAGACCACCAAGCTTATCTCACCATTTTTGGGAACCCGGAATCCAAAATGCCCCCTCGAATCAAGAGGTTGGGGCTGCCATTGGATGAGTATGATTACAAAATTTTGCACAGGCCAGGGAAAGATTAAAATCCTGCGGACTATTTTCCACAAGTGCCTGTATAGTGTTACAGTACAACATCTAAGGTGGCTGAAGACTACATTAACTTCACTGTCATGTCACGCATACCTGCACCTCTTTCAGTTCAGCAAATTCTTGCTGCTACAAATACAGATCAAGATCTGTCTGTTCTCAAAGAAATTATTACTCATCAGTCATGAAAGAAACACATTTAACTTCTTATGGATGACTTTGAATAACTAAAGTTTAAGAATGTGAGTCAGGAACATTCTGTCACACAAGCAAGCCTTGTATTATGAGGTTCTAGAATTGTCATTCCAGAGAGCTTGCAACAAGTAATTGAACTAGCCCACGAGGGTCATTACGGCATTCTTGCCACCAAGAGAGCTCAATGAGACTGTGTATGGTTTCTTCACCTTGACAAAAGAGTCGAGAGAGAATTAAAGCCCCGTCATTTGTGCAACTGCTTGTCTCCCACAACAATACAGCATCCATTACTTATGTCTGATTGATTAAAGCAAGTGTTGGAGAGGATTGCACTAGATATCTTTGGACCTCTTAACAATGGACATCATCTAATATTATTTGTTGATGACTACTCCTGATTTCCACTGGTGGAAGACCTATCGTCTACCACACATGACAAAGTAATTGGAACCCTAAATTACATTTTTGCAACGTGGGGTGTACCCTCCACTCGTAAGTCCAACAACGGCACATGGTTGAACAGCCAAGAGCTTACTTACAAGCATGAATACCAAACAGCAGAAAAGCACTCCTCTTTGGCCACAGGCCAAAGGCGTTGTCAAACACAATATTAGAACTATAATGACAGTAGTTCAGTGAGCTGCTCTAGAAGGAAGGGATCACAAATCGGCTCTCTGTACAGCCCTTTGAGCCTGCAGAGCCACTCCCCATTTCTTTTTAAATACATGTTAACCTAATTATTTTATTATTTTTATTTATCATAGAATTCATATTGTCACCACTATTCGGATCCTAATTGCATTTTATGTATTGTTTAAAGACTATGGTCTAAATAAACAATGTTTTCTCTCTCTCTCACTCCCCATTTCACTCCAGGTGAAAGCCTTGCTATCGTAATATTTAGGAAATCCATGGGAACCAAATTGCCACAATGGACCACTCACAGGTCGACTGAGGCGGACGAGATCCGTACGACTATTCCTTATACAAGTCCAGGTTGAAGACTTATGCTGATAGATACCGAAGTACTCGGGACACTGTCTTCAAGGAAGGAGATTGAGTCCTGGTCAAGCAGAAATGGAAGCATAAGTCTAATGCTCCGAATGATGCTGAAACCCCGGGGGTTGTGATGAATGAAGGACATATGGTGATCGCTCAACATACTGGAAAGTCCATAACAAGAGATTAATTGCATTTTAAGCACATACCTCGATGTTCGTCGGCTCCAGATGTCAGAGGGAGACCTGCACCCCTGAGAGTCCGGAGAGCTCACCTCCAACACCCCCTACTGCACCTCTGGTGCCTGAGGCAGGCCCTGCTCCTCTGCTCCTCTGCTCCATCAACCTCACACGACTAGGTCTGGAAGACTGGTTCAAGCGCCTCGGCGACTCATTGAGCAACTATGATACATCAGTGTAATATTTGTACTTTTCATTTAACAGAGGGGGAGATGCCATGTCTTGTAGACATGTATAGTGGGACCCTTCTGGTCCCTGATGGACTCTGTAGATATGAAGTAATCGTACGATATGTCTGGGTGTTGTTAATAAAGCTGATGGCGCAATGTGTACAGCAACAGTTAATTAATGGTTGCATTCTGAAGAATAAAGATGTGCACCACAGAACTCAATGTGTGGCATAGTCATTTTCAAGCTAGCAGGCTTGGGAGGACGCTAGACCATCAGGGTGATGTGAAAGTTTAGAAAAAAGTAAGCAAAAAATGAACCGTGATTTAAAAAGCCAAGAAATGCAAGTCAAACTTTATTTACCAGCCGTGGCAAGGAAGTGGAGTAATGTTTAGGTGGACGTACACATACGCAAGCCCAAAACGTAGTCACTCACAAATAAGAGAGTCAACGGCAGAAGTGGGCCTTATGAGAATGGTGCTTGAACGAACCAATAGGTGAAGAGGGCTGACCAAAAGCCCCTCTGCATGTGTGTGTATGTGTGTGGCATGTGCACGCGTTCATGTGTTGTGTGTGTGTGCATGTTTATCATGATTTCTTTTTAAACATAAAGCTGGTGAGACAGCTAAAGCTTTCTTTAGACAAGACCCAAAAACTCAGGCAAGACATAGAATTCTGGACCTTGGGCCGGATGTACAAAGGTTTTCTAAGGTTGCAAATGGCCCAATTTGCGATCACAAAAAACGTTTTTGAATGTACAAAAGGCAAAATGCAATTCAGTAATTTGTTACCAAATCACAATTTGCATTGACTATTCAGTGTTTGGAAGTGGCATGTTTAGGGCATCTCTTTCAAATACCAAATCGCAATAGCATGCATTAATGTTTTGCGTCTAAATTACGGTAAAAAAATAGTAATAGTTTATCACCAATTCTAAAGTGGTGGTAACTTATTTGCAAATAGGAAGGGGTCCCATTGAGACCCCTTCCTCTTTGGGGAAGATTAACAAAAAAAAATTAAGAGCAGGCTGTGGTCAAACAAAACTTAAAAGTTTCATTTTATTTTTTAAATGCATCTCGTTTTCCTTTAAGGAAAATAGGCTGCATTTAAAAAATAAAAGATTGCTTTATTGAAAAGCAGTCACAAACATGGTGGTTTGCTAACCTCAGCAGGCCACCATCCCTCTGATAGCGGCAATTCCTAATCCATCGCAAATTGAAACCTACATCATTAATATTCATGAAGTAGGTCAATTTGCGACCTACTATGAATCGCTAGTGAGGAATAAAAATAATTAATTCATTAGGAGTACCGATTTCCTAATTGTGATTCAGAGGTAATTGCTATTAGAAAATAGGTATTGCTAATGTTTGCATATCTGGCCCCTTGCTATTCAAGTGATGCCTGAAGCCAATAAAAGTATCACTGTGGAAACCTCGATAAAATATCGATCTAAATAACACAGTGGTGCTGCTAAGAATGAAAATGTGAAACTTCGGCGGTCAAGTGACGAAATCTCTTTTGCAATCAATTTTGAGATACCGAAAACGATATTACTTCATGAAAGTTCTTCAAAGCACTGGTTCCTGACAGGGGTTTCAAAGAGATAGTGAGAGCCCATTAAAGATGGTGGGCTTCAGTCCTTCTTACTTAAAGCTGCTGTGCGTTCTAGACTCATTTCAGAAACATGGAGAAGAAATATTTCAATACCAGTGTATAAGATGGAACCAAAACTTCATATATTTCTGCCTCCTATCAGCTCTACTGTCCCATGTCAAAATCCATGATAAAGTAATTGGAGAACACTAAAAGTTGTCCCTTGTTGCCGCTGTTATTCGTTTTATCATTAGAACCTTTACTCATTAAACTCCACAAGAAGGCTGCAGTCATAGGGATCCAAATAGGACAATCAACACATGTAGTGTCGGCATATGACCTTATACTTTTTATAAAAGACTAAACCACAGATATAGAACCTATCCCACATATATTTAAACAGTTCGAGTGGGTCTCAGTCTTGGCAATTAATGCTTCCAAATCACATGCTTTTTTCATACAATATAGGGAAAGCCCAGACCCTATCAACTTTGGTGTTTTTACGTTATCAACCGCTCGACAAACTTTTAAATATTTAGGCATACAAATATACAGATCCCCACAATACCTGTTGGACGACAACCTAGTGAAGACGATTAGATCTTTGCAGTCGCAGATCTCTTTCTGGACATCGCTGCCTTTGTCGGTAATGGGCAGAGTGGCCAGTTCTAAAATGATGATGCTCCCGAGGCTTTTATATGTTTTCACTAATTTGCCAATATTGATTCCAGCCAAAATCTTTCGTACACTTGATACTCTCCTATCGGAACTTATCTGGGGTTAGGGGGGCGTAAGCGGGTGAGTCTAGCAAAATTGCAATTGAGGCCCAAAGAAGGGGGACGGGGGCCCCTGACTTTCGTGCATATTGAATGGCCAGTCAATTACAATGGCTTTCATACTGATTGGCTGGGCGTAACATGCACAAGATTGGCTACACGCCACAAATTCTTAACCAAGGTACACTCCATACATTGCTCTTGCCGAATACTAGGCTATCACCCACCGCTCCCCCTTTGCTTAAAACAGCTTTTTTGTACTGGAGGCAGACGCTAAAATATACTAAACGAGTTTCCCCATACTCTCCTAATATCCCTTTGCTTGGGATACCCACTGCGACTGTGCTGATCACTAAACGTAAAGTTTCACAATGGACACAAGAAGGAGTGACAACGATTGGGGCACTGTTTATAGATGGCGCACTGGTGGATTACGAAAACTTCACCCGCGCTCACGGTGTCCCTCAGACATTGGTTTTCCTACATGCTGCCATTTCCTATTATATTAAACGTCACTGGTCCCCCGATGGGGCGGAGCCTTCTACTCATGCACTAATACATACAGCACATTTAATGGGAGAGGGACGACACCTTACCCGCTGGTTATATAGAGGCATTAGGGCACACTCAGGAATATCACTCACTCTCCTGCGTACAAAGTGGACCGGGGATCTGGGCATGGATATCAGGGATATAGAATGGGCATCCATATTGGAATTCACTAAAAAGGTGTCCAGAAATGCTAAATTTAAATATATACACTATATGATTTTGCATAGGGCTCATCTTACACCACAGTGTATTAACAGTATGTATCCGTACTCACAACTCCCTTGACCCCAATGTCAGGAGGCCGATGCTGATATACTCCATATGTTGTGGGACTGCCTGCATTTACGGGGATTTTGGCACACAATAGGATATCTAAGACAAGAAGTTACGGGCATTACTGTCTGGACAACACCGTAGAGCTGCCTACTGGGTTTACACCGTTGTGCGAAAGGGCAGAAAGTATGTTATAAGTTAGTGGACATGGCCACTCTTATAGCGAAGCGCGCCATCACCATGCAATGAAAGTCAGCTTTCCCCCCACACCAATTACCTCGCCCACAGGGATGACTCGCTGGGGAAGTGCAGAGAGTGCTATTATAAGAAAAGAGGAACTCCGAGGCTTACATAAAATACCCATACCTTTGGAATGGGATCGGATGTTAGAATCATTGAAAGCTATGGATCCACTCGAAACCCCAACTTCCCTAATCGAAATACCACCTCCCCCATCCATGCTCGCTAACACGACTGAGCCCGTATAATACCATATATTGCACAATGCCTCAATGCTTAGCAATCAGTAAATGTATACAATTGAAAAAACTATACAGTCATAAACGAGATAGCATAACCTTTCAACATACGTACACAAATGTGGGAGGCCAGGACAATGGGTGGGAGGGGGTATCCTTAGATTAGGAAATGTTAGTTTGTAGCTTAATGTGTAGAAATGTTTCATATACTATATGTTTGATTATATACAATAGAGGTCATTACCCATAGTATTTGATATGTCTTCGACAATGGATGATACTATATGTAAATGTTTATATGTACAACTACAGATTATTTACAGAATTGTAAAAAAAAGATCAATTACACATATGCATATGCTATTGAACAACTGTGACTTTTGTATAGCATAAGAACTGTAATAAAATCAATAAAATTGTGTTAAAAAAAAGTAATTGTAGGATACGTAAGCAAGTAGGTTACTTAACATTTTACTAGCCCACTTATTTCAAACTTACCAAATGCTCCTTATGAAGCTTTGTGTCAGCAAGTTCTTTATGAGCCACGTTTAAGGCTTGACCAAAGTTGGCAATTGGCCAGGGCTCCCACCTTCCAAGGTACCCACTAGTCAAGTGGCTCTGTCACTTTTTTTTATCTCTGCCCCTCTCATACTTTCTGTCTACTTTTGCCTCTGACTATGTTGCTCTCTACTTGTCCGTATCACACAACTCTACTTCCACAGCGATTAGAAATTTGCAATGGGTGGCAGCTGAAAGTGTTTTTATATACTCTACCATTTTATCAATTAGTCGACCTGCTAATCCTCAACCAGTAAAATTCAGCATCATCATTCAAAATGGTGTTGAGATCAAGTGACTAGGACCATCTATGCCGTACTTCCGTTCATCTCACCATGGTGGGAGGTCTTAGGCTCTTCATCAAGAGAATGGTACTGAACTCCCTGTCTGTTAAGCTCAGGCTACAACTGGCCTTTAGCAAATTTGAGACGGCTTTAATATTTTCCTGGATTTCCTAATTCTGCTTCCTTTGATTCATTCTCCTGGACCTTTCAGTTTTGATTTGAACGGAACCTAGGACTAGGTGTACTAAGGGATTTTGTTATTGCAAACCGTGTAATTCACAAAATCACCATATTTGCTTGGGAAAGTTTCCTTTTTTGGCAGTTTGGACTGGACTGTACCCTTGAGGTGCAGGGTTCAGACTGATTTGCATATGCCTGGGTCTAAACTGGGGTGGCATGGTGAGCAAAAGAACAATGGATTTAACCCAGATCTCTTGACTGGGGGCGAAGGCTTGATTTGTTCTGCATTCCACCCATCATTTTTGTTTCTTTTGTTCTCTCGCCCTAAGTGTGCCGGGTATGCCTAGATGTAGGTCCCTGACTCACTGTGCCACTGGATACAAGTTAGTCTGGCTGGTGGTACTCTGAAACCAGTCCCAAGATGTTTGTTTGTGGTCCAGGGAGGACCTGGCGTGGCAGTTTGGGCTGGACTTTTCCCAAAAGAATGACTGATTTATCCCAGATCTCTTGGCTGGTGGTAAATGTTTGGTTTGTTTCTCATTCTGTCCGTCATTTGTGTGCCTTTTGCTTAGTTTTAGGTATATGCATTGTTTAGTGTGAGCCTTTTCTGGATGAATCAAGACAAGAAAGCTCACAGCAAAGCACGTAGACACCAGTCAGGAGGCATGCTGTGTGAAGCAGAGGATTGAAGTTTACGTGTTTGAAGCCATGCCCTTAATAACATAGGCCATGGTTCTTGGAAAGGAGTCATAGTTACACTTCTTTGGCCATGCCCCTTTAGACACCCCTCCCCACAGCGATATACTGGAAGAGTTTATCAACCCTAGGTTGCATACCATCAAAGTGACCACATCCTTTCCCTGTGTTATACAGGTAATTTAGTGCTTTGTGGGAATACAGCCCTTAGGTTGCAAAAAGGGATCAGCATATTGGGCCTGTATGCAGAGAGAACCCACCAATCATAACATTTTTTTATATAGCACTTCATGCCACATATTTGTTGCTTTGAAGGGCTATAAATACCAAGTGTTGTTACTATTATCCAATGTATTGCTACTCCTGATAGCAGGCAGTCTTGGGTACCCCTACTTAGCTCAGGAGAACAGGCTATACTTCAATATATGCCCTCATGCGACGTATGGTGGCCCTAAAGCTGCAGTCCCCAGTATGACCTCCATACACTCACTCTTACCCACAATTTCAACTAACTGGATACTGTCTGATTTCTCACATGCTATACACATTACTCCTTATGTTTCCTGCTCCACTCTCAATTTAGGATGCCTTCTTGAATGTCTGAATACCTCCTCTACCTCCTCCTCCAATTTAATCTCTCTTGTTTCGTCCCAATTTCTACTAATTTTCCCTTCCCTCTTACAATACCTCTTTATAAATTCATGCTTAACCTCACTCAGTGGACAATAACGCATATTGTTAGTCATTTCTTTTTCCAAGTTAGAATATAAAATAGGCATTAAGTGGTTACAAATTGATTTCAAAACCCAGTTCTCATGGAGAACTTCCAAAGAGACTTTGAAGTCTGTAAGATAATGCAATAGGAAATCTTGACAGAAGAAAATATTAACAAAAGGATTGCAACAGACAATGAGTATGTCAAAGGGAGTTCCAAATGTGTCCCTCATTCTGACACATAAGTCGGGAGAAATGTGCAAATAAAACAATTTCACCACCTTCATGACCTCTGCGTATTCAGACAATACATTTTAAAACAAAAATCTTCATAATTCCCTAAAAACTCATTTCTGTGAGTTAAATTTTTGTCTATCAAACAATTATATGTAGTGGCTAATTATCTACTCTAATTTGTGGATGTATCATATACAACTGGCAAGATCAAACACAACAGTAAGCCAACTAGTAAAATTGTTATGAACACTAATACAAATATGTATGATTTTGAACAGCATTTCTACCTATCAGTTGCCATATTTCTCTGTAAAGCTCTAAGACAAAAAAGAACAAACAAAAATCAAAATCATTTAACAACTAATCTTTATAGGTGCAAAATAAAAAAAACTCAAGAATACTTTATTTACTTTACTGACCAGTCCACTTATTGAGAACTCCAGAACATCATTTAAACTTTGTCTGGAAGCCTAAGGTACAATAATAAACAGGTCTAACTATGAAGCATATTACGCACAAAAATTCAAAACCTTAAAAAGATAAACTTATACTCACAAAAATCAGTATTTCTCTTTTTCAAAGTTAATTTATAAAAATTCATGAATTGACAACCTGTGAGATCCTAGACTTCTGCATCATCAACCTCTGTTTCTATGTTTACAAAAGAAGACAATTCAGGAGGTGTGCATGCCATTTACTACTGGGCACGCTCTTGTTGATTTTTTAACTACTGTTCCCTTTCACTGTGATCAGAATCTTGTCCTTCTTCTTCTGGCTCTTCTCTGATTGTCTCAGGTCTCTGTACTTTCTTGTGCAGTCTTTTCCTACTTCCCACAGGTTCAGGCCATTTGTTCCCTTGATGTACATTATCACTTTCGGGTTTACTTGTAAGAACCACTGTATTTTTAGCTTCACTTGCCACCAGATTCACTGTCTCTTCTGAAACAGTCTGACTCTTGTCCTCTACAAAAAACAGGATTCCTCTTGGGGTTCTTGCAAGTCAAATTTCCAGCTTCACTCTTTGATTCTGTCTTCCTTGTTTTTCTACTTGTTGACTCTCTGTTTTATCTTGTTGTTCCTATTGATTTTGATCTTGATTTTCAAGATTTTTGACAACCCCCTCTGGATCCATGCAGCAAATTTGAGTTTGACTCAGTGAATCAGTGGTTGTTGCCACCACTTCTTCATCTGCAATTTTCATGCTCATCATATGCAATATGTGGATCAACTCTGGCAAGCCTACACACTCAACAGTAGTGTATGTCACATGGGTAACCTGATATGGGCCCTTTCATCTCGACTCTAAACTCAACTTTCGGACATGCTTCTTTACTGGCCCCTAACCCCTAGGTTGAAGGGTGCGGCACAATCCTTCTTTTGGTGAAGGTGTCGCAAGATTTACCCGGTAGGAGATAGAATGTACAGCATCAGCCAGATGTCTGCAGTACTTTAGTTCAATGTTATAACTATCAAACACAACTGCAACTGTCTAGATGCCTGGAACCCCCATGTCCCTACCCATTAGCACTTTGTGTGGTCATTCCCATACCCATGAGCACAAGAGGAACTGCATCTGGCCATTTCAATAATGTCGAGGCACATACTTAAATCAGTTCATATTTTAGTGTACCGATTACGCTATCAATGACTTCTGATATTTCTGGTCTGTTCCTACAGTGTAACTTTTTTTCAGTTGGCAGAGTTTTATCAACTCATTCTTAAAATAAGTACCTTTATGTGACTCTAAAGAAGTTGTCAAACCAAATCTAAGAATCAATTCTCTCATCAATAGTTTGACCACTGTCATGCTGTCTGCTCTCCTAGTAGGGTAGGCTTCTACCCACCTAGAGAACAAACATACAACTATAAGAATGTATCTAAGACCATTATGTACTGGCATCTCCCAGAAGTCCAGCTGTTCCCTAGTAAAATGTAGCAATGGGCGGTAAACTCCGCTCCGCCAGCAGAATTCACTGAGTTTTGCATCTCTACGCTTCATTTGGAGCGTGGAGTTTGGCAAAAACTCCACCTCCACTGCATGGCAGAGGTTACTGCCCAGGCACCCATCCCTAGACTGAAAATAAAAAAGAGGCCATCTGGTGTTGAAGTCTGGGAGGTACTACTGGCCCTTGCATAGTATGATTTTCTCTCTGTAACAAAGCATTCATATGTGAGGTTGGTGTCTATGACCGCGCCAAAGCCTCTGTACCTGTGAAAACACTCTAACTACATTTAGTTCAAGTGGGAAGCAATTCCTGCTATAAGAAGCAGGCCTCTCCTGCAGGGTTGGAGTGCAGCAAGCACCTCCTCGCACTATCCCACCAGACCTCAGTTATTGTTTTGTGGCCACAGCTTTTTCTGGCCGGATCTCCCCATTCCCATGTACTGAATGGGAGCAATGTGCCATGCCTGTCAGCACACACCAGCCAATCACTGCTCGGGTTTTGAATGTACAAACAGACAAAGTGATTCTCGCCTTTTCATCAGAAGTTATTATTTTCATCTAGTTTGGTCTTGGCATCGATGCAGGCCCGGAACTCAATCCTCAGGGTGGGAGAGGAACTTCTCTAGAGTGTTTCATGGGGTGGAATCCATGCCCTAAAACCGCCAATTGGCTGTGGGTGCTACAGCCTCGTGAGTGTGCCAGCTGTGAGTGCCTCTGCCAAGTTTAACTGAAGATGGCAGGCTCCAGGCTGCAGGTGGTGTCTCCTTTCCTTTCCCGCTCTGTTTGCATGTGTTGAGAAATTGAGTTTAGTAAATCATTGCAATTGTGCTTTGAAGACCAAGCGACTTTTGTATTCTAAACAAACAGGCAAGCAACCGCCACGGCTCCCAGTGCAGGGCCGGACTGGCCCTAGAGGGCACTGGGCGTTTCCCCAGTGGGTCGCCAGGGTGGGGGCTGGTTTTGGGCCCCCTATGGGCCGTTTTTGTTACCAGTGGTCGGCAATATCGGCACCCTGTAACAAAATCGGCTGAAACCGTCCCTCGCAAACTGCTCGGCTGCACTCCCCCTCACCGGATGGGGGGCCGGCTGAGCAGTTTGCCAGGGCCGGTTTCTCATCCCAGTCTGGCCCTGTCCCAGTGAGTGCCGGCCGTCAGTGTTTGCAAATACATTTGATTTGATATGATCTCAGTTGCTCTTTAAGGAGATGGTGACCTAATCCCAGCCAGAGCTGCTGACTTAGGAACTGGGGAATGAAGTATGAATTCCTGCATCTGCCCCACATACTGTTATTGTGGGCAAATCACTTAATCTCCCCGTGCTATAAAACACAAGAGTGACCTTGTTTAATGTAAGTCGTCCACATATAAAGCACTCCAATAACCTTGGGCTGAGTTTGCGCTATAAAAAAAGCTGCAAATATAACCCCATCTCTCCCCCTTTGCCCCTTGACCCAATCCTACATGGCTTTAGTTTTGTATTCTTCATCCAGTGTCTAATTCCCCCAATCACCTGTCTCTTTCTTTCTTTACTACTTCTCGACACCATTTACTTTCCCTCTTCTCTTATGTTCTGCCCTCTTCCCTCTTTGTCTCCTTTATCCCTATTTCTCCAGTCTCTATTTTTGTAAGATCTCTTGTACTCTCTCTTTCTTATCTCCTAGACCCTCATGCCCCCTTTCCCCTGCTAACGTTTGTGTGCTCTAATTTCCCCCTCTGACCCCCTCACACCACCTCTTCAGATGCCACATTCCAGCTGCAGGTGGTAAGTATATATTTGTCACTGAATTTGCTATTTTGAAAGGTGTGGATTCATACGGCTCACAGGTGAAGCGGGGCTAAGGGCGGGGCAGTGTGAAGCATGTTGGTGGAGAGGTGCCTCACCCTTCTTACAACACATCTGGAGTGCTGTACACCGTAGCTGCACCCCAAAAAACTCCCACCACTCTTTGTTTCCTTTTTTATTTGTATGTCTGTTACATGTTTTAAGAGTGATTCAGGGTGTCAACACTCAACTAAGTTTAAGAAGATATCCAAAAGTGAAAATATTGAATTATTTGCCATGTGGGTACCAGGAGCTCCAGGAATTTATTTGTAGTGACCTGGGGAAGGGCACTAGGACCCTGCAGTGGACCGTGGGGATCGAGGGAACCGGACACCACATCCGGTGAGGTTGTGGGGAGGCATGGCATTGCAGAGGGAAGAGGAAAGAGGGACGGACGTGTACGTAGGCAGGGAAGAAGATGAAAGAAATAAAGCGTTGACAAATCCTTACTGGTCTCGTGTGTGCTTTGTGGGACCGAGGACACGACAACTGGCGACGAAGGTGGGGTCATCATCCTCATCATCACCCGAAGAAGAAGCCGACGCGTGCATCGGAGTCCTCCCCGGAGAAGCAGAGAGATGGAGCCAGGAGCCCACCCTGCTCCGCTGGCAAACAAAGAAAGAATCGCTGTGATGTCGGGAGCAGCCGACGGGGAGAAGAAACGGAGCCAGGAACCCACCCTGGTCCGAGTGGCCAAAGGAGCAACGACGCGGGCGCCCACCCCGACCACAGGAAGAAAGCGGGAAGAGGACACTGACTGCCTGCAAGCCAAGCACCCGTCGGTGCACGAAAGAAATAAATGCCAAGCCAAGCGGCACATGATCGTGCCTGCATCCCAGCAACTCGCTGCATCGCCACGATGCGCAAAAGTTCCTAAACGAACTATGGCGAGAGCATGCCGGCCATTTTAAGGTCAGGCAGGCCAGCCCAATCAGTGGCCAGGAAATAGCGGCAGCCATCTTAGGAAGTCTGGCAAAGCACGAGGGGCAGAAATCTCGCGAGACTGTGGCGGCCATATTATGGTCAGGCAACTAAGCCTAAGGCATTAGGAGCAGAGGACAGCTCAGCGGCCATTTTGAAATACATAGGAAAATAAAGAAATACAGTGAAACACATAGGAAAATAGAGATAGAAGTTGGGAATACAGCAAAAATAAAGGATTAAATGAACAAAAAGAAAAAGGGTTCAGGAAAGTGCCAAAGAAGGAAAATGAGCGACGGTGAGAAACAGAGTACACAAGCAATATTCCGCAGGCCTTTACCATTCAGCCTATCGGAACCGCAAGCAGGCACCAGGTGGGATAAAATGGATTAGGCAATTTGAACGCTACATGCACGCCACGGACATCGCGGATAGCAAACAACTGTACCTGTTTCTGAATCTCGCTGGGGATGAAATAGAAGATCTGCTCGTAACATTCCCCAGTGATCGAACAGCGGACTACAAGGGAGTGATACAGTGTCTCCCAGAGAAATCTGACACCCAACGAAACATTGACTTTGAGAGGTATACATTCAACACTGCATGCCAGCAAGGAGAAGAGAACCTGGACGATTTTGCAACAAGACTGAGAAAACTGGTCACACACTGCGCGTTTGACCAATTTGACAATGAGCAAGTGATAAGATTGCGCATTATCAAAGGTTGTCAATCAGTGGAGTTCCGAGCACGCATTCTGAAGGAACCAACGATGCTGGAAAAGATATTGACGATGGCTCGCACGGAAGCATGGGCCACAGCGCATGCCAAGCAGATAGAGATGGGAAAAGAAAAGAGAGTGGCGCTAGCACATCGCGTCACTGGGAATTAAAAAAAAAAAAGGATACCAGGCGCCGTTCCCACCAAAGAAGAGCGAACAAACATGCTATAGATGTGGCCTTGAATTCCCACACGTCAGTGCCTGCCCAGCAATGTGCCAGAAGTGCAGGAAGTGCAACAGAGACAATCACTTTGCAAGCACGTGCATGAGCAGACAATTCAGAAGTGAGAGAGGCAGAGCAACGAGACCACGGATGACCAGCAACAGGTACGCACGACACATGGAAATGGCTAATCGTAGCTCCTCCGACGAGTCAGAAGAGATGGCAGCACCCGTGAGGGAGGCGAGACTATATCTAATTTCAGACGCGCCCAAAGAAGCTAAAAGGCCAGAGCACATCCATCTAGTGGAGAAACAGCAAATAAAGAAAACCGCCACCATGGACATCGACGTAGGGAGCCACCAAGCTAAGTTCGTGCTCTACAGTGGAGCCACATGCAACATCATGTGCATGTCAGAATACAGGAAAACGAAAGTGAAACCACCACTATCACCGTCAACCGTGGATGTGTTCACGTGGGCCTCCAAAAGCCCAGTAGAAAACATGGCAAAATTTACAGAGACTTTAACATACAAGGGCTGGTCCTACCAAGAAGAAATACACGTGCTAAAGGGTGACATCCCAGGACCATGCCTGCTAAGCAATGTAACGGCGCAGGTAATGGGGTTGCTAGCCATGACGTACCACATGTCGGAAAAGGAGAACATTCTACAAGAATACCCAGCCATATTGAAAGGTCTCACCAAATTGAAGGGAAAACAGATAACACTACATATCAATGAAGCAATCAAGCTGGTGGCCCAACATCATAGACGAGTATCCATCCACCTACAACCACAAGTTGAATAGGAAATCACCAGCCTACTGCCGCAGGACATAATTGAACCTGCTGAAGGGCCAACGTCTTGGGTGTCTCCGATAGTGGCAGTTCCAAATAAGAACAACTCAAAGATCCGCATCTGTGTAGACATGAGGATCCCAAATACAGCAATTGCGAGGAAACGTCACCCAGGACCACACCTAAATGACATGATAAGCTGTCTCACTGGGGCCTGACGATTCTCGAAGCTGGACTTGTGCAAAGGGTACCGTCAACTAGAACTAGACCACCCGTCCAGGTACATCACACTGTTCTCCACACACCTGGGCCTGTTTAGATACAAGCGAGTGAGCTTCGGAATCTCATCGGCCACGGAGATATTCAAGGAGACAATAAGGCAGGTGATAAGGCTGGTACAGAACAGCTTAAATTATAGTGATGACATCTTAGTGTTTGGAAAAACAGATAAAGAACATGACACAGCTTTGCGTCAAGTGTGCACACAACTGGAACAAGCGGGACTAACATTGAATGGAGATAAATGCAAGCTGGGGAGAGGGGAACTGGTGTTCTTCGGACACATTTTCTCCAAACAAGGAATGAGGCCAGATCCCAGCAAAGTAGAGACACTGAAGAACGCAAAGCCTCCGCCGGATGTCGCAGAAGTAAGATCATTTCTAGGACTTGCCAGCTACTGTGCTCGATACATACAGGACTTCACCACGGTGAGCACACCACTAAGAGAACTGACCAAACAAGGACAGAAGTTTATCTGGTCACTGGAATGCAACAATGCGTTCGAGGAAATCAGTCAAGCGGTGATGACTGTGGAACATCTTGCTTATTTTGATCCCCTGCTCTGCACTGAGCTGACTGTAGATGCCAGCCCAGTAGGACTAGGAGCGATACTAGCGCAGCATCTGCCAGGGAGAGATTCACCAAGAAAAATTGTTGCGTACACAAGCAAAAGCTTAACAGACATTGAGAAGGCATACTCGCAACCAGAAAATGAAAGCCTAGCAGTGGTATGGGCGTGTGAACACTATCACATGTTCATCTACGGGAAGTCATTCACCATCATAACTGACCACCAGGCGCTGGTAACGATCTATGGCAGCCCGTCAGCCAAAATGCCGCCCAGGATTGAGCGCTGGGGCATAAGGCTGATGGACTACGATTTCACGATTGTGCACAAGCCAGGGAAAGAACACAACCCGGCAAACTACATGTCGAGACACCCGTTACCGCAGGCACAAGAGACTGCATCGATGGCAGAAGAGTACCTCAACTTCATGCTAATGCAAAACACCCCGGCACCGATAACACTACTGGAGCTAGAAAGGGAGACTAAGGAAGATGCCATGTTGCAAATGGCCATGGAGACAATGATAGGGCAGAGATGGAGACACATCAATAATAACTGCACCTGGGGAGAGGGAGTACGCAAAGAAGAAATGCTTGCCCTAAAGAAGATAAATGAAGAACTGTCAGAGACAGAAACAGGAATAATTATGCGAGGAACAAAGATAGTGATACCAAGCTCACTAAGGCGACAACTGGTCCATCTGGCTCATGAGTCGCACCGAGGCATAGTAGCAACAAAGAAACTGCTAAGGGAGAAAGTATCGTTCCCTGGCCTAGACAGCATGGTGGAAGACACAATCACGACATGCCACCTCTGTCAAACGACAGGACCACCAGCCAAGCATGAACCACTACAAATGTCAGAACTTCCAAGAGCGGTGTAGCAGCTGATTTCTTTGGGCCGCTGGACACAGGCAACTATCTGCATGTGGTCATTGATGAATACTCGCGATTCCCTATAGTGCGACATGTCTCATCAACATCAGCAACAGCAACCGTACCGATACTAGATGACATATTTGCAGCCTAGGGCTCACCCGAAACATTAAAAACAGACAATGGTCCTCCATTCTCAGGAGAAGAATTCCGCAGATTCATGGCCTACCTAGGAATAAACCACAGGAAGATTACTCCGCTGTGGCCTCAAGCGAATGGCATGGTGGAGAGGTTTATGGGGAACATCAAAAAGACGGTTCAAAGGGCGAAGCTGGCGCAGATATCAATTGGCCAAGCTCTGTGTAAGGTGCTACGTGGCTATAGAAACACACCCCATAACTCCACAGGAAGATGCTCTGCAGAGCTAGTACTGGGAAGAACAAGCAGGACGAGGCTACCGCAAGTAGATGCAACTATGGCACCAGAAAACAGCAGCATTGCAGCAAAAGACAAGGAGGCTAAAGAGAAAATGAAAAGATATGCAGACGTCAGGCGACAGGCCATCTCGTCGCACCTAAAAGAAGGGGACACAGTGGTAGTGCGTCAACAACAACAAAGGAAATCTGACAGCATGTTCTCAAAAGACCCGCTAACAGTAACAAAAGTGAAGGGCCCAATGATCACGGCGGAGTCAGAACACCAAAGGATAACACAGAACAGCTCACACTTCAAAGAACTGAAGGAGAAGAATGAAGAAGACCAAGATAAGGAAACAGCAGAAAGAGAAGGGTCGGAGCACAACAGAAAGGAAACACACAATGGTGAGGGACCAGCAGAAGAGCAACAGATGGAGGCCTGTCCAAGAAGAGTAGGCAGACGGCCAAAAAGACTAATAGAAGAAATGTAATGATGGGAGGCACACCAACATGTGCCCTGGCCGACTTGCATTCTATGTTCTTATCTCTATCTACACATCTCTGTGTTTCAAATTTCTCGTTATTTCTTTGTGACAAAAGGGGGAGATGTAGTGACCTGGGGAAGGGCACTAGGACCCTGCAGTGGACCGTGGGGATCAAGAGAACCGGACACCACATCCGGTCAGGGTGTGGGGAGGCATGGCGTTGCAGAGGGAAGAGGAAAGAGGGACGGACGTGTACGTAGGCAGGGAAGAAGAGGAAAGAAATAAAGCATTGACAAATCCTTACCGGTCTCGTGTGTGCTTTGTGGGACCGAGGACACGACATTATTCTTAAAGCCCAAAGTGCAGATCCGGCGTGTGTGCAGCGCCTGCGATGCAACCTGCTCCAATCTTAGCACTGTGTAAGATGTCCTATGCAAGATCAATGTGTGCTACAGGTTCAAATCTCCAGCTTCTTAAGTATTAGGAAATTAGATTTATTTTTGCTATGAGCTGAGTTTACGGGTTAAATCCCCCAATACTCCACCTGCACATAGAACTCCCTGGAATTTGGGAGAGTTTCTCTGTAACTCTGTGGAATTCTGCAGAGTGAAGCTCTGTGAGCTCCATCAAGGCCAACTAAAATTACCTACAGACTTGCCTATGTGACTCAGTCACCAACGTCTACTTACCTGTGTCACTTTGTTGACAAGTAACACAACACTGAAACAAATTCTGTGCAGTAGATCTGAATCTAGGCTTTGCCCAGTATTTGCTAAGCAGCCTAACCATGGAGTCTCATTTACCATAAATCGTTCGATGAATTGCCAACTCACACGACACAGCATTGAACCAGGAAGAATATATTTCTTCTCAGCAGTTGCCAAAACATCACTCTGAAATTTATAACAACTTGCCATTTCCCATTTGTTTTTCTCATTCGGTAGTGCTTCATTCCAGAGTTCTTTTAACCCCTTCCCCGCTCATGACGGAACCACTCCGTCATGAGCCACGGTTGCGCAGTGCTCATGACGGAGTGGTTCCGTCATGCTACGGCCGTTGGCGGACGCTCCGCCCACGCGGCGCTAATTCCCCGCCTGTGCGGGCGATTAGCGCAGTGGGCGGAGACGTGACGGAACCACTCCGTCATGAGCACAGCTCAACCGTGGCTCGTGACGGAGCGGTTCCGTCACGAGCACCGAGCCACTGCGCTGCCCCCAAACCCCCCCCCAGCGCCGCGGCGGAATTCCTGCCGCGGCGAAGGGGTTAACTTGCTCAATATCTGAATTGGTGTCAATAAAACAACAATCAGCATTTTCTACTTCAGTTGTACATTGCTCTTTTTCATTTGAATTGATTTTAGCAATTTCAAGAGCACAGTACTTCACCACCTCATCAGCATAGCTATTCGAAATGGGGTTTCTGGTTGGCTAAAGTGTATGCCCAAGTCAGGCAGAGCCCATCACTCTACATAGATAACGGGACACCCTCTAAATGTACTTTTAGGTCTGGGAGTAAAGGGGGAAAGCAACACAAACCAAACACAACACCTCCCACCTAACCTATATAACATTTTGCTAAGGCTAAATCAACTCAATAGGGCCATTTATATCAGAGACATGAACAATATTTCTATTTTAATCAAACCATCATTTAATTGTTTCCTTATGGTCATTTCATTTTTTATCAAAAAGATTGAAAAACATATATTGCATTCCCAAAAGTTTTTTTCCCTTTTCCATTTTCATCTACAAAATTATTATACATTTCATGTTTTTACAAAGAGAAACAATCAACATGGATATGTACATTCACATGAAGTTTCTTTTTGTCAACCCCTGTGAATAAAACCACAAACATATCCCGGCCTCTAACACACACATGCATTCTCATTCATACTCCACAACGTATTATACCCTCCGGAGATCACATACACTTGATGGTCAAACAAGAGACAGATGTTTTTAGTCTTCATGGCCGTGTTGCAGGCCGGGTATTACATAGGTTGTTCAAACCCACCACTCTAGTCAGGGTAAGCTGACACACAACTGATATAACGTGTGCTCACCCTCTGGAAGATTGGTGCAGAGCAGGCAGACTTCTCAAAAGAGGCGATGTGTAAAGTATTTGTGCAAAACACACAGAGCAACACAATGAATACACCCAAAAAAACTCCACACAGGTTTAGAAATATAGATTATCATATTCTGAACAAAGCAAGACCAAAACGATAAAAAAACCACATGTATACTTTTCAAGTTTTGCAAGTGTTAAAAATAGCAGTGCAATAATCATCTCTGCTCTTAGAAACATTATGATAATACTATAAAGAAAGTGCACAGGAACTTTCTCACTGTAGGAGCACACAGGTACTGCTGCCTCCAAGTCCTTGTTGAAGACGTCTCTAGTCTGTCCCTCAAGACTGGAATGCAGGTAAGTAATCCTCAGCCACCAGCCGGCTGCAGAGACCTCGTGGATCTTGGGGGATCACAGTACCTTTATCAAAAGAAAGGCTGTCATTCGCCAAGTTGCACTGCAGCTCCCTTCGCTGATAGAGGCAGGGCATGACGTTATCCAGCATGCTCTGATCCAGGAAGGTGGTGCAAAAGGTGAGTCCCAGTTGTCAAGACGAGGGCTGCAAAGCATGCTGGAGCATCTGCCAAGAGTGCTACAGCATCTGGTGTAGAGACAGGCCACTCGAGCTGGCACAAACTAAAGTGGTCATTCACACTCCCAGGTACAGTCGGGGCTGCGCTGCAAAAGGGGGTGCTTGGCAGACTCTTATTCTGAGTGTGTATTGGAAACAAGCTCCCACCATGAACAGAGGATTAGGAACAATTTGGTCATTGACAATTGTGCAGTCCCACAGCAGCGACTAGAAGGCAAAGTCTTTGATGGCCCTGAGACTTCAGGGAACAGGGTGCAAGCCAACAAGCCCTTGGAGAATGTTTTTAGTTCACACGGCACCATAGTAGAAAGCCAGCAAACCAAGGCAGGTCGCAAAGTGACAGTCCCTCTTGCAGCTCAATAAGCAGCGGACCAAAACAGCAGAGCAGTTAGCAGAGTGGCAGACCCTCCTGACAGCACAGTAGTTCCGCTGGCAATGTGCAGATGTAGAGTCAGAGATGTCTGGTTACAGGTCCAAAAGTGTCTGATTAGATGGGGTCAGAGACCCAGTATTTATACCCAAAAGTGCCTTTGATGTGGGGGAGACTTCAAAAGAACTCACTGAAGTGTACAGTTCCCCTTTCAGTACAGTTATGTCTGCCAGCCTAGCTATGGGGGGTAAATCAGCCCTTGATGTGGAGACAGGACCCTACCTATTCAAGTGAAGTGTTCCCTCCTCTCCTCCCTCCTGCCTAGGATGACCCATCAGTATGCAGATGCAATTGAGTGTCCTGTGTTGTGGCTGTCTAGAGGGAATGCACAAATGTAGCTGTCATCCAGCCCAGGCCAGACATGTATTGGAGACAGGCTGTCAGGTACACTTTCTAAAAGTGGCATTTCTAAAATATTAAAGTTAAATCCAACCTCACCAGTAAGTAGGATTTTTTAATACCATTCCAAACATATGAAACATCAAAAACCTACTCAGCTCTAATCAGGAATTGCTGCTTTAAATATTATTAAGGAATTCCAAATGCTACCCCATGAGAGGGGTAGGCTTCACAGTAGTGACAATTTAAATATGTTTTTGGCACTACCAGGACATGCAAAACATAAAGGTGCATGTCCTACCTTTTACTTACATAGCACCCTGCCCTTAGGGCTACCCAGGGCCTATCTTAGGGGTGACTTATATGTAATAAAGTTTAGGAGTTTAGGTTTTGGCAAGTAAGTTTTAAATGGCAAATCAAAGTAGCAGTAAACTACGCACACAGGTACTGCAAAGGCAGCCCTGAGACAGGTTTGAAAAGGTACTTCTGGGGGAGGAGCCTAGCGCGCAACCAAGATGGCCGCGTAGGTGCGAGGCTCCCGAGGACCTCCGCGACCTCCTGAATTAATCCTGGCGATATCCTGTCCTTGTTGAGGGGACTGTGTCGGGGAACCCGAGCTGAGGCGCCACCCGTTTTTCGGGCTCGAATTGGACCCCGGACACCGGTGGGAGCACCGATCGAAGGTTGCGGCCTTCTCCTCGCCGGCCCCCCGGATTGGAGTAGTGGGGCGATCCGGGGACAAAGTGAACAACAGCGGCGGGCAAGGCTGGGCGACTCGCGTACCCCGCACTTTCACTTTCGCTTTTGCGCCCTCCTTGCCCTCAAGCGAGGTAGGGTTGCGGAGCGGGGTGCGGTGGTGTGGTGTGGTCTTGTCTAAGTGCCCGGCTGACCCGCCGGCTGTGGGTTGACCTGCGGTTCGGTGGTCGCCCCCGCCCCCCCCCCGGAGCCCGTGAATTGGTATAGCGGCCCGTTCGAGGAGATTGGCACGACGGTGGGAGAGCAAGCATGTCCACCAAACAAGATGGCGACCGGGCGAAGGTGAAGACGACCCGCCGTGGCACGGCGCACCAAGCTAACAGTATGGACCGCTACACTCTCCAGAAGGGTTCTCCGGAGACTTCGCGCACATCCCCGGCGGGCCCGACGGAGGCATCTGCTCAGCCTGTGGATCTGACCCTCCGGGACGTCATGGGCGCCATCGCAGAGATGAAGGCCTCGGTGGACCAGCGTTTCGACACCCTAGCGCAAAAAATAGACTCGGTCCTGGTGGATGTGAGCCTTGTGAGGGCAGACTTGTCCAAAACGAACGACCGGGTTGATTCCCTGGCCCACACCGCAACGAGCCTCACGACGGATGTGGTGGCCCTCCAAAAGGAGGTGCGCCGGCTTGGCCAGGCGAGCGCCCTGATGGACCGGCGACTGGAGGATTCCGAGGGTCGGGCCCGGAGGAATAATGTCCGTATTGTGGGGGTGCCGGAGGGACGAGAGGCGGAGGCGGCGGATCTTTTTGTGGAAGAATTGATCCTTACCCATCTCCAGCCCCGGGGGCTGAGTAAGCTTTTTGCGGTGGAGCGTGCTCACCGGGTCCCTGGGGGCAGACCTAAGACCGGTGCCCCGCCGCGGCCTCTCATTGCCCGGATTTTTAACTTTCGGGACAGAGATGCTATCCTCCAGACCTCCAGGCAACAGGGACCGGTCAAGCTTGACAACATGGATGTGCATTTCTACCCAGACTTTACTCCGGCGGTTCAGAAGCAGAGACAGAGCTTTCTTGGTGTTAAACGTCGCCTACGGGACCTGAACCTTAAGTACTCAATGCTTTTTCCAGCTAAGCTGAGGGTGGAGGTGGATGGTCGCACGCACTTCTTTGACCGGCCCGAGGCGGCTGGGGACTGGTTGGACACTCTGCCTGGAGATCGGGGCCGGGGGGGCGGGGGGGGCGCGGCTGGCGAGGAGGGCCCGCCGGATCAGAATTGAGGGGTGACTGAATAGGCCTTGCTCTGGACGATGTTCCTTCCCCATTTATTGATTGTATATGTTCCCCTCCTATGGAGGTCGTGCGGGGTCTGTTGGGGGCTTCCCTCCTCCTCTGGGGGACTAGTTAGTTTTTAGCTATGGGGCGACAGGCACACTGCACTTTGGGGGGGCTGTCTGGGCTCATGCAGGGGTGCAGGGAGGGGGGAGTTCTGTTGGGATGGGGGGGTGGGGGGGGTGTGTTGTTTGTTTGCACCGCAAGGCAAACCCGCTACTATATTGTTGTTTTTAAGCTGCTCTGTGGGGGACGACCGATTGTCTCGACGTATGATGGGGGGTAGGGATTTGACTGTGTTGTCATGGAATGTTAACGGCCTGGGGGATAGGATTAAGCGTGGTGTGGTCCTGCAGTACTTGAAACGTATTTCACCAGATGTTGTCTTCCTGCAGGAGACACACCTTATAGGTAACTCCTTTCAGGCAATGAATCGGCGGGGCTATCGTTTGGCGGCCCATTCTGGCTTCACTTCGGGCTCGCGGGGGGTGGGTATTATGATCAAGAACTCGCTCCCGTTGGAGATCGATGAGGTGCGCCATGATGAGAGGGGACGCTACACTGTCCTGGTGGGAAGAATGGAGGGTAGAGTGTTTATTTTGATATCAGTGTACGTCCCGCCTGGGTTACAAGCCACCACATTTGCGGACCTGGGGCACCTCCTCCTGGACCTTCCGAGTGGCCTGCTGGTGGTTGGAGGGGACTTTAATGCGGTAGCTTCTGGGTCTATGGATCGCCATCCCCCCAGGGACCTCCCCCGGGCACGGGCGTGGCTGCCCGGCCTTTTAGACACGTTGGGCCTGGTGGATTGCTGGCGACTAAAGCATCCCGCACAGCGGCAATACACCTTCCACTCGGGTGCCCATGGTAGCCTCTCGCGGCTTGATTACATCCTTGTCCCGGCGGCCCATGCAGGGAGGGTGGGGGAGGTGCGCCATCTGGCGCGGGGTATCTCAGACCACTCCCCATTGCTGTTACATTTCGATGTCTTCCCGAGGGGGGATGGCAGGGTGGCTCCAATCAATGCATGGTATTTGCGCGACCCCACCATTCGTGCCGATTTGATCAAATCCTTACAGCGTTATTTCGACGAGAATGTGGGGTCGGTCCCTTCGGCCATCTCCCTGTGGGAGGCTTTTAAGGTAGTTCTTAGAGGGGAGGCCCTCTCCTTTATCTCCCATGCCCGGCGGCGCGAGCGGGAGGAGGTGACCCGGGTAGAGGCCGAGATTGCAGAACTGGAGGGTGACCTGGGGAGCGGGGTAACAGATGCCAAGCTGCATGTTCTACACCTAAAGCAGGCGGCCTATCGGGCCCTCGTCACGGAGGCGGCCAGGGGCCTCAGTCGAGAGCAGCAGGGGCGGTTGTATGATGTGGGTGATAAGGCTGGCAAATTGATTGCGTGGTTGGACAAGAGGGAGAGAGCGAGTCGCGTGGTTCCTTTGATTGAGAGTGCGGATGGTGCGTGTGTCACCGAGCCGGAAGCCATTGTCTCCTGCTTTGCGGATTATTTCCGCGAAGTCTACTCCCCGGTTTCCCCCTGCTCGGAGGAAGATTCCCATGCCCTGCTTCGGGACATCGCACTGCCCTCCCTTACGGTGGAGGACAGGGATTCGCTGGACGCTCCTCCCACCTCGGACGAAATTGCCTTGGCTATTCGCTCGGTTGCATCCGGCAAGGCCATGGGCCCCAATGGTATCCCCATCGAACTATACAAGCTACGCCCGGATGTGTTGGTGCCCCACCTGCGCGCGATGTTCCTGGCGGCACACTCGCAGGGTTCCCTCCCGCCGGACCAGCGTCTGGCTACAATCGTGGTGATCCACAAGGAGGGGAAGCCCCGTGAACGGGTCGCATCCTATAGGCCGATCTCGCTCTTGAACGCGGAGCCCAAAATCCTCTCCAAGGTGTTGGCCAACCGGTTGGTTGGCGTGGTGGGCGACTTGGTCCACCAAGACCAATCTGGCTTTATACCACACCGCAACACGGCGCTCAATCTACGGCGCTTGCACGGTGTGCTCGCGCGTGTCCCATTTGTGCGGGAGCCGGCCATCTTGGCGTCCTTGGACGCCACCATGGCGTTTGACACGCTTGAGTGGCCATACATCTGGGCGATGCTGGCGAAATTTGGATTTGGACCGGGCTTTATTAGCTGGGTCAAATTGTTGTACTCGGGCCCCTTGGCGCAGGTGGTGGTGAATGGGCGAGTCTCGGCCCCATTCGCGCTGGGGCGGGGCACGCGACAGGGTTGCCCCTTGTCACCTCTCCTGTTTGCACTGGCCCTGGAGCCCCTGGCGGAGTGGCTGCGGTGGCACCCTTCCATCCGTGGTCTCCGCTGGACCCCCGAGCATGAGGACCGTGTGTCCCTCTATGCTGATGATATCCTCCTGTATCTCGCCTCCCCGCGTAAATCACTGATCGTCCTGGTTGATGTTTTGCGCTCATTCGGTCGCAACTCAGGCCTTGTCATCAACTGGGCGAAATCCTGTGTATATGTGCTTTCCGGGGAGGCTCCGGTCCTACCACGGGACTGTCCGATCCAGATTGCCTCCCAGGGGTTTCGGTACCTGGGGATATATATCACTCTTGACCCGGAGGTCCGCTATGAGCGGAATTTGCTGCCCCCCCTCCATCGCTTGAAGGAGGACGTGGTGCGCTGGCGGCGTTTGCCGCTTTCGCCGCTCGGCCGAGCGGCCTTGTTTAAAATGATGTCCTTGCCGCGCTTCCTTTACGCCCTCCAGAATACTATGGACTTGGTTCCGGCACGCTACTTCCGTGAGGTGGAGGGCCTCCAGCGGCGCCTGTTCTGGGACGGGAGGCCGCGCATTGCTCTGGCTAAATTGACGCTCCCGTGGTACGATGGGGGGGGTCGCCCTCCCGGACATTAAACGGTATTACTGGGCCGCCCAACTGGCTGCAATTAATCATGGCCTTTACGGGCCCGCCTTGAACCCGGCGTTTGAGATGGACAAGATGCTCCTGCCCGGTGGCGACTACAATCGAGCGCTTTACTCTGCCGCGCCCGACCCCCGTCTGACGGGACCGACGCGTGTCATGGTGCGTGTCTGGCACGCGGCTAATGCAGCTATGGGGTGGAAGGACCGTTTGACCCGGGCGTCACCGCTATATGCGTCTGAGAGGTTGGGCTCCCTGTGGACATCGAAGGGCTTTGAGAAGTGGGACACGATCGGAATCAGCACTGTGGGAGATCTCTGGACGAGGGGGGGATTCAAGACTTTTGCAACGCTGCAGACGGAGTTTCAGCTGCAGGGCAGTGAGTACTTTCGGTACCTACAAGTCCGCCATGCGCTGGGCTCCGTCTTCCCGGATGTCGCGTCCATTCCGGAGTCTTCCCCCCTGGAGGACAGAGTGCTGGATGGCCATGTCCCAGACAGCACGATCTCCCTCATATATAAAAAACTGATCAACGACAGATCGTGCCTGCTGACTAGTCTCCGCGAGGCCTGGGTTGCCGACGGGCTAGAGCTGGACGACGAGGATTGGATTTCCGCGGTGGCCTCTCCAAAAGAGGTGGCCATCCCGGCTCGCCTTCGTTTCGTCCAGCTTAAGATCCTTCACCGGGTTTACGTGACGGGGCCAAGGCTTCTACGTATGGGCTTTGCTGGTGACGGAATGTGTAAGCGTGGCTGTGGCGCGTTGGCAACTTTCATGCATATACTGTGGGAGTGCCCAAAGGTGGAGCGATTCTGGCGTGGTGTGCATGAGGTCCTGCGTGTGGTTACGCGTGTCGCGCTGTTGCCTGAAGCGAGGAGATGCTTGCTGAATGTGTGGGAACCAAATGACTATTCGGTCCCGCAGACGCGGTGGGTGACTCTGGGATACATGATAGCTAAGCGTGACATTGCTCAATTGTGGGGATCCCAGAGGCCCCCTGCGGTGTTGGCCTGGAAAGAACATATGGATTGGTGTATGTTTCGTGAAAAGGTGGTGTATGTGGCGAGGGGTAAGCCTGGGGCGTGGGTGAAAATCTGGGGCCCCTGGAACGCCTACCGTGGGGGTATTTGTGAGCCGCCACAGCTACCGGCTGCCTCGCCTGCTCCGTCTCCCTAGATGGCCCCCCTCCCTCGGCCTTGGGCACGCGGTCCCCCAGTCCCTGATCTATTCCCATTCCCCTCTCCAGAGTTCTGCTGCTGGTTGGGATCCCCCACTTATGGAGCACGTGCTGTCACTTTGGATCGCGGGTTGCCTTGCGGGTGTGGTTTTTTTGTGTTGTTTTGTTTTGATAAAAGGGAACCGTACTGTGGGCATGGAGCTATGCGGCCTGCAACATTGATTTCTCCTGTTTTGCTAATCTGCACTGCCAAGAGACTCTTACTGTATGTATGCAATATACTTTTCTCACTCTAGCGGCCGGCCGAGTGGTTGTAGGCCCATACCTGTAACTTTTTCAAACTGCAATAAACGGTTTCAAAAAAAAAAAAAAAAAAAAGAAAGTACACCAAGTCCTTGGTAATATTTTGCCTTAAAATCTCTTCCCAACCTGCAGCAACTAGTTTTCCATTGTACGCATCCTTCTTTGTATTTGGTTTAACTGTAGTTTGGTAGTTTCGGTATATAGAGCACCAGTTTCAAATTTCAGCAACCTAATAGCAAATCTTTGTCTATAGACTCACATCAAATAGCTCTGTATAAATATCCCAATAAAATGTAAAAAATTGAAATTGCCCGTTTTATCAACTATTAAAGCTTTAATTGCCAATTAACTATATATAACTGTGATGATGTACTGCTTTAATTAATGAAACTTGGTAACTAATTCTGCTTTGTAATATTTTTATTTACCTTACATAAATAAAAAAACGACTTTTATTACAAAAAAAAAAAAAAGAAAAGGTACTTCTGTGGGTGTCACAATCCATGCTGCAAGCCCATTAGTAGCATTTAACTTACAGGCACTGAGTACATGGGGTACCGTTTTACAAGAGACTTACAAGTAAATTAACTAGGTCAATAAGGTAGGCACCAATCACTAGCATGTTTAGGGAAGAAGCACAGGTACTTTGGCATTGATAATCAGGGATAAAGTGCTCAGAGTCCTAAGGCCAACAGAAGGATACAACAAAAAAGTGGAGGACCAAAGCAAAATGTTTGGGGGAAAATCACCCTAAGGCTGACAGGTTAACAATAGTGATGTACAAGTGTAATCATACCAGATGCTGATTTATGAGCTGAAAATTTCACAACAGAGAATTCTTTAGGAAGCGGCAATGATTCTAGCATATTTAGAATTTCGAAGAGGGGTGCCATAGGAAGTCTCAAACCCCTTTGTGACAGCAATTGTCCGAAATCGTGGACGACACCAAAACCATACTGTCTGTCAGTGTAAATTGTAACACTCAATCCATCAGATAAGGAACATGCTTTCGAAAGGGCAATCAAATCTGCTACTTATGCTGAAGATACATTACATAAGTATGTTGTTTGTATGATATTTGATATAGTGCAGACTGTACATGTTGCTCTCAATGCATCATAATGGTCTCAGAAACAAGAATCACCCACAAAGAGAATCTGATCAGCCTGTTCAAGGGGAACATCATGTATGTCAGGTCTGGGCTCAATACACAATTCTGCCACATCAACACAATCATGATCATAATCCTCATCTTTTTCCTCACCCCTGCTTACAGTTGGCAAAAGTGTTGCGGGATTCTGGATATTGGCTCTTCTCACTGAACTATTGCCAGCCACCAAAATAATTAGGTCATATTTAGTTAGTTGACAGTATGTCAGATGCTAATCTCACCTGACTGAGGAACCAACACAATAAGTGTGTAACCCATCACAATCCCTTCGCTTTGCCAAATTCCAAGACAAACTGCTGCGGCTGACTTCAGACAGCATGGAAGTGCTACAGCTATTGCCTCTAATGTGGAGAAATAGGCTACAGGTCTCTTGATTACACCATGTTCTTGCACAAGTAGTCAAAGCACACTCTTCTTTTCATGACAAAATGAGTAAAAATCTTTTCCGTAATTTGGCATTCCTAGAGCGACTGTGTCACAGAGTTCATCTCAGAGCTCGAAGAAGACCCTCATGCATTTATCATTGAATGGCACCACATAATTAACATCTCCGCTGTGAATTAGTCTCAGTAAAGGCTTTCTCATGAGGGAAAAGTTTAGAATTCATCCTATATAGTAGCCAACTATTCTAAAATACATCCTTACTTTTCTCTGCGTGTTTAGAGGATTAATTCTCAGGATTGAGGAACCATGTCC
The DNA here is from genome assembly GCF_964204655.1 of Triturus cristatus. Taxonomy (NCBI): domain Eukaryota; kingdom Metazoa; phylum Chordata; class Amphibia; order Caudata; family Salamandridae; genus Triturus; species Triturus cristatus. The sequence continues at coordinate 174,124,489 of NC_140586.1, read as the reverse complement.
TTTAGACACTTTTCTTGCCACTTTTTCAATATGATGACCAAAATAGATCACTTCTGTTATACAGTATGGAATTTTAGTGGGAGACACTTTATGACCATTGTCAGCAAGATGTTTCAAAAGTGCAATTGTATCTAACTTGCAATCTTCTTTTTGTTTAAGATGCGACCATAATTCCAATGATGTACTGCACTTGCACCAAATAATAGGGCTGCTGCAGACTTTGCACATCTTTCTTTAGAATATGACTAAAGATTGAGGGGGGCTTTCCCTATTCCCATGTGGAATATGACACCAAATGAGAACTTTTTTGTGGAATCTGAATGCAAAAACATATTGGCTATCTTCATGAAGAGGAACAGAAAAGAACGCTTGGGGCAAGTCAATGACTGTATAGCATTCTGCATGCGCAGGAATCTGAAACAATATCATAGCAGAATTCGGTGCCACAGGACAACATTTAACAACAATTTTATTAATCTTTTGAAGATATTGGACCACCTTCCATTTTCCACTTGTCTTAAGCAGGGGAATTACAAGGACTGCCTAGCATGTCTTTTAGAATTCCCTGCACTATTATCTTTTCTATTACAGGTTTCAACTGTTTCTCTGCTTCTCATGTAAATTTGTACTCTGAAGTACGATGATACGCTGCAGTGGGTTTTATTGTAATTTTCCTTGGCTCGTCACTTTTAATCAATGCTTTCTCTTTACCTGTAAAACCTATGCTTCATCCTTCACTGTGTGTCTTAAATCCGTAGGGAAATTATCTTTTTGTGAGCACTGGGAACATATGGACTCTAGATTCTTTTGATTTAATTTTGATGGGTAGGTCTTCAACTTGGATTTGAAATGCAACACCGCCCGCTGTACCATAGATCACACAATTCATTTTACTGAGGCTGTCCCTAACTAATAGGATTACAGGACTAGGGTCACATATGAACTCATGGTCACTCTCAAGGGAGCCAATTTTTGCGTTACCATTTGCTGAAACCTTATCACTTATCACTCAAAGGGTTTTCTGTCTATTACTAATACCAGCTACTTGGATGTGTTTTTCTGAGCGGGTCAGGCTTGGAACCTGCATTGAACAAACCTCCATGGGATGAACCGCGGCGTGGGTAGCACCTGTACCGATACAAAATTATACTTGGTAGCCATTCTCCTCACCATCTACATGTGGGCCACTGTAGTCTACATCTAGGACTGCACCAATCATGCAACCCTCCCCCCCCTTCAGGATACCTCATTGTAAACTAATCACAATTACTGAAAATTTAAAAAAAATCATCATTAATCCTAAAGGAACTTTGCTGAAGGGCCAGCATCTTATTTTGCACACTCTGCTGCATTACTGAAGCTGCAAACACATTCTTATTAAATTACACTTGATTCTGCATATTTTGCTCAAAAGCCAGTTGGGTTGGGACTATTGACCGTGAATGCTGTGGTCTATTCTGTGCTAACTGGCTTGGATTCTGCTGCATTTGTGAAACAAAGTCATTCGGAATTCGATTTGGACTTACAACGAACAACATAGATCCAACCTACAAATATGACAAAATCATTAAAAGCACAGTGGTCAAAACATCCAAAGTCCCGCAAACCATAATTACAAAACCAAAGAGCGCACACTGAGCGCAATTCATACTGAACGCACTGAAGTACAAGTCCACGGAGTTTCACACACATATTGTGGATCCTTTTCTGTGTGAAATGCACATAACTTGCAATTCCCACGGGCCCAGTAAATTCTGCTACCAAGAATTTACGGGCAACTCATTGAGGACATTATTAGGCCGTGCTAATGGAAATACAAACATTGCAGTGGCCAGGGGGCGCTCACGTTTCATTTACTGGCGACGGGCGCCGCCTAGGGGCAGCAGATAGATTTAGCAGCAAAAACCAATGTAGTAAGTACTTATGTACAGATAAATCGATTCTGTCTCCCCACATGGTATTTGTAGGAAGACATGCGCTCTCCATCAGGAAATCAGGATTTTTTTTCTTTCGGGTGCAATTTCCTTTCAAACTCTCCTTGGAGCTAATTATTTGGCTTGAGAAGAAGGGCGAGCAGACGTAGCCGACGAAGAGGGGAGTTATCACAGTGAAGACCGATAGTGTTTGAAAGTGGTGGTGTTACACCTGCCTGAACGTCAAAGAGCAAACGAGCTAACCCAAGTGTTTTAAAAGGGGCTCAAGGGAGTTCTTCCACAAAAACATTTTTAACAAATTGGATCAAATGGTACATGTTGCCACGCATTTTCAGAGAAATTTGCTAAAACGCAGCAGTACTGAAAGAGCGCTGTGGAAATATTCCGCTATTTTCATGGTGTGCCAACAGCAGATTCCCTCCCAAGAAGTGTTGCAGTTTCACCTGCCCCTAGATAATTTTAAGGAAACAGTGGATGAGAAAACATTTGTAAGCACATTTCCCTAATAAAATACCTAAAAAGCCATAAGTGAAACTGGTACTTCTCGAAATTAAACATTTACCATAGCGTCAATCTAAAATTCTACATTTCATTTCCTTTTGTTTTCCATCCTTTTTCTTCAAAGTAGATTCCCCATCATATGTTATCACTAAGAATCTTCTTGGAAGGGGCAGGGTGGAAGATAAGAACAATGAGGCAGGTTTACAAGAACTGACGCATCTCTGCATATTAGCAGGGATGCGCCAGTTAAATTGCGACCCGTAAAAAAACCCTTGTGCCGCCATGGATGCGCCGCATTTACATGCAGCGCACCATGGCGCAAGGATAGACAGATGCGTGACGCATCTATCTGGTGTAAGGGCAACGCATTGCCGGAGTCGTGTCGCAAGAACGACTCAACTCCAGCAATGGTTAGGAATGCCTATTCCTAACATGCTGCGTCACTTCTAACGCCTGCTTCAAGCAGGCGCAAGGTTTTGATGCAGTGGTGTCGTTAAAGTGACTCAGTGAAATCTTGTAGATGTCACTGCGTCACTTTTACTAGGCCTACCTGCGTGGGAACGCCTACCCTGCATACAATATACCTGAAGCAGGTATAATGTAGCGCAGGGCTTTACAACGGGACGCATCTCTCTAGATGCGTCACGTTGTAAATCTGTCGCAACGTGGTGCATTGTTTACGACACCGCTGCGCAATGGCGATGTAAAGTAATGTTTCCACATGAATACTGCTTTCCCGCACATCGAAAACGAGGCAAAGGAGTACAAAAGTGGCTTGGTTTGGATACCTGCTGTTTTTGGTGACAGTCCCAATATCACAGCCCTCTAAATCAAGCCCTAAGTATATAATAAAACAGAATAAGAATGGGAAGTAAAACAAAAGTCTTTAGGCACTGGCAAAGCAGAGGTGTCAAATGTGCTAGAGATAATCTCGGTCTCTAACATGGAGTCTGATATTGTGAAAACCACCCTCATAATTATTTAGCCAGGATGTTCATCCAAATGACAATTCCAAACAGCGCAGTGTGTTGTTAATCATAGAAAGCTTAACCCCCTCGTGTTGGTTAGGTTCACCCCTGACCCGGAAACTGACGACAGGCATCACTGAAATGAACAGAAATATTTAAGATATATTTCTTTGTAGAGTCTGTGCCATCTGTGCCTCTGTTGACTCATACTTTACTGAAATCAGGCAGAGTCCTTTTGCTAATATAAGTTTCCCAATCTTGGAAAGCATGACAAGTGTTAAATCCTGCCTTTGTACAGCCTTTATAAACAGGCCTCCTTTTTATGGAAGAGATAAGGAACATTGGTGCCAAATCTGACTTTTTTCAACAACTGTGTGACCCTGGGCAAATTATTTAATCTCCTCGAGCATACATTTATAATATCTGCAGAGTGTGTTTGTAAACAGGCTGTACTCAACTCTTGACTAACATGTACACACTGAGCGTTCTCATGTTTTCCGTTCATGAACATTTTTATATGGTTGAAAATATAGGTTTTCAAGGATATTTGTGGTGCTTAATGTAGGTACAGAGGTAAGTAGATTTAATCCCCTATACCTAATACCATACCATATTTCAGACCCAATGTTAGCCCTTGCAATCAGACAGCATATATCTTTAGAGAAAATGAGACGGATATTGTAGGGGTCTTTTGGGATAAATACCAAGAGATACCCAAAACATAGGGTGTCCATGGGCTAAAAGAAGGACAAGGGGTCCACCTTATGGTGCAGTCCCCAAGTGAACAAAAGCTGGGTATAGTCAGCAAAGGCAAGGATTTTGGCCCCCAAATCCTCCGCCAGTTGGACCAAGGGAGTGACATAAATGTTGAAGAGAAGGGGGCTCAAGGAGGACCCCTGTGGGACCCCGTGGACACCCTCTGGGGTGAGGATGATGAGGGGGGGAGATAAACCTGTTGCATCCTGTCCTCCAAGAAGGATTTGAGCCAGCCCAAAGCAGTACCAGATATACCAATCTCTGCAAGTCGGGTGAGCAGCAGCGAGTGAGGGACGGTGTCGAATGCCGCAGAGAGGTCAAGGAAAATCAGGGCTGCCCTCCCACCAGCATCAAAACAGTCTCGGATGGCCTCGGAGACTTCTACCAGCGCCGCCTCTGTGCTATACGAGGCCCTGAACCCCGACTGGGCTGGCGTTAATATTCCCCCGCTTTCAGTGAACTCAGTAAGCTGTTTGGTGACAACTTTTTCCCATATCTTTGCCACACTAGGCAAAAGGGAGATGAAACGGTAGCTTCCTGGGCTCAAGGAATATAGCAATAGCTTTTTTAATAGAGGAAGAATTTTGGCCTGCTTTCAGGCAGCCGGAACATAGGCCTCCTGAAGGGACATGTTAACGAGTCTATTAACTCCCGGGTTAACAGTCTCTGCAACGTCGACCAAAAGTCTGGCCGTGTTAGGGTCCGAGGGACAGCCCGATTTTAGGCTCTTAAGAATTCTGAGTGAGCCAGGCAGGTCAATGGAACTAAAGGCAGAGAGGGAGTGAGAGGGAGAAGGAGGTAGAGCTCCAGAAACCAAGGGCGCATCAATGTCCCCTCTGCAGGAACTGAATGATACCTGTATTGTGCGAATTTTATCCATAAAAAAACTGGATAGGTTATCACACCAAGCGCTCGAAGATGGAAGTGAACAGAATTCGGCTTTAGGCGCCATAAAGCTTTGAACAATGGAGAACTTTCCTTGGTGTTATTCTTCACTGAGTCGATGCGGGCCGAGTATTAGAGACTTTTAGCATGGGCAATAGCGGAGTAGTAGGTTTTTTGTTTTGTCCTAAGCATGAGCTTCGCCAAAGGGCAAAAATCCTTCTACCAACTACGCTCCAATTTCTTGCACTCCTGTATTAAGTCCCTCAAATTAGGCGTGAACCACGGTTTAGAAGGAGAAACCCTGGACTGCTTAGAAGTGGTGGCAGGATATATTAGATCAACTGCTTTAGAGATCCAGCTAGTAAAACGGGTGAGCCCCCCTTCAAGGTCATTTGTGAGATCGGGTCTAGAGGCCGCCAGGGCCTGGCTAAACACAAGCAGGTCAATTTTGGCGAAGGCAGGCTTGAGGTGAGTCCGAGACGGGGCATTGATGTCTGCAATTGCCCAGGAAAAATAGGTCAAAAAGTGGTCGGACCAGGAGACCGGAAGAGGATCTTTGACCAAGATGGGAAAATTCGAGCAAATTGGGTCAATGATGTGGCCCCCAAGATGCGTCGGAAGGTTGACCCATTGGGTGAGTTGGGCAGATTCACTATATCTCGGAATTCAAGAGTGTCCCCAGCATCTGCCTGGTCAAGGTGTATGTTCAAGTCCCCAAGAACAATATGGTGAGTGAAACACAGTGCCCGGGGAACAATGAAATCTACCAGTGTTCTGAGAAACGCCCCTGCTGGTCTGTAGATCAAAGAGTCTCCCTGTGTGCCGAGAGGCTAATGCTGAAATCCAGAACTTCACATTTCCCACACAGCATAGCCTCTCCCCGCTGGAGAACCCTCTTGTCCCTATATATAATGGCCACCCCTACCCCTCTCCCCCCAGAACGGTCAGCTCTGGAGACCCTCTACCCGTCAGGGATAGTCATCGTGAGAGTGGGATTGGAAAATTCATCGGGCCAAGTCTCCGTGATAAACAGGAAATCAAGTGGCTTGTCCATAAGAAGGTCAAAGAGATCTTGATGGTGCTTCCTGAGCGACCGTGCATTAATCAAGGCAGCGCGATTAAGAGGCCTCTGCATGCCCATACTGGAAGGGGCGCTGGGACAGGCTGAGTCAACCAAGCCAGCTCCCAACCCAAAGCCACAGGATGAACAAATGGAGTCATGATGCACACTCAAATCCCAGCTGTTAGTGTGAGGGCAAGGGCGAGAGCATAGTATCTGCAATTGATCCATAGTATAACACACCCTTTTCGCACATTTACTGGCGTCACAGGTAGCATGGCTGGCGCTGGCCGCTTCCGGGACACTGACGGGCGCAGATTGGCTTGCCTTAGGCGTGCCTTTGGTGCGCCAGCGGCCCGCCCATTGCGCGCGTCAGCTGCGCATCCGCGCAGCACACATATTAATAGGTGAGCCCCCTCTAACAACTAGAGCACGCCTGAGCTAAGATGGCGTCTCTAGTTGTCACCCCGGGAGGTGACAGGAAGGGGATAAAGTGCCGTGTGCAGGAAGAGCAGGCAGCAGCAAGGTAAGCACATTCAAATTCAATTACAGATATCACATGAGTAAAAGTAAGCCAGAACACTTTTAAAATGAAGCAGTAAATAAAAAGCTCTAGTCAGCTATGTTAGAAAGCGGTCGAATAGTATGAGCACAGAACTGATGGTGCGATTCAAGCAACCCTCAAAGGCCACCCAACATGCAGAAACATTCCACCGTCGTACATCAGATTATATTAGTGCACTGAGATCTTTTTTTTTAAATTGATAGTTTTAAACATGAATTTAGAAACATTCCCTCTACCCCCCTTCCCACCCTGACAACAACTACAATAGTAAACTGAGAGCAAGTCAGTTGTAAAGTGCACCTTTTGGGTAGCCTAGATTCCTAATATACATGATCAACATGATAGTTTATTAAATCAAACACAGGAGAAGGTTTTGTACAGCGCACATCATTAAGTCAAGTATTTCAAGGTCCTCTTTTATGTGATAATGAAGAATAAGGAAGGAAAGTGAAATAAAACAATTGCCTATGATCACACTATTTGGTAAAGTGAGGAAGGCAGGATTAATACCTGGTTTTCTCTTTCCACATTGTGGAATTCAGCTACTATATCGATATTCTTCCATTCCCCAATGCCCACATCACCACCAACCCCCACCCTTACATCCCCCAAAACCACTCCCGACCACCCCTTTACTGGCATCAATGTGGCCCTCAGAAACATCACAGACAAAACTTTTTGGCCCCTTGGAAAATATTTGCGAGTAACCATGCTTAAAGATTTTTGTTGGTCTTTGTATGCGGGAGATGTGTCTGTAGTTGGAAAGCGTGGCTGGGTCACCGGATTGGTTCTTGAGCAGGGGCATGATGGTGGCATGGTTTCAGGTGTTTGGAATGTGGCTGCATTGATGCAGGCATTGATAATGGGTGCTAGTGCTCTGTTGATCAGCAGGAGTCCTTTGGTAAATATGCTGTGGGGCAAGTGTCAGATCTAGCCCCTGAGTAGATGGTCTTAATTGTAGAAGCAATTTCAATGGTGGTGATGGCGAACCATGAGATTAAGGTTGTGATGGGACTATGAGTTGTCGCTGTGGCGGGGTCCCGTTGAGGGACGAAGTTACTGTATGTAGAAGTGATTTTGTTACAGAAGAATTCTGAGAGCTTGTTGCAAAGGCCTTGTGAAGGGGGTGATGTTGCTCTAGGTGGAAGGAGGCACGGTGAAATCTTTGATTTATCTGTGGTGTCTTGACTTGTTCTAAAATTTGCGGTACATTTGCTTGCAATAGCATTTTGTCAGCCTGAGTTCCTGTATGTACCAAGTGGCCTCTCCTTGGGTTCTTGCAGTTGGGCTGCGCTTGAGGGTATCCTGCATGAGGTGATACGGGCTGTTGAAGTTCTTAGTTAGTTTCGGCAAGTTGCTGGTGTGCTCTGGCCAGTGCGCAGAGAGGGCAAAAGCTCACTCCTCTTCTCTGATGCGTTTACAGCTGTAGTTCTGGTTGTGATAGATATGTGGTGGTGCGGGATAGGTATGTTAAAATTGAGGGCAATGCCTGCCCCTTCCATGGTTCCTGGCTTGTCCACTGTGATGTTTCTGATTGAAGGTTGTGATGTCCGGTGCAGAAGTGGGATTGAGCCATGTTTCAAGAGGAGGAGCAGGTCCGTAGCATGGTTGTGCACTAGGCCCCATATCTCTGTGGCATGTTTTGTAAGTGAGAACAATATATATATATACATAGAAAACGCGTCTGAGGCAGCACCTTTTTGTACACATGAAATAAAATAAAATCCTGGCAACAGCAGAGCAAAGTGTTCGTGTTCCTGTCTTCGGTGCGATGATGCACTAGGGAAAAGCGGAATTGATATATATATATATATATTATCTACTGGCGGTCGCCAGTAGATAGTTATAGTTAGGACCGTGTTTCCATAGGAAATCTCAAAATTCTATTTTGAATAACTTTGGCGCCGGTTGACGAATCCTCGCGAAATTTTCAAAACTAATGGGGCGCTCCGCTCAGCTCAGATAACTATAACTCGCGCGACCGCCACTCTATCAAAAGGATGATGTCATCAGTGATGTCATGAGTGATGCCACTGACCATGTCATGAGTGATGTAATATGTGACGTCATGAGCAGTGGATTGCGGGCGTGCGAGTTATAGTTATCTGAACTAACTATAACGGGGGAATTTCATTGGTTTTTTACGAGTGAAATGTCCACCTAACTATAACATGGGTGAAACCTATGGTTTTTTAAGTGAATATAGATATTTATGTACTTTAACTGCAATGTTCTCAGGAACTACTGAACAGATTGACTCCATATATGCAAAAGGCACATCCCTGACCTGAGGAATACCTCTTTGCCAAATTTCAAGTAATTCTGTTCAGCCGTTCGGGCTGTACCTTCGACTAAAGGTCCTATGGGAAAATGCATGGGGAAAACGAGTTTTGGGACCCCCCTTTTTTCTTGGCCCCCGCTTGACGAATCCCCCCGAGACTTTCAGGGTAGGAGCTGAGCGGAGCGCCCCTTTAGTTTTGAAAATTTCGCGAGGATTCGTCAACCGGCGCCAAAGTTATTCAAAATAGAATTTTGAGATTTCCTATGGAAACACGGTCCTAACAATAACTATCTACTGGCGACCGCCAGTAGATAATATATATCTATATCTATATCTATATATATATATATATATATATATATATATATATACACACACACACATACACAGAATAGCGCTCAATTGAGATTCAAGGTCTGCCAATCACATCTGTCCCCATCCTTACATCTAGAGTGCCAAAGAGAAGATGCCATGGCGCATGCTTCCCAAGGGGTGTAACCCCTTCAGCTCATGGTGACTGGATAGCTTCAGCTACATCCATCATCGACATGGCGTTGGACAGGTACAAACAATGGGGAATAGTTTTGGACAGGATCTAGTCTGAAAACCCAGGTGAAGCAATACTTACTTGTACCTGCATTGTCTTCATGATCACAGATAGCTGCCTTTACGCTCTATAGTTTACAGTAGAGAGCCACAACATCACCAATGCCAGAGGGGTCTACCAGTAAGATCAGGATGTGTCATCCAGAGGGCTAACGTATCATTGCCTCATGGCTGTGGCTGTGCATCCTCCACCACCCAGGTTGTGCCTCATCTATACCAGTGCTATTCCACACAAAGAAAAGTGTGGCATTATCTACCCACTGTGATTTTTTGTGTGTGACAAAAGTACTGCATCCATACATCAGTACCAGAGCTCCAAATCCTGCAGCACTATAGGCACACATACTGCGGTACCAGAGCTGTCAATACTGCACACTAGAGGCACATATACTGTGGTACCAAAGCTGAAAACAGTGCCGCAATAGAGGTGCCCTTACTGATCAAAGCTGCAAATCTGCTGTGCTAGAGGCACTCATACTGCAGAATCGAAGCTGCAAATACTTCGATACTACAGGCGCCCATACTGTGGTACCAAAGCTGAAAATACTGCTGCAATAGAGGCACACATACTGCAGTAACTAAGCTGAAAATATTGATGCAATAGAGGCACACATACTGCAGTACCAAAGCTGAAAATATTGCTGTAATAGAGGCACCAATACTGTGGAATCAGAGCTGTAAATACTGCGGTGCTAGAGGCACCCATACTGTGGTGCCAAATCTGAAAATACTGCTGCAATAGAGGCACACATACTGTGGTGCCAAAGCTGAAAATACTGCTGCAATAGAGGTGCCCATACTGCAGAATCAAAGCTGCAAATCTGCAGTGCTAGAGGCACTCATACTGCAGAATCGAAGCTGCAAATACTTCGATATTGGAGGCACCCATACTGAGGTACCAAAGCTGAAAATACTGCTGCAATAGAGGCACACATACTGCAGTACCTAAGCTGAAAATACTGGTGCAATAGAGGCGCACATACTGCGGTACCAAAGCTGAAAATATTGCTGTAATAGAGGCACACATACTGTGGTGCCAAAGCTGAAAATACTGCTGCAATATAGGCACACATACTGTGGTGCCAAAACTGAAAATTCTGATGCAATAGAGGCACACATACTGCAGTACCAAAACTGAAAACTCTGATGCAATCGAGGCACCCATACTGTGGTACCAAAACTGAAAATACTGCTGCAATAGAGGCACCCATACTGTGGTACCAAAACTGAAAATACTGCTGCAATAGAGGCACCCATACTGCGGTACCAAAACTGAAAATCCTAATGCAATAGAGGCACACATACTGCAGTACCAAAGCTAAAATAGTGCTGCAATAGAAGCACACATACTGCGGTACCTAAGCTGAAAATACTGATGCAATAGAAGCATACATACTGCGGTACCAAAGCTAAAATACTGCTGCAATAGAGGCAGACATACTGCGGTACCAAAGCTGCAAATACTGATGCAATAGAGGCACACATACTGCGGTACCAAAGCTAAAATACTGCTGCAATAGAGGCAGACATACTGCGGAACCAAGTAACGGAGTTTGGGTGTAAGCAAAAAGTCTAGCGCTCCAACAAGATTCCACAGTGTAATTATCTAATTCTACCAATGTACCTGCGGTGCTATCAAACAGGGAATACCACCCAATCCCCCAAAGACTCAATCAAAGATTGATACAACTATTAACTATGTTGATGCACACGCAATAATTAAAGACACAGTATAAATGTTCCAAAAAGAGAAAGGACAATATCCATTCAGGATTCGGTTCTTCTTTAATCCATAATAGAGTCTTCTACTCCCAACGCGTTTCATCGCTACAGGGATTAACCCAAACAACTTCCTCACGGCTGGAAGTAACATAAATAACACAAATGGAATCTACAATATTTGTATGCATCTTAACTGAAGTAAATCAGAATAAATACTTGTGCAGAGGAGGAACTAGTGTGCATATGAAACATGCATTGAATACATTTCCTCAGTAAATATACACATGTTAACAAATGTACTGTATATTAATAACATGCAAAGTAAAATAATAAAAAATAAATCAAGAATAGAAACGTTTGTTAAGTGTAGTACCCAAATATCCTGAAGACTCATATTCAAGCCTATTAATTTCCCTGTCCTATATCATACTGTCATTAACACCCAATCTCAGTGAGAAGCATGCTGTACTATATATCCAATTCTATTGGCTATGTACCTTAGATTCTTTAGGTCCAAGATTTCCTAAAATAATCAATAATATAATAATATTATTCAATAACCACAAGACACATGAGGCATAGGTAATCAGTCACATAATCGTTTCACCTGCTCATAACCTATATATCTTACCTCCTAATATTTTCAACCAAAATCAAATTCCCTCAGAGTTCCTAACCTTGTGTTAATTTTCAATGCTGAGTACAATCCCTAAAAAAATAATAATGATATAATAGTAATCATAAAGGACTAATATATAATGAAATACAAGCAGCGTAACTACATCCAACAAATATATATCATGAATAAAGCCTCTTGTATTATTAGTCACTCCTCACCTCACTTAATACGTGAAGTCAACAACCTCGACTCCCACGTCGTCCCATGCCAAATAAGCTCATTAATTATCGGCCGAGTAACAAGGATGAAATCTTCAAAAACCTATAAAGAGTTTTAAGGCAATGAAGTATTCAAATATTAAAACCTCCGTTATTGGTGATGAACTTAACCGAATATAGTTCTTACCCCTTTCTTGTATGCTTCACCATCAGTTCAAAATCAGTATTCCGATTAAGTAAGTTATTCTAATCAGGTTCCCTGAAGTACCGGGACCTGAAATCAAACATATATAATGTTCAAAAATGCGTTGCCTAATTTCTTCACGATCGCGGAAATGCCTTCAAAAGGTACGGGCTCACTCACCTTCCAATAATCCCGCCAACCCGAATACAGGCATGCATAGGCGGTAACGTCGTAGTTTCGTCATGTTTTAAAAACATTAAAATAGAGAAGGTGACTACCTCCGTAATCCACCATGAGCGCCATTTCTAAGAAGTATTCATTTCACGAAATAGAAAGGAAAACCAGTATTCGAATCACAAATACTAGTCACGAGTCAATATACATTTAGATAACTATTGTAGTTACATCGTCATTGCTAATTTACATTCTCAATTACTCCTCAATTCTCTTATTTGTTCAAATTAAAATATATTTAAACGGTAGTGTTGTAATACCGTAAATTGTTTAAGGACATCAAAATCAAGGCAGTAGCTGCCCACGATACTAACAGTGGACGCTATTTTGGAAAGGTATTCTATCTTTAAAAAATAAAAAAAACCCATGTGTGGGTCTAAATAACCAGATTTTAACCAGTTATCTAGTTCAATTCCATTCTCTATATACTCGACAACCAACTATTATTCATATGTATAGGCGCTAAATTCTGCTTGCCCATATATCTTTTAAGAATATAGAACGCAAAAAAGAATTTACTACTTTCACTTTAACAACGCCATCTTTGATAAATATTGTATTACATCAAAGTATAAGGAACAGACCCAAAATGAATAGGGAAGAATAGTCTTATAGTCTGAATCTCATTTAAGATGCATAATCTGGAAAGTTTATCCATTGAAAAGTTTTTATAAACCTACAGACTTTACCATCCTTGACTCAGTAGACAATAATGATAGCTAATATCTATGTTAATCACTCACATAGCTAAGGTATATCCTCATATGCCTCGACCCAAACATCAGTTTACTGAACCCTTCCTAATGCATATCTTACTGATAATTGCACAAGAAAGATTGATTTACAGCTCTTAATGCCTAATCCCCCAGAAAATACTGTAACTCCTGGTCAAAATTAAGACCAGTTACAACTGCCCTCAAGCGCATGATCCACCTAGCCTCATGTCTCAGTAGTTGGAGCTCTCTGTTCCTACCTCGTGGGTCTGGTTTGATATGTTCTATTCCAAAAAATTGAAATGACTTTGATGGACCTTGTACTTTACAATTATGAACATGTACTGCTATCGGATATCTAGTGTCATTATTTTTCACAGCTCTCATATGCTCAATGACACGATCTTTCAATGCCCTTATTGTGTTGCCCACATAGATTCTTTCACATTTACACATAATAACATAAACAACATATTTAAAATAAAAAATGTAAACAATGAACTGCATGTGAAACTTTACACTAAGCCCACAGACAAGAATACCCTTTTACAATATACAAGTAATCACCCTCATTCGCAAAAATATAATATACCCTTTGGGGAATTTCTTAGACTGCGAAGAAACTGTACAAGTATTACAGACTTCTATCACCATGCTGAGATTCTGAGGACGAAATTACAAGCTAGAGATTATCCTAAGAAACTAATCAAAAATTCTTTGAAGAGAGCGAGGTTTTATGATAGGGATTTTTTATTAGACCCCAAAAAAGAAACAAGGAACGTAGCGACAGGAAGAGTGGTACTTGTAACACAATTTTCCAGTATAAGTAATCAAATCAAAAATATAGTAAACAGGAATTGGAAAATTTAAAATTATGGCACTGATGTGCAGTTACAGAAACCACTATACTCATTCAGACGAAATAAAACCATCAAAAACTCACTTGTGAGAACATACACAACAACAGTTGAAAAGCAAAGAACATGAACAGGAGAAAAAGCAAAAGGCAACAATAAATGTGGAACTTGTTCGGTGTGTATGCAATGTCTGGAAGGAAAAAGCATCAATTTTGCTGGTAAAAATTTAACTACGACAACATTAAATAATTGTCGTAGTAGAAATATTGTTTACCTTTTGATTTGCCCATGTGGATTGGCTATGTAGGGGAAACAAGTAGAGAACTTCGCATACGCCTTTTAGAACACAAGTCCCTGCAATTAGAACTAGAAAGGAAAATGCCCCTTTGGTTGATCATTTTCAGAATTTGAATCATGAGTGTAGTGATTTTAAGTGGTTTATATTAGAGAAAATTGTGATAAACAGAAGTGGAGGAGACCTTGATCAAAAACGAAAGAAAAGAGAACAATGGTATATATGTTACCTAAACACAGTGGAAAAAGGTTTAAACTCCAGAGAAGACTGGATGAGACTAATCTTGTCATAATAGGAGATGAGGGAAACAGCATATACTGTTACTAAAAAACGTAATGCAGCAGTTTTCTGGTGAAGTGGATATGAGTTTTGAGTATAGAGTCAGTAGGGGGCATAGGGTATTATACCATTTAACTGGGACGCGATCAGGCTAGTATCCTTGAAATAACCTCCTCTTTGTGTGTTTCCAAATTGAGGAGATATGGATACATCTGAACAATGTCGAGGGCGTCTAATGTATAATGACGAGCATAAAGGCAACGGATTAGATGATATATGGAGAGCAATTAGTTGTAACAGCTATATCACACACAGCAGCACGGATAAAGGTGCAATAATGACTCGATATGCAGTATATGTTAGGGTGTGCATATTGTTTTTATCCTGTTTATTTCAGTTTTTTTAGGCTGTTAACATTACAAAGGAAGACTCACATAAATAGTATTAACTTTGCCTATGTGAATTAAGGTTATGACATAGGCTACGATGGAGGCGGTTATAAATTTAATAAATTAGTGTAAAAAAATCACGAGGTTCGATAAAGTTAGAGGGAATAATAAAAGCGAAAAAAAAGAAGCCGTACCATGTGATTATATGAACCAATCACAAACAAGTACAAAGAAGTGATTACAGACCCTCACCACGTGATGAGGGTAAACCAATGAGGAATTGGATGACATTAGTTAAATAGGAAGGGGAGAAAGATGAGGAGGATACAACTTGGATTTGAACACCCGTATCGCAGAGGACACTTTGAAGAATAGAGGTAAGGGGAAAGATGCAAATAAATAGAGGAGGTCCAAAAATATAGAAGTTAAGGACTGTTCGTCTTTTGGACTAAAATATGTCCATATATACAAAAAAAGTAATTTCTCTTAATAGACCCGCCGGATAAAGAAGAGGAACTAAGGCCTCGGGTGGTGGTACTCTGCACGAACGAAATATAAGAACGCAATACAGAACGTGGCCGTTTTCGACACGGACAAAAGGTAAATAGACGACCGATGGCAATCGCAGACGTTTTTTCCATTTATAAATACAAAAAATGGAAGAAGGATAACACTCGGGAGCTAATGAGATTGTGTATACTCCCTTTTCCTTTTTTCTTTAGATTGTCGAGAGGGATAGTACTCTACTATTGAAACAGTAAAGGTAGTGGAAAATCCACAGAATTTTGTTGCGCAATTAGCAGGAGGATAAAATCGATGAATACGCAATAACTTTATTATACAACAAGGTGAGCAATCATCAAACTTGGCAAAATATAAAGGTGGACCCCCGGGCATTATAGACCCGTTAAGATTAATAACAAGGGTATTTTTGTGTACTGAAGGCAATTTATCCCGTATGCTGAAATTGTGCGCTTTAAAACTGTATTTGCACACCAGAAGTAAATTAACATAATACCCTGCATTAGAGCACTTTATGAGTTGGATTAAGGTGGCAGATTAGGGAAAAACAAGGATGAACCAGATGTCTTTGGGATTTATGTAGCAGATTTTGAGATAGATAAACCGAATGAGAGGCCTAAAATACAACTTGAAGTTGGGAGGTTCCTCTAATATTGGTTTTACCCCCGTTGAGCTTGGGTGATACATGTTGGGATGGCCCGCCAATAAAGATCATGGGGCAACTATGACTATTGTGAGATGATATTATTTAAATAAATTGTTGGAATTAGTAATTATATGCATTTTTGGGATAAATAATTATATATATTTATTTTATTTAGGAATAAGACTAATAAAGGTGGGAGACAGAATGTCCTATCCGCTTTCAAGATGTGCCAGTGCTTACTAAAGCTCTTATATAAAGAAACACTAATATAAGTATAGTCAGTAATCATCCAAATAGTTGGTACCTCCATAGTCACATTACGAGTAGGTTTCAAGGTGGATACCCTCTTAATCTGACGTTGGGTACGTTATTGAGTCCTAGTTATCCTATTAACAAACAGGAAGATTTTGAACTGATGGTGAAGCATACAGAAAAGGGGTAAGAACTATATTCGGTTAAGTCCGTCACCAATAACGGAGGTTTTTATATTTGAATACTTCATTGCCTTAAAACTCTTTATAGGTTTTTGAAGATTTCATCCTTGTTACTCGGACGATAATTAATGAGCTTATTTGGCATGGGACAACGTGGGAGTCAAGGTTGTTAACTTCACGTATTAAAGGAGGTGAGGAGTGACTAATAATACAAGAGGCTTTATTCATGATATATATTGGTTGGATGTAGTTACGCTGCTTGTATTTCATTATATATTAGTCCTTTATGATTATTATTATATCATTATTATTTTTTTAGGGATTGTACTCAGCATTGAAAATTAACACAAAGTTAGGAACTCTAAGGGAATTTGATTTTGGCTGAAAATATTAGGAGGTAAGATATATAGGTTATAAGCAGGTGAAACGATTATGTGACCGATTACCTATGCCTCATGTGTCTCGTGGTTATTGAATAATATTATTATATTATTGATTATTTTAGGAAATCTTGGACCTAAAGAATCTAAGGTACATAACCAATAGAATTGGATATATAGTACAGCATGCTTCTCGCTGAGTTTTGGGTGTTAATGACAGTATGATATAGGACAGGGAAATTAATAGGCTTGAATATGAGTCTTCAGGATATTTGGGTCCTACACTTAACAAACGTTTCTATTCTTGATTTATTTTTTATTATTTTACTTTGCATGTTATTAATATGCAGTAGATTTGTTAACATATGTATATTTACTGAGGAAATGTATTCAATGCATATTTCATATGCACACTAGTTTCTCCTCTACACAAGTATTTATTCTGATTTACTTCAGTTAAGATGCATGCAAATATTGTAGATTCCATTTGTGTTATTTATGTTACTTCCAGCTCTGAGGAAGTCGTTTGGGTTAATCCCTGTAGCGACGAAACGCGTTGGGAGTGGAAGACTCTATTGTGGATTAAAGAAGAACCGAATCCTGAATGGATATTGTCCTTTCTCTTTTTGGAACATTTATACTGTGTCTTTAATTATTGCGTGTGCATCAACATAGTTAATACTGCGGTTCCAAAGCTAAAATACTGCTGCAATAAAGGCACCCATACTGCGGTACCAAAGCTAGAATACTGCTGCAATAGAGGCACACATACTGCGGTACTACAGCTAAAATACTGCTACACTAGAGGCAGACATACTGCGGTACCAAAGCTGAAAATACTGCTGCAATAGAGGCACCCATACTGTGGTACCAAAGCTAGAATACCGCTGCAATAGAGACACACATACTGCAGTACTAAAGCTAAAATACTGCTGCAATAGAGGCAGACATACTGCGGTACCAAACCTGAAAATACGCAACCGGAGATACAATTACTGCCACTCCAGAGAAACACACACTGCGGAATAAGAACTGCAAATATTGTAGCACTAGAGTCACCCTTACTACAGTCCCTGAGCTGCAAATACTGCGGTGCTAGAGATGCCCGTACTGTGGTACCTGAGCTGCAAATACTGCAGTGCTAGAGATGCCCGTATTGTGGTACCAGAACTGCAAATACTGCAGCGTTAGAAGCACCCATACTGCAGTACCAGTGCTACAAATACCGTGGCTCTAGAGGTACCCATACTGCGGAATCAGAGCTACAAATACAACATCACTAGAGGCACCCATAGTGTAGTACCAAAACTGAAAATACTACTGGCATAGAGGTGCACATACTGCAGTCCCAAAGCTGAAAATACTGCTGCAATAGACACACATACTACGCAACCAGAGATGCAATTACTGCCGATCCACAGCAATGCATACTGTGGAGATAAAGCTGCAAATACTGCAGTGCTAGAGGCACCCATACTGGAGGACCTGAGGTTCGAATACTGCTGCTCTAGAGGCACCCATACTGCAGGATCTGAGGTTCAAATGCTGCTGCTCTAGAGGTGTCTAAACTGTGGTACCAAAGCTGGAAATACAGCAGCACTAGATGCGTCCATATTATGGTACCAGAGATGAAAATACTGCAGCACTCGAAGAACTCATGCTGTGGTACCAGAGCTGCAAATACTGCCGCACTAGAGCAACACATAAAGCTGTACCAGAGCTGCAAAGACTGCAGCCCTAGAGGCGCCCATACTGTGGTACCAGAGTTGCAAAGACTGCAGCCCTAGAAGTATGCATGTTGTGGTACCTGAGCAGCAAATATTGCTCTCCAGAGGCACCTATACTGGAGTACCAGACCTGCAAATACTGCTACAATAGAGGCGCCCATACTCCAGTACCACATGGCAAATACTGTTACAATAGAGGCACCCATAATGCAGTATCAAAGCTGCAAATATGGCAGCATTAGAGGCACTCATACTGAAATACCAGAGCGGCAAATACTGCTGCAATCGATGCACCATACTGTGGTGTCTGAGTTGCAAACACTTCAGTGCTAGAGGCACCCATACTGCAGTACCACAGTTTCCAATACTGCTACGCTAAAGGCACCCATATTGTGGAATCAGAGATGCAAATGCTGCTTTAGAGGCACACATACTGCAGTACCAGAACTGCAAATACTGCTGCATAGAGGCACCCATGCTCCGGTACCACAGCCTCATATACTGCAGCATTAACAGCACCCATACTGCGGTACCAGAGCTGCAAATACTAATGCAATAGAGGCACCCTAATGCAGAACCACATAAGGAAATATTTACTTGTCCGTGGGACACGTTGCTTCATAAAACTACTTGTACTGTAACAAAATCCAATTGTCCCTTTGGTGCCATATAGTGCGGAGCCAAATGATGGCAGCAATCTCATTATATAAAAGCTATGATAATCACCTCTCTGATTATGCCAGAGCTCATACCATAGTAGGGTTTAAATACTAGCACTTCCCTTATTTTGCCACCTTTCCACAGACCTATATACTGGGGCTGGAGGTAGCGGTAAGCAATAGATCCCCATAGTTGCGATGCCCTATTGAGTCTGTGCAAACCTACTAACTTGCATGTTTTATGGGTTTTCATCAGCTTGTCTCTAATATTCTCCCATATAGAGAAAGGTTTGGAAATGTACTCCTGACGAGGGCAGAAGTAAAACTTCTTCCAGGGGTAAGGAAAAAAGTGGTTGGTGGGAAAATGAACTTGTCACAGCACAACAGATTTTCGTATGATGAAATCAACACATGATTATTTGCCACCGCTAAAATGCAGTTCACAAATATTTTCTAGGAGTGCGATGTCCTGACCTACTTCTGAAAATTCTTGTGAATTCATGAAAGTGGTAAATCTGCACTACTGCAAGGACATATACCATGGGTGCTCTTTTGTCACCTTCTTCAAGAATTGGGCCTCTATTTAGGTTTTATTTTTATTAAAATTCTATTCTGTTATTGGTGCCGCTGACAGAAAGTCATGTCAATAAGATAAATGGAAATGGTAATAAGATGTATGTGTAGTGATAGAAGAGAGTGGGAGTTGGTAATGACTAGAAGCATACCAAAGTGAGAAAAAGAGGAAGAGTTGAGACTTACCGTGGCATGTATCAGATCAGACGAGAACTCCCGTATCGTAAACAGGACACCGGAGAAACATGCTCCGGCTGTTCCTGTATTTAATTGGTGAATCTACAACTACAAAAAGAGGACTACGGTGAGTACATGGATGGAAGCATTAAGTCATTGTGGTGGCCATCTTAAAAGCTCATACACGAGCCTCGCAAGAATGTGGCCAATCTTATCGAGGACATTCAAAGCTTTCAAAGGCCTACTATAAAAGCAGCCATTGAATGTGGTTGTACGAGTGAGAATTATTAGGCACGGTACTTTAAAAACAGTATATGAAAAAATGCCTTTGTGATTCTCAAAAGGGAAATAAAAACCCTAAGGGGATGTTAATTTCCTCAGAGGTAAATGTGTCCTTAGAGAGAATAAGAAAATGTGAAAGTAAAAGACAGGAACCACCAAGAGAGACTGGTTAATAAATGCATATAACCCAAGGAGTAGGATTTTTAAAAAGTTGAAAGAAGGAAAGACCCGAGTAATAAACCCAAGTGGTGAATGTCCCTTTAGGAAGATTATAAGATGTGTTACATCAAAAAATAAATCAAAAGCGAAGAAAAACTGTTGTTAAATGATTGGCATCATACAACGTTCAAAGGAAATGGCAACACACATGTTCTTCCTTTGATTGTTGTCATGAAATGGAAAGTACAAGAGCAAATGCAACATAATAAAGATGTTATTCAGTAAGAAAGTTGTACAGTTCTCTGTCCACATTCAAGCCCCGGTTCACAGCTCACAGTCTGATCAGCCATTTTGCTTCTTGTCTGTACAATTGTACTGCCCTATTACCCCCTGTCATGTAATTTTTACCAGCTCTAGGAGATGACAGGAGATCTTAATGTCATCTGCATCAGCATGTTTTTGGTTGCAGTACACAGCCAAAGGATATCTGCTGTTGTTTTTGCCAATTGCGCGTAATGCTTCCGGTATTCTAATCCTGAGGCATCTGGTGATGCTATCCACGTAAATGAGGGAGCATTGACAAATGATGATATACACCCCTTACTTGGTGCCACGGTTGATAAAATCTCAAATCGAATAACAGACACTGTTGTGGAGCTAAAATTTTGTGGTATTATCCACAGTAAATGGACAGATATTGCAACCACCACATTAAAATAATCCTTTGGGTTTCAGGGCTAACCAGGTGGGGATGCTGTTGGTGGGATCGGGTGGTGAAAAAGCTGTGGCATACTTTGACACGAATGGTAGTGCCTCTTCAGAAAACAATCTTAGGTTTGTTCGAAATGACCGTCTTGAGACTAGACCCTACAGTCAAAATGTGCCAATGTCTGCTCAGAATATTGTAGATCTCAGCACTGATGCTATTGTATGGAGTGATGAGTGCCAAGGGGCGAGCAGACTTGAATTTATGTAGTGCAGTTAGTAAAGATGTACGTTTGGTGCCAAGGATACGTCTTTTGGCGTTGTTGATGATTGTGCTCTATAGACCTTGTTTGAAAATCTCTGTTCCAAAAGTTTAAGACCAGAACAGAACTTATCTTCCTTCGGATCATTTCCCCAAAGGGGATGGCCTCAATTTGGTGTTTGGGGTGGAAAATAATTGCATGCAGGATAGCATCGCAAGACGTGGGTTTCCTATACACGCATGAAGCAATATGTGAGTCATGTACATATATGGTAATGTCCATGAACTCAATAGAGATGGTACTGAAATGAGAGGTGAAGCTGAGATTGTAATCATTGTGGTTGAGGTAAGACACTAAGGGCTACATGCATTAAACTAAGGAATAGCGATTCCTTAATAGCGATCCTTAAGGAATCGCTATTAAGGAATCGCTATTCCTTATGCATGTAGGTTTCGCTAAAATATTTGCGATTCCTACATATTCCTTAATTGCGAATCGCAAATTGCAATTCGCAATTAAGCAATGCCTTCCCATTCATTCCTATGGGCCTAGTGGCCCATAGGAATGAATGAGACAACATACGCAATTAGCGATTACCAATAAGTAATCGCAAATTGCGCTTGCAATCGCAAGAGTGCAAGGGGCCAAAAGGCCGCCCTGATGCACCCCCAACAAAGTTAAGTATGCACATGAGGTGCACACATGCCCTAAGGGCATGTGTTTGCACCACATTGCACTTTGAAAAATGCATTTTTGTGCATTTTTCAAAGGAAGCGCAAAATACCATCAACTTTAAGTTGATGGTAATTTGTGATTCCAATTAACGAAAATGCAATTTGCTAATGCATAATGCATCGCAATTAGGGAATCGCAATTTGCGATTCCCTAACTGCATTTGCAAAATAGGTAATTGCAAACATTGCGATTACCTGTTTTGCGAATGCCTTTGGGCTTGATGCATCGCAAATAGCATTTAACCGTTCACAAACGGGCGATTCTGTGAATCGGCCCATTTGCGACCGTTGAAATGCTTGATGCATGTGCCCCAAAAGGATTATTTATGAGGCCCTCACACCACCCATACGTCACTTTTTGTGATGAAGCGGCGCCAGAAAAATGCACCATATTTACCAAGTGACGCATCTAGGTAGATGCATCACTCTGTAAACGACTGTGCTACATTGTACCTGCGACAGTTATATTGTATGCAGGGTGGGCGTTCCATCACAGAAAAGTTTGTAGAAGTGTTGCAGTGAAATCTATGAGATTTCACTGTGCCACTTCTATGGCTTCACTGCATCAAATCCTTACGCCTGTTTGAAGCAGGCGTAAGGGGTGATGCAGACCTTATCACATGGGGCTTGCCCCATGTAAAATGACTCATTGCTGGAGTTGCGTCTGTTTCCAGACACATTCCAGCAATGTGCCATTTTTACACCGACAGATACGTCGGCATTCCTGACATATCTGTCAATACTTGTGACATGGAGCGCCATACAGTAAATAAGGCGCATCTATGGTGTCGCAAGGAGGGCACAGCGTTTCACCCCAGCGATGCAACACTTTTCTTAAATGAGGAACATTGTTGTCTAGGACCATGTGAATCATGTTGACTAACATGTTGTGGTGATCATTAGTGTAGCTCTCCTATTACCCAAAAATGTTGTGTAACCTTCAGCCCCCCATCACTTCCTGACAATAACATGTTTTTTATTTTTTTTGCAAGCTAGTCACAAAAGGCATCTATGTGTTGGAGGACAAAGCCAAGACATTTTAGGGCTTTCACAGTGATAATTTAAGACCTTAAGAATGAGAAGCCTTCAACAATTTGGCTTCTGGGGTTATTATCAAGGGAGCTGATAAAGGAGGACATTTTGTTATGAGTAGAGGTAACTATATAGTAGAAATCAATAGACAACTCAACGTCACTAATGTCTATTACAAGATTTCTAGTAAATTGCTCCCTGCTTTTATCAAATTGGTTACCTCCTCCATTAAAAAATGGCATGATGATTGCCTTTTGACGGATTTAGAACACAGATTTCCCATACAGAAATTTCCAACAGCCCTATGCCTGCACATTCTACCCAAGGTACATAAGGTAGGAGCTTTCCCTCCCGTTCTCCATATCATTTCTGGCATTAACTAACCCACATACAAGTTATCTGACTTCATAGACCATTTCCTACTACTATATGAGACAAATCTGCCCTCCTATTTTCAAGATACGAGGGATCTGCTGAACAAACTGGTAGATGTTGAATTGACACCCAAAATGTAATTTGTTACCTTGGATGTAAACTCCATATACACATGTATTCCCAAAGACAAGGGCATCGAGGCTAAACAAAATGTTTTGGGTACTAGGAGAGCCACATTAATGGTACATACCAAGATGTTAGCATTATTCACCTGGTCCTAGACAACAATGAGGGAGTTTTACAAAAAAAGTCACGCAGCACAGCCCCCCGCGAGGCTGCACTGCGTTGTGCGACAGGGAGGGAGCCTGGGAGCGACATATCCTCAAAGATATGGCTCTCTCCTCCCCTTTCCATTGTGCCGGCGCTGATTTCAGCAGCTGTGCGCCATGCACACACCTTAGTGCTGTAGCGCTAGGGTGTGTGCATGAGTCCAGCATAGGTTTTGTACAGGAAGGGTACCCTTCCTGTACAAAATACTGTGCTAGACACGAGGGAAAGCTTTTCGCACTTTGTATGCGTGCTGCACATAGCAGCACGCATGCAACGTCGGAAAAGGAAGGAGAAATGAAAGCATTTCCCCTTCCTTGTGACTAGTTGAAAAGGGCGCAGTTTTCTCATGCTAAACCCAATCTCCTGTTTTTAGTAAATTGGGTTTAGCGTGAGAAACCTTGGGTGGTTGCATGGGAACGCCCATGCACCACCCTTGGTACGCCCCCATGGCGCAAAGTAACGCGAAGCAGTGCAATGCGCTGCTTCGCATTACTTTTACATTATTTGTTGGAAAGTAAATTACAAAAAATGGTTTAGCGTTACTTTTGTGACGCAAACACGGCGCATAAGCTTAGTAAATCTCCCCTAATTTGTTTTGGCATGATCAGCAATGGTATAGACAAGTACATGGAGTGGCCATGGGAGTCAAGTTTTCACTATCCTGCACTAATTGGTACATGGGCGATCTTAAGAAACAACATCTTTGGAAGTCAGGCCCCCTGCCCTAGTTAACAACGTCTTTTTCTAGGGCAGGTATATCGCCAACATATTTCTAATATGGATGGGTCTGGAGTTTACTTTTAATGACTTAGTGGCTCACCTCAACCACACTGCTCACAATCTCAGCTTCACCTCTCATTTCAGTACCGCCTCTATTGAGTTCCTGGATATTACCATATATGTACATGACTCACATATTGCCTCACGCCTGTATGGGAAACCCACATCTTGCAATGTGGTCCTGCATGCAACTAGTTCCCACCCCTAACACCAAATTGGGGAAAAGATCTGAGTACAATGCAACTGTAGTGAGGAAGGTAGGTTCTGTTCTAAACTCAAACTTTTGGAACAGTGATTTTTAAACAGGGGTTATACAGCACAATGCATCAACAATACCAAAAAACCTATCCCTGGCACCAAACTTTCATAATTACTAACTCCACTAAATAAATTGAAGACCACTCACCCCATGGCACTCATCACTCCATACCATAGAAACAGTGCCAAGATCTACAATATTCTGAGCAGACATTGGCACATTTTGACTGTAGACTCTAGTCTCAAGACGGGCATTTCGAACAAACCTAAGATCGTTTTCCATAGAGGCACCACCATTCGTGACAAAGTATGCCACAGCTTTTTACCACCAGAACCCACCAACAGCACCACCACCTGGTTACCCCCGATTCCCAAAGGATTTTTAAAATGTGGTGGTTGTAATATCTGTCCATTCGCAGTGGATAAGACCACAACATTTCGGTTCAACAACAGTGTCTGTTATTCCGTTAAAGATTTTAGCAATTGTGGCATCAAGCTTGTGGTGTATAAAGACATATGTCACTGCTCCCACATTTACGTGGGTAACACAATCAGAACTTTCTTACTGAATAACATCTTTGTTATGTTGTACCGCTGTATTTGCGCTTATACATTCCATTTCATGGCAACAGTCAAAGGAAGAACATGTTTGTTGGCCTTTCCTTTGAACGTTGTATGATGCCAATCATTTTACGACAGTTTTTCTTTGATTGCATTTTTTACAGTAACACATCTTATAATCTTCCTGAAGAGGACATTCAGCACTCGGGTTGATTACTCGGGTCCTTCCCTCTTTAAACTTTTTGTAAATTCCCACTCCTTGACATAAATGCATTTAATGACCAGTTTCTCTTGGTGGTTCCTGTCTTTTACTTTCAAATGTTCCTATTCTCTCTAATGATACATTTACCTCTGGGACAATTGATGTCCCCTTAGGGTTTTTTTTTCCCTTTTTAAGAAGTGCTAAGGCAATTTTTCAAGTACAGTTTTTTACAGTACAGTTTATAATGATTCCCTCTCATACAACTGCATTCAATGGCTGCTTTTATAGTACCCCTTTGAATGTTTTTTTTCAGTGGCCTCGATAACATTGGCCACATTCTTGCAGGGCTAGTGTATGAGCTTGTAAGTTGGCCACCACAATGGCTTGATGCTTCCATCCATCTACCCACCAGTCCTATTTTTGTGTATACTGATTCACCATTTAAATACAGGAACAGTCAGAGCTAGTGTTGCCAGATTGGGCTGTTTCCAGCACAAATGGCAACATTTTTCTCATTTGTGCGGTGAAACAAAACCAATTGGCGGGAGACTTATTTTTGGGCTGGATTAAACCCTGTGTGAGGATTTTTTTATGGGGAGGTAGGTAGGTCCCCTTTAATGATCCTGGTTGCCCTCCCACCCTACCCCAGGTCAGCCCCCACCCTCAGTTATGAGGCAGGGGCTCACACTCAATAATTATACAAGTAGTTACTTTAAGGCACGATGGAGCGTGTCCTACGCTACCTACTTGCATCATTATTGACGGCTTCACACACTGGTGTTTGCCTGCAGGGTCGTCAATATATCAGAGCGCGGACTTGTGAAAAGATCAGCTACGAATGATGGACATGAGGCTAAATTTATGAACAGTTCACTTAAGGAGTAGGCAGATGCTCAGTACCATAGCTGCCAAGCTTTTAGCATGGTTATGTGTGACGTTTTCATGTTTTATATTTTGTCTGTGTGAAATTTCAATATTTTATGTGTGCCATTTTGGGTAATATTTTGCTTTATTGTAAGTACAAAAACACTTATTTCTTTGTTGATAAATTGGAGAAATGAGATAGAAATAACGAGCTGCAATACGTAGCGTGGGCACAGAATGCAAGCCCTTGGGACCCAGTGTGCATGCAGTCTCAATGTTGAAGTATTCTTGGGATTTAAAAGTGTTTTTAGTCTCTGCTCTGAGACACAATACCACTTATATTTTCATTGCTGACGTGTCGAGCATGGGGACAGTTTACACTTATTTGCATGAAATAAAGTAGAAATTGAGCACCCATCTTTATCAAACTGATATCAAAATCTTTTTTTTCTTTTTTTTTTCGTTTTAATGAATTTAATGTATTTGCTTGCCATTAAAAACAACGTACATATTTGGCTGACTGCTTTACAAACGTTTCTGATTCTTTATTTTTTAAAGCGCAAAATTGCCTTTTTTTTATTTTTTATTTACATTTTTTATTGGGCAGAGCCTTAGGTTCAAGAAATACATCATATATTGAAAAACATTTTCACTGACATTAAAAACCAGCTATAAAAAGAAAAATGACAAGAAGCTAAAAAAGAAAGCAGCAAATGATGTTATCATTCATAGAACAAGTGCCAAATCTATCCAAAGGCACCTCAGTATTAAGGAAAACTACTAGTATGCTTTAGTTCCTTTTTCCTTTATAACTGTAACAATTTCTCATATCCTTAACCAAAGTGAAAAAAGCATTCTATAAAGTGCTAGAGATGCTAAAGAGCTAGTGCTTTTAAAGTGCAATAGAAAAAAGTGCTAATGCAAAAAAAAAAAGAAAAAAAAAAGGGTGCTACATTAGTTAACCAACTCAAGTATGATCTCTCTTTAAATTCTTCCAGTTCACTAAGAAACTTCCAATTTCTTTCGAATTTTTTGGTGGCCCCTACCCTCTTCGCATATGCTTCCTCAAATTTTCGGGTTCTTTTCATTTTATTGAACCATTTCAGATGGGAAGGTATTTCCCGGGATTTCCAATTCTGCAAAATTAGGGAACGGGCCACCATACACGAAATGAATAGGAAAGTCTTTTCGGGTTGGGATAATAACCTTTCGTCACTACAGATACCGAATAAGACAGCTTCGGCCTCAAACTAAATATTCTTACCGATTGCTTGCCCAATATCCGAAAAAACTTCCTCCCAAAAAAACCTAAGTCCTGGACATGTATAAAAAATATGGTGCCATCCGCCCTCACCATCTGTTTGGTAGCGAAAGCACCTATTTTCAGCACCAGGAAATCTTTTACTTAAGGCGGCTGGAGTTAAATAAGATAACCAACGCGATAGGAAGGCCATCCTTTTGAAATTTGCGGCATGCAAAGATTTACTTCCAAGAAGGCACATGGACTCCCACTCCTTAGTAGCCAGCCTACACCCAGTTTCACGAGTTATTTTGTCAAGATGGCTCTCTATCACGGAAGCCTGACCCTGTTTATGCAGCAACCTATACCAGTTACCCACCCCTTTAATGTTGGCCCCATACGGGGCTAGCATAAATTGATTAGGGGTGTCAAAGAAGCCACTGGTGTTTGTTAGGAAATGAACAACATTCAGATATTCAAGAAAAGTCGGCTTCCGATGGCCTTCCACCCTTACCATTATTTCTTCCCAGGAGATCGGCCTATTCTGGACTATAAAATGCCTTAACTCGGAGAATCCACAGCTTTCCCAAATACTTATATATGTCCTTTGCAACTGTAGGCCGAAACTTGTACATTCTCTTAATTTTAAAAACTGGAGACCAGACGAGCCCATCTTTTTAAAAAAAGACTGGAGTCTAAAAGATTAGTCCTTTAAAGTCTTATATCGTGTTTTCTTTGGAAGTTTGGAAGTTTTTAAAAACACTCGAGTTAGAGAACCGATTTCTTGGGTCATTTTATCTATAGAAAAGTTGTCACTGAAAAGATTAGATCATATCGAACCAGATAATAAGTCTAGGAAGGCAGCCTCATAATACATTCTCACATGGGGTAGTGCTAAGACTCCTTGTGTTATGGGTAATTGAACCACACTTAATTTGACCCTTGGAGCTTTCTTACCCCAAATGAATTCCCTGAGTTAAGTATCAATTTCAATAAAATAAGACTGATTTATTTTGATCGGGACATTGGAAAATAAAAAGATGAGCACCGGAAGTATAGACATTTTAATCATTGAAACTTTACCCACAATCGAAAGGGGGAGTAATGTCCATTGTTCTAACAGCTTCTTGATCTTACCCTACGTTTTTATATAGTTTCATTCAAATTCAAGCTGCTGATATTGATTAGATACGTATATCCCAAGATATCTTATAGGATCATTTTTTATAGCTTGGATCTTTAAACAAGATGGAAAAGAATTAAAATCAGTGTTAAGAGCTAGAACCTCAGTTTTATTGGCATTTATTTTATAGCCGCCTATTTGTTCAAACTCCGAAAATTCCCTCAGAGCTGTTTCGAGGTTCTTTCTATCAGGAATCAGATATAGAATAATATCGTCAGCAAAAAGTTTAACTTTAGCCATTCCGGGTATCGGGGGTTGAATAGCAGCATTATTTCGAATCCTTAAAACCAGAGGTTCTATAAAAAAAGTAAAAAGTAATGGCGAGAGGGGACAGCCCTGTCTGGTTCCGCGGTTTATTTTTATGGCTCCTGCACAGTTAGAGTTTATTATGATCTGGGCAATAGCCCCCTGGTAGATGTTACTTAGCATATTAACTACCTGTGCAGGAAACCCGAACCGACCTAAAGTGAGAAACAAAGTTTTCCAGTTCACCAGGTCGATGGCGTTTTCCGCATCCACCATTACAATACTAGCCGGAATGGAATTTATGTTAAAGTAATCCAGTGCCTGTATTAAAAACTGGGTATTAGCCGCCATCGATCTCCTGGCTATAAAGCCAGTTTAATCTATATGAATTATTTCTTGGGCGGCTGGTAAAAAACGTTCTGCCCATACCTTCATCAATATTTTATAGTCGGAATTTAACAGACTAATAGGCCTATATGAATTCACATCTTCCGGGTTTTTATCTTTTTTAACGAAAGAGACGATTATTGCTTCTTTAAAAGTGTCTGGGACTTTCCCACCCATTTTAACGAAGTTAAATAGGTTTTTCAACGGAGTAACAAGTTCTTTTAAAACTACTTTATAAAACTCAATAGGGAAGCCATCCTGCCCACAAGCTTTTGCCCCGGCTGTTGACTTAAGAGCTGTTGAAATCTCAATAGCTTGTACTTCCCTTTCCAATTCACCAATCCGGTTATCTGATAATTTAGGGAAACTCATATTTGTAAAATATTCCTGGATTTGCTCCTCCGTCACTAGATATTCAGGAGAGTATAGCTGGCGAAGATTATCCACAAAGATCTGTGAAATTTCGCTGTTGCTAACTATTTCTTGGCCAGTTTGAGGGTCCCGAATTTTAGTTATTATGGCTGATTCTAGTTTTTTCCTTGAGGAGTTTGCCAAAAATTTACCCATTCATTGGCTTTCCTCATAGACCCTCTGTTGGAATATACGTGAGTTGCAAACCTCTTCTAAAGTAAAAAAAGTCCCCCAATGCCATTCTTGCCTGCTCATATTGATTTGGAAGAAGCTGAAGCTGGAGAGCATATTCTTGATCCACTTCAGTTTGTAGTTGAGCTATCTTGGTACTCCGGGCACTGAACTGGACAGCCATGTAAGCTATGATCTGTCCACGGGCTGCTGCCTTCAAACCACCCCATACTGAAAAGGGGGCGGCCGTGCTCTCGTTAATCAGAAAGTATTCCAAAATCAATTTTCTGGATTTCTGAACCCAATCCTCATTTTGCAAGAGGAGACGATCCAGCTGCCACTTGGGACGTTCCCTACCTCTTCCCCCCGAGCACCAGTTCTATCCCGACGTAGGCATGATCTGAAAATGGATTACAGCCTATGGCGACATCTCGAATCTGAAGAGATCTAGAAGTAAGAAAATAATCTATTTGAGATGCCGTCCGAAATCGGTGCGAATAGCAAGTGTAAAATTCTTTGTCAAGATTAACTTCCCGCCAAGGGTCCACCAATTGATATTCTTGTATAATGGTTCCCAATATTTTGTTTGTATTAGGTTTTAATGGTCTTTTATTTTTATTTGAAGTATCTTTCCTTAAATCCTGTATATAGTTAAAATCCCCGCCAAATACCACCTGTCTGGGAGATCCTATCAAAAAATCATTAATTTGGGTCAGGGGTATAATATCATCCGTAACTGGACCGTAGTAATTCATAAAATTTAACGTTTTCCCCTGTAACTTAACTATTACCCATAGCCACCTCCCATGTACATCCCTGTAGATTTGTTTAAATTACCAAGGAAGTTTACTAGAAAAATAAATTGCTACCCCTCTAACAGCAGAACCCGCCGACGCAAAAAAAACTTTAGAATAAATCTAAGGTATAAAAAGATTTGGGGAATAAGATTTCAAGTGCGTCTCCTGTAAAAACAAACTTGGGGATTTAAGGAGGATAGCCATCTAATAAGAGCGCCATATTTCCTTCTATTTATTATCCCATTTGTATTGACTGATAGGATCTTACATTTACTGTTTTCCATATTTGATCCTTTTATATGCATTTCTTAGACTTTCAGAACTTTCTGCTTGTGCTCTTTTTCCTGCTGTAACACCCTTCCCAACCCGAAAAAAAGAAAAAACCCTCCCCTTGGAATGTGGAAAATCCCTTCAACCCACGCTCGCCACATTTCACCCCTCCCTTCTGACTTCCTGGGTCACATGGAATTGCACCTTGAGTGGACCCGCTGACCCCTGTACCCCCAGGAAAGGTTAGTATTTGCGTATAGCAGGAGTTATACGCAGAGTGTAGAGAAACTCCCCCTTCCTTCCTTTCCCCTTCCCTTTTCCCCCTTAACCAATACGGTTAATCTTGATGAAACCGATAGCAGTAATAACATCAAGTACTCTTAATTACAATTGGCAGTTATCCATCAAGAAGAAATTACATTTTCAGACCAGACCAGTTTATGTCTTTCAACTTATATCTTTAGGGAAGATACCCTAAATATTTGCCGTCGCTACTGTTGATTTTTCTACATATTCCAATAATTCCAATAATTCCAATAATTCAAGCGCTGGCCCCTGCTGAGATATCTTTTAGCAGAGCCTGGGCCTCTTCAATATCTGAGAACATAAAAAACTTTCCCTTGACTAAGGCTCTAAGTTTAGACTGCTGAGCAATCGATTCTTGCGCGCCATAAGCTTTAAACAGATGCAAGATTTTCACAAATTCTTTTCTCCTACGCGCAGCAGCAGCAGTCATATCAGAAAATATGCAACACTTATTAGTCTCGTTCACAGGAAACTGTGTCTGCTGGATTGCTCTTGTAAGGATTCTCTCTTTGATACGAAAATCAGCAAAATTCAGCAAAATAGTTCTTGGTATTGTGGAACTAGGGAAAGGCTGTGCGGGAACTCGGTGAGCTCTTGTGATGGTAAGATCACCCTCAAACTCAGGCAAAACACTCTGTTTAATAAATGAATTCACCCACTGTAGAGGTTGAGAGCCTTCTATTCCTTCAGGTACCCCAACAATTCAGAGGTTGGATCTACTAGAATGATTTTCAAGTTCCTCCACTTTGTTCTCTAAATAGTTTTTCTTTTTCGTCGCCTCTTTTGCCACTCCTATAGCCGTATTCATTTGTTCCTCCAACACGGAAATTCTAGCATCTGCCTCCTGTAATCTTATAGGGAAGCCAGTCATCACTTCCTCGATTTTTCCCAGTCTTAGATGAAGAGCAGCAATTTCCACTTGCTGCGCTTTTTTCATTTCACGTACCTCTTCCAAAATTAGATTCAACATGTCTCTAATATCTAACAGGTAGACCCCTGTAGTCTCGATATTCTGGCTAGAGTTGTTTAATGGGTCATCTGTGGCGATGCTCGAGTTTCCCATCTTAGGTTCTAACTGCGCTGCTGCGGCTTCTGACATAGCATGTCCTTGAGATCCGACTTGAGGCTGAGAATGAGATAATAGCTGGAGCTGGGGCTGGAGCTGTGCGGGCATCTTATTCCCAGAGATTTCAATTGTATTCTTTCTATCTGCTGACTCTACTGAGTCTTGTGAAGGATCTAACCTAGAGATCTTCTTCACTACTGCATTCAAGGAGGTTGATTACGTATGGCGCGTTACCAGAGTTTGTGTTTGAATTAACTCCAAATGCTGCTGCTGGACTCCTAAGGAATCTATTTCAGGATTTTGTTGTATTGCTACCTGATTCTCAAGAGCCTCTGATCCTGTCTCCAGCAACAAGGCATTAGGTGATTTTGTAACTAAGCAAAACCAAAGGAAATGATGGACGGAGTGTTGAACATTGCAAGCACTCACCCCCAGTCAACTGATCTGGGTTTAATCCACCACCGTTCTTTAGCCCACTCTGCCACCCCAGTTCAGACATGGCCATATGCAAATCAGTCTGACCCTGTGCCTCATGGGAACAGTCCAGCCCGAACTGCCAAGCCATGTCTTCCCTGGACCGGAAACAAGCTTCCTAGGACCGGTTTCTGGCATTTCAGCCGTCTTCAGCCAGGCTTGCTCAATCAAGCCTGGCTGGAGACGGCTGAAATGCCAGAAACCGGTCCTAGGAAGCTTGTTTCCGGTCCAGGGAAGACATGGCTTGGCAGTTCGGGCTGGACTGTTCCCATGAGGCACAGGGTCAGACTGATTTGCATATGGCCATGTCTGAACTGGGGTGGCAGAGTGGGCTAAAGAACGGTGGTGGATTAAACCCAGATCAGTTGACTGGGGGTGAGTGCTTGCAATGTTCAACACTCCGTCCATCATTTCCTTTGGTTTTGCTTTGTTCGCCATAAGGTGGCAGGGTATGCTCAGACGTGAGTCCCTTGCTCACTTTGCCACTGGATTCAAGCAAGCCTGGCTTAAGACGGCTGAAATGCCAGAAACCGGTCCTAGGAAGCTTGTTTCTGGTCCATGGAAGACATGGCTTGGCAGTTCGGGCTGGACTGTTCCCATGAGGCACAGGGTCAGACTGATTTGCATATGGCCATGTCTGAACTGGGGTGGCAGAGTGGGTTAAAGAACGGTGCTGGATTAAACCCAGATCAGTTGACTGGGGGTGAGTGCTTGCAATGTTCAACACTCCGTCCATCATTTCCTTTGGTTTTGCTTTGTTCGCCATAAGGTGGCAGGGTATGCTCAGACGTGAGTCCCTTGCTCACTTTGCCACTGGATTCAAGCAAGCCTGGCTGAAGATGGCTGAAGTGCCAGAAACCGGTCCTAGGAAGCTTGTTTCCCGTCCAGGGAAGACATGGCTTGGCAGTTCGGGCTGGACTGTTACCATGAGGCACAGGGTCAGACTGATTTGCATATGGCCATGCCTGAACTGGGGTGGCAGAGTGGGCTAAAGAACGGTGGTGGATTAAACCCAGATCAGTTGACTGGGGGTGAGTGCTTGCAATGTTCAACACCCCGTCCATCATTTCTTTTGGTTTTGCTTTGTTCGTCATAAGGTGGCAGGGTATGTTCAGACGTGAGTCCCTTGCTCACTTTGCCACTGGATTCAAGCAAGCCTGGCTGAAGACGGCTGAAATGCCAGAAACCGGTCCTAGGAAGCTTGTTTCCGGGCCAGGGAAGACATGGCTTGGCAGTTCGGGCTGGACTGTTCCCATGAGGCACAGGGTCAGACTGATTTGCATATGGCCATGTCTGAACTGGGTTGGCAGAGTGGGCTAAAGAACGGTGGTGGATTAAACCCAGATCAGTTGACTGGGGGTGAGTGCTTGCAATGTTCAACACCCCGTCCATCATTTCTTTTGGTTTTGCTTTGTTCGTCATAAGGTGGCAGGGTATGTTCAGACGTGAGTCCCTTGCTCACTTTGCCACTGGATTCAAGCAAGCCTGGCTGAAGACGGCTGAAATGCCAGAAACCGGTCCTAGGAAGCTTGTTTCCGGGCCAGGGAAGACATGGCTTGGCAGTTCGGGCTGGACTGTTCCCATGAGGCACAGGGTCAGACTGATTTGCATATGGCCATGTCTGAACTGGGTTGGCAGAGTGGGCTAAAGAACGGTGGTGGATTAAACCCAGATCAGTTGACTGGGGGTGAGTGCTTGCAATGTTCAACACTCCGTCCATCATTTCCTTTGGTTTTGCTTTGTTCGCCATAAGGTGGCAGGGTATGCTCAGACGTGAGTCCCTTGCTCACTTTGCCACTGGATTCAAGCAAGCCTGGCTGAAGACGGCTGAAATGACAGAAACCTGTCCTAGGAAGCTTGTTTCCGGTCCAGGGAAGACATGGCTTGGCAGTTCGGGCTGGACTGTTCCCATGAGGCACAGGGTCAGACCGATTTGCATATGGCCATGTCTGAACTGGGGTGGCAGAGTGGGCTAAAGAACGGTGATGGATTAAACCCAGATCAGTTGACTGGGGGTGAGTGCTTGCAATGTTCAACACTCCGTCCATCATTTCCTTTGGTTTTGCTTTGTTCGCCAGAAGTTGGCACGGTATGCTCAGACGTGAGTCCCTTGCTCACTTTGCCACTGGATTCAAGCAAGCCTGGCTGAAGACGGCTGAAATGCCAGAAACCGGTCCTAGGAAGCTTGTTTCCGGTCCAGGGAAGACATGGCTTGGCAGTTCGGGCTGGACTGTTCCCATGAGGCACAGGGTCAGACTGATTTTCATATGGCCATGTCTGAACTGGGGTGGCAGAGTGGGCTAAAGAACGGTGATGGATTAAACCCAGATCAGTTGACTGGGGGTGAGTGCTTGCAATGTCCAACACTCCGTCCATCATTTCCTTTGGTTTAGATTTTGTAAATAAGCCTGAGTTTGAGGTTGGTGAGGAGGGTTGGGGGTATGAAGGTTGTAGCGGCTGTGAGATGGCTCTCTTTACAAACAGTGAAAACTCTTTGATTTCTTTTACCTTTTTATTTGGGTCATCCAGCTGTAGACTAGTTGGTACAGCAGCGGCTTCCAACTGCTCTGATATGTCGTTTCATTGTTTTTTTGACTGGTCTGATGAATACAGGCCCCAGCTAGGCCCGCAAATACAAGGGTTCGCCCTCCTGTAACGAAAGCTAGAAGAAAGTTGGCACGGAAACTGCAAATACAAAGACAGAGTTTATTAACCCTTAAGGGTGGTCCTACAACCTACACAACACTCTTCAGTATTGCATAGAGTAGCACAAAGAACTTGCGTACACGGTCCCCTTATACACAACAGAGGGGCTCATAAGTGGGTGGATACAACATAGAGCAAAATTCATTACCATTTATGGACATTTTCGATACAGGATCAATATATGGGCGGAGTTAACAATTTCCTGAGCCCGCGAAAACATGGTCAAACAAGGACTAACTGATAACAGATGTGGTCAAGTCTGGGCATGCGCCAGACGGACAAAGGAGCTATTTATAGACTGTTACTAGGCAGATTACAAGAGCAACTAGCGAAAAGGTAGGACTCTTCTCGTGCAAAGCACGTGGAGACATGACAATACAAAATGGAGTCCGGACATTAGTCAACATAAGACAAGAAACACGTTTTAACTGTAGAGAATTCATGTCTTCAGTGAATGCTTAATCATATCGCTGTTTTAGTTTTCAACAGACGACCCTTTCAGCATTTACTGAAGACATTCGGCTTATTAGGATAATCATCATATATGGCAATTTTCATCATCTCTTCCACTTCCTTGTTTAAGTTTTTCTGATAGGCGACATTGGCAATAGCTTTCTTATCAGGAATACAAAATGACACACATAAAGAACAGAGTAAAGGACCACACTGAACACAGATGCAGCAGGAAAACAGAACTGCTACAATAATACAGAGACCAGTTAAAACTTTCCATCCCCATGTAGTGATCAATGCCCAAAGCCATCCAGAAAAGGTCCAAGTGCCATTTTCTGTATGAATCTCAGCTGCGATTTTATGCAATTTATTAATAGCGTTATAGACTGATGGCGTGTAGTCAGGAATAAATACACAACAACTACTTCCGATAATTCTACATGCTCCACCTCTGTCTGCTAACATAACATCTAATACCATACGATTCTGTAACGCAACAATTCTAGTGATTTGCAATTCTTCCGTAAGATTCCCAAGAGCAGCAGCAGCTTGATTCGTTACAGCCTCTACAACTCTCGTTAATCGTCGAACCTTCCTACTATTTAGGGCAGCTCCAACAAAGAAAAACAATCCTAAGTTAAAAGCAACATACTGCTGTAAGCTAGTGTCAGTTTGGTCAACATCATCAATAGATAGAGTACGTTTATATCTATTTACAGTTACATTATTCAATAACTTCAAGTCTTTATGATAGGATGCAGGTGCTAAGAATACAGGGGGTAATAAGAACGCTACATAACATACTCCGGACCAGCCGGCTGGTAAGCGATAATAACCTTTATTCCCACATACGAAGTACGTATTATGGGAAGCTAAGAAAGTACTATTATTTAATCCATCTATATTCAAAACAATAATACAATCACTAACACCAACAGGAATATGACCCACACTCTGGACACACAGGTCCGCTTGAGCTTGTGCCACTTGAATTACAAACTTCTCATTTCCGACAATGTCTCTAGTGTTCGTGAAGATGTAGGGGATTGATTCATTATCTGGTCGATATTCTTCCCACTCCCATATTGTCCCATTCGCTTGTGGATAGCCTTCTTTATCTTGATGACATTCCCTATTAAGTCTAAAAAGTAGTCGTCCCACTGTAGGTTTCCGTGTGGCAAAAAGCAAAGTGTACCATGCTCTACAAGAGCCATTATGAGAGAAAGGAAGAGGTATAAACGGCGTTCCTCCTTTCTTCTGATGAGCTGGCATCATACCACATATCCAACAGTTCGTAGCATTTGTAGCAACATGGGTATGATGCAACACCTGAATAAAAGTATTATTCAAATAAGACTGACGATGCTTCAATTCTTGATACGGAAGGGTGTAAAAGTAGTGCTCCTCAGGCACTGGAGTAGTCAAAACAAGCAACTCACGGGCAGGAGTCACATCCTCAACAAACCACGTGGTTATACCAACAACAGCTATAATGATAATGAAACTTGTCGCACAAAAAAATCTTCTTCTTCTCCATTTTGTAGTAAAAGTCAATATCTTCCTGAAACTAAAAGGTTGTCAGAACTCTACCCCTTAGGCAGCCGTTGATTTCTTCACCAGCGGGCCAAGACGGGTGTCACTACACTAATGCAGGGCTGATCCCCCCCCCTTGCCTCATTGGCTCTCCGTTTCACTAACCTAAGGGCCGTTCTGACAACGTGTCCTGATACCGAAAGGAATCACTTCCTCGGTCTGAGATGATATCTTCTTCCTCCAGGAATCGCTTGGTCCGGAAAGAGCTCCTCAGTGTCGTTCGGTTCCACAGCACGGCCTTTCTCTGCAGTCAGGATTTCTCGATGGTCGGTCAATACAGCAGGCTCCATGTGAGAAGTTGGCCTGGCATATTCTGTTCCTAGTTATAGGGACACCTTGCACCAGTCCAATTCGACTCTTATTGATGATAGGTTTAAGACAACCTTTAAAGAAAGCTATCCTAGTGGTAGCTGTGGAGAGCAGCCTTCAGGCTAAGTCTTGAAGGAGTGTTAAGCTTATTGTTTTACCATAATAACCTCTTGAATGACCAAATGAAAGAGTAGCCCACACAGGTATATATATAAAATATATGTATTTATTCTAAGTAGAATCCCACAGACACTTTATGTGACTAGTGGCAAAGTTACACTTCAAACAAGCATTTATAAACACAATAAACAGCACAGAAATCAATGGGCCCCAGGGGGGGACCAAACCATATACTAAAATAGTGGTATAAGAACCACGACAATTCTACAGGCAATGCCTAGGGCATTCAGGATCGCTTGCCCCTTCAGAATCCACCCACAGTTATGAGGAAGGGGACCCACGGGAGGCGTGTGCAGTGCGAGAAGCTGCTGTCGGGATCTCAATGTTAGCCTATGGAGAATGTCGCGGTTGAATATTTAAAGTTAAAGGACACTTCTAGCAGTAGTACAAAGTTAAGACTTGAGACTTAAGGCTTTGGAGAGCCCACCACCACGGGAGTACCGAAGTACCACTGTTACCTGCCCCAGGGAAGCCGGGTGCATAGGTCGATTCTGGTGTCGGGTCGCGGGCTGATTTTCAATGGAAAAGTAGTCCAAACTGCTGCTAGCTGAAAGCGTCGCTGAAGTCGTGAAGATTAAAGATGTAGGAAATGTAGAGAAGGACCTGAAAGCAGAGGGGACAGAGTCTGGGTCACGGCACAGTGACCAGGGAGCTCACAGGAAGGAGCTCGTGGATGTCGGGTGCTTCGGGTGAGGAAGGTACAGCTGGGCTCTGCAGTCACGGGCTCCGGGAGGCTTCAAGGAAGGCCAGCTTCTGGAGGGCGACTGTCCCACGTCGGATGAGGGTCGCTGCGGTGTTAGTGTCCCGATTGGATCCACTAAGCATTGGCAACCGCAACCCACGCAAGATGTACAAAGCAGCTGCTGGTGCAGACCCCCGAGGTCTGAGGGTGCTCTCCTTTGCAAGGAACGCAGAGCAGGCCTGGAGCAACCAGGGGAACTCTTGGAAAGGTAGATTGTCTTCCGTCAGGGCCCACAAGTCGAGAGACAAGGGACCGCGGAAGGCAGCAAAATGGAGTGCGTAAAAGGGCTCCCACGGGCCACCGGAGCAGACTAGGGAGCTGAGCTTTGGCACGGATGCTGCTTGAAGGTTGGCTCAGAAATGGGCCATAGCACAACTTCCCCACTGGTCGGGGTTGTGTGCTATGCAAGAGGTGGCCGGGGTCTCAGGGTATGCAGGGATCTCGGCACCCACGTGGTCCACGGTGCTCAGACTTGCTGGGCACACTCACAGGACTCTGGGATGCACTGGAGACCCACCTCAAGGTTGATGGAAGGCGTCGAAGTTCATGAGAGCAGCGAAGTTCCAACCGGGTATCTTGCAGTCTTTTAGGTGCCTGCCAAGCAGGGGGATAACTCCTTTATCCCAAGGGAGATTTCTTCAGTCAGCTGGGCAGCAGCTCGTCGAAGGTTAGTTCTGTTAAGTTCTGGACGAATCTGAGGCTCTGGGGCCATGTTATTCACTTATATCCCCAAGATTAGGGGATGGTCCCAAATGGAGCCTGCCAATCAGAGTAGAGGCGGGAAAGGGTGGCTACACCCACTCCCCTTTGTGTGTTTCCCGCCTGGGCGAGGGGCAGGATGCCCCTGAACCGGTTCCAGGCGGCGTATGCAGAATTGGGGCTCTGCAGCTGCCTACATGCAACTCTGAATGGACATTTGGTGCACCCACCCTGTTCCAATCCACATATCCTGTCTGGGGAGGTGCTGGCACCTCCCTGCCACAGGAGCCCTATTGTCCAGATGGTGAGGCTGGAGTTTTCCCCAGCAACAGCCAGCCAGAGTCGTGTAGGTGGCGGACAGTAGCCATTTTGTGGTACATGTGCACTTTTAAATTGGTGTCTAAATTCTACCGCTTTTCCCA
The DNA here is from genome assembly GCF_964204655.1 of Triturus cristatus. Lineage (NCBI taxonomy): Eukaryota > Metazoa > Chordata > Amphibia > Caudata > Salamandridae > Triturus > Triturus cristatus. The sequence continues at coordinate 174,084,105 of NC_140586.1, read as the reverse complement.
TATCACCCTCCTAGCAAGGGGGAATCGTACCCTCATGCCCATGGCTGGACTGGGGGTATGATTCCTTCATGTTTGACACCAAACACGATATGGTTCTGTGTAGCCATTCCCAAGTTACAGCGATGACGTGATAACTTATAATGCGGTTAAGAGTATATGGTATGGCTACACTACAAACAACCCAGTAACGATTTTACGAAGGTTGCAGAGAGGTCCTACTCACGTAGGGGTCCCCCCTCACACATACCTCAGCACCCAGCCCTGTAGGATTACCAGGGCCTGCCATAGGGGTGACCTATGAGAGTAGATGTGTTGTAAGGGTGTGGGATATAGGGTACCTACATCCCTGTAAGGGGTGCTAGCACCACCTTACCCAGACTACAGTAGTGGTCTGGTGGTGTTAGTTTGTGTGGCTGTCCCAGGGTGGCACAATAAGTGCTGCAGCCCTGGTAGGCCTACTGGGGGACCCATGCCCTGGGTACCTAGGGTACCATCTACAAGGGACTGGTAGGGTATGCCCAGCATCCAATTGGTTGGTACCTAGGGTACTCACATTGTTTAACAGAGGAAGCAGATAGGCTGGGGTCCTGGATAGCAGGATCCCAGCCAGACTAGTCAAAAACCACTTAAATACCAGGCAAAAAGTTGGGGGCAACCATTAGTCAGATTCCACTCTCCTACATAACCCCCCCCCCCAAACGAAAGGAGATAAGGCTAACCTTGTCCAGATAAGCCTTTATTTCCTGAGTGGACATATAAGGAAGAACCTGTACTAACATGGTTGCTCCCTGTGTCATGGTCCACTTGGGAAATCCTACCCCAAGGGGTTCTAGAGTTTCTCCAAAGTCTAGGGAAATTACCTGTATTGGTTTTTGGGTCAGAGGTGGGCTGGTGGGGTGTCTGAGTCTGGAAGTGAGGCCCTACTTGGGTTGGTCTCAACCTCCTCAGATCACTGGCCACTATGGAAGCCTTTCTGCCCATGACTGTGTCATATCTGGCCCTAAGGGTCAACCTCTGGCTGCCTACAGCTGGGGGTTGGATCCCTTTGGCTGGAATAGTGGAGGGTCCTGGAAGGTTTGGGGCAACTAGGCCCCAGGTTTCCCTGTTCCCAACAACATCCATTTGAGGGGTGCCTATACCTAAGGGTAAGGGGGATCCCTCAGTTTGTAGAGGAATTTTCACCTGGCTGAAACTACTCTGCTGGGTGTCCCTAATCTGTTGATGAGGGGGTTCCTCTGGACAGGGGCCCAGTAAGGGTCCACTGACCTCCCTGACCTCTGCAGCCCTGGGCTGACTGAGGCAGGGTAGAGAGGGGCAGGATACCTGCTCCAGACTGTGTACCACTTTGGAAGGGTCCCCTGCCATCAGAGAGGTGGGCAGGCCAGGCCTGTCCACTTCTGGGGCAGTTACCTCACAAGGGGCAGGGTCAGTTCCCTGAGAAACTTGACCCTTACCTGTAGTCTGGTGGGGGGAGGACTGTTCCTCTTCCCCTATGCTCTCTGTTTGGGTAGAGTGATCCATAGTTTCAGGCTTCACTCTCTCTATTTTCTCCTGGGGTGGAGGTGAGGCCCTCAGGGTCTCATCCACTCTCTCAGGGATTCCTACCATTTTCAAATGGGCCTTGTGGTCAACCTCAGCCCAGGCTGACATTTCCAGATCATTCCCCAGCAGACAATCTACAGGCAAGTTTGGGGACACTGCCACCCTCTTTGGGCCAGTGACCCCTCCCCAGCTGAGATTTACTACTGCCATGGGATGGTCTGTCCTGATTCCATCTATATTGGTCACCTGGTAGCTAAATCCAGGTAAAAGCTGTTCTAGGGGCACTAGCCTCTTGGTCACCATGGTGACACTGGCCCCTGTGTCCTTATAGGCCACAGCCTTTTGACCATTGATCATGGGTTCTTGTCTGTACCTGCCCAAGATATTGGGGCTCATGGTAAAGTTGGCAAACCCCATGCCACCATCACAGTCTTATTCACACACTGAGCAACTGCACAGCGTTGTAATCCTGACTTTCCTTCTACAAACCAAATCTGTCTTAACATATAATGCCTAGCAGTTTGCATGATATGACTCCTACACATTGTAGCCCTCATTGCACACATGCATAGTAGTCCTCTAATTAACAATTGTCATTTAAATAACCAGTGCTCTGTGCACTCTCTTGAGAGGGCAAAGATTGGATGTCCATTTGCGGGCACAGTGAGAAAGTAGTATTGCCTATGCCTCAGGACTCTCAATCAGGCCCATCAAAATGTCTACTCGCAGTCTGAACTCCCCACGACCTGAAGGTGACTCATTTCACGATTTGTTCTATATCAGTATATTTTGTGAAAATGAAACTGGAGAAACATCTGGAAAAAGGAAATACTCTTACCGCACACTGCATGACATAAAGCACATGAAATGTCAACGTGGACTGCTTTGCTGACATGGCTTACCTTAGAGGTTTTACAGTCATTGTTGAAAAATTAGAGTTAAGAGCATCAAAAATGAAAGCCCTGGGTGGCTGATAGGTCTAAAGGAGCCTCATGAGATGGCCCAGACCAATGGTGGTACGGTAGTAGGACAGCGATAATGATGAAGGGGAATGAAGTGGGATGGCACAAGAAAAGTGATGACAGTGTCAGCAGAGTTGAGGGAGTGTCAATGTTAAGGGGGTCACTGAAGGTTCTGTGAAAACAGGTCATTTTCTTTTCTGCTCCAACAGCCTTGTGTTCATTTGTCCCCCAAACAAACCCATCTGCTGCTTGCTAAGACTAGCAGTTTTAGTCTAGCGATTGCTGCAACACAATGAAAACAACAATGTCCTCTATAACATTTAGTGCCAGAGTAAGTGGTCACAATGAAGGTCTTTGGAACAGAGGGCAGGGAATTGGTCAGAGTAAGTGACTGTCTCTTTTCCAGTCTCTTTAATACATTTTCACTGAAAAGGTGTGAAACTCTAATCTTACTGCACAGTGGCAGCTCCTCCGCTAAGGTGGAGGAGCTTCACCCCCCTTCTTTGCAGCAGTGAAAGAAAGGAAAAATAAAATTATAATAACTTGAGGTTCATTTAATTTGTTCCTGCTGTGGAAGCATAGGGGCAAGCACGGCTGCTCTGCCCACAGAGCAGGGCAGGGGAGGAGTAGTAGGCACACTGAAGTGCGAATTACTTTGGCTGGCCGTCTCGGACCACCATACAGTCATGCGCACTTAGCATGATCTCCACCCGGGCTCCATTCCAGCCTGGGTGGAGAACATGCCCAGGCTGCCATTCCCCGTCTGAGCGCCAAACTACGGCACTCAGACCAATTGCAATGCTGGATTGTAGCATTGTGATTGGCTCAGGGGAGCCTGGCAGCTTTCTGTTAGGCGGGCATGGGGGAGAGACTACGTGGGAGAAAGAGGCAAAGAGGTAACTGTCTTTTTCTTTTTGACATCCCCTTTCCCCCTCGCCCCCGCCCCCCACCCCAGATCCGTACCGACCACCACTGTTACTGCAGCAACCGCCAGTTTTCACACTGTTGCTTCACATTTACATCTAATTGTTTTGCATGTAGACTGCTTTTCAAATGTGTCTGCTGTGATGTTTACTTTTATTGTTGTTCCTTTCTGTCATTGTAAAGGAGCTTGTTTTCTTTTGAATATCTTCAGGCAAGTAAATAGAATTTAAGCCGTGCCAAACAAGTTGTGTTGCAATTACTTTGATACAAGGAGAAGTTTCTTAATATGTATATCAAGGTGTGGTGTAACTTCTGCATAACCGCTTCAGTATTCATTTTGGAGCCACATTGATGAAATAGCATTGATGTTCCCATTTATAGACGAATCTATCTTGTAGAGCTAATTAATAAATTCCAGGTCCGGGTTTGGATCTGTGGTGACAGAACTGCAAGTTGAAAAGTCACAATGGGGGCCGATCTTGAAAATGAGTAGTTATTAACACAAATGTCCAGTTAAGCTCCTCCCACTATCTGTATATCTTTTACAATATAGATGTATCCTTAAAATATTTTCTGAGATAATATTTGCAAAATTTAAGAGTTATGACCTTGGGCTGGTTTTTGGGCTGTCACTGATCTACGTTGGGCTAATTTTGCCTTATATTTGAGTGACTTTGGGCTTGAGACAGGTCTCAAAATCTGGCATCACTCTCCGGAGCATTTTTCTCTGACATTCTGTTTACGATAAGGGAGTTCTAGTCTGATCGGATACATGCCACGGTAAGTCTCAAATCTCCCTCTTTCTCTCATATTCATATGCTTCTAGCCAGTACCGACTCCCGCTCTGTTCTGTCACTACACATACCACCTTTTGCCATTTACATTTATCGTATTGCCATGACTTTGTCTTTCTGTCAGCGGCACCAGTCAACCACTTTTGCTTCATTACAGTGCAATTTGTGGTGCATAGGCTTTATTTCATGCCATGGTCACATCTCAGGACTGACCATCGCTGGGCCTGACATTATTAGTTTTATTAGTATTTTTCCCCATTCCTGGTAGGTATTGCGGCTTTTGTACTGGGCGTGTCATACATTGCATGACAGCGTCTTTATAACACCATCGTCTCCACCTAGTACCGAATATTTTTCTCCAGCCTAGTGCCATTTCTGCTATGTTAGCCCCTCTTTTTTGACCCTCTGACATTCTTATGTCGGTAGAGGCTAGATACTATTGGGATCATTCAGACTGACCATTTCCTGTACTTCGGTGCAGAATTTCTATGTAAATCATTTCGATTTGCTGTTCATACTAAACTCCTCCAATGTTCAGTTTAAACCTCCTTTTTAATCTTGCATTGAATGTAACATTCCCATCATCATAAATCACTATGCATTATCTCCACACATGTTCTCGCTGTTTCTGTGCTGTTTTTTCAGCACAACATACTCATACCTACCATTGGGTCTTTCACGTAGGTTTATCTTGAACACATGCCCAGCTCTTTTTACTCGATCCTCCAATTAACTAGGTAGCCTAAACACTACACAGCCCTTTCCTTGGATCTGTTTTAGGGAGACTTTTTTAAATCCGTTTTTGGAATAGCCATGTACAGGACCTTAACCCCCTTGCCTTTGTACAACTCACAAATCATGTTTTTTGCATGGTTTGATATTACTTTTCTTCCCCTGTCTCTTCTCCAGACTGATGGCAATCCATGATGTCTGATAGAATTTTTAGTACAACTCTACTCTTGCGCTTCTTCAGGTTCTCTATCCCCATTAGGAATCACGCCTGGTTATCATTACAGTTTTTTTTTCAGAGACCACCCCTTGTCTAGAGGGGGTCCAACAGTTATTGAGAATCCAGTTTCCAAGTGTGATATTACTACACCATTGGACTGTGGAAATGTGGATTTTCCTGATCAGTTATGTCCCCTATCTTGGACCCCAACGGTTCTATATGCATGTTACAAGTACATGTATGTTCCCTCCAGTTCCAGTTTCTAAGACGCAAACATATGTGTGTCTACCGTCGACATGTTCTCTGTCAGATCCGCCATTGATGGGCTGGATATTCGATTCCTAGGTATGAAAGGCCACCGACTTTATATGGCTAAGTTACTCCATTTTTACAGTTCAGGCAAGTAGGCCCGATTCTGTCCTCAAAGCCTTTCCCTGCTCTCTGTCTTTGACAGCTTCAGCTTGAGCTCGCATCTGTATCCATGAACTTTGTCCTACTCCCTGTGCAGCTAACAATGTCTGCCTCGGCCAGTTTTCGCATGCCTGCCAAGAAGCTGTATTTCACCTTCGAATTATCTATTTTGCCCTTCAGCCGATGCATTCCTGTCAAGTGATTTAGGTAAACATTTCCTTTAGCTCACAAGCAAGGACTCAGCCTTTCCGTCCTCCTGCAAGTGATTCATAGTCCTGCTGCCATGGAAAGTTTTCTGCCCCTCGCATCTCATATAGACACTTAGACGCTTGTACACGCACACACAGTTAGTATAGAATAGATTCTGTCCGAGAGTCCTTCCTTGTGGATAACATAGTTCTCCAAACATAGGATGGTAGATATGATTTGGGATTAGGTTGACTTGACCCCCCAGACTTCTCGTCTCCACATGTAGAGCTAAATGTCAAGTCCCCTTCACCCCCTAGTTGCACGTCAATTACACGTCATGCTGCTGCGCGCGCATCTATGCCAAGTATTATCTTATAGATCCACCTATGTCTGATAATGCAAACCAATCATGTTTCTTTTATTCCTTGTTACGCCTAGTTTCGATTATGTCACTGTCACGTCATTTTTCTTTTCAAATGTTACGCCTTTTACATTCGTTTCATTGTAATGCAATTATTATAAAAATACATGTCTGTCAATGAATTATTGTACTTCACTTCCTGAACCCTCGTGGTGACGGAACCTGAAGGCCGCGACTCGAGTCGGCCATTTTGAATGGAATAAAGCCCATTTAGAAAACCTCTTATACCACGGATTCTGCCTCTTGTTATTTTGAGCTATTTTACTTTATTTAAGATCCCGTATGAAATTCAGTCCGGTATATTTTATTTACCACAGAATGGCGCCCGAACAGGGACACTTTCTCATCTCACGCGCCGGCGGTGCGTTGCAGGCCCGGTCTCCTGCCACAGCTGGACGGACCATAAACGCGTACCAGCAGGATTTCCTGTAAGCTCCCTCCGGTCAAGCGGGGGCGACTGAGGCTGCGATCAACCCAGACGAGGCGGTGAGAAGTGCGAAGTATCCCGACCAGAGCCTAGCTGAGAGAGCAAGATCCGAGGTATACAGAGGCCCACCAGGTTTTCCGAAATCCCGATGTCCAGAGGGTCCGCTGTCCGCAGTCATCGAGTCCTGTCCATTCTCTGAGGCCTTCCGTTTCAAGGAGCTACTCGGTGAGTACCATCGCCGGGGAGGCGTGTTGACGCGCACATAGGTTGTGCCGGTCAAGACGGATTTGGGTACACAAATCCGGTCTGCACTGTTTAGCAGTGTATATGTACTGTTTAGCAGTATATCAAGTATTCCGAAGTATTCAGTTATTGTCAAGAATTCAGCGTGGTGATTAGTTAGGCAGACTGTCATCATTGTCGATCATTGTTAAAATGTTTAATGTTTAATGTTTAAAGTATTCAGAAATGTCTTGCATATTGTGGTATGAATGACTGTTCATTGTTCACTGTTCATTTATTGTGTTTTTCGTATTAAGAAAATTCAAGAGTAAGTATCCGATCAGCTGTAAATATGCCGCTCTTCTCGAAGTTAAGACAGATTACTACCAGAAAAGGGGTGCTTGAAGAAGCAGTTCCTATTCCTCCTAGGGACACTCCAGGGCATTTTATGTACCATAAACATGGCTTAGATGCCATATTATTTCTTGATCTATGGGTAGATTATACCAAGGGATTACCGGAAAGTCAAAGGTGGCCCGTAGCGGGAACCTGGGATGCAGAGTGCATCATGAAAGTGGAGGAAGAGTTATGGAAAAGAAAGGTCAGACAGTCACAGAAAGACGCTGTTGAGTTATGGCGTAAAGAATCTCATAGACGAACAGAAAAAGCACGTAGACAAGAAGAGAGGAGTAAAGAAAGTTCAAATAAAGTTCAAGAAAATCTATTAATTGAGGAAGGTATCCGAGTGAGATCAGAACAAGTAAATAGACAAAGAAATGCTCTTATGAATGGTATGTATCCCCTACTAGCCGAAGGATTACCTAAGGCTGCTCCAGAGATACCAAAAGACTTGCCACCCCCATTATTTCCAATTAAGGTACATCCAAAGGGGCTTCCCAGAACCGCAGAAGATGTTTTTCTTTCCTCATATCTAGATGACGCAGCTCCCGAGTATGCTAACGCCACACCACATAGACCGTCTGGCGGAGGGGTTGAACGTCAGGATCAGGTATCTGTCCCCGTGCAACAGCAAGTTCCGACACAAGCGTCGGCAAGCACATCTGTTTCCGCATCTGTCTCCGCAGTCGACTCTACAGGGGTATCGACACCCATAGTTGCTGTGTCACGTTCAACGAACCCATTCACACCCGACGCCCCAGATAGGGCCACGGGAGGTGCTAGCAGTACTTTTACACCACCTAGAATAAATAAACTTGTCTTTCAAGAGTCAGCACATTCACGTACACCTAAATTCGTAAGTGAACGTACGCTTAAGGAACTCCTTGTAAATTGTAGATATGACCCGGTGGTTGGTAAAGAGGACGAAATGGTCCTGGCATCATTACGTATCAGGCGAGCCGCAGAGTATTTAGCGAGGTTACCAGGGATGACTACGCATCTAGACAACATATATCATTTTGTTCAAACAGGACGAGATCCAGGATGTATTAACAGAGCTATGGAATTCCAGAAAGTAGAGATACAGGGGGAACTGTTACGTTTCCTCATAAACTGTATGATCAGAAATCAAGATCGTCCGGGGGTAGACCCGAATGCAATGCTTATTCTTACAAGATGGAGTCAGAATATATCAGAAGGGAGACACGATAAGCAAAATTGTATAATAGCCATGTGCCGAAAAATCCGTAAAGAAATAGAGCGTATTCATGAAGAAAGATTGGGAACAGACGAGTTTGAGCAAGATGAAGTGTCCGAATCAGGGAATTCCGCAAGACAGTCAGAGACCATAGCCTATGTAGGCAGAGGAAGATCCTGTGATAATGCTAGATGTTTTCCTGATCCAATACATTCTGTATGTCCAAATAATAGCAGAACGTATCCGACGCCTGTAATAAATCTGAAGTCTCCTGAACATTCGTTTCAAGCCGCAGACAAGATACTACGAGAACGAAGGGGTTACCACCTCCTCGATTCCATGGATGAGCAAGAATTAGCCAGATCAGCCGTTCACTGGATTGACAGTCCTGAAAAATACGGTGATGAGACCGTAGCACACACGTTTCTCAATCTCAGTACAGATGAACAACGCTTAGCTGGAATCTATATGATTCAGCAACTCCTCATATTATATAAGTGCCAACATGCTGACCCTGGTCCTTTACCTGATATATTAACGGAACTACTCACAAACAGATGGAGAGGTTCTAGTAACAAGCTAATTAAAGAGATATTAGTGTCACGTAAACAGTATGTCCTTTTTGTAAATCCAGATTCTCTCTCCCTGCCCCGCAGAGAAAGAGCACCGTACTATATGGATAGACAAAATCCGTTACGAGAAGTGCACCCAATAAAAGGCGAAGACAATGAGTTTCACCGTGTATTTGTTTACACACCCATATCAAAAATGGAATTATTAGAAATGAAGAAAGTAGTACCTAGTCATGACAAAGACCCAGCGGGTTTCCACCGAGAAATTAAAGACATGTTACTGATGGGAGAGTACACCTTTCCTGATATTATGACGATATTAAAGGTGCTTTTGCCTGCTGGCATTTATGAAAAACTGAAAGAAAAAGAGTGGGAAGTAGGAGACCAAAAGATAGACTGGACAGCATTAGCAGAGGAAGAAAGGAGCCGAACTGCAGGTTCGGGGCTCGGGGATAAAGTTAAACTGTTACCAGGTTTACTAGTACAGGTACTGCCACGTTTATTAACTACAAAAAAGGAAGATTGGGGTGCAATCACAGCCTGCAAACAAAAGCAAGATGAAGACACAAGCGATTATTATGCTCGATTTGAAAAATGTTTTGGTATAAATAGTGGTATAAAAGCAAGTAGTGACTCATATCCACATTTATTTGTGACAAAATTGGTGGAAAATGCATTGCCTCCAGTGAAGAATAGAATATTGAAATTCGAGAGTACCTGGCAAAGTAACACTCCGTCGCAAATGCTACAAATGTTACAGTATCATCACAATAGAATTAGGGATGAACAAGAACACGAGCATAGACGCATGAAGGATACAAAAATGAAAATGCTAGTTTCTCAGACAGTACCAGCAGATGGTCACAAAAAGGGTGTGACACATTCTGGTGATTCTGCAGTTCCTGTAAAAGGAACCTGCAATTACTGTAAACAACTAGGCCATTATGTACACGATTGTCCAGTCCTGAAACGTAATATAGCTACGGGTATTGCAAAAGAGAGACCACGATTAGTTAGACAAGATCAGAATGAACAAGGAGCTATGCAGCATGGACAGTCCATGCCAGTTCAGCAACAGTCCATGCCAGCCTCACAGCAACCCATACAGTTTGTGCCAGCTGCACCACCGTTGCCTGCTACTGCCACACAAACCACAACACGACAAATGTATCAGACTGCACAGTATGAATACCCTGAATATCAGCGCTACGCATGAACCAGCCTAGAGAGGGAAGTCGACTTACCGCTTATCGAGATTCCTGTAGATCAAGAAGGACCTTATGTACATAGTGAATTATTAGGTCAAGATAGAAAATTCTTACTCGATACAGGGGCAAGTCGAACAACTATAAAACGTAGTGAAGTTCCAGGGGCACCCCTCTCAGGCTCTCAAAATGTTTCCCTTGGTTTTTCAGGAAAACCTATTGTTAATGAAGTATCACAGCCTCTACCACTTACGATAGGACCTTTGACACGAACTACAGATTTATTGCTTACTAAATCATGCCCAGAAAATCTGTTAGGAATTAAAACTCTGAAAGCACTAGGAGCCATAATATGTTGTTCTCCGGAAGGAGTAAGGTTGTTTTTGCGTGATTTTAAAGGTCACTATGTGTCTAGAGACATGGATCCCCGACTACAGACTTTACCAGTACATCTATGGGCACAAGGCCCTACGGATGTTGGCTGCATGAACATTACACCCTATCGAGTTACATTGAAAGCAGGAGTGGTACTACCACGAATGCGACAATACAAGTTACCGCATGATGCTGTAGTGGCTTTGCTGAAAATCATTGATGAGCTGATTGCCCAGGGAGTAGTTATAGAAACAGACTCCAATATATGTAATTCACCGATAATTCCGATTCTTAAACGAACTGACCCTACTGCCCCACCAGTATACCGATTGGTTATTGATTTGCGTGAACTAAACAAGTGTATTGTACCACAATTCCCTGTGGTCCCTGATATATCATCATTGTTGACAGCAATTGATTCCGAAGCAACATTCTTTACTGTAATCGATCTCAAGAATGCCTTTTTCAGCGTCCCAATAGATCCGGAAAGCCAATACTTGTTCGGATTCAGTTTAAATGGGCGCAGCTTTAAATTCTCACGCGCTCCCCAAGGATTTACAGAAAGCCCCAGCATCTACAGCCAAGCACTGAAACGAGAACTTGACAGTATCCACATGCCAGTCAATACTGCACTGCTTCAATATGTCGATGATCTGCTGATCACCGCAAGAAGCGAGCCAGAATGTGAAAAGGCTTCTCTGACAGTTTTACATTTCCTAGCCGACAAGGGGCACAAGGTGTCCCCTTCTAAGCTGCAATTCTGTGTTCAGCGAGTTATTTATCTTGGTCACTCGCTGTCCAAGGAGGGAAGGCAGCTTACACCAGATCGCATTCAGTTAATTGCTAACATGTCAATACCCCAGACACAGAAGGAGGTGCGGGCTTTCATAGGCCTCACTTCATATTGTAGGCAGTGGATCCCTCAGTACGCATTTCTAGCAAAACCACTCATTCAGTTAACCACACAGGAGGCAGCCACATCGACTGTTCTCCCTTGGACTCAGGAACATACACAAGCTTTTGAAAGCTTAAAGAAAGCTTTATGTCAAGCACCTGTTTTAGCAACGCCATGTTATAGCAAACATTTTACACTTTTTGTTACAGAACGCGAAGGTACTGCCTTGTCAGTACTCACTCAGGATCAAGCAGGATCACGCAAGCCATGTGCTTATTTTTCCAGTACATTAGATCCCGTAGCTCAGGCTTTGCCTGCATGCCTGAAATCAGTGGCAGCGACAGCTTTAGCAATCAGACAAAGCGATGCCATAGTATTAGGACACCCATTGACAGTACAAGTACCACATGCAGTAGAGGTTCTTGTGAACCGAACACAAACACAACACTTGACCATAGCAAGACTTACCGGTTATGAACTGACATTGTTTCAACCACACATAGAGATCCGACGGTGTAATACATTGAATCCTGCTACACTATTACCTGTAATTGGAACAGACCCACTAGCTCATGATTGTGTTGAAATCATTGAAATAAAGACGAAACCTAGACAAGACTTGACAGACGTTCCATTGTTAGATCCAGACCTGACGTTGTATGTAGACGGATCGTGCATGAGAACAAGTACAGGAGATTTAGTGGCCGCGTATGCAGTCACAACAGACACTGAAGTTATTGAAACAAATTGTATAGATACTTTGTCAGCCCAAGCAGCAGAACTTATTGCTCTAACACAAGCCTGTATTCAAGCCACAAATAAGAAAGTTAATGTATACACTGACTCACGTTATGCATTCGGAGTTGTACACGACTTCGGCGTGCTGTGGCGAGAGAGAGGTTATTTAACGTCCCATGGTGCCCACATTCAGCACGGACCCCTCATTCATGCTTTGTTAGACGCAATACATCTACCCACTGCTATATCGATTATGAAATGTAAAGCACACACGAAGGTTACTGATACCATTTCTCAAGGCAATGATTTAGCTGACAAAACAGCTAAACAGACTGCTCAGAATCGCACATTAGACATGACAAAGCCAATAGTTCAGACACCAACACAGTGTATGACAATTAAGGACCCCGCACTTGACGTGATTGACATACAGACACATGCCACAGCAGAAGAAATAAAGAAGTGGACTGAACTAGGAGGGATCCAGACAGATCAAGGATGGATGACGAAGGAGAAATCTGTATGGTTTCTCCCTGATTCCATGGTTCAAGCCATTATAGCTACAGTTCACAGTCCAGCACATTTAGGAGAGAAGGCTATGCTAGACAGCATTCAACACATTTGGTTCAATAAACATTTACGAGCAGCAGCTAAACAAAAAGTTCGTACCTGTATGATATGTTGTCAGTTTAACCCAGGAAAGAGTGTTCCCGTAGAGCAGGGTGGATTTCAGCCTCCTGACCATCCTTTTGAAGTCCTCCAGATGGATTATATTCAGATGGAACGTTGTCGAGGATTCAAATATGTTCTCGTAGTTGTCTGCGCTCTCTCCCGTTGGACAGAGGCGTATCCCGTATCAGATTACACTGCCTCGACTACTGCCAAGCAGCTAGTTCGAGAATTCTTCCCACGGTACGGTTTACCACGTGTTGTATATTCAGATAACGGTCAGCCTTTCTCATCCGAATTAATGAAACATGTCTCACTCTTGTTGGGATATCAGTGGAAATTCCACTGTGTCCGACACCCCGAGGCAGCAGGTCTCGTGGAACGACATAATCAACTTTTGAAAATCAGATTGTCTAAAATATGTCAGGAAAAAGGTGTGGACTGGATAGTAGCCTTACCAGTTGCGCTATTCTACATGAGAATGGTAGCACACTCTCGAACAGGGCTATCCCCTTATGAGGTGATCTTTGGTAGACCACCGAATATGTGGGGGACGCCTATACCCCGTAAAATAACTGATGTTGACTGTAATATGCTGACAGATTACCTGGCTTCCTTGATGTCTGCACTACAATCTTGTCGTTCACAGGTAGTCGCAGCTTTTCCTGACAACACCGAGGTGAAACCTCATGACGTAATTCCCGGTGATTATGTTCTCGTCAGGAATTTTGATCGGAAAACCCAACTGGAGCCAAGGTGGAGGCTTCCTAAGTTGGTCCTGCTGACGACCAGAACAGCTGTGAAGATCGAAGGAAGAAAAGGATGGGTGCATTCCACCCATATAAAAAAATTTAATGGACTTCCTCCTGACACAGACAGTACTTCCCGTGTGTCTTCCCCCATTGACTCAAAGCTACCTTTGGCTGAGGCCAGTAGCACCGAACTCTATAAACAGAAACTCAGGTCCAGATCTAAACTGTCGGACGATTTGATTGTTTAAGTCCTCTCCAAGGTGAAGCGGTTGAATCTGTCCCGACATGTATCCCTTAGGTCTGAATCATGTAGAGTCCAGAATCATAATGAAACGACATGCTTATTGTAAATCACTGCGTAGCCACTGTATTGTGACTTTATTAATTTTGTTTTTCTTGAGTTTTTTAATAGTTACTGCAAGTATATTGTTGCATATGCATTATCCTGTTTCTAAACGTGCTTTCAATATAACTGATGAACATTCTTTTAGTGACCTACCCCCACATGAGTTGTCCTATAGACTTGCGCTGCGTAATAACACATTCATTAGTATGTTACATCATTCCCATCAGACTAGTAATGCCACCAATTGTTGGGTGTGTGGCCGACTCCCTCCCTATCAGAATACCAAAGGAGTTCTGCCTTTCTTTCCACATCCGTTCACACACAATGGCTCCTGTGGAGCATGGTTTAGTTTATTAAATTCCATAGACCCAGACACAGCAGTTTATCAACAACACTGGATATGGGGAAATCTGAATATAGTTTTATTCAAAGTCTGTCACCCTAATAAGGAGGGTCACCCCAGTAGAACAGGAACTGATTTAGAAAATGAAGTGTATAAATTAGGTAATTTTACGCCTAATCTTATGATTTTGAATGTCAAATCCGAAGTTGAACTAATTCTGCCCACTATGTCAGTATTTCCAGTTAAGGGTGAATTATGTGTGAGAAAAGTTGGTTCCATACATATGGGCCATAGCCAATGCGTTACTATAGTAGAATATAGTGATCAAGGTAAATCTTCATTTAGAGCTTCTCGCCATTCTTACTTCATATGTGGCCAGACGGCATATATGCGCCTGCCTCTAGATTGGGATGGTACCTGTTACATAGCATTCCTTTTGCCACCTGTTTTCCTAGCTCCCCCTGATTATTATCGAAATGTTCATTTAGTACACAATAGAGAGCGAAGAGATCTCCCAGTTGTCGATTATACTGAGACAGCATGGGACAAATATGTAGATTTCAATAAAGGTATCTTTCCCTATATAGGTACTATATCAAATAGTAAGCTGATACGCAGACTCACCAAGACTCTTGAAGCTGTAGTAAACGAGACTATAGCCGCCCTAGGCAATCTGACAGAGGAACAATCAGTGATGAGAATTGTTGTTCTCCAGAATCGTCTTGTCCTTGACGTCATCCTGGCCGATAGGGGCGGAGCTTGCAGGGTCATCGGATCCAGCTGCTGCATATTCATACCAGAAAATTCGCCATCTGTATATAAAGCTATAACACGCCTTCATAAGATTGTAAGCCAGATACACGAGAATCCAGGCACTTGGACGTGGTCCGGGTGGTTTTGGAGTGTGATATCAGCCTGGGGATGGAGAGTTCTATCCTTCCTAGGTATTGGCCTTCTCATACTATTCAGTTGCTGTCTATGTCTACAATGTGGACCAGCGATTTGTGGTCTGTGTGCCACATCGTGCATTCCATATCACAGTTCTCGTTCAAAATACCGGAAGAAGAAGGAAGAAGAAATGATGCTCCATGAGCAAATTGATGGAATAATGAAGATTGATGTCTCTTGAAGGGCAAGAAGGGGACAAGGAGGGAATGTGGAAATGTGGATTTTCCTGATCAGTTATGTCCCCTATCTTGGACCCCAACGGTTCTATATGCATGTTACAAGTACATGTATGTTCCCTCCAGTTCCAGTTTCTAAGACGCAAACATATGTGTGTCTACCGTCGACATGTTCTCTGTCAGATCCGCCATTGATGGGCTGGATATTCGATTCCTAGGTATGAAAGGCCACCGACTTTATATGGCTAAGTTACTCCATTTTTACAGTTCAGGCAAGTAGGCCCGATTCTGTCCTCAAAGCCTTTCCCTGCTCTCTGTCTTTGACAGCTTCAGCTTGAGCTCGCATCTGTATCCATGAACTTTGTCCTACTCCCTGTGCAGCTAACAATGTCTGCCTCGGCCAGTTTTCGCATGCCTGCCAAGAAGCTGTATTTCACCTTCGAATTATCTATTTTGCCCTTCAGCCGATGCATTCCTGTCAAGTGATTTAGGTAAACATTTCCTTTAGCTCACAAGCAAGGACTCAGCCTTTCCGTCCTCCTGCAAGTGATTCATAGTCCTGCTGCCATGGAAAGTTTTCTGCCCCTCGCATCTCATATAGACACTTAGACGCTTGTACACGCACACACAGTTAGTATAGAATAGATTCTGTCCGAGAGTCCTTCCTTGTGGATAACATAGTTCTCCAAACATAGGATGGTAGATATGATTTGGGATTAGGTTGACTTGACCCCCCAGACTTCTCGTCTCCACATGTAGAGCTAAATGTCAAGTCCCCTTCACCCCCTAGTTGCACGTCAATTACACGTCATGCTGCTGCGCGCGCATCTATGCCAAGTATTATCTTATAGATCCACCTATGTCTGATAATGCAAACCAATCATGTTTCTTTTATTCCTTGTTACGCCTAGTTTCGATTATGTCACTGTCACGTCATTTTTCTTTTCAAATGTTACGCCTTTTACATTCGTTTCATTGTAATGCAATTATTATAAAAATACATGTCTGTCAATGAATTATTGTACTTCACTTCCTGAACCCTCGTGGTGACGGAACCTGAAGGCCGCGACTCGAGTCGGCCATTTTGAATGGAATAAAGCCCATTTAGAAAACCTCTTATACCACGGATTCTGCCTCTTGTTATTTTGAGCTATTTTACTTTATTTAAGATCCCGTATGAAATTCAGTCCGGTATATTTTATTTACCACAGGACTGTGGAAGAATACATCCATATCGATGAGCTACTTCTTTCATTGAGCGTCCCTCACATTGTAAGAGTTCTTCTTTTTCTGTACAGTGACTCATGTTGTCACGTGGTCTCTCCCTTTTATTCAGGCGAAATTGTCTTCATTCTACTCATGTCTAATAAACGTTCTTTATTATTGTCCAATCAGATTTATGTATTCTTTTACCACAAGTGACATGATCTATGTGGTGACCCATCCCAACACTACTCAATAACATGTAAATATCTCTTCTCTTTCTTTTTTTAATTTGTATTTCTTTCTCTCAAGTCTTACCACTTATGTTTTTTTGGTGGCATCTTCTCCTACATCTTTCCGATAGGTTGGACTTTTGTGTTTATTCTTTCCTGGCTTATACTTTTACACGTCACCCATTCTCCTCAACAGCAGCACTACATTTTGTGGTCTTTTTATATCCCTGCACTTTAAGAGGGGTCAATATGGTGCACAAAGTGGTGTATTCCCATGCTTTGTATCTTTCAGAACATTTTTTGGGGTTGTTGAATGCACAATACCAGCTGGAGTGGAGCTTATGACCTACTATTGACATTTTTGAATTTATATCTTGATGTCCTCTTTTTTTACAGCCTTGAGGAAGTCGTTTTAGATTAAACACATGTTGTCTGTGCTGTTTCCATCTTAGAAAATTACTTTTCTCAGTATATTACAACATGCACATTAACATTGAAATTGAACCTCTGTTATGAAATGTCTTTTGTTGCATGTTCCAACACTGTAACAACAGAATATTGTGAGAAACCAATGGATTTTACTGAGAATAGTAATAAAAGTCTCTTTTTTCTAACAAAATCATAAACAATTTTATTTTCTGTGTGGTCCAGATCCTTATAGCATAAAGTGATCCTTACATTAGATAAAGAAGAACCTCAGTCATCAGCATCATCATTCAGGCCTTGTGTTGCGTAAACGCTTAACCTTGTCCACTCCAAACTTTAAGTCCACTTTTCATGACTCAAGGATTTTTTAACTTTAGTTTTAATTAAATACGAGCTCCCCATTGCGAAAAAGAAGTTACTTTTGTTGGGTCATGTAGTTGTCTGGTCACAATTCTTTGTAAAGCTTTGATATCATTTATAAACCACTAACTCAGTGTTTTTATTTCCATTTAGCTGCCTGCGATGGTAATCCTTCTGATTAATCCTTCAGTTGGAGCTCATCTGGGTGGGAGTGGGACCTCCCTTATGAAGTTGTGATGCCTTCCCTGTTATTGCTCAATCTATATTCAGGTAAGAGAACTATGGAGTGAAGTGAACTAGTTAAGTTGGTATGGAAACAAGTTACTGCTGCAGCATAGGAAACCGTTTATCTAGGTTGTTATAGGCAATATAGGTCATGGCAGCATCTCCACTAATGGTCAAGATAGTTACAGAGGTATATAACTAACTATAACTAAGCACTATTCACTTTTGTAAGCAGATTAGAAACAAATAGGCATTGTAAAAAGGCAGCAGTGAAAAGTTAAAGTAAAACGCAAATACACTACTTCAGGCATCAATCATGAAGAAATAAAAATGTTTCCTTTATTTTTTTATTTTTTTATTTAAAAAACATCTCCCCCCAACAACAGGCCCACCCTCTCCCCAAACAAATTGACCCATCCCCATTCCACAGCCGATGTCCAAATGTCTAAGAAATAACAAAACCCAGTCCCAACCCCCTTCCCACCCTCTCCACCAACAAGTCCCTCCCACCAAAACATAAGATTGAAAAAAAGGCTAAAAGAGGACATTCCCATTTAGGTCTGGAGCTGGTTCAGGCTCCTCTCTATCCTGTCCAGCTGGCTCTCCGTACAGTCCAGCCACTGCAGGATGAGCTGCAGCTATGTCCCGTGAGTATGAGAGCAGACGAGGGCGGCAGGAGTTCAAGTCATGGTCCTTGATACTGTCAGCTGGTGGCAGCGCTGGCAATAGAATGGCCGGGAGGCTATGGCTGACGGACTGCACTGGGACCCGGCTGAAAGGCACATATTTCAGCCTCTTCTTCCTCATCTGCCTGGGCTATCAGCCGGCAATATTCCAGCAATATAACATCCAGCCTTTGCTGCTTCAGACAGGCCGCTATCTCCTGCCTGGTGAGTGCTACAGGTGGACCAGCAGGAGTAGCTATAGCAAGACAAACAAATAGAAAAAATACAAATTGTAAATAATGCTCTGCGCAAACAATTGTTTAAAATTAGTGGTTGGCACAGTAGCAGTACATTGTTGATCCCCTAGTGCCATTGGAATTTGATGTGTTTATGATTAGCAGAGTTACAAGGCCAATTATATAGTTTACCCACACAGACCTCATATTATTATTATATTATTTTTATTATTGTTATTATTATAAAAAGCACTAACTGTCTGATAGAAAATTATTAAGGCAAAATAACACCGGTTTAAAAAACTATGATTCTTCTTTCTTTTAAAGGATTTTCTAGTAACTATAAAGACACTTTGAGTGGAAAAATAAAAATAAATTACCTCTCATTCAGGATTAAGGCATTATGTACTATGGAGTACAAGTTGTGTTGTGCTAAATTAATGGAGGCATGCTAGCCAGCAGGTCGGTTACTTTGCTACTGTCCGCAGCTGGGGCAGCTGTAGTTGACAATTATCTATCTTTAATTCCAATGGCGCTGCTCTTCTCTAAATGCCTTTCACTTTATACCCTGACTTCAAAGAGGCAGTTGAATAATAAATAAGATACTACATCACAAACCTCATATAGAAAAATTGAGGATATTATTTTCTTGTCTGCCCTAAGTAGACATTGGGGGAAATTATGCACTGCACTACAGGGAAAAGAACGGGCTATATAGATTGTATTTGGCACACTCATAACAGAGAATTCCATATGCCAAACATTAAGTTGAAATCAATTCAGGCACTTAGCCCCACTTTACTTACTGGTCTCGCCCACCACTACTAATTATTTCCCACAAAATAATTTGCTGGGCAGTAAGGAAAGAAAACTTGACTTACTCTACTGCAGCATATGGTAAAGGTATGAGGTGGCTAGGTAGAGCTTTCGATATAGAATAGAGGGGTGTCACTGATCATCGATTTGTCATGTTACTATTAAGCTTTGGCTTTTTCAGTCACTGTAATTGTCGAAAGTCAAAAGGGAAAAATCTGAACAGGCATAAAATAAATCTGTTATGGGAAACCATGAAATATATTTTGGGATTACTTTACACCGCCTTAAATGTGTCACATGTCAAGAATATTTTTTTCTATTTTTTGGTTGGCTGGGATAGAAGAACTAAGGAAAAAATATAGGAGTGAAGTGCTAAGAGGTGACTGAGTGGGCGAACAGAAATACACCTTGAGTTTTCAAAGTGGAATGCATTTAAAACTTTGCAAATGCTGCATTAACTGAAGCAGGCGCACATTGACTAGCCAACAGTCATGAAATGTAACCATTCTGTACTACGCACATGGGTGGCGAAATGCCATGAGCAGGGAGGGGGGTGATGAATGATGATGGGTGGTATGCATATCTGCATCACTTAACAGATACAGTCAAGGGGGTAGATATTTCTTTTTAAAAACACCTTGAACCATAGCTTTGATAACCATAAAACAAAGAATGCGAAGTGGGTGAGAAGCATGCCCCTTTCAAGAAAAGCTTCTTTGCTCATTCATCCAAGCAATCCAATTATTCATTCATCCTTTCATTCTTCTATATTCACCCATAGCAACCATGATGTAAGTTTTACTTTCTCTCATCCAGTCTTTCACCAACATTTCCAATCCATTAGCCATGGATTCATTATCCCCGCTTTCTTTTAACCATCTTTTTACCGATCCATCCCTTTACCCAATACCCACGCATCCTTTCATTCATATACCATTTCACCCATCCTTTCTTTTAACTTTCCGTTCTTTCCAGTTTCCCTCAAGCCATCATTTTTAGCATTCATTATGTAGGCTTTTGCTGATTTGCAGATAGAAGAGGCCATAACTGAACCACGCTGCAACAGGTAAAGCAGGGGAATTCACAATCAAGACCACTCCCTTGAGGCTAGTGAGTATAATAGTAATTGTCAATAATAAGCAATGTGACTTACCACTGCCCGTTCCTGCCATTCGCTTCTCTACCTCAAACTGACTCTCCTCCTCCTGCAGCAACACTTGAGACAATCGCACTGGTGGTCGGTGTGGCAAGAAAAAAACATACATTTTTTAGATGCCAGATACACCTCCCCTTAATTTTATTAATAAAAAAAAACAACCACAACACATCTCTACAGTTCGGTTAACACTGTAGTATCTTCTCCCAAAAATATCACTCTGGGCAAAGCCACGTAGGGAAGCCACCCTTTTCATAAAAGAGAGGCAGAGCTAGAGCCTAGACCCATGGTACTCATAGTACGGCTTGTGGGGCACCTTCCCAGGCTGCCCGTGGACCTTTGTATGAATGCAGGGTGCATTCCCATACACTTGAAGTAGCTCAACATGTTATTGACGGAGGCATAGGGTTTAATACATAAGTTAAACTATTACTATTATGGCATTAATCAGGGATCGATGGTGGAGGAAATAAATAGTGTGCTGATCCTGCAACAAACTTTCAATCTTATGATTAGGGTTGCCAGCTCATTATTTTGATGTCACAGACGGTACAAAAATAGACAATCACCTAAAGCCGTATTTTCAGCACTTATCTGTGCATCCTTCAAGCGGCAAATATGAAAAGAAATAACTTTTGATTGTGTTCTAGGGCTGCCTGAGTGATCCATGACTGATAATTAAAGGTAACAAAGACAGAAAAGTCACATTACAAATGAACACAAACGTTTTTATGTATAACCCTATTTAGTGTCAAGAAGACAAGGTCTTTGCAGACTCTTTTAACACATGGCTGGCATTTTTCTTTTAGCAACCCTACTTTATATTCCTTTTCATGAGATGCATTTGCACACTACAGCAGTAAATGTAAAATAACAAATGTAAGGCAGAGTGGGGGGCCCAGGGGTTACTCGAACCAGAAAAAAAACTACGCCTCGGTAACCAGTTAACAAAGGTATGTAAATATGCAAATGGTCTTTAAAGACCTGTGAGCAACTCTGGCGTGCTGGAGATAAGACTCCAGATACTGCCCAGCCGAGCCCCCTGTAGTTCGAGCTGTAGTAGCAGCCCGGGCTGAGACACACGACGGTGGGGGGACATGAAGCCCTTTTCACTCTATGGGCACTGCACGCCTATTAACCCACGCTTTTATAAAATGTATGAATCTAAAATGCATTGGAGGGGAGATGCAGCCCCTGGCAGTGGGAATTAAGTGTAAAAAAATTGACCTGCCTCAAATACTGTGTGTTTGTATATGAGTGAGTGTGTGTATATACACAATTGCATGTCTATGAAAGTGTATGTGTGTGCATGCTTGTGTGTGTGTGTGTGTGTGTGTACATGTGTGTGCATGCCTTTTTGCCCTTTGCCGACCATGGTGCAATGAATAATTCTGAATGCATTAAAGTCAAAGTAGGCGCAGAGAAGAGAGGAACCAATGCAAGTGAATGCATGCAACATTATGCTTCAGTACAGACTTGATGAACCCTCTTGTCTCCTCCTCGCAGCTTTACAGTTATATCTGCTTTTGAAATGCAGCACTGTCAAGTAACGTTTTAAAAAGGTGGTGATTTATTTTTAGACTAGTAGTCCCACCACATCGACACTGCCCCACCTAACCCCGCCCCCACCTGCCGGCCCATCGGTGCAGCCCTCGGTCACATACCAGACTGTATTTTTGACCCCGAGGTAAAGTTTGTGAGTGCCCATGACCTAGACTGATCATGATTACTCTGAGTCATTGAAGCACAATGAAGGGGTAAATAATGGTCAATGAAATACATATGGTGTTGGTTGGCAAATGCAAAAGGACCTCATACTTTCCAGGCATGCTGCACTGTCATGTTAAGATGCATACTACATATTACTGTGAAATAGCTTGGGACTGTACGAGCAACAAAAAGAAAGTCAAAGAGAACACTAACTCACTGATAGCACTGATTCACTATTGTGGCAGAAGAACAGAAGAGTCTACAATGGCTTCTTCATTATTCAGCCAAAGTGAGCGCCAATGATTTCGTTTAGGTAGCACCAAGCACCTGCCAAGCAAAAACTGGATCATATAATAATAGTATTCAAGCATAAACTAGAATGCAAACACAACAAATAATGAATACTCATGAGACCCGGAATCTCAGCACCGAGCAGGTCTAGCAGATCCAGCTCCAGGTCAAGGATATCCACCCTGCGGTGCATCAGCTGCTGGAAGGTGCACCGAACCTGGCTGGTGCACCGCACAAACCAGCGCACCCTCCCAAAGTGCAGCTGAATCTCCTGATGGGGGTGCCCATTGCCATTCCAGCATGAAGGGGAGGTGGCGATGCATGACAAAAACAGTGCTGCCACTTCCACACCAATAATGGCAGCCTTGGCAGCGTCGTTGTCCTCAAGGTAGACGGCTGGTCGGGAGCCTGGTGCTGCTGCTCCCCTGTTCTAACATGGAGCTGGGTAGGGGGTGGAAGAAAAACATGGAAAACAAGTAAATGAAATACAAAGAAAGTAAAGGAAAAATACTAAAAACAACACACTATTTTTTTAACACAAAATATAAGGATACAAAAACACACATTAATATAATAAATCAAAATTAGGGGTAGATTAATTAGGAGCGGGGAGGATTGAAACGATTTAAAGGCTTATTCAAAAATAGGCCCAACACTTTGAACAGAACAGAGAAAACAAAATGAGCGCACCCATGTTAACTGCATGGTGCCATTCACAAGCGATTTCCAATGCAATCCACTCCACTCTAATCTACCCTTCCCCACTCCACTCACCTCAATCAACCCCATATAAACATACCTCTACCCCAAGCTCCCCTACTGTACTCACTCCACTCTACCCAAATTCAAAACTACACTTCAGTCTATCACAATCTACCCTACTCCACTAAACCCCAGTCTACTCAACTCCACTCTAATCTACCCAACTCCACCATATTCCAATCTGCAACAATCTACACCTTTCCATTCTACCTCAATCTACCCCACTCTACTCCACCCCAATTTACTCAACTCTCCACTCCACTCTACCCCAATCCACTTCAATCTACTCTACTTCAGTCTACCCCACTCCACTCTAATCTGTCCCAAATCTACCCCAGTCTATTCCACTCGAATCCACTCTACTCTACCCCAATCCACTTCAATCTACTCCACTTCAGTCTACCCACTCCACTCTAATCTGCCCCAAATTTACCCCAGTCTATTCCATTCCAATCCACCCCAGTCTAGCCCACTCCACTTCAATCTGCCCAAATCGACCCCACTCCAATGTACCTCATTCTACCGCACTCCACTCCAATCTACCCCACTCCACTTCAGCCTACCCACTCCACTCTATTCTATCCAACTCCACTCCAATCTACCCCATCTACCACACTTCACTCCAATTTGCCCCACTGCACTCAACCTCACTCCACCCAAATTTACCCCAACCCACCCCACTCCAATTTTCCCCACCTCACTCCAGTATACCGCTCCCCACTCTACCTCACTCCAAACTACCTCACTCAATCTACCCTATTCCAATACACTCCAATCTACGCCACTCCACTCCAATATATTTCAATCTACCACACTGCACTCTGATGTACCACAATCTAGATCTCTCCTCTCCACTCCAATCTACTCCACTACACTCTAATCTGCCCCACTCTATTCTTCCTCAATCTACCCAACTCTTATCTACCCCACTCAACTCCACACCATGTACTTAACTCCACCACAATCTAACCCACTCCAACTCAATTTACCCCACTCCACTCTAATCTACCCCTCTCAAATCTGCCCCAATTCACTTTATTCTACCCCACTCCACTCTAATCTACCCTAATCTACTCCCCCTCAATCTTCCCAAATCTACCCCACTCAACTCCAATCTACCCCAATCTAACCCACTCCACTCCAATATACCCCACTCCTCTAAATCTATCCCACTCCACTCCAGTCTACGGCTCCACTCCAATTTATCCCAGTCCATCCCAGTCTATCTCAATCTACTCCATTCCAATAAACCCCACCCCACTCCAGTTCAATTTACCCAACTCCATCTATCCCACTCCACTCCATACTAATCTACCGCAATTTACTCCAATATCCACTCTACTCCAATCTACCATACTCCAAAATACCTTACTCCACTCCGATCTACCCCACTCTACCTCAATCTACCCACTCCACCTCAATCCCAATCCAGTTTGCCGCACCCCACTCTACCCCACTCCAATTTACCCTACTCCAATCTATGCCATTCCAATGTACCTCACTCCAAACTACCATACTCCAATGTACCCAAATCCATTCCAATAGACCCCAGTCCACTCCACTCCAAACAGCCCCAATGTACCCCACTCCAATCTACCCCAATCTAGCCCACTCCATTCTAGCCCACTCCACCCCATTTCACCCCCCACTCCACCCAAATCTACCCCACTCCACTCTAATCTAGTCCAGTCGATTTTAATTTACCCTACCCCAATCTACACCACTCCACTGCACTCCATTTACCCCAATCAACTCCCTCCAGTCTACCCAACTCTACCATACTCCACTCCAATCTACCCCACTCCGCTCCACTCTAAACTACCCCTCTCCATTAATCTTTGATATAACCCTCTCCACTCTACCTTAATCAACCCCACTTCACTTGACTCCAATCTACCCAGTCTACCTATCTTTACTCCAATCTCCCCCAATCTCCCCCTCTCCACCCCATTCTATGCCTTTCCAATCTACCCTGCTCCAATCTACCCCATTCAACTCCACTCCAATGTACTCCACTCCACTTCGATCTACCCCAATTCACCCCAATCTACCGTAATCCAACCTAAACGACCCTACTCTAATTTACTTCACACTAATCTACCCCATTCCAATATACCTTACTACATTCTACTCCGCTCCAATCTAACCCTTTCCACTCCATCCCACTCCACTTCACTCCATTCTGCTCCACTTCAATCTACCTCATTATATCCCACTCAACTACAATCTGCCCCACTCATCTCCAATCTACACCACTCTACCCCACTGCAACCTACCCCACTTCACTCTAATACAATCTACCCCAGTCCACCCCACTCTAGTTTACCCCACTCTCGCCCAATCTATCAACTCTAAAAAAGTCTACCACTCTCCACTCTTCCCCAACCCACTCTGTCTCAATCTACCCCACTCCACCCCTCCCCACTCTACTAACTTTCAGTCATACTGAACAGCAACCACGCTGGTGCACAGCATGTCTAAAACACATTGCCAAAGCCAATAGCTCTTGCATAGGTGAGATCTATTGGCTTTGCCAATGTTTGTATTCTTCTATCACTCTCACAATCTGAAAGCTGTGATACACAGTTTCAGACCCTCAGACTGACGGGTCAACAAAAGAGGAGGAGTTAAAGCTCAAATGCTGTAACAGGCATGCTGCCACTGGCCCTAAGGCAGTGGTCACTTTAAGATTCAAATCCACCTGTGACGTATTTTGGTTAAATTTTTCCCTCGTAATTTTCCCCATCTCAAACGTTACTCACATTTAATTTGCCTTAACCTAAAAGAGTACAGGGAGACATGAAAAAAATAATTGTGTGTGTTTGTGTTCTATTTTGTGAGTTGATCTCCTGAAAGTTACTGACGTCGATTCCTCAAAATGCCTGAGGTAGCGGAAGTGACATCACATGTCATGTGACCCCTCACCTGATGTTATAGGAAGTGACATCACGCAGACTGTGACTTGGTGACATCACCTGCCCTTTGACCGACCTAGATTATGTCACAAGAAGTGACATTGCAAGGCATTTGTGCTGATTGGATGACAGAAAGTGACTTCACATTACTTACGTCACACACACAGGCTGGTAAATCTCTACAGATACAAAATAGGTACCGCATTAACAGACATACTTCAGATCCTATTGAAAATGCAGCGACATACATTGTTTCAGGTAGTATTTTTAGATATACAATTAAGGTAATGTAGCATTGATTAAGAACCAATCAAATAGCGTACAACAATGGAAAATACACTAGTCAAGTTGAAATCAGCCATTAACAACATAAAATAGGAAGGTTGATGGGTGTCTAATGTCCGCAACAAGTTCACTTTATCATTTGTTTGAGAAACTAAGAGTACCATGTAATTTAATCTCAGGCTTGGAACGTAGATAGCAATGCTATTTAATACAGGTCAAGTTCTCCCTGCAACTTTCATTTCCATGACATGGTATACATACTTTTAACCTTGTGGAGCCATTGAACGTTTCCAGTTTTACTATCATTAACTTCTTTTACATAAAACATGCCTATCACGGGTACAGTACTTGTGTTGGTCAATAATATGCTTGTTCTGCATTAAGATAGCTTACCAGCAACACACATCTTATCTATCAGCCAAAATGCCCAAAGGCATGAATGCTTTCTTTATAAATGCAGATGTTATAGTCCGCATTTAAAAGTTTCAGGAGACTACAAGGTGTAGGATTCACATGTCACCCATACTGGTAAGCACTTTTCAAGATTGCTTGGTCTGGAAACACACAAACTCAAGATTCAGAAAATAACACAGTGATTAGGGTTGACTTTAATAATAAGAATTTATTTCTACCCAAACAAACATTTCTTAGCAACATTAGAATAGGCAAACTGGGAAAAAACAATTTTCTTACCTGCACCATGCAGCTTGCAAGTAGCTCATAGATGGCAGTTCATAGCTCACGGTGCTAGACTACGAATACAACTTATGAACTGCACAGTAACAACAGAATCTCTGTGACAAAATCAGTAACCCACTGAGCTATCCACTAAAAGTATTGTTCTTTGAAAGGCATTGTACACTTTCTTTGCAGGAGTCATATTAACCCTTTGCACTACCTTAGATAAGTGAAAATTGCCTTGACACTTTTATTGTTGCAAAAACAGCTAAATATGCAAGGAACTTTGCAATGCTTTTTAAACTGTTGCACTGCCACAAAATCGTCCCCCACTGGCAAGACCTGCCTCCCACCCTTCCAGCCTCCTGGGGAAATGCCTGTCAGTCGCCTGATGCCTGGTTTGGCTTTTCCGGCTTTGGTGGTGTTTAAGACAGACAATGTCTTGATGGCCAGTCCACCAGCACTTACCGGCGTGTGCATTCTGTGGCTACACAAATGCAGTTTTCATCATAAAATAATGGCATGTGTTATTCACAATATCTAAACGATGGCTAGACTGCTAGAAGGGTTGAACCTGAAATGTGTGCTCTTTAACAGTCATTTCTTAAGTTTTGCAGCAGGGCATTTGAAAATCTTGTGTCGACACCAAAAACAGATAATCTTATCTTACTTTAGTGGTTGCTTCTATTAGAGGTTTGTCCAGGGTTCCGAGCTCACAAGAGCCACAACAACCGGCACCACCACAAGGGGAATTGAAGAGTTGAGATTCTAGTCAAGTCGATGAGATGACTCAGGCAGTCTCACTCTCACACTACCTGCACCATAGCCTGCCAGAGGTCTGGACTTCTAACTCAGTCAAAGAATGACAATTAAGTGAAGCAAGTCATTCACGGCCCGGTTGGGACTTGGAGTCTGTTCCCGAACTTGCATTGAAGTCAGTCATTCACTCTAGAGACTAGTGACACCCAGCACCCATGCCACGCAACAGGCATGAGTCCGACTCCGAGGCCACGCCGCATGTTACACCTTCTTTTCAGCAGGCACATTAACCCTCTGCGCTACGTTCAATATATTAAAACTGCCATTAGACAAAACTTCCCTCTCGCTCCAGCAGATACATTAATAAATCACCAGAGTTAACTTGACACTTTTATTGTTGCCCGAAAACTGCTGAATATACAAGGAACTTTGCAGTTCTTTTAAAACTGCTGAACTGCTACAAAACCGGCCCCACTAACAAAACTTGTCCCTCAGCCTTTCAGCCTTCCAGCCTCCCAGGGAAGTGCCTGCCCATTGCCCAATGTCCGGTACAGTCTTTCTCGCCTTGAAGGTGTTCAAAACGGACAATGTCTTGTTGGCCAGTCCACTAGCCCTCACTGACTGGCGTGCACATGCTGTGGCTACACGGATGCAGTGTTCTACATACAGTGGCAATGAATGTGTTTTTCTCATTACCTGAACGATGTTTAGATGCCTAGAAAAGTACAACATGAAATGTGTGCTCAGTAACAAAAATTTCTGAAGTGTTGCAGGACATTTGTAAATCTTGTGTTGACTCCAAAAACAAAAATTCTTATCTTACTTTGCTTGTTGCTTCTATTAGAGGTTTGTCCAGGGCCCGCATCTCACAGGAGTCACAACAGCTGGCACCACCACAAGGGGAGTCAGAGAGTTGAGAATGTAGTCAAGCCGATGTGATGACTCAGTCAGTTTCACTCTCACGTGACCTCAACAACCCCGTGGCTTGCCCGAGGTTCGATCATCCAACTCAGTCAGAAAGTGGCAATTAAGTGAAGCAAGTCATTCAAGGCCTGGTCCCGAACTTGCGTTGATTCTAGTCAGTCACTCTAGAGGCTTGACACCCAGCACCCTTGCAGCAGGCACATGTCCAACTTAAATTCAAGGCAGCACCAGTGCGGCTTTTACTGCCATGCAGGGCTGGCCACTATTTGCTACCAGGGCTGTCATAGTTGGTAGCGCTTTCAAGCACGCTACCAGATTGACGGCCCTGGGACCCAGTCAGCGGTCCCAAACACGGTGGCACACATACCACACCAGGCACCACATTCTCTGCTAGGGTAGGGTGCAGCAGGATTACCCTTGCACTTACATACATGTGCTGCCAGCTGCAGCACATGTAGTTAGTCACTATCCAATCATGCCCAGCTATCCTGGGGGCACTTTGGGCTCATTCGCTCAGCTTCCTGCCTGGGCCTGAGGGAGATACATACAATGTATTAAATCAATGACTGCACTGGCTGGCCTGGGTTCACTGTAGCAATGAGTGAGACAAGTTCTTCCCCCCGCTGAGGCCTAGCTTGCAGGCCATCATGATGTCTCTGCAGGCAGAGCTTCAGCACAGCAGTGCAATCTAGCACTGCGGGCTGATTTTTTGCCACCAGAGCGCTTGCCAAGCATGACAATCAGACAGGCGTGACAAGAAAGGTGGCAGGGGTCACAACAGTTGGCTTAGGGGTTGCAGTTGCCACCCCTGGCAACCCCTAGTTGACGTCCATGATGAAAGTTAGCAGAATATGTATTAACGTGTTTTTTCAGTTTGTGGGTCACACTTTAAGTAATGAGAGGTGAGGACAACATGCATAAAGACATGCACAATTCAATCACAATATAAGTTTATAGAATAAAAGGGCACATGCCTCAAGACCGCATTTTGCGATTCCCAAATAGATAATTTTACTGATTCGCTATTTGGGAATCGCAAAATGCCTACAGGCCCATAGGAATGAATGGCATTGCATTTGCTAATTGTGATGACCAAATTGGTAATCGCAAATAGCAAATGCAAATCCAAGGGTGCCTGGGGGCCTAAGGCCCCCCTGAAGCACCCCACAAAAAAAGATAAGTGTGCACATGTAATTCACACACATGCCTTTTGGGCATGTGTGCAGTACATGGCACTTTGAAAACTGCTTTTTTTGCATGTTTCAAAGCATGCACATATTACCATCAACTTGAAGTTGATGGTCTTTAGCATTCCCTAAATGCACAGTTTACATTTAGGAAAGGCTACATGCATCGGCATTAGGGAATCTCAAATTGCGATTCCCTAAATGCATTCAAAATTTAGGTAATCACATTAAATTGTGATTACCTAAATTGGGAATGCCAAAACCTACATGCATTGGAAAAGGCCTTTTTCCATTCGCAAACGGGCCGATTTGTGAACGGAAAAAGGCTTGATGCATGTGCCCCAAAGTTTCACAATTACTCAGTGGCTGTGGAAAATTTTATTGGAATGCTGCAGCTTCTGAAATGGTACCTTTTTATTGTCATGATTTTGTGCAGCCAGTCTGAGCTACGCTTATTCTTCCCTGTTTGGCTAACTTTGTCATTGAAATCCATGGCTTTTATAGTTACATCTGTCTTGATCACTGGGTGAGTATGATGACAATGGGATATTTGTGTTTGTTCTTCCTGCTCGTTAGAAGCAGAATCTTATGTTTCTTATCATGCCCCTATTGTCGTAGGGTGATGCTGGTCTGTTCTTGTCTACTTGGTTCCGTTATGCTATGTCATGATGTGTTTTGTTATGTTACAGATGTTTCTTAAGTGAACAATCACCTTAGCCTCTTGGTGCTGATAAGATATATAGACATAAAAGTAGGGGAGCTGTGAGGGAAAGTTTAAGAAAGGTTCAAATCAATTTTAAATAGCTGGGGATTTAGATCTTTTTTAACCTATACAGGGAAGTTTGCATACGTAATTTCACCTGTTAGACCTGTCAGCCTTAGGATGGTCTTCCACCAAACATTTAGCCTTACTCCTCCTTTTTTGCTGAACTCATTAGGTCTCGCCTGACCCAGCGCATGCGCTGGTCTGGCGAGACTTATTGAGAGGGCTCCAAAAAGTGCTACCAGGCCAGCCTAGAGCTACAGTGCATGTGCGCGGGCGCGCGCGCTGCGCTTTACTGCGATTACTTTCACTTTCGCGGCCGCTTTGATGTTTGATCGTGATCGCGATCACTTTCACGGCCCCACGGCCGCTTTGCATAGCCAATAGGTCTCGCTTTTGGGACCTTATAAGTATTTAGTTATGCAACTGTTGCATGGCTAAACACTTATAAGGTCCCAAAGGCGAGACCTATTGGCTATGCCAATGCTTGTTATTCTTAGCCATAGGACTCTGTGCACTTTACCACTGCTAACCAGTGCTAAAGTGTGTGTGCTCACTCCCTAGAACATTGTAACATTGACTTACACCTAATTGCCACATTTAATTTACTTGTAATTTACTTGTAAGTCCCTAGTAAAGTGCTACTACATGTATGCAGGGCAAATAGCAGATTCTCAAGGATCCATACTATTTCCCCTTTTATATACTTTGTATACTTTGTAATTGACCTCACTGGCTTATGCATTACAAAGTATGGGTGTTCGGTTGTACATGTTTGCTGATGACAGGCAAATCTTTTTTAAACTAAACTATTGTCAAGAATAGATAAAACCATCCAACCAAGTAATTAATTTCCAGAAACCTCTATGTTATGTTTGTTCTTAGATGGCAACTAACTTTGTAAGACTGAATACATCTGAGACTGGAGTGTAAATTACAAAGAACTCCAAAAAGGAATAGGACCACAATCTCTGGCCTGATGTCAAGGGCCCATTGACTTACCCAGTAAATTCTATAAAAACCTCAGAGTTATTCTACAAGCATACTTATCTCTTGAACTCCATATAACAAAATCGGAGACTGAATGACTGATTAACAAATTGATTTTGTAGTACATGAAATAGTACAACAATAGTACTACTTATTTACTAGAAAGTGCAAATCACAAACCTATTAGCAGAAATCTCCACCTCTTCTATCTTGTATAAGAGGAGATCTCCACACATGCACATTTACTTTATTGGGGCTTTTATACAATGTCAGTCAGAGTTTCCTCCGACCGACACACTGATGGAAACAGGACCGACTAACCTCTGATTGGTGGTCCTGACCGGCTAATTACGATGCGACCGCACATGGTGCAGTCGCATTATCACATTTCCTATGAGAGCATGTGTTTCAGCTGTAAACCGACTGTAGCACAAGCTCCAATAGGAAAATGGGATCTTGTGTTAATCCCTGCACCCCATGGCAGGCACCTCAAGGTGCCTTCCACAAGGTGCAGGGATTAACAGGTGGGCACCATAGATGCCCCTCGGCCCCTAACCGGAGGCTACAAGGGAAAGGGGCCCTGCTAGGGCCCCCAAACTCACTTTCCGACATGCTTTCCATGTCCTATGGGATTACGGGCTGGTCTCCGGCTGGCTGACTGGGCCCGTCGGAAGCCAACCAGAATGAGCGGCCATTTTCAATTCTGACTGGCTGTATTGTAATCAGCCGGTCGGAATTTAAACCAACGATCTCGGTCATGAAGCCTCCTACCTAAGGTCGAAGGCTTTACAACTGAGATCACAATAGGCTCCTTAGCAGTAAATGTGAAAGTTACCAGGTGGAATGGTTGGAAAATGCTGAATATCTACCACAAAATGGAAATGGGGTAGGAACATGTAAGTAGGAGTTTAGGGAAAGGCAGGCTATTACAAACAAACATCCACAAATGAATAAGCACATGGCTATTCACAAACTGCACTTCTAAATTTACAACAGCCCTAAATGTGACACAACTGTAGTAAATGTATTCCAATCCAGCCTTGGATTAAGTCAAAAATCAAACATGGGCACTCACAGGTACTGCAACACACTGCCATAGAAAACAAAGAATACATTTCCTTCAAATAACACCCCATAGGAAATCTGAAAATGTTTGATAAATATCCTCTCCTGGCTCGGGGAGCTTCCTTGCCCCCCTCTCCTTTATTCTAGATTCCAGCCCCAGGGGATGTGGTCCTCAGGGCCTCTTGCAGGCTCGGGGAGGCTATGTGTCCCCTCTTCTTTTATTAAGATACCAGCCCAGGGGCATGGGGTCCCCAGGGCCTCTTGGAGGCTCAAGGAAAGGGGCATATGCTCCCCCTCTCTATATTTAATATACCAGCACTGGGGGTTCCCTAGGACCTCTTGGAGGCTCTGAGAGGGGTGCACACACATCCCTCCCTTTATTTAACTTATTGTCCATGGGGGTGGGATCCTTGGGCCTCCTGGAGGCTCGGGGAGCCATGCACACTCGTCCCCCTTAAACATATGCCTCATCTCCCACCGGGCCCTGATCCACCTGCGAGAAGGGTTTATTAGAAACTGGCAGGAGCCCGGGTTTTTTTTTCCATTTTACGGTGGAGTTGTGTATTCTCTTCATATTTCTAGCAAAAAAAATAATTTGCCTCTGCAGGGTACCTCTGGGATCCCACCAGCAGGCCTAGGGGATCAGGGTATTCCGACCCTGCTCCCTTTTGTTGTTTCTTACCTTTTTTCTAAGCACTTGGGACTCTTGGAACTTGAGTACTAAGATGGCTGCCACCACTTCCTGGTTGAGGTGGTGTCAGCCAATCTGATCTCAGAATGAGATCTGTCGGCTCCGCAGATCCTCTGTGGGGTGATACAGAGAATTATTATTATCTTAATCTTAATTTTAAGATGGAAAAACGAATAGGGAAAATGCATTTTGGGATTCCCAACTTTTTCTTTGCCCTTGCTTGACAGATCAGCCAAAGCTTTCCATGTGCAAACTATGTCAAAAGTAGCACTTTTATAGAATGTTTAGTGGAAATTTGCCAAACGGCACCAAAGTTTAAAAAAAAGGCATTTCCTATGGAAGCAGAAACCTAACTATAACTACCCAGTGGTGACCGACATGGAGAAAAAGAGTTTGTCGAACGACACCAAAGGTATTGGCAAATAAAAAAAACGCTCTTCCTACGGAATCTACATCCTTACTATAACTACCTACTGGTGACCACCATGTATATGTGTGTATAACTATTGCAACAACACATCATCAGTAGGGTATAACTAACCTGTCTCATGACAGTCTAATCCCAGCTCATGTGTATATATATAACCTACTGGCGGTCGCCAGTAGGTAGTTATAGTTAGGACCTATTATCCATAGGAAATCCGCAACATTCTATTTGGAATAACTTTGGCGCCGGTAGACGAATCTTCAAATAATTTTCAAAACTGGTGCGGCTCTCCGGTCCGCTCCTATTTTGAAAGTCTCGGGGTGATTCGTCAAGCGGGGGCCGAGAAAAAAGGGGGGACCCAAAACGTGTTTTCCCCATGCAATTTTCCATTGGAACCGTTAATCGCAGCTGCAGCCCGAACTGCTGAACGGAATTACACAAAATTTGGCAAAGAGGTAGCCCTTGGTTCACACTCATACCTTTTGGTTAAATGGTATAAATCCGTTCAGTAGTTGCTGAGAAAATCAAAAGTAAAATCATAGACATATCTGGGCGGAGCCTAACCACTCATCTCCTCGTGAGATCTGATTGGCTGTCAGCACTTCATCCAAGAAGTGTTGGCAGCCATCTTGGAACCAATATACATGATAGCCCCTCATTTAAAAGGATTGCAGTTAATAGAAGGTTTTAAGACTATAGTTACATTATAAATCATTTGTTGATAGTACCATTCTCATTTTAGGAATTGTGGTGTGTTCTAAGGTGATTTTACCATGTGAAAAAGCCTTCTGCTGGGATATCATACTTAGGACAAAAGTATGGCACACCTGAAGCCATCTTGATTGGAATAAAGTGGTAACACTTAAAACATTTAATTTGCAAAGGAACAAAATGCAGGGGTTCATTTTGCCATAGAAATTATGATTAGTGCTGCAGAAAGAAAAATTAGGGCACATTTTGACTTCTCAAATCCTCTTCTATTTCATTAAAAAATTCTGCCATGCAGACTGAAACATGCACTTTGAGTACCAGCAGCAGACTTCCTTGGTGATCAGTAGCTTTACTACAGTGATCTAATGAGCAACTAGACTGCTAACAATCAGAATTTATGGCAAATGTGTGACACATCTGAATGCCTTCTTGATGGAACCAAAGTAAACAAGCATTGAAAATGCAATAGGTCTCGCCCTTGTTTAAGTTAAAGCAATTCTGTTTGTAATTAGGCAGCTTTTTAGATTTGCTGTATTAGTGTTTTTCAAACTTTCATGTACATAACATGCATATGTATGCATATATGTATATGTATGCATGCATTTATATTTATATTTATATAGATATGCAGATTATATATATGTTTATATATGTATGTATATATATATACACATGCATATATATAAATGCATATGCATATATATATATGTGTGAATGTGTGCGTGTAGAGAGAGGTAGAGAGAGGTAGAGAGGTAGAGGTGTAGAGGTAGAGGTGTAGAGGTAGAGGTGTAGAGGTAGAGAGGTAGAGGTAGAGAGGTAGAGGTGTAGAGAGGTAGAGAGTAGTAGAGAGAGAGGTAGAGAGGAGAGTAGTAGAGAGGAGTAGAGAGAGTAACAGAGAGTGAGTAGTAGAGAGTAGTAGAGAGTGAGTAGTAGAGAGTGAGTAGTAGAGAGTAGTAGAGAGTAGTAGAGAGTGAGTAGTAGAGTGGGTAGTAGAGAGTAGTAGAGAGTGAATAGTAGAGAGTAGTAGAGAGTGAGTAGTAGAGAGTGAGTAGCAGAGAGAGAGTACTAGAGTAGTAGAGAGTGAGTAGTAGAGAGTAGTAGAGAGTAGTAGAGAGAGTAGTAGAGAGTAGTAGAGAGTGAGCAGTAGAGAGTGAGTAGTAGAGTGAGTAGTAGAGAGTGAGTAGTAGAGAGTAGTAGAGAGTAGTAGAGAGTAGTAGAGAGAGAGTAGTAGAGAGTGAGTAGTAGAGAGAGAGTAGTAGAGAGTGAGTAGTAGAGAGTGAGTTGTGGAGAGTGAGTTGTAGAGAGTGAGTAGTAGAGAGAGAGAATAGTACAGAGTGAGTAGTACAGAGTAGTAGAGAGTGAGTAGTAGAGAGTAAGTAGTAGAGAGAGAGTAGTAGAGAGTAGTAGAGTAGTAGAGAGTGAGTATTAGAGAGTGAGTCGTAGAGAGTAGTGGAGTACTAGAGAGTGAGTAGTAGAGAGAGTAGTAGAGAGTAGTAGAGATCAAGTAGTAGAGAGCAAGTAGTAGAGAGTGTGTAGTAGAGAGTGGGTAGTAGAGAGTAGTAGAGAGTGAGTAGTAGAGAGAGTAGTAGAGAGTGAGAAGTAGAGAGAGTAGTAGAGAGCAGTAGAGTAGTAGAGAGTGAGTAGTAGAGTGAGTAGTAGAGAGTAGTTGAGAGCGAGTAGTAGAGAGTTAGTAGTAGAAAGTGAGTAGTAGAGAGTAGTAGAGAGTGAGTAGTAGAGAGTGAGTAGTAGAGAGTAGTAGAGAGAGTAGTAGAGAGTGAGTAGTAGAGAGTAGTAGAGTGAGTAGTAGAGAGTGAGTAGTAGAGAGTGAGTAGTAGAGTAGTAGAGAGTGAGTGGTAAAGAGAAGTAGAGAGTAGTAGAGTGAGTAGTAGAGAGTAGTAGAGAGTGAGTAGTAGAGAGAGTAGTAGAGAGTAGTTGAGTAGTAGAGAGTGAATAGTAGAGAGTGAGTAGCAAAGTGAGTAGTAGAGAGTAGTAGAGAGTAGTAGAGAGTAGTAGAGAGTAGTAGAGAGTGAGTAGTAGAGAGAGAGTAGTAGAGAGAGAGTAGTAGAGAGTGAGTAGTAGAGAGTGAGTTTTGGAGAGTGAGTTGTAGAGAGTGAGTAGTAGAGAGAGAGAATAGTACAGAGTGAGTAGTACAGAGTAGTAGAGAGTGAGTAGTAGAGAGTGAGTAGTAGAGAGTGAGTAGTAGAGAGAGTAGTAGAGAGTGAGAAGTAGAGAGAGTAGTAGAGTAGTAGAGTGTGAGTAGTAGAGTGAGTAGTAGAGAGTAGTTGAGAGCGAGTAGTAGAGAATCAGTAGTGGAGAGTGAGTAGTAGAGAGTGAGTAGTAGAGAGTGAGTAGTACAGAGTGAGTAGTAGAGAGAGAGTAGTAGAGAGTGAGTAGTTGAGTAGCAGAGAGTGAGTGGTAGAGAGTAGGAGAGAGTAGTAGAGTGAGTAGTAGAGAATAGTAGAGAGTGAGTAGTAGAGCGAGTAGTAGAGAGTAGTAGAGAGTGAGTAGTAGAGAGTGAGTAGCAGAGAGAGTAGTAGAGAGTAGTAGGGAGTGAGTAATAGGGAGTGAGTAGTAGAGAGTGAGTAGTAGAGAGTAGTAGAGAGTGAGTAGTAGAGAGTGAGTAGTGGAGAGTGAGTAGTAGAGAGTGAGTAGTATAGAGTGAGTAGTAGAGAGTGAATAGTAGAGAGTGAATAGTAGAGAGAGAGTAGTAGAGAGTGAGTAGTAGAGAGTAGTAGAGTGAGTAGTGGAGAGAGAGTAGTAGAGCGTGAGTAGTAGAGAGAGAGTAGTAGAGTAGTAGAGAGTGAGTGCAGGAGAGCAGCAGAGAGTAGTAGAGTGAGTAGTAGAGAGAAGTAGAGAGTGAGTAGTAGAGAGTGAATAGTAGAGAGTAATAGTAGAGAGTAGTAGAGAGAGAGTAGTACAGAGTGAGTAGTATAGAGTAGTAGAGTGAGTAGTAGAGAGTGAGTAGTAGAGAGAGAGTAGTAGAGAGTGAGTAGTAGAGTAGTAGAGAGTGAGTGGTAGAGAGTAGGAGAGAGTAGTAGAGTAGGTAGTAGAGAATAGTAGAGAGTGAGTAGTAGAGCGAGTAGTAGAGAGTAGTAGAGTAGTAGAGAGTGAGTAGTAGAGAGTGAGTAGCAGAGAGAGTAGTAGAGAGTAGTAGAGAGTGAGTAGTAGAGAGTGAGTAGTAGAGAGCGAGTAGTGGAGAGTGAGTAGTGGAGAGTGAGTAGTAGAGAGCGAGTAGTAGAGAGTGAGTAGTAGAGAGTGAATAGTAGAGAGTGAATAGTAGAGAGTGAGTAGTAGAGAGAGAGTAGTAGAGAGTAGTAGAGTGAGTAGTAGAGAGTGAGTAGTAGAGAGTAGTAGAGAGTAGTAGAGAGTGAGTAGTAGAGAGTGAGTAGTAGAGAGTGAGTAGTAGAGAGAGAGTAGTAGAGAGTGAGTGCTAGAGAGCAGCAGAGAGTAGTAGAGTGAGTAGTAGAGAGAAGTAGAGAGTGAGTAGTAGAGAGTGAATAGTAGAGAGTAGTAGTAGAGAGTAGTAGAGAGAGAGAGTAGTAGAGAGTGTAGTAGAGAGTGAGTAGTAGAGAGTAGTAGCGAGTGAGTAGTAGAGAGTGATAGAGAGTGAGTAGTAGAGTAGTAGAGAGTGAGTGGTAGAGAGTAGTAGAAAGTAGTAGAGTGAGTAGTAGAGAGTGAATAGTAGAGAGTAGTAGAGAGTGAGTAGTAGAGAGTAGTAGAGCGTGAGTAGTAGAGAGTGAGTAGTAGAGAGTAGTAGCGAGTGAGTAGTAGAGAGTGAGTAGTAGAGTAGTAGAGAGTGAGTATTAGAGAGTGAGTAGTAGAGAGTAGTGGAGTACTAGAGAGTGAGTAGTAGAGAGAGTAGTAGAGAGTAGTAGAGATCAAGTAGTAGAGAGCAAGTAGTAGAGAGTGTGTAGTAGAGAGTGGGTAGTAGAGAGTAGTAGAGAGTGAGTAGTAGAGAGAGTAGTAGAGAGTGAGAAGTAGAGAGAGTAGTAGAGAGCAGTAGAGTAGTAGAGAGTGAGTAGTAGAGTGAGTAGTAGAGAGTAGTTGAGAGCGAGTAGTAGAGAGTGAGTAGTAGAAAGTGAGTAGTAGAGAGTAGTAGAGAGTGAGTAGTAGAGAGTGAGTAGTAGAGAGTAGTAGAGAGAGTAGTAGAGAGTGAGTAGTAGAGAGTAGTAGAGTGAGTAGTAGAGAGTGAGTAGTAGAGAGTGAGTAGTAGAGTAGTAGAGAGTGAGTGGTAAAGAGAAGTAGAGAGTAGTAGAGTGAGTAGTAGAGAGTAGTAGAGAGTGAGTAGTAGAGAGAGTAGTAGAGAGTAGTTGAGTAGTAGAGAGTGAATAGTAGAGAGTGAGTAGCAAAGAGAGTAGTAGAGAGTAGTAGAGTAGTAGAGAGTGAGTAGTAGATAGTGAGTAGTAGAGAGTAGTAGAGAGCAAGTAGTAGAGAGTGAGTAGTGGAGAGTGAGTAGTAGAGAGTGAGTAGTAGAGAGTAAGTAGTAGCGAGAGAGTAGTAGAGAGTAGTAGAGAGTGAGTAGTAGAGAGTGAGTAGTAGAGAGTAGTAGTAGAGAGTAGTAGAGAGTGAGTAGTAGAGAGTGAGTAGTAGAGAGTAGTAGCGAGTGAGTAGTAGAGAGTGAGTAGTAGAGAGAGAGTAGTAGAGAGTGAGTAGTAGAGAGTAAGTAGTAGAGAGTAGTAGAAAGTGAGTAGTGGAGAGTGAGTAGTAGAGAGTAGTAGCGAGTGAGTAGTAGTGAGTGAGTAGTAGAGAGTAGTAGAGTGAGTAGTAGAGAGTAGTAGAGAGTAGTAAAGAGTGAGTAGTAGAGATTAGTAGAGAGTGAGTAGTAGAGAGTAGTAGAGTAGTAGAGAGTGAGTAGTAGAGAGTAGTAGAGAATGAGTAGTAGAGAGTGAGTAGTAGAGAGAGAGTAGTAGAGAGTGAGTAGTAGAGAGTAGTCAGTCAGTGTCAGTCTGTGTCAGTCAGTGTCAGTCAGTCAGTCAGTGTCAGTCAGTCAGTCAGTGTCAGTCAGTCAGTGTCAGTCAGTCAGTCAGTGTCAGTCAATCCGTATCAGTCAGTCTCAGTCAATCAGTGCCAGTCAGTGTCAGTCAATCAGTGTCAGTCAGTCAGTCAGTGTCAGTCAGTCAGTGTCAGTCAATCAGTATCAGTCAGTGTCAGTGTCAGTCAGTGTCAGTGTCAGTCAATCAGTGTCAGTCAGTGTCAATCAGTCAGTGTCAGTCAGTCAGTGTCAGTCAGTCAGTGTCAGCTAGAGCAGCTCTGCTGACCTGGTTCTCGGGCTCTAAAGTAGCTCTGCTGACCTGGTTCTCTGGCTCTAAAGCAGGTCTGCTGACCTGGTTCTCTCCCTATAAAGCAGCTCTGCTGACCTGGTTTCTCTGGCTCTACAGCAGCTCTGTTGACCTGGTTCTCGGCCTCTAGAGCAGCTTTGCTGACCTGGGTCTCGGACTCTAGAGCAGCTCTGCTGACCTGGGTCTCTGGTTCTAGAGCAGCTCTGCTGACCTGCTTCTTAGGCTCTAGAGCAGCTCTGCTGACCTGGTTCTCTGGCTCTACAACGGCTCTGCTGACCTTGTTTCTCTGGCTCTACAGCAGCTCTGCTGACCTGGTTCTCTGTGCTCACGATGCACGCACCCGACTTCGCAAAAATATATTTAAAAATAATGTAAGTTTATAATAAGTACAAATATATTATTTTTATGAATATCTTAGATAATTTCTTGCCCTAATATGTATATTAAAGACACATACATATCATTTTGGAACATCATTTTTTTTGCGGGAGTCGCGCATCCAGCGCGCCCCAGCATGTATATGACATCACGCGGGACCTGCCACTGCGCAAGCATCTCGTACCGTAATGCGCATGTGTCGCGAATGCGCGAGAGCAGGAGTCGCGGACCATATGCATACGGCATATGGCATACGCATACAAATCGCGCACCTCACGTAATATTAAATATATATGATGTAACTGAAAAACACGCAGCCGTCGCTCACCGTACACGGATCCTTCACAACTTTTCTAAAATGGTGGCTAGAATCCGTGCACCCACCGTGATGTGTACGCTTTGAGTGCGCAACTCCAAAAAAAATTGGAAACATTTTTTAAAAAAAAGAAAATAATATAAATATATTAAAATAAAAAATAAAAACAAAAAAATGAATCAATATTTCAGTTTGAATGTTTTAAAAAAAAATTGTTTGCAATTTTCAGAAAAATATATAATGCTATTTAATGAATAAAGTATTTATAAATAAACAGTTAAAAAGTATAGAGAATCAGTACAAAAAAATAGGTATAACTACTATCACACTTAAAAATTATCATTTAAAAAACCTTTGAAATTCACTGAAATAAACCATAGGTTTCAGAGATGTTATAGTTAGAAATTAGCATTTAAAAAAGCTTTGAAATTCACTGAAAAAACCAAAGGTTTCAGAGACGTTATAGTTAGAAATTAACATTTAAAAAACCTTAGAAATTCACAGAAAAAAGCCATAGGTTTCAGGGGTGTTATAGTTAGCTGGCCATTTCACTCGTACAAAACCATAGAAATTCCTCCGTTATAGTTAGTTCTGCTAACTATAACTCGCGCGCCCGCAATGCACTGCTGATGATGTCACATATTGCATCATTCATGACATGGTCAGTGACATCACTGTTGACATCTCAAATGACATCACTGATGACATCATCCAGTGAATGTGGTTTAGTTTGAAATTTAAATATGTATTATATATATACCAATCTGTATTGAAGATTGAGTGGATATATAACTGTCTGGATAGAGGATTTAGTAGCTGTCTGGCTGTTTAAGTGTGTAATTAAAAGTGTCTCACTTAATACATGGATTAGTAACTAAACTATGTGAATGTGTGCATCACTGTCTCTGTTGTTGTATAACATGCTGCATCAGTTGGTCACTAACTACATGAGTGTGTATATTAGTTATTGATTAGTTGGGTGAGTATTTGTATGGGGCACTGAGTTTGTGTGTGCTTGGATGGGGTGTGTGTAACTCTATGCATAGATGTTTGAATGGCCTTCAGGCTCCCCCTGTGGTCCCCAAAGTGTAAAATGTGGGTGCCCTGGGCACCCACACTACAGGCCGGGTCCCAGGGGATAGGATTTGCATTTATTTAGCTCTTGTAACCCTGATGGGGTTTTGAAACCCTTTATTGCCGAGTAACACACTACTCTGGAACCCACAAAGGATTAGTGGTCAATTAGTATAGTGGAATATGAATTTTGAGAAGTGAACATGTTAGTCTGTTATTTTGATTGAAAAGGATAGTGGAGGGATAGAAGACTGAAGGATTTTTTTTAATTAATATTTTTTTTAGGTCATAGCAGTAGGAGGAGGCTTTTGGATGAGTAAATGGGTTTTTTGGAGGGGAAGAGTCAGAGGGAACAGTTTAGAAAGGTTTGATTTGGGGAATCGGTATAGTAAAAGAGGTGTCAGATGATGCAAGGAGGGGTAGAGTAGGAGAGAGTCTAGAAAGGGTTATTGTGGGGATCATAGTAGTGGTATGGGGTTTGGTATAAATGAGAGAGTGGATGTAGAGGATATATTGATAGATGTAGAGGGTGAGAGATAGGGTAGTGAATTGGAAAGAGTAGTAGGAAAAAGTTTGAGATGAGTCAGAAAGTTGGGCTAGAAGATATATTGAGAGAAGTATAGGCTGAGAAATAGGGTAGTGCATTGGAAATGCCAAATTAGAACAGAGTGATACATATATAGATCCATAAGTACATTGAAAGTATATAGATGCATAAAGGAAGTAAGTATATGTAGATTAAAGATATTGATAGAGATACAGGATGAGATATAGGGTATTGCATTGGATATGCTTTTTCAGGAGAAAAGTAACAGGCACACAGATCCAAGTACATGGAGGTACATAGATGCACAATGGAAGCAAGTACATGTAGACCAAAGATGATTTTTTTTAAGAACATAATTATTCTACATGTTTATACAAAGGAATACAAAGATACATATCTATAGTGAAAATAAATGCTTATATACAGAGGGATATGCTGTAAATTTCTGTTTGCGAATGGGGCTTATGTGGGGAAGAGCCAATTCTTGAGACATTTTCTGAAGATAAGGTGGTTGTCGGTGGATCTTATGTTTGGGGGTAAAGAGTTCCATAGTTTGGCTGCTTGAACAGACAAGGATGTGCCACCCATGGTTTTTTTCTTGTATCTTGGGATTTTGAGGCGAGATGTCCCTTTAGAGCAGAGGTTCCTTTGTTGAATGCGTTTGGTGATTTTATTCGTGGTGAAGCGCGGTCCCATTCCATGTATTGTTTTGTGGGTGATACAAAGTAGCTTGAACGTGGATCTTCTGGCAACCGGTAACCAATGCAGGGCTTTCAAGGCAGGGGAGATGTGGTCTCACAGATTGATATGCAAGAGTAGTCTGGCAGCCGAGTTTTGAATCCGTTTTAGTCTTTTCATGGTCATTAAAGGTGATCCGTGGTAGAGGTAGAGGCTATTGGCGTAATTGAGTTTGGACAGAACAAGGGAGATGGTAGCTTGAAATTTGTGTGTAAATCCCAAATGAGGGAAAATTTGTCTCAGCATTTTTATAGTGACAAAGCTTGATCTTGCTGGTTTGTCCACTTGGGCATTCATGGTCATTCCGAGGTTTCTTACTTCCTTTGATACTTTAGGCGGTGATCCCAGTTCATCAGGCAAGGCGGCAAGCAGGTCATAATATTTCCAATCGCCACACGTGAGTATTTCCTTTTTGGAAGCATTCAATTTGAAGTGGCTCCAAGTCATCCACTGATCCACAGCTCTGAGACAACTGAAAATTGGGGATTTTCCAATGTCTTTGGGGCATTCCAGTTGAAGGAGTATTTATTTGTGTGTCATCTGCATAGTTATAGCACGTGAGGTGAAATTGATTGATCAGTTGCGGTACTGACTTCATGTAGATGTTGAAAAGCATGGGCGAGATGATAGAGCCTTGAGGGACCCCTGCTTTTGTGGAGTATGGTTTGGATGAGAAAGTTAGGGTATGGATGGCATTAGTTCTGTTTCGAAGGTAGGACGCGATCCAGTCTAGAGCAGTTCCCTCTATGCCGGCTTAATAGAGTCTTTGTTTCAGAGTGTCATGTTCAAGCGTGTCAAAGGCAGCTGAGAGGTCCAAGAGGAGTAGAGCAGCAACCTCGTTGCAGTCTACTGTATTCTTCAGGTCATCCCAGATGGCAAGAAGGGCAGATTTAGTGCCTCTTCCCAGACGGGATCCTGCTTGGAAGTCTGAAAGTATGTCACTCTCTTCAATGAATTGTGACATCTGGGCAAACGCTGCTCTTTCTATCAGTTTGCCCAGGAAAGGTCCATCTGTAATGGGTCTGTAGGTGTCAGGGTTCAGCGGGTCCAAGTTTGTTTTCTTCAGTAAAGGGCATATGTGTGACATTTTGAGTTCTTCTGGAAATATTCTGGAAGTTAAGGAATCGTTGATGATTCTTCTTACTGGCGTGGCAACAGAGGTTGTTAAAAGAATTGTCTTGAAAGTTTGTAGTGAACAGGGGTCAGAAGAGCTTCTGGCAAGCCTGCTTCTTTTGACCAGGT
The DNA here is from genome assembly GCF_964204655.1 of Triturus cristatus. NCBI lineage: Eukaryota > Metazoa > Chordata > Amphibia > Caudata > Salamandridae > Triturus > Triturus cristatus. The sequence goes on along the minus strand of NC_140586.1, from coordinate 174,039,596 downwards.
CCATAAATTCATCATATGAGATGTGTTGGAAGGAAAGGAGAGGCTGGGTTAAAGTAATCTTGGATTGTTGTTTTGTACAAGGGTTAGTGCTGGTGCTTTGTTTCCTTTTTAAGTACGAGTCCAATGTGTCTGCTTTGTCCGTGTAATTATTTGCCTGTGTTTGTCTGTGAAATCTTGATTAACAGGATGAGTTTCTTCTAGGCAATTTGGTTTGCAAAATTTATTGAGTATTTTATAGAATTCTTTATTTGCACATTTAGCATTTTGAATTCGGTCTGAATAGTACCTTTTCTTAGCTTTTTTGTTAGATGACTTGTATAATCTGTTAATTTTCTGTAGGTGAAGTTTTTCTTGTTTGGCGTTTGTTTTGAGCCAGGTACATTGCAGCTTTCTAATTTGTTGTTTTATGTCTTTTATTTCTATGTTTCTCCAAGGCGCTTATTTTCTTTTGTTCCGTCGTGTGGTTTTGAGTGGTATCAGGATGTCAAAAGCTTCCTGTAGCCACTCATACAGATTTTGAACAGAATTTATTGTTCCCAGATTTGTACTGGATGTTAGTTGTATTTCTAAGTGTTCCAAATTGTGTTTGTTCCACGGCCAATAGGTGGATGGATGTAAGGTAGTTTTTGGTGAGTCGCTCAGTGTTGTTTTATGTTGGAAAGCAAGCAATTGGTGGTCTGACCATGTGACTGGAGTTATAGTTTGAAAGGTAACTAGTTCAGTATTAGCAAAAATGACATCTAGGATATGTCCAGCGATGTGTATGGGTTTGTGGACAATCTGATACAGGTTCAGTGTGTCTAGGCCAGTGATTATTATTTTTGGATGGTTCATATTGGGTTTGTCAAACCAAATATTGAGGTCACCTAGAACGCATAGGTTGGAGTGTATTGTTATCAGGTTTGAAACTGTGTCTAGAAGTGTGTCTGGGAATGTCACCTTGCTAGGAGGAGGTCTGTAAAGGAGCAGGAAGTTAAAGGAGGAATACAGTGTAGGATTGCATCTTGTTAGAAGAGCCTCTCAATTCTTTATGGAGATGTCGTGAACTTTAATGATATGTAATGTTTGCCTGAACACAACAGCTAGACCACCTCCTTTTTTGCCTATACGATTTTGGGTGATCGTTTGATAGCCTAGTGGAACGGCTTCATGCAGGACTGGAGCCATATTATCTCCCAACAATGATTCAGTTATGAATAGTATGTCTGGTTTTGTATCTGTGAGAAGGTCGTAGATGTGATTTTTTTTTTAGAGAGGGATTGAGCGTTTATTAGTAGACAGTTTAGAGAATGGCCTTTGGTGATAGTGAGACTTTGTTTTGTAGAAGAGTGATCAGTATTGTGTGGGTTTGTAGTAGGTGTGTTTTTGGTGCTGGTATTAGCTGTATTAGGATAGCAATCGTGTAGCTGTTCTGTATCATGTTCCTCATCCAGCATGCTAAGAAGGCATTTTGATGGGTCTGTGTGTGTATGTAGTGAAGATGGTGTTTGAGAGTGAGTAGGTGTGCCGCGTTGTTTTCGTGATGTAACATTGTTGTGCAGTAGACATGCGAAAACGAAGTTGTGAGGTGTGGCATGTTGCTTATATTGTTTGCGTGTGTTTAGGGCAGAAGGTGTATGAGTCAAGGGTGGTGGTGCAGCATGTGGGTCATGTAGTAAGGTTCTAAATTGTCCAATGGATGAGAGGCGGTTAGAAGAGAGTTGCTGTGTTGCTGTATCTGTGTTAGGTGTGGTGGAAGAGAGAAAACTTGGCATTGGAGTTTGTACCCTTGTGTGGTTTGAAAGGTGGGTGTATGTTTGTATTTTGTGATGGTAAGTATTATGAGGTATTGCGCTTTGAAGATCTTGTAGTACTGGTGTGTGTGATATGTTTTGTTTTTGAGGAGTAGTGAAAAGGGGTGCTGTTGTAATTGTTTCATGCAATGGATTTGGTTCTATAGTATTGTTTGAGAGAGGAGGTTGTAAGGTAGAGGGGGTGGTGATGTGTTTATGAGTAGAGTGTATGTTGTGTGTAGGAGGGATTGAATTAGTGGTAAGAGTGTTTGTCTTAGACTGGTTTGTTGCAAGAGTTAAAAAATGTGGTGGTGTGCAGTATATGTGTTGTGCGTTAGTGTTATTATGGTAGAGGGAAGAGGAGGGTGTTGGTTGGACAAATGATGTAAGGCTGATTATATGTTTGTTAGTGATAAAAGGTGGTCTGTTCGGAGTAATTATAGCAGGGAGCATGTGTCTGGATGGGGTGTAGTTATGTATGGTGTTGAATGGCGTTGTGTTAGTGATGAGTGGATTGGTTTGTAGTATAGGATAGAGTTGTATACTGTTTGTAGGTGATGGTGGGAATATGTGGTAGTTGGGATAGAATGGTTTATAGATGTGGTTTGGTTGGTTTTGTAGTGTATGCTGGTACATTGATTTGTGCATAGGGTTGTGTGTGGTGTACATTTGGTGTGAGTGTGTTACTATGTTTGTGGATGCGGATGGTGTGGGGTGGGCATTACTGAATGGGAAAATGGGCAGCATTTCTGGCCCTGGTCCCGACCAGTCTCAAAGAGGATCAAACAGGCAACTGCCCTTGTCCTCTCTACCCTTAGACACGACGCCCAGGCTGAGATGCCCTAAGCCTGGCCTTTTATAGCCCTAGTAATCAGGTGACCCCTTCAGCCAATGGCAACCCTAGCCCTAACACTATACAAACACAACACTACCCCTAAAATCTGGAACCAGTAGGAGACCAGGACCTTACAGCCAATCGTAGCCCAAGTCCAAGCACCCAATCAGTTTCAAAAACCCTGATCTCTACGTCCAATAGAGGAGCTAGCCCTACCAGTAGTCCCAACCCAAGTCAAAGCAACCAATGACACAGGAAGCCCTAGTCCCTACATCCAATAGAAAGCCTAACCTTACTCTTAGTCCCACACCTAGTCAAGCAACCCATCACACCAGAAGCCCAAATCGCTACTTCCAATTAAAGGCCTAACCCTAGCCCTAGTCCCAACAACCAATAACACAGGAAGCCCTAGTCCCTACTTCCAATAGAAATTCTAACCCTAGCCCTAGTCCCAACCCTACATTGATTGAATCACAGACCCAGAAACCAACCAATGAGGACACTAACCCTAATCCAATAGAAACAGCAGATACAACCACCAATCAGTGTACACATGTACCAAACAATAGCAGACTATAGAAGGTTCCAGCTACCTCAGACAAGGTTTGCTGGCCAGGGAGTTGGAAGCTGCTTCTCTATTCAGAAATCTCCTAGGAGACAGACAAACTTAATCCACACTTTGGACTTCTGCAGGTAAGGGCCTAACAAACTTGTCCTCTAACAATACTGTTTGTATAAAACGTTACTCCCTCTCCTGGCCAAAAAATGAAGTGCACAGTCCCTATTAAACACAGTTTAAACAACTCACAGCAGATTGCTGCTGTCTCAGAGCACCCTCTGATGCAGAATATCCCTGTTGCTGGCAGGGGGAAGGGGGGCTGGTTTTACTGACTTGTTAACACAAAATGGTGGCTGGGGGTGCACTGCTCAACATACAGGTCTTAGCACAGAGCAAAGGAGAAATTTGGAGGGGAAAACGGATAGTCACGGGGAATGACAGGAAAAAACTACAGAGTTTGGACTGCAAATCCCACAATTCAACAGGTTAAATGGAAGCAGTCATGGGCAGGGAAAACCACAAGTTTAAACACAAAAACATGAGATAAATGATGCAATCACGGGCAGGTTAAAACTACAATTTTAAACTGTAACAACCACAGGCAAAGACAGTTAAATACATTTTAATAAAAAAGAAACATAAAAGATGATGCAATCACAGGTAGGGAAAATCGTTTTTTAACTTTTTTTAGGAAAGAGACTGCACTAGTCTGCCTCCTTACCACTTCCTGGACACTGCTCACTGCAATCTGGGGCACAGGTAGACTGCAACTCACAATATGGAGGATATATATATATATTTGTTTTTTTGACTGAAAGAACGAAAGGTTATAAGGACGTTATGGTTAGGTTCAGATTTCAACTGCACAAAACTAGAGAAACTTAGCACTTAGGGTTAGCTGAGCTAACTATAACTCGCGCCCCCGCAATGCACTGCTTATGACCTCACATATTACATCACTCCTGACATGGTCAGTGGCATCACTCATGATATCTCAAATGACATCACTGATGATGTCATCCAGGAACTGTGAGAATTTTTTTAATGTTTATGAGTGTTAAATATATATCCCAAGATGTATTGATGAATCAGTGGGTGTATGAGTAACTTTATGAATGATTCAGTGGGTGTGCAACATACTGTATAAGTAAGTGATTAGGTGTCTCAGTGAATGTATGGGTGAGTGACTTGTGTGAATGTCTGTATCTGTCTGTCAGTTGGTGTCTTAATTGATTGTATAGGTGTGTTAGTGGGTATGTGAGATTCTGTATGGGGGAGTGATTGGTGTATGAGTACAAGTATGGGTGTCTAAATGTCTGTTTGGATGGGTGAGGTAAGGGCCTGTGTAACTGCCTGCCTTCCTGGATGAGTGAGTGGGTGATTCAGTGGCTCCATGGGTTAGTGAGTGTGTGTGTAAGGGGCTGCATGGGTAAGTGAGTGTGTATGGTTGTGTCAGTGAGTGAATGGATGTGCCAGTGGTATATGGGTGAATAACTGCATATGTGAAAGTTAGTATAGTTGAGTGTTGGAGTATATGAGTGACTGTATTTGTGACTGTGTGATTATGAGAGTGGCTGTCTGGGTGAGTGTGTGCTTGTGTCAGTGACTGTATAGGTGAGTGAGTATGTGTTAGTATCTGTATGAATAAATGAGTGGGTGTGTATAAGTGTATAGGTGAGTAAATGGCTGTAGGATTGACACTATTGGTGAGTGAGTAGATGTGTGAGTAGCTCTATGAGTGACTGTATGTGAGTGGCTTTATGAGTGGATATATTAGCGGCTGTATTAGTGAGGGAGTTGGTGTATATGTGGCTATATGGGTGACTGAGTGGATGTGTGTGTAGTTCTATGAATTAGTCAGTGGGTGTGTAAGTACAGGTATGGGTATGTCAATGGTTTTGAGAATGCTAGTGTGGAAGTTGGAGTGGGTGTATGAAAGGTTATATTGGATTCTGTGGATGATGTCATCAGTGATATCATTAGTGATGTCATTTGAGATGTCATCAGTGATGTCACTGACCATATCATGAGTGATGTAATATGGGAAGTAATAAGCAGTGCATTGCGGGGCCGCGAGTTATAGTTAGCTCAGCTAACTATAACTGCTCAATTTCTCTGGTTTTGTGCGTGTGTAATCTGAGCCTAACTATAACATCCCTGTAACCTTTGGTTTTTTCACTGCATATCTAAGGTTTTTTAAATTCTATTTGCTAACTATAACAGGCCTGTAACCTTTGTTTTTTTCAGTGAATTTCTAAGGTTTTTTAAATGTTAATTCCTAACTACAACTTACATGTAACCTTTGGTTTTTCCAGTGAATTTCTATGTTTTTTAAGTAGCAATGGTGCTTGCAGAATGGTGTGGAAAGGGGGCTGGGCCTCTGACGTGCTCTCAGGAATCCCGCTGTGTAGGACTTACAGAAAGTACCAGGAGGGCTTCTTGATACCCAATGTCCTTTAGCATCCCCAACCAGTAGTGTGTCAGAAGACACGTTTGCAGAGTGGTGCAGAAAGGGGGAGTGGCTTCTAAAGACCTCTTACCAAACTGACTGTATGGGACTTGCTGGAGGTAACAGGAGGGGTAGTTTGCCCCCTATGACCTTCAATAGCCAAGGGGTCTTCACGTCCCAACTAGAGCTGTGCCAGGAGGTGCATTTGTACAGTGGTGGAGAAAGGACATCCTTAATGATTGCACAGGTAGTGCCTGTATGATTCTATGAGTGCCATTGCCAAGGACACACTGCAAACACTGGATATTTTTGACAAAGTGTAAAACACATATACAGACAGATCTTTCATGAAGTTTTACTGTAGCTATTTAGTAAGATACTAATTTAACTTTCCCCTTTGTATACATTTGTCGAAATAACTACATCAAAAATGCATTTTACCCCTTTTAACAGGAACACCAAAGGTTGCCATGACATCAGCAGTCACAAATGACTAAATGTAAAACAGATATTTAAACATATTTTACACTATGGTTGATTCAATCTGTTTAGGAGCATAATTGTTTAACTTTATTTGAACAACACATTTGACAGAAACAACAATTTTCAAAAATAACTTTCAACATCTGTACTCACAAACGGAACATAAGTACAAAATACCCATAAAACTATCCATTCTTACCCAAACTCAGCAGGTATCAAAAACTGCTCCAAAGCTAGTACAATGTACACTCAGTGAAAGATCCACTCTAGAGAGACAAATAAAAAATAGTCATGTGGGATGACGTCCATGGTGTATCATTTTAAAATCTAACATAGAAATCATCTCTAACTGGCAATCAAACAGAGGACCATATACATCAGTGGCACCAGCAACAACAATTCCCGTCAAGAAATTCCCTTCAGAAGTGCAGAGCACTGCAACAGATATGGCTCCAGAATTTTCAAGAATGGCCATGTATTGCATGGACTGTACTTTCATTATAACTTATGGTGAGCAGTGTGTTACAGCTATTCACAATGCTGCAAAAATCATACATGCTATTTTCCCCCCTTTTTAAAAATAATTTTTGTACATTTCTCAGTGCACATTTTTTTAATTCTTCCTGTCCCAGTTGCCATTTTTGTTACCATAAAAAAGAGCAGAATAATATTACAACTTTACAAAACTACAAAAACAAAAAAGAAAATCATATCACTGGAAAATAAAGATATGTCATTGGATAATATTCTTTTGAAATAAAACACTAAGAAGGACATGCCCATTTCTCTTTCTTGAACATTCTTTAAGAGGAGTTCATAGTGTGCAGATTTGCGCTATGCACAATATGCATAAGAAAATGTCATGGGGTACAAATAAAACATATTCTTACAGGACTACGTCCATGCTTTACCATCTAAAAAATACCAAACTAATAGTGTATAAGCACCAAGAAAGCAACACAGGGCTGAATGACCCTCAACTGCAATAGAAGCCACAACAACACCAGGGCAGATAGTCCATTCAGAGGTCCAATCTCAACTTCAAGATTTGGCTTCACAGTTTTCCCCGAGGGCATCACACTGCAGGTATTCTGAAGTTGTAGTGAGTGCTGGAGAGCAGTCCATAAGAGGCATTCTCAATGCTGAAAAGAATCATAAATGTTGATTTTTTTTATTTTTGGCCCTTCATAGTTTTTCTACATTATCATGCATTTTATTATCTTACAATATGGGTATCTAATATCTATGTGTTTTTCATATTATCTTCTAATTTATTGTAACACTACTTACATATAACTTTGCGTATAGACATGTCAAGGCGTTCCTCTACAAATGAATACACAGCGAACTTTTGCCATTTATCATTATTTACTTTTTCACTTTTTATATATGTCAACAGTCTGTGTTTAAAACTTCTAGTAAGTGCATCCACAACATATACAAACTTACTGTTTTTTTTAGACCACACTGTGTTAAATTTTATAATCTCTTCTTTAAAATTATCAACTGTAATATATGTGTCCTGTTCTGAAACTCTTCCTCTGAACAACTCTTTATTTTCTATAGAATCCTGCTCAGGAACAAAGAAGCGAAGCTGCACATCACCACAAACCTTTTCTATGTCTGCCACAGCACCATGCAAAAGCGCTCTATTCATTGCTCCTAAAAATAAGGCGGAAGGTTTCACATAGTGCATCCTCCTAACTAAGGTTTGCATTGTAAAGTGGTGTACAGCTAACATCCTGAAATGATGAAAGGTGCTTTGGCACACTTTGTTTGATGAACAAGCTAGTGGGTGTTCCTGCAAATTTATATGCTTTCTAATCCTGCAAGGATCCAATCGTTGTAAAGTACTTATTCTCTGTTTTAAACTTCGCTTTAGAAAGATATGTAGAAATGTCCTTAATCTATCAATGGATTGCTGTTGAATACTACAAACACTACTACAATTCCATTTCTATACAGGCACCTGACTCCGCCTTCCTTGGACCTGTTCTCCAAACCCTTGTTCTCCATTTGTAGGTACCATCACCTCTTTCGCTCTAGGAGTGCACTTCTTCATTTCATAACATTGTCCTCTGTAAATCAATAGCATGAACTAATCTGTTATCCTGGACATTGCTTTCTTCATTAATGAAAAAATCTGTACTAGAAGTATGTATGTATTCTCCACTAAAAACTATACAAAAGTTACTTCTATTCACTAATCTTTTCTTCTGGTTTTGTCTCTTCATGCACAATACCATTTTGTCACGAGTCTTCATTCTATTTCAAATCAAAATGAAAAGCTTCACCTTCAAAGCAAAGGCCTTATCAACTACTCTCTCAATGTGTTCTTTCTGTTCCAGTGCCTCTCAATTTTTTTTCTATACTTTTTCATAGTTCTCAGTAGATTTATACCTACTCTACTATGAAGCATTCTGGCTTTGATTTTGTTAAACTGCTTCTGTCTCCTGTTTAAGGTGTGTCCATCTTTGTTACATTCTATCCTGTTCTGGTTATATAGAGTTTATCCACTGTTATTCTTTCTCATTGTCTGCATTTTATTTTCATTCTTTGGAAATGTACACATATATTTTTAAGAAATGACTTTGTCCTCTTACCAGTAGCTCTTTTTTCTTTCACCACTTTTTCTTCATTTTTCCCCATTTGTGTCTTAGTTCTGCATAAATACTGTAGTCGCTTCTGTGCCTTTTTCCTCCAAGCTTTTGTAGGCATTCTGTCTGTAGTTATGCAGATATTGTTCTGTAAAAAAATAAAGTATATTTGAATTTTTATTCAAGCCAACGTACCCTCTACTTCACTACTGGCTTACTACACATACAACAATAACTGTTTTTATGTTATGTTGCAGTTTTACATCTACAAATAACTACAAGCACTTACTTCAATATACCAAACCAAAACCAAATCACAAAACGTAATATATTAGTTACCTTTTAATATTATAGCACCCTCTCCTACAACACAGCTGCACCATATCTCAGTTCTCACTTATGCACGGTAAAAGACCACTTTATGCGTTTGTAGTAAATTTTAAAATAAACATCAAACAAAGTGTAAAAGTACATACAGTGTCTCAATACGTTAAATCTGAAAACAAAACATAAGAGCTATTTCTGTGCCTCTCTACCACTGTGTCACTGGTATATTTAGTGTTTTAGTATTTTTCTACTTAGATGTGTCAGATTTATATTTTGAGAAACAATGCAGATACAAATCTGCACATTTGGTCATTGTCTCTTTGTACAGTGTTGTCTTTTTGTGCCTTTTTGTCTCTGTGCCTTTTTTGCCTGTGTTCTCTGTTGCCCGGTTGCTGTTGTCACTCCCTTTCCTGCCGCTGCTGCCTCCGCAGCCACTGCCCCCCAGGCATGTTCCTGCTCCTGCTTCCCAGTTGCTCTCCCTTCCCCGACCCCTACTTAACAGCAGCCGCTGTGCCCATCCGCGACTTGACCAAGACCAGCGCCGGGGACCCTGGTCCTCCAACCCCCCACCGCTATGACCCAGCAAACCTCCACGCACTCAATCCCGGAAGAAACAACAACTGCCAGTGGTCGACGCTGAACACCACCTAAAACCAGTTCTCCTGCTGACACTGCTGCTGCACCCACCTTCACCCACCTCCAGACCCTGACATCAACCGCCAACCCATCAGACGCTAGCGCACCCAAACCCCAGAGCTGCTGCATCATCTTCAATGTATGCTCCCTGCACAGACACACAGTAGAAAGTTGGGACCTCCTAAACACCCTCATGCCCGATGTTGCCTTACTCACAGAGACCTGGACCAACACTACCTCCACACCCAACATCGTAACTGCCATTTCCGATGGGTACAAAATCCAGAGGAAGGACCGCCCCAACCACACTGGAGGTGGCCTCGCCATCGTACACCAAAGCTCCATCTGACTCAAAAACAGCATCTCGAACAACCCCTCGCCCCCTATGCAACACATTCATTTCCAAATCCAGATCAACCCCAGAATGACTCTACACGGAACTCTCGCCTACAGGCCTCCCAGATCCCATGCCTCATTCACTAACACCATCGCAGACCTCATCGCGCTCATGCCCCCGTCTCCACAAACTATGCACTGCTCACAGACCTGAATTTCTACCTCGCCAACCTTAGCGACTCTAACTCCACTGCCCTCCCTGACAACTTCGCCAACATCGGACTGAAGCAGCTTGTCACCACTCCCACCCACAAGGCAGGACACACCCTCGACCCCTCTGGCCAGACCACCACTGTGTCCCCTTCTCCTTCTCGAAACCTACCGCACACCACAAGCCTACACCATGCCCCTGCACAGAAACTGGAGCAAGGTCACCGAAGAGTGAATATATGATGCTACAAACCACACCATTACAACGCATACTTTTACATCGCAGTTTTTGCAACTCAACTATCATTACATCACATGCTTTTACAACGCATACTATTACAACGCTTTTTCATTCAGATACATTAAAACTACCATTACATCACATTATATTACAATGCATACTAATACTATGCATACCATTACAACGCATAATATTTTTTCTTTGTTTTTTTCTTAAATTTCAATTTTGTTTGTGTTGGATTGTGGTGGGGCAAATTTACTATTCCTACTCAGACAGGTGTTTGCCTCAGGGAAGGTGTTGGATGGTGGTGGCAAATTTACTATTCCCACTGCAACAGGAGCTTGCCTCAGTGAAGGTGTTGGATGCTGATGGGGGCAAATTTACTATTCCTACCCCAACAGGTGCTTGGCTCAGGGAAAGTGCTGGATGGTGGTGGGGGAAAAATTACATAACATTTTTAATTTTTATTAATAATAAACATTTATACGCTTAAATCAAAAATAAAACTTACCTTCCTTACCTCCATTACTTACCTTAAAATACGTTGTAATGGCATGCATTGTAATGGCATGCGTTGTAATGGCACACGTGTTGTAATGGCATGCGATTTAATGGCACATGCGTTGTAATAGTTGCGTTGTAAATTCATTACGATGTAATGCCTGCTTTGTAATGGACATTTCCCCCGAAGAACACCTCAGCCGCACTCCTCCACTCACTACAACCAACGCCAACTACGCAGCCAACGAACTCCACAGATGGATTGCCAACTCTGCCAACACACTCGCCCCCCCTCCAGAACACTGACAGACAACGCACCACGAAAGCCAACTGGTTCACCAGGGGCATTCAAGAATCCAATCGAATGTGCCTATGACTCAAGAAAGTATAGATGAAGAGCAAAACCTCAGAAGCACGCACTGCCTACAGGACCACCATGACAGAACACCGCCAACTCATCAGATCCACAAAGAGGAACTTCATCCAGGACAGAATCTTCTCCAACTCCAACAGCTCCAAGGAACTCTTCAGCATCAGACAAGAATTCACCAACCCCCCCAGTAAAACCTCTGACGTCCCCCCTCCCGAGACCTCTGCAACAAACTCAGCTGCTTCTTCCATCACAAGATCAGGACTCTCTATAATCGCTTAAACGAACAGAACCAAGGCACCGACCCAACACCGGCCACCGCTAACGCAACCCAGCCGACCATCACAGCCTGGACCCCTGTGTCCACAGAAGACACCACAAAGACCATGAGGAGCATACACTCCGGAGCTCCCACTGATCCCGGCTCACCGCACTTCTTCTACATGGCCGCCTCCGCCATAGCACCTGAACTATGATGTCCAGTCAACTGCACCCTCGAAACAGGCACATTCCCTGATGACTGGAAAAGTGCAGAAGTCAAACCCCTCCTCAAAAAGCCCTCTGCAGACCCAACACACCTCAAGAACTACAGACCCATCTCTCTCCTCCCCGTCGCTGCCAAAGTCACAGTGAAGATCGTCAACAACCAGCTCACACAATTCATAGAAACCAAACTCGATCCTCAACACTTCTCAATCCAGATTCCACAGCAACCACAGCACCGAGACTACCCTCCTAGCCGCCACGGACGACATTCGCACTTTCCTCGATTAAGGCCACACAGGAGCCCTCATTCTACTGGACCTCTCAGCAGCCTTCAACACTGTCTCCACCGAACACTAGCCGCCAGACTCCAAAATGCCAGCATACAGGGAACTGCGCTAGACTGGATATGGTCCTTCCTCGCCGGCTGTACTCAAAGATTCAGTCTCCTGCCCTTCCTCTCCGAACCCACAGAGATCAGATGTGGAGTACCCCAAGGATCCTCACTCAGCCCCATGCTCTTCAACATCTACATGACCCCACTCACAACCATCGTCAGAAAACACGGACTCAGCATAGTATCTTACGCCGATGACACCCAGCTCATCCTCCAGAACCAGACATCACCAGACACAGTTTCCAGGAAGGCATGAAGGACATCGCATTCTGGATGAGCAGCATCTGTCTGAAGCTCAACTCTGAGAAAACTGAAGTCCTCATCTTCAGATCCACCCCCTCCACGTGGTACAAGACCTGGTAGCCTCCCACACCCATGGACCACACCTGCAACCTCGGCATCATACTCCACTCCTCTCTCACCGAGCCGACAGATCAACGTTGTATCCTCCACTTGCTTCAACACCCTCTGCATACTCCGCAAGACCTTCAAATGGATCCCCCGGAATCCAGAAAGACCATCACCAACGCACTCATGTTTTTGTTTAAATCTGGTTTTATTAATTTTGATTTTACATCTTCATGAAAGACAAATTGCATTATGTAAAGCCGACTATACATTGAACCATCCATCAATATCAATTAGACATTTCAGTTGAGCAGATATTAAATCTGACATGCATTTTGATGACATTGTTGGCTCAGTTACAAGTTGAACTTCAACAGGTAGTCCATTCCATCAAGGGTAAAGATCACCGTACATTAGCGATGTGGTTCCATTAGTGTGTTGTATAGAGTCTTTTCAGATCATTCAGCATGGGCAATTGAACAGATGTTATAGGAAGGAACAAACAAAACTCAAAACCAGTAACAGCAGCATAGACCGAATTTTGTGTGATCGTCCCTCACCTTGTCCCCCCGCACTCCCCCATCCCTATCGTCCCGTCCCTCGGCACTGTCTAGACCACCATCTCCACCCACTGACAGCAGCGATGTCCACCCTAGGTGTCAGATGGTGTATGTGCACGTACATGGCATTACAGATGTCTACTGGCGGGCTATCTGTCACTTACTGTAGGCACGCCTCCCTCATTCTCAGGTTGTCCCTCAGGGCTGTCCCCCTCTATTTGCATTAAGGCCTGGAGTAGTCCCTCCCATTGCATCGCTATAGGTTCCTTCCATAGCGCCGTTTCCTCCCGCAGGATGGAGATTCCCTCTGCTTTGGCCCATGCTAGGAGCGAGTACGTCCATGCCCATCACTCACGCACTCATAAAGAGAAGACTCGACTACAGGAACGCCCTCTAAACCAGAATCAACAAATCTCTACTCCACAAACTCCAGAACGCCGCAGCCAGACTCGTCCTCAGCATCCCACGACAAGACCACATCACCCACGAGAGACCTCCAGTGTCTGCCTGTTAAAAAAAGAGTGACTTTCAAGCTGCTCACATATGCCTACAAAGCCCTCCACAACACTAGACCCCAATACCTCAATGAAAGAATCTCCTTCTACGCCCCCAAGAGTAAACCTCCGCTCCGCTGACCTTGCACCAGCTGAAATGCCCCGCATCTGCAGAGCCATAACGGGAGGAAGATCCTTCTACATCACAGCCAAGACCTGGAATGAACTCCCCTTCAGCATCAGACGAACCCCAACACTGCAAGCATTCAGAAAGAGCCTCAAGACCTGGCTCTTCAGATGAGCCGGAGCTACCCGAATCCCCCCTTCCCCCAGCACCTGGAGACCCTCACGGGTGAGTAATGCGCTTCACAAATCCCTGATTGATTGATAGCTTTCTAATTCTTCCAAGGATATAAAAACAGTATGTTAGGTTAGGTTAGGTTAATGACATTTGTTAAGCGCATGGTTGCACAGAGAACAGTGCGTCCCCGCACTGACAGCCCTATCTACATCTCATCAGCTGGATCACAGAAGGAGAGCCTGGCCTGCTATGCTGAAGTTAGCTTGGGGAAGAGGTTGGTTTTCAAGTCAAGTCAAGTCAAAGTATGCTTTATTCGAATGATATTCATAAAAGCAGGGTACAATATACAATAACATTTCATTAAATAAGTTAAAAAACAATTAAATTCAATATAATTCGATACTACATACTTTAAACAAATTCTGGTTAAATTACAACCATAAGGGAGACATTATTTCATTTAGCAACAGTGTTGTTTGTATCACATACGGGTAGACATAGTTGAAGCCCTGGGTTGAACATTCCGCAATAATAACAGTGGATACATATTATTAAAACAAAGACATTTAATTAATAAAAGAATTTTTAAAACAGATTACATATGATAAAATGCTAAAAATTAGCAAGGGGGAGAATAGTAAAAAGACTAGCAGTCTCACCCTGTTCAAGAGAATTGTCAAATGACTAGCAGTCTCAATCTGATCATCCACGCCCATCCTAGATACTTTGCAGTGGCAGTTGAAATCCAAGGCAATGTGCTAGTGCATATAATGCGTAGAGCAACAGTGCCACTAGTAGTTCCTAAATTTTTACACATTGGGGTAAGCCATATACGCCGTGGAGCAGCATAGATTTTACAAGAAAACAAAAAATGACCAATAGTTTCATTGTTTGAACCACAGGCAGGGCAGACAGCACTAGTTCCCACTTCCCATTTTGCTGTTAAAAATCTAAGGGGAAGTGCTCCAGCTCTTAGTTGAAAGAGAAGCTTCCTGTCTCTGGGCTTGGTTATAATATCCCAGTAAGGTTCAAGATGGGGGTACATCTTGGCCTCTAGGAACTCTCTAGTCATATTACCGGTGCTGGAGCTACACCAATTCCGCTGGGCGACCCTCTCCCAATAAATGGTCTTGAGCACACTTTTAGAAGGGAAAGTTGAACCTACAGGATCTTCCCAAAGTGTACTCAAACCAAGCTCAAGCAAGGATGCCCTAAGCGCTTTTAGCCAACCTATTTTATGGTGAAGGTCAGTTCTTATAATGTCTAGAAACCCCCCCGCATAGTGAGAAAGCGCAGGCGTTGTCCATAACCTGCGCCAGTACAATATTGGACGGAGCCGCGCCATATCTAAAATGGCTCTTCTACCCAAGTCATACTTAAGGGGCAGCAGTGGGGTACTTTTTGGAACGCCTGTAATGGCCCTTAAAAATATATTCTCTGAGAGTTGAAGAGCCGGCATTTTTTCAAACCCCCACAGCTCAGCGCCATAAAGTACAGAACCCAGAGCTTTAGCTTCATAAACCTGTAAAACGGGTTTCACAGGTTTAGTGAAGGATTTTCTGTGCTCTGAGCTAATTGCGCCTGCCAATTGCCTATGTTTGATTGTTGCAATTTCAATATGATGCCGCCAGGTCTTTGCATTGGATATGTGCATACCCAAGTAAGTGAAATTATTCACTACCTCCAGCGGACGATTGTTTAAGGTGATTTTTGTCTTAAAACTACGATGGGGGTTGAAAGTCATCAGCTTAGTTTTAGTAATATTTACCTCTAGGCCATACTCTTTGCAAAATTGGTCAAAGATTGACAGAGCACACTGCAATCCACTTGGCGTTTTAGCTAGGATGAGTGTGTCATCAGCAAACATTAAAATAGGAATTTTAATACCATCTAAAAAAGGAGCATCCACTTGAGCGGAAGTCATACGTGTTACAACATCATTGATATAAAGTGTAAAAAGGACTGGGGCCATCGAACATCCCTGTCTAACGCCCCTCTCTACTGGAAAGTCTGAGGTAACCGAGCCTAAGCCACCCCACTGGATTCTTGCATAATTTGATTCGTGGAGTCTCATTATCATGGATAACAAATCGTTTGGGATGCCCTGCTTCTGTAGAACCGACCATAACTTTAGTCGAGGGACCAGATCAAAGGCAGCCCGTAGATCGACAAAGGCCGCATACAGGCTTCCTTTGCCGAGCACCACCGTCCTCCATTGTATCATGGTAAAACGAAAGACCTGATCCACCGTACTTGTGGATCGTCGAAAGCCAGCCTGGAAGGTTGAGAGGGCATTAGTCTCTTCTGCCCAGTCCAGGAGCCTGTTGACGATCACACGCCCCACTACCTTTTGGATGGTATCTATGAGGCTTATAGGGCGGTAATTACCTGGCAATGATCGATCTCCTTTTTTGAAAAGGGGAATAATTACTGCACCCTGCCAGGATTTTGGTACTGATGCACCCAGGGCAATGGCATTGATAAGATGGTGAATATATGAGCACCAGCGCTCTTTATCGTTAACAAATAGATCCGCTGGCACACCATCAAGGCCTGGGGCACGTCCGCAGGCAACTGCATCCAGGGCCATCATGATTTCACTAGGACAAAAAGGGTTTTCTTTTGGGAGGTCTACACGGATTGTCTCATGCCGTTCGGTGGTGTTAAAAACAGCATATTGGTTTTTAAAAAATTTTACCCATTCAGTTTCAGGGACATTGTTATGAGGGGATTCAGGACCGCCTGTTTTTCCCCACCTAACAATGTGCCAGAACTGCCGAGAGTCCCTACTATCGCTAGCTGCCTTTAGCTCAATCCAGTGTTGCTCATCCCAAGCTTGTTTAGCCTTAACAATACTAATTTTGTAATTTTTCCTGGCAGCTTGAATTAAAGCTGTTTGCCCTCCCTTGATAGCATTACCCAGATCAAGTCTACACTCCCTGCATTCATCATTGTACCATTTAGCTGGCTTTGGCATCCTATCGCCTTTGTCCTTGACAGGCTTAAGGAAATATCCCTTAATTGTGTCAAAAAGGGAATTATGAATTCCTTCAACCCTATCTAGGGCATTGCTCAGTATGTTACAGTCCTCTAGGTCCGATGTGGCTTGATCAACGTAGCTATTAATACTAACAATAGCCTGTTGATTGATTACTACCTTTTCCCATCGTAATCTCCTCATGTTATTAGTAGGAACAGTCCGGGGTGGGACGAGCACAGGAAGTCCCACAGGCAAGCCAGTGCGTGGCCACCACTTATGTGACAGGCACAAGGGATTATGGTCACTCTCGAGCCTTCCATCCACAGACATGTCACAAATTGATGGCCATAACTTTAGGCTGCATAGCACATAATCGATTCTGCTATTATACCTGCCATTATCAAATGTGCTTGCACCTTTCCTATCTCCACTAGTCCTACCATTCAGCGCTCTTAGCCCTTTTCCATAACATAAAGCATTTAAACCAATGGTATCAGCAGACCATCGCACTATGGGAGGCAACTCCAATTTAGGCACGCCCCATAGTCGATCTTCCTCCTCTCCAAACAACTCATCATTGCTTATCAAGGGTTCAAATGTGCTATTAAAATCACCCGCAATGATAATGTTGTTGGTCGACGAGTGTATGTCAATGAGGCTATCAAGATCTTCTAGTACCTCAGACCTCCCTTTCTTCTTCCTCCGAACATATACATTATAGATGTCTACACTACCCAACTTATCTAAGTCTAATCTGATTAGTTGGATATCCTTGTTTTTTGTGTCAAGAGCTTTAATGCCCAGTTTTAAGGATTGACGAACCCATACTACTAGGCCCCCCATAGGTCTGCCCCTAGGGCCTTTTACCGCAGGGACAAAATAATTCAAATAACCCTGCATAAAACATGCTTCACAGGCCCAAGTTTCCTGGAATATGCATAGGTCAAATTTATTGACAAAGCTCATCCACTCCGTTGATTCCATTTTGGAGGTCAACCCAGCAATATTCCATGAGAATAGATTACCCAATGATTCCTGGGTAATAACCGTATCATTATCTGGAGCTGGCAGAACAAAATCAACCAAATACTCGGGGGTATGTTCTACCTCTACTGCAAGTAATACAGTACTGGACTCGTTATAATGCATATTTGTATTCATCTCGGGCGCCTCAGGTAGTGCTCTCGTAGACTCATAATTATTGAGTCAATCAACATCCTCCAAGCTTTCTAACACCTCAAATCTGTTTCTCAAGGGGATCATAGGAATGTGTTGGGTATTGGATGAGTCCCCCAGACCGGAGATGGCAACTAATTTTGGTCTTGGAAAAAAATAGGTAAGTTCCCATGTTGTGATGGAGGATCTCCTATACGACGTTTGCCAATTTAAAATATGAGCAACAGCTCTTGGGTCCCTGAAATTGATGAGGATGACATCCCCGTTTGTAGTTTTTGGCGTGTTACCCAACCAGGGCAGGCGTCTTACATGCAAAATTTCCCCATTAATGTAAGGAGGAAGAGGGCGATTTTGGCCTAGCCAGTGAATAACTTTATTTTTTAGTTGATGGTATCCTTCTGTATCATCCGATTTTATAATAGGAACCCCTGCAAGCACAACTACCAGGGGGACTGCCTCTGGTGGTAAATTAATAGACAGCGGACCTCGTGGTTTAGTCGAGGAATCTGCGTTATACCCCGGTTTGACAAACAATTGACCCCCTTTCTTTGGGGTATTTGCAACACTTTTCCTAGCCATGGTTGTACAAGATGATTTAGAGGTGGTGGTACTATCTAAATGGCTAACCCCTCCCTTGCTTGTAGATGGAATCATTTGAGACGCTAGCTCTCCTGGGGACGAATTGGGAGAAACTGTAACAGAAACCGAGGCGGTAGATGGTATAAGTGAGGGGCCAGGTGGAGTCGTGTTTTGTTCCATCTTATTGCCCACTAAGGTTTCAACTTTCTCTAGCCTTTTTTCGATATTCTTTAGGCTTTCTACAATTGGCAGCATACGTTTTTTCATCAATTTGTCAATTTCGTCCAGTAACTCCCCAGTGGTACCACCTTGATTCAAGCAAGAGGCAATACTACCAGTAGAAGATGGTTTCACTGTGCAAGGGGTAGCAGTTTTCAGCCTCTGTCTGAACCTAGTTTCAGACGGCTCCATCCTCAAATCGATGGGTAGGTTATTCCAATCATTGCTGGCATGATGTCTAAAGGAACGACCTCCCATCCTTGCTCTATGTATACGAGGCGCCACTAAAAGCATGCTGCCCATCGACCTCAGAGGACGTGAGGGACGATAGACTGGAAGCAGGTCCTGAAGATAAGGAGGTGCTTTTTTGTGAGCTATACGGTGGGTTATACACATAGTTTTAAATTTGATTCGTTCTTTTATTGGGAGCCAGTGGAGGGAGCGTAATGCATGTTTCCCAGAGGCTCTCCTAGGGAGGTTAAGGACCAATCTAGCAGCTGCGTTCTGGACGCGTTGTAACTGTGCTAGGCCTATATTGCTAAGTCCGCATAGAAGGGAATTCCCATAGTCTAGGTGGGAGGTGACCAAGGCGTGTACCATAGTTTTTCTGGAGCTGGGGGGCAAAAGGTCCAGGACTTTCCTCAGGACCTTCAGGAGTCCATAGCATTTTCCGGCAACCTTCCCAACATGATTGGTGTATGCTAGCTTAGAGTCGAGAAGAAAGCCAAGGTTTTTGACTGTGTCTGCTGGGGCCGGGACCAAGCCCAGTTCCGTGGGCCACCAGGCAGAGGTCCAAATGGAAGGGCAGGGGCCTACAATAAGAACTTCCGTCTTATTACCATTGAGGCGGAGACAGTTTTGTTTCATCCAGCCGTCAAGTGCCACCAAGCAGGCCGAGAAATTCTCAGCGTCCACAACTGGATCACGGGATAGATTGATCACCAGTTGTGTGTCGTCTGCATAAGAGACTATTGCAACACCATATGACTCCACCAATTTGGCAAGGGGTTCCATGTACAGATTAAATAGAGTGGGGCTCAAGATTGAGCCCTGAGGAACCCCTTGCCTAAGACATCTTACACTAGATTTACATGGTGGGCAGTGCACTTGAAATCTCCTGTTGTTAAGGAAGGAGACCAGCCACTCATGTGCAGGACCGGTTATTCCCTTTTCATTCAAGCGGTCAAGTAATACGGGGTGTGATACGGTATCAAACGCCGCACTTAAGTCCAATAGGACCAGTGCGGCCGTGTGACCCTTATCCGCCTTACTTCGTAGCAGTTCTGTTGATAGGAGGAGGGCGGTCTCTGTCGAGTGTTTGGCTCTAAATCCCGATTGAGACATGTGAAGGAGCATGTTTTCCTCCACAAAGCTCACCAGCTGTCGGTTGACCAATTTTTCTACTACCTTCGCACAGTAGGGGAGGAGGGAGATTGGTCTCAGGTTGTCTAATTGCGTGATGCTTATGTGGGCTTTCTTTTTTATTGGAACGACTTGGGCCAGTTTCCAGCTATCCGGAACTGAACATTCCTGGAAAGACAGTGAAGCCAAGTTACCTATGTGCTTCGCTACCAGCGGGATATGATTTCGAAGAATTCTCGCTGGTACTGCATCAAGGGGAGAGCCTGAGTGAATGTTCGATAGGATATTGATAAGCTCCTCAGTTTGGGGAACCACAAATTTCCTAAGTTCTTCCCTGACCTTCTTTCCGCAGTTAGGGTCGGGATTTATAGTTTCAGAGTTAGTCTGAAACGATGCATAGATTTTTTCTACCTTCCCTATAAAGAAGTCTGCGATGTCATTGCATGACTCAGTCGTGGGGGGGACTTCCCCTGAACTCGCTGGAGGGGCTGAGAGTTCTTTTAGAATCATAAAAAGCTCTTTAGATGTGTTCTCCGCACAGTCTATCCATTTATTATAGTACTCTCTTTTAGCTTTCCTGATCTGGTTGTGGTAGAACCTTAGTTCACTCTTATAGGCTTCGCGTAGTGAGGGGACATATTCCACTCTCCATCTACGCTCCATGGTTTTGCACTTGGTTTTAGTGGCGCGCAGCTCAGCGGTGAACCAAGGAGCAGATTTCGTGCTCCGCGCCATGGCTTTATGAGTCCAAGGGGCTACATTATCCAGCGCACCTTGCACCCAATCTTCGAATATCTTGTACGCCTCTACCAAGTTGTCGCTGAGCTTAGGAGGGTTCTGTTCAAGGGCTTGACTGAAAGCGTTGTGGCTGAATTTTCTCCAGTCCCTGCGTCTAATGACGGGAGGTTTCTGTAAGGGCCCCCTGTTGGGAAGTTTCCTCAATTTAAATGGGATCACATAGTGATCTGACCACAGAATCTTAGTCGGAGCAGAGACACTTATGTCTTCCCAGTTAGTAAAAATTAGGTCCAACAAATGTCCTGCTTGATGAGTGGCTCTATTGTCAGCTAAAACAAGCATAAAGGTTCTGAGTTCATTAATTAAGGAAGCGGCCTCCCTGCAGTTGACATCGTCCAGGTGCACGTTGAGGTCTCCTACAATCATAAATTTATTATGGCGTAAAACAGAATGCGTTAGAGCTTCCAAGAGGCTTTCAATGAACGCAGTAGCTACACCAGGAGGACGATAGATAAGGTAGCCCTTAATGGTGCAGTTGGGGCTCACCGTAATAGAGAAAAGTCCCGCTTCGCATTTATTAATGGAAGTCGGTTCAAGAGAGACTGGTAAGTCACTATTGTGAATAATGGCTATCCCCCCCCCTCTTTGATCCCCTCTGTTAATGTGAAGAATATTGAAGCCGGGAGGAAGGGCCTCTAAGATATCAGGGATGGATTGATCATCCAGCCATGTCTCTGTCAAGAAGACTAGGTCGGGTTTGTCATCTAACAGTAGGTCATAGATGTTCAAACTATGGCGTTTCATCGATCGGCAGTTTAGTAATAAGGCAGATAATTCGTTACCTTCCTTGTTTGTTGCTTGGTCTCTGAGGAATGTACGTCCACATCCCACACACTTCAGGGGCCATTTTTCCACCTGCAGCATGTGTTCACATTCTGGCGGCAGCCTCTTATTCAGCTGTAGTAGCGTCTGCCTTGTGTAGTTTAGAATTCCACGTTGTTCTAAAATGGTTTGGACAGGGGGACGGGGCCTGGGCCGCTGCAGGTCGCGGACGGGCGCAGACGGGCTTGCCTTAGGCGCACCTTCGGCGCGCAAACGGCGCTCCCGCTGCGCTCGTCCGCTGCGCTTGCGTGGTTGGCACATTTAGGGGAGAGGGTAGGCGTGGCCAGCGAGGTGGGCGTGGCCTCACGAATGCCGCGATGGCGGCCTTTCCACCAGCTGTCCCGCGAAGCAGCGCTAGCTCCGCTGCTCGTGGGGTGTCTGCTGGCTCTAAGTGCTCAGGAGCTCAGGGGCGATTAGGCAAGTTTTTAAAATCAGTGCAACACAAAAATAATGATTTATAAAATGTCGAGTGAAGAGTGCCTCCGGCTTCCGCCTCAGAGGTGTAAAAGTGGCTACCTGCGCTTTTACTCAGCGCTACTAAAAGGCGGGGGAGTGGGCGTGGCCAGCGAGGTGGGCGTGGCCTCACGAATGCCGCGATGGCGGCCTTTCCACCAGCTGTCCCGCGAAGCAGCGCTAGCTCCGCTGCTCGTGGGGTGTCTGCTGGCTCTAAGTGCTCAGGAGCTCAGGGGCGATTAGGCAAGTTTTTAAAATCAGTGCAACACAAAAATAATGATTTATAAAATGCCGAGTGAAGAGTGCCTCCGGCTTCCGCCTCAGAGGTGTAAAAGTGACACGTTACATATATAATTCAGGGAATCATGCAAGCACTACCTATATTCTGTGGGAATAACATAGGCACTATCTATGCCCTCATCCAATTATCCAGGGAATATTCTTGTACTCAACCACAAACACATGTATTTACAAGTTTTAGTGAGGGATATGTGCTCTTTTAGAACCATCTGGTGAATTATGTACGAAATACCTCGGTGGTCCCATATCTGCTTACTTAGTGCCTGTGTATTCACATGAATGTATTGCTACTATCTGGGTGATTGGATGAATGCATGAGTCTTGTCTGTGTAGTTCAATGAGTACAAAATTAATGCCTGAGTGATCGGAAGAGTGCATGTGTAGTGCCTGGGTGATTGAATAAATCTAGATATCACACTTGATATATAATTGCATACATGATTCTCTAAGAGTATACATTGCTCTGTTACTCAGCGTCCACACGCATCAATTAGTTTCTAAAACTGAAAACAACAATTCTCACCTTTTGAAAGCACACAACCTATTCCTAATGGCATACCTACATCATTTCGTAAATATTTCTACTGTCTTTAAAACATATTCAGAATTTTTCAAAGAAAACTTACATGCCAATTGAAGCTATTACACAAACTCTCAAAAGACATTCTTCACTATTACCCCTCCCCAATGTTAAACATAGCATGTTGAAAGAAATGCACCACCCTTACTATATACATTAATTTTTCAACAGCCTTGAAGAACATAGATCACCATGTATACATATATGTGATTTCATAAAATATATAGAGGTCCAGGCCATCTTTCCAAAAATAAATAGTTCTCTGCATCTTTAAGTAAATTCAACAGTCTCATCGTACATATAATAATCTGCAACCAGAAAAACATATCTATCACCAAGTTGGTCGCACACTGCTCCACCCACTAGCGTGTTACCCCGAAGAATTGTGGTCCCTGTAGTCAGCGTCGGCGGGTACGCCTATGCTCAGTGGTGCGTGCAAGTCAGAGTAGCGTTAGCCATCCCTGGACACGTGTTTTGCGGTAGTTGCCGCTCGTCAGCAGGGAGTAGGAAGAGTGTAGGGACCATAATTCTTCGGGGTAACACGCTAGTGGGTGGAGCAGTGTGCGACCAACTTGGTGACAGAAAAACATATCTCACCATCTAAACATTTGCAAACCGATCATTTCAGTTAAAAAACTCGTGGACAAACACTTCCTGATACATAGTTAACAAGTATCACTACTATATAATTTATATACAGGCACAGCACATGTTCTTATGTTTGATTCATGACTACAGTACTCCTGCTTAATAATATGACCAAAACTACCTCAACCCCCAGAATGCAAATAATATAGATGTATCTATTGTGCACATATGCTTAGACATTTAAAACATTGTTATTGTTAAAGGCATTGCTCATGATAATTTTCAGCTGTACTAACATCGTAAACACATAGCCTCGGCCAGATACAGTTCATCTGATATTTTTTTTTTCACATCACTGTTATACTCTTTTTAATCAAACTCCCATATACATCTTCATTTCTAATGTACATTTGTCATATAGTTATAAAGCTATATACATACTCGTGAATTGAGTTAATAGATTATATTGTTGTTTTAGCTCTTTCTGGATAGTTTTGACACAGAATGCTACACCATTCTCATAAAAAAGCAACTCTAAAATGGCAACCTCTTCAACTTTTCACTCTATCATCATGAGAAAAGAAGCAACTGAAATCATGTCTTTTATTTAGACTACTGCATCTCCACTTGTGAATGGTCAGCATCTGCTAACCCTTTCTCTGTCTTTCAAAAGGAGGTTCATGGCACATTTTTGCAATGTTTTAACAATGATAATGGAGACATCACAAAAAACACGGTTCAAACCTATAGCTAGCTCCATTTGAAAAATGTTTTAATACTGAACAGCAGTTTTTTACACAGTCATGAGCTGGAAATTAAAGTTTGCTATTACTTAAATGTGTCATCACTCCTCAACTTTTAAAAAAAATGGTCTGTCTCTTTAACACCCTTCCCCCATACACTCTTAGCTCAGTGTACCTAGCAACCAAGTGGAACCAGTAGGTCACAAGTTCACAGCACCTTCTAGAAGGAACAAACTACTTCCAAATAAGATACAGCAGGTGTGCTTTACTCCACAGATTCAAAAGCATTTCTATGCATGTATTACATTTCGTATTTTTTTAACAGCCAATAATAAGAATTCTTGCTAAGGCATCCAACACACTGCCTAATTGTATTCACTTTCATGCTGACAGCAAGGAATAAAGTATATCTTTTGTTTTTAAATTTCCTCCAATTTAACTACTTTTTTTTTAAACTACACCATTGAGCTCCAGCCTTCTCCTGACTACTATTCTATTGGGCTAAAGAGGCTGCAAAAATAGAGGTATTGGCAGGTACTTGGGTCTGCCAAATGTGCAGATTACTTGGTTTGGCCAGAGAGGGTTAAAGTTTCATCAGTTGCTGGCTTTGGTTAAATCCATTGTGGATTCCCAAGCTCCTCACCTCATAATTATGCACTGTAGTGGCAAAGACCTAGGCACATTGACTAGAGTAGAGCTGGACATCCTAATGAAAGAAGCCTTTGCAAATCTGATCACAAAACAAAAAGAATGCCAATGCTGCTACTACATTCAGATTCTATTGACCGTGCATTGAAAAGAAACAATGTCGCATCAACCGCCTTTTCCATTGGATTTAATCTCAATTTTTTTCAATTCATATAAAAAGATTTAAACACCACCATACAAACATCTTTGAATTTTTAGCAAGACATGTGTCTCTACACACCCTTTATACCCTTAGAGACAACGATAACACACATTTACTTTCATACAGACTTCACTTGAACAAGCTCTCAGCTCTCCATTTATTCTAACAGATTCACCACCTCACTCATTCCGTCAATACACACTCTTCACATACCGACATACACAAAACCCAACTAATTTACAAAGTGTTGACACAAATAGAAAGCGAAAAATTTTAAAAATTGTGAGAAGTTGGCCTGGTATATGCTGGTCACTAGCTAAAGTGGCAACCTTGCACCAGTACAATTCAACTCTTATGGCAGATAGGTTTAAGACAACCTTTTAAAGAAAGCTATCCTAGTGGTAGCTGTGGAGGGCAGCCTTCAGGCTAAGTCTCTGAGGAATGTAAAGCAGCTTGTTTTACCTTATAATCTCTTGAAATACCAAATGAAAAGACACCACACAGGTATATATACAGAATATATATGTATTTATTTCTAGACACACTCTACTAATCTCTTTACGAGATTAGAAGTCACGAACATATGCACAAATCAACGTTTCACAACAAATTAAGCACTTATATGGCTGGGGCCCTAGGGGCGCACCAGACCATATACTAAAAAAGAGGTATAAGAAGAATGACTTGAGAAGAGAGAAGGCCTAAGGTCTTCAGAAGTTCTGCGGCCTCACTAATCCACCCAAGGCAGGTAAGTAAAGGACCCACGGGAGACACATGCAGTGTGAGAACACAGCCGCGGATCCCAATAGACTTCAACAGAGCAAGTCGCGGTTGGAATTTTAAAGTTTTAGGATACTTCGGGAGAGTCTACAAGCAAGTCACTTACAGGGTAAGTAGTTCAAGAGCCAACACACACAGGAGCACCGGAGTGCACGAGTTACCTCACCCAGGGAAGCTGGGTGCATAGGTGTCTTTTGGTGTCGGGTCGCGGCGTCGTTTTCAATGGGAGCCAAAGAAGACTTGCTGCTTGTGAAGACAGGAGAAGTGTCCGGTGGAATTCAAGGCTGGATTCTGAAGAAAGAAGACCTGAAAACAGAGGAGACAATGTTCAAAGTCACTTGCCAGTGACCCGGGCCCAGGAAGATGGATGCCCACAGTCATCGGGTGATTTCAGGTGATCACGGGTGTCTTGACTCTTCAGCCACGAGGTCCAGGAGGTGTCAACAACAACCAGGAGCTGGATTCGGAGTGCCCCATGAGGTTTGCAGCTTACTGAGGTGTCAGCAACTGGATTG
The DNA here is from genome assembly GCF_964204655.1 of Triturus cristatus. Classification (NCBI taxonomy): domain Eukaryota; kingdom Metazoa; phylum Chordata; class Amphibia; order Caudata; family Salamandridae; genus Triturus; species Triturus cristatus. The sequence goes on along the minus strand of NC_140586.1, from coordinate 174,012,952 downwards.
GAGTCAACAAGCCTTGGCAACAGCAAGTCTCATGGAATGTGAAGAAAGTCAGCGGTGCAGACCAGCAAGGTTTGAGGGACTCACCCAGCAGAGGTAAGTCAGGGCAGGCCTGGAGCACCCAGGGGAGCCCTTTGGTTTGATGAAAAAGTCTTCAGGGGACCCACAAGCTAACCGGCAAGGGATCGCAAAGATGCCTTGGGAGTATTCACTTCACAGGAGCCCACGGTCACTCAGGATGAGGTAGGCCTCTGATTTTCAGTGGAAATCCTGCTGGAGGCTTGGACCATACGTGGTCCAATGCATAAGTTCATAGAGCATCATGAAGGGGTTGCACTTGACAATAGTGCACAGTACCCGGGTATTGCTGTTCCTCGTCACTCGCGGGGTCCACTTGCCTCAGCTTTGCTGGGGACTCACGATGGCCGTTCAGAAGCCAGGAAATCTACTTCTGGGGCTGCAGGGACTTCGAACTCAGGCGGGAGCAGGAACGTTTGCAACCACATTTTCAAAGTTTTGGTGCCTGCCAAGCAGGGGAGTCACACCTTGACTCCAAGGGAGATTCTTCAGTCTTCCAAAGGTAGTGGAACGTCGAAGGGCCAGGATTCTTCTTCAGAGCGTCATCCAGGGATATCTAGTTTGCAATGGCAAGGGTTCCCTATCTTATACTAAAAGAAAGGGAGGGACTAGCTCTATGACCACTCACTTCCCTTTGTCCAGTTTCGCGCCAGAGCAGAGGCAGGTAACCCTTGAACCAATTTGAGCTGGCATATGCACAGAGGAGCCTACTGCTCCCCCAGTGCAGTACTTCAAAGCACTCTAGGAGTGCACCCACCCAGCCCCAATACACTAAATCCTGTCTGGAAGGTGGTGACACCTCCCTGTGACAGGATGCCTATTGTTGGGCCTCCTTCATTGCCAGTTTCGGTCAGCAGCAGGAGGGCAGGCCAGTGTCTGTGCTGGTGGCATCCATTTTGTGATGCCAGGGCTCTTTCAGGATTCTACCGTGTTTCCACAGTAGGTACATGTCTATCCCTCTATAAGGGTGAGATCATACTCCCACACCAGTTACTGGTGTGGGGGTATGATTCCAAAGCGTTTGACACCAAACACGACATGTTTTGATGCAGCCATCCCAGAGTTAGCATTTACCAAGAGGTTATAATGCACTTAAGAGTATATGGTTTAACTGCATCCACAAACAGCCACAGAGAATAGACTCTGCCAGCTGCAGAGGGGCCCTGCTGTTTAGGCAGAGGCACCCCTTCACATGGAAACCAAGCACCCTGCCCTCAGGATTGATAGGGCCTGCCTTAGGGGTGACTGATAGGTTTATATGTGTGTGTAAGGTGAGATATAGGGAACCTATACCTCAGTGAGGAGTGCTAACACTATCTCAACAAGCTGCAGTAGCAGGCCTGTGGTGTCAGATTTAGTCTGCTTCCCAGGGGTGGCATAATACATGCTTCAGCCCCTGGTAGGCCTGTGAAGTACCTATGCCCTTGGTACCTAAGGTACCATATACTAGGGGCTCATAAGGTACCACAGTATCCAATCACTAGTGCATCTAATATGCACTCCAAGTTGTTTAGAGAGAACAGAGAGGCTGGGGCCCTGATTAGCAGGGTCCCAGCCAGACTATAGCCAGAAACCAGTGTATACATCAGAAAAAAAGTGGGGGCAACATAAGTGCAGATTCTACTCTCCTACACAACCCCTCCCCCCAAACGCAGGGACACTAAACTAACCTTGACCAGTTGAGTCTTTGTGTTCTAAGTGGAAACACCTTGAGAGTCCATCTGCATTGGCATGTTGGGTCCCAGGTCTATGTTCCACTGTATAATCCATCCCCTGTAGGGAAATGGACCACCTTAAAAGTTTTGGGTTTTCACCTTTCGTCTGTTTGAGCCATAGGAGGGCCTTGTGGTCAGTCTGAACCATAAAGTGAGTGCCAAACAAGTATGGCCTCAGCTTCTTCAGGGCCTACACCACAGCAAAGGCCTCCCTCTCCATAGCTGACCAACGTTTCTCTCTAGGGGTCAGCCTTCTGCTTATAAAAGCTACTGGCTGGTCTTGACCTTCATCATTCAGTTGAGACAGTACAGCTCCCACACCCAGCTCAGAAGCATCTGTTTGGACAATGAACTTTTTGGTGTAGTCTGGACTCTGTAAGATGGGGGCAGTGCACATGACCTGCTTTAGGTCTTCAAATGCCTTTTGACAGCTAGCTGTCCACTGAACCTTTTTTGGCATTTTCTTTGAGGTAAGATCATATAAGGGGGTCACTATAGCTCCTTATCCCTTAACAAACCTCCTATAGTACCCAGTCAGGCCCAAAAAGGCTCTCACCTGTGTCTGGGTGGTTGGAGCAACCCATTCCATGATGGTTTGGATTTTGCTCTGTAAAGGCTGAACCTGGCCTCCACCTACAAGGTGGCCCAGGTACACAACCTGACTCTGCCCTATCTGGCACTTAGTGGCCTTGATAGTGAGGCCTGCCAGGAGGAACTAAAGACAGCAATATCATCAAGATAAGCTGAGCAATAAGTTTCCATTCCTGTCAGAACTTTGTTCACCAACCTCTGAAAAGTGGCAGATGCATTTTTCAAACCAAAGGACATCACCACAAAGTGATAGTGCCCACTAGGGGTTGAAAATGCTGTTTTGGCCTTGGCATCCTCAGCTAACTTGATTTGCCAGTAGCCAGCTGTTAGGTCAAATGTACTAAGATACTTGGCTGAGGCCAAAGTATCAATTAGCTCATCTGTCCTTGGTATGGGATAGGCATCAGTCCTGGTGACTGCATTGAGGCCTCTGTAGTCTACACAAAACCTCATTTCTTTCTTACCACCCTGGGTATGAGGTTTGGGTACTAGGACTACTGGACTAGCCCAAGGGCTATCTGAAGGCTCAATTACACCTAACTCCAACATTTTCTGGACTTCAGTCCTGATACAGTCTCTGACATGGTCAGGTTGCCTGTAGATTTTACTCTTGACAGGCAGACTGTCTCCAGTGTCCACCTCACGAGTGCACAAGGAAGTCTGACTAGGGGTCAGGCTAAACATATGTCTAAACTGTTGCAGAACTTGTCTGCATTCAGTTTTCTGATGATCAGTGAGGCTGCTTGCCAAAGCAACACCATCTACTGACCCATCATCAGGGTTCTGTGAGAGCAGGTCAGGGAGAGGGTCACTCTCCTCCTCCTGTTCCTTATCAGTTGGCATGAGCAAGCCCATGTCAGCCCTGTCAACAAATGGTTTCAATCTGTTGACACAGAGCACCCTAAGAGGGCTCCTGGAAGTTCCAAGATTCACCAAGTAGGCGACTTCTCCCTTTTGCTCAACAATTGTATGGGGGTCACTCCACTTGTCTTGGAGAGCTGCTGGGGCCAGAGGCTCCAACACCCACACTTTCTGTCCTGGCTGGTATACAGTCAGTACAGCCTTTTGGTCATGCCAAGTTTTTGTAGTTCTTGGCTGGCCTCCAGGTTTTTAGTTGCCTTCTTCATGTATTCAGCCATCCTGGAGCGGAGACCAAGTACATAGTCCATCACATCATGTTGGGAGGTTTGAGAGGAAACTCCCAGCCCTCCTTCACCAAACATAATGGACCTCTTACAGGATACCCAAACAGAAGTTCAAAAGGGCTGTAGCCAACCCCCTCCTGTGGAACCTCTCTGTATGCAAACAGAAGGCAGGGAAGTAAAAGGTCCTATTTTCGCCTAAGCTTTTCTGGGAGGCCTTTAATCATTCCCTTTAGGGTTTTGTTGAAACGTTCAACTAACCCATTGCATTGTGGGTGATAGGGGGTAGTGAATTTATAGTTTACACCACACTCCTTCCACATAGCTTTTAGATACCCTGACATGAAGTTGGTACCTCTGTCAGATATAACCTCCTTTGGAAAACCCACTCTGGAGAAAACTCCAATGAGGGCTCTTGCCACCACAGGGGCTGTGGTGGTCCTCCGGGGAATTGCTTCTGGGTCCCTGGTGGCATGATCCACTACCACCAGGATAAACCTGTGCCCAGATGCTGTTGGAGGGTCAAGGGGACCAACAATGTCAATCCCTACCCTTTCAAATGGCACCCCCATCACAGGTAGTGGTATCAGGGGGCCTTTGTTGTGCCACCTGACTTGCCACTGGCTTGGCAAGTGACACAAGAGCGACAAAACTCCTTGGTGTCCTCTGACATATGTGGCCAATGAAAATGTGGAACAAGCCTGTCCCAGGTCTTGTTTTGGCCCAAGTGCCCTGCTAAAGGGATGTCATGTGCTAGGGTCAAGAGGAACCCCCTAAACTTCTAGGGTATTACCAACCTCCTGGTGGCTCCAGGGGTTGGATCTCTAGCCTCAGAATATAGGAGTCCCTCATCCCAATAAACTTTATGGGACCCACTAGCACTCCCAGCAGCCTCAGCAGCAGCCTGCTGTCTGAGGGGTTCAAGAGAGGGGCAGCACTGTTGCTCTTTGCTCAGATCATCCCTAGAAGGTCCCCCTGCCCCCAAGAGCTCAACCTGATCAGGTTCATGTCCCTCTGGGGCAGTTCCTTCTTCAGGATATGCTTCACCTCCCTCAAGAGGTCAACCTGTGATCTGAGACAGAGGGGAAGGCACTGCCTTAACCCTACTGCTCCTCTTCTTGGGTAGCACCTGGTCCATAGTTTCAGGATCCAGAGCTGGTTCAGCTTTATGCATTTTGGCCTGTGACCTGGTCACAGCAAATACCTCTGCAGGTATGGCCAACATCTCAGCATGAGTCCATAACTCTTCTTCAGACCAGGCTGAAGTCTCTAGATCATTGCCCAATAGACATTCGACAGGGAGGTCTGCACTGACTACTATCTTCTTGAGGCCAGTTACCCCTCCCCAGGAGAAATTCACAGCTGCCAGACTATGGTTGGTCCTGACATTGCTTGCATTGGTAACCTGGTACATTTCACCCAGGATGATCTGCCCAGGGTCCACAAGATCCTCTGCCACCATGGTGACACTAGCACCTGTGTCCCTGAATGCCAAAGCCTGTTTGCCATTTATTACAGGCTGCTGTTTGTATTTGCCCAGATTACTGGGGCTCACTAGGAAGGACATATTAATGTCTCCATCACAAATCAGCAATGCCTGAGTGGGTACTCTGACTAGGCCAGAGTCCACTTCAGAACCCAGGGTCAACCCTCCTACACCCTTATTCTGATTACCACCTCAACCAGTAGCTGTACTAGGGGGAACAGTTGCCTTAGGGGCAGGAGTGGTTGTGGTTTGGTCTTTGGACTTGTTACAGTCAGAAGTCCAGTGGCCTTTCGGTTTACAGAATTTCTACCAGGGCTTCTTTTGGCCTTTTCCTTTGTTGGACTGTGACTCCCCACCAGATGCAGATTTTTGGTGGGGCCCTTGTGAAGACTTCTAGTCTTTTGACTTATTCCCACCTTTCTCAGAGCCTCACCCTACTTCTGACCCATTTGTCTGCCTTCTTTCCCAATTCTTGGGGAGAGGTCAGATCAGAGTCCACCAGGTACTGATGCAACAACTGGTTTTGGCAATTATTAAGGATCTGTTCTCTCATCATAAGATTATACAATCCCTTAAAATCAGTAACTCTACTACCAACCAGCCAACCCTCCAGAGTCTTGGTTGCACAATCAACAAAGTCAATCCAGTCCTGAGTCTGTGCTTTTTGGGTGTCTCTGAACTTCAACCTGTACTGTTCAGTGGTTAAGCCAAACCTATCTATCAATGCACTCTTCAGCACTTCATAGTCATCAGCATCCTCTTCTCTAACAGTGAGGAGCTTGTCTCTACCTTTATCAGAAAAGGAGAGCCACAAGATTGCTGCCCACTGCTTCTGGGGGACCTGTTGTACTCTACAGGCCCTTTCCAGAGCAGTAATGCATGTGTGGATATCATCCACACCCTGGTAGGGAGGAACAACCTTGGACAGGTCCCTATGGTCTGGAATGTAATCTCTGACTCTAGGGACACTGTTGCTGCCACCAGGGGGTTCTAACCCCTCTTTTCTAGAAGCTCTCTAGTGCTCAAAGGCTTCTTTGTCTAATGCCAACTGTTTGGTTTTGAGGGCAAATCTTGCTTCCTCATACTGCAGCAGTTTGTACATTCTTTCAGAGGAGGTCTCTCTTCTATTAAAGTATGAGTTCCTCTGGTGGACAGATTCTCTGCCAGAGTGATATGAGTGGTCAGATTCCCTTGAAGGGGACCTAGGCCTCTCTTCTACTCTGTCAGCTCTCTTATGGAGAATTCCTCTGTCTCTTTCAGACCCCAGTGGGTCTTGCTCTTCAACCACAGAGTCCAGGTCATCTTGATTTTCATCATCTGACCCAGAGACTATAGCTGACCCACCCCCTGATTCAGACCCATTAGCTCCTAGAGCTAATCTAAGATCATCTGCTGTCAGCAGATCTATCAGGTGTAGTGTGGCGGGACTCTGTCCTAGCTTCAGGTGCCTTGCAGCACACATGGCTTTCAAGTCAAAGAAAGTCATGTCCTTATACTGAGGCTGGGTGGACCCACTGGCTCCAACCCTTAAGGACATTCTAGTGTTGTACTACCTACACTACCTACACTAGTTTGTGGCCTACTGATCCTCGCTTGAGCTGTAGCAAGGGTGTGCTATCTATTCACACACAGCTCTAAGTTCAGTAGAACTTGTTGATACTAAGCTTGACTTTATATGTACCTTGAGTACCTTTAGTGGTTTTCAGTTAGTAATTCAAATAGAGATTTTCTGGTAAAACAATGGCAAGCTGGAATCCCACACGCTGCCCACCAATGTGAGAAGTTGGCCTGGTATATGCTGGTCACTAGTTAAAGTGGCCACCTTGCACCAGTACAATTCGACTCTTATGGTAGATAGGTTTAAGACAACCTTTTAAAGAAAGCTATCCTAGTGGTAGCTGTGGAGAGCAGCCTTCAGGCTAAGTCTCTGAGGAATGTAAAACAGCTTGTTTTACCTTATAATCTCTTGAATTACCAAATGAAAAGACACCACACAGGTATATATATATAGAATATATATGTATTTATTTCTAGACACACTCTACTAATCTCTTTACGAGATTAGAAGTCAGGAACATATGCACAAATCAACGTTTCACAACAAATTAAGCGCTTATATGGCTGGGGCCCTAGGGGCGCACCAGACCATATACTAAAAAAGAGGTATACGAAGAACGACTCGAGAAGGGAGAAGGCCTACGGTCTTCAGAAGCGCTGGTGCCTCACTAATCCACCCAAGGCAGGTAAGTAAAGGACCCACGGGAGACGCATGCAGTGTGAGAACACAAACGCGGATCCCAATAGACTTCAATGGAGCAAGTCGCGGTTGGAATTTTAAAGTTTTAGGATACTTCGGGAGAGTCTCCAACCAAGTCACTTACAGAGTAAGTAGTTGGAGAGCCAACACACACAGGAGCACCAGAGTGCATGAGTTACCTCACCCAGGGAATCCGGGTGCATAGGTGTCTTTTGGTGTCTGGTCGCAGCGTGGTTTTCAATGGGAGCCAAAGAAGACTTGCTGCTTATGAAGACAGGAGAAGTGTCCGGTGGAATCCAAGGCTGGATTCTGAAGAAAGAAGACCTGAAAGCAGAGGAGACAGTGTTCAAAGTCACTTGCCAGTGACCCGGGCCCAGGAAGATGGATGCCCACAGTCGTCGGGTGATTTCAGGTGATCATGGGTGTCTTGACTCTTCAGCCACGAGGTCCAGGAGGTGTCGATGACAACCAGGAGCTGGATTCGGAGTGTCCCACAATGTCTGCAGCTTACTGAGGTGTCAGCAACCGGATTGGCGCCAACAAGCCTTGGTAACAGCAAGTCTTGTGGAATGTGAAGAAAGTCAGCGGTGCAGACAGCAAGGTCTGAGGGACTCACCCAGCAAAGGTAAGTCAGGGCAGACCTGGAGCAACCAGGGGAGCCCTTTGGTTTGATGAAAAAGTCTTCAGGGGACCCACAAGCCAACCGGCAAGGGATCGCGAAGATGCCTCAGGAGGATTCACTTCACAGGAGCCCACGGTCACTCAGGACAAGGTAGGCCTCTGATTTTCGGGGGCAATCCTGCTGGAGGCTTGGACCATACATGGTCTAATGCACAAGTTCACAGGATGTCGTGAAGGGGTTGCACTTGACAATAGTGTACGGTACCCGGGTATTGCTGTTCCTCGTCACTCGTGGGGTCCACTTGCCTCAACTTTGCTGGGGACTCAGGATGGCCTTTGAGAAGTCAGGAAATTAACTTCCAGGGCAGCAGTGGCTTCGAACTCTGGCGAGAGGGGGAAAGTTTGCAACCGTTGTTTAAGGTTTTTGGTGCCTGCCAAGCAGGGGAGTCACTCCTTGACTCCAAGGGAGAGTCTTCTGTCTTCCAAAGGTAGTGGAACGTCGAAGGGCCAGGATTCTTCTTTGTAGAGCGTCGTCCAGGGTTATCTGATTTGCAATGGCAAAGTTTGCTATCTTATAGTGAAGATAGGGGAGGGACTAGCTCTATGACCACTGCTCTAGGAGGGTCAGGGGAGGGCGGTGGTTACATCCACTTCCCTTTGTCCAGTTTCGTGCCAGAGCAGGGACAGGTAGCCCCTGAACCGGTTTGAGCTGGCATATGCACAGAGGAGCCTACTGCTCCCCCAGTGCAGGACTTCAAAGCACTCTAGGAGTGCACCCACCCAGCCCCAATACACTAAATCCTGTCTGGAAGGTGGTGACACCTCCCTGTGACAGGATGCCTATTGTTGGGCCTCCTCCACTGCAAGTTTCGGTCAGCAGCAGGAGGGCAGCCCAGTGTCTGTGCTGGTGGCATCCATTTTGTGATGCCAGGGCTCTTCAGTATTCTACCGTGTTTCCACAGTGGGTACATGTCTATCCCTCTAGAAGGGTGGGATCATACTCCCACACCAGTTACTGGTGTGGGGGTATGATTCCAAAGCATTTGACACCAAACACGACAGGTTTTGATGCAGCCATCCCAAAGTTAGCATTTACCGCTAGGTTATAATGCACTTAAGAGTATATGGTTTAACCGCATCCACAAACAGCTACAGAGAATGGACTCCGAGAGCTACAGAGGGGCCCAGCTCAGACAGAGGCATCCCCTCACATGGAAACCAAGCACCCTGCCCTCAGGTGTTGGAGAAACGGAAGACAAAAAACAACCAATGAACTCATTATTCCGGTTTCGTAATCCATTATATATACATGTTGGGTAATATGATCTCATTATCGCCCCCATGTGTATACAGCCGTGCCTGGCTGTGATCTCTAGATCAGAAGCGAAGCTTCTTTGCATGGCCCGTTTTAGACAGCCTATTTTTTGTGTCTTCTACCCTCACTACTGATCACCCCTACACACAATTGTCTAAACAGTAGGTGTTTCGGGGCGGAGTGAAGTGCCATAATCGCTGTGCTGACACCATACAATGAGTACATTGGCTGTTTTTTGTCTCCCGTTTCTCCAACACCCTCATAGAGTGTGACTACAAGGGGTCTCTCCTGGCCCACCGCCAATTTGAGCTTGACTCAGGGGTAAACTCGCTGAGTATATTACACCGAAGGGGCCTTCTGAGTGATGAAAATAACAATTATGGTAAATGTGACAAGTGTGTGAAACTCGTTTGGTGTTTAAACCCGATATTTCTGCATGTTTTGAAAGGTAGAGAACGGAAATACGAATGTTTTGAACCTAATAAAGGTAACCCTGGGTGCGAAACGGTGTTACGCCAGGGCCCGGGTGTCTAGAATAAGGCTGTGACACGTGCTGTGGATGATGCTTTTAATAAACTGTATTGGAACAGACAGAATACGTTGACGTAAATACCAGTCTAACGTTAGGACTACTTATCTTTTTTATTTGTAGTATATCCCAAGGATTCTCTTGTGGGAAATTCCTCAGAGTAAGATTCAGGAGACAATATACCTACAACCTTGATTGGAGGAGTGGGTACTACTACAGGTACTGGGACCAGGAGTGTCCTGATGAAGGCCGACGTGACCATAAGATTGGGCACATGGTAAAGGCCAAAACATGTTGACCACCGGGCAGTAAGGAAGGGTGTAAGGGGCACATAATAACTCCCGAGCACCACCATCCTTCACATTTTTAATCCTGACCGGGGGATCCAGGAATAAAATAATTTAGGGATACCTCCGAGTTAGTTTTAACATACACCTATCTGCACCTTCACCTCCACTGTTCCCAGTCACATTTTGGAAATATTGATTTCTTTTTTTCTTTATGTTGTGTTTGTCTTCCCCAACCTTATTGCTCCACCCTAGGCATTGGCTGCGCCAGGGTGTTTTGTAAGCAGCCCTATGATGAAGCATGTCACACTTCGGTGTGAGTGAGGGCAGTATTAAAACACAGCACGTTTCCAAAGTATATCACAAGAGCACGTGCAGTCACTCCCTACTCCTCATAGTGTGTTTAAGTATTTGACTGGGGGGTCGGAGTAGGTGAGCACCGTACCCTCTCCCCTTCTTCTGTGTGTCAATGGGGAAGTGTATTAACATGCAGATATTAATTTTAACAACTGAGTATTAGTTTAATTAGAGAATTAATTAAAATATTATAATAGTTAGAAATATAAATATAAATTATGCAAGGGTATGTAACATAACCCATTAGGCACAGGATGTGAGTGATTTAGGGGGTTATGGGTATGGAAGTGTATTAATACTCATGTATTAATTTTAACACCTGAGTATTCATTTATTTAGAGAATTATTTCATATATTTCCATAGTTTAAGACATTTATTCATATTACGCATGGATCTGTAACTTAATCCTTTAGGCATGTGATTTGAAGGATTTAGGGGATTATGGGTGGAGAAGTGCATTAATACTCGGGTATTAATTTTAACACCTGACTAATAAATTATTTAGAGAATTATTTAACATATTTCAATAGTTAAAAAATGTATTTATACTATGTATGGGTTTGTAACATACCCTTTAGGCATGGGCTGCAAGGGATTTCGGGGTATGGGTGGGGAAGTGTATTAATAATATTAATTTTGACACCTGTTTTTTTAAATGTATTTAGAGAATTAATTAAAATAATTCAAACGTTAAATAAATTAATTTATATTATAAAAGGGTTTGTAGCATAACTCTTTAGTCATGTGATGTGAGGGATTTTGGGGTTATGGGTGGGGAAGTTTACTAATGCTCAGGTGTTAATTTTAATACCTGAGTATTGATTTATTTAGAGAATGAATTAAAGTAATTCAAAAGTTAAAAAATTAATTTATATTATGTATGGGTTTGTAACATCACCCTTTAGGCATGGGAAGTGAGGGATTTAGGGGTTATGGGTGAGGAACGTTTATTAATACTGAGGTATTATTTTAATACATGAGTATTAATTTATAGAAATTAATTCTTTAAATTGAAAATAATGCAAAAAACATTTTAAACAAATTTAGAATTTAGAATAACTTTCAGAAAATGTTTTATATATATTTTATTAAATATTAAAAATCAAAGAAGAGATTATAAATTTAACTATAAATATGAAATACATTTTGAAAAAATCAATAAACATTTTTTTTAAACATATATATGTAAAAGAAAATTAAAATGTTTGTCTAATTTTGAACTATGTAAACATCTTCTAAAAGATTTAAAACTTATTTTCCCCATGCTTTTCCTTTATTTTCAATGGTAATAATTGCCCTTTTTTTACATTTTTACTATTAGATTTGACGTATGCTCTTGAACGTCTGTTTCTACAGTCGGTAGAGCGTCGCAGTAAAGATAGATCAGATGCAAGGGAGAGCTGAGGTCAGGTAATAACGTTTAATATTTTAAATGTAGAGTTGTAGGTGGTTAAATTAATTGTAAGGAGGGAGGTAGTTATATGGGGGTTAGTGTTAAACACGATGTTATGTATGTTTTAACCCAGGTTTCTTCCTATGCAGGTAACTGTTGTAGGCCTATGTTGGGACGATTGCGGTTATTGCAAGATAAGTTTTAAAAAGTATATCTAATAAACAGTAGAATACTTTTTTAAACTTATTTGTAATAAAAACTTTTTTTTATTTTTTCCTTTTTTGGGCGATGTGTGTTTTAGTACTGTTCGGAGTCTTTTTTGCAATACACACTACCTTTTTAACAGATGGAAAAGGATTTGTGAGATGGGATGCAGGTCTTTCAAAAGGGTGAAGATGGTTTGGTTTTTTTGGACCACATTTTTGTATGAATTATTGCATTTAGGAATTTGAAAAACAAGGTGGATTTGGACGAAAGAAATTTGGTTTGGAACATGGATCGAAGTATGGATTTGTTTTGTTGTTTTTTGGATAAAATTGTGTTTTCGTGTTTTTTTATTTTAATTTTGCTTCGGGATTGTGTTTTTTACTTAAAATACAGCTTTATGAAGCAACTAATACGCTGTTGGTACTGGTGTTTACGCTAGTTTGTGTTTTCATTTTTTATTCGGGCCATTTGGAAATTCATGTATTTATGATTAAAGCTGGTGGATTATTGGAGTTCAGACGACTTTTGGTGACAGGATGAATTGAAACATCACCAAAGGTTGAAGAAAGAATACATCTGCAGGTAGGATTTTAGACATTCCTAATCAATTTATAAAACTAATTTTAAAAAAGCCAATTCAATTGTTTTAAAAAAATCAGACAAGTAAGCTGGAAGAAGGGATTAGTTTGTATTGGAAATTTAGTATGCTTGCAATATTTTGCAGGTAGCCACTGACAACGTACGCTGTTGCATTTGTACCAATAGTCATTCTGACATTTCTTTACTTTTTTGGCATAAACGTGGATTCAGACTACCTGTTAAAGTTTGTGCTATTCTCATTTCTTGGTAACTTTGCTTCTTCTTCAAGTTGATGGTAATTTACGAAAACATTGAAAACTTTTGAAAAAAAATTCTAAGTCACATTTTACTCACACACGTGTGTGTGTGCAACATGTGTGAAAATTGGAATTTCAGGGGTGCAATAGGGTATCCTTTTGCAACCCTTGCACCCTTGAAATTGCATGCGCAATTTGTGAGTACCTATTGGGTACTCGCAAATTGCGCGTGCAATTTCCATTCATTTAGAAATCGCAAAATGCGGGCTTGATGCATGTGCCCCTTAGTTTTTAATCACTGACAACAATTCTGTGTGGGTTGAAGCTTGCTATGTGTTAGGCACTAACCTGTACACTAAATGAACAGTGGTGTTGTTAATGTTGGCAGGCATAGTGTATATGTGGATGAAGGGATGGGGTGAATTTAAGGGTACCATCCATCATCCAAATATCACTATTCTCTTGTTTATCAAGGTTATGGGGGTGCTAAAAATTTATATTCACTTTAAAGTGTTTTTATTGTCATGCAAAAGGAAAGATTCGTTAGTATAGGTTACTGTTAATTCTTCTGGTATGTTGATATCTGAGTAGGTTTGAGGTTGACGGTTACTTGCCTATTTATTCTGTGTATAATACAACGTAGATTAGGAATAGTAGGCATAGAACTAGCTACATGCATGGGTATGTTTTGTGAAACCTCTCTCAAAACTGAGCCACAGGGTTCATTAGAGGTGGATGCAAGGGTTTTTATTTGTTCAATATTTTGTCAAACTTCAATCTCCATTGAAGAGGCAGAATGGTTATGCTCGGTTGTTTTTTCAACTGTGTCACCAAGAGTAACCACTCTCCCTGTGAAAAGGGATGCATAATACTACACACACCTCCAATACCTCCTAGGTTTAGTTAATCTCTCCATACAATACATGTAGCCACTGTAACTCGGTAGTCTGTTTCCCCTGAATGATTTTATATAGTTTGCTTGATTTCTGGCTGTCATTCTTTATCTGAATCTAGAAAGAAGAAAGAGAAAACATTGTTTTAGTAATTTGGCATATGAATGTTTTTTTTAAACTTTTACCTGCAAGCGAAAAAAGTTTTTAGATTACTTGTTTCACAGTCTACATTTTTTTTTAATAACAATGGTTGACTTTCTTAGGCTTTGCTATGTTGGCTTTGAAATGTTTTTTTGGTTGATGCCTGTGAAAAGAAAGTTATTTTTGGAGATTGTTGAGTTTTTGTTATTTGTTACCTTAAATGGGGCTCTCTGTCTGAATTGTAATTTCTTACGATGATGGTGTGGGCTTTCTGATTGTTTGAGAATTAGATCTTTCAGATAGGTGGTGTACTATTGCTTGTTCTGTTCTGAAAGAAAAAGTAAAACATTTTTTTCATGATTTGCTTTAAAAATGTACTTTTGAAACTAGCCTGCAAAGAAAAATGTTTTGAAATGATTTATTTGACAAACTAATTTTTTTTACTGTTTATCAAGTTCATAATTGTTAGGCAATGCTATGTTTGCATGCAAATATTTTTTTCCCTGAAACCTGCAAAAGGAAAGTTATTATTGGTGATAATTGTTTTTTGGTTTAATTTTACTTTCAATGGTTTAGCTTGTAGTGTGATTAGCAACTTCTAAAGGTGTTGATTTGGTTTTTATTGAGGATGTGTTCCTCCACACTGGTGGTGTGATATGGGTTGATCTGTAGAGAAATGTAAAGAAGACATGACTGTATATTATTACTTCTATTTGTTTTCCAGTGGGTGGATGGTTTGCGTTACACCTGTAAAAAGAACAATACTTTTTTCTGGGCTTAGTTTTAACATACTCCATTTATTCAGATATATGTTTTTATTTTGTCTAGTGAGATTGGCTTAGGAGAGGTTTTACATTTCCCTTCTAATATGGGTGCAGTTTTTAATAGCTTATGGAATTAATAGGTTCTTGCATAAGCGTTTTACCTGTCACACTATTTTAATGGTAATAAACTCTTTGGGTTGTTTGTAGTATGTTGTGGTGTGGATTTTGAACTTTTTGTTTCCAAGGAAAAAAATTGCAGTTCTGGAAAAAAAAAGAAAATGTGACTATTATTTACTGGTTCTGCTTTTTTATTTAAGTACAGGTGTATTCTTTCTTTCAGGGCAGCACTAATAGGACTCAATGTACTTTACTGTGTTAAACACCTGTCAGAGAAGGGTTAGTAATTTTAGTCCCCCATCCAGCTCCTTCCCTGAGGCAAACACCTGTTAGAGTAGGAATAGTACATTTGCCCCATCACTATCCAGCACCTTCCCTGAGACAAACACCTGTCAGAGTAGGAATAGTAAATTTGTCCCCCACTACCATCCAGCACCTTCACTGAGGCAAACACCTGTTGGAGTATGAATAGTAATTTTGGGCCCCAACACCATCCATCACTTTCTCTGAGACAAACACCTGTTGGATTAGGAATAGTAAGTTTGCCCCCACCACTATCCAGCACCCTCCCTGAGGAAAACACCTGTCAGAGTAGGAATAGTAAATTTGCCCCACCACCATCCAGCACCTTCGCTAAGGCAAACACCTGTCGGAGTAGGATTAGTAAATTTGCTCCCACCAGCATCAAGCACCTTCCCTGAGGCAAACACCTGTCGGGGTAGGAATACTAAATTTGCCCCGACCACCATTCAGCACCTTCCCTTAGGCAACCACTTGTCGGAGTAAGAATAGTAAATTTGCTCCCACCACCATCAAGCACCTTCCCTGAGACAAACACCTGTCGGAGTAGGAATAGAAAATTTGCTCTCACCACCATCCAGCACCTTCCCTGAGGCAAACACCTGTTGGAGTTGGATTAGTAAATGTTGCCCCCCTTCACTTACATGCATGTTCCCTGAGGTAAATTCTGAGCGCTCATTTTCTAAATAACAGCCCATGGCATACTAATATTAGTCATTTTAATTACCACCTCAGTAAAAAAACATTTAATGATTGAAAATGTTTTTTAATACCAGTCAATATATTTAAGGTACACTTACTTTTGTTAGTGTCTTTACAGAGAGTTAGGCAGAAGTGTGTGGACAAATAAAAATATATTATTACCAAATGTTCAGGTGTTTTAGAGTATTATCTGTACGTGTTTTTGTGATAACTGCTTTACTTACTTGATCTGTAGGTGGCAGTGTTCAAAAGCAATCCATGCTCCGATGCGTGTGGACACCTGGGAAGTCAGTGATCCACTGAGCACAAAATGGTAGATGGCTCAAATTATACATTTTTGTGTGCTGAATAGTAATTTTAAACAAAATATGATTTTGATTGCATTTTTCATTGTGAAACAAATTTTGACAGAAACTATATTTAATACGTAATGTTTGGAAATACGTTTTTTTCTTCCTTGTTTAGAATGGCAGCCATTTTGGTATGTCACTTAACCCTTTGGGTGCCAGGCCTTTTCCCCCTCCTGTGCCTGGCGTTTCCCTAGTGGGTGGGTGTCATGACGAGATAGTCTCGTCATGGGCACAGCGCGACTGTGCTCCATGACGAGACCATCTCGTCATGGGCACAGAAGAGGTTAATGCAGAGTTTTAGAAATAATAGAGAAAGGACACTTGAAAAAAATCCTTTTGTAATGCATCTGCTTCGTTTTCTATTAGCGTTATATTGATTAGGTTTTTTTAACCTTGAAACGTACAGTAAATGCTCATTCTCAATTTTGTTTTCTAACTGATATCTGAAAATGAAGTGTTACAGTTTTTAGGAAAAATGTATGAGAGGCGGATAACCTTTTTTTACGGTTTACTGTGATTACGTTGTAATGGTATGCGTAGTAATGGCATACGTTTTATTGGTATACGTTGTAATGGTAGTCATAATGCTACTCTATGGGACTGCGTTGTAATGGTATTCCTTGTAAAATCCTGCGATGTAGTGGTGTTTGCCTTGTAATGTCCACGTTGGAAAAGCATGCGTTGCAATGGTACGCATTGTAACGTCATATAACCATAGATATAGAGCTTAATCTATATATTAAACATCTATTATATCATTTTACATTTTAAAAATAATATGAAATTCAACTTTAAAAAAGAATTTTGGAATTATCTAAATTGATTCAACACAACGTTTAACAAAAATAATACATTTAAAATAAATGTATTATTTAAGAAGTATTATTTATAAAATCAATAAACATACTCAACTGTCTAACATGATACCCTTGATGAAGATGCCTTCAGATATTTTTCCCAATGTTTCATCGGGAGAGTTGATAGTGATACAAAAGTGTCACAGTACCCTCTAGACAGGGTTCTAGTGTGAATTGAGCAGAGGAAATCACAATGCTGCCATGTACACATTGCTTTTGTGAGGAATGGACATTTGCAGTCAAAATATTGTATGGTGACCCTTTCTGGTTCCATGTTGGATCTAGAAGCAGTAATACATTCTCATCCAGATTCTTTGTCTATTGAAGCTCTGCAAGATGAAAATATCCACTTAGAATGCTTAAAGACTCACTCTAAAATACCTGATTATCAGGGATCAAGCCATAATTTATTGTCCATTTGTCTCTCATGCTTCTGCTAAGCAGCCTTTGTGCCGATATCTTCAAAGAAAAGAACCATTAGAGGATGTCAATTGATCCAGTCTACCTACCCCTATGTATTCCATGAAGCTTATCATACTAGGAAAAATGGAGAGCGAAAGGGCTTGGGGGTATACCGATATGGTTCCATGCCAGCAACTGCCATGGTTCTCTATGGGAAGTTTATGTTCAAATCCCCTTTAATGAACTTCAATCTACGATATCCACCAAACACAGACTCCGTGCATTTTCAATAGACCAGCCCCTTCTTGTTAGGCTCTTCTGGTTCTGTGTCCAGTCCCTTTCTATCAGGTGTTTGCTGTACTATCAGTATATATATAGAGCTTCTCATGAGTGTATCAGTGTGTCACAACGCCTCCAGCATGTTCCTGCTTTGGACTCTTCGCTCCTGCTCCAGTCCTGCAGGCACTATCCCTGCTCTGTTTCTTCAAGCTCCGGTGAGTCTCCATTCCTCGCTGTACTCAATTCCAAAACTTCATATTTGTATGAAATGCCCTTCATTGGAACCCAACACATTGGAGCTTTTTGTGCCTTTAGCTTTTTTTGTGCCAGGGTAAGGCATCCACTCTTTTACATAGTGCTGCCCTTTCCATCCTATTGCATCCACTTTAGGACATCCTTATTGCTTACTCCTCATCCCTTCTTTTCATCCCTATTTATCATCCATCATTCCTACTCTTCACCCATCACCCCTACTACTCATCTCTATTTATCATCCATCCTTCTTCCTTCTTAGGTCTACTTCTCATCTATAATCCATATTTCTCTTATCATTCCTACTTCTTTTCCATCATTCCTACTTTATATCCATCACCCCACTTCCCATCCTTACTTCTCATCCATCACCCTTACTTCTCATTCCTAATTCTCATCTATCATACATTATCCCTATCTCTCATCATTACTTCTCATGCATTATCCATTATCCCTACTTCTCATCCATTATTCATCACCATGCTTCTCATCCATCGTCCTTACTTCTCATTCATCATCCTTACTTATCATCTATCATCTATACTTCACATCCCTACTTCTCATTCATCATTCATCATACCTACTTCCCATGAATAATCCATCACTCCTCATCCCTACTTCTCTTCCCTACTTCTCCTCCATCATTACTACTTCTAATTCCTCATCCCTCTTTCATTCCAACACACTTTCAATGTTGTGAAACAAACCTTCAAACTTATTGGTTGGCAACAGACAGTGTTAAGAGAGAGGGCTGCATTCTATTAGCCACTGAAAAATAGCCTTCTCATTGGGAGAGGATGTGGCTCAGCAGCCCGAGCTGTCGATTCGGGCCTGGAGCTCAGGGTTTGAGTCTCTTTGTCTGCCCAATATCCTTTGGGCAAAACACTTAGGTCCTCATTACGAAGTCGGGCAGACACTGTCTCGGATTCTGGATCTGACCGACTCTTGATCAAAGGTTCCTCCAGAACGATTACAATGCTTCCGAACACCATACGGAAGGACCCCCGTTGACTTCTATGGGAGCTTGTGTTCTGACCGACAACACAGGCTCCTATGGGGAAAAGGGGTGTCTGCGGAAAACCTTGCACCCTGTGGCAGGCACCCCATGGTGCCTGCCACACAGTGCATGATCATACAGAGGGGTGCCTTGGGTACCCTGTAGCCCCCAACTGGAGGCCTCAGGATGAAGGGAAGCCCCCAACCGGAGGCCTCAGGATGAAGGGAGGCTTGCTAGGGGCCCCCAAAGTCAGTTACTGACCGGTAAGGCTGTTGGAATCCGACATCGTAATTGGTCGGTCAGAACCGCTGTCCATAAAGCTGTATGGATTGCCTGCGACCGACTCGGAATCTCTGATTGTCGGTCGGGACCGATTCAGAATGACTGAATGGTTCCCCTCCCAACCGCAAGCATCTTAATCAGTCGGTCGGAATTGTTTTTGACTGACTTGGGCAGATGGGTTCTGACACCGTCTAGGGGAATCCGACTGTCGGTCGCAGGATTTACGACCAACATTGTAATCAGGCCCTTAATCTCTCTGTGCCCATGGACAGCACCTGGATACCCTCATGAGATATAAGCCGCGCTTCACTCGTCCCACCCGCCCCCGGACTTATCCCGGCACCCTGGTCCACAACTCATCTGGTTGCGACTAACCGCCGGATTCAATGCTCCGTCCCCCTCAGCCATTAGAATAACTTCTCAGAGCGCTATCCGCATGCTCTTTCCCTTGACGTTGGACCTGCCTCAACTGACCGCATCCCAGCCATTGAACGCTGCCTCAAGTGACGCTTTACCGCGGCTCCAGACGAATAGGATTTCCCCCTGGATTCTTCATTCCCTCTCCCTTCCAAGCGCCACCAGAGGACTTTTTGAATCTTGTAACCATCATCCTGATGATGACCTCAAGTTAGAGAGGTCGAAACGCCGTCGACTCTGCAACGCCATTCGCGGCAACCAAAGGGTCATTCACAAATAATGAAATTATGTTTGTGATTGTAAATACTTTTGTTTGACCCCCACTGATTATTGTTTTTTTGCCGCCTCACGTTGTTTTTTAATCACATGTGTCACTGCGCCATTTACTCACTACAACACTCCCAGTGCACATCTAGTTGTTATGGTTACTGCAATTTAGTTTTTTGTGCTTCTATATGCAAATCACCCTTCCACTCTTACTTGGTCTCCCTTGTCCCTTTCCTGTGCTATGTGATTGATACACATTTTTTAACAGTCCCCCTGCTTGATATACCAGTTGAGACACTGTCTTATTGTTGTAATACTTACCCGGTCTCAGCTGGGTTAACGGGTTCACTCCTGTTTCTGTTTGCTCCAGAGAATCCAAATCTGGACAGCATCTTATTTTATTTAAGTAAGAGCTTTTCTGTTTACAGAGGCCACTGCAGAAAGCTCCAATGGTTTGGGGAAGAAACAGGCCAGTTTAATAAGTAACCAGGAAAATGATTCAAATCAACACTTGGAGACTGGGTAATAAAGTTCATCTGGAAACCTTGGCAGATTTCAGTTGTATTTGTAACAAAGAAAATGTTTTAGGCTGAGCCTGCCTTTAGCTCGGAGAGCTGTTTTTTTCTTTCCTTGCAGTTTGCAAAGTTCAGGCCTGTTGGGCTTCAGTCGTGTTGGCAACCAGGAAGAGTAAGGCCTGGACAGAGTTGTTACATATTAAACAGAAACCAGAAACGTTTTGGAAGGACTGTGTAGCCCCCTTTCCAAGTGTTTATTTAAGGCTCCATCAGAGGCCCCCGCCTTCCCCAAACCATCAGAGCTTTCCACAGAGGCCTGTGTAAACAGAAAAGCCAATACTTAAATAAAATTGAAATGCTGTACAGCTTTATATTCCCTGGAAGCAAACACACAGTTGTATTTCCTCTCCCCTGTCCTCAACCAGCATGCGGAACTAGAAGGCGTTTTTTTCAGCGGTGAGACCAGTTTAATGCAGTACTCTCTCTTAAATCTGATTGAATGTTTCCTACCAATCAGTGTGAAGGGATGTTTCACAAAATTCAAAAAATTGTTGGAATGACTAAGGGTTGAGGAATGAGAAGTTGGGACGATGGATGATAAATAGAGATTATGGATTAGAAGTAGGGATAATGGATGAAAAATAGGATGAAAGACAAGAAACAATGATGCTCGATGAGAAATAGTCATTAGAAGAAAGAATGATGGATGAGAAACAGGGATGATAAGTAGGGATGAATGAAAAGTAGGGATGATGAATGAGAAATAGGGAAGAGGAGTGAGGAATGCAGGTGTCCAAAATGGATGCTGTATTCCTCAGAATCTCAAATAAAAGCAGTGCAGGACCAATCCCACATCCAGCCCTTTACATTAGATCTTTTAAACATCACTGTCCATTTGGCCCTGTTCTCACTGAATCTAGAAATTCAGGCTTTTCCTCACTGATCACTGATGAAAGAAGGAAGAATGTGATTTAGAACTTTGTGCAGAAACGCTTCCTTTGGAGAAGAGCGCACCTGATTTGAATAAGGTTGATCCTTCATAGTAAAGGCATTCGCTGCGCACTATAAAGAGAGGCACTGCAGAATCTCACCTGGCTATCTGCAAAGCTGCTAATTCCTTTGCTTCTGAAGAAAATCTGTTTTGGGATTGAGCATCTCAAGTCACTAACTCTGTTCTTCTGGTGCCCATGACACTTAAGCTACATCTTATTGATAAAGACAAAACAAGCAGAAATTCATCTTTGGTACTTGTGAAGAGAAAATGTGGCCAGCTTGGGATAATTATTCTTATTGGAGCAGGATTAAACTGATTCACATATAGTTGGACTTCCCTTATAAGAGCAACAGCGGACCACTAAAGATGTGAGGTGTTGCCAACTACTATTATAATATGTACAAAGCTGCCATTTTCTGCAATTACTGTAACAAAAATAGTTTTATAATCCTAAGTGGATTCGACAGCTAGACTTAGCTATCACTGAAAGTAGACAGGTAAGTTATATCTCACTGATAAAGCCAAAATATGCTTAAATGCATGTGAACTTGCGTTTGGTCTCTGAAGCAGAATGTGATCAAACATTTCCGTCTACACTGTCTCTTTCATAGTCGGGTCAGACTTATTTGCATACGACTGGACTTTTGCTGTAAAGTCATTAGCAGAGAACTAAATATCTAACACAGTGCAAAGTTGAAATGCATTGTCATCACTTAATATGAAACACTGACTTGTAATGCTAACTTGGTCAAGCATAAAAATGTTGCTATCCCTATGCTGGTCATGGCTGAAAATTGATCCTCACTGATGACACAACAATGGGAGGGAGTTGTTTTATGAAAGTATAAATTCCAAACTGTTGGGAAGGGGGCAAAGTGAGAGACATGGTTTGTTTGAAAATGATTGTGAGGCCTACCTAGAGTTATAACATGGGTAGGATGTTTATAGGCCCTATGGGGGAACAACCTTTACAACGCAACTTTTACAACGCACTACCATTACAACAAAACTGTTACAACGCAAGTGGATTTACAACGCATGCCATTACAACGCACGTCTTTACATCGACTTGCGCTAGATGGCGTGCTAACATTACAAATAGTGTAGTTTACTATCCCAACACCTTCCCTACTGTTAAGTGGACTGGAGTTGGAATAGTAAATTACACTTTTCTAATGTTAGCACGCCATCTAGCGCAAGTCGATGTAAAGACTTGCATTGTAATGGCATGCGTTGTAAATCCACTTGCGTTGTAACAGTTTCGTTGTAACAGCATGCGTTGTAACAGCACGCGTTGTAACGTCATACATCCGCCCTATGTGCATTGATGACTATAAGTGAGAGTGATGGATTTGAAGGAGATGGTTGGGATGAGGGAATAGTTAGGATGTGGATGAGGTTGGAGGCAGATTGTAGATGGCAGAATATTTGGTTTTGAGCTTGTGGAGGGTTAGGACACCAGGAATGTGGGCTGACCGATGATGCAAATGACGTGTGCTTAGGGATGTAAATCCTGACAAAAAATATGATCATATCTAGTTCAGGCTCTTGCTGCTTATTTTGGAGTACAATTGTGTATGATATATTTTCTGTAGAAGGATTGATGAGTGGTAGAGAAGCAAACAAATCATAATCTGTCTAATTTCTAATGAAATATTGCCTTTTGGTTCTCTGCGGTTGATACTTGACCCATGTGGAGACTTGACCCGTGTCCTCAAACTGCCTACCAATGTTAGCTACACCTCACTAATGAAGCCCAAAGATGCAGGAATATTTATGGGCATGCTTCTGTGTCATGATCAGAAAACGCGGCTTAGTAGTTTGGGCTTGAGTGCACTTTTTACGGTGAATTCTATGGCAGGACCGGAGGCTTCGGATTATGCTTTTCTCTCTTCGCTTTATTGCATATAAATTTGCACAGCAGCCAGAGAGATTTTGAAATTTCTTTCCAAAAGGGATATAACAATACAATTAGGAACTACAACTCCCTACAACCAGGGAGGAACGCGAGTATACAGTCCTTCCTCTGTTTCCATTGCATCAGGTACATAACGTCTTGTCTATCCTGTCACTCCCTCTTTCTTCGCTGCTCCCGCAGCCAGATAAGTTCCTTTCTTTACTCCTCTTTATTTGTTGGTTCTGTAGTGGTTATTGCTTCAGTATTGTGCGCTATTCAAGTGGGAATTCTATTGTGTTCCATTTACAGATCCCTAAGCCGGCCGTGGGAATGTTTTCCGCTCCTACGCGGCCAGTGCGCCTACCTGCTGTTGCGGCGCCTTCTCGGGCCGCTAGGGACACTCTCTCGTCTCGCTACCCTCGTGCCGCGGCTCCTCAGTTGTGAAGCCGCGCCGCGACGGTAACGGACCAGAGCCTTGCCCCGATACTGCCTCACCTCTGACGTCCGTTTTAACGGATCGTATACCCGCAGAATATATAATTGAACGCCCCGGCAGGGGTCCGTATAGCGGGTGAAAATTTTGACCCAATTTGCATATCCAATTCGCGTGCTACGCGAAAATAAACCAATTCCAGCATTATTTTGGCATTTCTTGTCTGCTGTCATTGTGTTGAACGCGCAGGGAGGCAGTTTGCCCTGTCAGGTCCTGAGGGCAGCGGCGCGTTCGGGGTTAGTGCAAGCCCATTGTGATCCTTGGGGTCACCCCAAAAACTTTCCGCCGTCTCTGGCCTGCCCCTAGCTGGTGGGTTTTAGCCTACCTAAACCTCCTGGTTGCACAGTGCATTGTCAGTGGTTACTTACCTTTTCCTATATCATGGCCGCCCAATCAGATTATTATGAGGAGGAAGTCCAGGAGTATATGCCCTGGGATGATGAATTCTTTGACGCAGTGGACTCTTCCATCTATCGGGTGGTCCATGAGGTTATGGGTCCGATGGAACAACGCCTTTCCGACAGAATTGTGCAAGAATGCAGTAGGTTAGCGGCTGCGCATCCCGAGCAACCGATGCCGGCCGGGGGGCAGTCTGCGGAGGGTCCCCCACCATCCAAAAAACAGCGTCCGGAAGGGGTAGACGTGGATGCTTTTGCGCGCCTAAAGTCGGCGTTTTGGGCGCAAACGTAATTGGGCGCCCCAGCGACTCCTCCAGCGAACGCCCCGCAGGGTACTTTAGATCCTCCTTCCCCTAGTTCAGGCCCGGATGATACTCAGGGGGACACGGATGATGGGGCGGGGTCTACCCATCCGTGGCGGCCGTCTTCTACTCCCTCTACTTCCGTGATGCCGAAGGAGGACACAGACATGCTTAATCCTGACGAGATTATGCACCCCCGGTCTGCGGCCTGGGTTCCCGGAGAAAATGTGGTAAGATTCGTTTCAGGTCGTCTCTGTAAACCCCTTGCGCAGGAGGCCAGGAGTTGTTTACGGGCGGAGTGTCCGAGGCCTACCCTACCTGACAAGATAGCTTCTACGCCGGAATTGGACCCGACAATGGCCACATTCCTGTCTAAGTATGTGAAGGACCCTAGGAAGGGTATAGATAGATCCTGGAGGTCCTGTCAGGACAAGCTCCTCGACGCTATCGGGCCGATGACCAAGATATTGGATATGGTGGAGGAGTCCAAAGTTTCCGGGTCCCCTATTTCCCCAGAAGTCCTCTCCAGTTGGGCCCAGCGGGCTATCATATTTATGGGCAACGCTAATTACGCCCTTTCAACCGAGCGTCGTCGCTCGTTGTTGATTAAGCTTGATCCAAAGCTGGGAGACCTGGCCTCCTCCGAAGCTGGTGCGGTGGCCCAGGGTGGCCTATTCGGGGACCCTTCATTAAAGAACTGGGCAAATTTGTTTCTACATTCACATCGCTGGACAAAGCTCAATCCAACATCAAAAGAGTTTTTAATCAGCGGGTTTTCCGTGGGGCCAGACGAGGCAGGGGCCGCTCGTCCGGCCGAGGCTTTCAGCAAAACCCCTCAAAGCGACAAGGCTCTGGTCGCGGAGAGTATAATTCGACCGCAAATTACACCAACTTCTACCCCACGCGAGGACAACGTTTCCGAGGCCGGGGAGGCTTCAAATCCAATTCCGGAGGGGCCAATTCCAGCGGTAAGTGTTATTCCTGCAACGCACGTTCGCATTGGCGGTCGACTAGCGACCTTTCACAGTGCATGGGCAGCTATAACCTCAGCTGCATGGGTTCTTCAGACCATTCAAGGTTTCCATATAGAATTTTACGAAAATCTACAACAGGAGGCTTGACCTCGACTGCTAGCTTTTACCTTCTCAGACGCTCAGTTGATCGATGAGGAGGTCTCCGAGCTGCTCTGCAAAGGAGCCGTTCGCCGATCAACTTTGCACCGTCAGGGCTTTCTCAGCAATATATTCCTGGTAGACAAAGCCGACGTGGGTCGCCGACCAGTTATCAACCTCAAGGAATTCAACGGTTGGTTGATGTACCGTCACTTCAAGATGGAGGGGATCCACCTTCTTCGCGATGTCCTGTTGCCAGCGGATTGGATGGTACGCTACGACTTGAAGGATGCTTACTTGGTGATTCCCATCCATCCCCCCCATCGGCGAGTCCTCCAATTTTGTTGAAGAGATTTAGTATACGAGTTCACCGCGCTTCACCAAGGTGCTCCATCCTGCGGTGGAATTCCTCCGAGCTCGCGGCATTCGCATGATCGTGTACTTGGACGACCTCCTTCTCATGGCACAATGTCCTCGGATACTATTGCGTCAGCTCAATCAGACGGTGTCTCTTTTACAGGGCCTAGGTTTCATTATAAACGAGGCCAAGTCAGTTCTAGCTCCTTCTCAATCAGTCACCTTTCTCGGGTTCGTAGTGGATTCGGTCCACACGACCTTGAGCCTTCCGTCGAGGAAGATGGCAAAAATCCGCCACGAATTGCGGCAGACAATTTCCAAACCGTACACCTCCTTGAGGCACCTGGCTCGTTTGGTGGGTCTCCTTTCGTCCTCGATTCAGGCGATTTTTCCGGGGCCCCTGCATTATCGGGCCCTCCAGCGCCTAAAGGCGTATCATTTGCGGAGGGGCAGGTCATACAACCACTCAGTTCCTCTTTCAGCAGAGGCGAGAGAGGAGATCGCTTGGTGGCTATCCCATATGGAGGCATGGAACGGACGCGCGATTTTCGGCTCGGTTCCAGACCTTGTCATAGAATCCGACGCCAGCAGGTCGGGCTGGGGCGCTCGTTGCGGGGCCTTCTCCACCGGGGGAGTTTGGTCCTCGGACGAGCAAGCTCTTCATATCAACTGCTTAGAACTTCTCGCAGGTTCGTTTGCAGTACGATGTTGGACCAAGGACAGAATTCAATGCTACGTCCTTTTGAAGATGGACAACATCTCTGCCGTGCGGTATGTCAATCACTTGGGGGCACCCGTTCCCGGGCATTGGCGAATTTGGCAAAGGATTTTTGGGGTTTCTGCCTGGAGCACCACATCTCGGTCACGGCGAAATATCTTCCGGGCCACAACAACCGGGTGGGGGATTGGTGCTGGAGCAGGGTTTTCTATTTAAACTCAAACTTCAGTTTATATTTCTATATATCATAATTAAAATTATTAACGATTAATTATTTAAGTACTAATGAAAGAATTACACGTGGGAATGCAATTGCATGGCTTGATTAATAAGTGAACTAAGTTGGGGAGCAAATTAATTAAATAAGTGTGGCTAAAGTGCTATTTGTTATGTGTTTGCGCTTTAAAATAATATCCTTTAACGCTTCTTTATGTCGCAAAAGGCTAGATAAATACATACACATAAGGGTATTAGTGGGAATTAACACTGTATAATCAATACGATGTAGTAATGTTGTTTTGTGTTTCTTTTTAATTAAGTTGTCCACTCTGGCCTGTTGAGAAATGGCCGACATCTACAGCCTGCATTTGAGTAGATGAAATATGAAGAGAGGCCTCGCTGAATATGGTTGAAAATATGACCTCGGCCTCTGTCTGAGCTAAAAGTTATGAAAGGACGACAACTCTGGGATCGTCGCCAGATATCCTTGGAGGAGAACAATTGTCACAAATGAACATTTTTATAAAACTTGCGGTGGCTTCACTATAATTCCGGAGAAGAGCATCCATGGATGTTGCGAATTTAGTTTGTGCTTCATTTTTCTGTGTTTTTATTTTTGAGATATCCGAGAGTGAAGATTTTTCTAAATGTTGCGAGCTAACATCCTTTCCTGCTCGCTCTGCTCAACGGACGTTTAGAGTTTGTTTGTAACTTTTAGTATGCAAATTTTAGTATAAATATTTCTAGACTAGAGAGGGTCGGAGGCCACTTCTTCCTGAACTTATGCTCAAGAGGATCGATGCTGATTGAGAGGACGGCAACTCGAGTGACTCTGATTCTTTACTGAGAGACCTGTCCTGCTAGAATACGACATTTAGCTAGAATAGGTAACTATAAGAATAATGATTTTGCTAATGAATGACTTTTCATTTGAACTAATTTAGATAAAATAACTTTGTTTGAATTTCAGTGTCGGGTGGTTATTTCTTTGTCATTTAATTGAGATCTCAAATGTGTTCTTATTGTTTAAATCATGACTCGAGACAATTCAATTAGGTTGCATTGACCTCAAATTAGATGCAGATTGATTTGGGGTTCTCTCGTATAATCAGTGTGGATAGAGTAATAGAAGGAATGTTGGTGTGATGGGCCCTA
The DNA here is from genome assembly GCF_964204655.1 of Triturus cristatus. Lineage (NCBI taxonomy): Eukaryota > Metazoa > Chordata > Amphibia > Caudata > Salamandridae > Triturus > Triturus cristatus. The sequence continues at coordinate 173,984,960 of NC_140586.1, read as the reverse complement.
GCGTATGGTGAGTGTATGTGCGTATGACTGTGAAATTACTCTGTCCGTGGAAGTAGGGAGAATTTATAAGCTCTGATCTGCAGCAGTTTCCTGGTAGCAGTATGATGGTTTTGATTATTGTCTTGATTTGATAGATTGCTTGTACATAGGCTTTTGGATTTATTGATTTATTGATTGATGTTGATACATGTACTAACACTAAATGTTGAAGTCGTCGTATTGAGTTTTATGTAGTGTGTACGGCTTCTGGGAAGTAGGGAGTCGGTGACGGTTCCGTAGTAGGGCAGAGGGAAGTGAGTGCTGCTCTAGGGAAAGACGGGATTGTTGGCCCTGTACGAATGCAGGGAAAAGCGTGTGACAATTGAAGTTGCGCGTCGCATTGTCTGGGTTCGATTCAGTGACATCGTCGTGTGTTACTATTAGAAACATATTTTCGGTATAAGAGAAGTGTGTATGGTAGCAAAGGTTATCTGTGAAACTCTGGTCTTAAGTCCCAGGGATCCGTAAGGTTCGCCGTTAAAGCTTACCGCTGGAGAAGTAATAGGTATTCTCTGAGCTTGTTTAAAGGACAGAGCAGAGGTAAGCGCTGCTTTGTTAACGTATGTTATAATTCTGTAGTAGGGCAGATTGTTCGCTGTTCTCGGGAAAGGCAGGATTCTGTGTAAATGTGCTACATTTTCTAGTGTGAAAGTGTGTGAATGTATGGGCATTTAGTTGATTGTGAAACTCTTAGGAACATTCTGGGAGGAAACAGTTAATGGATGCATGTTAGAAGGGCAGAGTAGAGGGATGTGCTACTGTGTCAACGAAAGTAATAATTCCGTGGTAGAGCAGAGGTAAGCGCTGTTCTAGAGAGAAGTGGGATTTTCGTGGGAAAGGTCTTTACTATTCTGTGGTTAGCGGAGCAGACAATGGAGATGTTTGTATGTTGTAACTAATAGATTTGTAGAACCTGAAACAAAGTCTACTGAGAAGGTTTTGTAAAGGAGGGGTAGGTGAGTGACAGGAGACAGGAGTAGAAGCGACTGCAGCGACTACTGACGTCAGAAAAGACCGCGCTGTGATTGGACAGTGGGTTAGGACAGCAAAAGCGCTGTGATTGGTGCGTTGGTGTGAGCCGCGCAAGGATTGGAAGAAGTACAGGGTGACGTAGACGCTCCGGGATTGGTGCGTTGGTGTGAGTCGCGCTGTTATTGGACAAAAGATCGTACAGTTGTAGAAAGGATTAGAGGGTTGCGGTAAACGTAAAAATGTATTACCAAACGGAGGAAAAGAAGAAGAAATCCTTGTTCAGTAAAATTAAAAAGTGGTTTGACAAGGATAAGGACATAATAACTAGAGAGGGTGAGTTGCTACCTCCGACAAGAACCCCTGCATTCTTCATGTTTGCGAAATATGGGTATCATACCTGTATCTGGTTAGACAATTGGGCTAAGTACACTAAAGAAGATGATGTTCTAGCATTCCCGGAACATGGTTCATTTAATTTGGCCGTGTTGAGAAATTTAAGGGGAAAAATGATGTGTCTAGAGCCTAAACCAAGGCCGACACAGTTCAAGGCATTGGTAGAATGGGAAGATGAGGTGCATGAGCGAGAAAAGCAGAGGAGTGGAGGTAATTATAGGTACATGTTCGGGAGGAAATATGATCGTGAAACTCATCATGATCGAATGAGGAGATGGCGAGATGCTAGTATGTCAGAGGGACTATATCCGATGAGAACTGTTGAGGAAGTAGAAGGGAGGAAAGGTACGGAAAAGGCACATGATGCAGAATTGAGGAGGTATGGGGCTAATGACTATGAGGATGAAGTCTTGGATGACATGATTTACAAGAGACCACCTCCATATAGACCAGAACCAGAAGTGAGAACACCAGTTGCTACCCCAATGAGAGATACTTTGCAAATCATTAAAACAGAAGTTGTGACACCTGATCTGAAGAGTGGTAGCTCTTTCGCGGAAAGGGAAAGAGAGAGAGAGCGAGAGAGAGGAAGAGAGAATGAAATCGAGGATGAGAAAACAAGAGAGTTAGCAAGAACAACATCTGAGTTGACAGAGAAAATCAGAGAATTAACCAAGAATCTAGAAGCTGTTACAGTGCCTGTAACCATAGGTCTGGTTATGCCTATTTTTGATAAGCAAAGAATGGGTGAAAATGGTTTGACAGTTCCATATGTGGGAAATGGACAAGTTAGTTCAGGGTCAGGAATGAGGACGGAAGAGAATCATTTGAGACAGTTGAGACATGACACATGTGGTAGAGAGTTAGATGTACAGCCTAATTCGGGATTGAATACTGGTTGTGTGGGAGGATCAATTTTGGAACCACAGAGGATGGCAGAACAAGTGAGTGCAGGGAAAAAATCTACAGAAATAACGGCTGAGGATTTGAATGATTGGTTGAAAGTTCTCCAAAAGAAGGATAAAGATTCTCAGGCAATTGATGTAGCAAGGTTGCGCATAGAATTGGAGGAACTTATAGCGGGAACAATTCCTACGGAAATGTTAAAAAATCATCATGATGGAGAGTTGTTATTTATGTGTAAGAGTATCACCTGGAGGGCTAAGAGTACACATGACAGGTTAAAAGGAATAGCGAGTGAAATGGGAGTTGACATGGACAAGGTGAAAGCTTTACAGAAGCCTTACCGAGTGGATTTTTCTGACAAGGACATTGAGAATCTAAATGATGTTGGCAGAACAGGGCAGATTAAGGAAATGATTTCCTTATTGCAAAAATGGGGTGATGTGGAAAAATGGAAGGATAGATGGTACAAGAAAAGAGAAGATACAGTGGACAGGACTTACTCAGCATTTCCCATGAGAGAAAGGGAAAAAACAGTGGATGCCTATCCTATGAGAGAGATTCCTGGAGGAGGATATGTACATGTCCCATGGACTAAACAGGATATTTTGTCATTTACAAATGATTTCCCTCGACTGAGAGAAAAGCCCGTCGAGTGGTATAGGCAGGTAGACAGGTTTGTGAAATTGTCAAAAGTGCTGTGGATTGACCTGAATAGTCTGTTTGATATAATTGTTCCAGCAGACTTTTGGGCGGAATGTAAAATAGTGGTAGATTGGCCTGCTAAAGAATACCTGAGAGATCAAAGGACAGGAGCTCCAGACCCGGAGGTTATGAAGAAATATGAGCAGGTTATTGTGTTCCTGAAGAATAAGGTACCCCCAAAAGAGACAGATTGGGTTAAGATAGATCGAACACATCAGGAAGCAAAAGAATCAGTTCATGCTTTTTATGAAAGGCTGATACTGGCTTTTAAACAGTTCAGTGGAGATGAACATCTGGGGGATAAGGATTTGAGTCATTTTGTATACAGATTTGTATATGGCTTGAGACCTGAAATCAGTGAAATGATACGTGAGCACACAGTTGATTGGCAGAGTAAGAAGATTGATGAGATCTTGAGACATGCGAAGTACTTCAGTGATGAAATTGAGGGAAAACAAAGAAAGCTGAAGGAGAAAGCGATGTGGGCACAGGTGAAGGTTGCAGAAAGACAAGAAGCACAGCTGGTTGAACAAGCAAATAATCCAGGAAATAGGCCCAGATATGGTACAGGAAAAGGAAAGGGGAATATAGAAGAGGCGAAGAAGAAATTTCCGTGCCACAACTGCGGAAAATTAGGGCACTGGAGATCCGAGTGTACGAATCCACCATTAGTGAATAATGAAAATCAATCCTTGAATCAACAGGTGCAGAACGAGGGGTGTAATCATCAGCAGCTACAGCAGAAGGTTGTCAAGCAGCAGAATCAAGAACCAAAACCGCCTTTGCCACAGAACAGAGGGTCCCAGAAATACAATCAAGACTCGGGATTCTACAATGAGGAACAGGTAAACAAACCGAGACGTACGAATCCAGTACAACAATACTGGCTAAAGAATGAGGGGAGTGAGTCTGAAGGGGACTATTGACGGTGCCGAAGAGAGGAGGAAGAGTGCATACTTGGAGCAACTCTAGAAATAGACCAGGCAGGACCATTTGTAGATGGGAAAATAAATGGGGAAAGTGTTACTTTTTTAGTAGACACAGGAGCAACAAGATCAACTGTCAGGTCAGCAGATATAAGAAATCTTCCTCTCTCGGACGAAGCAATCCAAGTGGTTGGTGTGTCTAATACACAGATTAAGACTCGTCTTACTGAACCAGTAAGGGTAAAGATAGGGAAATTTTCGGACATGCACAGGTTTGTAGTGTGTGACACTAGTCCAGTGAACTTGTTAGGTAGGGATTTATTGTGTAAAATGAATTGCACAATTTTTTGTACTCCGGATGGAATAGCTTTTGAGACACCGGATGAGGATGTCTTATACAGAGTGACTCTAGATAATAGAGAAAATGAGATTGTTGGAACATATGCTGTATTTAATCCAGATGATTTGCCTCAAGAGTTGAGACACACAGTAAAAGCAGCAGTTTGGGATTTTACTGGAGAAGATGTGGGATTGATGAATAATGTAGATCCAGTAAAGATTACAGTGAAAGAGGGAATCTCTTATCCTAATATCCCACAATACAGATTGACACCAGAAATCATTGAGGGAATAACACCTATAATTGACAAAATGATTCAGCAAGGTGTTTTGAGAGAGTTACTGAGTAGCCCATGTAATTCACCAATAATGGGACTGAAGAAACCTAATGGGAAGTTCAGAATAGTGCAAGATTTGAGAAAGATTAACAAAATTGTGGTATCATGCTGTCCCATTGTGCCAAATCCGTCAGTGATTTTGTATCAGATTCCTCATGATGCTGAATGGTACACAGTAATTGATTTGTGCCATGCTTTCTTTTCAATTCCATTGCATCATGACAGCCAGCCGATTTTTGCATTTCGGTTTGGACAGCGTATTTTGGCATGGTGCCGAATCCCACAGGGGTATACAGAGAGTCCTTCAATATTCAATCAGTTGCTGAAGAAATCATTGGAAAGTCTGATCATGCCTGAAAGCTCAGTACTAGTACAATATATCGATGACCTACTTGTGGCATCGAAGACATGTGAAGCATGTGAAGTAGATACCATAGCTTTACTGAATCATCTGGCTGATGGAGGATTAAAGGTATCTCCAGCCAAATTGCAATTTTGCAAGAAAGAGGTACATTATCTTGGACACAATATTGAAAAAGGTCTGAGAAAAGTGACCATTGACAGGATCAAAATTATCAGAGGAATGAGAGCCCCAATGACCCAGAGAGAAGTGAGAATGTTTCTGGGAATGGTGGGTTATTGTCGTCAGTGGATAAGTAATTTTTCCCTGATAGCAAAGCCATTGATTAAATTGACCAAAAGTGAAGTAAAAGACCCATTGGAATTGAATGCAGAACAAATGGCAGCATTTGAAGAATTAAAAAGCAGATTGTGTGAAGCTCCTGCTCTAGGGATGCCAGACTATGAGAAGGAGTTTGAACTGTACTGTAGTGAGAGGAATGGATGTGCACTTTCAGTGTTAATCCAGAAACATGGACGTCTGAGGAGGCCAATTGCGTACTTCTCATCAACACTTGACCCAGTAGCTGTGGGTTTACCAGGTTGCCTGAAAGCAGTAGCTGCTACATGCAGAAGCTTGGAACAGAGTGAGGGTATAATAATGGGATATCCTGTAAGGGTGTTCGTACCTCATGATGTGGCAATTCTTTTGACGAGAAGCAGAACTCAATATATGTCACATAGTCGGCTGACTAAATATGAGAAAATCATTCTGGGAGCATCAAATGTAACTCTTGAGAGATGTGTGAATGTGAATCCAGCAACACTGTTGCCAGATGCTGAAAATGTGAGTGTGAGAGATGATGTTGATCATGATTGCTTGGATGTGCTTGATTACTGTACAAAACCGAGACCAGACATAAGAGATCTGCCACTGCCTGAGAGTGATCATGTGTGGTTTGTGGATGGATCGTGTCTGAGAACAGAAGTAGGTGTGCTGAGTGCAGCATATGTGGTGTGTAAAGTTTCAGAAGTTATGGAAGCTTCACCTTTGAAAGGAGTTAAATCTGCTCAAGTAGCTGAATTGGTGGCATTGACAAAAGCTTGTAAGATTGGGAAGAATGTGAGAGTGACTGTAATGACTGATAGTCAGTACGGATTTGGAGTGGTTCATGATTTTGGCCAGCTTTGGCTACAGAGAGGTTTTTTGACTTCGAGTGGAACTCCTATAAAGAATGCTGAAGTGATTGGGAAGTTGCTTGAGGCGATACAGCTGCCTAAAGAGTTAGCAGTTGTAAAATGTGCTGCTCATGGACAGGGTGATGATTTTGTTACTCTTGGTAATCGCTTTGCAAATGATATAGCACACAATCACTCTATTAACAGGGGAAAGGAAAAGGAAATGTCTTTTTGTTCTGTGATGTTTACTAATGTACTGGAAACATGGGATGAGGTGAGGCAGTTGCAGGATGAAGCAGGAGATGAGGAAATGAGAGATTGGATCAAGGCAGGTTGTGCACCATGAGAAAAGGATCATGTTTGGATCTATAGGGATGGAAGACCAGTCATGCCAAATTCTATGTTGTCAACAATGGCAAGAATGTATCATGGCCAGGGGCACCTGGTGAGGGATGCTATGATTAGGTCCTTAAAGCAGACCTGGTACAATGCAAAGTTCAGGCTGATTGCAGAAAGCATCTGTCAAAGATGTTTGATTTGTCAGCAATTCAATACTGGAAAGAAAACAGTGGTGAGCCTAGGAACAATAGGCAGAGAAGGAGGTCCTTTTACCAGAATGCAAATAGATTTCATTGAAATGCCACAAGTCAATAGATTGAGGTATGTTCTAGTTGTGGTCTGTTTGTTCTCAAGGTGGGTGGAAGCATATCCGACTAGGAGAAATGATGGAATAACAGTGGCCAAGTTGCTGTTAAGAGAATTGATTCCTAGGTACGGGTTCCCAGTGACAATTGAATCAGATAGAGGAGGACACTTCTATAATGAACTCATGAGTTTAATTTGTGAAGCATTGAGCATACAGCAGAAGCTACATTGTGCATACAGGCCAGAGGCTTCTGGCGTTGTTGAGCAGATGAATGGCACAATTAAAAACAGAATTGGCAAAATGTGCTTAGCCACTGGAATGAAATGGCCTGATGTCTTGCCTCTAGTGCTGATGACTATTAGATCTACTCCAGATAGAACTACAGGGTTGAGTCCACATGAAATATTAATGGGACGTGCAATGAGACATGCATTCGTGCCCATTAACAAGCTGATGACTATTACTGATGACATGATTTTGGATTACTGTAAAGGCCTGGCTGACGCAGTTCATTCTGTGTTTCACCAGGTTGGAGAAGATGCCACTACACTTGAAAAGAAGCAAGCCCATGATCTGAGCCCAGGGGACTGGGTGAGAATAAAAGTGCACAGAAGAAGAAATTGCTTGGTTCCAAGGTGGGGAAGGCCAAGACAAGTCATTCTGACTACGACAACTGCTGTGAAGTGTGCTGGAGTGAAGAACTGGGTTCATGGAAGTCATACTCTGATAGTTCCAAATCCAAAGGATGGGACAGGGAAAGAGTACTTTGAAGAATCAGATTCCAGTGATGATGCAGACACTGAAACAGTGAGAAGAAAAATGAATCCTGAAAGGCGGGAAAGAGAGTCAGAAAGAGAGTCAGGTGATTCTTTTTTCTTACCAGATGAAGTTACAAGAGTTACAAGAGGAACATTGCGAACCTCAGAGGAGAGTTCGGATTCTGTAAGAGTGCCTGAAGTTCCAACAAGCAGTGGAGAAAATAAAGAGAAAGAGAGGAAAGAAAAGAGCAGTTCCACAGAGACTACTCCTGAGTCAAGTGAAGAGATTGAGAGTCCATCTGAGACAACTTCTGAAGAAGTAAGGTCAGAAGAAGATAGAGAGGGACAGATTACGGAAGACCCCCGAGGAGGTGTAGGGAACATTCCTGATAAGCCAGGTGAAGGGACAAGTAGACAGCAAGAAGATTGCGTGTCGGAGACCCGAGGAGGGACAGTAGCAGGGAAATCTCAATCGGTGGAAAAGAAGACTGTGGGAAAAGAGAGAATTGTTAAAGAACAAGAGGCAAATGAGACAGAATCGGATGAGAGTGAGAATGAGAAACCAGAGGGTCGGGTTCTGAGAAAGAGAACTTGGATTGGAGAAAGAAACAATAGAGAAGTGAAACAGAAAAGGAGTGTAAAAGGAGATCTTTGGCCTAACAAGATAAAGAGGCTGAGATATCGACTGATACGAGTGAATTCATCAACAGCTGAGCAGGTGAATGAGGTGTCAAGTCAAAATCAAGCGAAAGAAGAAGAACCAAAAGAACCAAAGGAATCAGAAGTGATCAAAAGAATTAGAAAGCCCAACCAGGAGTATAGGTCACCGGAATGGACGTATGTGGCATTGCCTGAAGAAGAGGAAGAGGCAGAAAGTCAAGGAAATCCAGAGGGGACCTTACGGAGAGTGGTTGAGGAGGAGAAAACTGTTGGAATCCTGAAAGTTATCTTGACTGACATTGGAGAGGAGACAGATGTTCAGGATATTCAGGATCTGATACAATTTGATGCTGCAGAAGAAGAAGTGAAAAGTGATGAAAATCCAAATTGAGTGAACTAAAGGAGTCACTTGGAGAAGAGTGAAGAAGAAGAGATCTAAAAATTTAACAGATTGAAATAATCTAGTGTTCTAGAGATTCGGTAGTGGAGTAGTAGAGGCTAAGTCAAAAGACACAGTCAAAGTAATAGGATGGCTAACACAGAAAATAATCAAAGTAGATGTACTTTCCTGAAAAGATGGTGCAGAATGTGCTGCTGCTGTACAGGATTATTAATGCTACTGTGGAGTGTGCTTGCTTTATTAGTTACTTTTAGAGTTACAATAGACACTTTAGGAATACATACTGAGAATATGACTAACATAGGGAAGAGTTCACAGAAAGTAGTACCAACTAGAATTAGTAATATATACATACATAAGGATAGGTCAAATAATGATTTTTCTAGCAATGTTTTTTCAAAATTGTTGTACGAATACGTAAAGACAATGGAAGTAAGGGATCGCTACGTCTGTATGCAATTACCTGCGTCCGTTTCAGAGGGAGTTACTTATCATCATCTTCCAGCTACGTATGGGATTTCATGTAATGTGTTGAGTAGTATTTTTTATCTATTAGGGAAAATAGATTATGATATGTCTAATAAAGATAACATTTTTGGGCAATTACCTATGAATAAGAAATTGAATCCTGCTAAAGAGGCTAACCTTTTTGGTGAGATTTTTATTGAGACTGAAGAATTAACATTAGATTACATTTTTAGAAACAATTTAACTTGTAGTTTGAAGGAAGAAGAAAAAGCTTTCCTAGACATGGTAGAGAAAAGGAGAATGAGCATGCATGAAAAGGCAGGAGGATATAAAATGAGTGAGACAATGTGGGACATTGAGATGGGAAAGGAGTTGAAGAATGGGGCCAGTCCAACTTTGGCTTTAGATGCACCACAGAAGGGTAAACTATGCATTACCAGAAGAAAATCCCAATATGATGATTATTTTGTTGGGACTAGTGAGTGCCATAATACATACTTTATTGCAACGGGATGGGGATTCAAAGGAGGAGAAGATCCAGTTTTCCCGGGAGTGTATTATATTTGTGGGAATAAGGCTTATTACAGGTTGCCTGACCATTGGTATGGCACATGTTATGTTGGCCTGGTCTTTCCAAAGATTTTTCATATGGATAGAATAGAAGATGCAGAACAAATTAATTTACTAACACGTTTTAAAAAACTACTTGGACAGAAATTGTAGGAGATATTTTTGGAGCTTTGATACCAGCAGTGGGAATTTCATTAAATGCATATGGAATTCGGAAGCTGTCAACAGTGGTGGATCGCTTATCGACAAGCACCGCTGGAGGGTTTCTATTGGTAAATACAGAGATGGTTGCCTTACGCGCCATGTCTATGCAAAATCGACTTGCCCTTGATATTCTATTGGCCAAAGAGGGTGGAGTCTGTGGAATGCTGAAAGTTCAACATTGTTTCACTTACATTCCTGATGAAAGCAAAGATCTAAAGGTCTATATCAAAAATATTACTGATTTGCATGAAGAATTAGTACCACTGGAAGCTGAAAGTATTTGGACTAAAATGGCTAATAAGATGATTGCTGTTAAGAATTTTATTGCTAAGATAGGTAGTACCATTTTTGGTAAGATATTATTTCCTTCAACATGTGTGATTGTTGCTTTATTGATTCTTAGATTAGGGTGTTTATGCTGTAAATATAGAAGGAATAAAAGGAAAATAATAAAAGAAAATGTTGAAAAGAGACAAAAGAGGTCAAAAAGAGACCCACAAGAAATAGAATTAGAAGAATTTAGAGAGAGCATGTATTTAGAAACTAAAAGAGATGATGAAAGAGAAACTGGTGTTTAATGTAAAACCAAAAAGACATTTGAATTTCTCCTAAGAAAAGGGGTCTAAATTTTTGGGTTGGATTTTTGTGGTGATGATATATCACCAAAGGGGGGATTGCTGGAGCAGGGTTTTCTATTTAAACTCAAACTTCAGTTTATATTTCTATATGTCATAATTAAAATTATTAACGATTAATTATTTAAGTATTAATTTTTGTCGAGTGTTTTAATTAATCAACCTTACTAATGAAAGAATTACACGTGGGAATGCAATTGCATGGCTTGATTAATAAGTTAACTAAGTTGGGGAGCAAATTAATTAAATAAGTGTGGCTAAAGTGCTATTTGTTATGTGTTTGCGCTTTAAAATAATATGCTTTAATGCTTCGTTATGTCGCAAAAGGCTAGAATACATACACATAAGGGTATTAGTGGGAATTAACACTGTATAATCAATACGATGTAGTAATGTTGTTTTGTGTTTCTTTTTAATTAAGTTGTCCATTCTGGCCTGTTGAGAAATGGCCGACATCTACAGCCTGCATTTGAGTAGATGAAATATGAAGAGAGGCCTCGCTGAATATGGTTGAAAATATGACCTCGGCCTCTGTCTGAGCTAAAAGTTATGAAAGGACGACAACTCTGGGATCGTCGCCAGATATCCTTGGAGGAGAACAATTGTCACAAATGAACATTTTTATAAAACTTGCGGTGGCTTCACTATAATTCCGGAGAAGAGCATCCATGGATGTTGCGAATTTAGTTTGTGCTTCCTTTTTCTGTGTTTTTATTTTTGAGATATCCGAGAGTGAAGATTTTTCTAAATGTTGCGAGCTAACATCCTTTCCTGCTCGCTCTGCTCAACGGACATTTAGAGTTTGTTTGTAACTTTTAGTATGCAAATTTTAGTATAAATATTTCTAGACTAGAGAGGGTCATAGGCCACTTCTTCCTGAACTTATGCTCAAGAGGATCGATGCTGATTGAGAGGACGGCAACTCGAGAGACTCTGATTCTTTACTGAGAGACCTGTCCTGTCCTAGAATACGACATTTAGCTAGAATAGGTAACTATAAGAATAATGATTTTGCTAATGAATGACTTTTCATTTGAACTAATTTAGATAAAATAACTTTGTTTCAATTTCAGTGTCGGGTGGTTATTTCTTTGTCATTTAATTGAGATCTCAAATGTGTTCTTATTGTTTAAATCATGACTCGAGACAATTCAATTAGGTTGCATTGACCTCAAATTAGATGCAGATTGATTTGTTGTTCTCTCGTATAATCAGTGTGGATAGAGTAATAGAATGAATGTTGGTGTGATGGGCCCTAGCGTATGGTGAGTGTATGTGCGTATGACTGTGAAATTACTCTGTCCGTGGAAGTAGGGAGAATTTATAAGCTCTGATCTGCAGCATTGGCACTCGAGGCACCTTTTTACGATTCCAGCCTTTGGAAGCTGGACCCTCAGATTTTTCAATGGTTGAACATTCGTTGAGGCCCCTTCTCAGCGGACCTCTTTGCCTCTCTGCTAGACCATCAGATTCCCCGGTTCTTCAGTTGGAGACCGGACCCAATGACCCTGGCCACGGACGGCTTCCTTCAGGATTGGACCGTGGAACAGGGCTATGCGTTTCCGCCTTTTGCCATGATCACAAGGACGGCGGCGCAGATCTGCCAGCAGAAGGCGGAGGTCACTCTGGTGACGCCTTGTTGGAAGTCTCAAGTTTGGTTTCCGGTTCTTCTGGAACTTTCCTGGGATTTTCCAATTCTACTCCCCCGGTGTCCTCAGTTGCTTCTGAGCCCGGACGTGGTTCTGCATCAACTAGTCACACAGGGGAAGCTCCACCTTATGGTGTGGTGACTTTCCGGTATCGGTGGGCGCTGCCGGGCCTTTCGGGACATGCTGAGACCCTTTTGTCAAAGGCTTGGGCAGATAGCACCACCAAACGTTACCGATCCGCTTGGTCGAGATGGGTTCTTTGGTGTCTTCTACGGAATCTGGATCCCGTGGTGGCAGATGTCGTTTCCATCTTGAATTTCCTGGCAAGCTTGGCAGCAGACGGATTGGCATATCGTTCGATCAATGCGATCAGGTCAGCAATTTCGGCGGGTCATGCTCCGCTGGACGGATCTCCGGTGGGAGAACATCCTTTGGTCTGCAGGCTTTTACGGGGTATCCAGTTGTCGTTGCCGCCGGTGCCTCGTTATTCGGTCCTCTGGGATGTCAATCTTGTGTTGAACGTTTCTCTTTCTTGGCAATCCAATAAATACCTTTCGTTGAAGGAATTGTCGTCTAAGCTCGCTATGCTACTATGTTTGGTCTCCTGTAGGAGAGTTTCAGATGTTCGAGCTTTGGACATCTCAGCACGTGTTTTTTCTCCGGAAGGGGTAGTTTTCACGATCGGCCGGCATACCAAGTCTCATTCACGATCGGTTACCTACCCGGCTTTTAGGGATAGCCCGAAACTGTGTGTGGTAGACTGCTTAAAGGCATATGAGGCCTTGACACTAGAACTCCGCCCTCCGGGCAAGCAACAACTTTTGATAGCTCTCAAGAAGCCACACAAAGCTGTCTCTTCTCCTACCATAGCTAGGTGGGTACATTGGGTCATGCAGGAAGCTAGCGTTGATACGAAGCAGTTCGGCGCTCATTCTGCCAGGGGTGCCATGGCCTCTAAAGCTTTCGCGTTAGGAGCGCGTTTGGAAGATTTGATGCGGGCCGCTGATTGGTCTTCGGACTCCACTTTTAAGAGGTTTTATTTTAAACTGGTGCTGGATGTAGCGCAGCTGGTAGTAAGTGAGCTTTGAACTAGCATAATCCGAAGCCTCCGGTCCTGCCATAGAATCGGAATTTGCCTAGCATCGTGAAGGTAAGTTCCAATTCTATTAAGGACAAGGAGGCGAGGATTATTCCGCCGCGGCACAGGGGTGCGAACACTCCCGTATGGTAGTAAGTAAACGTTTTATCCTTTTATTATGGTTTTGATGACAGATTTGCATACCTCATTGTAAGTTGTTTTTTCTTGTACCGTTTGTATTACTCGTAGGAGATTTTTCTCGACTTACACTCTTTTGTTTTTTCAGGCAACGATGGTTCAAAACAGGACCAGTTATGGAATGGCGTGACTTACGCGAAGAAAGAGGGAGTGACAGGATAGACAAGACGTTATGTACCTGATGCAATGGAAACAGAGGAAGGACTGTATACTCGCGTTCCTCCCTGGTTGTAGGGAGTTGTAGTTCCTAATTGTATTGTTATATCCCTTTTGGAAAGAAATTTCGAAATCTCTCTGGCTGCTGTGCAAATTTATATGTAATAAAGCGAAGAGAGAAAAGCATAATCCTCGCCTCCGTGTCGTTAATAGAACTGTAACTTACCGTCAGGATGCTAGGCAAATTCCGCTTCTCATTGATTTACGAAATCTAGATTCTTCCTGGTAAGGAATTCAGACATAGCCCAGTTTTCTCATAGCATACATGCCAACCCTCCATAGCATACATGCCAACCCTCCCGATTCAGGTGGGAGACTACCGATTTCAATGCTAGTCTCCTGCCTCCTGAATGCAAAATCCCGGTTCCTCTGCGGGCTTCAATGGACAGGGACTGGTCTTGTGTGATTTGGAGTGTGCAGTGCCAGTAACCTGCTCCTGCAGGCTAGTGCACATGTTTGTCGCGCTCTCTCTGCCTGCCATCTCTGTGCCCCTGACAGGCAGGGCAAAAAGCATATGTTTGCATTTCAGTTATCTGATTCCGCAGCAGCACACTTACAAATCTCATACATGCCAATTGACCCGATTCCGGCCTCAATAGAAGTCAAAGGGAAAAAAAATACATTCTCCCGCCTACTTTCTTTTAATCTTCCACTTACCTTTTCTAATATGTTGGCATGTATGCACTTACAGTGAAAAATGTCTTTGACCCAAGTTTGTCAGGCATCCAGACGGGGTTGTCTCTGCCAGAGATTCCGACAAAGTTAGCTTGAACTTAACTTATGCAGCTTAAAAAATAAACAAATGTGTCTGTAATTGATTCAGTTCTGTGAGGTAAAGCTGTGGTACAGTGATTTGGACTGTAGTACTTCATTTGGAGCGAGATTGCACTGACTTGTACATTGTAATTGTGCACTGACTTGTACATTGTAATTGTTGTCCTTATGCATGTATTATACGTGCATAAAAGATAGGATACACTGTAAAGTTGCAGTGGAATTTTCCACAGTTCCTACAGAACGTAAGCATTTGTCTCCAAGTTGGCCAGGAACTGGAAACATCTGTTCTTGTGCTCGCTGAGTCGAGTAATTCAAGCTATTCCTGTTGCTGGAGGGGTGGGCTCATGGGATTGCCGTTTTATGAACATGAGACATATTTTACAGTGGGCTCAATAATTTGCATATGTTTACCCACAAAGGCTACTAGCAAAGAAGCAAAGAGGTGTTGTAAAAAAACGCAAAACTCCTGAAGTAGTTTTGTGTTTTTCAGTACTTCAACAAATAAAGTGACTCCTACCAGAATGATGCAGAAAATATAATATTATACAACAATACTGAGAGGAACTCTATTTTAAAGTCGTATGAAATGAGAAAGTATTTATCCAAAGTATTTTTTTTCATTATGAAGTAGTTTTTTCAATGCTAAATCAATTGTTCCACATGACAGTGTCATTAAAGAAGCACAGCACTGACATGTAGCCACAAATATGTTTTTGCTAAATTCATGTGGTTGTGGCCTTCCTCAGTGGGAAATCCTCTCAGCCATCAAATAGTCCATAGAATACTCCTTGTGTTTTGTTGTTAGATGGGTTGTAATGTGATGCGCAACAAGCCGAAGTAGATCATTTGTAGATGTTTCGGTCTCGTTATGGCATACTTACACCAGACCATCTTCAGGACCGGGCACCAGGAAACAACGTTGATCGACCCTTGTTAAATCCGAATGTAAAAAAAAAGGTATATGCAATTTGCAAAGATATGTGAGGATGCTTAATATAAAAATCAGACTAAATGCACCTCAACAAGGTGAGAAAGCACCCGAAGTATAATGTGGGCCTGTTACAACCAGCATGCATGCCAGTACCCACGCATGCTTCTTTAAGGAAGCACACCTGAAAGGTGGAGTTATACACCTCATCGAGTGCGCTTGTGTTTGTTCCTCGCCGCTCTTCGATTTATTCAGGTTTCAATTGAATTATATTGCTCCTTGAGTACACTAATTCCAACATCATTGCGCCCCCTTCCCTTTTGTGATTAGCTATCCGCAGATACAGAATGTTTGTTCTGCTAGGGTTTGCATGTGCGAGCTTTTCTGAGTAGACATTTCCCATATTGAAACCATTGTGAGTATTCAATTAATCTTTCACACATAGGGGCTGATTACGATGGCGGACGGACTTAAGTCCGTTCGCCATTGTCCCGGGGATTGGGACTGCCCGCCTATGTGGCGGTTGGCCGCACCTCAAATTACAATGCGGATGCCACTACGGCGGCCGCAAAAGGCAGTTTTAACATTGCAGTGGGTGCTGCTGGGTGCAGCACCTGCCGCAATGTTAAAAATGCAGGTTTTGCTTTTCCCTGCACTACGTGGCAGGCACCACGCAGTGCCTGCCACATGGTGCAGGGAAATGTAGGAAAGGAAAGTACTCCTGCAAAGGGGGGCCGAAACGGACCCCAAAGTAAATCCCCGCCAGCCTTTCCATGGTGGGGGAACCACCATGGAAAGGCTGGTGGGGATGCAGCATCCTAATGTGGCGGACGGTGCCTGCTAGGCACCACCACCATTCTAGGGATGCGGGGTGGGTCCGACAGGCAATCGTAATGATTGCCTCTGTCGGACCCATGGCGGATGGGCTTTCCGTCTGTCAGCACACCGCCCGCAGTCCTTATCTGGCAGGCGGGGAATGGCCTTACGATGGTGGTGAACCCGCCACCGGTAGCCTGCCTGTGGCGGGTTCACCGCCATCGCATTCAGGCCCATAGTCCTTGTAGCTTTGGCCCTTACCCAGTTCTCCATTAACAATTCCTGTCCTGATGATGACCTCCCAGGGTTGGATTGGGCACAAAAATAGGCCGGGCACCCCCAAAAAAGTAGCCCACATTTGCAGATTGTGCCTTTTGCAAAACACTGCTTCAGTGTTATAAGAAGTATGAAAAGAAGAAGGTGGTAAGTTATCTAAAAGAGGAATATTTTCTCAACTTCACTGAGATTTTTTTTTTTAAAACAATGAAAATGTTGCCTGGACTCTCTGTTCACGGATTATTTCACACTGGTGACCCACACCTGAATATAATTGAGACAACTTCTGCTCAGACCCCCTGCCCAATCTGCATACATTAATGTGCCCGTAGCCAGCCCAAGTCAGCATTTTATATTAATGTGGCAAAGACACATTCGGACGCTTGGTGAAAGGGGGGAATCAGTAGCGGTCCGTGGAGGGAATGATGGTGGGCAGTGAGGCGGGGCGGGGGAGGGGCAGGGTAGGGACATGTAAACACCGGAATATGGATGAACGGAGGTAAGTACACATTAAAAAAAATAAAACAAATTCCTTTGGGCACGCTGCATCGCAAAATGCGATGCAGCGCGCGCAACAAAATTTGTTTTACTTATTTAAATGTGTACTTACCTCCGTTCATCCATATTCCAGTGTTTACATTTCCCCCACCCTGCCCCTCCCTCGCCCCGCCTCACTGCCCCACCGTCACTCCCTCCACGGACCGCTACTGGGGGTAATGGAGGCCTGTCTGCCTTCAGCTACAGGCCTCTAGATAGGCTGCTCAGTCCTCTACTAAGTCCATGGCGTCATCTGAACAGCACAGTCCAATCCCAGATCGGCCACCACGCTACCCAAAAAAGAGGCCAACCAACTGTAACTCATAGGCCCATTGCCCACCTTACCAATACGACTCTGCTCACATTAACCGCAAAGGTCTAAATGCCCTCAGCACCAGAGGATATATAGACTCTATTGACCCCTTCACTCAAATTACCCCCTGAAGTCAAGAGTCACATCTAGACGTACTTTCTGCACTGTGCAATCCCTGTCTGGCACTTTTGAATTCGGTTACTTGGATTCATTTATCTAAATGTACCAAACACCTCTTTATTTTGGTTGGTGTTAGCGATTACATTTATTTGATTGCTTCTGAATTAGTCATTTGAATTTGTTTTATAGTGGATGGATTGGACATCCCCAATTAACAGAGCACATTGTTGAAAATTAATTTATAGTGAACCATTGTTTTTGTGATGCTTACCCTGCCCCCGGTTTCTGCTTAGCCTGCTCGGCATCCTCTTGTTTTTCGTAATGGTATTTTACGCTATTTTACTCCCCCAACTGCAATCAGAGGGGGCATTTTCCTTGCTTGCAACTGGACCTGTGGCATCCTTGCTACGCTATTGCTCAAAAGGTAAAGAACCAATGGTCTAGGACTTTAGCTGCTTTTCACTTCAGAAGTACAAAGGGGCTTGCGTTTTTTGGGAAAAGTGTGGGTTCTTCCTAGCAATTGGAGCACGACTGTTCCGGTTTTTGAGTTGTGTTAGACTAAATTGCATATGCTTTTTCTTTCTCAGAATAAGCATGAGCACTTTGGGAACCACTGTAAGTAACAGTAAGTAAGTAATTCTTTATTGCTCAGTTAATTAAAACCATTGCAATCGGCTACATGAGCTTATGCATATAAGCAAACTTAAAATACAATTTTATCTAGTACAACCCTTTTTATAAATGAATTTGGTTAAAATTGCTTTAAAACATTAAAAGCGTTTCATAAGGCTAAAATGTGCATTCTAAAAATTAGGCATCATTAGCACTTTCCATAAACTAAGATACAAATGAATCATTGTGTGACCCAGAGTGTCTGTATTCAAATCCATACCACTGCAGGTTCTTGGAGCAATTTTAAACAGCACCGATGTGTCAAAAGATAGACCGTTGGTTGCAAACAGCTTCTGCGGTTTTGTATCGTTGTGACCGATCCTTAGTGACGGAAGTGTATGTGCTTGTTTAAAAGAAGGAGGCGTTTGATATTTTGTGATTGAGATAGACCACTGAGTGAAAAGGTTTGAGAACATATTTGTTGGACTGCCTTTTTCCATAATGTCTATTAGGACCTGAGTTCTTGCTCTGGCATTCAAAGGAAGCTGTTCATGGGGGTGTTGAATCTTAAATCTTGTTTACAGAAATATCTCCTCCTTGGAAGCAATGAAAAACTGCTACACCAAAAGGAGTGACATTTTTGTGAACTGTATTCAGGCTGCAATATTTGTCAGACAATATTTTTGTTATTGATATTCTGACATACAGTTTTACGGGGCTTGTGATGCCTAAGAAGTTAAGCTTTGTCTCATGCTAGGAATGTGATTGTCGGAGTCCACTCACCTGAAAAGCCAGGTTCTGCTGGAATGAAAATGCTCTGCCCAATGCCCCGTTGGCCAACCCTCAACACACGAAAGACTCAACGGGTGTTGGCGGGTCACTCTACAGGGAAAAGGGAGGTAGGGAGAGAGGAAAGTAGACAAGGAGGGTGGCTTCTTCTGTCTACCCTTGGTTTGTTGTGATGGTGGGTTCCTTCTCGGGTTCTCAGGAAGGCTGTGATGCACAGTGCAGGTTGACTGTTTTTCACTGTGGGATATCCTGGATATCTTTCTATAGTTCACACAAGTAGGTAATAAAGATTAATAAAAAATGTACAACTTTCTCTGTCTGAATACTGCTCAAATACACTTCTTTTAGCACCCATTAAGTTGCTGATCAAAATGATAGTAACACTCACCCTAAGTGTAGGTCCTATTATGACATAGAACGCTCATTAATTACATCTGTGGCTGATATGTATATATTGGTGGGGATTCAGAAGACCTCAAGGGTACAAAAAGCGAAGTTACCAGCTCACTTGCTTACTTGAAGTCTGTGGCAAAACTATAGTCTATGTCACAATAAAGTCTTGGAAGTGTTAGTTAGTCTTGCCTCTTTTACTAAAAGACTATATGGGCAGAATAAAAGTCTAGTAAGCTTGGAGAGTCTCAGCGATGTTGCCACAAAAAAGGTCCTGTAACTTACAGAAAGTCTCAGGGAATGAGGAATAGTGCACTGACCTTGCGCGTGCTAGCAATTGTCTTCCTTGTAATCTTGTCTGTTCTTTGTCTTTCTTTCGGGGGCGAGGCACAGAATTCGTAGCGGAAGAGGAAGAGAACCTCACTAGCATCTGGAGCAGATGTGCAGGTAAGATGTATGATGCGGAAGAAGAGACCGGTGAAGGATACTGGGTGGAGCTGGGCGCGAGGCCTCTCTGTCTCTATAGAGTTGGAAGCCAAGCAAGGATCTGGAAGATGGGAGTGGTATTTATATGCCGCTCCCCAAGATGACTAACAAATCTCAAGAGTGCTTGAGATCTCGCGAGATCTCGAGCCTTGCTCCAAATGTTGCAAAGCGGGTGAGTATGGGCTGGAAGTTGGCCTTGAAAGGGTAATGAGCAAAGGATTTGGACTTGCAGGGTATGGGGGAGGGCCCAGGGAGGGCATTGGTGTCCTAATTGAGGCGCAGAGGAACATGATAGAGCTTAGGCTCATCGCTGTACTAACAGAACCTCTCTAGCGCTGGATAGTCTTCAGGCAACCATACGCTCTACAAATCCCTTACATGCATACATACATAGATACATAGATATGGGAGGGGTGCTTAAAGGAGTGGAGGCACTCATCTGAGATATTGCAGAGTACAAAAGACAAATTAAATGTTTATAGTGAACAGTGCAAATACATTAAGGAGATTAGAGTGAGATCAGAAACTGAAAAAAATTGAACCTGTCAACAAAGCAATTCATATCTGAGATAATGAACAATACAGTAGCCAAAACAGTGATTACTAGAAGCATGGTGCAAATATTTACAAACCATCAGATGAAAGGGGTGCAGAACAACATTCAGCTGACTGGGGCATCTGAGAAATGCTTCCTGAGCTTGCTGTTGAAATTCCTAAACATTGTGTTGTTAAGACAGGTGCTACTATTACATTCAAGAGAGCGTCGGCTGCTCCTAGACATTTGGTCTCCTCTTAGTAACGAGCAGTTTGGGGTCTATGGGAGTGCACAGGCTACTCTTAGTATTAGCAAACTGGAAGTACTGAGAAAGAGGAAAGGTGCCTGGCATATTGATGACTTTCTGTAAGAAACTGGGTTTTTGATTGAGGTAGTGAAAACCCCTTCTCAAGCAACAACCATAATCCTTGTTATAGTGAACTACAATAGTCAGTGAATCAACCTGTGCCAAACCTTCTGGTAACTTGTCACAAAAGCAATCAGGCTTAACTTAGAGGCACTGTGTAAAGTATTTATGCAGCGCACAATCAGCAATAAAGTGAAAGCACAACACAAGAGATATCCCACACCTATTTAGTGAAATCAAGTACAATTTCATAAATATAATGATACTAAAATGACAAAAATCCAGTCAGTAGAACCGGAGATAGGCATTTTTAAAGGTTTAAGTAAAAATAACACCAAGAAGCAGAAAGCGCTAACTGGGGGTACCTAGTCACACTAGACTGGTACAAAGTCACAAGTTCAGGACGAATGTGATGGAGTGTGGGCCAGATACAGGGACCAGGTTAGTCCCACTGTAAACGTCACCTTCTCAAAGTCCAGTGTGCAGAGTTAAAAATTTCAGGATTTCACAGAAGGAGTTCAGTTGATGCCATACAAGAGCCATGGACCTGGGAAGGAACCTCTTAGGGATCAGGAACTAAACCCAGCAGAGGCCAGCAGGTCCCAGGCAGGTCCAGTTGCAGGTCCAGCTGCAGGTTCAGGCAGGTCTAGGAGCGGTTCCAGGGAGGCTCTGTTGAAGCAGGTCAGCTGAGCAGTTGCACATAGACCTCTGGAGTTTGTTGTGTCTGTGTAGCTCAGAGCAGGAGGTCAGCCTACAGACCGTTGGAATAACTTTGGTTAGCCTGGGATGAAGGGAGCAGGTCACCACAAAGCTCAGATTTCAGGAAGGAATGAAGGACGTTGCAACCTGGATAAGCAGCAGCTGCCTGTAGCTCAACTCGGAGAAGACAAAGGTCCTCGTCTTCCGACCCTCCCCCACCGCATGGGACACCACCTGGTGGCCCACAGCCTTTCGGCAGCCCGCCCACCCCCACTGACCATGCCCGTAACCTCAGCATCATAATCGACTCCTCCCTCTCCATGACCCAACAGGTCAACGCCATCGCCTTCACCTGCTTCAACACCCTCCACATCCTTCGCAAGACCTTCAAAGGGATCCCCCCTGAATCTGACTGGAGCATTGAAATGCCCTCTACACCAGAATCAACAAGTCTCTGCTCCGCAAACTTCAGACCATACAGAACACAGCAGCCAGACTTGTCCTGGGCATCCCTCGACAAGAACACATCACCCAACACCTGCGAGACCTCCACTGGTTCCCGGTCAACAAAAGAGTAATCTTCAAGATACTCACCCACGCCTTCAAATGTCTCCACAACACCGGACCCCAATACCTCAACGAGAGAATCTCCTTCCACGCACCCAAGAGAAACCTCCGATCCGCCAACCTCGCCCTCGCCAAAACCCCGCACATCCGCAGAGCCAGAACAGGCAGAAGTGCCTTCTCATGCATCGCGGCCACGACCTGGAACAAGCTCCTGATCGACATCAGAAGAGCCCTCTCTCTGAACATCTTCAGTAAGACACCTAAGACCTGGCTCTTCGACTGAACGGCGCTGCTTACCACCCCCCCAGCACCTTGAGACCCTCTCAGGTGAATAGTGCGCTTTACAATTCCTTGATTGATTGATTGATTGAAAATTGTAATCTAAAATCTGACTTTAACATGAAAGAGTATTTTAATTTACAATTCATTTGTGTCACATGATATTTCTACCTGCTCCCAATGAAAGGTTAGCGCTTATTAAATGTAATAAGGTAACTTTGAGGCGATGGGTTCCACCCATCAAATCTGCCTGATTCTTTGATTTTTGATAACCTGGTTTTTGACCTTTTTACTGTGGCGAGCCTCACAACCGGTGATTCATACATGGTAAAAGGCATGCACAGATTTACCGCCAGTGTCCGCCTTTTAAGACAAGGCGGCTCCAACACAGTAGGGGTAAGGGGCACTTGTCTGGTTACGTAGGGGCTGCGCGTTTGTTACTCCTTTTGTGTGCAACTCACTAACTAGTAACACAGGTAATCTGGTGCACAGGGGACTCTGCAGGATTGGATATTAACCTGGGGTAGGCCTCATAATATTAGTGTACACTCATAGGGAAAGTCAGTGTGGGATACTGACTTGTCTGTATTGACAGTCCATATACACCCGTGAGGAACACTGCCTTAGAGTGCAGCTTCTTTTCCACTTTGCCTACAGAGACCAGTGATGGTCTGGGGTGGAATCTGTATGCCAAATCCAAATATAAGAGTTTTAAGAAAAGAAAATATCTATACAGCTTATGGGTCATCCAGGATTGCCATATTTCTTTGGCTTAGCTCAGGATCAAAACCAAGGCATTTTGTCACCCTGCTGTGCCAAGTTAATGACATTTCTCTGCAACAGCAGGAACAAAGGCCTCCCCACATAAAGGGAGCAATTAACAGTGCTTCGATCAGCTCCTGAGGAGGAAAGGGTTGGGGCTGGCAGATCTGCATCACTCAATCAAATGTCACACTGTACCAAGGGAAGGGCCAGCCCAAGCCCCCTGAACAAAGGAGGGAGCCCAGACTTCTGGCGCCAACATAGGAGTGGGATACCTTTGAAGATTTGATGGGAAATGCCCTGGCAGTGATGTCAGCAAGGGGCGGAGCTGAGGCGCCCAGAGAAGATGTGAGTAGTGACTCCTGGGTAACTCCATTTTTAAATGTCCCAGCATGCTGTGGAGGAGGGTTGGGACAGGGGCGTAGAAGTAATATGGAACCCCAGGATAGGCCAGAGGTGCCTTACATCTAGAATATTCTGAACCCACTTAAAAGGTCTTGCTCAAGGGGCAGAGCTCTCTCTTAGTTGTGTGGTTCTGCTGGACTCTAAGACTGGCAGTGGCAGCCATGGACAACTGGAAGGAGGACCCCCTGACATCCATCTGGACTAAGTCATCTAACTACAGTTGCCCTCAGGACCAGTGGGCGATCCCCAGGACCAGGAAAGCTGGTCCCTTTCACCCGCTGAGGATTAGTTGGGGAAGAAAACTGGACTTCTGCGTCAAGGAAGGGTGAAGATCCAGAGTAGAAATAGGAGAAAGGCTGGTGCAGGTAGCAAGTAGAACCAACTCTATTCAAATTCTGCTATCTTAGGTGCCAGGAGGCCTAAGGAAAGTGCTCCAGATGGCAGGTTCTCGCCACCAGGAGCAAAATGTGCCCAAGAACAAGTCAAACGGGGCTGAGACCGGAGAAGGATTTGACCTTTGACCCCACCAATGCCACCCCAAAGCACATGGAGCTCCACTGTTGGGCGATTCTCTACTCCCAGGGAGGCCAGAGCATGAGGGTTGCTGCAAGAAGTATCAGCCATTTTTTTTAAATCCTGGTAAGGGGCATGCGTGGTGGCCCGTTTCGAGAGCTTAGGAGGCCTGGTGACACCAAACCACAGGGCTGTTTCTTGTTTTGGTTGGCTCCGGGACCCTACTCCGTGCCATGATTTGCCAGGAAGGCTGAGGAGCGCGACAAAATAGAGGTGGGACCCGGGATCCCCAACTCCAAGCCCTGGCAGAGAGGAGGCGGTCAAGGAAGTGCAGCCGCTTTCCCCCCATTTGTGTTGAACCTTCCCCGATCCCCTTGTCTGAGGGGAGCATGTGGCCACCACCAAAAGGAAGCACCCTGCCTGCAGGAGCAGGCAGGGAAAGAGAACTACTGGCTTCCACAGCAGCACAGAGGAGTGCTGCCCACATGGGGGGCCAGCTGGGGAAGACAGGGATGGGCTCCCTATGCTGCCACCAGTGTCTGGAGGCTGACAGGGTGCCCTGGTGAGACCAGGTGCCTCCCCCCCAAAAAAAGCAGCGAGGCAGAAAACCAGCAAAAATAAAGGCAGCAGCTCTCCCCGGCGCAGCGGGATAGCCGCTTATTAAGTATTCTCGACCCTGGAGGAGCACCCCGTAATGCCCTGCAGGGTTTAATGTTGATGAAGTTATTTCTGCTACTCTGTGATGGTCACAGGACAGGGTGAATTCTCAAAGTACGGACCATAAGTTGGTAGGGACTCTGGAAAAAGGGCCACCATGAGCTTTGCTTAGTTTTTCATCCACTACCAAGGCTGGCGCTGGAGCTCTACAGCTGGGACTGTAGCACCCATCAGGGGCTAAGTTTATGGCGCAGTTATTGTGACCTAAAGGTGTCCAAAGAAAGCTACATGTTGTACGGCATTCACTAGGGTCTAAGTCTATGCCTGCATGTTATGTGATCAGAATTATATGCTCGCTATGGGCTGTTTTTATGATTGTATTGATGGTTTGAAAATATATAGAAAGCACACAGACATGTGATGTTCATTTTCAAATGCATTATTGATATAATAATGTTGACAGTCGTTACAGATGAAAGTGCTCATGTGATATTAATAAGTGCCTTAACACATGATAATTATTGATTATTGCATTTACGGTTAAAATGATGGTGTTATTGAAATGTGTTTTCTTGATCGTGAACCTTTGACCCAGTCAAAAGACTTATCTGATGTGTTTATATGGCCTATTGGGGGTCAGAGGCAATTATGCAATGTCAACAAAGGTATTTCCACCAGACATATGTATATTTGTACATTTTTGGTAATATTTAGCAGTTTGTGTGTAATAAATGTACTTTTCCTTAAGAACCGAC
This sequence comes from Triturus cristatus, assembly GCF_964204655.1. Classification (NCBI taxonomy): domain Eukaryota; kingdom Metazoa; phylum Chordata; class Amphibia; order Caudata; family Salamandridae; genus Triturus; species Triturus cristatus. The sequence goes on along the minus strand of NC_140586.1, from coordinate 173,959,762 downwards.
AGGAGAATTATTTATTGAGTGTTATTATTACATGGCAGTGAATGGTGATTACTAGCCCACACATCTCCCTTCGAGTACGCCTTAGGCTGCTTTGCTCTGCTACACTGAGAGATTCAAGCAATATAATGGGGTGTGTGGTTGCCTGTGGAGGACAAATGTGAACCCATTTCTTGTGCAGGCCACACAACTAATGGCCTGTTTCCTTAGAACAAACAAAGTTATCATATGGGTGAGGTAGGCCTCACAACAGTGGAAAACCAATGTAGGAGTTTTTTTGCTACTGGAACATGTAAAACCTAAGCACATGTCCTACTTTTTAAATACAATGCACCCTGTACAATGGCTGTTTAGAGCCTACTTTAGGGGTGGCTTTTATATGTTAAAAAAGAGGGTTTAAGCCCGGCAAAAGGTTTATTTTGCCAGGTGGAATAGGCAGTTTAAAACAGAGCTAGAGGCTGCAATGGCAGGCCTGAGACATGTTTTAAAAGGCTACTTTTATTGGGAAAAATGCAAAAAGAACAATTGATGGACAGAATGCAGAACAATGTCATTCATTCAACCCAGAATGAAAAGTAACATCCTAGGCAATAATTATGTATAACATTTCTTATTTAGTGTGTCTAGTTAAAGTAACTAAATGTAACAACAAGTAATTAAAAAAACACAAAAATGTATTCTTTGCATGTCAATATCCATTGTTGTTCAACACAATAAAAGCCACCGTATTACATATGAACATACAATTTCTTTGTTATTTCTAAAAAGTTCTCATTAAAAAAACAATTATTAAAAGAGACAATCTCGTGGCAGAATATTTAATCTTCATTAAGAGAACTTTTTAGAAATAACAAAGAAATTGGATGTTCATATGTAATACGGTGGTTTTTATTGTGTTGAACAACATTGGATATTGACATGGAAAGAATAAACTTTTGTATTTTTTTAATTACTTGTTGTTACATTTAGTTACTTTAACTAGACACACTAAATAAGAAATGTTATACATATTTATTGCCTAGGAAGTTATTTTTCATTGTGTATTGCCCTGTCCTAGGAATTTTATTTCTATTATACGAGGGGGTCCTTGTTACCTACAATTCATTCACCCCAGTACATAGATCTAGGCCTAAAGCCATTGTTTTTTTTTTATCCCCATGTCATTCCAGTTTGAACCCAGCCATATGCAAATCAGTCTTGACCCTGCTCCCAATGGGAATAGTCTAGCCCGAACTGCCAGGCCAGGTCCTCTCTGGACTGGAAACAAGCAACCTAGGTCCGGTTTTGGGGTTTCACCCCTCATCAGCCAGTATACCTTGACTCCAGTGGCATGGAGAGCACAGGACTTTTATTGGGAAGCAAAATAAAGGCTGCTGCACATTATTAGCATCTAATTTACAGGCGCTTGGTACGAGTGGTACCATATACGAGGGACTTACATGCAAATTAAATGTACGACTCAGGTGCCCTGGAAGTATGCGATTCTGCCATTGTATTTTTATACAAAATTACGAATTTGCCACATTTTCTGATTTCACAAAAATCTTCTAGCTCAAGTAATTCAAAAATTACTAAAAAAGCAGCCCAAGTTGTTCCGCACAGTGACTGACAGGCCCCTTGCCAAACTTAACCAGTCGACTGCTGCATTCAGGTGTTAAACTGGTACAAATGAGGTAAACTTACCCCAGACAGTATACATAATTTTGAAAATGCCAGGATAAAGATATAGTTGTGCCACAAACTATGCCACATCATGCAACATTATTTCGCAGTTTGCCACATAATTTTGTAAACACTTCCACATTATTTGGTGCTCCATTGCCTCATAATTTCACTGACCCTGAGCATGATCAAGCATAAAGTGACATATGTATTTCAAGTATAGTTGTGATTTCTGAGGCAAATATATAAACAACTGGGCACAGCTTCATGAGCATTAATGACGTGCGATAACACATTTTTCCAACGAATATATGTAATGCGGCATTTACCCTCACTTGCTATGAAACCTTGGCTTCTACCTAGTGCGTTGTCAGGCACCCACTTGTAGCGACCAATGAACTTTAGTGTCTAGGAATGTATGCCATAGTTCATGTACGAAACTCAAGAAAGCAAACATATTTGTAAGATTAGCTTTTCTCTTCGAAATTGGGTGCAGCGCATACCAAACTCGGCTGTTCCTTTTACAATGATTTAGACTGATTTATACTCTGATGGTATTTTTTTGTAAAATCATTACCAGTGGATTGAAGCAGTGATTTTTATCAACGGAATATATTAAAGGTTCAATTTTCTCTTTTTTTCTGTAAAAGTTGTCTTTACAGCCTACGTGAGTTGCGATACCAGTTGTGCAGGTTGCTGTGTTTGTCATTCTTGTGAACTGAGGTCGAACTTCCTCTGTGAAGGCCAGGGAGAGTGAAATGTGGGCGGGGTTCTCGCTATTCATGGAAGAAGTGACGTAGCAGTCAGCCAGACTGATTTGCTTATGGTTGTTCCTCTGTGGAAAAGGCAGGGGCAGAACAATAACAAAGGTGTGTAGTGCAAACTTGCGATAACATATTATGAAGCTGAATTTTGTTCACTTACTATGAAGCATTTGAATTTAACATTAAGGTCCTCATTATGAGTGCTTGGAAAATGGCCTTGATTCCCTCAGCTCCTGGAATTACCCATACCAAGGAGATCGGCAGCGTTTAATTTGAGCCGGTGTCTTTTATCGGGACCGGAACTTATATTTAATTAGACTTTGATGCAGAGCAAAAGAGGCAGCAAAGTGAAAAATGAGGAGGACGAGAAAGACGGAAAAACAGTGATAAAAGGAGAAAGCAGTGGTGAAAGAGAACGTGCAAGAGTGAGAAAAAGGGGCAGAGAGAGTGTGCTGATGGAAGAAAGAGGCATGAGGTGAAATCTAGCTTACTGAAGCTTGGTGTTCCGCAACTACGGCTTCTATCACCGGCGCAAGTGGGCTTCTGACAAAAATTTGAGCCCCAGAACTCACAAAAAAATCCGAACTGGGTATTGATGGTAACTCCAGAGGTGGGGGAAATCTGTGCCATTACAAGTTAGACTCTAAGGGGCAGATTTATAATAACTGGCGCATCCCTGCATATCAGCAGGGATGCGCCAGTTATTATGCGCCACAGCTACGCCACCATGGATGCGCCGCATTTATGATGCGGCGCACCATGGGGCAAAAACGGCACAGATGCGTGCCGCATCTGTGCCGTAAAAGTGGCGCATTGCTGGAGTTGCGTCGCAAGCGCGACGCAGCTCCAGCAATGCTCTGGGGGGCCCTATCTTTACAATGCTGCGTCAATCCTTACGCCTGCTTCAAGCAGGCGCAGGGTTTTGACGCAGCATGGGCCTAAAAGTGACTGAGTGAAATCTTGTAGATTTCACTCAGCCACTTTTAGGAGGCGTTCCTGCGCCGGAACGCCCCCACCTGCCCTGGAACGCCTACATGTGGCGCAGGGCTTTACAACGTGACGCATCTCCCAGATGCGTCACGTTGTAAATACCCCGCACCATGGCGCAGGATTTGCGCCGCTGCTGCGTCACAAAAGTGACGCAACGGCGGCGCAAAAGTGGCGCAAGTGCAACATAAATCTGCCCCATGGGTTCACTGAAAAAGAGGAATTACCAGGGGAATCAGACATTTAGGGTGGGATTCCCCCTGTAATTTCCCCATCTTCCCTCAGTTTTTCCCACAAAATTGTCAGCTATGATCCAGGTGAAAATAAACAGATCCACGGAAGCACTGCTGGTCACGTACATCTAATCTCACAACCAGATCACGTCTATTACTGGACCTTTCAGGATTAAGAGACCACTCGTAAAGAGGGCCTAAAATATTCAGGAATTCAAAATGTGATTGTCCCTGTGTTTGTCATCCCTCAAAATGTACCTTCACATAACATCATCTCGAGACCTGTTTTGTGTTGGTGTGCTGTGGTTTAGCTGTGCAGAATGGTTTGCTTCCTGTGAAACAGGATCAGAAGGATTTGCATATGGCTGTTCGTTCCATTTTAGGCATTGGCAAAGCTCTAAGGGTTCATCTGGAGAGGGAGGGATGCTGGAGCGGCAGCAGCTGGAGCAGGGCAGGCTGGCAACCATCAAACCATGCTCCCCTTTGTGCTATCAGTGGACCAAAAACGACCAAACATCAACACACGAATTTATTTCTCCTTACATTTCTAGGAGTTGTTTATTACAAAATAATCATATACCACAAATGTAACAAAAATATACAATTTACTAATGTGCCAATAACACATAAAACATCCACATTTAAAAGGAAAATACTCATGACATAGCAGCAAAAATACATATTATTGCAATGTTGCATCATTAATCTTTTGCTCTCATCTCAGTACAATTTATCATATTATTCGTGATTATTTTTCAAAAGAATAATGAGCGCTAGCAACCATCAACATGGCGTTTCAGTGGCTCTATATGTTCACCCCACCTTCTTAAGGACAAAAAGTAACAAAGACCTCCATATCTCTTAAAGATATTTTTATAACTAAGTATTCAAAAACAAAAAACAAAACATAACCTTGATTGTATTACACAGCACATACGCTAGAAACCTGTAACAACAAGCAGTAATCATTGGTCCATTTTTTATATGTCTCTCGTCCTATTCAGTTTTATACCGTAAACCTTATGGCGGACTTACATTTTTTATAAAGCAAATGGCCATCATTGAGGTGACCCCTTACAATCAAAAATATCCGTGGCTGCGAGTTGTTCTAATAAATGGGCTAAGGTTTGGTCAGACGGCCTGTCCTCTGCTTCTCATTAACTGCTATTTTAACCCCGAAAAACCCCGATATCACGTGAAATTGACCACCTGTGCTCCAGCCTAGAAGAAATTCTTCTGTTCCATCCCTCTCACGGAGCAGTGATCGCGTGGGACTTTAATTTGAAGTTTCTGGGCAAAGATCCAGAGAAGGCGCAAACGAATAAAGAACAGGAACAAGTTAAAGGATTACTTGCCTCTTTTTGCTTAAAGTCGGCAGATCAAGTGAAATCATGTGCTGAATTTGAAAGCAGGGCCTGTTCCACATTTAAGGGCCTATCAACAATAGACTACATTTTTTGACCGCTCATCTGGCAGCCCACTTGCTTAACTTTGAAATAACAAACCGTGAAGAAAGCGACCGTAATCATCTAGCCTTAACCCCTTCCCCGCTCATGACGGAACCGCTCCGTCATGAGCCACGGTTGCCGTGTGCTCATGACGGAGCGGTTCCATCATGCCACGACCGTTGGCGGCCGCTCCGCCCACGCGGCGCTGTTTCCCCGCCTGTGCGGGGGGACAACGCAACTGGGCGGAGTCATGACGGAACCGCTCCGTCATGAGCACAGCTCAACCGTGGCTCATGACGGAGTGGCTCCGTCATGAGCACAGCGCCACCGCGCTGCCCCCCCGCACCTCCCAGCACTGCGGCGGAATTCCCGCCGCAGCGAAGGGGTTAATATTGGACCTCGGGGCGCCAGTAGTGGATATTTATCAGGGAGTGGAGACCTTAACAGGAGCAGAAACAAAGACCCTGGTTAGGAGAATGAAATGGCGACCCTCACAACCTGTTCAGGTGCTTACATGGCATTAGAAGTTGCTCCAGAATAGCAACAACTAAACTGGGCCTGCACTTTGAAACCAATGAGATGGACTGACTAAAGATCTATTAGACTCCATCCTCGGCTCCCGTCGCCATTACCACCTCACTAAGCCACCGCAAAGCACCCTCCATAAACAGCTGGGGGACCAGGGTATCATCTCACAATGGAAAAATCTAAGAAAAAGCCTCCAGCAATGTAAAACAAACCCCTCCAGTAAAGACTTAAGGACAGTCAAAGAATCACAAAAAGCAGTCAGCAGACAGCCCAACACAAACGACTCCCACTCTTCTGCTGCTTTGTAGATTTCTCTGCGGCGTTTGACAAAGTGGACAGACCGACACTGTGGAGGAAGCTAGTATGCTGGGGTATTCCATCCATTTTTATAAGAGCTATCATTTCCCTGTACTCTCCAAAGTGGGTTCGAGTGTGAGTCGGGCCATCCACACTCTCCTCCAAAATTCTGACTTCTGGAGGGTTGAAGCAGGGCTGTGTGCTCGGACCCCTATTTTTTAATCTGTACACAGTGGACCTGGGGAAGGCGTTAGCAAACAGTAACCTTGCTCTCCCCCGTCTGTGCCACAGACCTCTCCACATTCTTCAGTATGCGGACGATATTAATATCATGGACCATATGAAAGTCGGCCTCCTGCGAGCATTGACTAGCCTAAACACTTACAATGAGTAAACCTTGCATACCATCAACCCAGGAAAGACCAATAGTAGTATTTGGCCGCTATAAGAACAAGAAAGCGCTTTCATGTACTATTTGCCCCAAGATCATCACTTCAGCCCCCAAATATAATTATTTGGGGGTGCGGTTCACGAAATCTGCTAAGCTGTGGGTCCATAAAAGCACATTAAATAAGAAAGCTACTGCAATCATTTATGGCCTAGTTGGTGTTAATAATAAATTAAAACGTCCATCTTCTGAGGCAATCATAAAGGTAACTCAAGCCTCACTTCTTCCTGCTCGACAATACGGGCATCAAGCCTTCCCTGGAGCGTGCACTGAATGTCTGGAACACGCCCAGTGTGTTGGATACAAGAACATTTTACAACTTCCGAAATATCTTCGTAGAGCTAGGCTTAGATTGGAACTTGGCCTGGTGAATCAATCTCTAAGCATAGATGCTGACTTTTTTAAATGTTATGTGCGTGTATTAAAAACACCAGAAAACTCATTCAAGGCTTTCCTTAGACCCATCTTTGAGAAACCAGAATCGCCATGGAACAGACCATTACAGAACGCAATAGCAACCTCTGCAATAAATCGAGCAGCACTTGGACTCGAAGATATTTCCTATATGACATGGAAAAACACCATAAATGGACAGGTGCCAATGGCCTCTTTTCACCAAAATCCAAATTCTCTAAAATACTTGGAGATACTACGCCCATTAAATTCTACGTTCCTGGTTACAAGACCTCAGCCCTATTTAGCAGCCGCCATCAATCGCAGAACATGGGAAGAGATCGTGTACATGCGTTTTCTTGGCCTCCTAACATTAGACTTTAACCTGGCAAAGGAGCCACATGTAGACTATGCGAATACAAACGAGAATCTTGGTTGCATCTTCTGTGTTGCTGTCCCGCCATGACCACAAAAAGGAGAACCTTACTCAGGCCAATATTCTTGAGGCAGGGGGCCTGCACCTGCACAGAGGCATTGGCAGTAAGCCTTTCTCAAACTGATGTCACCACCCTTGCACATTGTGGGAAAGTTGTGAAACGATTTAGAGATACTATCCAGCCACGTCAGGGTCCCCTCCAATCACAGAAACAAGTCCAGAAACTTATAATGGACTATAATACAAGGAACGAGAACTAATTTAATATGCTATCTGCGTCCGTAACATGAACAATACTGGACATGCCCACGGGTAAAATTCACAGCCCTTTCGCAGTTAATTTGAAAGGGAGGCACATTTTGGGGAATTCGACCTCCTTCTAATATATTGTATCCTTTATTAATTTAAAGATCTCAAAGCTTAGCAATTTACGATGTACTCTAAAATAGTTTTTATGTCAATCTGACCAACTCCAAAAAAATCATATGTTCACCATGCACGAGCCCTTAAGACGGGTATCCCAAAATCACAATAAGGCCCTTGTGAGGGAATCGTAACTGTACCTCTCTGCATTTCAAAGCTGCTAAATGCTGACAACTGGTCATGCACTACATAAGGTGTTCCATTAATGTTATAACCTTATTGGATTTTACTAGCTTGAACATACATGAGGTAAGCAATTTGCTGTTTTTAGTATACAACTTTTTCATATGAGGCTCAATTTAATTGTTAATGTCATGCTGGGCCGCTAATGCATCTGTTTAAAGTGGGTTTGGTCAACATCATTGCCAGGTTTACAAGTGATAATTGGCATTTACACATTTGCAGGAGAAGCAATTTGCTATTTCGCTACTTTTAAAGTTGTTTATCTCTTTTTGTAATGTTTTTTATTAAATAATGCAAAAAAAGTTTGACTGTAAACCCTTATGTTTTAAAGTCCCATTAAGTTTTTTTTCTCTTTCTGTTGTCTTACTCGGTCCAAGTGCCCTGTTGTAGGTTGTATACAGAGATATTGTTTTATATTAATATCCTGTCCCATTGGGTGTAGATATTAACTCCAATCGGGTGATGTTCTTGTAGATGATGTTCATCTCAAGCAATATTCTGACAATGATATTCTGGTACCACACTGCTTTGGCAGCTTGAGCTCCAGAGATGTACAGCTCACTTATGGTAGTGGTGACCAGAGTCCAGCCTGCCTATGTTTGCAAGGAAGTGCACCCAGGATGGTGGTGAAGGAAGGCGGTGAGAGAGGGAATGCTGGAAACCAATAGGCACCCTTCCACCTTCAATCCAATACCCGAGTAATGAAGTAAAAGTGTGCAGAGTCAACAGATCAAGGGAGGAGGAAGAGTATGCTGTGATTGCTGCTGTTACTGCTATTTGCACAGCCGCAAATGGCTCCTTGAGTACTGGGATACATGGCACATGGTTGCTGTTACTTATGTCCATGTTTCTCTACATCCTTTCCTGCCCAGTATCACACCACATCACATCACATAATTTCACTACACTTCACTCACATTCTTCTTTTTGCCCATTTGTCCCATTCAGTCATATTTAGTTTTTTGAGTATTTTAATCTCTTTTTTTATTACTATTACCTCAAAAACTAGTTGCACCACCTTTTCGGTATAAAGAGGATCCCTTGTGATCCAGCTGCTCCTGGTTGCCTATGTCAGTTTTCAGAACTGAGTATAGTCTCTCTTGAGAACAGAGATCTGAAACTTATTGGCAGAGTGTGCTTGGGTCCCCACGCAGAGCACTTTGAATCCAAGGATGATGTGAGAGTACGATATTCTGTGAGATGGCAGTACCAGAGGTGTTTAAGATCAACTATGACCTAGGTGAAGGGCAGCTGTACCCTGGTCTGGAGGTTCTCACTCTGCTGATCAGCTAATCTTGGCTAGTGCTGCCCCTGTTGGCCCAATCTGGCCTTACTCTTGCTAGCCAATGGGAATGTACATCAGTGACCAACTTCATCAGCTAGGCAACACTTGTGGATTATGATGGAGAGAAGTACGCATTGCACCGATGGCAGGAATAGTGCTCTAATATTACCTGCATAGGACCTCTTGGGACCACATGGCGACTGGTGCACCCACTAAAGTATCCAGTCATCGGTGAACGTACTGCATAATCCTGAGCTCTGCTGGGATGACCAGTAGATGGCCAGAAGCTACAAGCAACAAACAGGACAATAAGAAGTCTATCATCTAGAATCTTCCATGTCATCATAGGATTTTCTTACAGACCACTCCAATCCTTGTCCTTCGACTGCTGCATATCTTGTTTGTGACGTCACACCAGTGCAGTAACCAGGCATGCATTCCTACCTGTTTCTTTGGTGCAAGGAATTTCAGATATACCTTGGACAGTACATGGTACCCTACAGAGATAATCCCAGCTCTGCTTTCCATCCATCTGTTGTTGATCTCACCAGAATAATCTCCACGGGGTTGCACTGTGGTTATAATTACACACCACACCTCTCCCCGTACTCCTACCTTTTCCCCCTTCGCACCCCCATCCCCTCCAAGGCTTGTATCCATCTTCATTAGGGGGCTTCTGGACAAATCTTGTAGGTTGGCTATATTGTACAAAGAATAAAGAAAATAAACCAAACATTGGGTGATGCCAATTCTGTTCAATATGTTTTATTGAGGTTTTAAGCAAAGGAGAAGTAGTACAGAAAGAAGCATAATAGGAGAAATAGAACAAAACAACATTTGACTACTATAGTAAGATTGGTACATCAAGACCAGAACTAAGCAGGGACCAGTAAACATACTTTTACTGATTATCCTACTAGTTATAATAATAGCGCTTAGATGTGGTGGTGTGGCCAACTCTCAGTATTACAGAGACCAGAGGTGAGAGAAAACTTGTTTATAGTAGTAAAACCACATGGCGAATAAGGACATTCTCAAAAAGTAAAGTACAAAACAATGTCGGGCATCGCCCATGTAGACTAGGTCCGTGACTTTATAGGTATGTAGCAAAGTACCCTAAAAGACAGCAGTCAAGGGAAAGTTAGAGAGAAGAAAGAGGGAGAAGAATCAGCAAGAGGGATTTGTTAATGTGTGCAACTATACAGTGGGGAAGATGCACACTCATAGCAGTCACATAGGTGGCTGTCTATCTGGGAACATTGGAGAAACATGTCCAGTGTTTCCCAAATTCTCTTTGAGATAATGGGATGTCCAATTGATTTAAATTGGGAGAGGTGAGCACTTCACAGATAAGACACCCAAGCCCACCAAGTGTGGTAAGAGACTGCATTAAGTGACTTCCAATCCAATAGAATGACTTTAACTGCAATAGTCAAAAGAAGGTCTAGAAGGACAGAGACTAATTCACTTAGCTCCAAAGCCGGGGTCGCAACACGCTGGCCAAGAACTATAGTAGGAAAGTCGATGGCAAGGCTAATTTTGAATATATGGTTAAGTTGGAAGGAGATTTGATCCCAGAAGCCTGTGTCGAAGAGATGTAATCTCTGTAGCCATATCAGAGTCCATTAGAGAAGCTGAATAGATAAAAGTTTGGACTGATATAATGAAGGAGACATTTTGTTAGAAAGTGCGAGACTGCATAACTTATGCCACTAGTTTTTCAAAAGGAGAATCTTTCCCCAACTTGTGAAAGTGCTCTTCCCATTTGGAGCACATCAGAGAAGGCGATTTTCAGGAATGTCTTTGTAAAAACATAAATTCTGGAAGCTGTATGGCCATTAGTCTGTCACAGTGCAAAAGCAGAGGGTAATGAGGGGAATAAAAGTGTCCTCAATTTGGAGTGTTTAGCCTTATTTGTTAGGAAGTCCTAGAAATCAATATTTGGTAAGTCAAATTTGTGTTGGAGAGCTGCGAATGATGAGGGGCCGTCATCAGAGAAAAGATCTCGAACAAGATAGATACCTGGTTTCCTTGCAAAACCAGAGAGGTAAGAAATTAGAGTTACAGGTCATGACGATTCTGATTGCTATGGTATGAATAAATCAATCTTCATCCAACTCGGTCTAAAAATGTACGGGTTCGCTCTCTACCGTAAGGTATTCCTTCAGAAAGTGTTACGGACACCTGCTTCGAGCGCGCTGCGACAGCGTGAGTGTCTAAATCGCCGCACAACGCTATAGGCCCGCAAAGAACTACAGTACCCAGAATCCTGGCGCGCACGTCATGTTCCCGAGACTTCCATAAAGGCGGAAGTACAATCAGGCAACGCATCGGAAATTCTCATCGGCCGACGCGAGTGTGTTCGTGCTTCGTGATTCCTGGGAGGTCCGGTAAGGGTGCTATGCACCGGTTCCTACAGTTGCTATATTGCACAGCTTTCCAAACTTTTTATGTTGGCGACACACTTTTTGGAGATGCATCATTTTGGGACACAGTAAGGCAGTGTAGCGAGCGAGCGTAGGGAGCGAGCCCGAACCACCTAAGGGGGTTTTGGAAGAAAATTTTGAAATAAAAGTGGGCAAATTGTGCATTTTCAAGAAAATTTGAGAAAGCAGGAAGGTTACTAAAGCAATTGTGAATCTGTTCTAACAAAGACAGTGACTGGCAAAACTGGGTGTAAGGTTAGGTTTGTGCCCGAAGCAAGAATATAATCATGCTCACATTGACACATGCCCCAGTGATTTACGACACAAAAAGGGCTGGTTCACGTACTGCCAACCCTTTCAACCATGCACAAAGTCCGCCTGCTGCCGGGCGAGCGAGCTCAAACCACCCAAGCGGGATTCTGTCTCCCTCTGTCTGTCTCCCTCTCTCTGTCTCCCTCTCTCTCTGTCTCCCTCTCTCTGTCTCCTCTGTCTGTCTCCCTCTCCTTCCCTCTGTCTCCCCATGACTCCATCCCTCTGTCTCCCTCTTCCTCCCTCCCTCTGATTCCCTCTCTCTCTCTCTCTGTCTCCCTCTCTCTCTGTCTCCCTCCCTCTCCCTCCCTCTGTCACCCTCTGTCTCCCTCTCTCTTTCTCCCTCGGTTTCGCTCTGTCTCCCTCTCCCTCTCTGTCTCCCTCTCTGTCTCTCTGTCTGTCTCTGCCTCTATCTGTCTGCCCTTGGGCCTGTCTCTACCTCTATCTGTCTCTGTCTGTCTGTGTCTCTATCTCTGTCTGTCTCTGTCTACCTCCCTCTCTCTGTCTCCATTCCTCTTTCTATCTCTCTCTCTCTCTCTCTCTCCCTCTCTCTCTCTCTCTTTCTGTCTCCTGTCTCACTCACTCTGTCTCCCTCCCTCTCTCTGTCTCCCTCTGTCTCCCTCCCTCTCTCTCTGTCTCCCACGGTATCCCTCTCTCTCTGTCTCCCTCCCTCTGTCTGTCTTCCTCCCTCTGTCTCCCTCCCTCCCTCTGTCTGTCTCCCTCCCTCTGTCACCCTCCTCCCTCCCTGTCTCCCTCCCTCTGTCTCCCTTCCGCTGTCTGTCTCACTCCTTCTCTCTCTTTCTCCCTCTGTCTCCCTCCCTCTGTCTGTCTCCGTCTGTCACCCTCTTGTCTGTCTCCCTCCATCTGTCTCCCTCTATCTGTCTCCCTCCCTCTGTCTCCATCCCTCTGTCGCCTTCCTCCCTCTGTCTGTCTCCCTCCCTCTGTCTGTCTCCCTCTACCTGTCGCCCTCTGTCTCCCTCTGTCTGTCCCTCTGTCTCCTTCCCTCTGTCTCCATCCCTCTGTCTCCCTCTCTCGGTCTCCCTCTGTCTCTGTCTCCCTCTCTCTCTGTCTCCCTCTCTCTCTGTCTCCCCCTCTCTCTCCCTCTGTCTCCCTCTGTCTGTCTCCCTCTCTCTCTGTCTCCCTCTCTCTCTGTCTCCTTCTCCCTCTGTCTCCTTCTCCCTCTGTCTCCCTCTATCTGTCTCCCTCTCTCTGTCTCCCTCTCCCTCCCTCTGTCTAATCCGGACTCCCTTCCTCTGTCTCCCTCCCTCTGTCTCTCTCTCTCTCCCACGGTTTCCCTCTCTCTCTGTCACTCTCCCTCTGTCTGGCTCTCTCTGTCTGTCTCCCTCCCTCTGTCGCTCCCCTCCCTCTGTCTGTTACCCTCTGTCTCCCTCTCTGTCTCCATCCCTCTGTCTCCCTCCCTCTGTCTCCCTCCCTCTCTCCCTCCCTCTCTCCCTCCCTCTCTCCCTCCCTCTCTCCGTCTGTCACCCTCTTGTCTGTCTCCCTCTATCTGTCTCCCTCTATCTGTCTCCCTCTATCTGTCTCCCTCTGTCTCCCTCCCTCTGTCGCCTTCCTCCCTCTGTCTGTCTCCCTCCCTCTATCTGTCTCCCTCTGCCTGTCGCCCTCTGTCTCCCTCTGTCTGTCCCTCTGTCTCCGCCCCTCTGTCTCTGCCCCTCTGTCTCCCTCCTCCTGTCTCCCTCTCTCTCTGTCTCCCTCTGTCTCTGTCTCCCTCTCTCTCTGTCTCCCTCTGTCTCTGTCTCCCTCTCTCTCTCTCTATGTCTCCCTCCCTCTGTCTGTCTCCCTCTCTCTCTGTCTCCCTCTCTCTCTGTCTCCCTCTCTCTCTGTCTCCTTCTCCCTCTGTCTCCTTCTCCCTCTGTCTCCTTCTATCTGTCTCCCTCTCTCTGTCTCCCTCTCCCTCCCCCTGTCTACCCAGGACTCCCTTCCTCTGTCTCCCTCCCTCTGTCTCTCTCTCTCTACAACGGTTTCCCTCTCTCTCTGTCTCTCTCCCTCTGTCTGAGTCTCTCTGTCTCCCTCCCTGTCTCCCACCCTCTGTCTGTCTCCCTCCCTCTGTCGCTCTCCTCCCTCTGTCTGTCGCCCTCTGTCTCCCTCTCTGTCTCCCTCTGTCTCCATCCCTCGGTCTCCCTCTCTCCCTCCCTCTCTCCCTCCCTCTGTCGCCCTCCTCCCTCTGCCTGTCTCCCTCTATCTGTCGCCCTCGTCTCCCTCTCTGTCTCCCTCTGTCTCCCTCCCTCTCTCTCCCTCTCCCTCCCTCTGTCTGTCTCCCTCTGTCTCTCTCTGTCTCCCTCTCTCCGTCTCCCTCCCTCTCTCTCTCCATCTCCCTCCCTCTCTCTCCCTCTCTCTCCCTCCCTCACCCTCTGTCTGTCACCCTCTGTCACTTCACCCCAGCTTCCTGGGCGCACACACTTCGCAGGTCTTTCAAAGACCATTTACTTGTTAATGAGGCTTTGTTGTGAATCGCCCGCCCCCCATTGAGCAGAGTGTCTCTGAGACTGCGCTGCTGCGGCGGTGTTTGCTGACAGTCTTTCAAAGGAATGCCTCTTAATTAGCTGCAGTTATGTGCTAAATGGCCGTTAATACCGGTGTCATCCCGTGACACGCCCACCATTTGCAGGCGACACAGTACTGTGTCGGGACACACAGTTTGGAAAGCTCTGCTCTATTGTTTCTCTGGTCCCATCTTCGGTTGGTGAGTACGGACTGTGCTCGTGTGGAGGAAGGGAGGTCTTGCCGGCATTGCTACTAACTCGATAGCTTCCCGGGCTGGTTCCTGTTTATTGGGTACTTTCCTCCTTGGTTTGCCTAAGCACTTTTGACATTTGGTTACTGTTCAGGAGCGCTCTGCATAGCTCCGTACCGCTGGTGCTCTCACAGGATCATAACATTTACCGTGCCCTGACTACCACAGTATCGGTACTATTGGTCTTTGAATATCCCTGCATATAGGGGGATGCTAGAACTGGGTTTTTGATTACTTTAGACATACGTATCATTAAATATATGTGTGCACCAATTGGAATTCAAGGTGAATTAACGTGGATATAAAATACAAGATTGCTTTGGCTTATGCTTTTGAACCTATACCATTCATTGGGACAAGATTCATTGTTTTTGTGTTCTTATGGCTCTATTTCAACAGGGGTACGCTGGAGTGGTATAGGACTACTCTCTATCCCTGTGAGGCATAGTGGAGTCTATTAAGGGTAGGTTATTGGAAGAACATTTGCTTTCAATGTGTAATGTACTAGTGAGATCATTGTGCAGATTCTGATGACGTTATGTGATTTTACTCTATGACTGTTTTTGTTTCTTATATGTATCCCACATTACAGCCAAAAACACAAAAAGAATACCTTAACACCTTCGATAGGTGGTAGATGTGTCTTGATCTACGGGTGTCATTCTTTTACTTTACAGGTATAGAGATTGAACTAAGTAATCCTTGTCCTCACAGTTCGAAGGTTAGTGGTAGCGAATGAGTGTACTTATATTGCTCTTTGTATTTTCAGGTCTTCCTCCCTGCTGTTCTCTTCCTTTCCTTCCCTCGCTTGATCCTCCCACTGACCTGTGCCATTACGGCTATTAAGACTTGGGTATATCAAGAGGTGGACCCATTTAAGCAACAAACCGATCCTGAGGACTGAACAGTGTGACAGAAAACCTTTAGATGCTGTTCCAAAGTTCCCTTTAATTTTCTTTGCTCTATCAGTGAACACCAATACCTGCTTTAGTGTTATAACTCCTTATTTTCCTGCAAAGCCAAGTGTTGCTGAATACAGTCAAAATAGTGAAGACTGAGCACTAAAGAATGGATGTGTTGCAGAGTACTAACCAAATATATGCTGATGTTACCTCACTTTTTATAAAAAAAAGTTGTTGGTAATCCTAACTAGGGCAATTGTTCAGATCTAGTGGATCTGTTCTTTGAGTGGAAGGAGAGGCTTAGTAGTTCAGGCTGGACTGACATTTTTTGGGTGGTGTCAGACTAATTTGCATATCCTTGGTTGACCCTTGTGAAGACATTGTTGGAGCATTAACAAAGTAGTGCATTGATATGTTGCAGAGGAATATTACACTGCAAGGTTTTTCTCACTTCTAATGAAAATTGGCTTCTAATTCTTAGTCGGATATGGTTATACTAATGTCTGAAGTACTCAGTACGTTTTCCTATATCTTATTGAAGAGGTAAAAGCATTTATTTGTAGGTGTCTACTAGAGAGAGCTTTAGTTGTCTTGCATGCCTCCTGCAATAAAAACACACATCATAAATAGAATTCACATGCATATGGACAACCATAAGGGGGCTTGGGTCAGCCCTCTTCATCGATTGATCTGTTCGTAGGAAGCTGGCTGTGTATATACTATACCAAGGTAAGGTATAGTGTGCACAGAGTCCAGTGGAACCCCAAAGGTAGGCAGAGGTAAAAGTAGATAATACCTTACTCTCTATTTGTGGTAGTGTGGGCGAGCAGTAAGACTTTATCAGAGGGTAGTGTAGCATTTAGAAATTATGTCACACACTCAAAGACTGAACTCAGACCAATTTGTTTGTATAAAAATATTATTTAGTTATTTTATTTCTAGAACCAAGCCAGGCCTGGTGCAGGTAAGTGAAATAATACTTTTGCAGGTATAATGCAGTTCAATACAATTGGAATGCAGTTTGATGCAATTGGTTTGTTTACAGATAAGTACACAGTCAAAATTACTTTACAGTTACTATTGAAATTACTTTGCATGTTACTTTACAGATTACTTTTTAAGTTAGTTTTTCTACTCAGTGTGATATGACTAGATATCGCACTGGGACATTTCCTAGAGAAAAGGCAAGTAATTCAGTTTTTAGACATTTGGGGCCTCATGTAGGTAGCGAAATACCGGTCCGTAACGGCCGATTTTCGGTAAATATGCCGTTACCGACCGGTATTCAGACAAGTGAGATGTAGGAGTCCAAAAACCACTTTTCGGTAAATATGAGGCGGTAAATACCGATTCATAGTTACCGAATTCTAAAATACCGATTCATATTTACCGAATACATAATTAACGAATCGGTAAATATGAAGTGGTAAATATGAAGTGGTAAAAATTTAAAATGACATGTAGGAGCAGTCGGTAATTAAGAAATCCAGGAAAATCGGTAAATAAGAGTCGGTAATTAACACGGATTGAAAGCAGGTGGTAACCATCAACAATGCACATAAGCAACCCCAAAATGCAACAGCGTGGACAACATGGCCGCCATGTACGTCATTGCAAGGCGCCTACGTCTACAGGCAGCAGGACTGAGGGTGTGGCGACGGGAGGAACAAATCTACAGACAGCGCATCACACTATTACAGCTGACTGATGCAGAGATACATGAGAGGTACAGGCTACACCCCGAAACCATCATGGACCTGATAAGGGACCTGCACCCACTCCTGGACCAGCCAACAAGAAGGGCGCACGCCATACCACCACATGTGCAGGTGCTCTGCAGCCTACATCTACTGGCATCCGGCAGTTATCAGGTGGTGATAGCTGCGGTGGGTGGTGTATCCCAGAGTTGCCTGTCCCGTTTCTTCAGGAAGTTCCTGGATGCCATGATGCAGAGAATGCACCACTACATAAGCTTCCCAAACACACAGGCTGCACTGCAGAAAACAAAAACAGACTTTTATCACATGGCACAGTTCCCCCATGTCATCGGCTGTATTGATGGTACACACATCCCAATCTGTCCACCAGCTGATACAGAGCACATCTACAGGAACAGGAAGTCCACCCACTCCATCAATGTGCAGGTGATCTGTGATGCAGGGAACATCATCACAGATATTGTTGCAAAGTTTCCTGGGAGCACCCACGACTCTTACATCTTCCAGAATAGTGGGATCTACACACGACTGAGTGCCGGCGAATTCGGAGAGGGATACCTGCTGGGTAAGTAACAGTGACGCCCCTTGCAACCTGCAAATCAGAGTGTATAGAGGCATGTAACTGATGGTTCCCTTTTACTCATCCAGGCGACAGTGCATATGCATGCCGTTCATTCATCCTCACTCCCTACCTACACCCAGCAACCCAGAGTGAGAGACGATACAACGTGGCCCACAAAACAACACGCAATGTGGTGGAGCGCACGTTTGGACTACTGAAGAGCAGGTTCCGCTGCCTCCACAAGAGCGGAGGCGCACGCCAGTACAAACCCATCACCTGCTGCAAGATTATTGCCACTTGTGCAATGCTGCACAACCTTGCCACGAAAAAAGGTACAGATGTGGAACTAACATATTTTGAGGACAACGAGGATGAGTCAGGCCAGCCAGAGGGCAGCGCAGCTAGAGTGCCAACTGCAATCGATGGGAGAGAGAGACGGGCAGAGATCACATGCAACTATTTCTGAGTAAGTGAGGGGACACAGCGAGTTGTGAGAAGTCATGACGTAGTTTAATGTGGCACCACGCCATGAACACATGAACAGGCCAATCTGGCAATATACCATCTATACAAGGAGTATGTCCAGGGTTACGTCACCCAATGGGAAGTGGCTAAGCAGGGCCACATCAATGTTTGCGCATACGCGCTGCAGTGGTGGATTGCACGGCCTGTGCATCCTCACTAGAGCCAACCCCAAGCCGCCTGCTGCTCCTGCGTGCTTCGGGGACGGGGGGTGTGATGCTGCTGCTGGTGTCGATGCTCTCCGCAGCATCCCCTGCAGCAGTTGTCGACGCCTGACTAGTCAATAGCACCCCTAGTGCACTTGTCACCTGCACCATCCCCCGAGACAGGTCGCTGCAGCACTGTGTTAGGCCCTCCTGCATCGTCACAGAGCGCCGGCAAAGTAGGGAAGTCGCAGTTGCCAGACGGTTGAGTGCCCTGCTGGTAGTGTCCCTTCTCTGGCGTTCCCGGCGCCGTGCTTCGATGTCAGCATCTAATTTGCTGCACAACTGCTGGATTGACTGGGACATGTCCCGAATGCCCGCAGCCATGCCGCCAATGTTTGTGTCCATGTTGACTAAGCTTGTCTTCATCACCCGCATGTGCCTCTGGACTGACATAACTGCCTTTGATTGCAGGCGCCGTTGCTTCAACATTTGGCCCTCGAGCCCCAAGAAGACACCATGGCCGTCAGTGGGTGCTGGTGGACTCTGGACACGCGACCTGCGGCGCCCTCTTGCTCCCGTCTGTGCTGCCTGTGAGGTGTGGGGCACAGTGGGATGGCTCCCTTCCTGGTGCCCGGTGCGGTCTTCTGGGCCCATGCTGTCATCTGACGAGGTGTCGAAGGCTCGTAGCCTGGCTGCTGGACGCCTCCTCATTCTCACACCTGCAAGCGGAGATGTGGCCGGTGATTCGAACATGAGTGGCGATGCTGGCTGTGGTTGTGGTGATGCTGGCTCTCGGTGAGGTGATGCTGGCTCTGTGTGCGGCGAGGCTGGCTGTGTTGGTGGTGCGGCTGCCAGTGGGCCTGCTCCCTGGTCTGAACTCGTGCTGGCTAGAGGTGATTTTTGTGGCCGGTGTGCCGTCTCCCCTGCAGCATGCCCTGTACTGCATGATGTCACATCTGTGGACAGAAAAACAACATTGGCTCAGTGTCCCCGAAGGGCTGCATTGCAAGCGTCACAATAAATCATTTCACATTCCAATCTGTCCTCTGTCTCCTTGTGCCTCGAGTGCGTGACATGCCTTGTTGCCCTGTGACATTTACGTCATGGTTAGTGTTGCCCTGACTACATCTCCCGGAATGCATTGCCTGTCTGCACTGACACGTGTGGACTGCAGTGTGATTCTCGTTTCACAATGGGGGATGTGGGATAGGGGTAGGGGAGGCTACATTGCTGTGCTTTCGTCTTACCTTGGTGTGTTGCGGCTCTGGCAGAGCTGTCGGCGTCCCCAAGACCCACGACGCTCTCTTGCTCGATTGTGGCCGCCACCAGCTCCTCCAGTTCGGTGAGGGCAGGTGCCCTGTTGGTTCCACCTCCGGTCTGGCTGGCCTCCTTCTGGATGTCGCCCATCTTCCTCTTGGTCACAATCCTCAGGTCATACCAGCGCTTTTTGAGGACCTCAATGTCCCTGTGGGTCACTCCCACAGCATTGACCTGCGCCTGGATGGCCAGCCATATGTTGCGCTTTTCGGCCTCAGGCACTTGCAGGGATTGCCTCCCAAACAGCTTCTGGTGCTGCTTCACCACCTCCTCCACCAGCACCTGGAGTTCCTTGGGGCTGAATTTGAGCTTCCTCCTCCTTTCCCCTCCGTCTTTCTGTGTTCTCTGGCTGGACATGCTGTTCGTTTCCCGCTCGCACATGCAACTGCTCCCTGCCTCTCCTCTGCACTCCAAGCCTCTCCAGGGTCGGCTAATTATGTACACCTGCCTGGGTGTGGCCACGTCGGCTAATTGTGTACACCTGCCTGGGTGTGGGCAGTTCCTGGTTGGGTGGGCTGTCGTTGCACAGGATTAGCTGTTTCGTCAAGTCATGTGATGTTATTTACCGAATCCGTACATACCGATTCGGTATTTTCCGATTCGGTAGATACCACCTCGGTATTTTCCGAATCGGTAGATACCACCTCGGTATTTTCCGATTCGGTAATTATCACCTCGGTATTTACCGAATCGGTGAATTCCGATTCGTATTTACCGAATGTTACCGAATCGGTAACTGTTACCGAATTTTTACCTACATATAACTTACCGATTCTAATTTACCGATTCGGTACGGCTCGGTATTTAAGAACCGGTAAAATGTATTTACCTACATGAGGCCCTTGCAGTTTTTCAAGGTTTCGTACAAACCAACTCCACACTTAGAAGATTTTTCAAAGAAAAGCAGTCAGTGCAGTCCTATAGGAGGAAATGAAGTTATTGGTTTACAGGTAAGTACTTGGTTGTGGGAATTTGACTTCTGGGGTTAGAACCATGGCTCCCCCAGGGTCAAGAATGCACTCTCAAAGCACACTCAGCTGCACTAGAGTGGCCAGTGCAAAGTGCTGAGGCCCAATGCTATCCAATGGGGATAAGGGGCCACCGGTTGGTGGCTGCTCACAAGCAGGCCACAAGGTTGTGGGAGCTATGATCCTGGACTTAGGCTCAGGGCAAAGGGGGATACGAGTTAGCACATGAAGTGCACCTCCAGCGGCCCAGGGGCTTCCGGGTGCAGGGTGCTGTTTTGGCGTCGGGTGCCATGTTGTTTTTAATGGGATTTGCTTGTTTTGGATTTTGGCTGCAGGCTCGGTCCAGGAAGACTTCTGGGAGGAACCAACAGCTGGACAGGTAAGTTGGAGGGCTCGGGATGTAGGTGCACCACAGGTTCTCTTTTCCAGGACACAGGGCGACTGGATGCATGGGTGTCTTTTGAGGTTGGATTTCACCTTACTGGTCCACTCATGGTTGAGGGGTCTCCATGCAGAGGCTGCAGGTGATGTCAGGGAGTCCTGGGGGGGTCAACCCCTGGTGAACTCGGACTCTGGATCGCTGGGGGACCTCGATGGGACCAGTGGGCCACTAGGACTCGGGCTGTAGGCATTGGGTGCAGTGGTGGTTCCAGGCTTCGGTTTCTTTGTCCTCTGCATGCTCGGAGTCTTTCTTTGGTGTTTCTTTTGAACAGAGCTGCTGTTCACAAGAGATCCAGTTTTTGTGAAAGGCAGACAGTCCTCACAGGGGCTCGGGAGGTCGTTGCCTGCAGGACATGGTGATTTATGGCACACAATCTCTCGAAACTGCAGACGGTACGGTAGGGCTTGGGCCAAGTCAGTTCTTCTCTGCAGTCTCCTCTGCTTGGTGTCTTCTTTCGCCCTTCTTCTTCGTAGGTTGCGGGAATCTGTTTTCTTGGTTCAGGGCTGCCCCCAAAAATATTGTTTTTACGGGGCGTTTTAGGGTTCTCGAGTTCAGTAGCCCATGGCTACTGACCTTAGGGCAACTACACCCTTGGTGTGCTCACTCCACATGGGGGAGTGGGCACAATCCCTAATCCTGATTGGAGACATCCATCAAAGAAACACCCGAAGCAATGAACGCACTATCGGCGTTATTTTGTGCTGTTGTGTGTGTTGCTCCTGAGGGGGCGGGGCCGAGAATCGGTTTTGCCCTGAAGCCTGGGAGTCTGCCAGTGTCCTCCTTCTGGGGCATCCCAGGGGTTGCTGCCGCTTAGCTATCTGTGTGGCCGTTGGAACGCTTCCTTCGCAGCACTGCAGTCTAGCCGCCTCGTTCAGGGGGCTCCGGGGGCCCACCGCCACAGCGCCGGAAAACCACTTGCACTGCCTCCTCCCACGGTCCTCGTAAACTTGCAGCTGCAGTCAAGGTGGAGATCCTGCCGCCGCAAGCCGAGGTTTCCCGGGGCTTGGGGCGCCAACACAGGGAATCAGGAGATCGCGTCCCGTGGTGGTTCCCTGGGGATAGGGATCGATCTGCGGATCAATGGGGGCCGGCAGGAAGAGCTCACCTCCTTGAAACGGGGCTCCAGGGGCTTACCGCTCCCTCACCTGCTGACTCAGCTGGGGGTTCGTCAACTTCTGCGTTCGAAAGGTCCTGCGGCTTCGCTCCGCGGGTCGTCCAGAGAGTCCATGGAGCAGCTGACCTCTGCTCTCATCGATCTGGTATCATCGCCCTTCGGAGGTAGTCCCAGCCCAAACTCGAGAGGGTGGCGATGGCCAGGGACTCTCCCAATACGGCTCCGTCTTCTCCGCACATCGATGGCCAGAACAGCCCTATGGGTGGCGTCACGACCGTCGTCAACTCCGGGGTCCGTGACAAGGTAAGAATGGCTGTATGTTTAAAATACGATATTCTCAAGTTAATCCAGTTACTCCTGTTACTCTTACAAAGTTGGTTCTTCAGGATGGCCTCCGCTGATAGGGATATTCCCAAGAGGGGAACCCCAAGCGCTTGGAGCTCCTTCTGAATGCACCTACCAGGCGGCCATCTTGGGGGGTTAATCAAAACTCAATCCAAGGACGCACCTCAACGGCTACAAGACATAGCCCGTCCACAACCCAACTGTGAAGAATTTTCTACCTTCTTTAATCAGAAGACTGACAACAACAAGAAGGATCTCCTTAATGACCTATTATTACACACGGCTCCTCATTCGAAAACCCCCACCTCACTACCAACCGCGCCACACCAAATCCCCTCAAAGTTTTACCTAAAAAGCGATGCAGCCTGGTCTTCCTTTGATACTTACACTGAAGAGGCTTTAGGTAAGATTCTCAATGCCCTGAAGCCGGCCACCTCACCGACCCTGTCCCTGCAAATGCTGTTAAAGACCTAACACCAGGGCTTATGCCGCTCTGGACCAAAATCATTAACAGTTCACTTCAACAAGGCTGCATCCCGGACTCCCTCGAAGTAGACCAGGTTTCACCCATCCTAAAGAATCCTACAACTGACCCTACGGACCTTAACAACTATCGTCCTATATCCAATATTCCCACCTTGGCCAAACTACTTGAAAAATGTGTACACCACCAATTGACTAAACATATTGATCACTTTGACCTCCTGAACAAACACCAATCAGGTTTAAGAGCAGGTCACAGCACTGAATCAGCCATGACACACAATATTGACGATGTGCTACAAATCCTTGACCAGAAAGGATCATGCCTACTCATCCTACTAGATCTTTCCTCAGCCTTTGATACGGTCAGTCAAACACGAGAATCTGATAGAGCTCCTGAACCATAGAATGGGTCTATCAGGGTCAGTGTTAAACTGGTTTACCTTTTTCCTCCATAACCGTACACAAAAATTCAAGGTCAACAACACTCTTTCCAAACCCTTACCAGTAAGGTTGGGAGTCCCGCAAGGGTCCTCACTATCTCCGACACTGTTTAACCTGTTCATGGAACCTCTCACCGAAATTCTACATGCGTATAACGTACAATTTTATATGTACGCTGACGATATACAACTTTATCTTAAGATCAACACCCTAGAAGACATTAAGTTGCTTAACTCCACACTCAGGAACACCCAGACCTGGCTAGCAGAAAACCATCTCAAATTGAACACTCTAAAATCCGAATTCCTCCTTATAGCTCCACCCGCCAAAGTCCCCTTAATGCAAGACTTGATCAAACATCTTACTGCACTCAACGTTCAACCAACCATTGTGGACTCAGCTAAATCTTTGGGAATTACTCTTGACAGCAACCTCACTATGCAAAAACACATCAGCAACGCTACAAAGGGAGCAAACTTCCAGATAAACTCACTGAGGAAGCTGAAACCCTTCCTGCCAGTCAATGACTTCAAGCTGGCAGTACAAGCTCTAGTTATCCCTCGAGTGGAGTACGGAAGTGTCTCTTTATGTTGCCTCCCAAAAGTTACAACAGCGCCCCTAAGAGCCTCAATAAACACTGCAGCGAGACTCATCACTGGCTCGAAAAGAAGTTCCCACATTTCCCCAGACTTAAAATCCTTGAACTGGCTACCGCTTGAAGCCAGAATTCATCTAAAAATAGCGTACATGCTGCATAAAGCCCTACATCATAATACACCCAGATACCTCGCACAGAAACTGACGATCTCTGGTGGTTTAAGATTCTCAAGGAGTGCGGAAAACCTACTACTGAAACCTCAAAGGTTCAACAAGAAGAAAACATATAAACGATCCTTCTCGGGGATGGCGCCCATAATATGGAATACACTTCCCCCAGAAACCAGACTGAATGCCTCTACCTCATCTTTCAAAAAGGAAGTTAAAGTGATTCTCATGGCAAAATTCACCTGAACACAGACTAAATAAATTCCGAGATCTACAGCTCTCTTACTAGTAATCCGTACTATGTTAAGGCTCCAACTAAACATCTTACTCACTTTATCTGCCCTTGACTTGACTCAATGGGGATGTTTCCTGTTATGTACCCTACTGCTTTTTTGAACGAAATGTTATGTATATGTTTGTTACCTGCATTTATTTGTTTGTATAAGTAACAGTTGTTTAATGTAAAGCGCTCTGATATCCGCAAGGATCTTGTTCGCACTCTATAGAACCCTCAAATAATAATCTTCAAGATGGCGGGCACTGAAGAGTGGGCTTCACCTCGCATCCCCCACCTGAGGGGTGGGGTTGGCAGAGGTGGGCACACCTTCTGGGCTGGGCTAATTTTTCCCGCCTATCTTCCCGCCGAAAAGGAGTGGAGACAGGAAGGGGGCCTGCTCCTGATAGCATGAGAGGCTGGGGGTCGAGTTCCAAAGGCGGCAAGGCCTTAGAAGTTCCACTGCCACAGATGACTCTTCCTGGCCTGGTGGAGGTATGACCACCTCAGCCCAGGAAAGTCTTTGTTTCGGGGCTCATGGAGCAAAGGCTCCCACCCAAGGGGTCCAGAAACATGTCTCGTGGTGGCAGGCTGGTGTGTACCAGTCAGGGAACCCACCAAAGGCTGGTCGTTTTTCAGGGGGCATCTCCAAGATGCCCTCTGAGTGCATTGTATATTAAATCCCACACTGGCATCAGCGTGAGTTTATTATGCTGAGAAGCTTTCTACCAAACTTCCCAGAATTCTGTAAAGCCATTATGGTGCTGTAGATTGTAATGACAAACTCCCAGACAACATACTCTTTATGGCTTTACTGCACTTACAATATCTAAGAATGGATTTAGACACTGTAGGGGTACAGTGCTCATGCAACTGTACCCTCACCCGGGGTACAGTGCAGCCAACTATAGGGGTATCTTACCCATAACATAGGCAGTGGGTTGCAGGCATGGTACACAGTTATGTGTGCCATGCCGACTCTTCACTTTTCTCTGCACCAAAACATGCAGCCTGCAATGGCAGTGTGTGTGTGTGTGTGTTAAGGTACAGGACCTCTAAGGGTGGCGCTATATGTGCTGCAGCCCTTAGAGGCCTTCCCTGGTCACAGTGTCCTTGGTACCCATGGCACCTTTTACAAGGGAGTTACGTGTGGCCAGAGAGGTGCTAATTAGGGGTACATAGGTACAGTTTTGGGGAAAAACACAGGCCCTGGGAACCTGATTGGCAGGGACCCATGGCACATCAAGTCAAAGTGCATCAGAAATCTGGCAAAAACGTGTGTGGGGGGGGGTTACTGCAACAGAAACCCAGCCTCCTACACAGTTCAACTCTCATTCATATTTGCTTTCATCCACCATAGCATACGGCATGAGACAACGGGTCAGCCCAATTCAGTCATCGTCTCTCTTGCACTGTGTGATGTCCTTGTTATTGATCACATATGTACATCTACCTACTAGTGCCCTTTCTATTCATTCTTCATCCTTTTCTTTGTTTGAAATGTACTATTTTTATTGCAGGTGGATGGCCACCATGTTTAGGCGGTGGCTTGTGTTTTTTTTCCTTACATTTTATGTGACATATACTTGCATTTAAAAAAACGAATCATCCCATCAGCTTTTAAAAGACCGGGCCCTTGGGCTTTATTAGTGCTTATTTTCATTTTTTTAATGTAATCATAATATAAAGTTATGTTGTGGTGCTAGCAATTTTATCTGCAGTGTTCTTTGGGGCGCAGTCAGATTCATTTGCATGTGGTTTGTCCGATCATATGAAGGCAACAATGAAGCCCAAAGAAGTGGTCTGTTAAAAATTGCCTTTTTTATTAATCATTCCTTTCAGGAGTACCCCGCTGTTCGGGAGAACAAGCACACACATTCACACTGCTGCCAGCGCTCCTGAGTCAGCGACCTAAGCATCAAGCAAAGGTCGCCTTTAGTTGCTCCATGGGCCGGAGCAGGGTGGTTGCTATGGTTGCGCCCAAGGATGCTGGCGGCTGATAGAAATCACCTTAACAGTCAGCCAGTTTTAGCGGGGCGCGAGAGAGGGCGCCCTACCTTGAACTCCACACAGGTTCAAGGCTTGATGTCATCAGTTCGCGCCACACCGAGGCTTAAAACGCCACGAGACCAAGGGAGCTGCCTCTTCGTTCGTTCCGTGGCCGCGAGACTCGACTAACAGCAGATCCAGACACTCCTATCCTGTGCCTAGCAGGCGCGCAACACCCATTGGACTCAAAGGGCTTCAGCCCCCCCCCCCCCCCCCCCCCGTCGTGTGTGGCAGACCGGGATGAGACAGCTTCCCGGGCACAGACACAGCCGCACCCGAGCACTTCACAGGTCTTTAAAAGACCATTTGCACGTTAATGAGGCCTTGCTGTTGTTTCACCCCTTCTAAGAGCCCCCGCAGCTCCACTCTGCCTATTGCTTAAAGTTTCAGCCCCCCCCCCCCGACATTTTTTCTTAGCCCCCCCCCCCCCCCCCCCCCCCCGAAATTTGGCTCTAGTTGCGCCTCTGCTAGGGCCCATCGTCTCTGATAACTGGCAACAAATACCTTTAGCTCCGGTTCCTGGCTGTTTAGTGACCCGGACTCTTAAACCTAGCTACCAAGCAGAGTTGCTTAGACGAGCGAGGTCAAACCCACACAAAGTGGTGTGTGGTACTCACTCGGTCTGGTCGGGCCTCCAGACTCGGCCCTCCCCTGCTAGTGGTATTTCAGTCCAATGAGACCAATACCCTTCTGGGGTTGCTTTTGTTCTGTGAAGATGGGATGCGACCTAGCAACATGGTCTCTACTGCTTCTTTTCCACAGTTGTCAGACCTAATTGCATACTTCTTTGCCTTCCTAAATCGAAGTGATAAAGTGCACGGTTGAAATGAAAGAGTCTACGTTTATAGGCCTGGGAAAAATGTTAATTACGCTTGCAAAATACATGTAGTTCCCGAATCTCACGCAATGTACAGTTCTAGAAATTACTCGAAATTTCGCATGACACAAATTTCTGTAGCTTTTGCTTGCAAGAGACTCATGCGCACATAAAGTATATCACCAAGAGACATTATTTGTTCGAACTAGCTTCCTACCCCTATCTCACAAGAACTTTTTACCTGCACTTGCTTGAAAAAAGTCATGCAAGATACCTGTGAACCATATTTTACTCTACAGGCGTAATCAGCCGCGGCCGGTACAGGTAAGAGCGGTGGGGCTGGGTGAGGGGGGATTTCGACGGACGGTGACCAGGGAATATTTTAAAAATAATTAATTTGCCCTGGTCATCGTCCGTTGAAATCCCCCCTCACCCGGCCCCGCCGCTCTTACATGTACCAGCAACAGCTGGGCGTAATATGACATTTTAATGGAATTTTATGAAATTTCACTGTTAAAAATTACTCCGTTTTACCCACCCTCCCCATGAAAATTTGTCATCTGGGTCCCTCATCCAGACATGCCTGTGCCTGTGGCCGATGTGCTCATCAGCTTCACCAATATTCAATTAATGAAGGTCAAGGGAACAAAAATGTATCTGCAGTAGGTCTAGATAACATTTTCCTTATGTCAATGTAATCTTGCAATCATTTGGAACTTTTCAGTTACGCTTTTTACGCAAATTTCCTGAAATTAAGAAATAACTCCATACCACATAATTGTGTGCCATTCACGATACAAATTTAGCTAGAACACAAGGGAATAATGGAAGCAACCAGAATATGAGAGGCTGTTATTTGCGACACTATTGTTTTTTTGCATTTTTGTTATTTACATGAAGTTCATCCTCACATTCAAAATCGACGCAAGGACGCATTTCACTGTAAAATTTTGTGTCAAATGCTGGTTTTGCATATAACGTTATTGTACATAATGCCATATAACTTCTGAAATTTCACGTAATTACTCAAAAGCAAATTACGCAAATATTGCACACACCTATTCTTGAATTGCTGGTGTAATGTATAGAGGAGGTGTGGCCTAGCAATGAGGGCAGAAATGCTCCATTCTAAGCAGTGCCAGCTTGATTTGCATGTTGTGACCTGTTTCTCATAAATGCAGAAGCAGAGAAGTGAAAAATTGAGAATTTGCAAGGAAATGTATGCAAGGCAGCATTTTCCCTTAGTCTTTATGGGAAATTGTCTTTTAACCCACTGTGTGTCAGTCATCGAGAAGTGGTAGCCTATGTGCTTGAGGGGCGCAGATGCATCTCACTGATAAAAGAGCAAAGACAGATAAGCATTTCAGCGTTTTTTTTTTTTTAACAGATGAACATGCTTTAGTGGTGTGGGCTAATTTGCCTCTTGTACCAGCGGGTCAGGCCGCTTTGCATACTATTAGTTGAGTTTTGTTTCTAAAAATGTCTGCCTGTCATATGGACTTGAATATGTGCTCAAAGTATTGTGCAGCTTAACACCTTGGGATTTTTTTTTGGGTGTGGGGGGGTTCTATGTTGTTTTTTTTATTTTTACAAATGTGGATTTTAGGGGGATTTTAAACCTAATTTTTCCACTGCACTCTCACTGTATGCAATGCTACCCTTAGCTTTAACGCCTTATACTTACTCGTTCCTTTGCTTCTTTTTGCATCATGTTTTTATATTTGTAGCTTTTTACTTTGACATTTTTGTATCCTAAGGTAATTTAGCTCAAAATGATATTTGTAATCTTATTTTATCTTACCAGGCACTTCCATAGTGCCACGTTCACCAATTACTTGGCGTTTTAGCTCTATATCAGGCAGACTTGGTCTGCGCTTCAGGGTTTCCTAAGAGAGGTTCTCCATGAAAGAGAACATCAGGTTCCCGAGCCTCATTTTATGTGGGTGAAATGGTTTTATGTGGGTGATATGGTTTTATGCGGCTGAAGTGGTTTTATGTGGGTGATATGGTTTTATGTGGTTGATATGGTTTGATGTGGGTGACATGGTTTTATGTGGGTGATATGGTTTTAAGTGGGTGAAATGGTTTTATATGGGTGAAATGGTTTAATGTGGGTCATATGGGTTTATGTGGGTGATTTGGTTTGGCAGGTGTTGGTTATCTCCATGGAGGCGTGCTGTTGGAGGATGCATGTTATGACATTCAAGCAACCAGTGTGACTGTAGTATGGGTTGTCGTTGTGTGGGGTGGATTGCAGTGGAGGTTCTGCCTACTCCGTGCCATCTATGGTTTTCTTGTCAGTGGGTGGGCCTGATGGGTGGCACATTCTTCTATTGATATGCCTGCGCATGATGATAGGCCTTATGTTGATGGTTCTAGCCATGGTCTAGTCTGAGCTGTTGCGTTGCTATTATTTGATTGGGTTGCAAGGCATGCTTACAGTGGTTTTGAGAGCCTAGTGATAGAGTGATTGTGTTTTCAGGGATTTATTCTTAGATTTGATGCCTATCTTCCAGGGAATTGGTACCCTACAGTTCTTTGCAGCCCTTTGTGGCCAATCCACTTTTTTCCCTTTGCCATGTCCTGGTGTTTCATTTCATACACACTGAGTAAGTGAATACATTGTCTTACCTAGACCCCAAGCTGGTTTTCTTATTATTTGCCTCTCTTTAGATGTTCTTCCTCAGTGGTTGGGAGTCACATGAGTTTCTTATTTCATTTGTCTGTGGGTAGGGAACATCTTTTGAGTTTCATTCCACCTCTTTGCCAATACTCCTTAAGGAGTTACCAAGAGTTTGGCCTAGACTTGCCAGTCATGCCGGAGTAGAGAGCCAGGGGGATAGTTGAGGGTGTGGCTTGGTGAGCTTTGGATTGGAGCAGAAGACAGCAAGATTGTTTAGAGGGCGAAGGGAATGTGTGACAAAGAAAAGGTAGGGTGTGGTGACAAAGCGTAGGGTGTGTTGTTTGAGAGGCTGAAAAAGCTTGTTTGTCCTTCCTTTATTACAGCATTGCAACAAAATATTGCAAAGCTGTATTTCTGCTTACATCTTATTGAACTAGTAGCAATGCCTGGGGAGTGCTTCCCTTGATGAAGAAAGAGGGGTTTGGTATGGACTTCTGTTTTTGGAGTGGGGTAAGACTGTTTTGCATGATTGGTTCTCTCTCAGAAAGGGAACGGCCATAAAGAAACATGTGTTGCAAAGTAGCAAGGATACATATGCAAAGCTCAATTTTCTCCCTCCCAATGAAAGACTTGGTATAACCATAAGTGTGTCAGGCACCCAAATGCGGCTGCCTCTGTGCCAAACAGGTTTGCATATTATTTGTTGCTTTTAATTTTGACTTTTGAATCCAAGTAGAGATGGGTGCGTCCGTTTTTTAGCAGATTAAGCAACACCTCAAAGATGATCCCTAAAGAGTCAGATAGGCATCCAGGGGTTGCTTCTGTTTTGTGAAGCGTGAACATGACTTAGCAGTTTGGGCTGGAATACTCCTCTTGTGGCAGACTGGAATTGATTTGTGTACACTTTATCTCTCAGAGGTCATCAGTGGAGGTCAAGACCTTGTTGCTCTGGTGCTCAGGGCCCTACTGAGAACCGAAACTGACCATGGCAAACTGCTCGCCCCTGTTTACTGGAGAGCTATTTACTAGAGCCGGTTTACCAGGGCCGATTTTGACCAATTTTGTTAGAAGGGGCCAATATTGCTTGCCCCGGTAAGAAAAATGGCCCCCAGGGGCCCATGACCTCCCCCGCCTTTGCGGCCTACCGGGGAAACGCCCAGTGCTTGCTGCGGCCAGTCCTGCCCTGCTGGTGCTATTGTGAACTTATCCTACATTGCATGAAGAAAACCTAAAGAAACAAGAATGGATGTTGGTTTGTTTCTGTTTTCTGAAGGTCGGGTGTGGCCTAGCAGTTCAGGCTGGATTGCTCTTTCTGGAATGGAGTCAGAGGGATTTGGACATGGTTGTCCTTCCTAGCAATGGCTGACTTTTGACATGGTTTCAATGAAGATTTAGTGTGTGTTGGCTATCTATGTGTCCTTTGTCTTGGATGTATGCCAGAATTTAATTGACAAAAATATAGGGCCTGATTTAGTTTTGGCAGAGGGCGGTGCCCCATTGCAACTGCAACTGAATATGCTTTACGCCAAACCCCTCTTGTAAGAAAGTGGGTTTCTGTTGCAGTAACCCCCCCCTTTTTTGCCTAATAGCTGATGCACTTTTCCTTGTTGTGCCCTGGGCACCTGCCAACCAGGTGCCCAGGGCCTGTGTTCCTTCCCTAAAAAACTGCCTAACAGCCAAAACCCAAATTGGCAAACCCTGGCCACATGTCAGCCCCTGGTAAATGGTACCCTAGGTACCCAGGGCCTTGTGACCAGGGAAGGCCTCTAAGGGCTGCAGCACTCATTGTGCCACCCTTAGAGGCCCTGTACCCTAACACACACACACTGCTCTTGCAGGCTGAGTGTCTGGATACAAGACAAAACAGAGAGTCGACATGGCACACATCCCTGTGTGCCATGCCCACAACCTACACTGCCCTGGCATACATCAGCCACCCCTCTAGCTGGGTGCCCTATTCCAGTGGTGTGGGCACAGAGGCAGGATCCATGTGCCCCTACAGTACCCAGGTCCATTCCTGGGTCCTGTAAGTGCAGTGCTGCCAGCTAAGAGTATATGGTGCTGGGAGCTTGTCAAACACGAACTCCACAGCACCATAATGGCAGCACTGAAGACTGAGAAGTTTGGTATCAAACTGCTCAGCACATTAAATCCACACTGATGCCAGTGTGTGATTTAATTTACAAAGCACCACAGAGGGCATCTTAGAGAGGCCCCCTGAAACCTAAACCTACAATCCACGTCTGTTCTGAGGCTGCCTAGGCTGCCACACAGCAGACATGTTGCTGGACCCCTGGGTAGGAGAGCCCCTGCTCTCCTGGGTCTGCAACAATGCACATCCTGGGTGAGGTGCTAAATCTCCGCCCCCAGGATGAGCAGGGGGAAGCTTCAAAGGCATGACTCCTCTGTGAGCTTTCCCAGGCCACTGCAACCCCCCTCTCTGGCGGGAAGCTTGGCCGGAAACCCCAAATAAGGACAGGGGATGTGCCAGCCTGCCAACCCCACCCCTCAGGTGGGGGAGGCGAGGTGAAGCACATCTCCGGGCTCTCGCCATCTTGAAGATGGGAAGCCCTGCCCAATCAGGACTAGGCTCCTGCCCCCCTTCCACAGGAGAGAGGCAGGATAGGGGGTGTACCCACCCCAGGACAGGGACCCATTGGCCCCTGCCCTTCACCTACCTGTAACGCCCCTAAATCTAGTATTTAGGGGCACCCTGAACCTTCCTTCCCCAGATTCCAGATTCCAAACTACAAAGAAGAGCAAGAAGAAAGAAGACCTGCCCTGCAGCTGCTAAAAAGAGGAAGACACCAACTGCTTTGGCCCCAGCCCTACCTGCCTGTCGACCCTCGAACTTGCTCCCGATCCAACCCGGCATCTCTTGTGGCCAGCAACCTCACAAACCTCGGAGGACCTGGCTACCTCTTGGCTCTAAGCCCCTGGGACTCCCATGAGTAGAGGCTCTACTCACAACCTATCTCTAATCCCTGGCAGCAGCCCAGACCCGCGAACCCAGCACACTCTGCACCAGCCAAGCCTGGCCAGTGCCGGAGGGAACAAAGACCCTGAGGGCGACCACACGGTGACTGTGACCCCGAGTCCGGCACCCAAGGACCCCCCTCGACACTCCTGAAGAAGCCTGCAGCCTCAGAACAAGGTGCCCCCCCTACCGCGATCAACAGAGGGTAAGATTTCCCGACACCAAAAGGCACCCCTGCACGCGGCGCCCCACGGCCCCCTGTGATTAATCCCGGGGTACCTACCTATCCTCCAACTACCCAACTTACCTCTCAAAGTGGTGGTGGCACCTGAAGAGTCCTCGTCCCCGAGCTTGCAGTCTTTTTCCAAACCGGAGATTTCCCATTGAAATCCATTGAGCGCCCGAAGGCTCAAAAGCCCTCTGCACCCAGCCGCCCGAGTGGCCCTGGCAGTGAAAACTCTACACCTACCTACTTCCCCACTTGCCCTGAGTAAGTGACCAGGAGCCCAGCTCCCACAGCCGCGTGGCATGCCAGACAGCAGCCACCAAACAAGGTCCCCCTATCCCTCATAGGATAACATTGGGCCTAACTCTCTCTGCACCCGGCCGCCCTAGAGCCGCTGAAAGTGAACCAACTGTACCTACCTGACCCTGGGAGACCCCTGAGTCTGTGCCCAGAACCTCAACTCTGCCAGTCGAGTACTTACCCTTAAACCGCAAACTCTATTTTCCTCATAGGGTAACATTGACTGGCTTTTTCCTGAAATTTCTTCTAAGTGCGGACTTTTCAAATCTTCAAATATTCACCAAAAATCAGCCGAGCGACAAAAACGAATTTACTCACCTGCTCTTAGGTGAGCTCCCAGTGCTGGATCTTGGTGCCCAGCACTGACTCTGAAAAATACCCACAACTGTACTTACCCTTAACTCAATTTTCTTCCATAGGAAACCATTGACTGTTTTTCTGTGAAATTTCTTCTAAGTGTCGATTTCTGCAATCTTTAAATATTCTTCAAAAATCGTATAATATCTGAAAACGTAATTACTTACCTGTTTTGGATAAAGGTCCCAGTACTGAGTCTAGGCACCCAGTACTGCATTACAAAAGTAACGAGAACATACTGTACCTATAACCTGAATTTTCTTCCATAGGGAATCATTGACTGTTTTCTCTGAAATATTTTCTAAGTGTCAACTTTTAAAATAGCTAAATATTAGTTAAAAATCATTACAGTACTTAAGTCGACTTTCATCACTTGATTCTGAGAACTGACCCAGGACTGAATCTAGGATCCAGTCCTGGAATTACAAAAGTAATCTAAAACGTAATCTGTTACAAATAACTTGAATTTATCATTGAGCTCAATGCATTGTTGTGTTTAAAATAGAGTTGCCTATTGCAACCACTTGTAACTGTTTACAAAAGCCAATTGCATATTGCAAAAGTATTTATATGAAACATCTCATGCTGAGAAAGTATATTTTAAATCCAAGTGTTGGTTCTAAAATAAAACAAGCATATATTTTATATATATAAATCATTGGCCTAGAGTTCAGTTATTGAGTGTGTGAGACCATTTGCTGACTGAGTGTTTACAACAAATGCTTTACACTGTCCTCTGATACTGCCTTACTGCTCGACCAAGCTACCACTTTAGAGAGTAAGGTTATATCTAACTTTAACCTCTGTCAAACCCTGGGGGACTGTGGACTCTGTACACCCTGTACCTATTAGGGAACAGTATATACAGAGCCACTTTCTCACACCTCTGTACTCCGACTCCATTGCAGAGATAGTGCTCTGATTACCCTGAGGAGCATGGGCCATCAGCTTTTTGGCAATTTAACCGCCCGCCCGATTTAAAGTGAGCGGCCAAATGGCTAGTTTTTACTGTCTATCATCGCCGGGTGAAACCTGGCAGTAAGGAACTCTGAAACATTTAAATGAACCCCACACCATGGAAAACAGTTCCCATGGTGTGGGACTCATTAAGTTTTGATTTTTCACAAACTCCCACTTTGAAAGTTTGTTTTTGAGAAACCAAAAACATGTTAAAAGTTTGACGAACATACGTCAATTTGATGGCACTGTCCATCAAACTTTTAACACATTCACAGGAGCTACTGTGATGGCAGTTCCAACCAAAGACTAGAGATATCTGCAGGGCAGATGGAAATCTACTTGCCGAGGAATGGTACTTCGTCAAGGCAATGGAGTAACTACGTCGCCCAAGCAGAGTCCAAACCATACTCTGCATTCCAAAAGGCTCAAAGTCTAACATAAATATGAAGCTCTAAATATTGTTCATTTTTATTTATTGAAGTATAAACAGTGAATCTTTATGAAACATAGCTAGAAGAGTATTCAACAACCATTCATGCATTCATACAGTAGTGTATCATTCGATCTACAAATGCAAGAATACATGTCCGATGTTAAATTGCATTCATGATTAAACGGAAGCAAAACAAACAATAAGAATTCTAGAAAATAAATAGTGTTATGATTGTGAAAATCAGAGCTAGAGGTATTTAGAAAAGAGGAGATACCAAACCCAAAAAATGAGTGGTTGGGAATCCAGGAAAGGTACATACACATCACGTGAACCTTGCTCCCTTGAAACATGAACTGGATTTAGATTTTCTATTATTGATTCCAAAGGGGCAAAATTCTTGTATACAATATTTAGGACACAATATTTTGGTCAAACAACATTTAGAGCCTGATTACGATGTTGGTCGGAGTGGCCTCCGACTGACATCGCCACGTATGCCGAACTGACCGACCGTAGGTTGGCAGTCCCGACTCTGCAATTACGATGCGACCACACATGGTGCGGTCGCAAGCTCCCATTTCTCTATGGGAGATTGTGCTGTGGTCGGAAACCGGTTGCAGCACAAGCTCCCATAGAGAAATTAGAGTTTATGGTAATCCCTGCACCGCGTGGCAGGCACCGTGCAGTGCAGGGATTAACAGGGGGCACCTATGGTGCCCCCAAGGGCCCCAACCAGAGGCGGCTGAGACAATGGGGCACTGCTGGGGGCCTCCAATGCCACTTTCCGACATGCTCTTTATGTTAGAAAGCCGGACATGAAAAGCCTGTGGGAAACCAACATCGTAATCCCGATGGTGAAAATGCCGTCCCTAAGGGGTTACGTGGCTGTTCCGACTGGCTGATGGGCTTCTTGAGTCCACTGGAAGCCAGCTGGAATGACTGTCGGTTTCAATTTCGACCAGGCATATTCGTAAAACGGCGGTCAGAATTGAAACCGAAGATGTTGGTCGGAGGCTTTCCGACCGACATCAAAATCAGGGCCTATGTCCACAAAATCATAGTACCATACCATGTAGTTGTGATGTCTAGGAATGTTTTCTTTACCTCATTGATGAAGTACGTAGAGTCGTAGTCTTGGAAAGGTTCTGGCCTGTGAAAGGGGATTCTTCTTAGCAGTTTTGACAGGACTGCTTTATTTGGAGTGAGGTGAAAGTGATTTTGACATGGTTGGTTATTTCTCATAAAGACAAAATATGTACTCTAATTAAGTAGTTTATTTAAAACATGTAATACATTAAATGCAAGACAGTATTTTTCTATGAAAAACTGTCTTCTGATATAACATGCGTAAGACATACAAAGGTTACTGTTTATGTGCTTCCAGCTTTATATGCTTAACCTACAGTTGAAGCTATACCTTACTAATGGAGCCCATAGCGGTACAACGCATCTGCCACTTAATTTGGTCTGTGCCTTTAGAGTGAGATTTTATTCATTTGCATACAGATGCGCCTTCTTAATGAGCATATCAAAGGTGCAATAATGAGAAAATGTATTACCTAATTGCAGTGTAGTATTTTCTATGTTGCAATGTTTTGGTATAGCACACCGGTCAGTTTCTTTGCCCCTAAGCACTTTTCATTGCAGACGTATGTGTTTGAGGTGTGGGTTTGTCCATGGAGGGTTATTAGTGGGGCTGTCCCTGGACCGACCATTTTCAATATAGTATGAGTGGTTTCACATTGGATATTGTTTTTTCCCTTTGTTTGCTTTACAAAGGGGGTATTGTGTTATTGTGATTTGATGGTAAACCTGTGTTACGGT
This sequence comes from Triturus cristatus, assembly GCF_964204655.1. Classification (NCBI taxonomy): domain Eukaryota; kingdom Metazoa; phylum Chordata; class Amphibia; order Caudata; family Salamandridae; genus Triturus; species Triturus cristatus. The sequence continues at coordinate 173,922,623 of NC_140586.1, read as the reverse complement.
GAGGTGTCATTCGTGTGCTTGGGTCTTCGCAGACCTCATGCTGTATTTGATTTGATTATGCCTTTATAGTTTTTAATGGAGTGTATGTGGGTATGTGTAATGTATGGGTTGGATTACATTGCTGATTCTTAGTCAGGCTGGGTGTTTGGTGATCTGTGTAATTCTAAAGTAATGGTTTTAATTTGTATTCTACATTAGACAAAATAGGCACGTCTCTCTCTCTCTCTCGAGTTGTGATTTTATCAGAGTAGAATATTTTTGATAATCTACATCACCTGTGTCCCCTGTTCCCTAGTCAGTCAGTCAGTAGTCTCAGTTTTCCATATATCTATCTTTTTACCATGGTCTTCCGTCTCAGGAATGTGTGAGTTTCCCAAAATACTCAGATTTCTAAAGTTCTGTAATTGCCAATTACTTAGCCTCTTGACAAATTCTGTACTCTTGGCCAGATTCATGTCTGCAATTGTGGGATTACCAAGCTGACGTTATCAGTGCAGGGGCAGAGGGTATTTAAACTTCCCCTCCAGAAGGTAAAAAGGTGGATAGTGTGGATGTAAGATGAGGTTTCCTCTGCTTTATAGGGTGAGTACAATTCTTGTGACTCTCTAACCTAAACTAAGGGAGTCAATTGCACCTGGGGTGCTCTGCAAGAGGTAGTGGGCTGGGTCAAACGGCCCTCTGTCTAACCTAGAAGTCTTCAACTAGTACCTCTGAAGCTACTGGTAGATCACTATCACCCATGAAGTATCTCTCAGAGGTAAAACCAAGCCCAGTACATCATTCTTAGGACCTGTGAAAATTAGAGAAGGCAACACTGCTCATCCCAAGATCTTTAACGTGGCAGCCAGCCAAAGAATTGCAGGGCCTCATGTTAACACTCAAACACACACTCTGTCGGCCTATGGGTCTGCCACATGACGGTATGTCTTCACTCTCAATCTAGCTAAGTCACAGGCAGTTAGGTCATGTTGTAAGCTCTGGTCTTTTAATCGCAACATGTGTGTGAACAATGGGCCATGAAAAATGAGCACATTATCTGAGCTATGAATCCAGATCTGAGGTAATTAAGAGACTCATGTGCATTCATCTGTGTGTATGTTTGTGTGGGGATAGAACTGTATGTGTGCCTGTGTAATAAAACATGTTGCTTTCTGAATGCTATGCCTGGTGTTAAGGAACCACCAAAAGAATAGGCTATGCCTCCCCTCATCATAAGGGGTTCATCCTTGGCATAATTGTGTTTTTCCATGCTGCAATAGTGCCAATGGCATAATAATGATGATCTTTGGCTATTTTAGGCATTCTTGGTCTACCGGGGCATACTTGTTGCCGTTATGACATATTTAGAGCATGAATGGCCAACCTTTAGCCATCCCTGACATAATGGTGGCTGCATCTCACATACTAAAGACCATGACTAATATGTGGTGGGGATCCTGGCTGTGAGTGTCACCAGCCTTTTCACAGTTGTAGCCTTGTTATCAAGGCCCATAGCCAGAAGTATATTTTTATTGTGACATCGCCCTCAACTATGACCAAACATTAAAGCTGTGCTCTATAGGTGCATTGTTTCCCAAATACTGGTTGCACCACTAAATATCGACTCTCAGAATATCGTAGTACAAGAATATCGACAACAGAATATTGAAAAGTAAGTATATTTAGGGAAGTATAGATTTACTATTCGTAACTTTGCATACCTCGAAGGTATATGTATCACGTAGGTACATATATGTGGAGGTAGGTATAGAAAAACCATATCACCTGTCGGTATTTTAGATTCATGTGCTCTCCTCAATATTATGTGACTTCGATATTCAGGTGCACACCCTGTGATTCTGTGTGAAGGAATACGTGGCTTTTTGTAAGTTACGTATTAAAGCACACTCAAACAACTTTTCATAATCCAACTTTTTAAATTCTATCAATTAGATGGGATTTAAAGTAGAAGGGTGTAAAGTTGTGAAGTAGGCTGACTCGCAGCTTTGTATATTTTCTAAACTGCTCAAGCTTTGTGCAATGCAAAGCTTATCAAGTCCTTTTTAAAAAAAAAAAAAACTAGCCTCAGCTCAGATGCCTCCCTCCCACTCTCGTGTGGTAGATGTCCAGCCTCTACACTCAAAATTTTGCTGGAGGATGTCCTAGCAGGGATATTCTACTGCAGAAAATCATCACACCTGGAAGTCCCAAAAGGATAAACCTTACCTCACGTAAATCACCGAAATTTCATCCCATTTGAAAAGTGTGGAATTTCCTAATTCTGACCAAATTCTGTGGTGAAGTTTTAATTTAACTTATCACTAATTTAAACTAACTTTACAGAGAGATTAGAGCCTATCCATCCAGAATGATGTATTAAACTAGTCGCAAACTGTCTGTTTTAAAAAAAATTGGCCTGCAACAAAAGTAAAACTAAATAGAATTTAAATGTCATTTTACAGGTGATGTTGGGACGGTCCTCCAATGAATGTCACTATAAGGTTGTGACAAAAGATGGATAGTTAATTTGTATTTGATCAAAAGCGCCGATCAAGACTGCATGGACTTGAAACAGTCTTTGGCATTGGCAAACACCCCTCATAGTTACAGGCAGGTTGTGCGAAAGCTGTTGTACAAAAGGAGACCTTTGTTAGGCGTCCACCAGCAAGACAGGTAGGCATGGTAAAGGATAGGTGATTGTGTGAGCCTGAGATGGGTACATTTGAGTCCTGTGGTCTGGCTGAGGACACTAGCTTCACCTCGAATTAGAAGAGTCATAGATTAGCAGGCAGCAGAATAATTATGGACATTCTCTACTCTTTCACATGCAATTGACTGCTTACATAGAATCCTTAAGTATGTGCAGGGCTGTAGCCATGGGAGGAATTTGAGGGCCAGGCCAGCCCAAGCTAATCTTTGCCCCCCCAAATGACTGAGGCAGATGGCACAGTATAGAGATGAGGAAGTTCAGAAGGTGTTTGAGCAATAAAAATGCCTTTTCGTTTAGTTTTTGTCTTGTTACATTTGCTGCACGTTCCAAGACAGGTTACATGTCAAGCTATGTCTTCTGAAAAATTGCTTTCTATTCTTTTAAGCCGAGATGTTGTTTACTTTTCTTTCCCTGACTGCAAATTGACAGGATTTTGTAAAGTGAACTATGTGACATTCTTGCTGGGGTACAGACAGGATCAATGGAGTTATAGGGTGGGGGGGGGGGGGCTAAATTATGCAGCATTGTTCACTACATTGTGTGACAAGAAAACACACATTTTGCAGCTTATTGCTGCACATTTTGTGGTAGTTTCACTTCACCATTTTGTCATTTTTACACATGTTGGCTCTGTCTGGGCCAATGGTTCACTTCATTAGTACCAGTTCCACATCCAAATATAGTTATAAATAACTAAAAGGTGACCAGTCAACCCTTTTGCGAAGGCAGCACGTGTTGCAGCGTTTTTAGTAATTCTTGGTCTGTTTGAATTTTTAAAAATGGCTTTCGTTAAAATTTGCAGATTATACAGCAGATGATGGAATATGTGGAAAATGCAGCAATTCATAATTATGCAGAAAATTCCATCGAATCACATAATTTAGGTGTGAACGAAAGTAATGTAGGATGTAATTTTGTTTTTAATTCACAAAAAATGTAAACACCTGTAAATGAACTATACAAATATCTCAACATATACCAGCAGTTATGAAAGCACACATGAAGCACGTTTCGTTTTATAATTCTGAAGTGTGATGTACACAAATGTTTTAGTAGGCTCAAAGCAAATTGTGGTGTTGCACAAAAGATAAATAATATATTTTATTTATATAGTGCTTACTATCCCTAAATGTGGCACTGAAGCGCTTACCTACATGGTCACCAAGTTACATCCTATAGAGTGGTGTGTGTCTGGAAGGGTCGTGTCTTTGTTTTGTGATCCTATGTGGGAAGTGATTACATGCTAAGCGTGACAGCCTCCAAGGTGTGGTTATCGTGTTATGGGACGCAGCTTGTAGCAGTGTGGTGGATGATGACACACAGAAGCGCAGTCTGTGTTTTTTCAATACACTGGCAGCTTTGACCAGATGTGCAGGTCCCTTTATGGTAGTATATGATTATAGTCTGCTAGCTGGTTACAGCACTGGGTTGTACAATCAGTAATTTTGAGAGAGATTTGCTTCGATTTCACACAACTCAACACAGCAAGGCAACTTGCTGTGTTGCATAGTGTGAAAGGGAAGCAGCAGAAATGTGCCGTAATTACAGCGATAGTGCGCATTTCTGCTGTCTCCTAGTGCTGGGGCACTGTGTGCTGCCTTGTGCCAATGCAGGCACTCTTGCACCATGGTGCAAGGGTGCCTGCATTCAGGGCATGATTGTTTTTTGTGCAGGAAGGGGAACCTTCCTGCACAAAACAATCCCTAGAGGCATATTCCTCATCTATATGTGCTGCAGAATGCGGCACACATAGAAAGAGAAAGTAGCGAGGAGAATTAAAGATATTTCTCCTCTGTATACCTTTCTGGGGAAGGCATGGCATTTTGACGAATGCACACGTGTACGAGCTTTAGAAAATCCGAGACTGCAAAATCTATGATCTATTGGTGGATGCCTGGGAATGTCCATGGTCCACCCGTGAAACACCTTCCCAATGCATGATAACTTTAGGCAGCGCTATGCACTGCCTTGCATTACTTTGTATTTACTAAACCTTGCAAAGCCATGTACAGTGGCTTTGCATAGCTTCGTAAATACCAAAAATTATTTTGCACCAGGGCTGCACCACAAAAGTGGTGCAACCCTGACGCAAAATCTAAGTTAATCTCCACCAGTGTATTGTTGAAGGGGGGTGAAGAAGAGAGAAGCTGGGATGTATATTGTTACTATCATCTTATGTCTGAAAGTCATTGTGAGATGAAAAAAGTAGCCATAGTGTAAAGATTATTAGGACCTTCAGACATGGACTGGATTAGAGTTCTCCAATTGAACAGCGGTATGTGAGAGCTCTTCAGTTATTTCATGTCTGTTCATTTAATGATGACTGGTTTAGTGGCTGCACAGTACTGGTGATGGAAAACACTTGTAGCAAATCTTCCTCAATTGAATATAAGAGGTGTAAGTTATAGTTGGCTGCTGACCGCTGGATCTTAGGGCATTAGTGTTAGTGTGCACCAGAAACGTTATGAATGAACTTGCATAACTATATAATAACATAGCCAAGCATAGGTCAGCCCTTCGTAACTTACCTGCTTATCAAAAGTAGTTTGCTAGTTGGGTTGTTTCCAGCCTATGGATTGTAAGGTAAATAACCATGTTTTCAGCTGTCATCAGAAATGTATAGGCTTTTTAGATGCTTCGAATGCTTGCTGGTAGTGAGCTCCAGAGGTTGGCAGCTTGTACTGAGAAAGCAGTGCCTCCTACGGATTTCTTATGGTAAGGTGGAATGATGATAAGTGGTGAAAGCCTGGAGTGCAATGTCCTGATTTGTTTGACTTGCTTGAATTTAGCTTCTAGGTATAGCGGTCCATTTCACTGGAGGCTCTGTGAACAAAGCAAAGTGCCCCGAACATTGCCCTTCTAGGTATAGATAGCCAGTGCAGTGATTGCAAGACTGGAGTCATGTATTCTCTTGGGTGGAGGCAGGGAACAAGTCTTGCAGCAACATTTTGGATACGTTGTGTTTTGCATATGAGGAGTGCAGGTGCCCCAAGGTATAGGCTGTCAGCATAGTCAAACTGGGAGATTATGAGTGCGAGGATGGCTTGCTGTTTCTGTTGGTATCCAAGGTATGGGAGGAGGCATTATAGTGTTTTCATTGTGTAGAAGGCATCTCACTTACTGCTGTTCAATCGGAGGACTTTAATCCAGCACATGAATGCAGGTTCTAAATAACTATACACTATGGCCACTTCTTTAATTTCACAATGACTTACGGATATGAGGTGATGGTAGTAATGCACATCCGAGCAGATCTCTCTGCTTCCCTCTTCCTCCAATATTGCCAGCTCTGGCAGAGAACTATACACTGGGGGCAGATTTATTAAGATTTTGCATTAGGGATGTGCCACTTTTGTGGTGCAGCCCTGACGCAAAATCATTTTTGGTATTTACGAAGCTATGCAAATTAAGTCAGTTTTTATGGGTTTGCAAGGCTTAGTAAATACCCAGTAACGCAAGGCAGTGCATAGCGCTGCCTGAAGTTATCTTGCATTGGGAAAGCGTTCCATGGGCGGAGCATGGGCGTTTCCACAAATCTACCCATAGATCAAAGCTTTTTGCAGTCTCAGATTTACTTAAGCTAGTAAACCTGCTCATTTGTCAAAATGCTATGCCTTCCCCAGAAAGGCATGAAGAGGAGAAATATCTTTAAGTCTCCTCGTTACTTTCTCTTTCTATGTGTGCTGCATTCCGAAGCACAATTAGAAAGAGGAATATGCCTCTAAGTATTGTTTTGTGCAGGAAGGTTCTCCTTCCTTCACAAAATCAATTGTGCTCTTAATACAGGCACCCTTACACCATGGCGCAAGAGTGCCTGCATTGGCACAAGGCAGCACACGGTGCAACAGCACTAGGAGACAGCAGAGATGCGCACTATCGATGTAAATCTGACACATTTCTGCTACTTCCCTTTCACACACGTTGCCTTGCTATGTTGAGCTGTGTGAAATGTAAGCAAATTTGTCTCAAAAATACTGATTGGACTACCCAGTGCAGTAACCAGCTAGCAGACTATAATCATACACTACCATAAAGGGACCTGCACAGCTGGTCAAAGCTGCCAGTGTGCTGAAAAAACATCAACTGGGCATGTGTGTGTCATCATCCACCAAACTGGTACAAGCTGTGTCCCATAACACGATAACCGCACCTTGGAGGCCATCACTCTGAGCATGGAATCACTCCCCACATAGGTTCACAAAACAAAGACACCACCCTTTCAGACACACACCACTCTATGGAATGTAGCTTGCTGTCCATGTAGGTAAGCGCTTCAGGGCCACATTTAGGGATAGTAAGCACTATACAAATAAAATACATTATTTATCTTTTGTGCAACTCCACAATTTGCTTTGAGCCTATTCAAATATTTGGGTACATCACACTTCAGAATTATAAAACAAAATGTGCTTCATTTGTGCTTTAATAACTGCTGGTATATGTTGAAATATTTGCATGGTTCATTTACAGGTGTTTAAATTTTTTGTGAATTAGAAATAAATGACATCCTATAGCACTACCTATTGCACTGCATGTACGCGAAGCCACTGGAATTATGGCATTCTGTTACATTTTCCGCATGATTATGAATTTTTTGCATTTTCTACATTTTCCATCATCTGCTTTATAATCTGCAAAATTCTAATTCAAACAGATCAAAAATTACTAAAACCGCTGCAGCACGTGCTGCCTTCGCAAAAGATTGACTGGTCACCCATTTTAGTTATTTATAGCTGTATTTGTATGTGGAACTGCCACTAATGAAGTGAAACATTGGCCCAGACGGTGCTAACATGTATAAATGACAAAATAGAGAAGTGGAACTATCACAAAATGTACCGTATTAAGCTGCATAATTTGTGTTTTCTTGTCTCGCAATTTAGTGAACATTGCTGCAAAATTTAGTCCTCCTGCCGTCTAATTCCATTGGGCCTGTTTGTACCCCAGCAAGATTGTCACATAGTTCACTTTACAAAATCCTGTCAATTTGCAGTCAGGGAAAGAAAAGTAAACAATATATCTGCTTAAAAGAATAGAAAACAATTTTTCAGAAGACATAGCCTGACATTTAACCTCTCTTGGAACATGCAGCAAATGTAACAAGATAAAAACAAAACGTAAAGGCATTTTTTTTTATCGCTCAAACACCTCCTGAACTCCTGCAACTCTATACTGTGCCAGCTGCCTAGGTCATTTGGGAGGGACAAAGATTAATTTGGGCTGGCCTGGCCCTCAAATGCTCCCCCGTGGCTCCGCCCTGCTTGGTATAACGGGGGATTTAATGGCATACTATAGTACACCTTGGTGTTATTGTGGGCAACCATATCTCATGATTGGAACACCTGGGCATTTTAAGCAGAATCTGTTCACATGAGGCATTTGTACAGGTGAGTATTTGATAAAAAGGCAAGTTGATGTTGGGTACTGTGTATTGTCAAAAATTAAAACTGATATTTTTAAGGCCAAAATTGTGCTTTTTACAAAAGGTTTACTTACGGTAAGTTTATTTTGTTTTGCCAAAATGGAAAATATAGATAGAAAAATGTGTGTATTTTTAGAAACTGATGCTGATGAAGACAAAAGGATGCAATTCCAAAACAAATTTAAAGTTGACAGTTGAATGATAATTCTAGCTGAGTTGAAGAGAATAACCCATTGTGCTTATGTCCTTTGTTCCAGAAGACACCTGATGATTTGACGGTTATTTTAATAGTCAGGTGGAGGCATTTGTTATGGATACGTTTTTTGCTGGTATTTCTGCTGGTAACTTCGCCTGAAATCGTGGGTGGTCACTACTGAAAATCCTACTTATAGTGAAATGTTAAGATCAGTGGTCACATTTTGTAGTGATAAGATTAGCTAGCAACTTGGGGACTTTAATTGAGAAGAAGTAGCTCTCACTACAGAAAGTGTTGGAGAACCCTGGTTTAATCTGTGTGAACTATGTTGACAATGTTGTCATGTAGGGGCTCACTAATGGAAGTCAGAAGATAGATGAGTGCAGACAGATAGATGTAGACAGACGAGCACAACACTTTACTAAGCAATGTATTACATCGCTTGCTTTAACAACGTGGTTGTTATATCGACCACGTTGTTGGTACACGATGCATTTACATCTCAAGTCTTTCCCACGACTCCCACTAGTGGGCGCACTGGACTTAGGAATAGTAATATTTACTATTCCTACTCCAGTTTGCGTAAGTAGGGAAGGTGTTGTAATTAATTTCCAATACCTCAGCACCCCCTAGTGGAAGTCATTGTAAAGACTTGCGATGTAAATGCATTGCATACTAACAACATGGTCGTTGTAACAATGTCCCTTCCTAAACCCTCTCTCTCAGCCTCCTTAAATCCCTCTCACTCCTCCCTAATCTCAACAATTTTTTGTAGTAAGTCTAACCCTTTTTCCAAGCATTCTCTCAAGTTCCTGCCATATTTACTGTTAAACCATATGCGTTCTTAAGCAGTGGCTCTGCAATTGGGGCAGAGAACTCCACATACATAAGTACAGGCAATCTGTAGGCATTACCTCCGCACATAGTTTGTGAATGGCACTTTGCAGTGCATTTTCTACTATTACAAAACATACCACACAGTACAGTTTGTGAATCAGGACCATGGTTCTGATTTTGGTAACCAAAGTAGTTAACTTTGTTGTCTTTTGCAAGTAAGGGGTTAAACTGCTGCCTGTGAGAGGTGAGAGATAGCTGAGATAGGTGAAATAGCTGCATTGAGCATGGAGTTGTTGTCAGAATGATTTTGCTGCACTGTCAATGACAAGTGGATCTTTGGCCTCTGGCTCCTGTCTTCGGACTTGTGACAGATTATTACCTGTCCTGATTCTGATGTATTCTTTTATCTCTGTCCAAGAGGAACTGCTCTGTATCCTGGCCATTTTACTAATCCTGGACTGTAAACTCCACTCCGTCGGCTGAGTTTACGGAGTTTGTGCTATTCAGCACTCCGCTTGGAGGGCGAAATTCAGCAAAAGCTCCACCTACACAGCGGAGCGGAGTTCACCGGTGTGGTGGGAGACTTACCTTTATCCCAAATCGGTGTACTGCTGTCCTGCTCCTGCTGCTGGGCCTGGCTTCACTTCCGCTGCTCCCAAGTTAGTTGAATTACAGGAAGAACTGCAGTGCCCATAGCGTACTGCGTGAAGGCATGCCTGAACCTATCAAATCCCATGATAGGGTCAGGCATGCCTTCACGCAGTAAACCATACACATTGCAGTTCTTCCTGTAATTTAACCGGAGCAGTAGAAGTAGAGCCAGGCCCAGCAGCAGGAGCAGGACAGCGATTTAAGAGGAAGGTAAGTCTTTTTTTTTGTGCTGGTTTTGGGCAAATAGGATCTTCAGAAGATCCATGAGCAACACATGAATTCAGAAACATCTTCATCAATGGCTCTGCAGCCACACGAGCCAGAACTAATTTCAACAAGTGATTGATTAATGGAAATTTAGAGCATCCTACATAAAATCCATTCAAAAAAATGGGCCTTGAACCAAATGATGCTTCTAACTAGTGGTCAACATGGAACTGCTGGTTCCAAGGTTCCAACTGAAAAATAAAGATAGGCCTGCCTTAAGACAAATATAAAAAACTAGAGGGGATAGGCCCATAGGACCAGGGCCAGGTATACAGATATCGGCATACGTCTTAAAAATAACCTTCTCTAAGACTACCAAAACAGATTCTACCCTGACAGAGATACTGAAGCAGCACTGATCTCCACAAGGGATGGTATTAAAAACAACTGTGGATTCAACGGGACTAGTTTTCCTCTTGTTACTTGATCTTTCTTCTGCCTTTAATACCGTTCTTCATCCTACACTACTACAAAGGCTTGACAGCACTGGAGCCTAAGGAACTGTTCCAATATGGATTACTTCCATTCTAAGTGACAAATCACTCATCATTTTGCTTTCTTCCTTCACCACAACATAGTTCAATTCCATAGCCAGTGTAGATGACAGTCCAGGGCCGGCTTTACCTCTGATGGCGCCTGGTGCGACAATCTTTTTTGGCACCCCTACCCCCCACAATGATCTCCTACTGGGATTCTCTCACTACCACCCACTAAAAGTGACCCTCATTCCCTCAATAGTCCCTCTCACATATATTTTATTTAAAGCACTGGTGAAGACTGGCTTTGCTAATCCACTCAGCTACACACATAAAATACAGATCTATTATTTGCAGCATGCATACTAACCTTCTGCGCTACTATATGGCGAGTCAAAACTGCCACTAGACAAAACTCCTATCTCTCTGCAGTAGGAAAATTAACCACAAGAGTTATCTTGAAATTTTTATTGCTGCCTGAAAGCTGGACGCACAAGGAACTCTGCAGTATGCGCTTTTAAATCGTATGTTATTACTGAAAATAGCGCCCACCCCCCCTCCAGGTCAGCACCCAGTGCAGCAGCACTGGTCGCACCACCCTAAAGCCGCCCCTGTGACAGTCCCACTATTCCACCCCTATTCTTAAAGATTTTCCTTAGCCCACAGCTGGGCATAATCTCCTTCTTCAAACTCAACTAATACAACAATGCTGATGAAACACAAATCACAGTTAAGCTCAAAAATCGAACTGACCTTGACTCATGATCAATTGGACAATGCCCGAAGGTATTCGAACACTGAATGCTATTGAACCACCTCAAATTAAATACATCCCCAAAAAATACTCCCATGCAAGAAATGGAGCACACACATCCTTCAACAATATGGCCACAGCAGCTAGGAACACAAACAAACAATTATTCTCGAGTAACGAACATAGGATTAATTAACTCATATCTCTTGCTCATAGTACAAGTGAATCAAGTCTAAAAAACTTCAATTTAGTGAATCGCCTACGACTAATCTTTCCATATTCAGATGTCGAGATTTCCAAGCTGTCATCTGCCTTGCCCTGGGTCACCTAAGGTATGCCAGAGGCTTTTACCACGCTGGAGCTCCCTTTCTACTTTACAAGTTCCATGGGGTTTAGAATGCAAGTAAAAGAACCTTTCTATTGAGGCACACATCTCATTGGCACTTACATTCTTACACTTGCTACCTTGGCTTCTCGTACGGCTTTCAAAGGAAGGTGCATCCATGACATTGGACAGTGGAGTCTCAGGTCTGGAGACAACCATTTCTATGCTTTCTTTTAATGGCTTGATTTTGCATCTCTCATCCATCATGGTGTACAAGCATGGTGCTAGACTCATCTTGTTGAGGTGACGACTCAACTATTTGAAGACCATTACATCACAATGCATTAATCGTCCATAACTCTGGTGCCTCTCCTATTACTCACCGACTTGCCGTTGACCATGTTCTGGGCTCTGCTGCCTTTTCACTATAATTGTGCTATATAAATTCCAAGTACATACATAATACATACTTATACATTTGTGCACCACTTCAGGGGGTTCTATTTTTGAACTTCATTTGATTGTTGAGTTTAAGCTTTGCCCGCAGTCCTACAAAATCTCATCTGGTATTTTTGTTTCTCTCCTCTCTGTGAGGCCTAGTTCGCTTAAAAAGAATCAAGCATAACCTGATCACTCCGATCCCTGAGATCAGACATCACCTACACTCATGGTATAAGATAGAACCTAGGGGTAGATTTATTAAAAAATAGCGCGACCCAGTGCAGCCACCACAGTTACGTAGCTGTGATGCATTAGACCCCCCAGGATATAGCGGCATGGATTAGCAAATTCAGCGGCACCAATATGGAAATTTAGCAGCACAAATATGGCAATTTAGCGGCATTTTCGCGGCACTTTATTTTACTCATAATCATTCATTTTCAGCCTTAAATCAATGGAAACTGTTTTAGCAGAGTATTCCACTTTGGAATAGACAGCCTAGGATATGGAACAGAGGAAGCAGCCCACAGGTGAAGGCTGTTATCCCCTGGAAATGCAATCCTCCATTTGCTTTAGTATAGGTTTGAGAAGCCCATCAAAGATGGCCTGGAAGCATCCCATAGGAAATGGCATTCCAGAACCTACAAACCAGGCATCAGGCTTTCTGTGTCTCGGGTCATTTACTTTCCTTCCTGACAGCAGATAAGGTCCGGCACATCGTGAAAATCCTGGAGGGTCTGATTAACTGCCAAGCGAGGAGCCTGGCTACCTCACTGAGTCATTGTGCCATCAGCAACTGCCAAGCAACGAGCCTGGCTACCTCACTGAGTCATTGTGCCATCACCAACGGCCAAGCGTGGGGCCTGGCTACCTCACTGAGTCACTGCGCCATCACCAACTGCCAAGCCTAGCTAACTCCATGGGCCATAGTGTCTTCAGCCTCTTCACAGCGCAGTGAAAACTTCATCAGCTGCTGAGCCAGGATCTCGCTTGTGACAAAGCTTTCTTTGTAATAAGCAAACTTTCTAAATTTTGCTATTAATGTGAATGATTTTAAACTACCTCCAAAAGGCAGGGCCTTCCATTATTTTCAAGGGCTAAAATACAACGCATTGATTCTTAAATACACAGCGACTCATGGAACGAGTAGGTGAAAGATATACAATTCCAAACTTGAAACATAAGGACATCACAGTTTGCACAGTATTCTAAAAGGATCATTACATGTAAGTGGAGAAAATTAAAACCACACATCGAATGCAGACATCTGCTGTGATTAAAGATATATAGTGAAGTGGTCGCACAGTGCTGTTGACACAAATGCAAAAAACAAGGCATCTTTTTTGTGAATGATGCATAAGGTGGTCTTGACACAGGAAAACACAAATGCTAAACATTTTTCACTGCTTGTAATATTGTAACATTCATGCAGGCAAGTGAAGAATTAGAATTACCATAGAAATGTACAACCTTAACCTTTTCCCTGCATTCCCTCAATTTCGCTGGCACTTTTGTAAAAATCGCCGCATTTTTACAAAAGTGCCGATTTCGCGGGCACTTTTGTAAAACTCGTGGCATTTTTACAAAAGTGCTGATTTCGCGGCAAACCGCGAAATCGCGCAATCGCGAAATCCTGGAGGGTCTGGGGGGAGAGAGCATCGCAGAACCCTATTTACTAAGATATCATGCTGCTGCTCTCTTCACCAGTGCGGGTGCACAAACAGGCTGCCTCATGCCACGCACACAACTTTTCACCTTAGTTCAAAGGTGTGTAGGTGAGATCTTGCATAGGTTTTCTACTGAAAGGATGCCCTTCCAATACAAAGTCCTATGCTTAGCCAAATACATTTCTCTTACTTACTGCTTGTCTCAAGTAGGCATTATATTTTGACACAAGGCCAAAACTAATTTTTTTTGTAGATCTGGCTTTGTGTCAAAATCCATGAATGGTAGCATGGAACGCCCAAGTATGGCCCATGAAACGCCCCCTTGAAGCTATTTGCACTACTTTAAGGGAAACTTGCCAACGCGAAAAAAGGTGTTGTGCTGGAAAGTAAATACGTTATCAAGACTTTATTGTGCTTTTATCACCAAACTGCAATGCACAGTCTTCATAAGTCGGCCCCATAGCCCACAATGTGACCTTTCACATACATAGGAGTAGCACAACTGATTAAGGCCTACGCCATGCATAATATCCCACAATCTGCCTCTGTAATCCTGAAACCAAGCCCTCAAGCTGCCTACCATTAGAATTATAAAATGTGAGATACTAAAGCAAGTCATTGTCAAATTTGTTAGGAAACTTAGAAGGTCTGTATACTGCTCCCGTAAAGAATGACTCTTTTGTACTTGATCTGTCCTTCATAGGTGCTTGAAAGAGACGTAGAAGGGTGTGTAACACATATGGGTGCAAAGCTTAATCCGTAAATAACTGCGACCACTCCACCATCTGAAGTTCTGCTCTCGGGATGCAATGAACTTCCAATATATTCACCTACATACATGGCGAAGTTGCAATAGAATACATATGGATATTTATTTCAGTCACGAAAAAGTGGTTTGTAAACCCAAGTGGTCAGAAATCCAGATGTCAGTGTCCTAAAGCTCACAGAGTCAAGGCATTTAAGCAACACTACACTGAAGAATCACATCCTGGTGGTCTTCTGAGGAGTGGACATAGTCTAACGCTTCAGCCAAGACTGCTTCTTTCATTGTGCAGTCACACTGATTGGCATAAGCCTGCTCGCCCCTCATAAATAATTTCTAGAGCCCCAAAGAACAGCTGTGCTGCAAACTAGCAATGAACTACATGCAAAACTGCATTTCATCTTACTTTACATTTCAGTGTGTGCACACATGTGTGTGTGTGAATGTGTGTGATTGTGTGTGTGTATGTGGGTGTGTAGGTGTCTGTGTGTGCATGCTTGCTTAAAATGTTTAAATCTGGGTTTGTATGCATGTTTATATGTGTATAGCTAAAGATGTATGCATACATCCAAATTTCAGCATTTTAAGCAAACTGAAGTACTGGGTATTTTAGGCCCAGCGGTGCAGGGGCACACACCCTATGACTTCTGGGTTCACCCTGTTCCAGACCTACAGAAACACAGAGTCTTCTGGGTGAAGTCAAAGATTCGTTTATTGGCTGCAGACCAATTACAGGTATCCTAGAAGTACAACAGCGTGTATGTTCTCAGGAGACTGCTGATAATCATAGGAACGGACTTCATCTTAAATACCCTTTTTCTTGCCTCAAGCATACATTCCTAGGTTTTATGATACGGCCATTACAAGTGTACATTACAAAGAAAAGGCAGAGTCATGATGACCATCCCACATTCCAGTTCGGCCAGCCCACAATGATTTACACAGTAAGGTTCAGATCCCACATTTGATATCAATAGGCCCCCCAATAAACATGAGCATCTCCTGTTTCGGGAAACAAGTCATAAAGCAGGAACAAGCAGGTGTGAAAGAGATTAGCCGGAGGATTGTGCAGAATGAAAGGGTTTTATGACGGGTCAAGCCCTGATGCTAATCACAGGTGGATGGAGGAAGGGGAGCTCGTGAGACCAGTTTGACCCGGGGCAGCAGAGCCAGCTGCCCAGGTCACAGAGAAGTCAGAGGAGAAGCCCATGTACTGTGAGGCCCGTATTTACTCCATTATAGCCTATGTGAGGGCAATGACAAGATGGCCACTGCTTCCAAAATGGAACCCGCGTAGTGAAGCAGAATAGCGTGTACACAGTGCATTCATAGCTAGAACGATATATAAAGCACTCGTACATACCGCATTAACCATTTGCGGTTTGCTAATACCAAGATAGACAAGGGTAGGGCCCTGTCCCCTACGCGGTCCCGAATATTAAAGTACGACAGACCCTCCTTTTGCCCTTACATAGGCAATCACTATACTCATCTTAATCCGAGTCTAGGTCGATGTTCACGAAGTCATGGAGATGTTGCTGTAGCATCATCCTATTACTTAGCTCGTCCCTCGATACAGGTTTCCTTACACATAAGGTAGCACAGAGGCCACATATCGTAGGAGCACACTGTATACACAGACAGAACAGGAAAAGAATGGCTAAGATCATTCCAATGACCATTAGAACTTTCCAACCCCAGGTAGATATCAATTCCCAGAACCACCCCACCAGTGACCAGTCTCCCTTATCCACGTGTATGGATTCAGATATTTTATGGAGTTTGGAGATGGCCTGATATACTGTTGGAGCGTTATCTGGTATGAAAATGCAGCAACTGGATTGAATAACCTTACATACCCCACTGCGGTCTGCGAGAATAACGTCTAGAACCATGCGGTTCTGCAAAGTCATAAGGCGATCCGCTTGGAGCTCAGCTGTCAGATTACCAAGGGCACCAGCCGTTATATTGACAGTGGATTCAACCACACGTGTCAGCTGTCTCAGGTTCCTACTATTGACCATAGGTCCCCAAAACGGCAGGAAACCCAAGAAGAAATCTCCCGCTTCCTGACCGGCAGTATCCTCCTTACTAATCACACCTCTCACAACTCTGGTCTTGTGATAGTCAGAGGCGGCAGTAAATGTCGGCGGTAGCAAGTTCGCAATATAACATGTGCCCGAGAAATCAGGGGGCAGCCATGTATATGCTCGGTCATTACAGATGAAATATGTGCCCTTGGCAGCCAAAAACGCAGGGGAGAACTGTGACGGGAAAGTGTACGTTTCAGTACAGTCACTTCTTCCCAGTTGAGCTCTAGGATTCTGACCATTACCCTGTAAGCAGAACCGACCCATGTGGGGTACGACCCAGATTGGAGATGAGATTTTTCGCTGTCTTTCACCCAGACTAATACTATACCCCGTCGCGTTCCATCCTACATAAGGTCTCAGCTCTTCTTTGGGAATGGATGAGTATGCATCAATATCCCTACTCATATCGGCAACTCCTTTCATCAAAGCCTTATTATTGGTGATAGGTCTAATGGAACGCGGTTGGCGAGGGGAGTATGTATCTAGAGCATAGAGAAACATGGTCTGGAATGCCCATGACGATCCATTGTAACTATACGGCAGCACCAAATAAGGAATACCCTTGTTAATGGTATGTGGCATTAACCCGCACACCCAGCAATTAGTCGTATTCATTACCAGTTGGTGCTGGTGCAAGAGCTGGATAAACGAGTTATTTACAAACTCTGATCGTCTGGTCTGTTCGTGCTCAGGCAAAGGGTGAAAAGAGTGAGAGGAGGCAGTAGAAAGAGCTATAGGCTGTTCAGTGGGTTCAATGGGCTTTTGAGCGGAGAAGAACACAAATCCTACAATAAACATCATTATACTACACAGTGTAAAAAGGCACAAAAATACAAAACATTTTAGTTTTTACAATTCTACACATCCTTGCTTTGAAGTTCATTTCCTCAACGGGTCTCTCCATCTTAAAAAACTCCATCCTCTAATCGGGCCGCTCGCGGCGGATGAGTTTCTTCTGCTAAGGAGTACGCCTGTCAGTCCAGGGAAACGCCCTAGACTAACCAGAACCGTTGACCTAGCGTCTTCGGCCTGTACCCCAAAGTCTTAGCACCACGACCCTGCGGCAGAACCCGGATGGTGGTTCGAAAAACAAAAATCAAGAAAGTCCTTCAGATGGGAGAGCAAAAAATGTCAAAAAGGAAATAGTAAGGAAATCTTTATTTGTCCATGGGCCTTGGTCTCAAATTATAGCGGAGACGGCCAGGTGCTGTTTGGTCTTGA
Organism: Triturus cristatus; assembly: GCF_964204655.1. NCBI lineage: Eukaryota > Metazoa > Chordata > Amphibia > Caudata > Salamandridae > Triturus > Triturus cristatus. The sequence goes on along the minus strand of NC_140586.1, from coordinate 173,904,821 downwards.
AACAAAAGTTCAGGCTCAGTGGTGTCCAGTCGATTTGATGGTGGCACAGCTTCCTGCAGAGTATTGTCACTCTCTTGGTCTGAAACTGTGTCTTTTAGGCGTGCGTCACTGAATGGTACAAAACGAGGCACAGTGTCTGTCTCAGAGTCGGCGATACCCTCCTGGACCCACTGGTCATATGGCAGAGGCAAGGGGACTACTTTGCAGTGGGTACCATGGATCCAGTGCTTCGTCCCTTTCACTCGCACCGCTGACCTTGTCGACAGAAGTACAAGGTGAGGGCCGATCCAGCGAGGCTCGTCGTTGCTCTTACGCTGGAAATTTCGGACCAGGACCCACGAGCCAGGGTTGATAGGGTGTCCGGGAGGTTCAGAAGCTTGGGGAAGAGTATCATGTACCTGTTGGTGCAAAACACGCAGTTTAACAGTCAAATCATACAAGTAATCGAGTAGTACTGGATGCTCAATCTCACTAAACTTTGTAGGCCTCGGTACACCCCATACGTTGGCCGGGCGGCCAAAGACAACCTCGTAAGGGCTAAGTCCCACTCGTGAGTGTATGGTCATTCTGGTGGACAGGAGTGCTAAAGGCAGAGCGTCAGGCCATTTAAGACCGGTGCTCGCCTGGATTTTGGCCAGCTTGAGCTTTAAGGCTCCATTGTAGCGTTCTACTAGTCCAGCTGATTGGGGGTGATTTGCAGCATGGAACTTCTGCTTTATCCCTAGCCCTTCACATACATTCTTCATCACTTTACCCACAAACTCACTTCCATTATCACACCACACCATTCTTGGCATCCCAAACCTAGGGAAAAATTCCTTCACAAGGGCTTTGGCTGTGGATAGGGCAGTGTTATCTTTCAGAGGATAAGCCTCTATCCATTTTGAGAAAGCACAAACAACCACCAGTACATATTTCAGGTTGTTGCATCTTTCCATGTGAATAAAGTCCAGCTGCAAAACTTCGAATGGACATGATGGGGGTGCAAAGTGACCAGCTGGAGTTGGGGTTCCCCTACCAGGGTTATACTTCAAGCATACCATGCAATTCTTGACCACATTCTCTGCACACTTGAGAATCCCAGCATTCTGCCATACTGGAGCCAACAACTTACAAATTCCTTTCGTACTGATGTGTGCCATTCCATGTGCCATAGTAACCACTGGGAGCACATATGCGTCAGGCAACAACCATCGCCTATGTTCTGTCAGATCAATCCAACAACCATTCTCATCCAACTTACCCATACTTTCTCTCCACTTGCTTAACTCTTTCTCTGTGGCTTCAGCTTGAAGCGACTTCACACTCTCTATTGTGTTTTCACACATCCCAACATCGTCAACCCATCTTGCGGGGCCTGCAACATACATTCTAGTCTTCACATTCTGTGCTGTTTCTTTCGCAGTCTCATCAGCAAACGCATTCCCACGTCCAACATCATCTGTGACTCTCCTGTGCGCACTGCATTTCATGATCGCAACTTGCAACGGTAGGGTCAGTGACTCAAGGAGATCATTCACCAACTTGCCATTCTGAATTTTAACTCCATGCGAAGTCAGGAACCCACGCTCTTTCCACAAACGCCCAAAATTATGAGCCACGCCAAAGGCGTACTGGCTATCTGTGTATATATTCACTCTCATTCCTTCAGATAACACACATGCTCTCGTGAGGGCGATTAATTCTGCTGCTTGGGCCGAATTATGTGGCACTCGTGCAGTTTCCATGACCGTGTGTAAAGTCGTGATAGCATACGCAGCAGTCGTGTCACCATTAGGGAGTTTGAAACATGAACCATCCACCCATAAAGTACCATCACACTCAGTCAGGGGAGTATCTTTTAGATCTACTCTCCCTTTCGTCTCTTCTTCTGTTCTGAACAGACAGTCATGTTGCTCAATTTCGTCTGAGTCTGCTGGGACTGGCAATAACGTAGCTGGATTCAGCGTATTACATCTCTTTATGTGTATGTGATTTGCTAACAGTGTAAGCTCATAGCCTGATAATCGCGCACTAGTTAAGTGTTGTGTCTTGGTCCTATTTAATAATGTGTCTACAGCATGTGGAACCATAACGATCAATGTGTTGTCCATTACTAGACCAGCAGATTGTCGGATAGACATAGCTGCAGCAGCTGTCGCTCTCAGACAGCTTGGCAATGCCCTCGCTACAGGGTCCAAGGTAGATGAAAAATATGCGCATGGGCGCGGTCTGTCCCCAAAAGGCTGTGTTAACACCGATAATGCACAACCATCTTTCTCGTGAACATACAATGTAAAAGGCTTACTGTAGTCAGGGGTACCCAACACAGGAGCCGAACACAATGCATTACGCAATTCCACAAAACTTCTCTGGCACTCTTCAGACCATGGGATAGGATTCGGTGTGTCTTTGCATGTTAAGGCTACTAAAGGTTTTGCCAACAAAGAAAAACTAGGGATCCAATGCCTACAGTATGAAGTGATGCCCAAGAAAGCACGCACTTCTCTCTGTGTTTTCGGCACACTCAACTGTGCAATGGCTTGAATTCTTTCTGGGGTCAGTTTCCTTCCCTCCTTCGATAAGAGATGACCTAAGTAGGTCACCTCTTGTCGACAATATTGCAGCTTAGAGAGAGACACCTTGTGATGGAAAGCAGATAAATGGCGCAACAATGACAATGTGGCTTCTTTACAAATCTTTTCAGTATCCGCAGCGATTAGTAAATCATCCACGTATTGAATCAGAATAGCGCCACTAGGTAAAACAAGTGCATCAAGCTGCGCTTTCAAAGCTTGACTGTATATGGATGGACTTTCACAGTAGCCCTGGGGAGCGCGTTTGAAGCGGAAGCTTCGGCCTCCCAGACTAAAGCCAAAAATGTCTCTGCTCTCTTCTGCAATTGGGATGCTAAAGAAAGCATTCTTTAAATCAATCACTGAAAACCATGCAGCAGAGGCTGGAATCATCGTTAACAAGGCAGTTATATCAGGGACAACTGGAAACTGTGGCACAACAATCTTATTAACCTCTCTAAGATCAATCACAAATCTGTAAACAGGTCGCTGTGAAGGGTCCGTTCGTTTTAAGACAGGTAAAATCGGACTATTGCAAACGTTGCCTCTTGTTTCTTCAATCACACCCTTATTAATCAAGTCGCCGACAATGTCTAACAATGCTTTCTGGCCTTCATTAGAGATTTTGTACTGGGGAATACGTGGCAGTCTGACATTAGCCTTTAAAGTCACCACGTATGGCGGTATCTCCAAGAGGCCCACATCATTGGGACCAGTAGCCCAAAGGGCATCCGGAAGGGACGACAATTCAGGCGGCATTGTATTTTTAGACAAGTACATTGGGGAAATCACTTTCTTGCCTAATGTAAGTTGTAACTCCTGAAGGAGAACAATACAGTGTAGCGTGCAATCTTTTCAACAAATCTAATCCCAGCAAATTCTCACCACAACCTGTTGTTAGGATCAGGGGTGCTTTCAGCTCGCAAGGTCCAACAGAAAGTGACATGGGACTAGAAATCGGGTTCCTAACTGGGGCGCCAGAAAAACCTACTGAAACATTTATATCGCCAGACAAAGGTGCGCCAGGGAGTTTTGAATGCATGATTGAACTCTTTGCAGCACCAGTGTCTAGCAGAAAAGGCTCCGTTACATTTGCTGTAGTCACCTCAACATACGGTCCACTCTGATCCACTGGCACTGAAACAACTCCCTCTCTCTGTCTATGGCTGTCCTAATAATCATTATTTTCTGCATCGCCATCCTCTGCATAATAATCATTATTATAATACTGGGCCGTATTACTAGTCGCATTAGCTTGCTGATCAAAGCTATTAATGGCGCTTTGGGGCGGAAGAGGACGCGCGTTCTGGGGAACACTTCCACGCCCTCTGCCTCTAGGAGCTTGCTGACCACCCCTACCTCTTGCGCCATACGCATTACCGTTCCGCTGCATTAATTTAGGGCAACTATATTTATAATGACCTTCCTCTTTGCAGTATGAACATTGGTTGGGACCTACAGGGACACGTGGTTGATAATACCCATTCATTTGCTGGTTGTTCTGAAACTGTTGGGGTTGGTGATAGACACCTTGGGGTTGTCTATAATTGTTCTGACCTCCTCGTAGTGGGTAAGCCTGCTGTAAAAGGACCTTTGTCTTTAATTCCTTCGTTTTCTTCTCTGTTCTATCTTTCTCGTCTTTATCTCTATTTTCATAATACTGTGCAGTAGCCAGTATTTGTGCTGAAGAAGAAACAGCCCAAGAACTCTCTGAGTCTTTCAACTTTTTACACAGGTCAGGAAGTAAATTCTGCACAAACTTATCCACAAATAACCGTTGGCCACCCTCAGTACTCATATCCTGCCCACTGTGGTCAATAAATGTTTCTTCAAACCTAGTAAAGAAGTCTGACACTGTCTCATCTTTCTTCTGCTTGCATGCAGATAACTTGTCCCAATTTACGCGCATCGCGGGCATTATTGTCTTCATATACGTGATGATTCTACCAGGCAGTTGAGCTACTAAAGGTTCTGGTTTCGCGCCACCAGTTTGTCTAGCATCAGCAGCAACGATGTTAGCCCATGTATCCCCTAGTTCTGCATCGTGATCTGCATTACGAATTGATCCCCATAGAGGCTGTGGAACAACATTACCAAACAACATGTCTATGTCGGCCAGATTCATAACGCATGACCCTGCCGTCTGTGACAACTCTTTATAATAACCTGCTGGGTTTTTACGGGGATCAGGTAAGGACTGCTTAAGTGCTAACACCTCAGAGCGCTTCCATGGAACATGCACCCAAACACGCTGGAAATGCGCTGGCACAGCGGCGATACCGGCACCAGCTGCAACTGCTTCCTTCCATACCGGGGGAACTTCTCTCATGGGGTATTGTCGCGCTTTTACCTTTTTCCCCACAAGGACATCTTGTTCAAACAATGACTGTTGACAATCATCATTCCTGAAGGACAATACAACCGCAACTGCTTTATCTACTTCGCGGTCCACAATTATACCAGTTCCAAAATCAAACCTCACTCTACACAATTCCTGCGGGCTCGGATTTTTACCACTATCTTCCAATTCTTCACAGAGAATTTCGCACATTTTCTCGAACACATATCTCTGTTTTGGGGCATCCCACTGATGGAAAACGTTGACAACTGATCCCACATCATACAATGAAGGGAAAACGATCCATCTACGCGCCATGCTGTCTATTACCTTTTTCTCATCAGGGTTAGGCAATTGGCTACGCAATTGCTTGCGCTGTAAACCAGGAGTCGCACCAGATTACTCAAAGAGAGGCGACATTAATGTAGTAACCACATTAGCTAAGCGCTGTCGCGCTGAAGGAGAAGTTGAGGCGGAAACAGGGGGAAAAACAGAGGGAAGAAAAGAGGATGTAGAAACAGGTACTGGAGTGGTGCAAGGAAGAGTGTCAGGGGAGGCAGCTGCTGAATTAGGCAAAGTCGCAGGAAGCGCGGGGGCAGTCGGGAACACAGCTGGCAGCCCTTGCGAGGGCTGCGCTATATGGATAAGAGCCGGCTGCGCAGCAGCTGGCGGTAGCGGCAAGGCTTGCAGTATATTAACTGGAGGTGGCATATTCACAAGCTGGGGAGGTGCCATGGCATTTTGAGCATACGGGGGTGGCGAACTCAACAAATGCGACATCAGGGGATCTTTCTCCTTTTCTTCTAACTCATTCTGCTTAGGATGTGGTAAAGCTGGGTAACATTTGTCAATCCCTAACTTACGCTGTCTGTGCAATTGCTCATTCATCTGTTCCTCCTCATTGTCTTTAAATTGTACAGCTGCTTGCATTACTGTCATACCTCTCTCTCTTTTATTCTTTTTCGCTAACTTATTTTCATTTTGTTTGGCTTCCTTTCGTCATAAGCGGAAAGAGTCAAACATCGCCGGCCGGGCTTTCTTCTTAAACAATTTAATTTCCAAATTATCTAAAATATCGGTATCGAAACTACCATTTTGGGGCCATTTTAAAACACCGTCTCTCCTAGTGTAGTGGATCCACACTTCGTTATATGCAATGTAAGTTGGAGTTCCAACCGGAGGAACCGGACATGATTCCTCTAGCTGGAAATCTTTTCCACAACCCAAACAGAATAATCTACCAAATATTCCAGAACCAGGCATCTTCGCTCACTAGTCTAGATCCAAACGTCAAAGGATTATCGATTACGATAGTCTCGTGAATACACGAGTCCTCTGGCTTTGGCGTTTGCAAACTCCAAATTACCAAATTACCAAATCAAACGATCCCGAAGGATACCAAAAACAAATGGGAGACGCTCCACTTATACTTAACTGAATATTGTCGATCGATGACGTCACCAGAAGACTCTCTCGATTGTTTCGCTCTCTCAAACTCGTCAAGGGTCCAAAACAGGTCGATTAATCAGGGCAGCAGTCCTTCGTAGCCGTCGGGACGCGGAGAACCTCGCAGAAAAGACTTTTGGACCACGTCGACATGCAGGGGTCGATGAAGTGGCGGCCTTCCTCCGGAATTTCCACACGAAGCTCCTCACGAACCTCTGGCTTGGACTGGTACCGCTGAAATCGTCCCGAGTTGGGCGCCAAACTGAAGTACTGGGTATTTTAGGCCCAGCGGTGCAGGGGCACACACCCTATGACTTCTGGGTTCACCCTGTTCCAGACCTACAGAAACACAGAGTCTTCTGGGTGAAGTCAAAGATTCGTTTATTGGCTGCAGACCAATTACAGGTATCCTAGAAGTACAACAGCGTATATGTTCTCAGGAGACTGCTGAAAATCATAGGAACGGACTTCATCTTAAATACCCTTTTTCTTGCCTCAAGCATACATTCCTAGGTTTTATGATACGGCCATTACAAGTGTACATTACAAAGAAAAGGCAGAGTCATGATGACCATCCCACATTCCAGTTCGGCCAGCCCACAATGATTTACACAGTAAGGTTCAGATCCCACATTTGATATCAATAGGCCCCCCAATAAACATGAGCATCTCCTGTTTCGGGAAACAAGTCATAAAGCAGGAACAAGCAGGTGTGAAAGAGATTAGCCGGAGGATTGTGTAGAATGAAAGGGTTTTATGACGGGTCAAGCCCTGATCTAATCACAGGTGGACGGAGGAAGGGGAGCTCGTGAGACCAGTTTGACCCGGGGCAGCAGAGCCAGCTGCCCAGGTCACAGAGAAGTCAGAGGAGAAGCCCATGTACTGTGAGGCCCGTATTTACTCCATTATAGCCTATGTGAGGGCAATGACAAAATGGCCACTGCTTCCAAAATGGAACCCGCGTAGTGAAGCAGAATAGCGTGTACACAGTGCATTCATAGCTAGAACGATATATAAAGCACTCGTACATACCGCATTAACCATTTGCGGTTTGCTAATACCAAGATAGACAGGGGTAGGGCCCTGTCCCCTACGCGGTCCCGAATATTAAAGTACGACAAAACATGTCGGCACATGTATTCAATGGATGCCAATTCATCAAAATGGCAGGCATAGCGGAAGTTAAATCACATGCCATGTTATCCGCTGCCCGCTCACATGAACTTTGACCTGATGACATCACAGGAAGGGGAATCCCCTGCCCTTTGACCCACCCTGATGATCTCACAGGAAGTGCATCTAACTTTTGGTTCATTACATCACACTCTACAGATACAAAAGAAGTACCCTATAAACATCCATGTTCATACATGCATGTTCATGCATCCCCACAGACCACGCTGTCACTGACACACATTGCAGCCCTGTCATAGTGCCCCTAGTCAAAGTATTTTGTTCAAATTATAATATCTGCTCTATGGACATTAGGTTTAAAGTTAATTAAGATGGGTGGGGGGGTCTAGTAACACTGTGCAAGTGGCTTGCCTTCAGTAGCTCACAATGATTTTCACAGCTCAGAAGTATCTTTCACTACAGAAAAGGTTGGAGACCCCTGATGTAGGCAGTCACAGGATAACCCCACTAGTGGGTGAGAAGGCAGAGTGTCTTTCAAATTCAAGCATCTCACTGTGACTATGCTAACATGCCATACAGCTGTGATGTGTACTGCTTTAAAGAAGTGCAGCAGGTACTGCCCCACAGGTGCCATCAGTGGAGGTAATCCTGGAGCTGTGCTCTTGAGGGGTTATGTGAGGTTCATGAAAATTCGTTATACTTCATTTGAAATCTCACGCTAAACACAGGTTTTAGTTACCACAGGACCAAATCCTAGCTTTTCCCTGTTATGAGAGCAGGCCAGTTATAACCACCAGAAGTTCAGTAATGAAGGGGAGGATTGAGTAATTTCAATCGTGAACACCACTAAACTGAAGTAAAAGATAATCTCACAAATGAATAAAACACAAGCAACAAACTAGGGAGGTAACTAAGGAAGCCAAACATGATCAAAAGGTGCAACCCCATTCCACTCATACTTACTTTTAAAAATATCAAAGGATAAGCACATTAAATTTACCTCAGTTTTCCCCAAATTAAAATGGACTGCTTGCAGTTACACAAACATGCTGTAGGCTGGAGCATGTGTAGTAGTTATTACTAGTCACTGACTCTGACTCACTATCCAATCATGACCAGCTTGCATCTGGTGCGTGACATTCATGACTAGGACAGCCTAGTGCTTCACAGCCTATATACATAGAGGAGAGCGGTCCATTAAGCCTATGCCTTTGGCACATAAAAAGAAGGTCATGCCTTACTTATAACTGTGACAGATCAGTGACAATTACCTCCATGGCAGTGGCGTAGTAATGGTGTCATTTGCCCTAATGCCGGCAAGAAATGGGTACCCGTACCTCTCACTTGGCTGACATATTATACATAATAACGGTTTAGTACTAGTGAGCCTCTCAAACTACTGCCCCCGACCACTGCAGCTTTGAAAGATAGCCCTGCTGCCCCACGTAACAACATGTCACATTTCATCTCAAAACATACTCCTCTTCCAAAGGCAGCGAGCCAGAGAAACAGTATTGATGAAGCAAAATATTTTAAAACATCTTACATAACTCTTTTACCGATTTACACACAAAAACCTGAATGTGCACACTGCAGAAGATGAACTAAGTGAAGGAGAAAATACATTGCTAAATAGTTATAACGCTTATTAATAGATTTTCAAAACAAGATTACTCATTAAATTATGTTTTACTCTTCATGTACTAATGAAAACAAATGAATCTAATGATAAGACATAACAGTTCTATTGCCTTCCATTGCAAATACATTATAAATAGATTGTGGTGCAATCATGCTATCAACGTAGTTAGAGAATTGAAACTTACAGATGTAATAGTAGAGACCCTAATGATTATAAAAATATAGAAATGATGTTAGTAAAATGGCGTTTAAGAAAAATTTACTTATATGGATGTTGAAGAATTTGTGACAGTAGGCCATTGCTAACGCTAATCAATTTCATGTAATAATACATTGGTGAAACATTTACTATCATTCTTTTATTATGGAATAATCATTTGATGCACGATATTTGATTCCAATTAAGTTTAATTCATTAAAATCTGATGTAGCATTTTAAGCTTCAAACGTGTTCTTTCTTGAGCTACAATATTCCCTTAGAAAGCAAAATAATTCAATGGCAGTTATGCAACTGTTGCATTATTTGTTCTGTGCATGTTTCACTTTCCATACAAAGGACATTTTTTCAAAGTTCACTGTGAGATGAGTCGGGGGGGGGGGGGGGGCGGAAAGTCAACTCCAACCCGATGCCATAGTATGTTACATTGTATATTTCTTATCGTTGACAAACCTGTGACGCCCAGAAAGTCAAGTCGCTAACATGAAGTGCTTGGGAAAGAATGCAAGAGCAACTAAATGTATTTTGTGACTACATACGTAAACTAATCATACAATGGACTGACCAGTGGAATGACACAATGTCACTAAGGTGTCATAAAGACTATAAAAAAAGAAACACCGAAGGAGGGGGCGACCCCAGACCTTTTTTCCTTTTTGATGCACTGCATTATTATATTTTCCTTTCCTTGGGAGAGAACGGAACTCTTTTCCTATGGTTTTATAATTTTCCTTTAAAATCCTATTTTGGACTGCCTTTTTGACTATGCTGCTGTATTCATGCAGAGCGTTACAACAAACAAATGATGGACGGAATGCTGACAATGCAGACATTCTCCCCCAGTCAAGAGATCTGGGTTAAATCCATCGTTCTTTTGCCCACTACGCCACCCCAGTTCAGACATGGCCATATGCAAATCAGTCTTGACCCTGTGCCTCATGGGAACAGTCCAGCCCGAACTGCCAAGCCATGTCTTCCCTGGACCGGAATCAAGCATCCTAGGACCGGTTTCTGGCTATCAGCCGTCATCAGCCAGGATAGCTTGACTCCAGTGGCGTAGTGAGCACGGGACCCACGTCTGGGCATACCCATCCCACTTAGGGCGAAAAGCGTTACAACAAACAAATGATGGACGGAATGCTGACAATGCAGACATTCTCCCCCAGTCAAGAGATCTGGGTTAAATCCACCGTTCTTTTGCCCACTACGCCACCCCAGTTCAGACATGGCCATATGCAAATCAGTCTTGACCCTGTGCCTCATGGGAACAGTCCAGCCCGAACTGCCAAGCCATGTCTTCCCTGGACCGGAATCAATCATCCTAGGACCGGTTTCTGGCTATCAGCCGTCATCAGCCAGGATAGCTTGACTCCAGTGGCGTAGTGAGCACGGGACCCACGTCTGGGCATACCCATCCCACTTAGGGCGAAAAGCGTTACAACAAACAAATGATGGACGGAATGCTGACAATGCAGACATTCTCCCCCAGTCAAGAGATCTGGGTTAAATCCATCGTTCTTTTGCCCACTACGCCACCCCAGTTCAGACATGGCCATATGCAAATCAGGCTTGACCCTGTGCCTCATGGGAACAGTCCAGCCCGAACTGCCAAGCCATGCCTTCCCTGGACCGGAATCAAGCATCCTAGGACCGGTTTCTGGCTATCAGCCGTCATCATCCAGGATAGCTTGACTCCAGTGGCGTAGTGAGCACGGGACCCACGTCTGGGCATACCCATCCCACTTAGGGCGAAAAGCGTTACAACAAACAAATGATGGACGGAATGCTGACAATGCAGACATTCTCCCCCAGTCAAGAGATCTGGGTTAAATCCATCGTTCTTTTGCCCACTACGCCACCCCAGTTCAGACATGGCCATATGCAAATCAGTCTTGACCCTGTGCCTCATGGGAACAGTCCAGCCCGAACTGCCAAGCCATGCCTTCCCTGGACCGGAATCAAGCATCCTAGGACCGGTTTCTGGCTATCAGCCGTCATCATCCAGGATAGCTTGACTCCAGTGGCGTAGTGAGCACGGGACCCACGTCTGGGCATACCCATCCCACTTAGGGCGAAAAGCGTTACAACATACAAATGATGGACGGAATGCTGACAATGCAGACATTCTCCCCCAGTCAAGAGATCTGGGTTAAATCCATCGTTCTTTTGCCCACTGCGCCACCCCAGTTCAGACATGGCCATATGCAAATCAGTCTTGACCCTGTGCCTCATGGGAACAGTCCAGCCCGAACTGCCAAGCCATGTCTTCCCTGGACCGGAATCAAGCATCCTAGGACCGGTTTCTGGCTATCAGCCGTCATCAGCCAGGATAGCTTGACTCCAGTGGCGTAGTGAGCACGGGACCCACGTCTGGGCATACCCATCCCACTTAGGGCGAAAAGCGTTACAACAAACAAATGATGGACGGAATGCTGACAATGCAGACATTCTCCCCCAGTCAAGAGATCTGGGTTAAATCCATCGTTCTTTTGCCCATGAGGCACAGGGTCAAGACTGATTTGCATATGGCCATGTCTAAACTGGGGTGGCGTAGTGGGCAAAAGAACGATGGATTTAACCCAGATCTCTTGACTGGGGGAGAATGTCTGCATTGTCAGCATTCCGTCCATCACTTGTTTGTTGTAACGCTTTTCGCCCTAAGTGGGATGGGTATTCCCAGACGTGGGACCCGTGCTCACTACGCCACTGGAGTCAAGCTATCCTGGCTGATGACGGCTGATAGCCAGAAACCGGTCCTAGGATGCTTGATTCTGGTCCAGGGAAGACATGGCTTGGCAGTTCGGGCTGGACTGTTCCCATGAGGCACAGGGTCAAGACTGATTTGCATATGGCCATGTCTAAACTGGGGTGGCGTAGTGGGCAAAAGAACGATGGATTTAACCCAGATCTCTTGACTGGGGGAGAATGTCTGCATTGTCAGCATTCCGTCCATCACTTGTTTGTTGTAACGTATTCATGCAGAGGACCTGGAATCCTTATTTGCTAAATTAATTGATTTTTGCCTCATATTTCCTTTCTGCCAATACTCATGTACTCACCCCTAGAGGTCTTTAAAATGTATTCTTTTACCCCATTTCCTTTAAATTCGTAGATGGTGTTAAAAAAGGACTGAACTATGCTTCTGCCTTTAATGGTGGTAGAAGTCTGTAACCTCATGTATGATGTTTGTTTTAAACTATCCTCTTTGGATTTGAACCTCTGATGAAATGTGTAGTCTTGCACTACATGCTTTAACACTCTTGACTGAGATGCTTAAGAAATTGCTTATCTATATACATTTTGGAACATTAATACAATAACTAAACTATCTAAATTGCCGAAGTATTTATTATTGTGTCCTGATGTTCTTTATTTGAAATTGAGCTAAATTGTACCTCTGAGCTAAATGCGTTGTAGAGAGAATCAGCAAATCTTTTCAGAATATCAAATTCTTCTTCTTCTATTCTATGTCATAGTAGCAGAGCTTATGGTGTGTATAATTTTAGTTAAACAAATCAATAAGAGAGGGGACTAGGAGCTTTAGGATTGAAAGAGGTCCTGAACCAATGCTCCTAAAAGTCATATACTATTCCAATGGATGGTTACAGTTCCTACATAAAGAAAAATAGTAATAGCCAAAGGGTAAGATATAGAGAGTAGGGGATGTCTCCAAGGACAGAGTGAGTGTGCAGAGTGAGGAGAGGATACTCCTTGTTGTGGTACTTGGTGCCCTCACACACCCTTGCGGATGTTTAGCATCATCAATGGGCACAGTTGCTCCCCGTGGGGGTGGCACTGCAGTCCCTCACGGGCCCTTGGTTAGGGGCTCTCTAGCGGAGTTCTTTTAGGAGTTGCCGCATTTGTGAGTGTGGGTGTGTGGGTGGCAGTGTGCTGGTGAGTGCAGGTTATAAAATTGAGACAGGGTCCAAAAATAGTTTAATTGGGAGGTCCCTGGTTCAAATTAAAACATAGACGGGGATGGAGATGCACGATAGTGCTAATATGAGAGGGGAAACAGAACCAAATAAAGTCCCACTTCTCTCAACCCGTGTAGTGTATTAACAAAAGTGCTATAAAGAAAGTCAGGTCAACATGTTTCGCGCTATGTGATGGTCCCTATTGGATCCAGGAGCGCTTCGTCAGGACCAAAAAAAGAGAATATTAGAAGAATGGGTTCGGGAAAAGACAGCCCGTAATCCCATTCGTTACCTAGGTCTGGTATGCTTGACAATTCGTGTCCAGAATCCGTTATTATACGTAAATCCTGTATCACAGCCTAAGAGGAGACATAACAAAAAGGGGAGAGGGGGGGGGGAGAAGAAGAAAAGATAATAACATATCAAGGGTGCCGTAATGACTTGGACACTCGTGCACAGTCTGTGCTCCGGTGCCCGGTGCATGTACACCACCGTGATCGATACGTGGTGATCATGCTTACTGTGCGGCAGGGTGCCGGGATACTGCCCAGCATAAACAGGAATAGGTGTGAGGGTGATGGTTCATAATAGGAAATGCGTGTGACACACGAGATGGTCATAACTGACTGGAATACAACACTGCAATGGTGCTGAGAGGATATAGGTATATTGGTGTTATAATGCGACCCCTTAGAGTTGGTGCAGTGGAGGCTCTCCACATCCAAAGAGTACGAGATTAAACTGTTAGCAAACCTGTATCTCCGCTAAATGTGGTGGGGAGAGTGACAAACCATAGCAGGGCGGTGCAAGTGCCGGTCGTATGGTAACTATGGTGTTCTCTCCTGTGAATAAACTAGCACGGTGTAATCTTAGTGCTATGTACACGTGAGGTGGTCAAGTGCTAAATAACAATACATATCAAATCTGGCAGACACATAAAACGCGAGCGCACGCCTACCCTCTCCAACTTGGTGATGGGCTCCGTCAGCTTGAGCCGCGTTGTAAGGCTGTAAATGGTAGAAGTTATAAGTGGTAAGAGAGAAGTGACAATACCTGGATAGAGGAGACTGCTCGTGCGTCCCGAGTCAAAGGTACCGGTACTTACTAGACTCGTTGCCTTACGTTGCGGGGTGACCTACCCGTGCGTTGCTCAGCCGGTAACATCAGTGTACATAAACCAGTAGGTTATGTAGTGCTGCCGGACAGGAAACAGGCTCCGACTAATGACGTCCTATCGGAAAGCGCCCGTCAGTCAGCATACACGACGGAGGACAGAAAGGGGCTGGGCTGATGGCTGTAGCGGCCATGATGGAGTGGTAAAACGGTCCATAGGGGACTGTGTAAAGGGAGATGATGACTGATAACGTGAGGCCAGGGGGTGGAAGGTATAGTACAATACCTCAACACACAAATCAATATGGTAGACACGTTATTGTGAAAAATTACGGCAAGTGGAAGTAACGGAAATTTTAATTAATATATTATATACTAACTAAAATGGTATTCTCAGATAAGAAAAACGGACGTCCTGGAAACGACTGTGTTCCCACTAGGGGTTATGACCCCAGCGTTCTAATCCTCGAAACAAAGGTCACATGATGTGCCCGTGGCGGTTCAGTAAGTGTGGCAATAATGGTAATACATGATGGAGCTATGTAGTATTAACAGCAGAAGTGTCTGAGAAGGATACTGCGCTTCCTATACAGGGGATTGTACCAGATCACATCATAATTATATCCGTCGCTGAATGGTGCCTCAAAACAATGATAATAATAATAATAATAATAATAAGCAGCATCCCAGGCTACAGATACAGCAGTTGTCATCCAGGATAGTGTCAGCGGGGACCTACCAGACTCATGTGTCATTATACCAATATCTAAGTTTAGAATATGGTGATGTGACTAGTGTCCCGGATACTTTGATTGTTATAATCGGGCTGATGGTCTTAAGTGAATTATCTAGCTGGGTCATGGAGTTGTGGTGCTCGATGTAACATGCTACCTAATATCATCTCGTCATCTGCCACTAACAAGATAATTCAACCCAGGGGATATCTTCATTCAGTCCCCCTTTGTTGCTTCTCAATTTAAACACCCATCGTTGTTCTTGCCCAAACAGTGTGGATGCCGACCATTGGGGATTAGATTCGATGATGGTCCATCGTAAGCTTTCTGGGGAGTGATTCTTATCCAAGAAATGACTTTGTAGTCTGGTTGCTGTACGTTTGCACCGAATCGTGCTTTTATGCTCTCCAATTCGTGTTTTTATTGGTCTCATAGTCATGCCAATGTATCGTGAACCACAGGGGCAGGTAATCATGTACACACACCCTGTCTCAATTTTATAACCTGCACTCACCAGCACACTGCTACCCACACACCCACACACCCACACTCACAAATGCGGCAACTCCTAAAAGAACTCCGCTAGAGAGCCCCTAACCAAGGGCCCGTGAGGGACTGCAGCGCCACCCCCACGAGGAGCAACTGTGCCCAATGATGATGCTAAACATCCGCAAGGGTGTGTGAGGGCACCAAGTACCACAACAAGGAGTATCCTCTCCTCACTCTGCACACTTACTCTGTCCTTGGAGACATCCCCTACTCTCTATATCTTACCCTTTGGCTATTACTATTTTTCTTTATGTAGGAACTGTAACCATCCATTGGAATAGTATAATTTTAGTTAGACTTGATTTCTTTAGGAGATTGGGTTTCCCCATTGCAATAGTTTCTTTTTGCAGTACGGTCGTGAGTGTAGTGTATTTGAACCAAATTTCGAACTTGGGAGACAATCTCCAATTATTGGTCCTCTGTGGGTGACTAACGTTGAGTTTTGGACATCCTAATTCCCAACCCTCCTATTGGTGGAGAAAGACCCATTAGAGGACCATTCGCCTCGGTGGAGAACAAGCAGGTGTGAAAGAGATTAGCCGGAGGATTGTGTAGAATGAAAGGGTTTTATGACGGGTCAAGCCCTGATCTAATCACAGGTGGACGGAGGAAGGGGAGCTCGTGAGACCAGTTTGACCCGGGGCAGCAGAGCCAGCTGCCCAGGTCACAGAGAAGTCAGAGGAGAAGCCCATGTACTGTGAGGCCCGTATTTACTCCATTATAGCCTATGTGAGGGCAATGACAAAATGGCCACTGCTTCCAAAATGGAACCCGCGTAGTGAAGCAGAATAGCGTGTACACAGTGCATTCATAGCTAGAACGATATATAAAGCACTCGTACATACCGCATTAACCATTTGCGGTTTGCTAATACCAAGATAGACAGGGGTAGGGCCCTGTCCCCTACGCGGTCCCGAATATTAAAGTACGACAAAACATGTCGGCACATGTATTCAATGGATGCCAATTCATCAAAATGGCAGGCATAGCGGAAGTTAAATCACATGCCATGTTATCCGCTGCCCGCTCACATGAACTTTGACCTGATGACATCACAGGAAGGGGAATCCCCTGCCCTTTGACCCACCCTGATGATCTCACAGGAAGTGCATCTAACTTTTGGTTCATTACATCACACTCTACAGATACAAAAGAAGTACCCTATAAACATCCATGTTCATACATGCATGTTCATGCATCCCCACAGACCACGCTGTCACTGACACACATTGCAGCCCTGTCATAGTGCCCCTAGTCAAAGTATTTTGTTCAAATTATAATATCTGCTCTATGGACATTAGGTTTAAAGTTAATTAAGATGGGTGGGGGGGTCTAGTAACACTGTGCAAGTGGCTTGCCTTCAGTAGCTCACAATGATTTTCACAGCTCAGAAGTATCTTTCACTACAGAAAAGGTTGGAGACCCCTGATGTAGGCAGTCACAGGATAACCCCACTAGTGGGTGAGAAGGCAGAGTGTCTTTCAAATTCAAGCATCTCACTGTGACTATGCTAACATGCCATACAGCTGTGATGTGTACTGCTTTAAAGAAGTGCAGCAGGTACTGCCCCACAGGTGCCATCAGTGGAGGTAATCCTGGAGCTGTGCTCTTGAGGGGTTATGTGAGGTTCATGAAAATTCGTTATACTTCATTTGAAATCTCACGCTAAACACAGGTTTTAGTTACCACAGGACCAAATCCTAGCTTTTCCCTGTTATGAGAGCAGGCCAGTTATAACCACCAGAAGTTCAGTAATGAAGGGGAGGATTGAGTAATTTCAATCGTGAACACCACTAAACTGAAGTAAAAGATAATCTCACAAATGAATAAAACACAAGCAACAAACTAGGGAGGTAACTAAGGAAGCCAAACATGATCAAAAGGTGCAACCCCATTCCACTCATACTTACTTTTAAAAATATCAAAGGATAAGCACATTAAATTTACCTCAGTTTTCCCCAAATTAAAATGGACTGCTTGCAGTTACACAAACATGCTGTAGGCTGGAGCATGTGTAGTAGTTATTACTAGTCACTGACTCTGACTCACTATCCAATCATGACCAGCTTGCATCTGGTGCGTGACATTCATGACTAGGACAGCCTAGTGCTTCACAGCCTATATACATAGAGGAGAGCGGTCCATTAAGCCTATGCCTTTGGCACATAAAAAGAAGGTCATGCCTTACTTATAACTGTGACAGATCAGTGACAATTACCTCCATGGCAGTGGCGTAGTAATGGTGTCATTTGCCCTAATGCCGGAAAGAAATGGGTACCCGTACCTCTCACTTGGCTGACATATTATACATAATAACGGTTTAGTACTAGTGAGCCTCTCAAACTACTGCCCCCGACCACTGCAGCTTTGAAAGATAGCCCTGCTGCCCCACGTAACAACATGTCACATTTCATCTCAAAACATACTCCTCTTCCAAAGGCAGCGAGCCAGAGAAACAGTATTGATGAAGCAAAATATTTTAAAACATCTTACATAACTCTTTTACCGATTTACACACAAAAACCTGAATGTGCACACTGCAGAAGATGAACTAAGTGAAGGAGAAAATACATTGCTAAATAGTTATAACGCTTATTAATAGATTTTCAAAACAAGATTACTCATTAAATTATGTTTTACTCTTCATGTACTAATGAAAACAAATGAATCTAATGATAAGACATAACAGTTCTATTGCCTTCCATTGCAAATACATTATAAATAGATTGTGGTGCAATCATGCTATCAACGTAGTTAGAGAATTGAAACTTACAGATGTAATAGTAGAGACCCTAATGATTATAAAAATATAGAAATGATGTTAGTAAAATGGCGTTTAAGAAAAATTTACTTATATGGATGTTGAAGAATTTGTGACAGTAGGCCATTGCTAACGCTAATCAATTTCATGTAATAATACATTGGTGAAACATTTACTATCATTCTTTTATTATGGAATAATCATTTGATGCACGATATTTGATTCCAATTAAGTTTAATTCATTAAAATCTGATGTAGCATTTTAAGCTTCAAACGTGTTCTTTCTTGAGCTACAATATTCCCTTAGAAAGCAAAATAATTCAATGGCAGTTATGCAACTGTTGCATTATTTGTTCTGTGCATGTTTCACTTTCCATACAAAGGACATTTTTTCAAAGTTCACTGTGAGATGAGTCGGGGGGGGGGGGGGGGGGCGGAAAGTCAACTCCAACCCGATGCCATAGTATGTTACATTGTATATTTCTTATCGTTGACAAACCTGTGACGCCCAGAAAGTCAAGTCGCTAACATGAAGTGCTTGGGAAAGAATGCAAGAGCAACTAAATGTATTTTGTGACTACATACGTAAACTAATCATACAATGGACTGACCAGTGGAATGACACAATGTCACTAAGGTGTCATAAAGACTATAAAAAAAGAAACACCGAAGGAGGGGGCGACCCCAGACCTTTTTTCCTTTTTGATGCACTGCATTATTATATTTTCCTTTCCTTGGGAGAGAACGGAACTCTTTTCCTATGGTTTTATAATTTTCCTTTAAAATCCTATTTTGGACTGCCTTTTTGACTATGCTGCTGTATTCATGCAGAGCGTTACAACAAACAAATGATGGACGGAATGCTGACAATGCAGACATTCTCCCCCAGTCAAGAGATCTGGGTTAAATCCATCGTTCTTTTGCCCACTACGCCACCCCAGTTCAGACATGGCCATATGCAAATCAGTCTTGACCCTGTGCCTCATGGGAACAGTCCAGCCCGAACTGCCAAGCCATGTCTTCCCTGGACCGGAATCAAGCATCCTAGGACCGGTTTCTGGCTATCAGCCGTCATCAGCCAGGATAGCTTGACTCCAGTGGCGTAGTGAGCACGGGACCCACGTCTGGGCATACCCATCCCACTTAGGGCGAAAAGCGTTACAACAAACAAATGATGGACGGAATGCTGACAATGCAGACATTCTCCCCCAGTCAAGAGATCTGGGTTAAATCCATCGTTCTTTTGCCCACTACGCCACCCCAGTTCAGACATGGCCATATGCAAATCAGTCTTGACCCTGTGCCTCATGGGAACAGTCCAGCCCGAACTGCCAAGCCATGTCTTCCCTGGACCGGAATCAATCATCCTAGGACCGGTTTCTGGCTATCAGCCGTCATCAGCCAGGATAGCTTGACTCCAGTGGCGTAGTGAGCACGGGACCCACGTCTGGGCATACCCATCCCACTTAGGGCGAAAAGCGTTACAACAAACAAATGATGGACGGAATGCTGACAATGCAGACATTCTCCCCCAGTCAAGAGATCTGGGTTAAATCCATCGTTCTTTTGCCCACTACGCCACCCCAGTTCAGACATGGCCATATGCAAATCAGGCTTGACCCTGTGCCTCATGGGAACAGTCCAGCCCGAACTGCCAAGCCATGCCTTCCCTGGACCGGAATCAAGCATCCTAGGACCGGTTTCTGGCTATCAGCCGTCATCATCCAGGATAGCTTGACTCCAGTGGCGTAGTGAGCACGGGACCCACGTCTGGGCATACCCATCCCACTTAGGGCGAAAAGCGTTACAACAAACAAATGATGGACGGAATGCTGACAATGCAGACATTCTCCCCCAGTCAAGAGATCTGGGTTAAATCCATCGTTCTTTTGCCCACTACGCCACCCCAGTTCAGACATGGCCATATGCAAATCAGTCTTGACCCTGTGCCTCATGGGAACAGTCCAGCCCGAACTGCCAAGCCATGCCTTCCCTGGACCGGAATCAAGCATCCTAGGACCGGTTTCTGGCTATCAGCCGTCATCATCCAGGATAGCTTGACTCCAGTGGCGTAGTGAGCACGGGACCCACGTCTGGGCATACCCATCCCACTTAGGGCGAAAAGCGTTACAACATACAAATGATGGACGGAATGCTGACAATGCAGACATTCTCCCCCAGTCAAGAGATCTGGGTTAAATCCATCGTTCTTTTGCCCACTGCGCCACCCCAGTTCAGACATGGCCATATGCAAATCAGTCTTGACCCTGTGCCTCATGGGAACAGTCCAGCCCGAACTGCCAAGCCATGTCTTCCCTGGACCGGAATCAAGCATCCTAGGACCGGTTTCTGGCTATCAGCCGTCATCAGCCAGGATAGCTTGACTCCAGTGGCGTAGTGAGCACGGGACCCACGTCTGGGCATACCCATCCCACTTAGGGCGAAAAGCGTTACAACAAACAAATGATGGACGGAATGCTGACAATGCAGACATTCTCCCCCAGTCAAGAGATCTGGGTTAAATCCATCGTTCTTTTGCCCATGAGGCACAGGGTCAAGACTGATTTGCATATGGCCATGTCTAAACTGGGGTGGCGTAGTGGGCAAAAGAACGATGGATTTAACCCAGATCTCTTGACTGGGGGAGAATGTCTGCATTGTCAGCATTCCGTCCATCACTTGTTTGTTGTAACGCTTTTCGCCCTAAGTGGGATGGGTATTCCCAGACGTGGGACCCATGCTCACTACGCCACTGGAGTCAAGCTATCCTGGCTGATGACGGCTGATAGCCAGAAACCGGTCCTAGGATGCTTGATTCTGGTCCAGGGAAGACATGGCTTGGCAGTTCGGGCTGGACTGTTCCCATGAGGCACAGGGTCAAGACTGATTTGCATATGGCCATGTCTAAACTGGGGTGGCGTAGTGGGCAAAAGAACGATGGATTTAACCCAGATCTCTTGACTGGGGGAGAATGTCTGCATTGTCAGCATTCCGTCCATCACTTGTTTGTTGTAACGTATTCATGCAGAGGACCTGGAATCCTTATTTGCTAAATTAATTGATTTTTGCCTCATATTTCCTTTCTGCCAATACTCATGTACTCACCCCTAGAGGTCTTTAAAATGTATTCTTTTACCCCATTTCCTTTAAATTCGTAGATGGTGTTAAAAAAGGACTGAACTATGCTTCTGCCTTTAATGGTGGTAGAAGTCTGTAACCTCATGTATGATGTTTGTTTTAAACTATCCTCTTTGGATTTGAACCTCTGATGAAATGTGTAGTCTTGCACTACATGCTTTAACACTCTTGACTGAGATGCTTAAGAAATTGCTTATCTATATACATTTTGGAACATTAATACAATAACTAAACTATCTAAATTGCCGAAGTATTTATTATTGTGTCCTGATGTTCTTTATTTGAAATTGAGCTAAATTGTACCTCTGAGCTAAATGCGTTGTAGAGAGAATCAGCAAATCTTTTCAGAATATCAAATTCTTCTTCTTCTATTCTATGTCATAGTAGCAGAGCTTATGGTGTGTATAATTTTAGTTAAACAAATCAATAAGAGAGGGGACTAGGAGCTTTAGGATTGAAAGAGGTCCTGAACCAATGCTCCTAAAAGTCATATACTATTCCAATGGATGGTTACAGTTCCTACATAAAGAAAAATAGTAATAGCCAAAGGGTAAGATATAGAGAGTAGGGGATGTCTCCAAGGACAGAGTGAGTGTGCAGAGTGAGGAGAGGATACTCCTTGTTGTGGTACTTGGTGCCCTCACACACCCTTGCGGATGTTTAGCATCATCAATGGGCACAGTTGCTCCCCGTGGGGGTGGCACTGCAGTCCCTCACGGGCCCTTGGTTAGGGGCTCTCTAGCGGAGTTCTTTTAGGAGTTGCCGCATTTGTGAGTGTGGGTGTGTGGGTGGCAGTGTGCTGGTGAGTGCAGGTTATAAAATTGAGACAGGGTCCAAAAATAGTTTAATTGGGAGGTCCCTGGTTCAAATTAAAACATAGACGGGGATGGAGATGCACGATAGTGCTAATATGAGAGGGGAAACAGAACCAAATAAAGTCCCACTTCTCTCAACCCGTGTAGTGTATTAACAAAAGTGCTATAAAGAAAGTCAGGTCAACATGTTTCGCGCTATGTGATGGTCCCTATTGGATCCAGGAGCGCTTCGTCAGGACCAAAAAAAGAGAATATTAGAAGAATGGGTTCGGGAAAAGACAGCCCGTAATCCCATTCGTTACCTAGGTCTGGTATGCTTGACAATTCGTGTCCAGAATCCGTTATTATACGTAAATCCTGTATCACAGCCTAAGAGGAGACATAACAAAAAGGGGAGAGGGGGGGGGGAGAAGAAGAAAAGATAATAACATATCAAGGGTGCCGTAATGACTTGGACACTCGTGCACAGTCTGTGCTCCGGTGCCCGGTGCATGTACACCACCGTGATCGATACGTGGTGATCATGCTTACTGTGCGGCAGGGTGCCGGGATACTGCCCAGCATAAACAGGAATAGGTGTGAGGGTGATGGTTCATAATAGGAAATGCGTGTGACACACGAGATGGTCATAACTGACTGGAATACAACACTGCAATGGTGCTGAGAGGATATAGGTATATTGGTGTTATAATGCGACCCCTTAGAGTTGGTGCAGTGGAGGCTCTCCACATCCAAAGAGTACGAGATTAAACTGTTAGCAAACCTGTATCTCCGCTAAATGTGGTGGGGAGAGTGACAAACCATAGCAGGGCGGTGCAAGTGCCGGTCGTATGGTAACTATGGTGTTCTCTCCTGTGAATAAACTAGCACGGTGTAATCTTAGTGCTATGTACACGTGAGGTGGTCAAGTGCTAAATAACAATACATATCAAATCTGGCAGACACATAAAACGCGAGCGCACGCCTACCCTCTCCAACTTGGTGATGGGCTCCGTCAGCTTGAGCCGCGTTGTAAGGCTGTAAATGGTAGAAGTTATAAGTGGTAAGAGAGAAGTGACAATACCTGGATAGAGGAGACTGCTCGTGCGTCCCGAGTCAAAGGTACCGGTACTTACTAGACTCGTTGCCTTACGTTGCGGGGTGACCTACCCGTGCGTTGCTCAGCCGGTAACATCAGTGTACATAAACCAGTAGGTTATGTAGTGCTGCCGGACAGGAAACAGGCTCCGACTAATGACGTCCTATCGGAAAGCGCCCGTCAGTCAGCATACACGACGGAGGACAGAAAGGGGCTGGGCTGATGGCTGTAGCGGCCATGATGGAGTGGTAAAACGGTCCATAGGGGACTGTGTAAAGGGAGATGATGACTGATAACGTGAGGCCAGGGGGTGGAAGGTATAGTACAATACCTCAACACACAAATCAATATGGTAGACACGTTATTGTGAAAAATTACGGCAAGTGGAAGTAACGGAAATTTTAATTAATATATTATATACTAACTAAAATGGTATTCTCAGATAAGAAAAACGGACGTCCTGGAAACGACTGTGTTCCCACTAGGGGTTATGACCCCAGCGTTCTAATCCTCGAAACAAAGGTCACATGATGTGCCCGTGGCGGTTCAGTAAGTGTGGCAATAATGGTAATACATGATGGAGCTATGTAGTATTAACAGCAGAAGTGTCTGAGAAGGATACTGCGCTTCCTATACAGGGGATTGTACCAGATCACATCATAATTATATCCGTCGCTGAATGGTGCCTCAAAACAATGATAATAATAATAATAATAATAATAAGCAGCATCCCAGGCTACAGATACAGCAGTTGTCATCCAGGATAGTGTCAGCGGGGACCTACCAGACTCATGTGTCATTATACCAATATCTAAGTTTAGAATATGGTGATGTGACTAGTGTCCCGGATACTTTGATTGTTATAATCGGGCTGATGGTCTTAAGTGAATTATCTAGCTGGGTCATGGAGTTGTGGTGCTCGATGTAACATGCTACCTAATATCATCTCGTCATCTGCCACTAACAAGATAATTCAACCCAGGGGATATCTTCATTCAGTCCCCCTTTGTTGCTTCTCAATTTAAACACCCATCGTTGTTCTTGCCCAAACAGTGTGGATGCCGACCATTGGGGATTAGATTCGATGATGGTCCATCGTAAGCTTTCTGGGGAGTGATTCTTATCCAAGAAATGACTTTGTAGTCTGGTTGCTGTACGTTTGCACCGAATCGTGCTTTTATGCTCTCCAATTCGTGTTTTTATTGGTCTCATAGTCATGCCAATGTATCGTGAACCACAGGGGCAGGTAATCATGTACACACACCCTGTCTCAATTTTATAACCTGCACTCACCAGCACACTGCTACCCACACACCCACACACCCACACTCACAAATGCGGCAACTCCTAAAAGAACTCCGCTAGAGAGCCCCTAACCAAGGGCCCGTGAGGGACTGCAGCGCCACCCCCACGAGGAGCAACTGTGCCCAATGATGATGCTAAACATCCGCAAGGGTGTGTGAGGGCACCAAGTACCACAACAAGGAGTATCCTCTCCTCACTCTGCACACTTACTCTGTCCTTGGAGACATCCCCTACTCTCTATATCTTACCCTTTGGCTATTACTATTTTTCTTTATGTAGGAACTGTAACCATCCATTGGAATAGTATAATTTTAGTTAGACTTGATTTCTTTAGGAGATTGGGTTTCCCCATTGCAATAGTTTCTTTTTGCAGTACGGTCGTGAGTGTAGTGTATTTGAACCAAATTTCGAACTTGGGAGACAATCTCCAATTATTGGTCCTCTGTGGGTGACTAACGTTGAGTTTTGGACATCCTAATTCCCAACCCTCCTATTGGTGGAGAAAGACCCATTAGAGGACCATTCGCCTCGGTGGAGAGGGTAATGCTGTAATCCGTCTAGCTGTAGAGGGCCAAGTGCAGTTAGAGGAATAGATGAGTAAGTAGTGAATCAAGAGTCAAATTTAAAATAATTATACTACTTACACTGGATCAATAACATTTACTTATTTTTTTGAGAAGATGTAGCATTATCACCAAAGCGCATCAGCTTTACATATGGAAACCTGGAATTGCACACAGCTGAGACAAAACTGTTGCATTTTATATATCAGAAAAATCTATAAAAATCGTACACACAGCAACGTGCACGTAAAGTTGACAGAGAAAAGATTATTTTATACAAGGTAAAACAAAGGCTGCCAATGCAGGGACAGGATGAACAGAAGCATCTACGTCTCTGCGGCATGTACGAATCAGTAATATGTAACGGATCTGCACCAAGGGGTACTGCAATCTGTTTTTTTGTAAGTATTAAGCTTAAAAACTAGGATTGTTATTGCCATACAGTACCCTGAGCTCTTTCCGGCGTTTCTTGTTTGCACTGCGCAGTAACACATTTATATGTAATGAACAATGGGGTAACCATGTGTCCCTCAGAACCTGGGTATAGTTATGCAAACAACAATGGTTCTGTCGGGTGTGGTCAACTATTTCTTATATATACAAATCAATTAACTGAGTTATTCTCTACACACATTTAATATTAAAGCGATTTAGGGAACACACCTAAAAGCGAACAAAACCACAAAGAAATCAGGTTACAGAGTACTGAGTTATTTTATATAAATTGCATCTTTTATATATACCCACACATTGGTAAGGTGAAGTTTGAGGTGAATTGTGATCAAGTGACATATTGTGCTCAGTGATACAGTTGAGTGCGTAATATGAACAAGGTGATTAAAATATGTACAGGGGTAGGGAAGGCCAGAGTAGAGCGGAGAAAACAATGACCCTGCTGCTTTATCCAATGTTAATATTTCTGTAAGCAAGGCCTTGATCTGGAACAGGAGGTATCGTTGATGTTTCAACCCAATATATGCAAATAATGAATAGTCAAAGCGGGTCTTCATCAGGACTGTGGTGGGGAGAGGAGTGACAGCCCGCGGAGTCAGACAGAGCGCGCGTTAGAAGTATTAAAATTAAAATGATGTTGTGTTCCAACAAACCACCAAGAAACGTCATTGGTGAGAGAGCATACTGGCAGGGACTCACCTATAGAAAACCAGAGTAAATCCTGGTTAGCTGACCAAGTCAGGCTCAATTCTGTGTTGTTATGGCCCCATCATGTTACTTTCTAAGAGCAATGAAAAGAACAGGTAGATATTTATTTATTTACTTAAACATCTCAAGGTTGGAGGAATCTGCCCAGGAGCGACAGACCCCGGGCATGGGGTAGAATGAGAGGTAACAACTCACCCATGTTAATTAAACAATCAGGAAAGCGGGAGAACATTTTTGTCCGCTTTCCAGAGTTTCAAAGGCGCGCGCGGGCGCAGTCGAAGTGAAGTTGTGATTACGGGTTCACTTCTGTGGAAAGATCAAAAGGAAAGCGCTGGTTAGGATTCGTACCACTCGCGCTCCTTAAGGAAAAGAATGCACGCATTTCCCAAGAAGGGGTTCTCCTCGCCGCTTACCTATCGAATTATCATGGGTGCCAAATCCGGGGGTTAGAAGCAATGGCAGTTATGAGTCCTGCCAAGCAGCCGCAATCCGTCAGTGAGCCTCTGCTGGATTGACAGGCAGAAGTTAAAGCTGCCACAGCGTGAGGAGGCGTCCGCGTGCACGTCTCGCTACGGCGTGTAGCGTGCAGCAGCTGGATACCAACAAACCTCATTGCCTAGCAACCGACCCTCGTAATCCTTGCGCAGCGGTAAACTAATGCGTGTGAGCCATGTCAATTACATCAAGTGAAGCTCCTGCATTATCGAGCAAACTCCAATGGATTATGACTATAGTTCGAGAAAGGCATAAAACCTACTTAAGGTATTGTTATAAAATTAGTATCGGCACATGGATGATGTCAGATGAGATCTTTATTAATTCTATATTTCAGGGCCCACAAGGCCAACAGCACGGTGCGCACCAGTCAAGGCAGGATGGGCCAATGACACGGAGCGGCACTGACGTCATTTAAATACAGCTCTGAACATTCGGAGCTGACGACTGAGTGACAAGCACCAAAAACAAACAAGGGACTTCGCTGGAAGTCGAACATAGTTCTATTACTTCAATACATACTCAACATCTCCCTTTCCCAACAACAGCAAACACATTAGTACATCTCATAATCTTCATATCATTTAGGAGGTTTAATTGTCCTTCTAGATCTCCCCTGAAATCTAGCTCCTTGACCTTCCATCTGTTCCTTGGACTCCGTATACACCACCTTGCTCCCGCTTCCTTGGTTCGTTCCATTTTCTCTTCCTGAGCTCGGTCTAGCATGCACCTTGACACAAGATGATTCCTTGCTGTGGTTGTCTTCCTTTGCCACACAACTAGTTCCAGTTCCCTCGTTGTACATTCCATTCCACCCTTCCTCAGGTTCGTTCATACTTTGCCTTTCAGAGGCACTTCCTTCCCAATGCAAAACGCTTTCATCAGCATCTTGTCTACTCTTTCCTTCCATCATAATTTTCTCTTGTCCTTTTTTCAGTTTTACCACATCATCCTTACTTCGCCATCCTGTCTTTTCTAAACAAACAGCTCCTTTGGATGCCTGTTGCACAAGAATGGGATCACTGAACACTGACTCCCCTTTTGTCACTTTGTAGGGTTTTTTTACGATTACCCAATCCCCTTTTCCAATTTCTTTTCCTTTTGCTTTATTCGTTAAATCAGCATATGCCTTAGACTTTTCCTGCTTCGAGACAATTTTCTGTCTGACGTTTATCACATCGTCATTTATTTCCTTGACTATCTTGTTTCCTTGATACCACCTGTTGTACTTCGGCGTGATCTCACTAGTACATTCTCTACCTCTCATCAGATAGAATGGAGTGTGTTGGGTGGTTTCATTTGGAGTAGTGTTGTACGTGTCTATTTTTTCGCACAGATATGCTTTTACATTCAATTTAGATGCAATTGCAAGTTGGATGCCTTCCTTTATGAACCTGTTCATTCTTTCCACTTGTCCATTACTTTTTGGGCTGTATAGTGGCGTTTTTTCTTGTTTGATTCCTAATTGTCATTTGCTGAGACACCAGTTGAGTTCCATTATCGGACACTATGATTTTAGGCTGTCCTTCAATAGAAAAGATTTTTCTCAGAAACGTTATCACACATTCAGTGGTTATGCCACGTACAAACTTGTAATACACCCATTTCGAGTAGTAGTCTGACAGCACAATTATATACCTGCATTCTTCTTGCAATAATTGGAAAGGTCCTGCAAAGTCGATAGCAATTTTTACCCATGGTCCTCTGGGTATTTCAACCATCTGCAGTTCCCCTTTGCTTACTTTCCAGTGTTTGTCCGCTTTTAAGCACTGTTCACATTTCTCAACGTATCTATTCACATCGCTGGTTATTCCTGGCCACCAATAGTATTTTCTCAATATATTTTTTGTTGCTGTGCTGCCTGGGTGCCCCTTGTGAGCTATCTTGATCAGTTATAGTCTTAACTTTGCGGGCGGCACAAACAGGTCGCCTCTTTTCAAATATCCATTTTCGATTGATAGATCGTCGCTTATTTGTTGGTAGCTTCTCAGTTCATTTGCAAGGTTTTTAACTGGAGGTCATGTTGACGTAAGATGCATCATAACCTTCTTCAATAGGTTGTCTTCCTTTATGCTTTCCAGCCACTCTTCTTCTGCAATCGATCCGTCGCACATCACCGTTGCATCAACTAGTGCCACTACACATTCCTTGTCCTCCAGAGAACTTTCATCCTTCATGTGTATAGGCAACCTCGACAAGCAATCTGCCCTGCAGTTTTTTCCTCCTTTTATATGTCTTATGCTGAAGTTGTACTCCTGCATTCTCGATAACAATCGTAGAAGCCTTGAACTTGCTTTGCCGTTACCACGTCCACTTCCATCCAACATGTATGTCAACGGTTTGTGATCCGTGACAATGTCAAAAGCTTTGCCCCATAAATAGTTTTTCAATTTTTGCACAGCCCAAACACATGCAAGTGTTTCTCGTTCTATTGTACTATAATGCTTTTCTGCCTCATTCAATGTTCTAGATATAAAGGTGATAGTGTTCTCCGTTTTACCTTCCATTTGACAGAATACAGCCCCGATTCCTTTCGCACTTGCGTCAACAGTGATGATATTTTTTAAACTGGGGTTGTAGGGTTTTAGTGCAGGTGCATTGGCAATATCACTTTTTATCATTTCAAATGCCCCTTTTTGTTCACTCATCCACTGGTATTTAACATTCTTCCTCAACAATTGCCTTAAAGGTTCCGCCTTATTTGCATAACCTTGTATAAACTTCGCATAGTATTCGCTGAGGCCTAAAAATGATTTTAAGGCATCCTTATCTTCTGGTTCGGGTGCATCCCTGATAGCTTTCACTAAGTCATCCTTCGGTGTCACACCCTTTGCAGTCAGGGTATGCCCCAGGTATTACATTTTTCCCGTATAATCAAAGGGGGGACATCAGAGCTAGTTATTTATCGAGGTCCTGTTTCCATGCTCCAAGGCAAGTAGATTAATATCAAAAAGGGGAAACAGTTCCTCTCTATGGGCCTGGGTAGAGAGTTACAATGACTTACTACACTATTACAAATGGTATCTGGGGGGATCTGCAAATCCAGATCGTAATGCCCTCACACACCTGTTTGGGTGTCATGCTTCATCATTGGGCGCTCCTCGTCGGACCGGCGCTGCAATGTCCGACGGGCCTGGTGGCATCTTTATCGGAGATCTTTTGATCTGTGAACGCCGTATGGTGAGTGCGGTGTGTGGGGCTATAGGAGAAACATTGTTTGGTGAAGGTGTAGATTGTGATTATTAAAAAAGGCCCCTAACCTTTTTGGTTCACTTTATTAAATGTTCAAGGATGGGACTTTGTTAAAAACAGTGAGGCTACGTGTGATAATTAAAGGTATTCAAGTAGCCATTGGTGGACTAAGTCAGGTCAACATGTTTCGTGTCAAGTGCTTCAAAGTAAAGCGACACTTCTTCAGGACCAGAATGACATGACCGCTTAGTTAACAGTCATGGGAGGTGAGCTCCCTTTCTGAGAGATAGAATCCTCAATTTGGGGTTCTCATAAAGGCATTCTTCCTGTGTAGATAAGGCCAAAGGAGAAAAGAAAGGGATATGGATACCATCAGAATTTATGAGTGTGATCTATTCAGCTGAGACAGAAGACAGTATATCATCCAGACAAAAGACAGTATATCATCCAGACTGGGCCAAACAAGGCCGGTATCTATTAATAACAAGGGGATAATAAAAGAACTGACGCTAAGAGAACATTTAAAAAAAACATGGCATGAAAGAGTTCACAGCATGATATCACTCAAGTGACGCAAATGCAGTGGGACCAAACAATTAGGGGAGGTAACGTTGTCAAGGGGAAGGAATTAATCTTACCTCCTCAAGGTAGGATGTGGAGCCTCAGAGATGAGGGAAGACGACCCGACCAATTGAGCGGGTGTACTATATGACAGGGAGTAAAGGAGACATCAAGCCTACAACATGACACTGTCAGCGGAGAAATTGCCAAATAAAACATACATGTATATACTGATACAGGAAGGAAAACTGTTAGATGGTTCGATTCTAGAATGTATCAACATTAAACATTGAACAAAAAATTATTTGAACAAAAACTTTATCAACAAGTGCTCCCATCAGGACATACTGATGTGTCGATTCTAGAGGGTTATATTGGAGATCACGTGCGTGATTGCAATACTTGTTCACCACAGGACAAGTAAAGGCATCCCACATACCCATTGTGCCACGTTCGTGCAAGCGGGAGCGTGAGTGGGAAGACCGGTGCGGAGGTATCTCAAGGTCCAGTGAGGGAGGGGTGAGTGTAATGCGGGTCCCGCTGGGGATCGACTGTGCGTGTCGTACCGGCGGGGTGAGATTACTAACCGTCCTGGTGATATAGATTGTCAACGTATTCGAAATGCGAGAGGGGGGTGGGCGTGATACCGGGGGAGTAATAGCAGACTCGCCGGGGACGGGCTAAAAGTAAAGGCACTGGTGTGCCGTGCCAGGGAAATAGTGAAGGTCTGGTTGTGCTCGTAATATCCGGAGCCCGTAAATTATGGGAACCATGGATCTTGACGGACTTACGTGATATAAGCAAGCAGAATGCACCGGCAGATGTAAGGTCTCAGGATATGAGGCCGTGAACGTAAAGAGAAATAGCGGGCCGACATGCTGCGGCTTAGGCTGCATGCAACTCGTGTCTCGGGGAGTGAAAGTGCGTGGGGGAGTAAGACTTACCCTGAAAAAGACGTGGGCTCGTCTTAGAACCTACTCGTCTCCATCTCACCTTGGTGTTACCGTAGGCGGTAGGATCCAGGTTATGAAGTTTCAACCGGCGATCTAAATCTCGTGAGATTAGGCCGCCATTTTGTCACAAGACGAGATGCCTGACCCTGAATGAAATCTAAGGTTTTGATCACAGAGTTTATTAACAAGCGAAAACTACTGCTAAAGGGCAGTTGGGGCAACATATTCTTTTGTGCATAGGGGTCCTAATGTAAACATGGTAAATAGTTTGTAGACATCAAAGGTCTCATCCCCATGGTCGTGTGGATTAAAAATTATGATTAGAGCAGATGTTCAAATGCAAATCGTCGTGGAAAATGAATTCACCGTTTTGCTGTGGTATTAACTTCTGTCCAAGGGATATCGTCGTTAAGACCTTGTTTGTGTGTAGAAAGGCGGAAAATCCACCTTTGTTCAGTTTCGAAGAGTTTGTGACTGGACCAAGCAGGGTTATTTTCAAGTACTGTCCAGTGTAATTCGTTCGTTCCATGTTGGTTGGCAATGAAGTGGGTACTCATCTTTGTGGTGGTTCTCCCGCATCGTATATTACTCCGATGCTCCATGATCCTTGTTTTTACTGGACGTGTGGTCATGCCTATGTAACGAAGGTTGCACGGGCACGTGATCATGTAGACACAGTTCCTAGAGTTGCAATTCGTGTGGTTTTTTTGGGTCCAAACTTTGCCTGCCTCTAGGGTGAGTTCTTTTGTTGCCTTAGTCAGGTTACATACTCCGCAGTCTCCACATGGGTAGTGGCCCCTAACTGGAGTAGAACTCCAAAGGGTACCTTGAGCTGTTGTTTTAGTGATTTTTGGGCGTGTGTGTACCAAGATGTCTCTGAGGTTACTTGTACGTTTATTAGCAAACCTTGGTTTCGGTAAAGATAAAGTACCTGTGGTCAGAATCTTCCAGTTTTTCGTGATGATTCTTTGTATTTTATTGGATTCTGGTGTGTAAGTGGTAACACAGGTTATGATGTCATCCGTCTCCTTCATTCTTGGTTCTAACAATGCCTCTCGGTTGTTGTTGAGAGCTCTTTTGTTAGATTTGTTGATGATGGTGGTGGGATAGTTGCGTGCCTTCAGATGGTTACTTAGGATGGAGGCCTCCTTTTTATAGTCACTGGTCTTATCACAGTTCCTGCGGAGGCGTAGGAACTGGCCAAAGGGGAGATTATCCCTGAGGGTCTTTGGGTGGTGACTTTCATACTGTAACAGACTATTCCGGTCCGTTGGTTTTCTGTAAGTGTGGGTCGATAGGGTGCCATTGTGTAATGTGATTGTCAAGTCCAGGAAATGTATTTCGGTTGGAGAAACGGATCTGGTGAATTTCAAAAAGGGGTCCAAAGAATTCACCCAAGTGAAAAAGTTGTCACAAGTTTCTAGATCCCCTTTCCACATGATCAGGATGTCGTCAATATAACGCCTCCAAAGAATGATGTTGTTGGAATAGGTGTTGGTCTTTTCAACATTGAGGCGTTCAAATTCTGCGACGTAGAGGCATGCCAGGCTCGGCGCAAAGGTGCTGCCCATAGAAGTTCCTTGGGTCTGGTGGAAATATTGGTCTTTGAATATGAAGTAGTTCTCACACATGGCGATGGTGGCACATTCCATTATAAAGGAGACAGGGGTGTGTGATGTCCACTCTTCTTTCAGAAGGAGCTCTTCGATAACCCTCAGTGTCTCCATTTGGGGAATATTCGTGTAGAGAGCTTCTACATCCAGTGTCATCATGAGATCGATCTCTCCACTCATGGTAGTATCGGCCAATAGATTGAGGACGTCCCTGCTGTCTTTCAGATATGAGGGTATCCGTTGGACCAATGGACGAAGGAAATGGTCACAAAATTTGCTGAGGGGTTCCAGTAGTGACCCTATGCCCGAGACTATAGGGCGACCGGGGGGTGGATTAACTCCCTTATGAATTTTGGGTAAGGTGTAGAAGGCAGGAGTTCTGGGTTGAGTGTTCACCAGAAATTGTGCTTCATTCCTGGTAATCCAGCCTTGTGTTTCGGCTGATTCTACGATGGACTTAATCTTGGTCATCAGCCTTCCTGTCGGATCTCCATCAATCTTAGTATAGTACTTGACTTGGGAGAGTTGTCGTAGGCATTCCTGATCGTAATCTGGTGTGTCCATGATGACGATCGCACCTCCCTTATCTGCTGCTTTGATGGTAATGGTAGAATCTTCGTTAAGGGCTTTCACTGCTGTCCTCTCGACTATTGAAAGGTTATTAAACTGTGTCGGTCTGGTGACATTCTCCACTTCTTTTGTTACTGCTTGCTCGAAAGTCAAAATCTCATTCGGAGTGATGCCATCATGTGGGGTGAAAGTTGAGGGGGGACGCAGGCCTGTATCCGTGGTTTCTTCGGATGGTTTGTCTTGAAAGTACGCTCGCAGTCGTATCTTCCGGAAGAAGTTATGAAGTTCTTTATGTAAAAGGAATCGATCCAGTTGAGGGGTGGGAACAAAACCCAGACCTCTGTTTAGTACTTTCTTTTCCGTCGGGGTGAGTACTCTAGAGGATAGATTGACCACTAGGTCCTGTTGTTCTTCCTGGATCTCAGTTCCATCCGATCTTGTTGCTGTGGGGCCGGTGGGTCTTGCCACTGGACTTGCTTGAATGCTCCGTCTCGTCTTCTGCCTCTTGCCCTGCCCCGGCCTCTTCCTAAAAAAGGTTGTTGTTGTTGGTTGTAGTGGTACATTGGTGGGGGCATTTGGTACAGGGGATTCCAAGGTGTTTGTTGCCCATAGTAGGGGTTCATAGGGAAGCCAAGGAGCGGAGGTGGTGGTGGTCCCCAGTTTTTTCTGAAATTGGACCTACTCTCGTTGCTGGAACCACTGCTGTTCGAATAAGAGCGAGATCTGCTCTCCACTGAGCTCCCGTCGGATGAATCTTCACCTGTTGGTATCTGGTAGTCATCCTTGGTATAGGGATACACCTTTTCTTTATCAAATTTTTTGATATCTTTTTGCAATTTCGTTATTTTTTGTCGCATCAGATGATTTTTATGGTCATCCATCTCTGTGTTGATTTCAGCAAGTCTGCTTTTGAATGCCGTGATGTTAATTGAGGCTTTTAGATTGTTCTCTGCAATTGTTATTTCGACCAAAAGTTTGTCAGCTAAGCGTTTTGCTGTATTTATAATCAGTATCAGCCAGTCCCTGGTACACTTCCACGCCACAAGAGACCATTCCTTTCTAAAGCCAATATCCTCCAGAAAGATTCTCGGTGCATTCGTAACTAAGAGTCCATTGGGGGCTATGTTTGCCCTAAGGTATTCTGTCATCATTGCACCGTGGAGTGCTATTTTCGTCTGTAATTTCTTCTGGTTAGCTATGGAATTCCAATCGTCTGAGGTACTGCAAGATGGAATACTGCCATCGTTTTGTAGCAGGGAGGGGGTGCGTAAGATTTCTGACACCATGTCATCTGAAAAACTAAGACCTTGGTTGTCCATGGTTATGTGTAGGGGGAGGAATGTCGTAAGAGGGAAGTGTTTGTACCAAATTGAATGGTAGGTCACGGAGGGTGACGAGAAGTGGGGGGGGGGGGGAGTAGTGTGTGAAGAAATAGCGTTAGTTCAAGGGGAATATATAATAGTCCCTCGGCAAAAGAGCCGTATGTAAACGTATAATCAAAGGGGGGACATCAGAGCTAGTTATTTATCGAGGTCCTGTTTCCATGCTCCAAGGCAAGTAGATTAATATCAAAAAGGGGAAACAGTTCCTCTCTATGGGCCTGGGTAGAGAGTTACAATGACTTACTACACTATTACAAATGGTATCTGGGGGGATCTGCAAATCCAGATCGTAATGCCCTCACACACCTGTTAGGGTGTCATGCTTCATCATTGGGCGCTCCTCGTCGGACCGGCGCTGCAATGTCCGACGGGCCTGGTGGCATCTTTATCGGAGATCTTTTGATCTGTGAACGCCGTATGGTGAGTGCGGTGTGTGGGGCTATAGGAGAAACATTGTTTGGTGAAGGTGTAGATTGTGATTATTAAAAAAGGCCCCTAACCTTTTTGGTTCACTTTATTAAATGTTCAAGGATGGGACTTTGTTAAAAACAGTGAGGCTACGTGTGATAATTAAAGGTATTCAAGTAGCCATTGGTGGACTAAGTCAGGTCAACATGTTTCGTGTCAAGTGCTTCAAAGTAAAGCGACACTTCTTCAGGACCAGAATGACATGACCGCTTAGTTAACAGTCATGGGAGGTGAGCTCCCTTTCTGAGAGATAGAATCCTCAATTTGGGGTTCTCATAAAGGCATTCTTCCTGTGTAGATAAGGCCAAAGGAGAAAAGAAAGGGATATGGATACCATCAGAATTTATGAGTGTGATCTATTCAGCTGAGACAGAAGACAGTATATCATCCAGACAAAAGACAGTATATCATCCAGACTGGGCCAAACAAGGCCGGTATCTATTAATAACAAGGGGATAATAAAAGAACTGACGCTAAGAGAACATTTAAAAAAAACATGGCATGAAAGAGTTCACAGCATGATATCACTCAAGTGACGCAAATGCAGTGGGACCAAACAATTAGGGGAGGTAACGTTGTCAAGGGGAAGGAATTAATCTTACCTCCTCAAGGTAGGATGTGGAGCCTCAGAGATGAGGGAAGACGACCCGACCAATTGAGCGGGTGTACTATATGACAGGGAGTACAGGAGACATCAAGCCTACAACATGACACTGTCAGCGGAGAAATTGCCAAATAAAACATACATGTATATACTGATACAGGAAGGAAAACTGTTAGATGGTTCGATTCTAGAATGTATCAACATTAAACATTGAACAAAAAATTATTTGAACAAAAACTTTATCAACAAGTGCTCCCATCAGGACATACTGATGTGTCGATTCTAGAGGGTTATATTGGAGATCACGTGCGTGATTGCAATACTTGTTCACCACAGGACAAGTAAAGGCATCCCACATACCCATTGTGCCACGTTCGTGCAAGCGGGAGCGTGAGTGGGAAGACCGGTGCGGAGGTATCTCAAGGTCCAGTGAGGGAGGGGTGAGTGTAATGCGGGTCCCGCTGGGGATCGACTGTGCGTGTCGTACCGGCGGGGTGAGATTACTAACCGTCCTGGTGATATAGATTGTCAACGTATTCGAAATGCGAGAGGGGGGTGGGCGTGATACCGGGGGAGTAATAGCAGACTCGCCGGGGACGGGCTAAAAGTAAAGGCACTGGTGTGCCGTGCCAGGGAAATAGTGAAGGTCTGGTTGTGCTCGTAATATCCGGAGCCCGTAAATTATGGGAACAGTGGATCTTGACGGACTTACGTGATATAAGCAAGCAGAATGCACCGGCAGATGTAAGGTCTCAGGATATGAGGCCGTGAACGTAAAGAGAAATAGCGGGCCGACATGCTGCGGCTTAGGCTGCATGCAACTCGTGTCTCGGGGAGTGAAAGTGCGTGGGGGAGTAAGACTTACCCTGAAAAAGACGTGGGCTTGTCTTAGAACCTACTCGTCTCCATCTCACCTTGGTGTTACCGTAGGCGGTAGGATCCAGGTTATGAAGTTTCAACCGGCGATCTAAATCTCGTGAGATTAGGCCGCCATTTTGTCACAAGACGAGATGCCTGACCCTGAATGAAATCTAAGGTTTTGATCACAGAGTTTATTAACAAGCGAAAACTACTGCTAAAGGGCAGTTGGGGCAACATATTCTTTTGTGCATAGGGGTCCTAATGTAAACATGGTAAATAGTTTGTAGACATCAAAGGTCTCATCCCCATGGTCGTGTGGATTAAAAATTATGATTAGAGCAGATGTTCAAATGCAAATCGTCGTGGAAAATGAATTCACCGTTTTGCTGTGGTATTAACTTCTGTCCAAGGGATATCGTCGTTAAGACCTTGTTTGTGTGTAGAAAGGCGGAAAATCCACCTTTGTTCAGTTTCGAAGAGTTTGTGACTGGACCAAGCAGGGTTATTTTCAAGTACTGTCCAGTGTAATTCGTTCGTTCCATGTTGGTTGGCAATGAAGTGGGTACTCATCTTTGTGGTGGTTCTCCCGCATCGTATATTACTCCGATGCTCCATGATCCTTGTTTTTACTGGACGTGTGGTCATGCCTATGTAACGAAGGTTGCACGGGCACGTGATCATGTAGACACAGTTCCTAGAGTTGCAATTCGTGTGGTTTTTTTGGGTCCAAACTTTGCCTGCCTCTAGGGTGAGTTCTTTTGTTGCCTTAGTCAGGTTACATACTCCGCAGTCTCCACATGGGTAGTGGCCCCTAACTGCAGTAGAACTCCAAAGGGTACCTTGAGCTGTTGTTTTAGTGATTTTTGGGCGTGTGTGTACCAAGATGTCTCTGAGGTTACTTGTACGTTTATTAGCAAACCTTGGTTTCGGTAAAGATAAAGTACCTGTGGTCAGAATCTTCCAGTTTTTCGTGATGATTCTTTGTATTTTATTGGATTCTGGTGTGTAAGTGGTAACACAGGTTATGATGTCATCCGTCTCCTTCATTCTTGGTTCTAACAATGCCTCTCGGTTGTTGTTGAGAGCTCTTTTGTTAGATTTGTTGATGATGGTGGTGGGATAGTTGCGTGCCTTCAGATGGTTACTTAGGATGGAGGCCTCCTTTTTATAGTCACTGGTCTTATCACAGTTCCTGCGGAGGCGTAGGAACTGGCCAAAGGGGAGATTATCCCTGAGGGTCTTTGGGTGGTGACTTTCATACTGTAACAGACTATTCCGGTCCGTTGGTTTTCTGTAAGTGTGGGTCGATAGGGTGCCATTGTGTAATGTGATTGTCAAGTCCAGGAAATGTATTTCGGTTGGAGAAACGGATCTGGTGAATTTTAAAAAGGGGTCCAAAGAATTCACCCAAGTGAAAAAGTTGTCACAAGTTTCTAGATCCCCTTTCCACATGATCAGGATGTCGTCAATATAACGCCTCCAAAGAATGATGTTGTTGGAATAGGTGTTGGTCTTTTCAACATTGAGGCGTTCAAATTCTGCGACGTAGAGGCATGCCAGGCTCGGCGCAAAGGTGCTGCCCATAGAAGTTCCTTGGGTCTGGTGGAAATATTGGTCTTTGAATATGAAGTAGTTCTCACACATGGCGATGGTGGCACATTCCATTATAAAGGAGACAGGGGTGTGTGATGTCCACTCTTCTTTCAGAAGGAGCTCTTCGATAACCCTCAGTGTCTCCATTTGGGGAATATTCGTGTAGAGAGCTTCTACATCCAGTGTCATCATGAGATCGATCTCTCCACTCATGGTAGTATCGGCCAATAGATTGAGGACGTCCCTGCTGTCTTTCAGATATGAGGGTATCCGTTGGACCAATGGACGAAGGAAATGGTCACAAAATTTGCTGAGGGGTTCCAGTAGTGACCCTATGCCCGAGACTATAGGGCGACCGGGGGGTGGATTAACTCCCTTATGAATTTTGGGTAAGGTGTAGAAGGCAGGAGTTCTGGGTTGAGTGTTCACCAGAACCTTGAGATACCTCCGCACCGGTCTTCCCACTCACGCTCCCGCTTGCACGAACGTGGCACAATGGGTATGTGGGATGCCTTTACTTGTCCTGTGGTGAACAAGTATTGCAATCACGCACGTGATCTCCAATATAACCCTCTAGAATCGACACATCAGTATGTCCTGATGGGAGCACTTGTTGATAAAGTTTTTGTTCAAATAATTTTTTGTTCAATGTTTAATGTTGATACATTCTAGAATCGAACCATCTAACAGTTTTCCTTCCTGTATCAGTATATACATGTATGTTTTATTTGGCAATTTCTCCGCTGACAGTGTCATGTTGTAGGCTTGATGTCTCCTTTACTCCCTGTCATATAGTACACCCGCTCAATTGGTCGGGTCGTCTTCCCTCATCTCTGAGGCTCCACATCCTACCTTGAGGAGGTAAGATTAATTCCTTCCCCTTGACAACGTTACCTCCCCTAATTGTTTGGTCCCACTGCATTTGCGTCACTTGAGTGATATCATGCTGTGAACTCTTTCATGCCATGTTTTTTTTAAATGTTCTCTTAGCGTCATTTCTTTTATTATCCCCTTGTTATTAATAGATACCGGCCTTGTTTGGCCCAGTCTGGATGATATACTGTCTTTTGTCTGGATGATATACTGTCTTCTGTCTCAGCTGAATAGATCACACTCATAAATTCTGATGGTATCCATATCCCTTTCTTTTCTCCTTTGGCCTTATCTACACAGGAAGAATGCCTTTATGAGAACCCCAAATTGAGGATTCTATCTCTCAGAAAGGGAGCTCACCTCCCATGACTGTTAACTAAGCGGTCATGTCATTCTGGTCCTGAAGAAGTGTCGCTTTACTTTGAAGCACTTGACACGAAACATGTTGACCTGACTTAGTCCACCAATGGCTACTTGAATACCTTTAATTATCACACGTAGCCTCACTGTTTTTAACAAAGTCCCATCCTTGAACATTTAATAAAGTGAACCAAAAAGGTTAGGGGCCTTTTTTAATAATCACAATCTACACCTTCACCAAACAATGTTTCTCCTATAGCCCCACACACCGCACTCACCATACGGCGTTCACAGATCAAAAGATCTCCGATAAAGATGCCACCAGGCCCGTCGGACATTGCAGCGCCGGTCCGACGAGGAGCGCCCAATGATGAAGCATGACACCCTAACAGGTGTGTGAGGGCATTACGATCTGGATTTGCAGATCCCCCCAGATACTATTTGTAATAGTGTAGTAAGTCATTGTAACTCTCTACCCAGG
The DNA here is from genome assembly GCF_964204655.1 of Triturus cristatus. Lineage (NCBI taxonomy): Eukaryota > Metazoa > Chordata > Amphibia > Caudata > Salamandridae > Triturus > Triturus cristatus. The sequence continues at coordinate 173,864,350 of NC_140586.1, read as the reverse complement.
CCCATAGAGAGGAACTGTTTCCCCTTTTTGATATTAATCTACTTGCCTTGGAGCATGGAAACAGGACCTCGATAAATAACTAGCTCTGATGTCCCCCCTTTGATTATACGTTTACATACGGCTCTTTTGCCGAGGGACTATTATATATTCCCCTTGAACTAACGCTATTTCTTCACACACTACTCCCCCCCCCCCCCCACTTCTCGTCACCCTCCGTGACCTACCATTCAATTTGGTACAAACACTTCCCTCTTACGACATTCCTCCCCCTACACATAACCATGGACAACCAAGGTCTTAGTTTTTCAGATGACATGGTGTCAGAAATCTTACGCACCCCCTCCCTGCTACAAAACGATGGCAGTATTCCATCTTGCAGTACCTCAGACGATTGGAATTCCATAGCTAACCAGAAGAAATTACAGACGAAAATAGCACTCCACGGTGCAATGATGACAGAATACCTTAGTGCAAACATAGCCCCCAATGGACTCTTAGTTACGAATGCACCGAGAATCTTTCTGGAGGATATTGGCTTTAGAAAGGAATGGTCTCTTGTGGCGTGGAAGTGTACCAGGGACTGGCTGATACTGATTATAAATACAGCAAAACGCTTAGCTGACAAACTTTTGGTCGAAATAACAATTGCAGAGAACAATCTAAAAGCCTCAATTAACATCACGGCATTCAAAAGCAGACTTGCTGAAATCAACACAGAGATGGATGACCATAAAAATCATCTGATGCGACAAAAAATAACGAAATTGCAAAAAGATATCAAAAAATTTGATAAAAGAAAAGGTGTATCCCTATACCAAGGATGACTACCAGATACCAACAGGTGAAGATTCATCCGACGGGAGCTCAGTGGAGAGCAGATCTCGCTCTTATTCGAACAGCAGTGGTTCCAGCAACGAGAGTAGGTCCAATTTCAGAAAAAACTGGGGACCACCACCACCTCCGCTCCTTGGCTTCCCTATGAACCCCTACTATGGGCAACAAACACCTTGGAATCCCCTGTACCAAATGCCCCCACCAATGTACCACTACAACCAACAACAACAACCTTTTTTAGGAAGAGGCCGGGGCAGGGCAAGAGGCAGAAGACGAGACGGAGCATTCAAGCAAGTCCAGTGGCAAGACCCACCGGCCCCACAGCAACAAGATCGGATGGAACTGAGATCCAGGAAGAACAACAGGACCTAGTGGTCAATCTATCCTCTAGAGTACTCACCCCGACGGAAAAGAAAGTACTAAACAGAGGTCTGGGTTTTGTTCCCACCCCTCAACTGGATCGATTCCTTTTACATAAAGAACTTCATAACTTCTTCCGGAAGATACGACTGCGAGCGTACTTTCAAGACAAACCACCTGAAGAAACCACAGATACAGGCCTGCGTCCCCCCTCAACTTTCACCCCACATGATGGCATCACTCCGAATGAGATTTTGACTTTCGAGCAAGCAGTAACAAAAGAAGTGGAGAATGTCACCAGACCGACACAGTTTAATAACCTTTCAATAGTCGAGAGGACAGCAGTGAAAGCCCTTAACGAAGATTCTACCATTACCATCAAAGCAGCAGATAAGGGAGGTGCGATCGTCATCATGGACACACCAGATTACGATCAGGAATGCCTACGACAACTCTCCCAAGTCAAGTACTATACTAAGATTGATGGAGATCCGACAGGAAGGCTGATGACCAAGATTAAGTCCATCGTAGAATCAGCCGAAACACAAGGCTGGATTACCAGGAATGAAGCACAATTTCTGGTGAACACTCAACCCAGAACTCCTGCCTTCTACACCTTACCCAAAATTCATAAGGGAGTTAATCCACCCCCCGGTCGCCCTATAGTCTCGGGCATAGGGTCACTACTGGAACCCCTCAGCAAATTTTGTGACCATTTCCTTCGTCCATTGGTCCAACGGATACCCTCATATCTGAAAGACAGCAGGGACGTCCTCAATCTATTGGCCGATACTACCATGAGTGGAGAGATCGATCTCATGATGACACTGGATGTAGAAGCTCTCTACACGAATATTCCCCAAATGGAGACACTGAGGGTTATCGAAGAGCTCCTTCTGAAAGAAGAGTGGACATCACACACCCCTGTCTCCTTTATAATGGAATGTGCCACCATCGCCATGTGTGAGAACTACTTCATATTCAAAGACCAATATTTCCACCAGACCCAAGGAACTTCTATGGGCAGCACCTTTGCGCCGAGCCTGGCATGCCTCTACGTCGCAGAATTTGAACGCCTCAATGTTGAAAAGACCAACACCTATTCCAACAACATCATTCTTTGGAGGCGTTATATTGACGACATCCTGATCATGTGGAAAGGGGATCTAGAAACTTGTGACAACTTTTTCACTTGGGTGAATTCTTTGGACCCCTTTTTGAAATTCACCAGATCCGTTTCTCCAACCGAAATACATTTCCTGGACTTGACAATCACTTACACAATGGCACCCTATCGACCCACACTTACAGAAAACCAACGGACCGGAATAGTCTGTTACAGTATGAAAGTCACCACCCAAGGACCCTCAGGGATAATCTCCCCTTTGGCCAGTTCCTACGCCTCCGCAGGAACTGTGATAAGACCAGTGACTATAAAAAGGAGGCCTCCATCCTAAGTAACCATCTGAAGGCACGCAACTATCCCACCACCATCATCAACAAATCTAACAAAAGAGCTCTCAACAACAACCGAGAGGCATTGTTAGAATCAAGAATGAAGGAGACGGATGACATCATAACCTGTGTTACCACTTACACACCAGAATCCAATAAAATACAAAGAATCATCACGAAAAACTGGAAGATTCTGACCACAGGTACTTTATCTTTACCGAAACCAAGGTTTGCTAATAAACGTACAAGTAACCTCAGAGACATCTTGGTACACACACGCCCAAAAATCACTAAAACAACAGCTCAAGGTACCCTTTGGAGTTCTACTCCAGTTAGGGGCCACTACCCATGTGGAGACTGCGGAGTATGTAACCTGACTAAGGCAACAAAAGAACTCACCCTAGAGGCAGGCAAAGTTTGGACCCAAAAAAAACACACGAATTGCAACTCTAGGAACTGTGTCTACATGATCACGTGCCCGTGCAACCTTCGTTACATAGGCATGACCACACGTCCAGTAAAAACAAGGATCATGGAGCATCGGAGTAATATACGATGCGGGAGAACCACCACAAAGATGAGTACCCACTTCATTGCCAACCAACATGGAACGAACGAATTACACTGGACAGTACTTGAAAATAACCCTGCTTGGTCCAGTCACAAACTCTTCGAAACTGAACAAAGGTGGATTTTCCGCCTTTCTACACACAAACAAGGTCTTAACGACGATATCCCTTGGACAGAAGTTAATACCACAGCAAAACGGTGAATTCATTTTCCACGACGATTTGCATTTGAACATCTGCTCTAATCATAATTTTTAATCCACACGACCATGGGGATGAGACCTTTGATGTCTACAAACTATTTACCATGTTTACATTAGGACCCCTATGCACAAAAGAATATGTTGCCCCAACTGCCCTTTAGCAGTAGTTTTCGCTTGTTAATAAACTCTGTGATCAAAACCTTAGATTTCATTCAGGGTCAGGCATCTCGTCTTGTGACAAAATGGCGGCCTAATCTCACGAGATTTAGATCGCCGGTTGAAACTTCATAACCTGGATCCTACCGCCTACGGTAACACCAAGGTGAGATGGAGACGAGTAGGTTCTAAGACGAGCCCACGTCTTTTTCAGGGTAAGTCTTACTTCCCCACGCACTTTCACTCCCCGAGACACGAGTTGCATGCAGCCTAAGCCGCAGCATGTCGGCCCGCTATTTCTCTTTACGTTCACGGCCTCATATCCTGAGACCTTACATCTGCCGGTGCATTCTGCTTGCTTATATCACGTAAGTCCGTCAAGATCCACTGTTCCCATAATTTACGGGCTCCGGATATTACGAGCACAACCAGACCTTCACTATTTCCCTGGCACGGCACACCAGTGCCTTTACTTTTAGCCCGTCCCCGGCGAGTCTGCTATTACTCCCCCGGTATCACGCCCACCCCCCTCTCGCATTTCGAATACGTTGACAATCTATATCACCAGGACGGTTAGTAATCTCACCCCGCCGGTACGACACGCACAGTCGATCCCCAGCGGGACCCGCATTACACTCACCCCTCCCTCACTGGACCTTGAGATACCTCCGCACCGGTCTTCCCACTCACGCTCCCGCTTGCACGAACGTGGCACAATGGGTATGTGGGATGCCTTTACTTGTCCTGTGGTGAACAAGTATTGCAATCACGCACGTGATCTCCAATATAACCCTCTAGAATCGACACATCAGTATGTCCTGATGGGAGCACTTGTTGATAAAGTTTTTGTTCAAATAATTTTTTGTTCAATGTTTAATGTTGATACATTCTAGAATCGAACCATCTAACAGTTTTCCTTCCTGTATCAGTATATACATGTATGTTTTATTTGGCAATTTCTCCGCTGACAGTGTCATGTTGTAGGCTTGATGTCTCCTTTACTCCCTGTCATATAGTACACCCGCTCAATTGGTCGGGTCGTCTTCCCTCATCTCTGAGGCTCCACATCCTACCTTGAGGAGGTAAGATTAATTCCTTCCCCTTGACAACGTTACCTCCCCTAATTGTTTGGTCCCACTGCATTTGCGTCACTTGAGTGATATCATGCTGTGAACTCTTTCATGCCATGTTTTTTTTTAAATGTTCTCTTAGCGTCAGTTCTTTTATTATCCCCTTGTTATTAATAGATACCGGCCTTGTTTGGCCCAGTCTGGATGATATACTGTCTTTTGTCTGGATGATATACTGTCTTCTGTCTCAGCTGAATAGATCACACTCATAAATTCTGATGGTATCCATATCCCTTTCTTTTCTCCTTTGGCCTTATCTACACAGGAAGAATGCCTTTATGAGAACCCCAAATTGAGGATTCTATCTCTCAGAAAGGGAGCTCACCTCCCATGACTGTTAACTAAGCGGTCATGTCATTCTGGTCCTGAAGAAGTGTCGCTTTACTTTGAAGCACTTGACACGAAACATGTTGACCTGACTTAGTCCACCAATGGCTACTTGAATACCTTTAATTATCACACGTAGCCTCACTGTTTTTAACAAAGTCCCATCCTTGAACATTTAATAAAGTGAACCAAAAAGGTTAGGGGCCTTTTTTAATAATCACAATCTACACCTTCACCAAACAATGTTTCTCCTATAGCCCCACACACCGCACTCACCATACGGCGTTCACAGATCAAAAGATCTCCGATAAAGATGCCACCAGGCCCGTCGGACATTGCAGCGCCGGTCCGACGAGGAGCGCCCAATGATGAAGCATGACACCCTAACAGGTGTGTGAGGGCATTACGATCTGGATTTGCAGATCCCCCCAGATACCATTTGTAATAGTGTAGTAAGTGATTACATTTTTCCCTCCATGAACTTACATTTTTCTTTTGAAACTGTCATTCCTTTATTTCTTAATATTTTCATCACTTCTCTTAGTAAGTCTAGATGCTCTTTTCTTTCCTTTGTATGTATCAGTATGTCGTCCTGGAATGCCTCAACCCCTTTTATGTTTCCAAACAGTAAATCCATTAGTTTTTGAAAAACTCCAGACGATGAGGCCAGTCCAAATGGCAGTCGTACATATCTGTAGGCTCCAAAAGGAGTTATGAATGTTGTCAATTTTTTAGACTTCTCCGTTAGACATACCTGGTGGTACGCAGATTTTAGATCTATTAAAGTGAAATATTTTGACCCTGCTGTAGACGTTAGTATTTCTTGTATTTTAGGAAGTGGATGGCAATTTACTAGTATGTTTTTATTTAATGATCTGAGGTTTACACACAGGCGTATATCTCCAGTAGTCTTCTTTTTCGAAACTACAATCGCCGATACCCACTCTGAGGCATCAGCCTCCTCAATAACACCTTCTTTTTCCAGTTTGTTTAACACTTCTTTCAAATCACTTCTCACTGAGAGCGGTACTATTCTCACCTTATGCTTTACATGTATTGCCCCTTCTTTCATCTTTATCTCATGTACAAATCATTTTACACATCCAATTTTGCCTTTGAAAATATCGTTAAATTCTTTCAATATACAGTTTAAATCCATTTTACCTTCATCAACATGTACCTCATTTACCACATTCACCATGTCTTCTCTTAACAATATAGGTTCTTCTGCACCTGGTACAAGAATCACGCCTAGTTTTGCTAGGTCCCTCCATCCCACCAAGTTCCTACCCCGCTTTGCCACATATACTTTTGTATTGATACTTCTTCCTTTGAATGTGAGTTTATCCTTGAAATACCCCACCATCTCAATGTCCTGCTCCCCAAATGCCTTTGAATTCACATCTGTTTCTTCTAATTTTACATTCTGCCACTTTCCTTCAAATACCACATCAGATATCAATGTTATGGGTGACCCTGAATCCGCGGTGAATGGTAACTCCACCTCACCAATTAATACCTGTCCTATCGGACCCTTAATTCTTCCATCAACACTATCTATTGACAGTACAATGTTCGCACACATTTCCTGTTCTGACTCACTTAATGCACTTATCCTCATTCCTTCTACAGTTCTCTTTGTTTTACATAACGCTGAATAGTGGGCCAATTTTTTACACTTAACACACTTCTTACCTATTGCTGGACATGTCTTGCAATCAGCTAAATGTTCCTGTGACCCACACCTGAAGCAACACCAGTTTTTTACTCCTACTTTCTTTCCGCCCCAACTTTTATCGGCACCTCTTGGTTCTACTTTCTTTCTATCCTGTAAATAAAAGACATTAGAGTTACTGCAGGTATTTGCTAATTCCTTTGTCGATATTAGTGACCTTTCTATCCCCTTGTCAATATCCGTCACTTCCTCTAGTGCCAGATTCCTGCATGTTAACAACCTCTCTTGTACTTTTTTTGAATAACAATAAAACACCACCTGATCCCTTATATAGATATCGGTTATGTCTTCATATTCACAATCTTTTGCCAGGACTCTTAAACATGCTATATACTCCTCAACAGTCTCTCCCTCTTCTTGCTTCCTCAATGCAAATTTGTGCCTTTCCACCATTATATTACTCTCTTCCGAAAATTGTTTCTCAAGCCTTTTTAGGGCTTCTTGGTATTCATTTAATGGTATGAACACCCCTGGCGGGCTTTCATACTCCGGTAGACTATCGAAAATTTCTTGTCCAGTTTTTCCTAGAAGACCAAATAAAAGCGCTTTTTTCCATTCATTGTCATATTTTTTCCCATCAATAGACACTATGTAATTTTCAAACGCTCTTAGCCAGCTTTTCCATTTCATTATTGGCTTCCCTGGTTCTTCCAAGAACAGTGGTGGTACACATATATTGTTACTTTGCGCCATATTTATTTTCTTTTGCAATGCTTCTGCTTTTTTCTTTCGTATGCACTTTTATTTTCCCTCTCACTTTATTTCCTCTATTCAACCGACATTTGTCAATTATCTTTTATTTCATGAACGCTGTTCACTCCTCACATGTATCTGTCACTGTCATCCATTTATCTCCGTAACTGCACCTTTTGATTGTACCTCACTTTTACTTATAGCTTGTTTATGCGGGGTACAGCGCATTTGATCTCGACAGTTTCTTTGCTTATTTAGGGGTGACTGCTGCTAATCTTCGTATTTTCCCACACGCGCTGCTGACCTTAATTTTTTCCACATGCGCGTTTATTTCTCTCAGAACTTTCCGATACACAAAATGGCGGCCGTTCACTGCGTTGGTGTGACGTGTCCGGCGTTGCTCCAATCAAAACCCGGAGCTAAGCCATACGTCACACGACCTTCAGTTTGCTTTTCCCGTCAGTTTTTTTCACAGACAGCCACCGCGATATCTCCCCTCACAATGTTCACTTACTTTTTGCCGTCGATCGATGCGTTGTGCTTAGGATTCGTTTACTTGTTTCACTTCCTACTTTTCTTCCATGATGCTGTTCTTTCCTCAAAATATTACTTGCCCGTGAGCCCTTTTCGGATCCCGTTCCTCGTCGCCATTGTTATAAAATTAGTATCGGCACATGGATGATGTCAGATGAGATCTTTATTAATTCTATATTTCAGGGCCCACAAGGCCAACAGCACGGTGCGCACCAGTCAAGGCAGGATGGGCCAATGACACGGAGCGGCACTGACGTCATTTAAATACAGCTCTGAACATTCGGAGCTGACGACTGAGTGACAAGCACCAAACACAAACAAGGGACTTCGCTGGAAGTCGAACATAGTTCTATTACTTCAATACATACTCAACAGGTATATTGGTGCCATGGCATGGAAAGTCGAGAAATGAGTCAAAGTTGCATGTGAAAGTATATTAATCCGACCCATATATTAAAAACAGGTATCTAAAAAATATATCATATGTTAGTGGTGCGTTCAACTATAGTGTATACAACTATTTGGCATGCACAATTAAATACAAGAACAACACATGCTTGTCAATTAATACAGTATCACATACATTTCAATTGGTATACCACTGCATGTGTATCCACATATTTACATGGTCTATGTATGTACATTCTGGCATGTTGTGCCTGTGCCGAAACAAGCATTGGGGCACCACACGTTCTAATAGTCATGCGTTAATAGTTGGAGCTATATTTATAGTCGTAGTGGCAGAAAATTATTCACATATGTTGCAATAAATAACTAAAACCACATGGCACAACTTCATACATTTCAAATGATCTGCATGCATGCTAGGCACATGAGGGCGTTAGAGTTGGCCCATTTGTTTTGAGGTCTCTTCAAACTCATTCAATGCTGCCATAACAGTATTGAGGGAATGGATCCACCTGCATTCTTTACAGCTGAGGGCCAATGACATAGAGCCACCTCTCGGAAGGGGACAGATTTTCTCGATCACCCACCATTTTATACTCTCTGGAGTATGGTTGTGTGACACAAAATGATCAACTAATGGGGCTCCCTATACCTTGCATCTCACTCGGCTCATATGTTGTAATATTCTTGCCTTTATTTTCTGGGTAGTCTGTCCCACATAGAGTAGATCACAATGACAGCAAATGGCGTATATCAGGTTAGTGCTGTTGCAATTGGTGAAATGCAACAGCTTGTGTGTTCTGTTGTTATGTCTGAAGGTAGATCCCTCAACTGTCAGTGGGCAGGCTTTGCAGTGGCCACATTTACGGTGACCAATTATTGGTGGTAGGCCCATTTGGCTTCTAAGATTCAATGGTTTGGGGGGTTCAAAATATGCTTTGACCACATTGTCTTTTATGCTTCTGCCCCTCTTAAAGGCAAACAATGGATCCTCACTTGTGTGGAGTTCGCTTGCGACAAGGTTCCAATATTTTTTCACAATCTTTTTTATGCTGTTGCTTTGGTGTTGCACATTGTCACGCACACAATGTTTTCAGTCTTTTCCGGTTTCTCTTTCACTTGCAGCATTTGGTCACGCGGACAGTACCAGGCACGTTTGCGTGCTCGTTTCAACAGTCCTGTAGGATATTCTCTCTCTTGAGACATCTCACCTGGATGTAAGTGAGCAAAACCGAGATCTAGGGACACGTGCGATGGCTCAAACACAAAGATTACCACCTGATGGCTTACAGCAGAGCATGACTACTGTTGAGACACCGGTTTTGGATTCGATGACCATTAACTTACCACAACATGATAGTCTTCCCGAAACAAGCTGCACGGACCCGATAATCAACATCTCCAATTACACGATGTCGGCAGCAGAGAGATATGTGCTCTCCAAGGGGATGTCATTTGTACCTACAGCAGTACCAGACTCGTTTAATGTCAAGCTTGAACTGCAGAGGTTTTTCAGAAAAATCCGACTGAAGTATTACTTCAGCAAAAATACCTACAACCCCGTAGCAACAGCCACACCATTCAGACCTCCATCCACTTTTACACCAGCCTCATATCTCATGAGTGAGAAAATACTCGCCTACGAGAAGATTATCTTGCAAGAAACCATGGAGTTTCTGGATGAAAGGAGATATATAAAGCACAACATCAGCAAGCAAAAAAGATTAGCACTATCCTCATTGGGAACCAATGACGCCATCGTCATCAAGGCTGCAGATAAAGGCGGTGCGGTGGTATTACAGAATACTACTGACTACGTGGAAGAAATAGAACGACAAATGGGAGGCACAGAAAGCTACCGCCCCATACCCAAGGATCCAACTGCCGAGATAAAATCCATGATAGAGAAACTAACTAAGGATGGACTGGCAGAGGGATTCCTGAGTCAACCGGAGAGTGACTTTTTGAATAAAAAAGAACCCAGGATCCCTACAATATACACTTTACCAAAGACACATAAGCGATTGAGGAAGCCGCCCGGTAGACCCATTGTGTCTGGGTGCGGATCCATTTTAGAGCCACTCAACCAGTTCATCGATCATTTTTTGCAACCATGGATACCAGAAACCAAATCATTAGTAAGGGATATGATGCACATCATTCAACTGTTGGAGGGTCAACCATACGATATCCAAATCCAACTGCTTGTAACACTTGATGTGTCTTACCTGTACACCTCCATCCCTCAGGGCAAAGCACTGGACGTTGTCAGGGCTACATTGGACAAGCGCACAAGGCCACATTGGATGCCAACTGACTTTGTGATTGCTCTGTTGGAAATCACGATGAAGCACAACTACTTTATTTTCAAGAATCAATTTTATTACCAGTGCAAGGGCGTTGCGATGGGTGCCACCTATGCGCCTAGCCTGGCTAATATCTTCATGGATGACTACGAGGAGGAACATCTATACAGCCATGATAATCCGTATATAAATCAAACAGCGGTTTGGAAGTGCTACATAGACGGCGTCATAATGATTTGGTCAGGCACTGAAATCGATCTCAAAGAATTCCGGGACTGTCTTAATACAATAACAAGGGATATTCAGTTCACCATGACTAGCAACAATGAAGCCATTGATTTCCTGGACCTTACATTCAAAGTGGAAGATGGTTTCTTGTTCTGTGATCTCCATTGCACACCATCTGAAAGGAATACACTCCTCAAGTACGAATCACATCACCCGCGAAGTCTGAGAGACAATTTACCCCATGGCCAGTATCTCAGGCTGAGGAGGAACTGTATGCGTAGGACAGACATTTTCAAGGAAACGAACACTCTAACCACTCACCTGAAAGAGAGAGGATATCCTACAGGACTGTTGGAACGAGCACGTAAACGTGCCTGGTACTGTCCGCGTGACATTGCTGCAAGTAAAAGAGAAACCGGAAAAGACTGAAAATATCGTGTGCGTGACAACGTTCAATACCAAAAGCAACAGCATAAAAAAGGTCGTGAAAACATATTGGAACCTTGTCGCAAGCGAATTCCACACAACTGAGCATCCATTGTTTGCCTTTAAGAGGGGCAGAAGCATAAAAGACAATGTGGTCAAAGCATATCTTGAACCCCCCAAACCATTGAATCTGTGAAGCCAAATAAGCCTACCACCAATAATTGGTCACGGTAAATGTGGCCACTGCAAAGTATGCCCACTGACAGTTGAGGGATCTACCTTCAGACATAACAACAGAACACACAAGCTGTTGCATTTCACCAATTTCAACAGCACTAACCTGATATACGCCATTTGCTGTCCCTGTGATCTACTCTATGAGGGACAGACTACCCAGAAAGTAAAGGCAAGAATATTACAACATATGAGCCGAGTGAGATGCAAGGTACAGGGAGCCCTATTAGTTGATCATTTTGTGTCACACAACCATCCTCCAGAGAGTATAAAATGGTGGGTGATCGAGAAAATCTGTCCCCTTTCGAGAGGTGGCTCTATGTCATTGGCCCTCAGCCGTAAAGAATGCAGGTGGATCCATTCCCTCAATACTGTTCTGGCAGGATTGAATGAACTCGAAGAGACGTCAAAACAAATGGTCCAACTCTAACGCCCTCATGTGCCTACCATGCATGCAGATCATTTGAAATGTATGAAGTTGTGCCATGTGGTTTTTGTTATTTATTGCAACATCTGTAAATAATTTTCTGCCACTACGACTATAAATATAGCTCCAACTATTAACGCATGACTATCAGAACGTGTGGTGCCCCAATGCTTGTTTCGGCACAGGCACATCATGCCAGAATATACATACATAGACCATGTAAATATGTCCCAATGCTTGTTTCAGCCCAGGCACAGCATTAAAGAATGTACATACATAGATCATGTAAATATGTCCCACTGTCATTTTTAATGTAATTCTCCATGTCGTCACACTGTGGATACACATGCAGTGGTAGACCAATTGAAATGTATTTTATACTGTATTAATTGACAAGCATGTGCTGTTCTTGTAATTAATTGTGGATGCCAAATAGTTGTATACACTATAGTTGAACGCACCTCTAACATATGATATATTTTTTAGAAGTGGATACCCGTTTTTAATATATGGGTCGGATTAATATACTTGCACATGCAACTTTGACTCATTTCTTGACTTTCCATGCCGTGGCACCATTAAACCTTAAGTAGGTTTTATGCCTTTCTCGAGCTATAAGTCATAATCCATTGGAGTTTGCTCGATAATGCAGGAGCTTCACTTGACGTAATTGACATGGCTCACACGCATTAGTTTACCGCCGCGCAAGGATTACGAGGGTCGGTTGCTAGGCAATGGGGTTTGTTGGCATTCAGCTGCTGCACGCCGTAGCGAGACGTGTACGCGGACGCCTCCTCACGCTGTGGCAGCTTTAACTTCTGCCTGTCAATCCAGCAGAGGCTCACTGACAGATTGCGGCTGCTTGGCAGGACTCATAACTGCCATTGCTTCTAACCCCCGGATTTGGCACCCAGGATAATTCAATACGTAAGCGGGGAGGAGAACCACCTCTTGGGAAATGCGTGCATTCTTTTCCATAAGGAGCGCGAGTGGTACGAATCCTAACCGGCGCTTTTCTTTTGATCTTTCCACAGAAGTGAGCCCGTAATCACAACTTCACTTTGAGCGCGCCCGCGCGTGCCTTTGAAACTCTGGAAAGCGCACAAAAATTTCCTCCTGCTTCCATGATTGTTTAATTAACATGGGTGAGTTGTTACCTCTCATTCTACCCCATGCCCGGGGTCTGTCACTCCTGGGCAGATTCCTCCAACCTTGGGATGTTTAAGTAAATAAATAAATATCTACCCGTTCTTTTCATTGCTCTTAGAAAGTAACATGATGGGGCCATAACAACACAGACTTGAGCCTGACTTGGTCAGCTAACCAGGATTTTCTATAGGTGAGTCCCTGCCACTATGCTCTCTCACCAGTGACGTTTCTTGGTGGTTTGTTGGAATACACCATAATTTTAATTTTAATACCTCTAACGTGCGCTCTGTCTGACTCCGCAGGCTGTCACTCCTCTCCCCCACCACAGTCCTGATGAAGACCCGCTTTGACTATTCATTATTGCATATATTGGGTTGAAACGTCGATGATACCTCCTGGTGCAGATCAAGGCCTTGCTTGCAGAAATATTAAAATTGGATAAAGCAGCAGGGTCGTTGTTTTCTCCGCTCTACTCTGGCCTTCCCTACCCCTGTACATATTTTAATCACCTTGTACATATTACGCTCTCAACTGTATCACTGAGCACATTAATGTCACTTGATCACAATTCACCTCAAACTTCACCTTGTTGACTGCGTCTTACTAATGTGTGGGTATATATAAATGATGCAATTTATATAAAATAACTCAGTACCCTGCAACCTGATTTCTTTGTGGTTTTGTTCGCTTTTATGTGTGTTCCCTAAATCGCTTTAACATTAAATGTGTGTAGAGAATAACTCAGTTAATCGATTTGTATATATAAGAAATAGTTGACCACACCCGACAGAACCATTGTTTTTTGCATAACAGTAATACGTTTAGGCCTGTGTCTAGATAGATGGCAACACAGTAGAATTGTGGGCCTTGGCAGAATGTCGCGCCTTACTATTCTACAAAGACCTTGCTTAATGACCACTGTGGTGCATTGCACCTGTCTACTTCATCAGCATGCCACTGAGAGGCCCAAGCCCACTTCCCACAGCAGACACATACAATGTATCTAGAAATAAAGGACTGCCATTGTTGGCCGGGGGTGAGGGTCACCATAGCAACAACTGGTTCTCATTCTTTCCTCCAGGCCCATCTTGCAGGCCATCGTGATTCAGAACTTCAGCAGTGCAATAAAGTGCTGCCACATTTTATGCCACCTGCGGGCTTGCCCAAGGCGGACAAGAAGCAGTCATGGGTTGCAAGCAACGTGGCAGGGTTAGCAACCAGTGGCTTAGGGATTGCAGTTGTGACCCCAGGTGACCCCTAATTGACATCCATAGAGTATTGCATCAAACACTGCTTTGCGGTGAAAGGTAGACTGACAAATAAATGTCTGTAGCAAGTCTGTTTCCTGTGTGTTGCCTCTTAACACATTCAACAGCTTCGGTAGTGGGGCACAAGGGGTGGGGCAGGGAAAATAGTGCTGGTGCACAGGCCCCATCTGGCCCCACTCTAGCGATGCCACAGTGCATCGGGCACCCAGATGTGACTGTTCTTGATCTTGCAATGCCAAAAACTTAAGCCCAACATATTTTTTCGGCCTACTATTTGCAATTTACAACATGACAATAAATTCAATGCACTACAGTACATTTCAAACCACGTTTCCAATACACCCATGTGTTTATATAACAAGAGGTATACTTGCGGGTGCTCACCCATGTTCATGGCCAAAGCACCACGTGTAAAGGAGTTATGTGCTCCCAATAGACCCGCCCCACAATATTCCCCCAACTTGGAGCAGTCTGTCCTTGTATGTTCTTGGTACATTATATGTGCTTCTTTTGGTGTAATATACAGGGGCTGCATTCTAGCAAGGGCCTAACGTAGGCCTGTAGAGCCCCTATTGGGCAGGGGGGCCTGAACCCTCTAGGGGCCCCCAAGCCGTCAGGGGCCTCATTGAGCTCAAGATCAATTGATATTTGTGAGATATGGTAGACTCACTGGCCCCTCATTACAATACTGTCCCCAAGTATCCTACATGTGCTTCCCAATTACCCATTATTATCCCATACTTCAGCGAGCTTCCCCTCATACACCACCCTTTTGGCGGCCATGCACCAGTCCAAATTATTTCCGCAGTACCTCTTTTAGAGTATGCAAATCCTTTATTATATCCTCACGTGGTTTAAGCCGAAGAGACCCAAATGCTCCAGGGGTTATTTTTACCCAGAGAAGGGAGGATCTAGCAAAGCAGTTCCGGCTGAACTGCTTCTTGTAAAGTGCTGTCAGAAACATTTGCATTTTGTTGTCTCTCTGGAATGCATAAGCAGAGCACAGAGGAACTGCTATATTTGGAAGTTGAAACACAGTATATCCAAGGCTGCTTGTTTCTTTAGGGTACAATATCAGTACTTGGTTCAAGAGAATATTGATGTTTACTCATCTGATTGCTTAAATAGTTGTGGTGTTTTTCTTTCAGTTAATTGTGTTTACGTGTATTTAAATAAATGGTACAATAAAAATAAATGTTTGGTGTTCTCTGTTCTGTAAAGGGGGATGTTGTAGGAAGTGACTCATTAGTTGAGTTTGTCTGCTGCTTCTTGGGGTCATTTGGACTGGATTGCCACATTGCTGATCCTCCCTCATAAAGGCATTAGCAATGGCTCTCAATCCTCAATTGTTCTGACATTATGACGTGGCTGTCTCCATGCTCAGAGTGAATTAGAGTTGGTGAAACCTGTTAGTCAAGTTCCACAGGGTCTAAATAATTCAGAGTTGAGGGTCGGGCTAAAACAAAAATAGGCTCCAAAATGATAGTGCCCCCATTCACAAATCAGATAACTAGAATGTTTTGGGGCCATATGTATGTACCTGTTTATAGCTCGCAAGCGGCCGATTCACAAAATCAGGCCGTTTGCGACCGGAAAAAAAGGCTTTTCTTATGTACTAAACACTATTTGTGATTCGATAACCTATTACCGAATCGCAAATAGGGTTTGCAATTCAGTATTAGGAAGGGGCGTGCTTAGGGGGTCCCTTCCTAATACCCAATCGCAGCGGTATGTAAGAATGTTTTGCGCCGGAAATGCGATTGCAATACATTTGCATTTTACCAGCTACTTCAAGTAGGAGGTAACCATTTGCAACTGGGAAGGGGTTCCCAGGGGACCCTTTCCACTTTGGAAATGGTAGTACAAACATTTTTTCAGATCAGGCAGTGGTCCTCCGGACTACTGCCTGCTCTGAAAAAATGGAAAGAAAGCATTTTGTTTTTCGTTTTTTAAACGCATCCCGTTTTCCCTTATGGAAAACAGGCTGCATTTAAAAAGAAATGACTATTTTATTTAAAAGCAATCATAGACATGGTAGTCTGCTGACCCCAGCAGGCCACCATCCCTGTGATTTTAGCGATTCCAAATGGGTCACAAATAGCGACCTACCTCATTAATATTAATGAGTTAGGTTGATATGTGACCTCCTAGGAATCGCTAAAAGAAAGTCTTGTAGATTCATACATTAGGAATAGCAATTACCTCATTGCGATTAGCAGAAAATCACCATTTTGTGTTAACAAGTCAGTGAAACCAGCCCCCTCTTCCCCCCTGAGACAGCAGTATTCTGCTGTAAGCTGTTTAAACTGTGTTTAATAGGGACTGTGCACTTCGTTTTTTGGCCAGGAGAGGGAGTAAAGCTTTATACAAATAGTGTTGTTGGAGGACAAGTTTGTCAGGGCCTTACCTGCAGAACTCCAAAGTGTGGATTGAGCCTGTCTGTCTCCTAGGAGATTTCTGAATAGAGGAGCAGCTTCCAACTCCCTGGCCAGCTAACCTTGTCTGAGGCAGCTGGAACCTTCTATAGTCTGCTATTGTTTGGCACATGTGTAGACTGATTGGTGGTTGTATCTGATGTTTCTATTGGATTAGGGTTAGTGTCCTCATTGGTTGGGTATTTGAGGCTTCTGATTGGTTTTGGGCCTGTGATTCAGTAAGGTAGGGACTAGGTCTAGGGTTAGGATTTCTATTGGAAGTAGGGACTAGGGCTTCCTGTGTTATTGGGACTAGGGTGGGACAAGTGCTAGGGTTAAGTCTTTTTATTTGGAAGTAGCGAATAGGGCTTCTGGTGTTGTTGGTTACTGGACTAGGTGTGGGACTAAGAGTAGGGTTAGGCTTTCTATTGGAAGTAGGGACTAGGGCTTTCTGTGCCATTGGTTACTTGGAATAGGATTGGGACAACTGGTAGGGCTAGGGCCTCTATTGGGCGTCGAGATTAGGGTTTTTAAAACTGATTGGGTGCTTGGACTAGGGCTAAGATTGGCTGTAAGGTCCTGGTCTCTTATTGGTTCTAGATTTTAGGGCTAGTGTTGTGATTGGATGGTGTTAGGGCTAGGGTTCCCATTGGCTGAAGGGATCACCTGACTACTAGGGTTATAAATGGCCCAGGCTTAGGGCGTCTCACCCCGGGCATCTCGGCTAAGGGTGGAGAGGACAAGGGTGAGTGCCTGTTTGAGCCTGTTCGAGACTGGTCAGGACCTGGGCTAGAAATGCTGACCATTTTCTCATTCATTAACACCCACCCTATGTATGTGTCCCTCTGTATATAACCATTAATTTCACTATAGATATGTACCTATCTTTGTGTATTGTTTTGTATAAACATGTAGAATAATTATGTTGTTATGAAAACCCAAAAAAAAATGTATCTTTGGTCTACATGTACTTGCTTCCATTGTGCATGTATGCACCTCCATGTACTTGGATCTGTGTGTCTGTTACTTTTCTCCTGGAAAAGCATATCCAATGCACTACCCTACTTCTCATCCTGTACCTCTATCAATATCTTTAATCTGCATATACTTACCTCCTTTATGCATCTATATACTCTCAATGTACTTGTGGGTCTATATATTTATCACTTTCTTCTAATTTAGCATTTCCAATGCACTACCCTATTTCTCAGCCTATACTTCTCTCAATATATCTTCTAGCCCATCTTTCTGACTAATCTCAAACTTCTTTCTACTACTCTTTCCAATGCACTACTCTATCTCTCACCCTATACATCTATCTCTACATCCTCTACACCCACTCTCTCATTTATCCCAAACCCCATACCACTACTATGTTCCCCAAAATAACCCTTTCTTGACTCTCTCCTACTTTACCCCTCCTTGCATCATCTGACACTTCTTTTACTATACCGATCCCCCACAACAAACCTTTATAAACTCTTACCTCTGACTCCTCCCCTCCAAAAACCCTTTTTACTCATCCAAAAGCCTCCTCCTACTGCTATGACCTAAATCCTTCACTCTTCTATCCCTCCACTATCCTTTTCAATCAAAATAACAGACTAACATGTTAACTTTTCTAATTCCATATTGCACTATACTAATTCACCACTAATCCTTTATGGGTTCCAGAGTAGGGTGCTACTCGCCAACAAAGCGTTTCAACACCTCATCAGGGTCACAAGCGCTATATAAATGCAAACCTTTCTCCCTTTTTTACCCCTCCCCAACCCTTCTCAATCCAAATAACTGACTAACATATCCACCAGTCAAATTACTTCATATTTCACTAAACTAATTTTCAACACTAATCCTTTATGGGTTCCGGAGTAGCCTGCTACTCACCAGAAAAGCGCTTCAACACCCCATCAGGGGTAACAGGTGCTATATGAATGCAAACCTTTCTTTCCCTTCTATCCCTCCACTATCCTTCTCATTCCAAATAACTGACTAATATCCACCACTCAAATTACTTCATATTTCACCAAACTAATTCACCACTAATCCTTTATGGGCTTCCGGAGTAGCGTGCTATTCGCCAAAAAAAGTGCTTCAACACCTCATCAGGGGTAAGAAGCGCTATATAAATACAAACCTTTTCCTCTTCTATCCTTCTGCTATCTTTCAGAATCCGAATAACTAACTAACATATCCACCACTTAAAATGTACTTGCATGTTTCACTATACTAATTCAACACTAATCCTCTATGGGTCACGGAGTAGCATGCTACTCGCCGAAAAGCGCTTCAACGCCTTGTCAGGGGTAGTAAGCTCTATTAAAATGCAATTACAATACAATACAATTAGGTAATCGCTATTCCTAATGTTGATACATGCGGCCCTTGATCTTGTAAAGAAGTTGCACCAGTGACATAACAGAAAATGTTGGGGCCCCTGCAGAATCTGATGAGGGGCCCTTGTGGCTTGCATATGTCACATATTTTCGTAAGCCGTGGGCTGAATGTGGCCCCTGAAGGGTTGGGGGGCCCCTGGCAGAGCAGGGGCTGCAGGGGGCCTCCGTTACGCCCCTGCGCTGCACTGTTGTTTTTCAAGGAATGGGAGACTACATGCATTTGCACTTACTGAAGACAATGCTTGTGGTAATATAAGGGAAATAAACAGTAAAAACCGGCACAGCGGACCATAAAACAGGCCCACAAACCGCAAACAAACCAGCCTACACACTGACCTATCAGACCAGCCCTTCTGGCACTGCCAGCTTGCTCTATAGGACAGTTCCACCGTGTCAGAGGCAACTGGGAAATCGCTGTATCAAGTGTTGTTGGTTGTTCCTGGAAAAACAGGAATTGTGTACTACTGCAAGCACACTGAATGACAAGAACCCCCCCTATTAGGCTTTGACCCTGTCTAGCAAAAGTGAACAGTCTAGGCTTCCTCTTCAAGTGTGGTTTGTTGTTGAACACATATGAATGGTACACAACAGTATAATGTTGAGGCAGTGCTAATATAAGACCTTGAAAATCATTTAGTGTTTGGTGGACAGGGTTCTCTACCACAAAAAGGGAGGACCTGCATGCATTTACAAACTACAAATGCAGAGCTGAGGTGCATAAGTAGTGCCACATAGGTGTGGACACAAAGGTCTCTGCTGACAACTGTCACAAGTCTTCCTTTGGGGGATGCTTTGTTGTGGGTCAGTAATTAAGGAAGGCTGCTTGCAATTCTAATCAGAGTGCTCCAGGCAGCCTGTCCATCCAAAGCTGCACATGGCCAATATTCTTTGTCTGTAGCAGACTGTGTATAGCGGGATCATGTTAGGTGATTAGTGATTGGTCAGATCCAGCACTCCAGTGGCCAGGTGGTCCAGCAGTTCTGCTGCCACAGTCCTCCTCAATGGGGAGTCCTGCGGTTCAATATCCCTCAACTCAGGTGAATGAACAAAAGAATACACATGGACTAAGAGATGTGTGGTGACCTTGGAGGACAGCAATAGGAATACAGAGCCCCACCCAGGAGTTGCAATGAATTCCCACTTCATGGTAAGAGTCCAGCAGCATACATTAACCTCAGTGTGTAAGCCATGGTCCAAGAGCCCACCCAGATGGAATCTTGTGTCCTTCTCTCTCACTCTTGGTGCTGGTTCCAGGTGACAGAGTATACTCTCTGCATTGGTCCTCTTAGGCTGGGGTGGGACGGACTGGGTGGTGACACATGCCACATGACTTTGCAGTGGAACAGGCTTTGGCGAATTTCAACTTGGCAGGCACACAGGTAGCTGGGCCATGTAGGTTTGAAAGAGTTTTTTCATTAAACGTTTTGCATTAACACGAAATTAACACACAGACACACTTATGTAGAAATATGCACCTGCACGTTTAGATGAACTATAACTAATAGAGGCCTGAAATTTAAAATGGCTAACGCTGATTGCCATCTTTGCCTTGTGACATTTAATTAAGAGGCTAGCTGGGGTTTCAAGTAACAACCACATTGCCCTTTTTCCTTACTTCCCATGTGAACTAATGCTTTCTTTTCTTTGTGATAATCGTGGAATGTTTTAATAAGTAGCTCATTCAAGAAGACACCTGCAGTGTGTGGCTTGATCCATGTGTCTTATCCTGTTACAGATAATGTAAGTTTAAAGGACACAGAGAGAAGCTTTTATTTTGAGAAATTTAGGAACCTAACAATCATATAATAGTAGCAACTTGCTTGAACTTGATTGAACAGTCTCATGAGAAATATGTCTAGGTGTGTAAAATGTTGGAATGTGATTGTTTTTAGATAGGTTAGGGCAGAGTTGAGGTTGATGCAACATAGAGCAGAGCAGAGTAGGGGATTTTTTAAATGCTCTCTCAGAAAGAGAACTGACTATCCTTTGTCCTTCCTTTTTGAGGCAACCTCATGCTAGTTTGTCCTCTGACATATAAGACTTTGATTTAATATGAGTTTCATATTATTTGATGCATTCGTATTTTGATTATTATTCGATACTAACCTGATTTGTGCCGTCTCTAAACAATTAATTATTAATAAATCTTCAAGATTTGAAACCAAAAGACTCTCTGTCTTTCATGGGAGTCCAAATGTTCTTCACATTTCTTGAATGAATTGATTTGTTGACCAGGCGAAGATTTGGAACTCAATCCATTAGATAGCGCTTTATGTCCCTGAATTTCTATAAAGAAAAGGCGCTAACAAATCTGGTAGCAGAGGCTGGTTTCCAGATGAGGTTTGGATGATTTAAAATTCACTCGCAAACTTCAATTTTCTTTCCCGATCTTCCATGGTCCATTTGGATTGTTGAAAAGGCAGTAAAAGGATTTAGGGATGGCTAATAAGGTTCTTAGCATGAAGGTGGACAGTCTACCTCCGTCGTTCTTACAGTCCCTAGCAATGGAAACTTTGTCAGCGTTCTTCGAGGGATGATTTGGCTAAAGTTTATGACTCCATTGCACCTTTTGGTGCTGGTGATACTGATTTTGTATATAGTTGGTGCAACCTCAAAAAGGCTTTTGCAGAGCATTACAATGATAGATTGCAAATTTGCAGAGGAATGTATGCAAACCTATATTTTTCCTTATTTCCTGTAAAACATTTATTGCAACTGAAAGGCATCTAAATGCTATCATCCCTGTGCTCACCCATTGTGTTTTTTTTCTACAATATGAATTTATAGCTGCCATGCAGTTCACAATCAGCTACATACATTTTAGATTTAAAAAATATTTCAAACAGACTGGGATTCTGCACTCTGTGCGCAGTGCTATAACTGAACCTTTGCAAAGTTACCTGGGCAGTTTCCACCTATTGATTACCACATTAAGGTGTTTGAACAGACTCCCAGATGAGGGTAACTTCCCCATTTAATGGACAAGTGGAGCTTTTGTCTGCAGCGTTAAACAAAACTATAAATGGCGTTCAAAATAATGTAAACGTTGTTCCTTATTTGTCAAAAACATATTTTCTTCAGCTATTCATGCAAATTCATGTTTACATCACACACTTTTTTCAAAGTAGCAGTTATTGCACAGGTATGGTTCCCAGGCAACAGTAATTTCCAGAGGGTACGCTTAGTTTAGAAGAATCTCAAACGTGTCACATCTCACTTTATGTTCTGATGTCTTGAATGCTAATGTGACTTCCCAACACACAGGTAAATAATACACGTTGAATGGGATACGATACACTTACAAAGGTCTATTTTTCCATGGAAAAGCTACTTAATTGAGGTCAAATGGTGCGAACACAAGATAAACATGAAACTGAAAACATGTTTGGTTTAAACCTAACTTGGCCGTGCGGAATAAAAGAGGCGCACGTTCTTTTGCAAGATGTGCGCTCCTGTAGGCATATTTACTGCAGGAAACATATACATTTATACCTCTGGAATGTACATCATCAAGTATTAATGAAACGTTGTTCTTTTGTTTCCATTCAAAACAAAAAAGTTAATATTAGGAAAAATAAATTGGGAAGAAAATCTGTTAAAAAAAACGTATGTTTTTTCAGAGCTGGAGAAGCCATAAGTTATTAAGATATCCAATAGCTTTATAATAAGGAACATTATGTGCTGGAATGGATGGTTTGTCTTTCATCAAAAAATAATCTTTATAATTTGTCTTTCTTTTGTAGATGAGTTAGCTCAACTTGTCGCATAGTCCCAGGGAGGCACTGAGTAACACACTGATGAAACCCAGTGAAGTAGCAACGCATTTGGGGTATTTTGTCATGTGAAGCGAGGACGTGATCTAACAGTTCGGGCTGGGCCGGTCTCAGCACTCTGAGCACTGGTGCTGCCACAGCTATTTATCTGATCCACTAAAGCCTAAAAGGCATTTTTTTGTTGTTGTAGAAAGTGATGAGAAATGCAATTTTATGTGTCTTTCATTCAATTTTTCCTTCATTCTTTAATTAGTTAATTCATTGATTAATTCATTCATGCATTCATTATTCATTGATTTCATTCAATCTGCCCTGTGAGAAAGTTCTATATTAACATTTTAAATAAATATATAAATGAATAAACCAGAAAATATATCAATCACTACGTGCTTGCTGGTGTCTTTACAAGGAAAGACCAACTATATGTGGACTGTTGGACCTGGCCCATTCTACAGGGTCATCCTAATACGTTTTGCCTTTGCCTTCCACTTTTGCTGAATTCATTTTTGTTGGCTTTCAGACTCTGTGCACTTTACACTTCTAATCAGTGCTAAAGTGTTTGTGCTCTCTCTCATGGTGGAATTGGCTTATGCCCAATTTGTATGTTTATGAGAGAGGGTAGATGTTGTATCATAGGGGGCCCCTGGCCCGTTCTGGCCACACCTGAAGTATGAGACCCTTGTCCTTGCCCTGCCAGCCTACTTTGTACTTTGTAGGCCGTATTAAATTGACCAGTGGGTCCTGTGTTGCTATATAAATACCCTGAGACATCCCTCCCACTTAGCCAGCATGAATGTAGGCCCTTCTATTCGAAATTTAGGCCTTTGTTGAAATTGACCATAGCTCTGCCATTTTAGTGTATTGCAGGCTGATGGCAGGTCTGACCCAACTCATATTCAGTTCCTCTTTCTGCAAGGCCTCCTGCTCCAAACTTGTAGCCCCCACCCTACCGAGTGCTCCGTTCTCGGTATCAAAGTTCAACATCCCCTTGAAACTTCGACATACAGTAAGCTGCATCCTGGCCTGGTACTTGCTTCTTGGGCAGGTTTCCCGCTTTTGAGGAAGTGGCAACCGCAGAGCGTCAAGTTAGGAGAACTGAGGAGATTTATACATGTATATATTTAATTCGCGTACAATATCTGCTTATATTTTCTGCTTGCTCTATGAAACTTACGACAAGCGATTGGCCTGAGAAACTGACCTTTTCACCTAGCTCATTGTCAGCATTAAGTGGGTAAATGACGACATGTCTGGTGAAATCTGCAGACGAGGCTTTTTGGGTAGCATACGTAGGTAGAAGTAGCGTGCGAAGGAGCCCATAAAATGATATAAAAGGGGAGCCCCCAGAGACCTCGACGGACTACCTCGCTGTCTGTATGTAGGTAACAGACTGTGTAGGTTTTTCCCCAAGAGCTCAGAAGCTCTTGCGTCTGCTTAGCATTGTGTTGTATTTTACCTATATGAAATGTCCTGTTATGTTTAACCATTGTTCTCTTTATTTGTTTCTCTTTTTTTGTATTCACACAATGGATTCATTGTAATTGCAGGACTGCTTGCCCTAGAGTAAACGTGAGAGTTCCCAGGTGACAGAGTTCTTATACTCTGAAACATTTCTCCTTAGTATAACTTGTTTCTCATGATGCACTTATAAATGTGTTTTCTTTCTCTCAGACAGTCAGATACGGAGAGAATGGACATGTGATTATCTGAATTCTGTATTTTGTATTTTATGCCTTTGTTTTGCAGTTTCTTTGAAGGTGCATCTTCTCATTAAACTGCCATTGTGTTCTGCCTCCAATTCCATGTCTCACATGTCTGTTTTCTTCAATTTTAGAGCAAGCGTTCCTAGGCACCCCGGCTCAAATTAAGGTGCCCCTTTTGTCCCTGACTCACTCTCTTGGTCACTTCTGCGGTGGCTCCCGGGGCTCTGAGTACCGCCCCTAGCTTCCATGTCCCGTAATAGATCTTCCCTCCAACATTTACTTTACTTTAAAATCCCTAGTAAAGTGGCATTACATGTGCCAAGGGCCTGTAAATGAAATGCTACTATTGGGCCTACAGCACTGGCTGTGCCACCCACTTAAGTACCACTTTAAACATTTCCCAGGCTTGCCATTGCAGAGCTGGTGTGTGTAGTTTTAAACTGCCATTTCAACCTGGCAAAATAAACTTCCTTTTTAATACATATGTCACCCCTACACTAGGTTTATGACAGTCCAGAGGGCAGGGTGCTATGTATTTAAAAAGCCGGACATGTACTTTTAAGTTTTACATGTCCTGGTAGTGAAAAACTCCTAAATTCGTTTTTCACTACTGCTATGGCCATCTCTCCCATAGAATAACATTGGGGTTGCCTTAATACATTTTATTAATGTAATTTTCAAATGGGAAGAGATTACCAGTTCATGTTTGGTGTCTCTGGAATCACAATTTAAAATCCTAACTTATGGTAAAGTCAGATTTTAAATTGCAATATTAAGAATGCCGCTTTTAGCAAGTTGTAGTTTTCTTGCTTTTACCGTTTGGTGCCTGCAGCCTGCCTCTGGTTACATGACTGCGTGTAGCTGACAGTTGGGCTTTGTGTATTTCTCCTAGACAGCTTCACTCAATAGGGAGCTTAGGTGTGACTGGATGGGCCATCACTGGCAGGATGGGTGGGATGATCTGGGCACAGGCCTACAGACACCTCAATAGACTGTGTCCTGCCTCCAAACAAAGGTCTACCTACCCCTTGTAGTTAGCCTGGAGCCAGGGCATCAGGACACTTCGAAGGCATGCCTCAAGATGCTTCTACCCACTTCAAAGGCATAACTGTGTGTAAAAGAAGGACCTCAGACAGCAACTCTTGAGTACACTTCTGGACATGTGGATACTCTGCAAGGAAGAAGGGCTGCTGTGCCGCTACAAGGACTGCCACTCTGCTGGACTGCTGCTGTAAAGAAACTGCTACTCTGCTGTGTTTACCTGCAGCTTACTGCCCTCTTTCATGGGAAAGAAGAACAGGTCCTGCAACTTCATCTTGAACCCAGGACCCCAGAATGACTCAAAGGGCTAGTCTATTGGCCTTCTCACCTGAGCATCAGGGACATAAAAGGCTCCCCGACCAGCTCTTGGGCCCAGCTGCAGAGAGTTTTTGAACCCCAAGTGGTGCCTCTCAGGTCCTGGACCCCTAGTGTGGCTCATGGGCTCTTGTAATCAAGATTTGGGCTCTTCGCAGGCCAGTTCACACCATAACCATACTGCCCACACCCAAATTCAGCATGAGTCGCCGTTAGTCCATCACTTCACACAGCAAGCATTGATTGCCTGTGGAGGACCACCGCTGCGAAACTCCAGCCCACCATCCATGACGCCCAGTTTTTTCTTCATCTCACGCCGACCACCACCGTGACGCTCTCCTTGGTCTTGCGCCCCTCTCGAACACGGAGAGGACTCCTCGCACACAACTTAAGAAGGTAAACCTTCAGTTATGCAGATCTATCTATATAATTTCTTCAGTTCATTACTATTGTTATTACAAAGCATTACAAACCATAAGCAAATCGATGTGACATACATACCCATCCCTTTAATGAAGTATAGACAATATTATCAAGCGCAAGAATAGCCAATGACTGGGCATCTTAGGATGCAAGAAGTGAGTAAAAATGAAGCTGTGGAAATATTCTACAGCAACTAAGAAATAAGTTCTGCTTTAGAGCTCTGTTGACCATTTATTAGGAAGGACCCATATTAGGTAAATCTGTCTAACTCTATTTAAAAAAAAAATACCAGTCTAGTCCAAGCTGCTAGGCCACACCCTCCTCTTTCTACCTTTGCAGAACAGCAACATCCCAACATACATTGCACCGTTTTTGGACTCCAGGTCGGGCAGAAAACCACAGTAAGCAGAAATGGAGAGGCTGCCCTACTACTATGGTCCCATCCACTGCCTTTGATGCGGTCCATAGTGCCACACCACAGATTAGGGCAGTAGATATCAGAATTCAAAGAACCATCCTAGATTGGATCACATTCTACTTTTACTAGAGATGAAGCACTTCATTCTCACCATACACATCAAATCCTTTGAGCACCATGTCCTGTAATGTTCTCCCACTTCTCGGCTCCTCTACAATGCATACGTCAGCCCAATACAGAAATTCATCAGGTCCTTAGCTCAAATCATTTACAGCTATGCATATGATGACTCAGATCGTCTTGAAACTCAGAAACCCATGAAATATATCTTCATTGACCCCAGACCATTACCTTTGAGACAGAGTACAATGGATACTGTTCAACTACCTGGGACTCAACTCATTAAAAGCTGAGATGCTTGCAACGCGAACTGGAGCACTTAGCACCCCAGCACCATTGGCCCCAGGAACTTCCATCATCTCTGAAGACAAGTAGGGTGCCCTGGAGTGACCATCGAGTCCCACCTAGCTCCAAAAGTGAAACTAGTTAATAAAAGTGCCTGCCTCATCATGGTAATCCTGTGCAGTATTTTCTTTCTTCTGAGTTTCCTCCAGTGGTCAAAATGGGCGGGATCGGCAGGGCACGGCATGTCCCTATTTATTTAATTTCATAGAGTCAGTTTCCCTACTTTCATATTTTAAACATGCCTCCCGGAGGGCAGAAGTTGCCAAGGCCGATAGTTAAGCCTCCGCTTTTGGGGACGGGCGGAACGGGCAGAGAAGGAAAAGGACTGTCTTTTCCTTCTTGCCCAAAGAAGACAAGGACAGTGTCCAGTTTTCCTGCTTCTGGCAGCTGCCCCCCACCCTATTTGTTCCCCCTCTTCCCTCTCTTTCTGTCTCGCTCCTCCTCATTTATTGAAAACCGAGACTTCAAGAAACAGGTATTATCTTCTCTTTCCTCCTTTCGTATATCTGCAACCCTGTGAAATGGATCCAAAAAAGAAAAACACTTTTACTGGAAGCGTCGTCTTTTTGTGATATTTTTCAATTTCTAAGTGCAGCCTCGTGTAGGAGAGAAATAAAACATTAAAAATATGAAAAATAACTAACTGAAGCAAGCAAGACAGAGTGGTTGCAAGGTGGCCTGATTGATTTATTCACACCTAAACACATTAGCGCCACTTTACAGTGTTTGCCAGTGAAGCGCTACTTTAGTTTTCTCCTCGCTCTTTGAACAACATTGTTTTCCCTGGGTGAGAAAGTGCACTATTCCTGGAGGTACTGAAATACCTGCTTGATGGGTGAATTGGACAACAAAATGTGTACCGTGGTTCTGTTTTGAGTGACGTGGTCTTTTTTAACCATACTGCTTACGTTTTGTAAGGATATAAGCAATGGACATTGAAACGGGTCCCTTCTGGGCCCTGTAGCCATGTCCTTAACTTTTCAGGCAAAAGCACTCACTAATTTCTGAATAATGAGTGTAAAAAGAAAAAGGTAACCATGTTTTTCCTACTTACATTTCACATGCTTTACTTAATCTTGCATTTCCTATGAGTGTTTGCTTTTTCTAGGATGTTGCTATTTTTTTTTAGGCAGCATATTGCTCTTGTTTAGTGCGTAATTTGAATTGAGTCACATCCAGGTGTTTATTGCGAGTCAGTGCAGTGTAAGTTTCTTTCAGTGGGGCAGTATGGTGTTCAGTGGGGGAGAGGATGTGGCACTATGGTCAGAGCTGCTGAATTTGGAACTGGAGAACCAAGTTCAGCCTCCATGACCAGTCCACCAGACCACTCCACCTGAGGGAGCACATTCCCATGCTAGACCTTAGAAGGCCCGCAAGATCTTAAAAGCCCTGGTGTCTTATCACCAGCAGGTGGACCCTGGCAGTGGGAAGTGTAGCTTAACCTTGAAGGCCTTTCCACCACAATTCATTCTGAAGTTCACCTCCAGTCTTGCAGGAAGGCCTATGAAGCAGCACACCATAGAGTGACAGTGACTCTGTCACTGAGGTCATAGCACCCTTGAGCAGGGTGACTCTAGGGCAGTGCGACCGCACCAGGTGCTGGCCAGCTGCAGTCCAGCGTAACAGCGGTGAGGCAGGGGGGCCGGGTAAGGGGGGATTTCGAGGGCCGATGCAGAGGGAAAATTAAACAAATAAATAATTTTCCCTCTGCATCATCCCTCGAAATCCCCCCTTACCCAGCCCCACTGCTGTTACCTGCATGGACTGCGGATGGAGCTGACTTCAGGTGGGGGCGTCGTGTTTGCAAGTATAATATGGTTTTAAAAGCACTTGCTGCCTCCTTCCTTGCCTCCATCAATTTTCGGCACACCTCTGACTCCGCCCACAGCCCCAATCCGCGAGTTATTCCCACCCTCTGATTCTCTGCCCACAGTTTCCCTACTATTTTTCCCCCACTTCGACCACTGGTTTCTTCAGATGCCTAGGCTACCATCATCATGATACTGTTGCACCTGCACTATAAAATGAAATGAAATGAAAAAAATATTTAATAAAGCGCACTGTGGCCAAGCGGCTTCCTGGCGCTGGGAGCTAGGACCAACCAATCACAGAAGGGAGTTAGCATAAGTTTAGCAAGAATATGCCTGAGAGAACAAATACGTTTTTAGTGCTTTGCGAAAGTGGGAGTAGATAGGGATAGATCGCATAGAAAGGGGAAGGCTATTCCAGAAACGGGGGGCCTGAACAAAAAAACGGGTGCCTCCCGTTCTGGATTTGCGAAAGCGAGGGACATTGAGAAGGGCCAAAGTAGAAGAGCGAAGGGTGCGAGCAGGAGTATGAGAGGAGATAAGAGAACAAATAAAAACCGGCGCAGAACAGGCAAGAGCCAAGAAAACAAGACAACCCAATTTAAAGAGAGACCTATGGGAGACAGGAAGCCAGTGAAGGGACTTAAGCGCTGGGGTAATGTGATGTGTTTTAGGGAGACGAAAAATGAGACGGGCAGCTTGATTCTGGATAGCCTGTAAACGACGTAATTCATAGGCTGGGATGCCCACATACAGGCTATTCCCGTAATCGAGACGAGAAGTGATCAGAGCCATGATAATGATTTTAAGTGCATCTAGAGAAAAAAAACAAGAAATTTTTCGGATAAGCCGAAGAGATAAAAAACAAGAAGAAACAACAGAACTGATTTGGGCGTGCATGGAGAGATCATGACTGAGCTGAATACCCAAAGTTCTGACTGAGGAAACAGGTGTAGGAGGGGAACCAAAAGTGGGGGGCCAGAAAGCGGGGGACCAAGGATTGGATGAGCCGCCCGTCAAGACCAACTCGGTTTTGTCCGGGTTAAGTTTAAGATGATTCGAGCTCATCCAATCGGAAATAAAGACCAAAGTAGAGCGAAATTTAGAAAGAGACAGAGGTGAGGGGGAAAGGTCAAAGACAATCTGGAGGTCATCTGCGTAGTTATACACAGAGACCCCCAGATCAAGAAGAGAGGTGATGAGAGGGTAGATATAAAGATTGAAAAGAAGGGGGGAAAGAGAAGAGCCTTGGGGGACCCCACAAGGGACCAGACGAGTGGGGGCAGAAAAACCAGATAAGTGAACCGCTTGAGAACGTCCCGAAAGAAAGGACGCAAGCCAGGAAAGGGCAGAGCCCGAATGCCCGCTGCGCCGACACGGTCGAGAAGGATGGAATGATCAACCGTGTCAAACGCAGCGGACAAATCAAGGAGGACCAAGGCTTGAGGGAGAGAAGAGTCGGCTTTTGATTTCAACTCATCTAGGACCGCAAGGACCACTGACTCTGTAGAGTGGCCCCGGCGGAAACCAGCTTGATGAGAAGCCAGGAGATGGTTCTCCTCAATATAAGCAGATAAGCAAGAGGTGACATAACTTTCTAGAATTTTACCAAGATAGGGAAGAAGGGAAATGGGCCTAAAGTTAGAGGGAAGCGAAGAATCTAGGCCAGGCTTTTTAAGAATAGGCAGAACAATGGCAGATTTGAAAGATGAAGGGACTGAGCCAAGAGCAAGAGAGGCATTAAGAAGAGAGAGAGGGGGAGAAGGACAGTTAGTAAATAATGCTCTCAAAATACGGGCAGGGGCGCAGTCGGCCGGAGAGCCAGACTTAATCTTAATAAGCAAGGAGAGAAATGAATCCAAGGAAATAGGTGGAAAAAAATCAAAAAAAGAAGAGGGCGCCAAAAGGGAGGGAATAGAAGAAAGGGGAGGAACCGAGGGAATATTGGATTTGATCTTAACGATCTTTTTGATGAAAAAGTCGTTAAGAGAAAGGCGGAGGTCCTGAGAGGGAATGAGACTGGAATTGACGCGGTCTGAGAGCGCCAGATCGTGAACCAGAGAAAAAATCTCCTTGGATTTATTGGCGGAGAAGACCACTTTCTCAGAAAAATACTTGGTTTTGGCCAAGAGGACGGCATGCTTGTATTCATTTAGGAGGCGTTTATATTGAGCCCGAAGAACGGGGCAATAATTACGTCTCCAATGACGCTCAGAACGTCTCAGATTTAATTTCAGAACTTTGAGATCAGTATTAAACCATTTGTGAGCGTCATAGGGCCGAACGGCCTTAGTTTTTCTGAGTGGAGCAACCAGGTCGCAAGAAGAGGACAACCAGGTGTTAAGTGCTTCAGCTTGAGAATCCAAGGAAAGCTCAGAGAGATCAGGGGTAGAAGAAGCAAGAGAGAGAGAAAGAGAATTTAAGTCAACCCGATTCCAATTGCGTGCGACAAGATTTTTAGGTAGGGAGGGTTTATCAGGAACACCAAGATTAATAGAAAAAGAAATAAAAGAGTGATCAGACCATGTGCAAGGAAGAATGCTGGGAGGGAAAAGCGAGCAGTTTAATGACCAGATTTGGTCAAGAATATGACCCTGGTCATGAGTAGAAACAGTGACATGCGCAAGAAAGTTAAGACACTGAAGAGTAGCCGAGAAGTCTTTGGAGGACAGATCCTCCTTAGAGTCGCCCGGCCAAAAATTGAAGTCGCCCAGCAGGAGAACTGAAGAGTTATTAACCACAAGTGTGGCAAGAAGTTCCTGCAGGGTGGCTATGAACAAAGGCATATGCTGGGGGGGGGGGGCGATACATGAGAACAACCGTGAGGGGAACTGGAAGATTAAGTCAACGGGCAACCAAAAAATCCACGTTAGGTATTGAAGAATGGGGCAGAAGCTGAAACTGTAAGCTGGAACGAACAATCATGGCCACGCCTCCACCCATCTTGCCGTCAGGGCGATCCGCCCGAAGGGCGTAGTAGGAAGAGGGGAGCATGGCCAGGACATCAGGGAGTGAATCAGACGAAAACCAAGTTTCAGTGAGAAACAAAAAATCAGGGGACTCAGTGTGCAAAAAATTAAATAATTCCAATTGGTGTTTAACAGCCGAACGGGT
Organism: Triturus cristatus; assembly: GCF_964204655.1. NCBI lineage: Eukaryota > Metazoa > Chordata > Amphibia > Caudata > Salamandridae > Triturus > Triturus cristatus. Next base: position 173,832,038 of record NC_140586.1, on the reverse strand, counting down.
GTTAAGAAGATAAGCAGAGGAAATATTAGAAGAGGGGGAAGAATGAGTGGTAGAAAAAAGGCGCACCAGCGGAGAGGAAGGGGCCGTGGACAGAGCAGGAAGATCAGGCAACGAAGTAGAAGCAGAAGTTAAAATTCCAAGAGTGTCAAGGTGCTGCAGTAGTGAGGAAGTAAGAGGTTGTTCACCTTTGTAGGAGTGGAGTTGAAGGGAGGTATACACCTGCAAAGAGGCAGGGTCTATGGCCCCTGGTCCCGGCACATCGCGTGCGGGCGCAGACGGGCTTAACTTAGGCGCAACTTCGGCACGCCTTCGTCGCGCCCGCTGCGCTCGACCGCTGCGCTGCCGAGAAAATAATGGCATAATATAGACTGCACTGGTAGCTGAATATGGGCTAACAGACTTTAACTTGTATCTTTATTTTACCAAACAAGACTACAGAAAAATTAGAATGTGGCAGGCAGACAGTTACTACACATATACAACCACAACACTCTGGTCATTTAAGCACTCCACCTGTTATGCACAGCTAAGAACTCCTCCTTCTAGGAACTCTATTTTAGCCTACAAGAAACTCAATGACCCTGGACCATCCAAGTGAAAATGTGGGGATATAAGCCACATAGGAACCTCCACTCAAGAATCCTCCCTATTTGTTTCACATTCGAAGAAAACGTGCATTGGTGGTACATACTTTTCTGTTCAGACTGTCAATGTCAAGAACTCCCTGCTGACAAAGATGAGAAGCATTTATCACCACCTGGGATTAAGGAAGGCAGCAAGATGTGGATCTTCCTTTCAAAGATGACCCTCCTAATGTAAACAACACCAAACTAGTACCCAACCATTACTACTTGATGCAAGGAAGAATTAGTCAGACACATGCTACTAATGGTGAACCCCACCCCGTACTCCTTCGCTTCAATCCAATTTAAAGTCCAGGTACAAGTATGCCATGACACGGAAGTAGCACCTGTTCAGTCCGCATGCACAACATCAATACTCTTCTTCCCACAATGGTCACACTGCAAACCTACAATCTACAAACTTAGCACAATGAACGGAGAAGCAGTCCTGAGTTCAAATGCCAGGAAAACCAACTAATTATTTCATCTTCTAAGGTACATAAATGAGGGTCACCAGACGTCCCGGATTTCCCCGGACAGATCTGGTTTTTGGAGAAGTGTCCCAATACTTTTCTCCAAATTGAAGAAATGTCCCGGTTTTGGGGTAGTGCCTGGGTTATTTAAAGAATTTTCCCGGTTTTTGAGGGAGGGTTGGGTGAACCTGCACATTAATCACAGTGTTGAGCAGGCTCACATTTCGGCCGGCCCTCTTAGAAACGGGAACAGAAGTTAATTTCCTTAAACTCTCCTGCTGTGCTGCTCGGCCTCATTTAAGCAGCACAGCAGGATTTAATAAGGTGTAAATCAGGGCTGCAGAGGCCATAGTGCAAGGCCAGGCCCACCAGCAGCCGGACCCTGGAGCTCTTCACAGAACGGGCGGTAAAGTAATGTGAAAATATTTTTTTTTCTTAAAAGAACACAAATATACATGTGTTTTTAGAATAAAAAAACAGGGGGGGTACAGACATAGAAATAGGACTAAATGTCCAATTAGGTCTCAGGGCTTCATATGTCTGTATATATATATATATATATATATATTTATTATCTACTGGCGGTCGCCAGTAGATAGTTATAGTTAGGACCGAGTTTCCATAGGAAATCTGAAAATTCTATTTTGAATAACTTTGGCGCCGGTTGACGAATCCTCGCAAAAGTTTCAAAACTAATGGGGCGCTCCGGTGAGCTCCTACCCTGAAAGCCTCGGGGTGATTCGTCAAGCGGGGGCTGAGAAAAAAGGGGGTCTCAAAACGCGTTTTCCCCATGCATTTTCCCATAGGACCTTTAGTCGAAGGTACAGCCCGAACGGCTGAACAGAATTACTTGAAATTTGGCAAAGAGGTAGTCCACAGGTCAGGCATGTGCCTTTTGCATATATGGTGTCAATCTGTTCAGTAGTTCCTGAGAAAATTGCAGTTAAAAGTACATAAATATCTATATGCGCGCACAGTGCGCGCAACGTGCGCGCACGGTGCGCGCACCATAACGTGCGCGAGCGTAATTCTGATTGGTGGTTACCTGTCAGTCAACATTCGAATCAGTCGAAATCAGGAAGTGTCGGCCGCCATTTTGTGTGTGACAGTGAAAAACAAAGGTGGAGAACGTGAAAAGGGGGCAGGGTAGAGAGTTCCTGACCCCCTAGCCATTGTCAGGGGGTCCCTGAAAGACCCCGTAGGGTGAAAAAAACATTTATTTTTTTTCAAAAAATTGCGGGGTGCGCGTACGATGCGCGCATGGTGCGCGCACGGCGGCAAAAAAATCGTAAAAAACATAGAATTAAAAATCATGTGTAAGTGTTTAGATGTTGGTTGGCTCTAAAAAGAGCCGTTATGTTCATTGAGTGTTTTTTGGTACCTACAAGTAAGTACCGATGCACAGTCTGAAGTTCAAGAGGAAGACTCTGTTCCCTTCATCTGTGAAAAGTACACCATCTCCTCTATAAATGCCACTCAGAAGCATAGGTTCATAGTAGTTTCTGTACAAGAATCTTCAAACACCACACCCACTCCCCTCACTATTTCTTCTTATTTGCTGGGACAAGGACCTGAACAGCTTTTCCAGTACGTGAAAATGGCAGAACAGCAGTCTACTTCAGGGAGTGAGGAGGAGACCTGGATGCGCTCAGAAGTCTGTGAAATGTACACCATCTCCTCTGTAAATGCCACTCAGAAGCATTGGTTCATAGTAGTTTCTGTTCCAGAATCTTCAAACACCACACCCACACCCCTCACTATTTCTTCTTATTTCCTGGGACAAGGAGGTGAACAGCTATCAATTTTACTTGAAAATGGCAGAACAGCAGTCTTCTTCAGGGAGTGAGGAGGAGACCTGGATGCACTCTGAAGGTGTCTTTCAGTAGAATGACAATATGAAAAGAAAGATAGTTGTAAAATGGAGGCTTACATACTTTTTTTTAATAAAAAGAACTCATTGGCTATTTCACACCATTCTACACTAAAAACTAGGCTGTATGTTTACATTTTTAAAAGCATGTTTTGTATTGGTTCAGAAAAATGTGTTCTCACAGAACATTACTTTGGATTTGCTGTTAGGTTTGAAAAGTCAAGCAATCTTGCTGTTTGGATTTGAAACATTGTGTGCTGAACTTCTGACCTCTCTGCTCACACCAGTGTTCCATGATCTGTTGCTATTCTAGCAGGCAGAAGTCATGTTGGGGGTAGGAATCATTTGGAAAGGGTTGAAATTTTCAACCAATAGAAATGTGTGTTTCCATTTAAAAGAAAGGTGGAGAACGTGAAAAGGGGGCAGGGTAGAGAGTTCCTGACCCCCTAGCCTTTGTCAGGGGGTCCCTGAAGGATTCTGAAAAGTGAAAAACACATTTTATTTTTTTTCAAAAAATCGCGGGGTGCGCGCACGGTGGAAAAAAAATTGTAAAAAAAATTGAATTAAAAATCAAGTTTGAGTGTTTAGATGTTGGTTGGCTCTAAAAAGAGCCGTTGTGTTCATTGAGTGTTTCTTTGGTACCTACAAGTAACTACCGATGCACAGTCTAAACTTCAACAGGAAGACTCTGTTCCCTTCATCTGTGAAATGTACACCGTCTCCTCTATAAATGCCTTGCATGTTGTAACGCAAGTTGTTGTGGTATATAGAACCCATACCATAGTCTCTGAGGAGAGCAGAAACAGACTTATTGACGTGCTTTCTTGCTTTCTCAATCTGCGGACAATATTGGTTGGACCAGTTCCACTTTTGCCTTTGGCATATATTAGAATATACAAAGGTACTTTGTGGAAAAAGTGACATCAATTGCACAAAGGTGTCCTTAACAAGCATTTCCAGACCTACCCCAGTTAAAGTGCCTTGGTCATTTCCACCACAGTGCACAATTATAAGGTTAGGCTGTGGGAGATGTAGAAAGGATTTCACCAAAGGCATTAATTGGTGCCACTTTAACCCTCTCTGACCAATCCATTTAATGTCTACATTTGGCAAAGCAAGGTCTTTCACAATACCTCTTTTTTCAGCATACTTTTCACTCCAGAAGACATAGCTATGACCTACAATCCACACTGTGAACATCTTTCAAGGAGATCTGGATGCACTCAGAAGGTGTCTTTCAGTAGAATGGCAATATGAAAAGAAAGATAGTTGTAAAATGGAGGCTTACATACTTTTTTTCAATAAAAAGAACTCATTGGCTGTTTCACATCATTCTACACTAAAAACTAGGCTGTATGTTTACATTTTTAAAAGCATGTTTTGTATTGGTTCAGAAAAATGTGTTCCCACAGAACATTACTTTGGATTTGCTGTTAGGTTTGAAAAGTCAAGCACTCTTGCTCTTTGGATTAGAAACATTGTGTGCTGAACTTCTGACCTCTCTGCTCACACCAGTGTTCCATGATCTGTTGCTATGGTAGCAGGCAGAAGTCATGTTGGGGGTAGGAATCATTTGGAAAGGGTTGAAATTTGCAACCAATAGAAATGTGTGTTTCCATTTGAAAAAATGTGGGAAGCAATGTGATTTGAAGTTAACATGTATATGTGTGAAAAAAGAGAGGGAATAATTGCCATTTACTGGTTCTGCTGAGAGGTGTACAGCTCAGAGATTCTGGCTCTGATAATCTGCTGTGTGAGTGCCACATTTCTTTCTCAACTAACTACTTTTAAAGGTGAGTTATGAATTTGAGAGGGGATGTATGTGGTGCATTTTGATATAAATAATAGAAATGTGTTTCTTCTTTTAAAGTTGTGTTTTACATTTTATGTTTTGGAAGATATTTAACTGCCTTGAACTTGTAAGATATTATGGAGTATGTCTACACCATAAGTTAAGATGTACTGGTATCACTCAGGAATACTGTTTTGTGCCTAGAATCACACCATGAGTCTGTCTGCACACAGGAATTGTTGTCAGAGATTTAATTCGTGTTTCTCTTGTTCTGTAAGACTTGCACTCGCAGGAAAGGGGCAGCTTGTTTTCTTGAACTGTGATGGTTAGCATTCAGCACAAATCAATATCTCACATATGAGAGGCAAATGCTAACACATTTGAAATCAACATGGTAGATTTTCCTTCCGCTCCTGCAATGGGTGAGGTTGTTCCTACATGTTCAAAACTCCAATTAACCCTTACCACACATGTACTGATACATACATCTCTGCAATCTTCATGCAGTTGTGCAAGCGTCCATGCAGATCTCTCTTGCACCTGACAATACACATTCTCCAGAAGCACACTCTTAGCATACAGGCAGCTGATTTTCCTGCACTCCCATGCTTACTATTCAGCACTGTGTGGTATTTCAGATAGCAGTGTGTAATGCTAACACATTCAACGTCACCAAGGCTCATTTCCTTTGCTCTAGTCTAATCACTCACCCAGGTTCCACATGCTCATGGTCTCAAGTAGCTGTTAGGACATGTACGCTTTTCTGCCTCTCTAAACTATAAGGAAAATGTGTCAGGCCTTTACAGTAATTATCACTTGCTCTACCACAGTAGTAAATGTGCTTTGAAATTGCCAATCAAATATCGTTTTCTGCCTAGAATCACACCATGAGTCTGTCTGCACACAGGAATTGTTGTCAGAGATTTAATTCGTGTTGCTCTTGTTCTGTAAGACTTGCACTCGTAGGAAAGGGGCAGCTTGTTTTCTTGAACTGTGATGGTTAGCATTCAGCACAAATCACTATCTCACAGATGAGAGGCAAATGCTAACACATTTGAAATCAACATGGTAGATTTTCCTTCCACTCCTGCAATGGATGCAGTAGTTCCTACATGTTCAAAACTCCAATTAACCCTTACCATACATGTACTCTTACATACATCTCTGCAGTCTTCATGCAGTTGTGCAAGCGTCCATGCAGATCTCTCTTGCACCTGACAATACACATTCTCCAGAAGCACACTCTTAGCACACAGGCAGCTGATTTTCCTGCACTCCCATGCTTACTATTCACCACTGTGTGGTATTTCACATAGCAGTGTGTAACGCTAACACATTCAACGTCACCAAGGCTAATTTCCTTTGCTCTAGTCTAATCACTCAACCAGGTTCCACATGCTCATGGTCTCAAGTAGCTGTTAGGACATGTGCTTCTTTTCTGCCTCTCTAAACTATGAGGAAAATGTGTCAGGCAGTTACAGTAATTATCACTTGCTCTACCACAGTAGTAAATGTGGTTTGAAATTGCCAATCAAATATCGTTTTCTGCCTAGAGTCACACCATGAGTCTGTCTGCACACAGGAATTGTTGTCAGAGATTTAATTTGTGTTGCTCCATAACAGAGAACAACATTGCACACATTGCACCGTATATGTACATTCTGGAACAGAGGGCGGATATCCAGAGGTCTTAAAGCAGGTGATTCTGCGGCTGCAGATGATGTGCTCGGCTGAGGACCTGGAGGGTTGTCTCTTGTGGCTGTTCTACACTCACGTGCATAAGCCACAGGATGCACTGTTTGAAAGTGCCTCAACATAGTATAAATACTAAAGGAGTATTTTTTTTTAGGATCTCCTCGAGACAAAACAACTCCACAAACAGTGCAGGTGACTTTTGGGGCATTCACCTTCTTCTGGCCCTCTGGAAAAGTAAAGAACTTCCAGATGAATGAGTCCTTTTGTTTCCTCTGCCTTGCTGCCACAAAGGTCTCCTCCTCACTCTCTGAAGAAGTCTGCTGTTCTGCCATTGCTGTTAAGCTCCTTCTCCCAGGAAATAAGAAGAAATAATGAGGGGAGTGGGTGTGGTGTTTGAAGATTCTGGAACTGAAACTACTACGAACCAATGAAAAGTGTTGTTTCGTAATCACATGACTTGCCGTGCGTGCACCGTGCGCACACGGAGCACGTATGTGCACACGGAGCACGCACGAGCACGCACGCATGCGCACACGAAGCACGAAAGCATGCGCACACAGAGACGGTGCACGCATTGGTGCGCGCACGGTGCGCGCACCCCCGCGGCAGAAGATAGCCAAAGAGAAAAGTTAAGAATGTGAAAACAAGTAACGGAAGACACTAACTAATGCCCTAGACCTTCTGAAAGGGTCTCAAAAGGACCCATAAGAGGAAAAAAAAACATTTTTATTTTGCGGGTGCGCACACCGTGCGCGCACGGTGCGCGCACCGTCAAAAACCCTAAAAAAAAAAAAAAAAAAAATTAAACTGTTTATAAGTTTATAGAGATATTAACTATGCTGTTCAACTTTATCCAAATTAAAAAAAAAAAGAGCTGAGCCATTCCATATTACAGGATACAGTCAATCTATAACTATATACATAGGTAGTTTATTGTAAAATAAATATATAAAAAATATAATAATACATACATAAATTAGCATTTAAAAAAACTTACAAATTCAGTAAAAAAACCATAGGTTTCACACACGTTATAGTTAGGAATTAGGATCATCATCTGACCATGTCATGAGTGATGTTATATGTGACGTCATCAGCAGTGGATTGCGGGCGCACGAGTTATAGTTAGCTGAACTAACTATAACGGGGGAATTTCAATGGTTTTGTATGAGTGAAATGTCCAGCTAACTATAACGTGTGAAACCTATGGTTTTTTCAGTGAATTTGCAAGGTTTTTTAAATGCTAATTCCTAACTATAACGTGTGTGAAACCTATGGTTTTTTCAGTGAATATATATATAGTTAGATCATTATGGACACTGTTCCGAGTTGAGGGTGTATAATCTCACCTGCTCAACGGATGGAGATAGAAAGACTGAGAGTAGAATAGAAGGCAATAGAAGGATGAAAAAGAGAGAGGCAGAGGTTTATCCCCGGTATCAAGGATCCAGTCCCGAAGGGGAGGGCCAAGTCTTGCCTCTTAGTTGCCCTCACACACCCTGAAAGATGTCATGCCTCATCATCGGGCTTTTGCTCCTCGTCGGGCCGGCGCTGCGATGCCCCACGGGCCCCCCGAAGGGTCACTTTTGCGGAGATCTTTTAAGAGAAAAGCTGTTAGGTGAGTGCGGGTGTGTGGGGTGGATCCAAATGGTAGTGAAGCGGAATGCACTTAAGATCCGCGCATCCCGCTGCCGAAAAGAAAACAATGCGCGGCCTCACGCGCTTCGTTTTTATTTAACCCCGGGGGGGCCAAGTCCCGGGGGCTATATGTATATTATAATGGGGGGCCCAGAGAGGCGCCCCAACTCCGGGGACCGCCACCCCCCGGGGCTTATCTGAATTATGGGGGGGCTCTCAGCCCCCCCCAGCCCCGGGGACCGCCACCCCCGGGGCTTTATTATAGATGGGTGGGGGGGCTCAAAGGCCCCCCCAAGGCCCGGGGACCGCCACCCCCTGGGGCTTTAAATCAATGTATGCGGGGGTGCTCATGGCCCCCCGCAGCCCCGAGGACCGCCACCCCCGGGGCTTGTTTTTTTTTTTTAAGAAAAAACCCTGTGTAGGTGGGGCTTGAGCCCCCCCACACGCCCCGGGGACCGCCACCTCCCAGGGGCACTAATTATTTAACATAGGGGGTCCGTTACGGACCCCCAAGCCCCGGGGACCACCACCCTCCAGGGCTTTAAATAAGTGGGAGGGGGGCCGCGCGGCCCCCCCCTGGAGCCAATGATGGACCTGGGGACCGCCACCCACCAGGGCCGGCTCCTGCAGTGTCCCGAGGTGCCCACCCCCAGGACACTGTTGTTTGCAATGGCAGGGCGGGAGCCTCGCGGCTCCTGCCCTCCCATTGCAAACTGCTTTGCTTCATTGAAGCGAGAGCGGGAAACCTGCTCTCGCTTCAATGAAGCAAAGCAGATTGCTTTTCCACATGGGGAGCAGCATGTTACCTGCTCCCCATGTGGAAAAGCAATGTGGGCTCCCGCAGGAGGCGGGGAGCGGGCTGGGACTGTGGGGGGATTGGGGACCCCCCATGGTCCCCAACGAGATGGCCAGGCCACGGGGAATGGGGTCCCTGGGGCCAGAAGTGGCCCGGGAGGGGGGCCACGCGGCCCCCCTCCTAAAAATAAAAAAATAAAAATAAAAAAATCGGCCCGAGGGATGGGGTCCCCGGGGCCAAAAGGGGCCACAGGAGGGGGGCAAGGCAGCCCCCCTCCAAAAACAAAAATTAAAAATAAAAGGGCCATGCCCCGGGGGATGGGATCCCCGGGGCAAATTATGGCCTCGGGAGGGGGGCCACGCGGCCCCCTTCCCGTATTGTGGTTTTTTTAATGAAAAAAAAGAAATTGGGGCAGGCCCTGATGGATGGGGTCCCCAGGGCCAATACATTCGAAAAAGAAGGGGGGCTACACAGCCCCCCTTCTAAAAAAAGAAAAACAAAAAAAGAAGGGATGGGGCCGGAGACCACGCCCCCTCCTTGCAAAACTCTGCTAACACGCCCCCTGGCACGTTTGCAGAGGGGGATCTAATTCCCCTTGAATACTGGGGGTCCCTGGGGGCCAACTAGCCCACCAGGAACCTCCAGTATGCACCAGGGAGCTGCGTTGCAGAGAAGTGTAATGAAGCCACGCCCCTTTTTACACCTCTCTGCAACGCAGCCCGTGGCGCTTACTGGAGGTACCTGGTGGGCTAGTTGGCCGCCAGGGGACCTCAGGATTCAAGGGGACTTAATCTCCCAACTTAAAACGCGCCACGGGGCGCGTTTGCACAGTGGTGAAGGTAGGGGGCGGGGCCTGAGGTGATACTGTGCAAACACGCCCTGTGGCGCGTTTTAAGTTGGGGAATTCATTCCTCTTCAATCCAGAGGACCCCTAGGGGCCAACTAGCCCACCAGGTACCTCCACTAAGCGCCACGGAGCTGCGTTGCAGAGTGTTGTAAAAAGGGGCGTGGCCTCTAAAAACACCTCTCTGCAATGCAGCTCCCTGGCGCATACTGGAGGTACCTGGTGGGCTAGTTGGCCCCCAGGGGACCTCAGAATTGAACTTAAAACGCGCCACAGGGCGTGTTTGCAAATGTCACCTCAGGCCCCACCCCCTTCCTTCACCATTGTACAAATATTCATCCAAAATCAGCCGAACTACGAATTCCGATTTACTCACCTGTTATCAGGAGAGAACCCAGGGCTGCATCTTTTAGCCCAGCACTGACTCTGAAAAGTAATTCTAAGCGTACTTACAAGTAACTTGTATTTCCTTCCATAGGAATCCATTGTGTGGTTTTCACCGAAAAGTTTCTAAGTGTCCATTTTTGAAACGTACAAATATTCCTCTAAAATCAGTAGAACTACGAATTCCGATTTACTAACCTGTTATCAGGAGAGAACCCAGGGCTGCATCTTTTAGCCCAGCACTGACTCTGAAAAGTAATTCTAAGCGTACTTACCAGTAACTTGTATTTCCTTCCATAGGAATCCATTGTGTGGTTTTCACCAGAAAAGTTTCTAAGTGTCCATTTTTGAAACGTACAAATATTCCTCTAAAATCAGCCGAACTACGAATTCCGATTTACTAACCTGTTATCAGGAGAGAACCCAGTGCTGCATCTTTTAGCCCAGCACTAACCCTGAAAAGTAATTCTAAGCGTACTTGCCAGTAACTTGTATTTCCTTCCATAGGGATCCATTGTGTGGTTTTCAGCAGAAAATTTTCTAAGTGTCCATATTTGAAACGTACAAATATTCCTCTAAAATCAGCCGAACTACGAATTCCGATTTACTCACCTGTTATCAGGAGAGAACCCAGGGCTGCATCTTTTAGCCCAGCACTGACCCTGAAAAGTAATTCTAAGCGTACTTACCAGTACCTTGTATTTCCTTCCATAGGAATCCATTGTGTGGTTTTCACCAGAAAAGTTTCTAAGTGTCTATTTTCACAAACTAAAAATATTCCTAAAAAATCGTTTGTATGACGTAAACACATTCTTTCAACTGTTTAAAGGAGGTTGGCCAGTGCTGGATCCAGGATCCACCACTGAGTAAGAAAAAGTAACGATAACACTACTTACCTGCTAAGTGAATTTTCTGCCATAGGATAACATTGGTGATTCTATGTGAAAAATGTTCTAAGCGTCAACTTTTAAAATACAATAATATTCCTTAAAAATAACTACTGTAACCAAAACGCGTTTACTCAACTGTTTACAGGAGATGTCCAAGGACTGAATCTAGGATCCAGTCCTGTGGTTAGAAAAGTAATCCATAAAGTAACTAATTGCATTTGACTAGAAATTCACATTGAGCTCAATGTTGCATTGTGTTTGAAATTGTGTTGCCCATTGCAACAACTGTAACTACTGCACTTAAAAGTCTATTGCCTATTTGCAAAGTATTTAAACTAAAGTAATTCATTCTGAGAAAGTATATTTTGTATTGTAATATATAATGTAATTATAATGTAATTAAAAAAAAATATCTAAAAATAGTTTAAAAAATGTAGTAAATCAGTGTAAAAAAAATCATTATAACAATTAATACATTAAAATTGTCATTTACAAAACCTTTGACATTCACTGAAAAAACCATAGGTTTCAGGCCTGATATAGTTAGGAATTAGCATTTAAAAAACCTTTGAAATTCACTGAAAAAACCATAGGTTTCAGGCCTGATATAGTTAGGAATTAGCATTTAAAAAACCTTAAAAATTCACTGAAAAAACAATAGGTTTTAGGGGTGTTATAGTTAGCTGGACATTTCACTCTAACAAAACCATTGAAATTCCTCCGATATAGTTAGTTGTACTAACTGCATCTCGCGCGCCCGCAATCCACTGCTGATGATGTCACATATTACATCATTCATGACATGGTCAGTGACATCACTGATGACATCTCAAATGACATCACTGATGACATCACTGATGGCATCATCCACGTGACAATCAGATACACCTCATCATACACTAGTATAACCTTTCATCACTCACTGTAAAATACAGAGTGCCAGATTTAAAACCATTGACACACCAATACAAGTTTCTAAACGCCCACTCAGTGATTCCTAGCTCTATACACACATCTAATCACTTACCTATAGATTCACTCATACATGCTGTCAATGATCAATAGAACACTATCAAATATACTTTTACACCTATATCGACATTACACACCAGCACACATCCTAATCACTTATGAAGTCATCCTACTCACTTATGCAAACAATGGATCATACTTACTTTTACTTAGCTATACACTTATAAAAACCCCACTTCATCTATTCATATAGATAATAACTCATACTTAGTGTGTTATAAAAACACTATTACTACTATACAGTTATCCATACAGTCACTCATACAATCACTGAGTCTTATGTATACCTATTTATATACAACAACTGACACATACACTGGCTTTTATTTTTCTAGTTTGTTGGACATGTACCATTGAGACATATATTGGCTCATCGTCATACCCATAAAGATATTCACTCACCCATACAACTGTTATAACATGTAGTTTTAACTTCATATACCTACTGAATCAACTATTCACACATCTTTGGGCAGTCACACACCCCCCACCGAACCACACACACATTCACTCTCCCATACAAATACTCAGTTAACTAATCAATAAATAATATAGACTTTCACGTAGCTGGTAACCAACTAGTGCAGCAGTTTACACAACAACTGAGAAAGTGATACAGATATTCACACAGTTTAGTCACTATCCAATATATTTAGTGAGACACTATAAATTAGTCAAGTAAACAGTCAATCACACTGCTACTAAATCCTCCATCCAGATATTTATATTTATATATCCACTCATTCTTCAATGCAAGTTGCTATATATATATAATACATATTTAAATAAAGAACCAAACCACATTCACTGGATGAAGTCATCAGTGATGTCATCAGTGATGTCATTTGAGATGTCATCAGTGATGTCACTGACCATGTCATGAATGATGTAATCTGTGACATCATCAGCAGTGGATTGCGGGCGCGCGAGATGTAGTTAGTACAACTAACTATTTCGGAGGAATTTCAATGGTTTTGTTCGAGTGAAATGTCCAGCTAACTATAACACCCCTAAAACCTATTGTTTTTTCAGTGAATTTCTAAGGTTTTTTAAATGCTAATTCCTAACTATATCAGGCCTGAAACCTATGTTTTTTCAGTGAATATATATATATATATATACATATGAAGCCCTGAGACCTAATAGGACATTTAGTCCTATTTCTATGTCTGTACCCGTCCCGGTTTTTCATTCTGAAAATCTGGTCACCCTAAGTCATAAATGGAATAATAATGTCTGAAATGTACAGGGCTTATAAGCAGAGTGTGGTATGAATTGCTATATAATGACAAGCATTGAAAATGCATTAGGTGTCGCCTATGCTCTCCTACTCCACGATACACAAAGAGAATAGCCTCAACAGCAAACGAGGCGGCATAAAAAGGGAGAAAAGCAACTGAAACACAGCACGCACCCATTTTGTGACAAACTGGTATGGCATGGGGGATCACACCTTTGTGCACCTAACAGTGACTAATGTTAACTGTTTAGTGGAGTGGCACAAAAAATGCAAATGTTTTCTGCATGTCACTGACTCAGGCCTGTGGCCCGTGCTTGATATACCTTATCTGAAAGCTGGGAAAGAGATAACAAAGACAAACACACTGAGGAAGATTCGAAAGCGGATCGTAAAGATTTAATTAAAGTCTTTTTCGGCCCGGAATCAGAGAGAAACAAGCATTTGCAATGCAATAGGTCTCGCATTTACGAGACTTTCAGCTATTGGCATTGTAAATGACAATGCCTTCTATTTATGTGTTTTAAAACATAAATAAAAGGCATTGTCATTTACAATGCCAATAATCTTAAACTCTCGCAAATGCGAGACCCATTGTACTGTAAATGCTTGTTCTGTTTGGTTATTGATCCGAGTTTTAATCAGTAATTGAAATGAAAATATCTAAGTGAAAGCGTTTTTTTTTTAATGGGTGAGGAGAAGCAATGGGACAGAGCAATGTGAAGCGGGCAGTAGAGACGTCGCAGGGGTGTGGAGAAGCAATGGGCAAGAGAGGAGAATGCGGGTGAGAAGGAGAAACATTGGGTGAAAAATTAACCTCAAGCAGGCAGGGAGAAGTGCACAGGTGTGAACGCATGGGTGGGAAGTACACAAGGAGAAGTGCTACATCGAGAGGGTGGGGAAAAGCACATGGTGACAGAGTCAACACGGAGCACCTCGGAATAGAAGTACACGAGGGGTACAGTTGGAAAAAGCATGCGCCCTCATGGAGTGCTTAACCAAAAAGAACAAGAGGCATGTTAACATCATGTCAGATATTTATTAAAATGTTGTTATTGTTTCACAAAAGGAGTTCATAACGTAGAATACTGAAAACACACATCAGTACCTATAAATATTAGATTTAAACACATGTAGAATTTGTGCTTAACATAGGTTGCAGCAGTGAGACCCTCTTAGACATTCAGCGGGAGTGACGCACTGGTAATGTACTGAGTCACGGTGGTGCTTGGGTGTGATGCTCAGCAGAGTTTGCAGCACTGAGACTCTCTTGGAGGTGTAATGGGCCGTAGGTCCAGTGAGAGACTTTTTGAAATCCCTGCTCACGATACTGGAACGGTATTGCACTGGTGTTTCTAGACCAGCGGTGCCCCCTGTGTGCTCTGTGCTTCAAGGTGCACAGCACAGGCTCGTCTGACATGCCATCGAGCACATGCAATGAGATGGGGGCCTCTTTGTGCAGATGTGACCCTTTCTGCCCAGGTTTAGCACCATTCAGCAGCACTGCGTGTGCCACCGCCATGCACTGGTGACTTCTCGTGCAAGAAGTCCCTGGCACCATCGTAGGGTTGGCTTTATTGTGAGCCCTGGCATCTGTCTGTCTGCAGCACGTAACCCGGGCACTCACCTGTGCCCTGCAGCTGCTGGCACCAGAGGTGTCTGTGTACTTACTGGGCGCGGGGCACGTACCTGGCGCTGGCACTGCGAGCTGTGCCCCATGAACATCTGTTTCTACGTCAGGCATCCCATAATTTCACACTGGCTGCTGAGAGATGAAATGCTGCTTCCTGGTTCAGAGACAGGGATGTGTGCGGGCACACGCATGAACGCACACACACACAAATGCAGGCACCCATGCACACATGCATGCACACACTAACGGACCCACGAGCACACAAACACCCAGAAGACGAAGGACCACTCACTAGCAGACACGTGCACACACGCAATTAGGGCACACAAAACATATTTATACATTGGTGCACACAAAACACACCTGGAAACATGCACACACACACCCAGACAGAAACATGCAGAGAAATACACACACCCGAGCGCGTATACAGAGGGAGAGGCAGGCAAGTGTGCACACCACTGCTGCACACACACACGCGCACACCTTCACAGCACAGCTCCAGTGCACGAAGGTGCTTTTACATGCACTCGAGAGATTTATTTTATGTTTTCTACAGAGTGAAGTTCCACCGCTGACAACAGAGGATTCCTCCGAAAGTGAAATGGTTAAAGCAACACTTGCCAGTTAAATGAACTTTCCAGATAGTTCCAGTGGTATGCAACACTCTTACCGATTGTGGTCGTGGAGGAACTCGTCTACACATGAACTTCAGATACATCATGGCGTGTTCATGAAAGTGGCCTGTTTGGGAATCTTCTGAAAGATTCACCGTGCGTAGCGCTAGCTGTTTCTCTCCTTCCCCGAGCCACACATTCGACACCAACAGGAGGGTGGTAACCAGTGCTGGAAAGTAGGGGAAACTCGCCGGAAACTGGTTCTAGTACCAATATCTGGGCCGGATCCCCATGGACGTATGCTAATGCTGAATTTGCCCTGCTGTGGCTATGTTTATGTGCAATTGGGGCTCAGGACCACTCGGTTGGCGCAGCAATCTGAGGGCGGCGCGGAAAAAGATGCTGCAGCCTGTAATTTATCCATCAAGCGGGGTGAAGTCAGACTCCCCGGACCGCGGAGCGTCGCCGTGATCCAAAGGGTAGCATCGCCGCATGAGTCACGCCGTCCGACCGCCTCTCTGCGGGGTCTTACACGGCTCACTGCCCCCAGTCCAAGTGAAGAGGTCATAGGAGCGCCGATGAGAGGTAATGCATTGAGGCCGTGGCATCAGCAACGACCACCGTCCATCCGTATGGTACTACACAACCTTCCGTCATCATGATGACAGCCTTACACAGCCCTGGGTCAGCGTGATGTCACAGAACTCAGCAACATTTTATATAATAGCAGAAATACAATTCCCAATAACATGTCACTACAGAAATAGGACATCACAGAACATTGTGCCACAATACAGCAGGCATGCATCACACTGTATCATATCACCACGGAAAAACAATTCAGAACTGTGGGTCATATTACAGTGTAAATACGACATCAAAGCACAGTGAGTTACTATCTCAAAGGAAAAACGACACCAGGCGGAAGTCAGCAGGACTGCTTCATGCACTGCGAAGGCACGAGCCAAAGCAAACAAGGAAGTGTGGAGAAATAGATACAAGATGAAGAAAGGAGAGAAGTGAGTTAGACAGAACAAGAAATGAGTGAGGAAGAGTAACGGGCAGAGACAGAAGGTGAAAGAATACAAATATATAGAAAGCAGAATGAGGAGCGAAAGGGAAACGAAGAGAGAGCAAGAAGGGCTGGGCGAGAAGGGAGGGGGGAATGCCAGCAACAGAGGAGCCCGCGAAAGTGAAAGTGATCGTGATTACGATCGCTACGGAGGAAAGACACATGGCGCTGCGCGCGTGCACGTTCACGTGCACTGTAGCTTTAGGCCACGGCAGCACTTTGAAAAGCCCAGATATAAAATGTCTCTTCGAGCCTTTGGCTCGCGAGACCTAAAAAATGGATAGGTGAAAGAACACTAGCGCGCTATATTTTTTAAAGGAAAGCCTACTTGTTTCATTCAGTTAATTTCTCAGTTCATGTGAAATGTAGCAGCATTACCTTTCTGAAATGTTGATAAATGTCTGCAGTAGCCTTTGCAAGAAAACAGAAAGAAGGCTGTCCCCTCCGCCCACGCAGGAAACACCCACCGACCGATAACTAGTAGGTGGTGGCAGTTTGCTTCAAAAGCAACACAACATTGCAGGGCAAGCATCACGGGCGTGGAGAGGATGTGGCGCAGTGGGCAGCGCTGCTGACTCTCGAGCTTGTGATCCCGGTTTGTGTCTAGGTGGCGTACATGTGATTGAGTGCAATTGACTAAGTAGGAAGCCAAATAGCGATCGCAAACACCGAAATTCTGAAAGCACAACTGTCTCGCAAATTAAGGAATCGCAAAATTTGCGATTCCTTATTTTGCGAATGCATTTAAGGAATCGCAAATTGCGATTCCTGAAATGGAATGTATGAAGCTACCAAGTTGTGAGAATATGGCATAAGGAATCGCAAATTACCACCAACTACAGGTTGGTGGTAATTTGCAATTTCTTTCAAAAATACAAATTTTTGCATTTTTCAAAATGGCATGTGGCGCACACACATACCCTTAGGGCATGTATGTGCGCCACATGTGCACCCATGCTCATTTCAGGGGTGCAACAGGGTGTCCTTTTGATAGCCTGGCACACTTGAAATTGCATTTTCAATTTGCGATTCTCTAATTGGGAATCGCAAATTGAGAATGTCTTCCCATTCCTCAAGGGAGGAATGGGGAGGTATTCCTTTTAGCGATTTGCATTGGAGGAATGGGGAGGTATTCCTTTTAGCGATTCGCATTTGAGGAATATTAAGGAATAGCTAAAAATATTGCTATCCCTACCTACATGGCATTTTGCGATTCCTTAATAGCGATTCCCTAAAAATCGCTATTAAGGAATCGCAAACATACTTTTACCTACATCTGAACCTTAATCTCTCTGGGTGAGAAAGTGCATAATATAAATCTGTTCAGCTACCGGGAAACTGATAAGAGCAGCAGATGAGGAACAAGGATTGGTAAATGCAGGAAAAATGCAACAGTCTATAGAAACGACGCAGTAATCCAAGGAGCCGCCCTTGACTGGATCCAATCCTTCCTTTCTGACAGAACCCAGAGGATTCGACTCCCTCCCTTCCTCTCGAAACCCACGGAAATCAGCTGCGGAGTACCCCAGGGATCATCACTCAGCCCCTCGCTCTTCAACATATATATGGCCCCCCACGCCGCCATCGTCAGACAGCATGGGCTCAGCATCATTTCCTACGCCGACGACACTCAGCTCATCCTCTCGCTCACAAACAATCCCGAAGACGCCAGACATTGATTCCAGGAAGGAATGAAGAATGTGGCAGCCTGGATGAAGGACAGCGGCCTGAAGCTTAACTCAGAGAAAACCAAGGTCCTCATCCTCGGACCCTGCACCACCGCCTGGTACAACACCTGGTGGCCCTCCGTCCTCGGAGCCCACCAACCCCTACAGACCACGCTCGGTTCCTCGGCTTCATCCTGGACTCCTCCCTCTCCATGAACCGCCAGATAAACGCCGTCGCCTCCACCAGCTTCAACTGCCTCCGCATCCTCCGCAAGACCTTTAAATGGATTCCCCCCGACTGCAGAAAGACCGTCATCCACACACTCATCACCAGCAGACTGGACTACGGCAACACCCTCTACGCCGGAATCAACAAAACTCTTCTGCTCAAACTCCTAACCATCCAGAACTCCCCATCCAGACTTGTCCTCGGGACACTGCGCCACGAGCACATGACCCAACACCTCCGAGGCCTCCCCGTCGAAAAGAGGGTCACCTTCAAACTCCTTACCCACGCCTACAAGTACCTCAACAACATCGGACCCAAAAACCTCAGCGAAAGACTATCCTTCCACGTACCCAAGAGGAACCTCCGCTCCAACGACCTGACCCTGGCAGCGGTCCCCCGCATCCGCAGAAGCAGAACCAGAACCAGTGGGAAGGCTTCCTCCTACATCGGAGCGAAGGCCTGGAACGAGCTCCCTGTGACCATCAGACGCTCCCATACTCTGTACACGTTCAGGAAGAACCTCAAGACCTGGCTGTTAGACTGACCCGGAGCCGCAGCCACGGCGCCTTGAGACCCTCAAGAGTGAGTAGCACGCTGAATTAGCCCCTGATTGATTGATTGATTGATTGCTTGATTGAGAAATGAAGGAAAAGTAAGTGGAAAGCACAGGAACCAATGAAAAGCCAAGAAACAGAGGGGGCAGGACATACGTCCCTTTTAAGTCTATATTAAAAACAATAGATTTTGCACGAGTTGTGCAGGCGAAACCTAATGAGCTTCTAATATTTTTTTGTATCATTGAAAGATAATGTATGTCTGCCACAAGGTCAAAGTGTTATACATTGCTCACCCTTTCGCTTTGGTCAACATATTTGAGCACAGCAAAATGGCCCAATGGATTTTGACAGGGCGCGTTTTTCTGTTCTTCAAATGAGGACCACAAAGGGCTTTGATGGCATGGGAGCGGCGTAAATCCCATTGGGCCTGTGCAGAATCCAGTCAACAAGACATAAGTATATTACAATCAGTGAAGCATATCAGGCTCCACAAGGAAAATAGACCTGGATATAGAGTCAACACTATGATGGTTTATTTAAATCAATAGGAATTAGAGAAGGCAAAAATCAGGTTAGCAACTGTTAAGATGCGGCACGAACATGAGTCAATTTATATTTTAAAGTCAAAGCTTGAACCCAGTAAGGTTCTTCGGTAAACACACAGGCAAAAATTGCAAAATGCAAATAGCAAAAGGGATTATGAGTCAAATCAAAACAGGCAAATGCTCTTCTTAAATGCTAAAATTAGAATGCCACTGCCACATGAGGAAAGAGATAGTGCTCAGCTAGAACGCTATAATTGGACTGACGAATAAACTCAGGGTACAACTAATCTTAAACACTACAATGTGTAAATACATCTCTTGTGTCTGCACACTATATCTCGGATTAGCCCAAGTCAAGAGGCTGCCATTTTTAGCAAGCTGCATTCCAGTTATTCACACCTCTACAGAACACGAGCTCATTGTTTTATTTCAGACTTAGGTTATTTACATAAACATAGACAAGCGACAGGTAGACATCTCTTGGGCTGCAAAGGAAAACGATTCTACACCAGTACAAAAGTACATCTTATTCATTCATGTCAAACTAATACAAATAATTTAATATATGAAAAAATCTCCTGCAACTCCACTCCTTTGTCAGGACAGCTGATCTGTATCCACAAGTATTGGGCTAGTATGCTGCTGCTGCCAACAGGCTAGTTCTCATTGGTCATCCCACAGTGTGGTTCTCAGAGCCCTTCTATATACTAACCACAATAACTGTGGGTAAATATTGAAGTCTTACAATGTATTACAGTGCAGCCTCCTCTGTTGGATTCGAGGACTTGAGAGTGCAGGTATATTCTGCCTACATGAAGTCCTCCCATGACCTCTGACAAAACTGGCAGGAGATCAAAACCATTTTTCCTCCCAGGAACCGAAGGGCAACTGGGTTGGTCACCCTTAAGCCTTGCAATTGTGGTACCTGTTCTTGGACTCTTACAGACATAACAAGATCAGGCCACTGACTTGTTTTATAGTCCTGGCTGCAGTAGAGAAGGTATTGACCTGGCCAGGTATATATCGAGGTATACAACCTTTACAACGCAACTTTTACAACGCACTACACTTACAACGCATTTTTTACAACGCAACATCCACTACAACGCATTCCATTACAACGCAGGACACTACAACGCATTTTTAAAAACTACCTTTACAACGCATTCCATTACAACGCATGCTACCTTTACAACGCATACCATTACAACGCATAATATTACATTAAAACCCCTACACTATCCAACACTTACTCTACTGTTGCACCCCCTGGAGTTAGAATAGTAATTTTTACCCCTATACTATCCAACACTTGCCCTCCTGTTGCACCCCCTGGAGTTAGAATAGTAATTTTTACCCCTATACTATCCAACACTTGCCCTACTGTTGCACCCCCTGGAGTTAGAATAGTAATTTTTACCCCTATACTATCCAACACTTGCCCTACTGTTGCACCCCCTGGAGTTAGAATAGTAATTTTTACCCCTATACTATCCAACACTTGCCCTACTGTTGCACCCCCTGGAGTTAGAATAGTAATTTTTACCCCTATACTATCCAACACTTGCCCTACTGTTGCACCCCCTGGAGTTAGAATAGTAATTTTTACCCCTATACTATCCAACACTTGCCCTACTGTTGCACCCCCTGGAGTTAGAATAGTAATTTTTACCCCTATACTATCCAACACTTGCCCTACTGTTGCACCCCCTGGAGTTAGAATAGTAATTTTTACCCTTATACTATCCAACACTTGCCCTACTGTTGCACCCCCTGGAGTTAGAATAGTAATTTTTACCCCTATACTATCCAACACTTGCCCTACTGTTGCACCCCCTGGAGTTAGAATAGTAATTTTTACCCCTATACTATCCAACACTTACCCTACTGTTGCACCCCCTGGAGTTAGAATAGTAATTTTTACCCCTATACTATCCAACACTTACCCTACTGTTGCACCCCCTGGAGTTAGAATAGTAATTTTTACCCCTATACTATCCAACACTTACCCTACTGTTGCACCCCCTGGAGTTAGAATAGTAATTTTTACCCCTATACTATCCAACACTTGCCCTACTGTTGCACCCCCTGGAGTTAGAATAGTAATTTTTACCCCTATACTATCCAACACTTACCCTACTGTTGCACCCCCTGGAGTAAGAATAGTAATTTTTACCCCTATACTATCCAATACTTACCTTAAATCCAATGTAATATTATGTGTTGTAATGGTATGCGTTGTAAAGGTAGTATGCGTTGTAATGGAATGCGTTGTAAAGGTAGTTTTTAAAAATGTGTTGTAGTGTCCTGCGTTGTAATGGAATGCGTTGTAGTGGATGTTGCGTTGTAAAAAATGCGTTGTAAGTGCATGCGTTGTAAAAGTGTGCGTTGTAACGACATACATCCATATATCGAACAAGAATCTTCTCGTAAGAGGGAAGTTGTGTGTGCGGGATGTGTAAGAGATCCACAAACCACTGCATGTCGAGATCATTGGATATAGATTGGTTTCATATATCTGTGATGGAATTTCTCCACAGCTTGCTGAAGCAGGACAGCTAAAATGCGTCCATGGCCACTTGTTCCTGGGTCTAGACACATGCTTAATAAAATGTTCAAAGGACAAATAGATATTGAAAGTTCAAAATGTTTACATTTTGCTACCAAATGTGAGAACATATTACCCTGAAAAAGAAAGCAAACTATGGATTTGACATTGTTCGGTAAATATTTTATGCAGTTCTGTAATTGCTGCTGCAAGCGGCGGGGGCTCTCCGCTAAGAAGCATAGGCTCAAACATTCCTTGAAAATAGCTACAGTTGAACATGACAGTACGTGATACTCACTTCTTCTCATCGGTTCTAATATTTGTAAGAAAATCAAAGATCTCACAACCTCCTCTAGATCTTAGTAGATCAATGTGTCTGGCAATGCCCAATGTACTAGTATAAGCATTTACAATAATATATACGCTGTGGGATTGCTTCTTAGGCATCAAATCTTTGGGGACTCCAGTTTCCTTCTTTTGTATTGCTAGAGCGGAAGACCGGGAGAAACGGGGAACAAACTTAACCCGGCATCCTCCCTGCGTCGCAGACCCGTCATCACACACTCTCATTCATACATGCATCCATTGGTGGGGCCCATAACACCAACACTCACACAACCTATTCAAGAGTCCGCACGCAGGAGGGATGAGTGGTTCACGTTCCAGACATGTGAGGGAAACACCTTATAACCTATAGGGAAGGAAAAATCATTTACAAAATATACATTAACGCCCTCTCGCCTATAGACCTTAATCCTAAAACATCAAGGCACTCCTCCCACTTCGGTCAATGGACCAATTTAGTTGGATTGGTTGATGGCGATTTAGAACCAGCTAAAACACATTTTAAGACTTCAGAATCTATTTCTTAACTAAAACTCATGACTCTTGAATTCTCGTTAATCAATAATTGTTTATCTAATATTTCATAATTAATTTAAATTTGCATTTTGTCTCGTCAAAGTTTAGAAAGTTCATATCAATATTTGAGTACATTGCAGATCATCATATTAATCTGGCTATTTGGAGTCCTCTAATTCATTGGCTCTGCATAATTTTGTCGTAAATCGTCCGAAAGCAAGCCAAAGCTCAATAGTTCTTAGCTCGGCAGGTTACAGTCCAAAACGTCAGCGTCAGTATCAGCCAAAGCATCAGAATCTCGAAAAGATGGAGTAGAGAGAGAGTATAATAATATCCCTGTCTATTCTACTAGTTCTTTTATAATAAAGTGTAGTACAGAAGATACAATATAATAATTTTGGACAGTCCTGATTGGCTGGTTGAGATCGTCCGATGCCAAATTTTAGTTTTCAGTACGGTTCGAAGGGTGATGTCATGAAATTGTTCAAAGTCAGTTTTTTCCGGTTTTATTGTAAGGTTGATTGTTTTCTAGGCTTGGCTGGTAGCCCACTCTGTCCTTGCTCGGGTACATCTCGGACCAAAGGTCGTGATGAGGTTGAGGAGAATCCTTGCGCGTGCGCATTTCACTCCGCGCCTAGTGGAACAGTGGCCACTTCGTCGTGTGGTGTCGGCGGCCATCTTGGTTTTAGGCCCAAATGCTGATTTAAGCGAAACAAACACAAAAGTGTAATTAATACATAGAAATAATGAATCTAAAGTTAACCCCTTACTAATCCCTCTATGTGCTTGTATTTATCTAGCGTATAGCAACATTTAAAGCCATTATATTCACCTTTTCGGTCTTCTTCTTGGGCAACATTACAAAAGCAACATATATCATGCAATATTCCAATTACCACTTATACTATTGTTAATATGCGTACAGATTTTAGTCATAAAAGTTATTTTAGCCATGCAAATGCAAATCCCACGTGTAATTCGAATGTAAATTATGTTGGTTAATAAAACATGCAAACTTGTTTAATAATATTATAGTTAATAGATTATTTAATTAGTATTTTCATACAGGATAGGGGAGGTATACAAAATGTTGTACTACCCGCTCCATCAGTATTTAGCTCTTTATAGTATTATTTTAATTGTATACTTTTCTGTCTTAATGTGTTTTCCATTCTCTCTCCTAGGATTCGAATTGCACTTACTGATGGCACTTTATAATTTGAGATTTAATCTGACCATTGATGTGTATTGTAATTATATGTACTAAGGTCAATTTTTATTCTGTAATTTCTATGATAATGTTTCTCAGAGATTTAATTAATAAATCATTTGGCCCTGTTAAAAGTATTTCAATCTTCTTATATTTATTCTAACCCACTGACACTATGTCATGTTGATGTTAAAGTAACACTATTCTAACTTTTCTGTGACCCAAGCACATTTTGAAATAGTTTCTAAATACAAGGTTTTAAATGTAATGTCTTTGAAGGTACTTGTTACAAACTTTAGCTCTTTCTGGGCTTTTCAGCATTATAGATGGAGTCTAAAGCTGTTCTCCCTCAGAAGAGACTTTGGGGCTGATTTAGAGTTTGGCAGAGAGGGATACTCTATCACAAA
The DNA here is from genome assembly GCF_964204655.1 of Triturus cristatus. Taxonomy (NCBI): domain Eukaryota; kingdom Metazoa; phylum Chordata; class Amphibia; order Caudata; family Salamandridae; genus Triturus; species Triturus cristatus. The sequence continues at coordinate 173,807,418 of NC_140586.1, read as the reverse complement.
GTTGAGAGAGTACCCTCTTCACCAAACTGATAGTCTGCCCCCTGTTTTACCATCAGGCTGACCTTAAGTAGGTCAACAACAGATACTACACTGTCGCCATCACTGGCATACTCCTTCGACAGCCCAGTGGAGAAAGGGCCATTGGGGTTTGGCCATTCGGCTTCCCACCTAATGTAGAGTGGGCAGTCGAATGGGCAGATTTTACTATCCCTTACTGCTGTGGAAAACGTGGCAGTAGGGGACAGTAGAAACATCCAAACGACCCCTGTATTATGGGAAAAACTCCCATGGTGGGAGGGAGACTCATTAGTTTTTATTTTTTCAAAAACAAAATCCCACTTTGGGATTTTGTTTTTGGAGAAACAAAAACTTGTTAAAAGCTTGATGGGCGCCCGTCAAACTTTAAACCACATTGACAGGAACTTCTGTGATGGCAGCTCCTGTCAATGGCTAGAGTTGTCAGCAGGGCCGGTGGACAACTCTAAATTCAGAGGACGGTTACTCGATCAGGGCAACTGAGTACTTGACTCTGTTGCCCTGACAGAGTGTATACTATCCTCAGAACTCTAAATCTGGCTCCTTGCCCCTCATAGAATAGAGAGACTGACTGATAGGTAGACGTTATACTGTGGTAGTAAAGCTTTAAAGAGCACCATATTTTATAGAAAGTTGCAAACTGGCCAGTACTCAAGAGGGTGAACTGAAGCATTGCTGACCATTCAACAATCACCAGCAAACAATCAGTGATAGCAACAAATACAAATTAGAACAAATATTATGACGAGCAACTCCATATCATCAGCATAACTTGTTAACAAGGCATGCATGCCACCATCAGCCAATCCTGACCTTTTATTCAACAGCTCTTTGCATTCTCGGTCTTGGAAGACCAGATTTCCAATTGGAAAAGTTGACCTCCTAGTCTCAGAAATTATGGGCTTGGGGCAAAAAGTGTGGACTGCCTGAAAACATCACACATGACTTAGAAACTATGAACATATCACACAAATGTGAGGACAAGACCACATGGGAGGGAGTGGAGGTTCAGCCACAGTGCTACTTTGTCTTTGTCACATCCTGTGCACTCATCCGCCATTTCTCCCCAAAACAGACATTCCCAGGTTTCAATAAATTTCCCCTGATAAACCCAATAATTCGCCAGCTAACTGGTCACAGAGACCAATCAGAACAAAGCACAGACTGGCCAATCTCCAATGAAACAGCATCAGTGATATTCGGGTCTGTCTATTGGCTTTAGAAGACCTTTCTTAGTTTTTGTTTCCACCTTGTTTTTGATTCAATGGATTATAATGTTATCCTATGGATAATATGAATCTATCACTAAAAAAACAAATGAGAGAGCAACCGTTCAAACAATAGGGACAGGGTTAGAAGACCTAACAACAAGAAAAAGGTCCTTCTTGTGTCACATGTATGTATTATTACCTTCCGCCTTTTGCCATACACACCATATTCATCAATGCTGTTATGTACTCCCAATCATACATTGAAGCCTGTTAATTGCAAAGACATCTATCCTTTTATTGAAAATACTATTTTTGTTCTTCAATAAAATCTCATAAAAACAATGTCAACAATTCATTGCATAAAATTATCATAAAAAGGGGTTTGTGAACCAAAATGACAAATAAACAGATTGCTAATATTTTCTTACTGTATTACTTAAAGATTGTCCTTTATCACAGTTTCACTGTATTGTTTAGGTAGAACGTTAATATTTTATATATATACTCAAACAAAGTATTCTCCTACTAAAGCAGCACATCTAGATCTCCTCTTAAAGGCTTACATAAACACAATTTTCAATTATCAAAAAAATCAAACACTCAATCGGGAAGACAAATTTACTACATACCGAAAAAATAGGGCAGAAGATAGATACCAACGCCCCACAGAATATATAAATTGAAAAACACGGGTCAAGTTAAAACGGTCCCTGATCTCTGACGCAGTACAGCCACGATTTAAAGACAGGGTGTGTCTACGCAATACCCTTGGGGATTGAATAAAGGTCATGAAGTTGTTTTTGAATGTTCATGAGAGGAAGTATTAATAATAACACAATGGCGATCTACTATAACTTTCCTGACTGATGCCTTACAATTCAGAAAAGATATCAGAAAGAACATCATTGTTTTTAAAGTTTTGTCCTGAAGAAGGTGTAGTTGACCAACTGTAATCCACCGAAACGCTTCGTTGACAACTTGATAACTTGATTAATTGTTTTTTGGTTTTTTGATAATTGAAAATTGCGCTTATGTTAGCCTTTAAGGGAAGACCTAGACGCGTTGCTTTAGTAGGAGAATACTTTGTTTGAGTATATGTATAAAATAATGACGTTCGACCTAAACAATGCAGTGAAACTGTGATAAAGGACAATATTGAAGTAATACAGTAAGAAACCATTAGTGATCTGTTTATATGTAATTTTGGTTCACAAACCCCTTTTAATGATAATTTCACGTAATAAATTGTTGACATTGTTTTAATGAGATTTCATTGAAGAACAAAAATAGTATTTTCAATAAAAGGATAGATGTCTTTGCAATTAACAGGCTTTATCGTATGATTGGGAGTACGTACGAGCATTGATGAATATGGTGTGTATGTGAAAAGACTGAAGGTAATAATACACATTTGTGACACAAGAGGGACCTTTTTCTTGTTGTTTAATATGAGTCTATGCCACATATGAGGTGCTCATCAAAACTGACTTGCCTCTTAGGCTACTAACGGCATTGTTGTCAAAAGTGAGGAGCATGGATGTTTCTAAGTTCATGTTAAAAAACAAACACTTTGAATAAATGGTTCTGAATGCAGTGATGTGATCTGATGTACTCACTAAAGTGAAATGCTTCTGCATGTTAAAGTACTTTGAGAAAACCTTATATCATTCTAACATAATGTTTTTGTATGATGTGGTCATGCCCATGCTCCTAGGGTCAAAAGAACCCCCTGGATTGGTTATGGATCAGCTTTCCCATTTCATTTTTTGGCTCGGCCACCTCTAGAATTTTCTGTGAAACCTAGGGTGTCCGGTAGCAGCTTTGTACTCACATTACAGTGGCCCAGAAATGCTTCCCATGGGGAACAGACACCAAAATAGTTCACAGACATGTTCAATTGTTCCCTCAACACAGGAACTGTTCCAGCAATTTGGAAACACGGAATTATCAAGCGGCTGTTGAAGAAACCATCGGCCGATCCCCTTCAAAGTGAAAATTATAGGCCTATTTCCCTTCTCCCAGGGCCAAGTAAAATCTTGGAAAAATACATCAATAAAAGTGTCTCATTATACCTGGAGACAAATGACATACTGCATCTTTCCCAGACTTGTTTAAGACAAAGTAGTAGTACGGAAACGGCACTGCTTGCAGTAGCAGACAAACTTAAAGCCATTTTGGACAAGGGAAAGACTGTAGCCTTGCTCCTCCTGGATCCTACCGCTGCTTTTGACGCTGTCGCCTCCCCAGTGCTGATCAGAAGATCGAAGGAAGCAGGCATAACTGGGACAGCATTAAAGTGGCTTACTTCTTTCCTCCAAAATAGAACATTTCAGGTATGTGAGGAAGGTATACTGTCAGAAAACTACACCTTAAAGTGTAGAGTCCCGCAAGTACCATCACTAAGTTCCACCATATTCAGTCTGTAAGTCCCATCGCTGATGGAAAAAAAATTAATGTCGAATTGCTTTGGCTTGTAAAGGACCTTGAGAAAGATACTGGGATGACTACCAAAATCGGCGAGAAGAATCGAGGAGCAGGGATTAGTCCTATCCCGTCATATCCTCTCTAGACCATGGAGACTCCTTGTACCTGGGTAGCCCCAAGTTGGTCATAAAAAGACTGCAAGTTATCCAAACGGTTGCAGCCTCGTATATTGCTGAAAATGCCTAGATTGCATTCTGTAACTGTGGCGTTGGCTAATCTACACTGGTTACCAGTGACTAAAAGAATCCATTTTAGGGACCTGTGCATGGCTCATCGAGTAATGCACCAAAGGGGTCCCAGAATGATTCATACATTTCTCACCCCTTACAACCCTACTAGATCACTTTGCCCCTCTAGCCAGCAATTGTTCAAAGTTCCAAGGAATCGGAAATCCAGGAGTGGGGGACGCTCCTTTGTGTTCCTGGTCCCCAAGCTGTGGAACGCTCTCCCTGAATATGTTAGGAAAACTGAGTCAGAATCTAAGTTCAGAAATCAGTTCTTTTCTAATTCTCTGGAATTAGCATCTCTACCTTTGCCTGTTAACGCTGGGAGGCCCTTATGGGTAGCCATGCGCTCGACAAGTCCTAAAGAATAGAATAAAATAGATCTCTGTTTGTAAAACATGAGAATGAAAGTAAATTATATTAGCAATCAATTCTGTCTCATTTGACAGAAAAACCGATAGCGTTTTGCTCCAATATGAAAGCCAAGACTTCCGCATGGGGCCTAGTTTAATATGCTACCGCTGGAGTTAAATTATTTCATGCTTACCACTAGCCTTTTTTGTATTCGCTTACCTGTCTGTGCTATTTTCAGGGGGATGTGGGTATCCTGCTGTGACTGAGACCCATGTCCCAATCTCTGTTTACATAGCGAGGGACAAGATGTGGGCATAAAATATGCCAGCGCAGACCTTGCACTGATCGGACACTTTCCATTTGTGTTTCTGTTCCATCCAATGCGAGTTGAGTATAGAAAGCTTGGGAAGAGGCCACAGGAAGCTTCAGACAGGGTGTGTGGTACCAGGGGCTATCTATACAGGAGCAGAAAGACTCGTGCACGCTAGTTTTCACAACAGCTGCAACAGCGCGTGGCCACTCTTGCCTAAAAGCTTAGGGGCATATTCACAAGGAACTATCGCTGAGTTAACGGCACTCTATCGCAGCCAAAGTTGCGATAAATTTAACGCCCCATAAACAAGCTGGTGTTAACAGCCCACAGCACCAAACACCAAATCAACCGCAAAAACATCGCCAGAGATGGCCCCCGCAACCATCGCTAATGAGATGCAGAGTAGGCGTTCCCGTGCCAAAAGCCGAGACAACACAACTCCACAACATTCACAACGAACAGCCAGAACTGCATAAGAACACAAAACAGTCGATAAGGCGCGTTAGCAGCAGGAAAACAACACCTGCTCTGACCTGGTGCTAAGTCGGACCGCATCCTGCACCACAAAAGGGAGCACAGCCCACAGCCACATCGAAACGGCAGCAGATGCCATGGAGCCACTCGTCATGCGGCCCGGACACCCAAGAGGGCCACAACACCCACCACCACCACTCCAGGACCCCAACCCCCACCCGGAACACCCCCCGGACCACCACAGAGGCAGCGCAGACAAAGATAGCGGACCCCCAGGAAACGCACCAGCCACACAGACCCAACACCTGACAATGTCATTGCCCAATACAGGCCCAAAAGGACAACTATCGCACGCATCATGACCAACAACGCCCAACAGGCCGACGGCACCAACACAGCGGACAACCAGCATCCCACCCCAAACAAAGCTGCTGACTGTGCTGCACCTGTAGGCCCCTGGTACCCCCCAACCAACACCCGACACAGTCGGAGGAGTCACACAGCCAGCCACATCCAAGTCACTCACACCTGTCCTGGACATCACCACAGCCTGGTACCCCAGTCTCCATACGTCAAACATAATGCGCAGGATCCGCTGGAGACCAAGCAAGGACCATACGCCATAGCAGGATGCACGCACGTGTTGTGGGCAATCCACAGCACACATGTCATACCTGTGCCCCCTGCCGACACAGCACACAATCACCACAACAGAAAGCACACGTCTCACATCAATGTGCAGGCAACAACTGAAAACCGTGGAACCTCCACCAATCTCGCCTCCAAATACCCAGCCTCTGTGCACGATTCCTCCATCCTCTGACAGTCCATCAGCAACCAGCACCCCCAGGATGGCACCAAGGGAAATGGCCGATTGTGGTGAGTGGTGGCAACCAGGCATGTGTGAAAGATGCAGGAGAACCATGATTGGGAAAGTACACAATGTCAAGAGTGGCGGAGACGTGCTGGACAGACCGAAGTATGCCGAACACACCCATATCCATGGCGACATACACCTCTGATATATGGAGTGTAGTGGACAGTGGACGCAACCATGTCACCTCGGCCAGTGGGGGAGTTTGCGGAAATGTTACCTGTTACGTCCCCCCCGTAAGCGTGAGCGGAGCGGGATGGCCAGGCGTATGCTAGGACAGCGTAGGAGTGTGAATAAAAAGCACATAGCCCTGGGCTTGGTCCTCTCCCGGAAAGCCCAACGTCTCTGCCAGGGTGGCACCGCTCACCACGCCACGAGGCCGACGCCGTCCTCATGAGCGGAGTTGCCTGCGAACCTGTGTGCATGCCGTATCCCAGACCGCTGGACCCCGATCCTGTCAGGCCCGCCCCTGTGGTGCCAGGCCACACTGATCACATGCCGACACCGGCGTGTGTCACAGAGGGCCCACCACGTGCAGGAGCAAGCACCAATCCCGAGGCCCGTGACCGTGGCAGCCTTCTCAGACCATCACAGGCTCCACGACAGAGGCCCGCTTTAGTCCTTTCTCGTTGACGTACTCTACTGCCGCCTCCGGCCTACACCACGGTCAAGTAGGTCACACATTTGGAACTGAGTCTTGATTACACCATGGCAGTGAACATTATCTAAGGCAGAGTTCATGTCACTATACTCCCTTCAATGTGGTGCCAGCAAGTCTGTGCATAGCAGTACAACCACACGTGTCTGTTGGCCTTCACGGACTATTGCCCTTGGCCTACGCTGCGCACGAGTAGGTCACAGAACTAGAACTGAACATCGATTGTTCAACAGCAGATTAAATATCTACGCACGCAAGGAGAGGCGTGAGAGGATGACGCGTTGCCGCACGGAGGGTATAGGGTCATCGTCATGGAGGTGGTCGAACACTACCGACAACTGCCCTGTTGCCACTAACTTTGTGCATCGCGAACCAACGACAGCTGGCTGTGGGCCCTTGCTGACTGCTGCCCCCGGTCTACACTGCGGTGGAATAGGTCACCCACACCTTCGAATTCAGCCTCGGTATGTTTATGGAAGACTTCTTGTCATGTTACAGCCCTAATCGCAGGCTGCATTCCCTTTCAGCCCCGGTGCCAAGATGTCTATTCCCCGAGACCCATGATCACTTTCTGGTTGTACTTGGGCTTGTCATCGCCATCATGGCGGTGATACTGACTTTGTGGCAAAAACGAGGCAGTGGCATTCCAGCCCACGATTTGCTGCTTCCGGATAAAATTAGACTTTTCGCCTCATGCCCTGGTGGACACCTTCCACTGTGCTCCGCAACACTCAGCAACATACACCTCAGACATTGATGAGGACCCGCTCAGGTCGCATGGCCCATCTGACTGCACCACAAGTCACTGTCCCGTGAGAGGGTGCCTGTGCCAGCCGCTGTGTATCCGGGGCCACTAACTCTGTGCAACTCACGTCAGGGACCCTGTCTGACTGAATACTGGATGACCTCTGTGACGGTGGTCCTGGGTTCATCAACGCCATGTGCATGCGGCCCTGCGCTGTCCGTAGCCTCCGGCCTCAACTGCGGACCACCAGGGCTCACACATCATATCGAGTCCTGGCCGGCCCGAATGTCACATCACCGCAGGAGGCACACGCCACCTCCGCCAGGACAACCTCCAACCGCCATCTGCCAGAGTCAAAACGGTGGTCCTGACAAACCTACGGAGTTGATAAACACCGGTCGTGGATGCCAGCATCAGACTGATATCCTGCTAGGCACTCCAGGTGCCACTGACTCAGTGCCCCGCAAGCCATCGTCCGTTGCTGATTGTGTTTTGTGCTGTGGAGAGGCTGCACAGCAATCCCATCTCAAGCAGTGTGGGAGACCTGGGAAGTTGTTGTGGAAGCTGATGCAGGTCTCACACACCACACTGCATCTGCATCAGGAATATCTCAAAGGGACACAGTCCGAGACTTTTTCTTCACATGAGCGCACTCATCTCTAGTGCCCCAACCACAGTGCACTGCAACTCATGGACACTTCTGTTTGCATGTTGTGTGTCCTCTGGACTTTCTCGGTCTCCCTCCATGTTCCTCAGCAGTTGACTCTGTTATGCAGGTGTTTTCAGTTTCTGTTGCACTGGTGTCCACTGTTCATGTGGTTGCCAGCACCAAGCACGCCGTGTGGGCTGGCTTACACTCACCCCACACACATCCAGCACAGGCATCACTGTATGTGTGGCCCTGCCAAATAAAGGGGCCAGGCGCACATGCCCGTAGCCAGTTCAACATGATATCTGCGTGTGTCCCTTTGGTCTTGTATGCATGAGGGCCCTGGGCCCTAGGACATTACATTGTGCTGTGTACAGCAGACATGTCACCGCAGGCAGCGCGTTGGAGCTTGGCCATGTAGTTTTGTCATCACCCTCTCAAATCGTAAAGGGAGTGGGCTGGCCCGTCGTAGGCAGAGCCGACGTGGGTGTGTGACTGCTATTTGCGTGCCCCTGGGCGTGGTTCTGTACTGTGAATGTGCATCTGCATGTGTCTCTATGGCTGTGTGGGTCTCCTTTGTGGGGTGCGGGTAGTCCCTGAAGTGTAATGGACACCAACGTATGTGATTTAGTTTGCCTTCCATGGCATTTTGGCGTGCTGACATATGGCAACGGGGTGCCATGTGTGGGTGGGTGAAGTGTAATGCGCCAGCTGTGCTTGTGGGTGCTTACTGCTGTGTGGTCTGTTGTAGGCTCTGTGTCCTCCTCTGAGTAGCTTGTTTGCCCGGGTCTTCATGGTGGGTTGTGTGGGATGTCCATGGGCTGCTGTAGGGTGTCGGCGTTGAAGGTGTGGTGGTCCTCTCCGGCATCACAGATGTGTTGTCTTGTGTGCTCTGCTGGAGGTGTTGTGTGCCCCACTGCAATGTGAAGTTGGGGATGCATGTTGACATTGTGTTGACATGTATGTTTGCGCATTTTTCTTGTCTTCATGCAGACTGTATGACAATGTACAATGTGACTGTTCGTGAGGTGCGGAATTCTGCTGCGGGACAGTGTACATGTGGACTACATGACGGATGTGAGGTCTTACGTGTATATTTTCATTTCATAGTTTCCTGCTCTGTCAGATATAGTAGGCATGTTTCTGTGCATGTGTGGAGCCAGTTGTGTCCTCTGTTCTGCAGTGTTGGCGATGCGCATTGTACCACGTTGTCGTCAATGTGGGTATGCTGCTCTTGCAATGTGTGTGTGCTGCAGTGTGCCAAGGGGATGAGGGACATGATCCTGGGTGATTGTGGGTGTGCAGTGTGCTACGCCTTGTTGTGCATGTGTGCCATTGTGCTCATCTCCCCCCGTCCCCCCAGTCCCTGTTGATGTTGTGTCAGGTCCTCTCAAGGTGTGTCTGTACTTCCTACTCCTTGCACCGTCTCCACACTGATGACTGCGGCCTCGGTTTCCTCCAGCTCCTCCTGTGTTGCAGGATTGGCACCTCCTGTCGCCGTTGCTGCCTTCCTGTTGGCAGCGGGTTTGTGCCTGGTTTCGGTTGTCACGTCATGCCGGCACCTCTTGGCCTCCTCGGCACTCCAAATGGTCTGCTTGTGGGTCAGTTGCTGGTAGTGTTCTGTCACCTCCGTGACGCTGGTCTTGTTTTCCTGCGGTCTGCACCCTGTCTTCCTCTCCCTCTTCTCCTTGGCCTTCCCCGACCCCATTGTTCCTTGCTGGTGGTCTGTGGGAGTTGTGGGGTTCACGTTGGCCTCTGCGCTGGGTCAGTTTGCATCCATGTTGCTACGTGCTTTGGCATGTTTCTGGTATGTGGTTTCTGTCTTTTTTGTGGTGCATTTGCCCGCCAGACGCGTGGTATTTGCAGGCCTTTAGCTGGTTTTCGCGACTTTTTGTACCACGTTGGCCTCGTCGCATGTTTTTTTGCGTTCGCGTTTCACATTTTTGCGGCATGGCGTTGGATTTTGCGCGGCCATTTGACGCGTTATCTGGTGACTATCGCATGCTAGCGCAGCATTGTGAATACTTGGTTGGCACAGTGTAATTCTCCCACGTTGGGCTGCGATATTGGAAGTTGTGTTAGGCTACTCTTGTGTAGTTATCACACGTTCTTGTGAATATACCCATATGGTTGAAAGAAATTAAAAAGAAAATTGTGTGCTTACTTTGCCACAGTTAGTAATACGAGGACTTTTGGATTTACAAGAGCCACACTGAAAAATGGCCTGTCCTGGCCTTGATATATACGTCCCTCGCCGCCCCCCCCTCTAGGGCTGTGCCTAAATATGTTATACTTCTGATGGGCCAAAAGGGAGCTAGGCAGTCCATAGGAGTGGACACTTCTTACCCACTTCCGGGAAACAGAAGTTACAACACGGGTGTTACCACGCAGGTAGGTAACTACACGGTCATTACAAAGACCATGTTGTTACCACGCGTGGCTTTCCATCTCAAGTCGTTTCTACGACTTGCACTAGGTGGCGTGCAACACCAGGGAATGTGTTGGATTTTAAATCCAACACATTCCCTGCTGTTGCGCTAACTGGTGTAGGAATAGTAATTTATACTATTCCTAAGTCCAGCGCGCCATTTAGCGCAAGTCACAGAAACGACTTGCGATGTAAAGCCACGCGTGGTAACAGCGCGGTCGTTGTAACGACCGCGTTGTTCCCTACAGCGTTGTAACACCACGCGTTGTATCATCACATATTCCTCACTTCCTAGCCCATGAGCACCCTGGTTCTGTATAGACAGAGATAGGAATAAAATAAAAAAAGCACTGGCAAAGCCAATAGGTCTCTCCTATGAGAGAGATATTGACTTTTCCAATGTGTTTTAGCCATGTTGTACACCAGCGTGACTGCTGTTCAGCATGGCTAAAAGTCAGTGGCGCAGAGAAGCGTGGCATGGACTGTTGTAGAGTGGAATGGCAAAGAATAGAGTATAGTGTGGTAGAGTGGAGTGGTAGAGAATGCCATGTATTGGAGTGGCACAGTGTGGAGTCGTGTAGAGTGGCATACACTAAAGGTGCATAGATAAGAGAGGGCTGGTGTAGAGTGCATTGATGTGGAGTGTTGCAGACTATAGTGGTGTAGAGCACATTGGCATTGAATTCAGAAGCATACAATGTAGCATTGTAGAATGCAGTGGCATGGGTTAAAGAACTGCATAGTAGAGACTAGTGGTGCAGAGTGCAGTTACGCAGAGTGGAGTGGCACAGAGTGGAGTGGCGCAGAGTAGAGTGGAGTAGAGTGGTGCAGAATGGAATGACGTAGAGGTGAGTGATGCAGAGGGAAGTGGTGCAGAGTAGAGTCGAGTGGCATGGAGTGGAGTGGTGCAGAGTGCAGTGACATGGTGGAGTGGTTTAAAGTAGAGTAGTGAGGAGTAGAGTGCCATGGTGTGGTGTGGAGTAGAGTGGAGTGGCGTAGAGTGTAGTATTCATGGTGTGGTAGCATATTGCCATTACAGTCAACATATTTTGAATTGAAATTACCATTACATTTGCACAGACATACAGTTTTAATGAAACATTAACATGATACCCAAAAGTGGACCTCGGATTCACATTAGTAATCTTTCTCTCAGTCCTGGTAGAGTGGCAAAGAGCAAACAGACTTACTTAGAGGAACATGTGGAAAGCATTTTAATAATATCCACATTTGTAAAGCACGAACAATTACCCGTAAGTGTCTCTAGGCGCTGGGGGCCGTCGGGAAGATTAAGCAAGCTATTGCCCAGAGCCACATGGTGCTGGGCTAATCTGCTGCCGGCGATCGAACCGTGATCCCCAGATTCCGGAGTCAGTCGCCCTTTGCCCGCGGCGCCACACCTCTTCCCTTATTACAGTACCACCATTGACGATAAGTAATCGACATGAAAAACTCCGACACCAGTTATCGATTTTAAAGTGTTCAAGAAATGAATACTTTGCAGAGCAGTCAAACTTTACCATTGCAGTCAATGGGGGAAATCTTGGTTGACACTCGGTCACTTGCAGGGTGAGTTCAACAGAACCCACTTGGATTTAAGGTCGTACTGGTCCATAGACCAAGCTTTGACAGTCAGAACAATTTTACCTTGCCCAGGGAGTCTGGGTTCAGAGGTGATTTGGCTGTCCTTGGTGCTCAATGGGAGCCGCGCATGCTGGAAAAGCAGTACTTAGAAAAACAATACTTGCAGGTGGAGTTCATGGGAGCACCTTTTGGGGTGACGCTTGGAGGGGCCACTTGACCAGTAATCACAAGGCAGAGCAGTTCTGCCTAGCTTGGGCGTCTCAGGTTCTGAGGTGTATCTGACTATCCGTGGTGCTGAACGGGACTGCAGGAGCTAACTTTCCCAGGTGTGTCAGCGCCGACAGGTTCATGATGCAAATGCTCGACAAGTGCACCACAAAAGGAGAAGGGTGATGGAGCAAGGGATTCATTCTTTGGAGCATCAAGTAAAGTAGTCAGTAGTCAGCAAGCCCACCAACAAACCTTGGCTACGGTAAATGCAGCAATGAAAACAATCTTCTTGCATGAGCCTTGGGAATGCTGTAGGGGGATGAGACTCACTTAGGTTCAGGACTACACTTCCCAGAAGGTACCTGGCTGGTTACCTTTTGGCTGGCCCTTGACAGAGCCCATGGTAATGGTAGTATGCGTTGTAATGGAATGCGTTGTAAAGGTAGTTTTTAAAAATGCGTTGTAGTGTCATGCGTTGTAATGTCATGCGTTGTAATGGATTATGCGTTGTAAAAAATGCATTGTAAAGGTAGTGCGTTGTAAAAGTTGCGTTGTAAAGGTTGTTCCCCCTCAGGGTGGCACAAATAGTGCTACAGCCCTGGTGCCCCCTTTAAACCCCCTCACCCTGGGTACCACTGGCACCATCTACTAGATACTTATAAGGGGGGATTAAAACATCTTGCTAATTGGGTGTACCAAGTCACATTTCACTTTAGAGGAAACAACACGGGCACTGGAGCCTGGTTAGCAGGCTTCAGTGCACTGTCAGACAGAAACCAGGATCTAGCAGTTCAAATGGGCACAAAAATTGGGAGGACATGTCCAAAAAGTGCAATTTCCTTCAGCGCATAAACAAAAATGTGTGGAAATGTTATCACCTGGTGTAATAATTTGTTTTGATCTTATTAAAGTATTTGTTTCAAACACACTTCAGAAATAACAAAAAGAGTGCTTCATTTCTGTTCCTAATTCTGATGTACTCTTAAATACTTACACAGTTCATTTAAATGTAGCTGTGTGCTAGAAAAAACTTTTTCCTACCCCCAGTTTCCAGCAAGATTGTCACATACATCCTCTCACTTTGAAGTCAGAGAAAGGAAAATTAACAAGTGTCCTCTAAGGACAGAGCCTGACACTTAACTTCAGTCTTTGAATGCACAGGAAATGTGACAAGATAAGAACAATATTTACAGCCCTGTTTACAGAAAGGGAGCACTCGGAAGGATGCTGTAAACAAGTTTTTGGCAAGGGAAGGTACGAATCAAGCTGGATAGTCTAAAACAAGTAAAGCTAGCAAATGGAAAGCAAGAAAATGTGAGTTACAAACCGCAACGTCAATGGCTAGCAACCGGCAGAATGCATTCCCAGGTCAACTTTCTGAATGTCTCCAAGACGTCTTTAGCAAACCAGACATCTGCACTGTCTGGTAGGCTGCAACCTAAAAACTAGTCATGTGGAGAGATGCGAAGGGCATCTAGTGGAGCATGCAGCAGTCTTTCAGACTCCTTGCTTGCTCTCCCAATTTCTGAGCCTACATTCACAATGTGGAAGTTGATCCTCAGGGACGGCTTCCTCTTTGTGAATCAAATGTCACACCCTTTGAGGCGCTGGTATGATAACAGCTCTTTATCAATTCTATTGCCGTTGCAAAGCATTGATAAGCATTGATAAGCCTGTGTGATTCATAAGGACCGGAAATGTGCCTTTCACAACCACTATTCCTTCCATGTGGCAAGGAGTACCTTGTGCACATGCTAAACGTAATTAAGGCTCCCTGCTTTCCGTTTTTACGGATTTTTACATATAAATACAGACAGAAAAACATTTATTTTCTTGTCTGTATTTATTTTTAAATGTGGATAAAAACAGAAATTGGGTGCTTTTTGAGTGATTCTAAATACTCTTTGCCATGACTGCCAAGCCAATAACTGTGGATTGATAGGTAAGGGAGTTACAAAAAAAAGGAAATTTAGTAAAGAGGCTTAAACAGCATTAGATATGCACAAGGCTTATGCTGAAATGTGCATATTTTCATATAAGTGCATTGATTTATCTTCTGCAGGTGTTCATATCACTGAGACCTGGCAGGCATTCAAGCATGACTGCATATTTAGTGGTCAAATGAATGTGGAACTATTCCAGTTTCAGCTTTATTTTTATCACAAAACCCATATTAAAATGGATAAATACAGATAAAGTTGACAAAAAATAAATATGGATCAATACAGACGGACATGTCAAAAGAATTAATACCGGGAGTCCGAATCGTAATGTACCTCTTGTGCATTGCGACTGATGGTTTTGCAGTTGCAGAATGAGAGATTTTACAACTCACATGCTTTCACAACCACAAAACTCTTTAATACATGTGGTTGTTTTTGTTTTCCAGAAAGGAACTCTAGGTAAAGTCAATATCTCGGTGACTCTTATGGGGATCCAGATGGAAGTAACTCACACCTGCTCAAATGTTCCCATCTCGCCTCACTACTCAACAGCAGTAGCTCCTCTGCAATGGCAGAAAAGCATCGTCCCACTGGCTCAGAGCCAGCAGATGGAAAATAAAATTATATTTTATTATTGTTTTATTTTTTCAGCTGCTGGCTGAGCCAGCGTGTGAAGGGAGGGACCGGGCCATGGGAGGGAAGAGGAACGAAGTGCTATGCGCACTTAGGTTTCTCTCAACTGGTTGTATTCTACGCTGGGTGAAGAAACGCCACAGACTCCCTGTGCCTTAGCAGAGCGTCAAACCAGCCCGCTCAGGCCAATACCGGCGCTGCTCTCATAGCACGAGAGCAGCGTCTGGATTGGATGGGGAGTCTATCTCAGGGACTGCTGGGAGCAGTAAGAGAATGGAGGAGCACAAGGTGGCGCAGGATCAGGTACGTTTTTTTTTTCATTTTGTTTTTTAATTCAGGCCCCTCCCCCCGCCACTGCTGCTCCTGATGCCCTGCCACTGCATATTGGCAGCCGCAACGACTGCTACTCACTGTGCTATTGCCTTAGTGTAGGAATAGGAAATTTGGGGTTATGGTCCACCAGTGAAAGAGGAAGAGTCTCTGTCAACGTGATGGGAGAGACATCAGGTGTGTCAGCTTCAAGGGCCTATATGTGTGAGTCGACAATATACGTAATTTGCTCCTGACAGTGGCATTACGTTTACCTTGCTATTTAAGATGGCCCGGGGATGCCTTTGAATTGTGGCATCCAACCTTCTGGATTCAAGATGTTTTTGAGCTAGAATAAAATGAAGTTTCTTGTGCCCTGTTAACCAAAGGTAGGATCATGTTATGTCTGATAATTAGCTCCCAGAAGTTCAATTCTGTTATGGACCAGGAACGTGAGCCGCTCTTGGCGCACTTACCTCCAAAACCCAGTTGGTGTCACCAAGATATGGAAATGGGGCCAGAGGAACATCAGAACTAACAACCTACAACATTTCAACAGAGAAAACAACCTCAGCATGAAATATCTTCGGAAGGGACTTTCATCATTAAATCAAAAGAGCTGAGTGAAGCTGTAATTGATTGTCCCTGTTCAAAATTCTAGGGTAAAAGGTGACTCCTAGGAAGCACCTAAAGTTGAGAAGACCGAGGTCAAGGTGGTCTTCGAACCTTTCAAAAATGTAGGGAAGAGACTAAAGATTAAGGGCCAGATTTATCAAAGTTGTGAGTCGCCCTTGCGTCATGCATAGTAACACAAGGGCAGTGCAAATCCTAGATGAGATTTGTCAAGCTGCGCAAGGCCACCTTGCATGGCCCTGCGTGGCTTGGTAAATCTGAAGTGTTGCCTTCTGTTACTGTACATGGTGCGGGGGGCGTTAAATGGGTGGCAGATGGTGGTCCCATGCATCCACTTATGTATTCTGAGGCATCCGCAGATTTCCCAACACTGGTAGACCTGGGAATTGTATGACTTCCCACCAGAGGTGCAACGAGGAGAAATATCTTTATTTCACGTTGTTGTTTTCTCTTGCTAACTGTAGTGCATTGGCGCTTGGCTACTGATTGTGCGCCAGCGCAGCCAGAGGACAGGAATGTGCCATAGCTTGAAAGATATGGTGCATTCCTGCCCTCTCCCTTTCACTCAGCGCAGCAAGCTGTCTTTCTGCGGTGCGCTGCGTGAAAGAATGTTAAATCTGCCCCTAAATCTGCAATTCAGCCAGAAGGTTGGAGCCAGAATCCTACATAAAGTAATGGTGAGTATTGCAAGGGTGAAACCAGAATTCAGAATACAAAACATAGCTTAACATAAGAGGAGGGACCTAGCAGGGATTCAAAACAATGAAGAATTTGATGTGTGCACTCTTCTTCATGACGGTCCTGCTGAAGAGTTGTTTTGACAAAATAACTACCTTACCCGTGGCTGTTCTACCTCACCCATGACTGCGCTACTCCAGCCGAGGCTGTCCTACCCTAACCGTGGGTGCCCTACTCCACCCAAGGCTGTCCTACCCCACCCGTGGCTGTGCATCCTTTATGCCACTGTCCTCACTCAGGGGCGTAGGTTCAGGGGGTCTTTAGGGGTGAAACAACCCCTCCTACCCCAAACCTTTCTCAGTTGAGTGCCACAGGGTAGTCATGCTAGGGCATGGTTATCACTCCTGGCTGAATAGTATGCCTACCACTAAGAAGCGTGACGAGCAGGAATGGCACAGGTCTCATTTAAAATTGTGTGCCGCATGCCCCTCTCTGTCACTCACACCTTATGGTTGACTCCAGTGACACGGGCGTGGCTACGGTGGCGATGGAGGAAGACGTGTCCGGGTGAAGCTCCGGCGGAGGCTCCCCCCAAACGGGCTCCAAACCCTGGCCACGGACACCCTAGTACGCAGCACTGAGCGCCGACCTGGCGGGGACCCGTCCTGGCCCTCCGCTGCTCTCGCTGTCTCCGTGGCTTGCTCTGGCTGCCGCGGACCGACGGGTCCTCGCTCACTCCAGCTGAGACACACTGGGCGAGCCCGGGGATTGGCTGCGCCCACTAGGCCACGAGGAGATGGTGTAGCGGCGAAACGCACCTCCACCGATTAATGCGGGGGGTGAGGTAAGATCGGAGTCCCCCCCCCCCTGCTGCACTGCCTGCCTGCCTGCCTGCACTGGCCTCCTGCGACCCCCGACTGCAGCTGCTGCCGGCAGGATCGCGGCTGCTGCTTCCGAGGTGTGACTGCGACAAAGCTGGACTGCCCATGCATTTATGCTCGAGGGCTTGCACTGCACCGGTTGTGAGTGCGACGGCTGTGGGGATCGTCTAGCTGCCCCTCCGCTACATTGAGGCGAGCAGTGGCCCCATCTGAACGGGGGTTGCCTATGTTGCTGATTACTGCGAGGTTGAGCCTGTGGGTGGCTGCTGCATGCTCCGTGAACTCCAGGGGGAAAGAGACAGCAGAAGTGACTGCCAGCCCTGCTATAATTGGCATTGCCCTCCTGGCAGGCTCCATCGGAGCGAGCCACTGCTACTGGGCTGTTTGCAAAGGCCTGAAGACCCATGCCCGCCTTGCCGCCACCTCCCATGCTGCCACTACCGACACCGGCGTTCATGGCGTGGATATCTCACACCAACTGAGATATGATGAGGAGTGCAGTGCTGATGCCTCTGTGCGTGGGATGTGGTGCTGCATGGTGAGGCGCGGGGCCTGTCCTGTCTGATGCCCGGTGGCGGTGACGCTTGGGGTCTAGCGCGCCCTGCCATTTGACTATTACACTGGAATACCGCACCATAGCCTTTGTGTTGACGGAGGGGCGCACATTGACACGAGGAGGCTCTTGCGCTGCTGGGTCACGCTCGGAGGACTCTGTGTGGGATGTCTGTGTGCCTAGTGGATGCCCACGAACCGGAGTGAACCAGATGCCAGCAAGCCGCGGATGGTGGTTGTGCTGTGACGGAGACACCAGTGCGGGGCGGGAGTGCCCTATCGCCGGGGCTCCGGGCAGCAGAGCGGACGCAGTTGCTGACCGCGACTTCCGAATATCACCGGGACCCCGCCGTGACCCTTGAGCCCTGACGCCATCGTCTTGAGATCCTGTCCTAAACGGAGCGGCACGGTGTGTGGTCGCGGTGACCTATGTCGGGGGGTACCCGGGCACGGGCCGGAACGAGGGGTACACAGGCCCAACAGCCGCCGACTAAGTCCAAGACGGACAAAATGGCGAAGCAAGGACACGATGATCTGCGAACAAATTGGATGCTGTGCTGGCTGCAATGGAACGTATGGAAGAAACCCTCAATCAGACCCGCACATCCTTGGAATCTAAGATCGACAAGGTTGCCATTGATCTCACTCATCTGCATGCTGACCATCGGAAACTAACGGTTCGCACGACCGTCCTGGAGTCCGCGATTGCAGACATTAAGCCGCAGGTGGCCCAGGCAGATAAACAAGTACAAGATTTGCTCGCTCGAGTGGAGTTTCTGGAGGACAGAGCCGAGGACGCGGAAGGACGAGCGCGCCGCAACAACGTGCGAATAGTAGGCGTGCCGGAACGCTGGGAAGAAAAGGTGCCTACCGTGCACATGGAAAAATGGCTCAGAAGCCTGCTGCCGGAGGGAACACTCTCGCCTCACTTTGTCATAGAACGTGCGCATAGAGTACCGGCAAGACCTCCCCCCACGGGAGCGAATCCTCGGCCAATGCTCCTCCGACTTCTCAACTATCGAGACCGCGACTCAATCCTACAAGAAACCAGAAAGCTACAAGAAATTCAAATAGATAATCACAAAATAATGTTTTTCCCGGACTATACCATCCAGGTGCAGAGACAGAGGTTTTCATTCCTGGCAGTGAAAAAACGTCTTCGGCAACACAACCTGAAATACTCCCTGCTTTTTCCGGCACGTTTGCGGGTCGTGGCAAATGACAAGACACACTTCTTTGCCAC
Source organism: Triturus cristatus (assembly GCF_964204655.1). Classification (NCBI taxonomy): domain Eukaryota; kingdom Metazoa; phylum Chordata; class Amphibia; order Caudata; family Salamandridae; genus Triturus; species Triturus cristatus. Next base: position 173,788,302 of record NC_140586.1, on the reverse strand, counting down.
ATCGGAGGAAGCGGAGGACTGGCTGGACACCTTCACTGCTGCGGGGCCTCGTGATGCCCCTGTGACGACGGCCCCATTGAGATCGAGGGGCCCCCTTCGCCACCGCCGGAGAGAGCGTAGGCCGGCGAGGATCCGGGCACCGCCATCGCCTCCGGTGGGACCACATACAGATTTGATTCTTAGCGGACAAAGAGATGCCCTGCAGGCGGTAGCGGAGATCAGCGGTTCTTTGGTGACCGAGGATGCGTCCAGCTCCGGCCAGCGTGAGCTGTCCAGCGATGATGAGAGAATTTATGGCCTACAGGACTCACAGGAATCAACTGAGTAGCCGGACGTTACCCCGCAGACAGCCGATACAATTATATAACCATTGTACAATATAATCCTATCTGGACTGCGACCTGAGGTATTGTACTCTATACATGGCGGTATGCAGTCGCACACGGTATAGTCATGTGTAATATTTCTGATATGACTTTGAATATAGCATGCGATGGTGGGTGGTGTCGCACTGGGGGGGGGGGAGGACGGGAACTGATCTTGGGCTTGATTGCGGCTGGGTGGACACTAGCACCCAGTGTCGGCCTGGTGGGTACTCCTGAGCCGGGTTACAAAGTTTGCTTTCATTATATTGTATTATGCCTGGAGGCGGGGAGCCTCTGAAATGCGGGCCACATATACCGTGAATTAACGGAACGAGAGACGTAGCGCATCCCCCCTAGATTGGTTGTTACTGTTACCTCCCTTGGGAGTTTGGGCGATTGCTGGTTACATCATCGCTCTTTTGGCATTCTCTTTAGTTTATTATTCAGTTTTGGTTTTTATTATGAGATATCCTTTATTGTATGCTGTTCACACAAACTGCATGATGCCTTGGGTCATTGAGCTTGGGGACTGGTACGTTGCTGGGTCCTTCACACTGCATAAGTTTGTCGCACTGCCGCGACTGAGATGCTACTCAACACATTATAAGACCTATGGCTACACTTAAAATGGGTACATGGAATGTGCGGGGAATGCACACACCGTCACGTAGATACCAGATATACTCGTACCTCAAACGACATGACATACTGATAGCTCTTTTGCAAGAGACACATGTGGCCAAGTCAGAAATCCAACGATTACACCGCCGCTGGCGCGGTCAACTATATGCCACGGGGTATTCAGCCTACGCGCGAGGTGCACTAATCTGGGTACGACCAGGGGTCCCACTTAAGATCACACAAACATTAATAGACACGGAAGGCAGATATGTAGTGATCAGGGGCTCATTAGATGGCCGACAGGTGGTAATTGCATCAATATATGCTCCCAACACGGACCAGGCTAGTTTCTTTGATGATATGTCGCGCGTCCTGGCGCCATGGCATGATATTCCTATGCTCTTGGGGGGGGATTACAATTGTGTACTGGATGTCTCATTGGACCGCTCCTTTCCACCCCTTCCAGGTACAAATGCGCATGTCGCCATGAAGGCATTACACAGCTGGGCAAGGCAGTGGCATCTTAAGGACGTCTGGAGACACCGGAACCCCCATGACAGGGTGTATTCCTATTACTCTGGTGCTCATACGTTGCATGTCCGGTTAGACCGCTACCTGCTCTCAGAAGGGTTGCTCCCACATGTATCTACAGTACACTATTCGGGCAGGACACATTCAGATCACAACCCGCATGTATTGAAATTATCCTGGGACTGCGCCCAACCGCCAATTCCTGCCTGGCGACTGCAGCCAGATGTATTATTGGACGCACCTTTCAGGAGTCTCCTAGCCGCCAATATTGCACAATATTTTGAAGAGAACACAGGCACAGCTGCAACACCTCAGGTTGAATGGGATGCATTTAAAGTAGTGGTCAATGGGCGATTGCCTAGGCATGCAAGCGGGTATGCGAAGACAATTAGAGACTGAACTCACACACCTTGAAAATCAGCTGCTCCAGAGTGAGGGGGAGGCACTGGGAGGGGATGATAGGTCCTTGATGCAGATAAGAGGGGAGCACTCCAGATTGCTGGACCGACTTCGCAATCTGAATTATGCAGCACACTCAGCGCACTCCCATGGTGCGAGAGACAAACCAGGCAAGCTGATGTCGTGGCTGATAAGACAGGAGGCGACTACCCCACCCGTGATGTCTATACGAACCACACACGGTGACTTAGTACATTCACAACGAGATATACATGAAGCCTTTGTAGAACATTACTCCGCGGTATACAGGTCTCACCTCCTAGCTACAGACGCGGACATAAGAGAATTTCTCTCCGCCCTGACACTTCCGCAATTGACAGACCATTAGCAGGAGGAATTGGGTGCTCCTTTGCTATCGGAGGAACTGCGCGATAGTATTTTCTCCCTCTCAAATGGTAAATCTCCGGGTCCGGATGGACTGCCGGCTGAATTTTATAAAGCCTACTCGGACATATTAGTACCGGAACTGTTGCGTATATACTCAGCGGCCCTAGAGGACTCGTCCCTCACGCTTACGCAAAATGAGGCACTGCTGGTCTCCCTCTTGAAGCCCGGCAGGGATCCCGAAATCCTTGGTTCTTATCGTCCACTGGCCCTATTGAACACAGACTATAAAATACTTGCTGCCGCCCTCGCCAAACGAATAACCCCGTTCGTCCCAGCCATAGTCCACACCGATCAAAACGGCTTTGTCCCAAACAGAAGCACCTCTCTTAATATACGCAGATTCTTCAGAGTTCAGAAGTATGCAACGAGGGACTGGTCATGGTCGGGCTGCTTAGTGCTGGATTTCGAAAAAGCCTTTGATTCATTGGAATGGCCCTATCTAGCGGCAGTGCTACGTAAATATGAACTAGGCGACGGGTACCTCAAACTGGTGCAATTGTTATACCAGCGACCCATGGTACGGGTCCGCACAGGCAAACTCATATCTGACGCAATCAGGGTCAGACGTGGCACTAGGCAGGGATGCCCTTTATCACCGCTGCTTTTCTCTCTTGCCATGGAGCCGTTGGCGGCTATGCTCCGGGAGAGCGGCGCGGACTGGGGTGTCCCCCTCGATGATGGTTTGCATACGGTGTCTCTATATGCGGATGATTTGCTGATATATATACGTGACTTGCATGCTATACCCCCGGTCATATCGGAGATATTCCATAACTTCGAGGTGGTGTCCGGCCTTAGGGTAAACTGGACTAAATCGGGAGCCTATCCTTTTCATGAAAGTGTAGCCTTGACGGACATAGTTGTTAACGGGACCATGCTTACTTGGTACCCGACCACGTTCAGATACCTTGGCATATATATTTACAGGTCACCGGTGGACGTGCTGGAGGGTAACCTGGTACGAGCTGTCACCTCCATAAGGGCACAGATCCACTTCTGGAAGACTCTGCCGCTAAATGTCATGGGCCGTATCACTCTAACCAAGATGATAATACTGCCGAGGCTGTTGTATTATTTTGCAAACCTCCCAGTGTATGTTCCGGTGCGAATGTTTAGGGAGCTAGAGGGATTAATACGGGGTCTAATCTGGAATGCGGGACGGCCCAGGATGGCATTGCAGAAGCTATATGCACCGCCAGAGAATGGGGGCTTAGCAGTTCCCCATTTCGAACTGTATTACTTAGCGGCGCAGCTACAATGGGTAGCCAAATGGCTAAGTGGCAAGAACCTAGCGGACACTGCCACCGCATCAGCGTCATGGACACAGACTCAGATCTATAGTCTATTTCATCCATTGGCGAAACTTCCCCGTCCGACACAGATACATATAGAATTAGCCCATAGATGCTATCGAAGGAGCCTTCAACTCACAAAAGACGTCATTCCCTACGCCCCGGTACTCCCACTTACTGGGACACCCCGAGGCAGGGATACTGTAACGGACACGGTATTAGCACCCTGGACCACTGCAGGAGTGGAGACACTAGGAGACTTATTCGAGGATGGTGCCCTGCTGCCTTTTGCGGCCTTGTCGGCGGATACAGGATTGCCGTTGGGCCAGTTCCTCCTGTATGCAGCCATCATACGAACGCTGACACTAGCGTGGGGAGACTTGACTACTGAGCCGCCAATGCATCAGCTTATACAATATCTGTATGGGATGGGGGAGGGGTCGCATGTGGTTCACTGGCTGGTGCAGGCCCTACTCACGGATGTATTAAAACCACCACAACGACTCCGTACGCGCTGGACTGAAGACAGGGGTAGGCCCTGGACTGACAAAGAATGGGAACGTATCTTAGCTAGTGCCACGCACATACCACGCAACTCACGCTTTAAACTCATACAAACATTCATACTACACAGAGCGTATCTGTCGCCAGACAAGATAAATAACTATTTCAACGTTACTACCTCTGATTGCCCAAGATGCCATTGCATAGGGGCTGACCTGCTACATATGCTGTGGTCTTGCCCATCACTCATGTCCTATTGGCTTAAAGTAACGGAAACACTCACAAGCAGCACTGGCGTCGAGATATCGAACACGTGGGAGGTCTGCATATTGGAACTCTACAAACGATCAAAAGAAAATAAAGTGAGATCTAGGTTCCAAGACTTAGGCCTAATAACCGCCAAACGATTGATAACCAAGAGATGGAAACATAAAGACCCTCCAGAGGCACCCCATTGGTTGAAATCCCTAGAGGTCTGGGCGCAGGCGGAGAGCATTATTCTACATAGTGAGGAAACGGCAGGACGGCGCAAATTCCCCATCACGCAGGCCTGGGATGAACTTTTAAGAACCCTTATACAAACTAATATTACACCGCATGCGCCTCCTACGCAGCAGGCGGAGGTGGATGCCTAATAGGCAGTCTGGGTGGGAATGGGCGGGCTATGCATGCAAGACGTCTAAGTCACAGATGTCAAGTTCAGTAATGATCCCACATTCCAACACGGTGATCCATAGACAAAACTCCAGATACACGACACTTCATTGCCTGTATGCCCACACACAACACAGGACGAGCATCTCATATCCGCTGTGCACACATGACTCTTGGCACAACCCTACTCGGAAGGCGCAAAACCCGGCACATACACGTTCTGCTAGATAATTGATGTCTCTCATTCTCTTTTTATTTATTTATTTTCCTTTCGTTAGTTGTGGTTTAATTGTTGTAAGTAAAGACATTTTGTATTGCATTGAGCTGGTAACTGTTTATCGCCCATGCACCAACGTTTATTGTGATTTTAAAGCGGCATTACGTATGAGTCACGCACCCCTAAAATAACTGATGTCGCTGTACATGGCTCATTGTCATTATGGGGACACATAAGAGGTAGATGGACCCTGCCCCCCTGATAGGAGGTGACAGTCCGAATGAGATGCAGGCTTCCACACCAGTCGGTACATTTATGTTAACTCTTACACCACAGACGCTACCTGTGCCATGGTTGTTAGATGGCAAATGCTCGGAACAGTATTAGTAATGGCATAGCGAAAATTATTCTGTTACAGAATAAAGAAAAGAGGGGGAAAAACAACAGGAGTAAAAAGTGGAAAATGTAACACTGTTCAGCTTGGCTGTATTAGGAAAATTGAAAATTGTAATAAAGATATTTAAACAAAAAAATGGTTGACGCCAGTGACACAACAGGCAGTTGCGCAGTTGTGCGCCGCAGTAATCTCCACCGTGGTATATCCTGCAGTTGGGGCATGCGCCCCCATAATACACTATACCAAAGGGGATGATGGACGGAACGTTTGAGCAAATCAAACACTCACCCCCAGTCAACTGATCTGGGTTTAATCCATCATCATTCTTTAGCTCACTCCACCACCCCAGTTCGGACATGGCCATATACAAATCAGTCTGACCCTGTGCCTCATGGGAACAGTCCAGCCCGAACTGCCAAGCCATGTCTTCCCTGGACCGGAATCAAGCATCCTGGGACCGGTTTCAGGTTCATAACCCTCATCAGCCAGGCTATATTGAATCCAGTGGCAAAGTGAGCAAGGGACCCACGTCTGGGCATACCCTGCCAACTTAGGGCGAACAAAGCGATACCAAAGGGGATGATGGGCGGAAGGTTTGAGCAAATCAGACACCCACCCCCAGTCAACTGATCTGGGTTTAATCCATCATCATTCTTTAGCTCACTCCACCACCCCAGTTTGGACATGGCCATATGCAAATCAGTCTGACCCTGGGCCTCATGGGAACAGTCCAGCCCGAACTGCCAAGCCATGTCTACCCTGGACCGAAAACAAGCATCCTGGGACCGGTTTCGGGTTCATAACCCTCATCAGCCAGGCTATCTTGAATCCAGTGGCAAAGTGAACAAGGGACCCACGTCTGGGCATACCCTGCCAACTTAGGGCGAACAAAGCGATACCAAAGGGGATGATGGACGGAAGGTTTGAGCAAATCAAACCCTCACCCCCAGTCAACTGATCTGGGTTTAATCTATCATCATTCTTTAGCTCACTCCACCACCCCAGTTCGGACTTGGCCATATGCAAATCAGTCTGATCCTGTGCCTCATGGGAACAGTCCAGCCCGAACTGCCAAGCCATGTCTTCCCTGGACCGGAAACAAGTGTCCTGGGACCGGTTTCGGGTTCATACCTCTCATCAGCCAGGCTATCTTGAATCCAGTGGCAAAGTGAGCAAGGGACCCACGTCTGGGCATACCCTGCCAACTTAGGGCGAACAAAGCGATACCAAAGGGGATGATGGACGGAACGTTTGAGCAAATCAAACACTCACCCCTAGTCAACTGATCTGGGTTTAATCCATCATCATTCTTTAGCTCACTCCACCACCCCAGTTCGGACATGGTCATATGCAAATCAGTTTGACCCTGTGCCTCATGGGAACAGTCCAGCCCGAACTGCCAAGCCATGTCTTCCCTGGACCGGAAACAAGCATCCTGGGACAGGTTTCGGGTTCATAACCCTCATCAGCCAGGCTATCTTGAATCCAGTGGCAAAGTGAGCAAGGGACCCACGTCTGGGCATACCCTGCCAATTTAGGGCGTACAAAGCGATACCAAAGGGGATGATGGACGGAACGTTTGAGCAAGTCAAACACTCACCCCCAGTCAACTGATCTGGGTTTGATCCATCATCATTCTTTAGCTCACTCTGCCACCCCAGTTCAGACATGGCCATATGCAAATCAGTCTAACCCTGTGCCTCATGGGAACAGTCCAGCCCGAACTGCCAAGCCATGTCTTCCCTGGATTGGAAACAAGCGTCCTGGGACCGGTTTCTGGCTAATCAGCCGTCATCAGCCAGGCTAGCTTGAATCCAGTGGCAAAGTGAGCAAGGGACCCACGTCTGGGCATACCATGCCAACTTAGGGCGAACAAAGTGATACCAAAGGGGATGATGGATGGAGTGTTGAACATTGCAAGCACTCATCCCCAGTCAACTGATCTGGGTTTCATCCATCATCATTCTTTAGCTCACTCCGCCACCCCAGTTCAGACATGGCCATATGCATATCAGTCTGACCCTGTGCCTCATGGGAACAGTCCAGCCCGAACTGCCAAGCCATGTCTTCCCTGGACCGGAAACAAGCATCCTCAGGCCTCAGGCAAGGACAAACAGAGCACTTAGGTTTTCTGTCTACAATGGGGATTAGAGTATTGTCTGTGTCTGAGTTTAAGGAGGGTAACAAAGGCCTTAAAATGTGTTTCCCTCAGCTGTTCTAGCTCAGGTGAAGTGACTCAAAAGGAGCGTTGGGGGTGGGCTTGTCTTACAGGCTTGGGGTGTGCGGGGAAAGTAGCTCAGGGTCTGTATTACAGAAGCACCCTGAGGACACAATGAGCGTTTGCGCCTGCTTTGTGTGCCCCCGGGGCACTTTGGTATTACATAATGGGCTGCAGAAGCTTGTGCGGCACCTTCTCTAATACAGATAGCGCTGGTGTACATGTTCCACCAGCGCTATCTCAATAGGGCATTCCATCATTTGCATGGAGGTGTGGTCTCATGAAAATGAGGGAATCTCTTTACCTTTGGTCCCGTGCCATATTAGAGACGCAGGCACACATAATACAAAAAAGCTATTAGGAGGTGTGCCACAAAAAGGTTGCGTACTCTCAGTGCACACCCTGAGATGGCAGCCCTTTGGAGGGGTGAAGGTGGTCCTATGGACCCCCCAGACATCCTCTTACAGGCAGGGGCAGTGCACCCGCCTGCAAGGGGATCTCTCTAACCTCTTTAAAGTCTGGGTGGGCTGTCGTCTGTACAGTGAAACATGGTGCAACATTGAGGCAGCCGCTCCGTATTTCACTTAAATGCACTGCCCCAAGGATAGCACAAGTTTGGGGCTGTCCTGAGGGCAGAGCATTCAACCTAATAGGGTGCACTTTCCCTGTTTGCGCACAGCACACCTGTTTGAAGGTGCGCCGTGGCACAAACTGGGAAAGTGTGCCCTATATGTAATGGGGTCCCAGATGGAGCATTGAAACAAGGTAGGCTCAACAGGGTGACTTTTTCACACATAATCATATCTTCAGTTGGGTAACAATAGACATCTGTTATTCAGCGCCAAGATGCCTACGGGTGAGCGTGCGCTTTACAAATACATATGTTATGTTATGTTAGATGTCAGATTAAGGAGTGTGCCACGATAGTATATTTTTCATGAGATCTGGAAGATTGTAACTTAAGTTGTGCACAGTGACATATGCAGAGAGGAAGTTTATTTCACAAGTACGGTAGACATGCTCAAATGGAGAACAAGGACAAGTCACTGTGGAGTTTCTTTTTTGTGTATGGTTTGGCTTCAAATTACTCAGAAATATTACCCAATCTTTGCCGGATGCAAACCCCAGCGGCCTCCACAAGCTCCCTGCCCTTTTTTCTCAGACTCACACCCCCAACATTATTTGTCAAGGTACACTTTCGTGCTCAATGCATACATATGTAAATAATTTACTTTGGTCATGAATACATACCTCATAACATAGACCCGATTATGTGGCCTAAATCGGAGACTAGTCCCTGAAAAGATATTAGCAGTATGTCGCTTTAGCTGCTGGCACTTTGCTTCAGGCCCTCTATCCTGTACTAAAAACAAAACCCTAGAGACTAACATCCCCACAAAATAAGAAATGGGCCAGGGACCGCTTGAGCCATTTCCTGTGAAACCTGCTCTGCCAATGTCATAATCCAAGTGCACCTCTTTGTGTGAGGAAATAAGAAACAGACTTCTTGAGAGCACCAATAGATAGGGACAAAGAATTTCCAGTCATTTTCCGGTTGTTGTCATCATGGGTTGAGCCCACTAGAAAGTGTTAAGTAAAAAGTTCCTTCTGGGTCAGACTGGGACAGGAAATAGGCCCGGGCACCAAAATAAAAGTGCCCCCCCCCCCTTAGTGAATCGTATAGCTAAATATATCCCACATGTGCAATGGGGCAGTTTTGAACTTGTGAAGACGCTGTATAGGTGTTTTGCAAGGTAAAGGGGGATTGCATACATTTGCGCTTGCTGCACACAAACGTTGTGGTAATGCCACAAAGTCAACAGTAAAAACCGGCCCCCCAAACCATAAAGCAGGCCCACAAACAGCCCAAAAAACAGGCCACACACTGACCTGTCAGACCTGTCCAGGGTTGGACTGGACTATAGGGCATATAGGCAGCGGCCGACAGGGTGTTCTGACAAGTTAGAGTATAGGCCATTTTTTGGATGTCTGCAGGACTATTTCGGGGTCTACTGGGCCGGTTTTTACTGTTGATTTCCCTGATATTAAAGCAAACATTAAAGTGGATGAGTTTAGTGTTTAACACTGTGTTCTTAGCTTTCGTTTGTTACTCTCCTTTAATTTTAGATTGAGTGGTGAACAACATGTTGAACTCCAATCTTTCCTAACTCTTGCAACTAGGGTGATATTTTTCCAAACAACCGGCTCCTCTGTAGACTCTCCCCCAAGATGTTCCGTGGAGCTCCCGCTGGAACTGGCCTGATATCCCCCCTGCGAAATGAACTTTTTTTCTCAAAACAAATGACAGTTTGGGTCTGATTTAGAGTTTGGTGGGCAGGTTACACAGTGACAAATGTGAAGGATCTCCAGTCCTCCTTATTATAAGTGCATTATATCCTGTGGCACTTGTAATAAGAGGACACAGTATTGCGACAGAGTATCCCGCCGGCTTAACTCTACATCAGGTGGATAATCACATCCCTCAAAAGACCTAATTTTCCCCTTTTCTAGAAAAAAATCACACTTTCCTTCTTTCAAAGAAGGTTCCTAGAAGCAAAAAAGACCTTATTTAATGCCCTTTACAGATAACTGATGAAATGCTGATTGTTCTTGTGCGCACAAGCCCTGCATGTGGGAAGTGGCTTCAAGAGGTCACCACTTACTTGAGATTTCCAACATAGGAATGCCCAAGTATTAGCCCCACTCGTCCTCTCTATCCAAAGGTTAAATGTATACATATTTCATATAGGAATGTGAGTGATATGACTGTAGGCAGACCCCCCCATTTGTGGCACATTCTGGCCAGAGTTTGGAAATGATTCCAAGATTTTGCATCTCTGCTTGAATTTTCAGATGGAGTGGAAGTGTGCATAAGCACCAGAAAATGACGTAGAAGGACAGGAGCCATGCATATAGCGCAGCTATCAACATAAGGTAACAAGCCGCGGTCCGTGCAGATAACAGTAGTGGGGCGGCGGGGAAGGGTGGTGGTGGTGGAAGGGGGGTGGGGGGATTTCAAGGGATGACGCAGAGGGAAAATTAAATAAATAATTAATGTTCACTCTGAATCATCCCTCGAAATCCGCCCCGCACCCTCCCCACCCGGCCCCACCGCTGTTACCAGCACGGACCATGGCTGGAACAGGCCCATCAAATGGCTCCATATTTTTAGGGCTGCCGAATGCAGGCTTAGAGCACCTGGGTGGGAGAAATAAGTGCCTGCTACTGGCAACCACCGGGTCAATTCAAGTATTGGATATGGATTGGGGAACACTTGTGAGTTGATAATCCTTGTACTATTAAAAATGCCATACACAGAAAACTGTGCTGGTGCGATAAGTTGATGTACAATTGGTACTTCACCCCACTGCAATTGTGACCCTGTGACCTCTGACTTGTATTAGAGGTGTGAACCAAAGGGGCTTGCTGTTGCCTAATTTGTTGCCACGCATGTGCAAGACTCCAGGGTCCACTAATCTCAGCGGCAGGAGCCGCCTACGTCGCTGGGGCCGCGGCGCTTTTAAACGCGACCGGGCTCCTGCAGTGCCGGAGCCTTTGTTCACTTGTTGCCTCATTTGTTGCCACGCACGCTCAGTGCAAGACTCTAGGGACACCAGGGTCCACAACGCTCAGCGGCAGGAGCTGCCTACATCACTGCGGCTGTGGCGCTTTTAAGCGACCGGGCTCCTGCAGCGTGGGACGTTCAGGGGCGTACCGGGGCCAAGGGCTTTCATGTCTGCTCCCATCCGAGACTGGACGAGGCTGGGCTGGGCCTATTCTCTTGGTCCTCTGTTGGAAATTCCTTCAAACGGAGCCCAGCTTTCCGATTTTGATGATGAGCCCTGAACCTGTCCTGCTCTAGTTGTGTCCCTCTGCGATATCAACAACAGTTGAGGAGGTAGGACGGAGTCCGGTTGTTAATTGCTTATTGATTATATTTGCACCAGTACCATTTACGCGGACTGCATGGGAGTCTGTGCGTAGAGTGTTTGTTGTGTGCCCTGGACATTCTAGTAAGGTATCCTGATACACCTAATTGGGCCAACTTTTTGTATTAATCGTGGTGTAACATTGGAGCTATCTCTTGCAAGCTTAAACGTCCTAACCTACTAACTTTGAAACCATCCTTTTACTAAACTGACAATGGTTAGGCTCAAGGCAACACTAGCACCCGTAAGGGCTGTGACCGGTACTACTGCTTCAGTGACTACCATGGACTCATTCCTCCAGCGGGCGGCAGCAGTGATAGACAAGGAGATTGAGCTTGTTAACAGACGCCTTTCCAGGTCACCTATCACTGCTTCTCATCCCATGCACGCTGACACACATGTGTCCCTGATTAGTGGTGAAGATTAACTCTTCAGATGTTTTTTATAAATCGGTAAAAGAATCCTGCGCCAGTGAACTAGCCCTGCGTACCTCTCCGTGCACATCCCCGGGGGAGGTTATTAGCACCTTTAACATTATTTCCACTAGAGTAGGCGAACTCTCAAGTGCTCCGGCCCACAGAACAGTCATTCCAACCCCTAGATGGTTTGACTCAGCCTGTTCGCTGGCTGTAAGAAAGCTGCAGCAAGCCCTTGATGGGAGCCCTAGAAATCAAACCTTGGTTAGAGGGTGCCTTAAAGACTATAAATTGAAACTGGCAAAATGCAAATCCGTCCTGAAGGAGGAGTCATGGAGGGAGCTGACCGAGACAAGTACCCTGAGGAACAGCTCTAGGTTTTGGAGTATCATTAACAGACCGTTCTTAGAACATGACGAAGGTAGCGAATCGGGTGCACATATTACTGAGAATGAATGGGTGCTCCACTTTAAAACCATGTTTGAGAGCCCGTTTGAGCAAACTTGTCAGCCAGGCCGAGAGGCAGATGCCCCCGTACTAACCTTTGGAATGGGGGAGGTTGAGGGGGGCATCGCCGGGCTAACAAGTAATAAAGATCCAGGACCTGATGACATCCCTCCGGACCTTTTTAAATCTCACCCACCTTTTTGGACCTTTTATAGTGCCTGTTTTTAAAAAGGGTGATTGTGACAGTACACACTGTTACAGGCCGATCTCGCTGTTGGACTCGATGGTCAAGGTGGTGGGCCGCGTGTTACTTGACAAACTGACCACCTGGGCAGAGGAACATGATATGCTTTCAGCCATACAGTATGGGTTCCGCCCAGGTCATTCAACCATGGCCCAATGCCTTAACCTAACCATGATACTCAATAAATACACAGTTGCACATTCTGGTACCATTTATTTAGCCTTCATGGACTTGACTTCCGCGTTTTTTTTTTTGCACATCTGTTTTTATTGGTTTTACAGTTTGGTGTAGAAGTACATTGTACGGCAGCATGTTTTACACACAGTGAGACATAAACTTACACAGGTTGGCAGATCGTGCCGGCAGTCAAGAGGAGACAACCTGGTGTCTGGTTGCGCGCCAACCACCACCCGCCCGAGAGCCGGTCACTTTACCCTTAGCAGTTCCTGTGTCGTCTCTTGAGGAGGGGCCATCGCCACCATCCACCAGCCATTGAGCCGCACAGGGAAACTAATCTCGCCTACACAACTGAGGCATCAACAAAGACAGAAAAGTTACATGCAATACAAAAAGAAGAACCCATAACAGAGGCAGCGTGAACAGTGATTCGCATGTTGTGCTCCTTTCCCCTTCCTACCCCGAACCCCCCCCCCCAAGCCCCCGGATTGCCCCTCCCAGCTCCCACGGGTGCAATTATCCCCAAGTGTTCACAGACGCCCCATCTGCGGGCCAGTGATAGTGGGGGCTATGCTATCCTATCAGTGAGACTGCCTGCACTGCGCCGCCGCTTGCGCCACTGCCATCCTGTCTGGCCTCCCCTATACAGCCCGTGGAACCTTCCCCTTCCAAGCGCCGAAACTCAGCAAGCAACTGCTCCCAGCGGTCCGCCATGGGCTCCTTCCGCAACCCCAGGGTATCATCCCTGCGGATGGCCGTCCCCTCCGCCCTGGCCCATGCCTGGAACGATGAACTCCAGGCCCGTGCATTGGGTGGGTCGTGCGCCTTCCATCCCCTGGTGATGAGGCGCTTCGCCACTACAAGCCCCAGGTCTAGGAATCGGGACGCTACCTTGTCTTTGGGCAATCTGGTAAATTGGTGTAAGATGTGTTCAGGCCAGTCGAAGGAGACGCTGTGGCCCACACTCCCCTGTAACTGCCCACTGACCGCCTTCCAATAAGTGTGCAGCGCAGGGCAGCTCCACAGCATGTGTAAAAATCCCGCCCCCAGCTCTCGGCACCTAGGGCAGAGCGCGTCGGCGCGGTGGAAGTACCTATTAATCAGCTCAGGTGTGAGGTAGGCCCTGTGGACTATGAACAGCTGGATTTGTCGGAACCGCATATTGCGGGGGATACACACTGGGCTTTTGAGGACCCTCTCCCACTCTTTGTCCGCCAGCGGCCTCCCCAGGTCCAGCTCCCATTTGCCTCGGAGCGGGCCCAGATCCACCGCCATGTGCTCCCGCAACGAGGTGGCAAACCAGCAGACCAGGTGCCCGCCCCTTCCCATGACATGCAGGTATTGCATGGTTAGGTGTTGGCCATGCTCCGTAGCCATGCTCCCCCATTTGGCGATCACGCTCGCCAGGAGTGAGCGGTGCGTGAGGAATCCGCCGGGTGGGAGCCCGTCCTCCGACACCAAGGTCTCATACGGTATCAGCTCACCATCCCTGTATAGGTCCCCCAGCGTGTGCACGTCCGCCGCCCACCAGCCCGTCAGCACGGGGGCCGCAAGTACCCCCCCCACCTCCGGGAGAACCCTCTAGGGGTATTGCCGGCGCGAGACTTGACTTCCGCGTTTGATTGCGTAAACAGGGCAAAACTGTGGCAGTCCATGAAGGACATTGGGGTTGACAGCAACATCATCCATTTTTTATAGGACCTTCACCAGGCAACTGTTGTGCAATGTATTTTAACTATGACAAACTGTGTTGATATTTTATGAAATCATTATATTTTATGTAATTCTGATATACTGTTAACTTTATTGGTTTTATATTTTTGAAACCGAATAAAGTTTACTTGAATTGAAATTGAATTTACATTTTTTTTGGTGTGTCTGAAACGGAGGATCTTCTTGAAGGAAACCCGTAGTAGAATTAAGCTAGTTTTGCACTACCAGTTTAGAGTAGTATCTGAGCTGACACTGTTGGGAATCTGAGACCCCAGTCTCCAGTGCAATATCCTTGTCAAGTGCAGACAGGATTTTGACAAAACATATATTATTGGCGGTGAAGCAACTGCTAGCAGCAGCAAGGAAGCAACCTGACCCTCTCTCGCCTATGAAATAGCACTATGAGTTGTGGGATTCTCTTCCCATGGAGAAGCCATACTCTGGCACAATTTATTTGGCCAACACAAGCACTTCCTCTCTATTGGGCAACCACTATTTAATCATTCTACACAGCTGGACATTGTTCGCACGTTACCCTTCCAGTACCGGGGTTGCAGTCCGGAAGAGCTAAATGGTAAGAGAGCGAACTACCATTGGGACGTGGCTCTGGCTATTGGCGAATGGTTGCTCTCCTTTACTGTGTCTCAGGTTCCTCATTTTTCTGTATGTCATAGTGTGGTGATTAGTGGGTGGAAGCAATGCCGTAAGAGTAATTGTTAGTACAGTTTTTTTCCCTTTTCAATTCTCTTCCTCATGGCACAGTTGAGGAAGTGACCATAATGAGGCTGAGCTGATGCTTTCTTTATTTTATGTACTTCCACATTAGAAGTAACGTCACTGAGAGAGCTTTCAACCATGTATGATTGTGCTAAAATGTATTTTCAATACACTTTCTTTAACATAAGAGTGCATTGATGTAAGTGGGCAGGACATTTGCCACGTGCACTTCGACAAACTCTAGTTAAGGTCCTAAGGCCCAGATTTCTCAAGGGCTTGCATTGCCTTTGTGCTACACAAGGTGGCGCAAGATTAATGCAAGCGCTTACGTGAGATTTCCTATGCCACGCACAGCCACAATGGCTTAGTAAATCCGGAGTAATGCAAGGCAGTGTTACTCTGCCCTGGGAAGGCGTTCCCTTGCATCCACCCATGGCTTCTGGCGCATTTCCAGTTTTACTAACACTAGAATGTGTCAAAATGCGTCAAAATGATAGGCCTCCCCTGGGGAGGCGTAACAAACAGAAATTAGTTTATTTCTCCCCTCATATTTTCCTCTTTCTGAATCTGCTGCATTCTTCAGCACACACAGAAAAAGAGAAAAGACTTAGAGAATTGATTTTCTGTCGGAAGGTGTCCCTTACTGCACAAAAACAATCCTAGCTATAACTCAGGCACCCTTACATCAGGGTACCAGGGTGCCTGTATTGGTACTTGGCAGCCACAAGCGTGCTAGCTCAGAGGGAATGCAAGAATACCCCATATCCTAGTAGATATGGCGCATTCCTTCCCTCTCTATGTGACGCAGCTCAGCAAGTTGTCTTGCTGCTTTGTGTTGCATCAAATATTAGTAAATTGTTGTAATCTCCCCAATTTGAACCTAATCATAGGACAGTTGCCTAATTACAAACCACAGTGACAAGCACGAAAAACAGGCAATTTATAGATCCACAAGCGTGGCTAAGGAGCCTTTTAGACTATATTGAAGGCCCCTCTGCCTCTTTAGACATCCCTGGCTGTTTGGCAGGGACCGCCGTGCTTTGACGGAAGCTGCCACCAGAGTGACTCTCTTCACAACATTGATGGTTTGTACAGAGAGCATAAGTGGAAGTTTATTTTCTCAATGCAAAAAAGAGAGGCCCTGATAAGCAGGAACCTTCTACCTGTTGTGAGGACCTTTCTACCTTTTCCCTACCCTTCATGGAGGACGTGGTCAGGGAAAATATTTGACGGCAGGGAAGGGTGACCATCATTGTGACTTTGCAGGGACCGCGGAGGTTCCACCGATGTAAACATACCGCCTCCCCTGACTCTAAATACAGAGGTGGAGGTGCTGGAGCAGAGTTTTCTGTTTGAAAATTCGTTGGTTTTTGAAGCTCTGGCATGTCTATTTGTTATATTAATTTTATTAATTACTAGCAATTAATTATTTGTCTTGTGCAAGTGTGTTTATATTAATCAATCCGTTTGTCCTAATAAGAGAGAGTTACACGTGGGTGCGCATAAGTGTGCTGTTTAACAATAACGTGCGTGTTTTCATGTTTAAACGTTGCTATGTGCTGTTTATTTTTGAGCACAAAACGCTTTCCGAATTAATGCTTTTCTATGTTGCAAGTGCTAGATAGATGCATACACATAAGGGTATTGGTGGGATTAACAATGTTTAATCACTATGCTGTGGTAACGTTGTTTTTGTTTCTTTTAATTAAGATGGTCTATTGTGGCCTATGGTGGCCTAGTCAAAGATGGCCGATTTTGTAAGCCTGGCCTCGATTTGAAAGTAGAAAACCGTGATGGAAGAGAGCCCTGCTGAATATGGTCCTGAAGTCAGCTGACCACAGTCCTTGCTTGCCTTGCAAAATTTCCGTGAGGACAGCAGCAGCCTGGGTAATCTTCGAGTGAAATGGAACGTCCTTGGCAGCCTTGGGAAACAAAGGAGCTTTAGAGAAAGACTCTGAGCTGTGGTATCATTGCCGAGGAGAAGTAGAACTAACAAGATACATTTGTGTTTCTTGGTTCCTGTTCCGTAGTCTTTATTTTGTGATTTTTCCTGAGCGGAGATTTTCGAATGTAGCAATGTTACATCCTTTCCTTCTCGCTCTGCTCAGCGGTCCAGCGGACATTACAACTTTTTTATGTATCTTTCTTTTGTTCGATTCATTATAAGAATTGTTAGCCTAGAGAGGTTTCTTGCCACTTGCCATTTGCCTTTGCCGCGTACCGAATCTGCGTTGCTGAGGATTGATGCTGAAGGGACTTCGTCTTGAGAGACTTTACCGAGAGACTTGTCCTGACCCGTTCTGACATTTAGCTAGAATAGGTAACTATGAGAAAAATGATTTATTTGCTTGATTTCCATTTGACTAATTTTAGATAAAGCAATATAATTTGAACATGGTGTTGGATATTATTTCTTGTCAATTATTGTGTATTATATTTTGATTATTGCCGTATAGGTTGTATAGATTATGTTTATGGACAGTCTCAATAACCAGATCTTATCGACCCCGATATTGATGCAGGGCGACTAGGAGTTTTCTTTCCACAGGTTTATTGCTGGTAGAGTATTTGAGCGTATGTTAGTGAAATGGGCCCTAGCGTATGATGAATGTATGTGCGTGTAACTGTGAGATTACTCTATCTGTGGTAGTGGGAATATTATACACACCCTGATCTCTATCAATTTCCTGGTAGCAGAGGATGGTTATTGATGATTGTCTTGATCTGATAAGATTGCATGTACATTAGCTTATTGATTATTGATTATTGATTGATGTTGGTATATGTACTAATACTATATGTTGGAGTCGTAATGTTGAGTTATATGTAGTGCTTCTGGAACTTGGGAGCTGGTAGCAGTTCCGTAGTAGGGCAGAGGGAAGTATATGCTGCTCTCGGGAAAGACGGAATTGTAAGGAATAACGTGTGACAATTGAAGTTGCGCGTCACATTGTCTGGGTTCGGAATCAGTGACATCGTCGTATGTTACTATTAGATATTTCTGGTATATAAGGAGTGTGTATGATAGTGAAGGTTATCTGTGAAACTCTGGTCTTAAGTCCCAGGGATCCGTAAGGATTACCGTTAAAGCTTATCGCGGGAGAAGTAATAGGTATTCTCTGAGCTTGTTTGAGAAAACTGGACAGAGGAAAGCTGTTTGGTTGATGTATGTTATAATTCTGTAGTGGGGCAGATTATTCGCTGTTCTCGGGAAGCAGGATTCTGTGTGTATGTACTATATTTTCTTGTATGAATGTGCGTAAATGTATACATATTTAGTTGATTGTAAGACTCTTTGGACAAGTCCTAGAGGAAACAGTTAATGAATGTATGTTAGAAGGGCAGAGTAGAGGAAGTGCTACTGTGTCAATGTGAGGTTTCTTGTGAAATAAACTCACTTTTACTATTCTGTGGTTAGCGAAGCAGACAATGGAGATGTTTTTATGTTGTAACTAATAGATTTTGTAGAAATTTTGACACGAAGTGTACTGAAAAGATTTTGTAAAGGAGGGGTAGACGAGTGACAGAAGACAGGAGACAAGCGACTGCAGCGACTGTTGACGTCAGAAAGACCGCGCTCTGATTGGATAGTGGATCAGAATAGTGTTCGCGCTAGGATTGGTGCGTTGGTGTGAGCCGCGCAAGGATTGGAAGAGCTATTTAGTGAAGTAGACGCTCCAGGATTGGTGTGTTAGTGTGAGTCGCGCTGCTATTGGTTGAAAATTCGTATTGTATATTTATAATACGGAAAGAGTAGAGAGTTTTTGGTAAACGCTAAAATGTATTACCAAGAAGAGAAAAAGAAGAAAACATTTTTTGGTAAAATTAAAAAGTGGTTTAACAAGGATAAAGATGTTAAAACGAGAGAGGGTGAGTTGTTACCTCCAACGAAAACACCTGCATCCTTCATGGCTGCGAAATATGGGTTTCATACCTGTATATGGTTGGAGAATTGGGTTAGGTATACTAAAGAAGATGGTGTTCTAGCATTTCCAGAACATGGTTCATTTAATCTGGCCGTGTTGAGAAATTTACGGGAAAAGATGTTATGTCTAGACCCGAAACCAAGACCTACACAGTTCGAGGCTTTAGTGGAATGGGAAGAGGAAGTACATGAGCGAGAAAAACAGAGATCTGGAGGGTACTACAGGTATATGTTTGGAAGGAGACATGATCGTGAGACTCATCATGATCGAATGAAAAGGTGGCGAGATGTTAGTATGTCAGAGGGATTATATCCGATGAGAACAGTTGAAGGAGGAGCAGAAAGGGTTCCTGAGTCAGAAATGAGAAAATATGGAGTTAATGAGTATGAGGATGAGGTCTTGAATGACATGATTTACAAGAGACCACCTCCATATAGACCAGAACCGGATAAAAGTACACCAGTTGTTTCTCCGATAAGAGATACAGTTTGTGTCAGTGAGACAGAAAATGAGACACCTGAGTTAAGAAGTGATCACTACCTTGATGAGAATGCCAGACAATTAGCCAGAACTACAACAGAGTTGACTGAGAAGATTAGGGAGTTAACGAAGAATCTGGAAGCTGTTACGGTGCCTGTAACTATAGGTCCGGTTATGCCTGTGTTTGACAAACAGAGGACAGGTGAAAATGGACTGGTGATTCCATATGTTGGGAATAATTTGACAAATTCAGTTGGTCCTTCAGGAGATTCAGGCAAAAGAGCAGAAAGAAGTGACCTGAGACAATCAAGACATGACACATGTAGTGAAATATTGGATGCTAGTGAAGCTAGTTGTTCAGGGATGCCAATTTTAGAACCGCAGAAGAGAGTGGTTCCAGTGAGAAAAACTGCTGAAATAACAGTTGAAGATTTGAATGATTGGATGAAAGTTCTACAGAAAAAGGATAAAGATTCACAAGTAATTGATGTGGCTAGGTTACGTGTAGAACTAGAAGAGCTTGTTACAGGAACAGTTCCAACAGAAATTCTGAAGAGTCATCATGATGGTGAGCTAATGTTTATGTGCAAGAACATTACCTGGAGAGCAAGAAATACACATGACAGGCTAAGAGCAATAGCGAATGAGCAGGGAGTTGACATTGATAAAGTGAAAGCTTTACAAAAAACCTACAGGATGGATTTTACAGAGAAGGATATTGAAAATTTGAATGCTACTGGTAGAACAGGACAGATTAAGGAAATGGTAGCATTATTACGAAGATGGGGTGATGTAGAAAAGTGGAAAGATAGATGGTATAAGAAAAGAGATGAAGCTGAAGATAGAACAACTTATTCAGCATTTCCAGTGAGAGAAAAAGAGAAACCAGTGGATAATTATCCTATGAGAGAAATACCTGGAGGAGGATATGTACATGTTCCATGGACCAGACAGGATATTTTATCATTCACGAATGATTTCCCTCGATTGAGAGAAAAGCCCGTCGAGTGGTATAGGCAGGTAGATAGGTTTGTGAAATTGTCAAAAGTGCTGTGGGTTGACCTGAATAGTCTGTTTGATATAATTGTTCCAGCAGACTTGTGGACTGAGTGTAAAATAGTTGTGAGTTGGCCTACTGAGGAATATCCAAGAGACCCAAGAACAGGGGCACCAGATCCAGAGGTAATGAGAAAGTATGATCAGGTGATGGTATACCTGAAGAGTAAAGTTCCTGCAAAAGAGACAGACTGGGTAAAGATAGATCGAACACAACAGGAAGCGAAAGAATCAGTTCATGCTTTTTACGAGAGGCTGATACTAGCATTTAAACAATTCAGTGGAGATGAACACCTGGGTGACAAAGATTTGAGTCATTTTGTATTCAGATTTGTATATGGCCTTAGACCTGAAATTGGTGAGAGAATTCGTGAGCATACAGTGGATTGGCAGAGTAAGAAAGTAGATGAGATTCTGAGACATGCGAAATACTTCAGTGATGAAATTGAAGCGAAACAAAGAAAGCTGAAAGAGAAAGCAATGTGGGCACAAGTGAAAGTTGCGGAAAGACAGGAAGCACAGTTAGTGGAACAGGCGAATAATCCAGGAAACAATGCAGGGAATAGACCTAGATATGCAGGGAAAGGAAAAGGAAGTCTTGAGGAAGCGAAAAAAAAGCTTCCTTGTCACAACTGTGGCCAATTGGGGCATTGGAGATCGGAGTGTCCTAATCCACCATTAGTGAGTAATGAGAATAAATCCTTAAATCAACAGGTGCAGAATGAAGGAAATAATCAACAGCAGCAACAACAGAAAGTTGTGAGACAGCAGAGTCAAGAGCCAAAACCGCCCTTGCCGCAGAATAAAGGGTTACAAAAGTATAATCAGGATTCAGGATTCTACAATGATGAACAGGTAAACAAACCAAGACGTTCAAACAAGGTACAACAGTACTTGTTAAAGAGTGAAGGGAGTGAATCTGAGGGTGATTATTGACGGTGCCGAGGAGAGGAAGAAGAGTGCATACTTGGTGCAACTCTAGAAATAGACCAGGCAGGACCATTTGTGGATGGGAAAATAAATGAGGAGAGTGTTACTTTTTTGGTAGACACAGGTGCGACAAGATCAACTGTCAGGTCAACAGATGTTAGAAATCTTCCTCTCTCGGATGAAGCAATCCAAGTAGTTGGTGTAGCCAATACGCAAATCAGAACACGTCTTACTGAACCAGTAAGAGTACAGATAGGGAAATTTTCAGACATGCACAGATTCATTGTCTGTGACACGAGTCCAGTGAACCTGTTAGGTAGGGACTTGTTGTGCAAGATGAACTGCACAATTTTTTGTACACCGGATGGAATAGCCTTTGAGACACCAGATGAGGATGTTTTGTACCGAGTGACTCTAGAGAACAGAGAAAGTGAGTTAATTGGTGCATTTGCTGTGTTTAATCCGGAGGATTTGCCTCGAGAGCTGAGAGACACAGTGAAAAGGACAGTTTGGGATTTTACTGGAGAGGATGTGGGATTGATGAATAATGTAGATCCAGTGAAAATTGCAGTAAAAGAGGGAATTACATATCCTAACATTCCTCAATACAAAATGACACCAGAAATAATTGAAGGATTAACTCCTATAATTGAGAAAATGATTCAGCAGGGAGTCCTGAGAGAACTACTGAGTAGTCCGTGTAATTCACCGATAATGGGACTAAAAAAGCCTAATGGGAAATTTAGAATCGTACAGGATTTGAGAAAAGTTAATCAAATTGTGGTGGCATGTTGTCCTATCGTGCCAAATCCATCAGTGATCCTGTATCAAATTCCACATGATGCCGAGTGGTATACAGTAATTGATTTGTGTCATGCATTCTTTTCAATTCCATTACATCATGATAGCCAGCCGATTTTTGCATTTAGGTTTGGCCAGCGTATCTTAGCATGGTGTCGAATCCCACAGGGGTATACGGAGAGTCCTTCGATATTCAATCAGTTATTGAAGAAATCGTTGGAGAGTTTGATCATGCCTGAGAGCTCAGTACTAGTGCAGTACATTGATGACCTACTTGTGGCATCAAAGACACGTGAAGCTTGTGAAGTAGATACCATAGCTTTACTGAATCATCTGGCAGATGGAGGGTTAAAGGTATCTCCAGCCAAATTGCAATTTTGCAAGAAAGAGGTGCATTATCTTGGACACAATATTGAAAAGGGTCTGAGAAAAGTGACGGATGACAGGATCAGAATAATCAGAGAAATGAAAGCCCCAAAAACTCAGAGGGAAGTGAGAATGTTCCTGGGTATGGTGGGTTATTGTCGTCAGTGGATAATTAATTTTTCCTTGATAGCAAAGCCACTGATTAAACTGACAAAAAGTGAGATGACAGACCCATTGGATCTAGATGCAGAACAAATGGCAGCATTTGAAGAGCTCAAAAGTAAAATGTGTGAGGCTCCAGCTTTAGGTATGCCTGACTACGAAAAGGAGTTTAAGCTGTACTGCAGTGAGAGAAATGGATGTGCACTTTCAGTGTTAATTCAGAAGCATGGATTACTGAGAAGGCCTATTGCGTACTTCTCATCGACACTTGACCCTGTAGCTGTGGGTTTACCAGGTTGTCTGAAATCTGTGGCTGCAACATGCAGGAGTCTGGAACAAAGTGAGGGAATCATAATGGGATATCCTGTAAGGGTATTCGTACCTCACAATGTGGCAATTCTTTTGACAAGAAGCAGAACCCAGTACATGTCACATAGTCGGTTGACTAAATATGAAAAAGTGATTCTGGGAGCATCAAATGTGACTCTTGAGAGATGTGTGAATGTGAATCCAGCGACACTCTTGCCGGATATTGAAAACGTGGGTGTGAAAATGGAAGATGATCATGATTGTTTGGATGTGCTTGAGTACTGTACAAAACCGAGACCAGACATAAGGGATCTTCCCTTGCATGAGAGTGATCATGTGTTGTTTGTGGATGGTTCATGCCTGAGAAATGATGATGGTGTGCTATGTGCAGCATATGCGGTGTGCAAAGTTTCAGAGGTCATGGAAGCATCACCATTGAAAGGAGTGAAATCTGCGCAAGTTGCTGAATTGATAGCATTGACAAAAGCTTGTGAAATTGGGAAAGATTTGAGGACGACTGTGTTGACTGATAGTCAGTATGGATTTGGAGTGGTGCATGATTTTGGCCAGCTTTGGCTACAAAGAGGTTTCTTGACATCGAGTGGAACTCCGATAAAGAATGCTGAAATGATTGGTAAATTGCTTGAGGCGATACAGCTGCCTAAAGAGTTAGCAGTTGTAAAATGTGCTGCCCATGGACAGGGAGAAGATTTTATCATGGTTGGAAACCGTTACGCAAATGATGTTGCGCAATACTGCGCCAAAACAAATCAGTCCATTAATCGGGACCGAGAGGGGGAAATGTCTTTTCTCTCTGTGATGTTTACTAATGTCTTAGAAACCTGGGATGAAGTGAAACAGTTGCAAGATGAGGCAGGAGAGGAAGAGAAAAAAGATTGGATTAAGGCAGGATGTGCTCCAAGAGAAACAGACCATGTTTGGGTCTACAGAGATGGCAGACCAGTAATGCCTAACTCCATTTTGTCGTCAATGGCAAGAATGTATCATGGCCAGGGACATTTGGGGAGGGATGCGATGGTTAGGTCATTTAAACAAACCTGGTACAATGCAAAGTTCAGGACAATTGCAGAAAGCATCTGTCAAAGGTGTTTGGTTTGTCAGCAATTTAACACTGGGAAAAAGACAGTGGTGAGTCTGGGAACAATAGGCAGAGAAGGAGGTCCTTTTACAAGAATGCAGATTGATTTCATTGAAATGCCCCAGGTAAACAGACTGAGGTATGTTCTAGTGGTAGTCTGTTTGTTTTCAAGGTGGGTGGAAGCTTACCCGACTAGAAGAAATGATGGAATAACAGTGGCAAAGTTACTGTTAAGGGAGTTGATTCCTAGGTACGGGTTTCCAGTAACAGTTGAGTCTGATAGAGGTGGACACTTTCAAAATGAACTAATGGGTTTGATTTGTGAAGCATTGAAAATACAGCAGAAGCTACATTGTGCATACCGACCAGAGGCTTCTGGTGTGGTTGAGCAGATTAATGGCACAATCAAGAACAGGATTGGAAAAATGTGCTTAGCCACTGGCATGAAATGGCCAGATGTTTTACCTATAGTGCTGATGACTATTAGATCTACTCCAGATAGAACTACTGGCTTGAGTCCGCACGAAATAATCATGGGACGTGCAATACGCCATGCATTTGTGCCTGTCAATAAGTTGGTGACAATAACTGATGACATGATTTTGGATTACTGTAAAGGCCTGGCTGACGCAGTTCATTCTGTGTTTCACCAGGTTGGAGAAGAAGCTACTACACTTGAGAAGAAGCAAGCCCATGATCTGAGTCCAGGAGACGGTGAGGATTAAAGTACACAGACGAAGAAATTGCTTGGTTCCAAGGTGGGGAAGGCCGAGACAAGTTATTCTGACTACGACGACTGCAGTAAAGTGTGCTGGAGTGAGACACTGGGTACATGCAAGTCATACTCTGAGAGTTCCAAACCCAAAAGAAGGGACTGGTAAAGAGTATTTTGAAGAGTCAGATTCCAGTGATGATGAAGATACAGAATCAGTGGGGAAAGAAGTAGGAAAAGCTTCGAATGAACCACTGCGAGTATCAGAGAAAAGATCAGATTCTGTAAGAGAGCCTGAAGTTTCAAAAAGCAGTGAAGGAAAAAGAAAAGAAAAGAGAAATTTCACAGAGACTACTCCTGAATCAGAAGAGGAGGAGATTGAAGAACCACTTGAGATTATACTTGAAGAAGTAGGGTCAGAAGAAGATAGAGAGGGACAGATTGCGGAAGACCCCCGAGGAGGTGTAGGGAACATTCTTGATGAGCTAGGTGAAGGGACAAGTAGACAGCAAGAAGATTGCGTGTCGGAGACTCGAGGAGGGACAGAAGTAGGGAAATCTCAAACAGTGGTGAAAGAATCTGTGGAAAAGAAGAAAACTGCTAGAAAACGAAAACAGAAGGCACTTGAAGCAGAATTGGATGATGAGAATGAACAAACAGAGGGTCGAGTTCTGAGAAAGAGAACTTGGATTGGAGAAAGAAGTAATAAAGAAATAAAGCCGAAAAAGGTGATAAAAGGAGATCGTTGGCCTAACAACAGAGTTAAGAGGCTGAGATACAAAATAATAAGAGCAAGTACATCAAAAGCTGAACAAGTGAATGAAGTATCGAGTCAAAGTTCAAAAGCTGAAGGAGAAGAATCAAAGGAATCAAAAGAACCAGTAGAAATAAAATGAGTAAGAAGACCCAACCAAAAGTACAGATCACCGGAATGGTCTTATGTGGCACTGTCTGAAGAAGGAAAAGAAGAAACAGTGACTCGAGATAATCCGGAAGAGATCTTGAGAGAAGTGGTTGAGGAAGATACTGGTGAAATTCTGAAAGTACTCTTGACTGATATTGGAGAAGAGTCGAGTACTGAGGATTTTGATGTTGGAGATCTAATACAATTTGATGTTGAAGAAATTGAAGTGAAGAATGACAAGTATCCAAACTGAATAAAGGAAGGATTCACTTGGATTAAGTGAACGAAAGGATCATTTGGAAAGACTGAAGAAAAATTTGGAAAGAATTGCTGAAGAATTTAAGAGTTCCAATTTCAGTAGTGGAGTAGTAGAGGCTAAACTAAAGTAGTAAAATGGCTAACATAGAAGATAATCGAAATAGATGTGCCTTCTTTAAAAGGTGGTGTAGAATGTGCTGCTGCTGTACTGGATTATTAATGCTTCTATGGGGTGTTTTAGTTTTATTAGTTACTTTTAAAGTAGAGTTTGAGATGCATACAGAGAATGTGACAAATGTAGAGAAGAATTCGCAAAAAGTAGTTCCAATTAGAATTAGTAATACTTACATACACAAAGATAGGTCAATTAATAACTTTTCTAGTAATGTTTTTTCAAAATTGTTATATGAATATGTGAAAACAATGGAAGTGAGGGATTGCTACGTTTGTATGCAATTACCTGCATCCGTTTCAGAGGGTGTTACTTATCATCATTTACCAGCTACATATGGTATTTCTTGTAGTATTTTAAGTAGTGTTTTTTATTTGTTAGGGAAAGTAGATTATAAGATGTCTAACAGAGATAGTATTTTTGGGCATTTGCCAATGAACAAAGAGCTGAATCCAGCTAAAGAAGCTAACACTTTTGGTGAAATTTTTATTGAAGAAAAAGGATTAACATTAGATTACATTTTTAAGAATAATTTAACTTGCAGTCTGAAAGGAGAGGAGAAAGCTTTCCTGGATATGGTAGAAGAAAGGAGATTGAACATGCAGGAGAAAGCAGGAACATATAAAGTGAGTGAGACAATTTGGGACATTGAGATGGGAAAAGAGTTGAAGAATGGGGCTAGTCCAACTTTAGCTTTAGATGCACCACAGAAGGGTAAACTTTGCATTACAAGAAGGAAATCCCAATATGATACATATTTTGTTGGGACTAGTGAGTGCCATGATAGATACTTCATTGCAACAGGTTGGGGTTTCAGAGGTGGAGAAGATACAATTTTTCCAGGAGTATACTATGTTTGTGGGAACAAGGCTTATTACAAGTTGCCTGACCATTGGTATGGCACGTGTTATGTGGGCCTGGTTTTTCCAAAGATTTTTCATATAGATAAAATAACAGATGTAGAACATATTAATTTACTAATGCGTTTTAAGAGAGAAACTTGGTCTGAAATAGTGGGTGATATTTTTGGAGTTTTGATTCCAGCAGTGGGAATTTCTTTGAATGCTTATGGAATTCGGAAACTGTCCACAGTGGTTGATCGCTTATCGACAAATACCGCTGGAGGGTTTCTTTTGGTGAATACGGAATTAAGTGCCGTACGTGCCATGTCTATGCAAAATCGACTTGCCCTTGATATTCTATTGGCCAAGGAGGGTGGAGTCTGTGGAATGCTGAAAGTTCAACATTGTTGCACTTACATTCCAGACGAAAGCAAAGACCTAAAGGTCTATATCAAAAATATTACTGATTTGCATGAAGAATTAGTACCACTTGAAGCTGAGAATTTATGGACTAAAATAGCTAATAAAATGATAGCTGTTAAGGATTTTATTGCAAAAATAGGTAGTACTATTATAGGTAGAATATTGTTTCCTTTAACTTGTATAATTGTTGCTTTATTGATAATAAGATTAGTGTGTGTGTGTTGTAAAAACAGGGGAGGGAGGAAGAAATTGAATAAAGAGAAGGAAAAGCAAGAGGTTGAAAAGAGAACCGCAAGAAATTGAATTAGAAGAATTGAGGGAGAGTGTTTACTTAGAGACAAAGAGGGATGATGAAAGAGTGACTGGTGTGTAATGTTGTGTAAGGGGAAAAAGACATTTCCGATTTCTCCTAAAATGGGACTAAATTTTCACAAATTTTTTTTGGGGGGTTTATTTGGTGATAAAATCACCAAAGGGGGGATTGCTGGAGCAGAGTTTTCTGTTTGAAAATTCGTTGGTTTTTGAAGCTCTGGCATGTCTATTTGTTATATTAATTTTATTAATTACTAGCAATTAATTATTTGTCTTGTGCAAGTGTGTTTATATTAATCAATCCGTTTGTCCTAATAAGAGAGAGTTACACGTGGGTGCGCATAAGTGTGCTGTTTAACAATAACGTGCGTGTTTTCATGTTTAAACGTTGCTATGTGCTGTTTATTTTTGAGCACAAAACGCTTTCCGAATTAATGCTTTTCTATGTTGCAAGTGCTAGATAGATGCATACACATAAGGGTATTGGTGGGATTAACACTGTTTAATCACTATGCTGTGGTAACGTTGTTTTTGTTTCTTTTAATTAAGATGGTCTATTGTGGCCTATGGTGGCCTAGTCAAAGATGGCCGATTTTGTAAGCCTGGCCTCGATTTGAAAGTAGAAAACCGTGATGGAAGAGAGCCCTGTTGAATATGGTCCTGAAGTCAGCTGACCACAGTCCTTGCTTGCCTTGCAAAATTTCCGTGAGGACAGCAGCAGCCTGGGTAATCTTCGAGTGAAATGGAACGTCCTTGGCAGCCTTGGGAAACAAAGGAGCTTTAGAGAAAGACTCTGAGCTGTGGTATCATTGCCGAGGAGAAGTAGAACTAACAAGATACATTTGTGTTTCTTGGTTCCTGTTCCGTAGTCTTTATTTTGTGATTTTTCCTGAGCGGAGATTTTCGAATGTAGCAATGTTACATCCTTTCCTTCTCGCTCTGCTCAGCGGTCCAGCGGACATTACAACTTTTTTATGTATCTTTCTTTTGTTCGATTCATTATAAGAATTGTTAGCCTAGAGAGGTTTCTTGCCACTTGCCATTTGCCTTTGCCGCGTACCGAATCTGCGTTGCTGAGGATTGATGCTGAAGGGACTTCGTCTTGAGAGACTTTACCGAGAGACTTGTCCTGACCCGTTCTGACATTTAGCTAGAATAGGTAACTATGAGAAAAATGATTTATTTGCTTGATTTCCATTTGACTAATTTTAGATAAAGCAATATAATTTGAACATGGTGTTGGATATTATTTCTTGTCAATTATTGTGTATTATATTTTGATTATTGCCGTATAGGTTGTATAGATTATGTTTATGGACAGTCTCAATAACCAGATCTTATCGACCCCGATATTGATGCAGGGTGACTAGGAGTTTTCTTTCCACAGGTTTATTGCTGGTAGAGTATTTGAGCGTATGTTAGTGAAATGGGCCCTAGCGTATGATGAATGTATGTGCGTGTAACTGTGAGATTACTCTATCTGTGGTAGTCGGAATATTATACACACCCTGATCTCTATCAGAGGTACAAGTTTGTTGGTGTGGGAGCTCCAGCAAAGTCTAATTAGGGCCCAAAGTTTCTGAGGTTGTAAGCTTCCCAATTATCAGGCTGCTACCCACCTACAAAGTGCTTTGACTCCTCGTCAGTAGTTGAAAGCTGTGAGTACATGCTGCTACGGTACTCAATAGCCAGACAATAGCTCTGAAGAAAGATGCACAACTCACACATACAAACTAGTGACAACCACTGCCAGGCCTGGCAGACTATCATTCAAAGAAAATTCGCCACATGACTTTTTGAGAGAAGACACCATGCTTAATTAGGTTTCACGCTTACTGGTCAGACAAAACTAAGTTTCTGTGTACATGAAACTAAAGTTGGTGAACTGAAGGTACAGGCCAAAACTAGGAAATTTGGAATGGAAGACTGAAATGGTGAGCTCCATTTAGATATTAATGCCATTGACATGAAATGTTGCTGGGCAGCAAGCAGAAGCAGTTCCAACGTTACAAATAAATAAGTGAACACCTGGAAAAACATGTAAAGTAGGAAAAATGTGAAGGACTACCTACAAATTCTGCGAGAACCACTGTGAGAATTCAATGTGCCTTAATTTGATTGAAGGAGCACACCACATGAAACCGAAGTGGCTCTTTTTATTTGTTAAAATTTCTTGAATGTTAAGAAAGCACTAATTAAAATATACATGATTTCTTCCCCACTTGCTCACATTGTTCAGCCTTTTTGCTCATCATGGTGTTAAGCAATGTGTGCCACTTATACAAAAATCTGTTCTGAGTCTCTTTCTGTCTTTGTGCCAAGGCCTCAATATAACCTTAGTAAATATTGAGACCCTAGTCCTCCTGCTAAGGTTACAAAAAAAATTCTGAGGGCTTGTGTCTTTCTGATTGAGCCCCTAACATCTGCATAGTCAAAAGGAGAATAAGGGCCTGAATTGGAGTTTGGTGGATAGGTTATTCTGTCACAAACATGACATGTATCCTGTATTTTACAAGTGCCATGGGATCAGAGGCGCAACCAGAGCCACATTTCGGGGGCAGGGCTACTGAAAGTTTCGGGGGGGTGGGGGGTAATTCTTCCAGCGATAGTCGTCAGAGTGGAGATGCAGGGGCTCTAAGAAGGGGTGAAAAAACAACATAGCCTTGTTAGCAACTAAATGGTCTTTTAAAGACCTGTGAAGTACTCGGGTGAGGCTGTGTGTGTGCCCGGGAAGTTGTCACAGCCCGGGCTGACCCACACTACGAGGGGGGCAGGCCAATGGGCATTGCGCGCCTGCATGGGATATAATTAGGGCTCCCGGTTTTCTGTTTAAACAGATTTTTACATATAAATACAGATGGAAAACAAGTTTTCCTTTGTATGTATTTATATTTAAAAACGGGAAAATACAAGCACATTTTGCAATGCTTCTGTGCTCCAGCAGAGAGTTGCCTCGCCACGCCCTCTTCCTGACTGTTCTTTTCTCTCCTTTCCAGTCATTTGTTCCCCGTGAAATGGATCCAAAAAAAGAGGAAACAATTTTGCTGCAATGTCTTTTTCTGACATTTTTCTCTTCCAAAATGCATCCTCAGGAGGAGAGAAAAAAAGTTTTGAAATACGAACAATAAATCAATAACTAAATAAAACAAGACAGAGTAGTCGCAAAGTGGCCAGATTGGTTTTATTAACACCCGAACACATTAGCGCCACCTTACAGAGTTTGCCAGTGAAGCACTACTTTTCTTATCATGCCCTTAGCTTTTCAAGCAAAAACACACATTGATTTCTGAATAATGAGTGTAAAAGCTTTAAGTTGTATTCCCTATAAGCGTTTGCTTTTTCCTGAATGTCGTTACTTTTTAGGTCCCGCTTGAGCCAGGGCATGCGTTGCTCTGCGAGACATTTAACTAGTGGATTTTTAAAGTGCTACCAGAGGCTTTTCTTGGCCTCAAGCTTGCTTTCACGAGCGCGTGAACACGCGCAACCGCCATCTGTCTTTCCTCCGTCTGGCCGTTATGGCTCATAAAGCCTTATAGCGCTTTCCCAAGCACCTCGCTCCGCCCCTCCCCACCACAGAGCGCATCCCTGCAATCACTTTCGCAGACGCGCGCCTGGTCTTGCTCGCAATCACTTTCGCGTGCACCATTTGCTTGTTTGTTTGTGCTACACTTCCTACTGACTTTGTTAAAAAAAAATCATACTTCGAAACATTTTCAGATGATTCTGGATTAAATTAAGTTGTAACAAAAAATGTACATTTTAATTGTTTTTATACAATCAATTTACTGTTAATTCAAGGAACTGCAGTCATCTACGCATAAAACAGCCCTGAAAGGTTATCACGAGAGCCACCACTGCTTATTACAAAAGAGAAAGGACAGGGGAACCCTACTCACTAACGGAACCAGGGTAATGGTTATATAAGGGGAAACAATGGTTCCTGTGGACTCATAAAAAATGATTCAAGCAATACAATTTGCACAGTCGCAATAAAAAGAGGGTAGAATAATGTCAGAGGGCAAGGAACCACCAACACATTTGTACAATTATGACTTGTTTTATAAACACAACAGACTTATTATATATATTGTTTAAATTTACAATAGAACAGATATTTGTGCACTGTGTCCCAAAGTGAAAAATGGAACCTAAGCGTAAGTGACAGGGTGTATATTTATATACAAGATTTCCATAAATCTTAAAAGGCGAGCATTCTTGTATAATTTCTATGTAAACAGCAACTGTATATAATAATACGCGCTGGGCAATGGTTCGCTCTTTCAGCTTGTCGACGGCGTTTCGATCCTCTATCAGTACGGGGTCTCCTCAGGACTAGTGATGCAGGGACATCTATAATGATATTATTTCATTATAGATGTCCCTGCATCACTAGTCCTGAGGAGACCCCGTACTGATAGAGGGTCGAAACGGAGTCACCAAGCAGAAAGAGCGAACCAGCTGTTTACAAAGAAATTATACAAGAATGGTCGCCTTTTAACCCCTTCAGCGCGGCGGGAATTCCCCCGCGGTGCTGAAGGGTTCGAGCGCGGGCGGGGCCATGACGGAACGGTTCCGTCATGAGCACAGCGCAACCGATGCTCATGACGGAACCGTTCCGTCATGGGCATGGAAGGGGTTAAGATTTATGGAAATCTTGTATATAAATATACACCCTGTCACTTACGCTTAGGTTCCATTTTTCACTTTGGGACACAGTGCACAAATATCTGTTCTATTGTAAATTTAAACAATGTATATAATAAGTCCGTTGTGTTTATAAAACAAGTCATAATTGTACAAATGTGTTGGTGGTTCCTTGCCCTTTGACATTATTCTACCCTCTTTTTATTGCAATTCTGCAAATTATATTGCTTGAATCATTTTTTATGAGTCCACAGGAACCGTTGTTTCCCCTTATATAACCACTGCTTATTACATCATTTCTCTTTTTCAAAATCTCCATTGGCTGCCGGACACTGCCATCTAGCAAAGCCAATAGGCATCGGGCTCTCAATACTGAGTTATTGGCTTTGCTAGTGTTTTTCGCTGGTGTCTAACTGCGCAGGCATAAAGACATGCGCTCGCAGGGCAGCCAATCTTAGCAAGGGATATCATTAATAGAACGATTGCCGCCGATGCTGATTAATGTGTTGTGACACTTGCAAGCGCCCTGCTATGTGCATGATTTGAGACACTGTAGATACTACAAATCAAACTACACTGTTCGTGGGTTCACGGGGCGCGTCTACGGGCAACAAAAAAAAATCTAAAGCAGCGCCACCCACCCCGTGTAGCTGACAGCTCGTTTGCACTCCGTCAATAACTGGAGCCGCTTTGCGAGAAAATTGTTTTTAAACTAACACTGATTTGCCAGAGTCCTATCACTCCAAACTCTTATGCATTTAGTGCTCTTTCTACAAAATGTTACTAGCACGGACTAGTCTAGTCCTACTACTTGGCCATCCCGGTGTAGACTCGTCCTCTTTCAATGTCTATACCTCTCCCACAGAGCCTGGGTTTCACGCCGCAGCTCCTCTTCCTCGTCCACAGGACCTGGTCTCTGTTTCACCTGCAGGGATGGCTCATCCCCCTTCCCCCGAACCTCTGGCCCCTCCTCCTCGAGGGTCCTCAGCTTCGCTTCGTCAGAGGATTCCTCTACACCTGCACTTTCCATGCCTGTTCTAAACATGACGGAACATTTACTTTTCAGTGTTCCGCGTACGTCACTTCCTGTACACTACATACCCTAATTACGCATAAGTGATGGGCTCCTATTGCCCTTAAATCTCTACCCATGTCCATAACCTGTCCGGAAGTGTCAGTGTCGCACAGCTCTCTTTTGTGACTGGACTCGTACATAGTGCGACCGCTAAGGGTTGCGCAAAGAAACTCGAAAAGAGTTCACATGAATTATATGAGTTTGAGACCAGGGATGCTGCTGAAAGTAATTAATGTGCATCTGACACATAGATAATACTCAGGGGTTTAAGTGGGATGAAAAAACGGTGGGGGGCGGTCTGTCAAAGACAAAGGGGCGTGGTCGATGTACTTAAGGGCATTGCTCAAAAACATGTAACCTAAAAACCTGCACTTAGCATATATGGTTTGCCACCCGACTAGTATTTTGCTGCTTCTGTCATTGCATCCAGATATATAATACAACACATAAAATTACAGCTACACTCAGGGCCACCACAGCATCATTCAGGGCCACCACAGCATCAATCAGGGCTACCACAGCATCACTCAGCATGACCACAGCATCACTCAGGGACACCACAGCATCACTCAGCTCCACCACAGCATCACTCAGCGCCATCACAGCATCACTCAGCGCCACCACAGCATCACTCAGCGTCTCCACAGCATCATTCAGCGCCATCACAGCATCACTCAGCACCATCACAGCATCACTCAGGGCCACCACAGCATCACTCAGGGCCACCACAGCATCACTCAGCATCTCCACAGCATCACTCAGCGCCACCACAGCATCACTCAGAGCCACCACAGCATCACTCAGGGCCACCACAGCATCACTCAGCACCACCGCAGCATCACTCAGCACCACCACAGCATCACTCAGGGCCACAACAATATCACTCAGCGCCACCACAGCATCACTCCGCACCACATCAGTATCACTCAGCATTGCCTTTGCATCACTCAGCGCGACCACAGCATCACTCAGCGCCATCACAGCATCACTCAGGGCCACCACAGCATCACTCAGCACCACCACAGCATCACTCAGGGCCACCACAGCATCACTCAGGGCCACAACAGCATCACTCAGGGCCACCACAGCATCACTCAGCATCTCCACAGCATCACTCAGCGCCACCACAGCATCACTCAGCACCACATCAGTATCACTCAGCATTGCCTTTGCATCACTCAGCGCGACCACAGCATCACTCAGCGGCACCACAGCATCACTCAGGGCCACCACAGTATCGCGCCACCACAGCATCACTCAGGGCCACCACAGCATCACTCAGGGCCACCACAGCATCACTCAGGGCCACCACAGCATCACTCAAGGCCACCACAGCATCACTCAGCATCTCCACAGCATCACTCAGCGCCACCACATCATCACTCAGCACCACATCAGTATCACTCAGCATTGCCTTTGCATCACTCAGCGCGACCACAGCATCACTCAGCGCCACCACAGCATCACTCAGGGCCACCACAGCATCACTCAGCGCCACCACAGCATCACTCAGGGCCACCACAGCATCACTCAGCATCTCCACAGCGTCACTCAGAGCCACCACAGCATCACTCAGAGCCACCACAGCATCACTCAGCGCCTCCACAGCATCACTCAGGGCCACCACAGCATCACTCAGCACCACCGCAGCATCACTCAGCACCACCACAGCATCACTCAGGGCCACAACAATATCACTCAGTGCCACCACAGCATCACTCAGCACCACCACAGCATCACTCAGCACCACATCAGTATCACTCAGCATTGCCTTTGCACTAGTACACCACCACATCATCATCACTCAGCAAGACCTGATTATCATTCAGCATCACCTCAGCATCATCTCCGCACCAGTCACCACGACCACTACCACCTCAGCATCACTCAGCACCACCTCAGCCTGCTCTCAGAATCTGGCATCTGTTGATTCTCCCCTAGCGTCTGGCCGCTGTTAGTGTTATAATACACGTACTAGTTCCCAACCTTCACTCTCCGATTGTTTATGCCCCCTCAAAAAAAAGCTTTAACAAACAACCATTGGAATAGGCAGAAACAAGTTGCCAGCATTGCAAGAACAAAAGAAAACTGAGGACATTTTTTATTGTAATTACATTTTTTTTTTTTTTTTGAAAAACCTTTATTGACATTTCGATCATTGACAAGTATGGGCCTACAACCCCCCAGGGCCGGCCGCTAAGCAATCAGAGCAATAAGGTCAAATATAAGCACCTGCGGCACCTCGGTAGCAAAATCTTCATACTAAGATAGTTCGGCCCGGGAGCCGCACAGGTAGGACACCAGGAGAAAAGGGGTTTTTCATTTTATAATGAAACAAAACAGTAGGATCAGGTGCCAAACAATTTCCCAACAGCGATAAAGGGCAGGCCGCATGATAGACGTTAGCAATAAACAGCAATCAATTGAATCCATGGCGCAAACACGGGAGATGATGGGGAAGAATATCAAAAACAGTAGCGCCTGCAGGCCCCCATACCTAACGCCCAGAGAACCCCCGGAAACTGTGGCACACACGGAGAGGCAACGGTTCACAGCGAAAGAGGCGTACCACGCTGATCCCAGAAAAGAAACAAAAAGAAACGGAGAAGAAAAAGGAGGCCATGGAAAAAGAGAGGAAGACTGAGAAAGAAAAGAGTCCCCCCCCCAACCCCCCACCCTGCACCTCTGCAAATGAGTATGGCCCCTCCCCCCAGCAGTGTGCCTGTCGCCCTGGAACTAGACCCGAAATATAGAAGAAGCAGGGAAAAAGGAATAAGAAAGAACCCCACCAGGCGGGGGGGTGGAGAAAATATAATAGACTGGAGGAGGGCCTTCAGAACATACCCCCGGCTTCTCCCTCCCGCACCGTAAGGTATCCCAGCAGCAAACAATAAGTAGCACCAAATCGACCATAACAAAAGGGGGAAATGGGGAGCATTGCGCACCGAATATGCTAGTAGCTATGTCCTGGGAGTACACAACCATGAGTCCGCCCGTCTACCAGGTGACCACCCCGAGGGATCGGCCTCATCCCTGACCACTCCTGGCGATGCTGCCCATGCCTACCCCCCGACCCAGCGCCATGTCCGATGTTCCAAGGTGAAGGGATGCCCCAAAACGACCGGGAAGCGACGCACACAGGTGGGGTGGAGGTCTCAAAACACCAACACAGTCCGCATCTCGGAGGGACGTCTTTCCCAGTGCTGCCCCAGGATCTGTACTGCACACAAGGTCCGGGAAGGCTGAATCATCCAAAGTAGACAGACATTGGTGGTAAAGTCCCTGAGTCACCGGAGGTCGTACACGGGACGGGGCCACCACCTTCCACTCGGAACCACTACCTCCGGAACAGATCAAACCCTCAGTCAGCCGATCATACGGTAACATACTGTCCGGAGTGTCCGGCTGCGCACTAATAGCAGGGATGGCCGCGACATTATCCTCCTGTGTGCAGTGTAGGAAGTCCCTGTGCAACTGTGGACTAGCATGCCGCCATTGTCCCAACGCTGATGCCACACCGTCGATCTTACTCCCCAAGACCTCGATGCCACGAGCCAAGGAGAAATGAAGGGCACCAAGGGCCTCAAGGAGGTCGCCGTACCCCAGTACTGCTCCCCGCGGTCGCTCTGCCACACTCCCAGAAGTCACACACTCCCAATCCTGCTGCGACCCGGTGGACAGGATAGTAGGCTGCATCGCCACAAGATGGCCGCCGGGGGAGGCCGGCTCGTATGGGGGCCGGGACCCAGGGACAAGCACCTCGGGGTCCACGTCGCTGGAGACAGGGGTCCGGGGGCAGGTACCAATTCAGCCGTTGCGTGGACTCGGGCAACAGTCGTCACCACCAAGGACCAGCGGCCGCGAAAATCCGGGAGCAGTCTGCAAGGATCAGGGCGAGCTAGGGGCGGTGTCCGGGCAGCTCACCGTCAAAGGCAGGGGCAAACACCGAAAAGTCTGAGAGCTGCACCCCCGGGCATACCCTCGATCCGCTACGCTGCAGCAACGGGAGCGGCCGTGGCGAAATGCAGGCCGGGGGCAGCACCGCTCCGGTGGACCGACTCCACCCAGTCCCCACAGGCCGTTGTTGTTAAATTGCCACCCGGCCAAGGCGTCCACTCGAGGTCCCGGCTCCGGGGCCGCACGGGCCGCAAAGTTCATCCGCAAATTTCTCAGGCGGTACAGTAGCCAGAAACCCCGGAGTCACACGATCGGTTGCCACTCTCCTTCACAAACACGATCCCATGGCGCAAGCTGAGGATCTAGTACAGGATATCCGTGCGGGATGCGGAGGTTCACGGAGCCGGGAGTCTACGCAGCCGTCTCGGTCGCCATCTTGGCTCCTCCCCTCGTAATTACATTTTTTAATATGGTCGTTCAGTTGTACATAATGCCTTCTTGGTCATATATAAGTTAACTAAAATGATTCTGACACTTTTTTATTAAAACTTTTCAGCATGCTGCACAGCAGCCACACTTCTCTGCAGCACAGCTTAAAGACATTGGCAAAGTTAATAGCTCTGGCTAAACACCTATAAGGCCCCAAAGGCGAGACCTATTGGCTATGCCAATGCTTGTTTTTCAGGCAGCATATTACTCTTGTCTAGTGCATAATTTTAATTGAGTTGCTTCCAGGTGTTTACAGTGGGGCACCAGTGTGATTGCACTCTTTAAGCGTATTTGGGCCAATCTGTGAATGGCAAAGTTTCCAGATGAATGTATTGTGTTGACCAATAACTGAGTGCATGTGTGCATTGTCAATTTAAATAAATGTGGAAAAATACTAGCGGCAGCGTCATCTTTTGCTTGTGGCAAAAATAAATGTGGATAAATACAGATAAAATGCCCAAAAAATAAATATGGATAAATGCAGACAGAAATGGCAGAAAAATAAAAACCATAAAACCGAGAGCCCTGGATATAATGCAGCTGTAATTAGGTGGATGGGATGTCCGTCAACTTTGAAGTCTCAATTAGACCCTTAATGATTGGATCGGGTGGCTTCCCTGAAAAGACCCACTATGCAGATCTACACTACTCTGTACACACTGCGACTCAGCTGAACTGCAGTTACCTGCAGCAGCCGTGGCTGGGATTACAAGGACCAGCTGCCCAGGACCCCAGGAAGCGGTCCCTGGTGTTTGAACCACCTGTGCCTAACAAGCGCTTTAAAGCGACTCATCTCATCCCACCGCGCGGGCCTCACGCGGGCAAAGCCCAGAGCCAAGGGCAGGCCCGTCCTATGCCCTTCAGCAACAGGAGGAGGCGGAGCCGGGCAACTCTCCTTAGATCTGCCCCCGTAAAACAATAAGTCCATACAAGCAGTCCTTTAAATGGGCCAGTACTGTCCTGTGCGGAGTACCGGCACTTTTGTATTTTGAGAGGGAGAGTAACGGCCCTTCTCACGAGAAATGCAGGGGCATATTATCAAGACAGGCGATAACATTCTCGCCGCTTTAGCGGCAGAAAACTGCAGCTAAAGCGGCGATAATGGGCTTGATAATATGCCCTATGGAATTCCAATTGAAGCCCATGTTAGATGTGCAGGACATCTAACCTGCGCTTCAATTGTAATTCCATAGAGCATATTATCAAGCCCATTATCGCCGATTTAGCTGCAGTTTTCTGCCGCTAAAGCGGCGAGAATTGTATCGCCTGTCTTGATAATATGCCCCGCAATACTTTTAATTGGAGAGTACTGCCACTTCTCAGTTACAAGCAGGTTCTATTTTTCTATTTCAAGCACTGCATACAAGTAAGTCTCCGGTTCATACAATCCATCTACGCTGCATTTGACTTTTTGTTCTGGCCTGTGTACCTGGAGTGTCTGTGTGCTTGTGGGGTGGCCGCGTATATCGCACAATGGGTACGTTTTTTTCACCTTCACTGCTCTGTTGACTGTACAGGTCATTGTCTCAAACTCTGGACACCGAATAAGTGTTCCTGTGCGCTCACCGATACTACTGATGGCCTGTAAAGAACCTGCTGAGAGTTGCCTTTTCTCTCGGGGCCCGTGTGCAAGCCTGCCCTAGGAACGCTTTGCAGAAACATAGGCGTCAGCCCAAGAAGGAGGAATTTGCCAATACAGCTTGTGTGCTACGGTCAAGTCCCTGCTTTTTGATTCCTCCGTCATATTTTGTATGCGCGCGCACATTTGGCCACACCTGAGGTCGATCTCCTACCTGCACCATGGGGGAAAGAAAAGTGGAGGCGAAGAATACGATGGAGAAAAGCCCCAGAACCAGTGGATCGATTCGATCTTTTTCAAGTAATGCTATGGGCACTCTCTGAAGAGATTTCTTGTGTAGAGGAACCGTTGACTCACTCAAGGCAGAGCATTGTCTTACTGGCTGTGGGGGAGGCCGTGGGGGAGGTCAGAGAAGAGGAGGGGGAACTTACCTTTAACAGCTGTAAGTACAGAGCGGGCCGGCAACCCCCAGGAATCTCCTATTGAATGGAGCCTCGCAGCCATCTTGGACTCTGGAGCTCAGGATGGCCAGCAAGACATAGGAGCCCAGACCCCAAAGGATAGACTTTCGGGGACTGGTGATGCTGTGGGTGGAGTGAGGTCCAAAGGCAAACACAGATGCGGGTTACCCTCGAATTCCCCACTACCCAGGAAGCTGAAAAGGGGGCAACCGGCTGTTGTAATTGAGCAGAGTTCCTTTCAAAAGTTATATAGTTATCTGGGTATTAAAATTCTCACTGCCTTAGAGAACACCAGTCACAGACTTGATTCACTGGAAGACATGGTGGGGTTTTCCGGGGAACTCTGTTGGGTCTCTTAGGGAACAGGTTGATAGTATCATGGGTAAAATATCTTCCACTTCGAATCCCCAGACTAAAATCCCTCATGAGAATTATCCTCCTCACAACATAATTGTCATAATAGTATGCATCGTCCTCCAGCATCAGATCCGGTCTTGTATTTGCTAATATAGGCTCATCAGAAGCCGCAGGAGCGGTCGGGAGAGACACGTGTGTCTCCACAGGTCCCACTTCTAGCACGCGGTTGCACCTTGAGGAAAGAGATATCAGTGTGGGCTCAGGGGATAGTTACACATGCACTGAGTACAGAGACAGGGGGACCTATACATATACAGAAAGCCCCAACTGGGCTTCCTAGGGGCCTTTCATCCCCCCTTGCTCTCCTCCAGCTTCCTCCTGTGTGTACGCTGTATGTCTTGGTCCTGGCCAGTGTCCCGCCATTGCTGCAAACTGCCCAAGAAGACTATCACCAACTTAAGAACAAGGCTGTTCATTGGCTTGCTGGGAGTGTCCCCCCTTATGACAGACAGATGTTATTTGGTGAAATAATTATGGTGCGAAGAGTGGGGTGGATAGGTAGTGCCCCTAAATCTTTTAAGGGTAATTGCATTCTTGTCAATTTTTGTAATGTCCACAGGGAAGGAAACATCCTAACCAACCTTTGTGCAGGTTTAACAACCCCTAGTTGAATCTCTGTATTGCCTTTGTGTTATTTTTACAAACACTTGTAAGCAGGGATGATTTTCCAAAGGG
Source organism: Triturus cristatus (assembly GCF_964204655.1). Taxonomy (NCBI): domain Eukaryota; kingdom Metazoa; phylum Chordata; class Amphibia; order Caudata; family Salamandridae; genus Triturus; species Triturus cristatus. Next base: position 173,747,025 of record NC_140586.1, on the reverse strand, counting down.
GCCCTAAGCAAGGTAACGTCACAAAACCTGTTAACTCTCGCACCCTGAATCTGAGTATTAACCTTGCCTTGTCTAATCGTTATGAACTTTTGAGCTGGCTCTATGACCAAGATTGACTGGGGAAGGCTCTAAAGAATACGGAACCTATTTGCTAGTCTTGCCCCCCAGGATGTTTCAGGTTTTGAACTGGAACATTGCAGGTACAAAAGAAAAAACTTGATGATCCTGAATGTGTAAGGATTTTAACTCCCTTTGACATTATATGTTTGCAGGAGACGTGGGATACCTCTGAGGGCCTCTATCTTGATGGTTATGCTTCGTTTGCTATTAATCAATGCCTCTCTAGTCCTATGGGACAGCAAGTGGCCTTTGTTAAACTAGATTTGTCCCATAAAATGGTGGTGATCTCGGCTAACTTCTCTGATATACTCGGGGTTCTCACTTCTTTTACTAATCATACAAAGATATTATGTATTCATTTGTACAACGCAATCCATGGGAAGGAGACAGATGATGTGATGATATTACTTGCCATTTTTCTTTCCTCTCACCCCGTAAACACACCAACCTTATGATTTTTGGTGACTTTAATCTCCACCCCTGCCGAGAATGGTATTTATATGGAGGGAGAGACTTGGAGGGTGGCTCTCAGGATCAAGTCCGACTTAAGCACACCGCACAGGGTGATCAAATTAATTAGTTATCCTCAGAATATAACCTGGTTAATCTCCTGAGTCTTGGGACTGTACTATCTGGTGGCAGCGCCCGACCTTCAAAGGCCTGCACTATGGATCTTATATTGATTATATCTATATCTCTGTGGGCTTATTTTTTCTCTGAATTCTCTTTCTGGGAATGTTTCTAGTGACCTAATACCCTCTCTGCCAGTTTCCACTGGAATAAGAAGCAGGCCGTTTTATATCACTCTTTAGAGCCACAGTCAACCTAACAGACCAGGGGTGCAGATCATGGTGGGACAAAGTCATTCCTGAAATCTTTTTCGCTGAGCAGGTCATGGCCTGTCAGTCTGACCTTCAGATCTGCCTGGATGAAGAATCCCCTCAAGATAGCACACTGAGAGGTTTTCATAAGGTATGCTCTCAAGTTAATTCCACCCTTCCAAGCCAGGGCAGGCCGGACCTCTACTCCTGAGTCCATAGTTCAACAAGAATTGAACGAGAGCGCGCAAGGCTCTTTTAGCCTCACTAAAAACTAAGCCTCAAGAATAAGATAACAGTGAGGCGAAAGAGAGTAGAGCCAAATATAGAGCAGCCCTAAAACATAGGAAACTTGAATTTAAGAATAATCTGTAGGAGGGCCTTCTTACAGCTAGTACCTTAAAAGAGAGTACTATGTTCTGGAAGGTGGTTCGTCATATTTTTTTTAAAGAGGACCAGGTGTCTGATCTGGCAGCGTTAGTCCAGGCTAAGGCTTGCGAGGACCATTTTCTGCCCCGTACCAGGGGGAAGACCCAGATTGACCGATGCCAACCCTGGTACAAGGCGACAAGCTGACGTTTCACTGGGTCGAGATTAGGGATGCTATTATCTCTCATCCCTCTTACAATGGACCAGGTGCCAATGTGGTTGTGTTTAAGTCCCTTGTGGACTTTTGGTCTCCTCTTTTTACCCTTCATATTAATGCTGCCATCAGTTGCTCTTTGCCTAATGCATGCCGTCATTCCTTGATAGTGCCTGTATTCAAGAAGGAGGACAGGAGTGACCCTGCTTGCTACAGACCTATCTGGTTAAGTGACATGGAGGTGAAAATTATTGGACGGATTATCCTGAAGAGACCAACCCAATGGGCAGATGAGTATAACATATTGTCTAATTTACAATATGGGGTTTGGGGCATGTAGTGGCACTGTGGAGCAGAACCTTAATTTATACCTAGTAATAAAACAAATACTAGTACCAAAAGGGGTTCTTTACACCTCGCCTTCATGTACCTCAGGTCTTCTTTTGACAAGGTTAACAGAGATAAGCTACGCGCTGAGTTGGGGTCCATGGGGATGGAGCATTTATTTGTGGTCTTTCTTAAAAACCTTGATCATGGCCTGACAGATTCTGTTAGATATGGAAGTAAAGGGGAATGCACTCAGCAGTTTGAATTAAAAAGGGGTGTTCGGCAATGCTGTATTTTGGCACCCTTTCTTTTTATCATGTGCATTAATCGCTTAGAGAGGGTGCTTTCATTCCAGGGTTTAGCTGTCCCTAGAGGTGGGGGGAGATTGCTCCCAGCTCTTTCATATGCAGATGATGCAGTCTTGATTGCTTGTACTGCCAGAAGCCGGCAGCAGTTGTTAGACTTTTTATTGATTTTATGGGCAGCTAGGATCTACTTACCACTTTTAAGAAATCCCGTTATGGTCCTGGGCCCAAACAAATACCAAAAGCTCTACCTTTATGTTGCAGGGTCAGGTCTTAAGCAAGGAGGATACCTTTACTTATTGAGGGATTTTAATTTAACTTAGGTCTCAGTTGGTAACCCTTATTAAAAACAGAACTCTGAGAGCCTTAAGAGGGCATGTGCCAGTGTTAATGACTTTTCATCCCTGCTGGGTCAGAAGCCATTGAAATCTATGCTTGATGTTTACAAAGCTAAGTGCATTCCAATTTCTAGGTTTGAATGTGAGATCTGGGGTTATGTTAATATAGCTCCTATATTGGTGGCGGAGAATAATATTCTTAAGAGGTCTTTTGGAAGTAGGGCAATGTATCCCTTCGGAGATTTTATGCGAAGAGCTCGGTTTGAGCAAAATCGATTCTTTTATTCATCTGTGACTGTTCTTATTATGATGTGCAGTCTGGCTAAAGGAGTAACTGAGCCTTAATAGGTTAGTTAATCGGGACTGCTTGAACTTGGAGAATATGTCCAATATTCTCTGGTTGCACTACTTTAAGGAAAACTTTAAAACCATTGGGAGTTATTCTCTAGCCCTGAAAGCATTGTTTGTTTAAGGCAGGTATTTCATCTTAGAGTGGCAGTCTAGAGGGAAGCTTTGGCCTTGGCCAAACAGACATTTCATAATTTTGCTATGGTTAAGACAGTTCCCGGGATAGAACCTTATCTCCTCATCAATATGACATACCACCAGTAGCGTTTACTGATCTGTTTTAAGTTGACTACAATCCAACAGCTGCTTTTCTCTGCGGTCGCCTGGTATAAGAATGATGATATGCCACCACATACCCGTGATTAGGTCTCTATTTGAGATACCTTGCATGTTGTACTATTATGACCTTTTTATAAGACTCTTCACTAGAAGTGTTTAAGACCCCTTTTTTTTAACCATGGATTTAGACGGGTCAGGCCAGCTCTATTATATTTACAGCTCTTAGACTCTTAGAGACACCCATAGTCAGTTTTTATGTGTCGCAGTACATTTCAGGGTTCTTTGGCTCTAGACACAACCCGTTTCTCCTTTCCTGAACAGATTTTCAAAAAGATGGACTATCTTAGTGGATATGGTAACATTGTTGATGTTTGCGGTTGAGGGGTGGAGGGTTATGTTGAATTTTATCTTGTGCCGCAGTATGACTTTATTTTAGTTTCATAATTGTGTTATTATGTCATATTTCTAACCTTAAGCACTTGGGATAGAATGTTTTTCCTGTCTTTGCACGCCATTTTAATTTTTTTAAATCGAATAAAGTAATTGATGATGATGGCTAGATGCTTGGATGGAAGAGACAAGAGAGCTCTTCTGGGAAGGGTTGTAATGACATGCTTTGCTTGCTTGGTGCCAGAAGGGCTTTGGTTCAAAGTGGGGGTATTTGAATTTTCTGGCTACTCCCTTGTCTCAGCTCCCTTTTGATTGTTGGAAGTTTCAGCTAATAGAAATGGACAGGTAGGAGCAGGGCCGGACTGGTAACCAAAACCCCCCCAGGCAAACTGCTAAGCTGGCCCCCCTGTGAGGGAGGAGGGGTGGGGCCAACCTGTTTGCAATGGCCGGTTTCAGCCGATTTTGTTAATGGGGGCCGATATTGCCGGCCCCCGGTAACAAAACCGGCCCCCAACCTAGTGGCCCACCAGGGAAATGCCCGGTGCCCGCTACGACCAGTCCGGCCCTAGGTAAGAGCTGGGGTAAAATCGAAGGAGAGGGAGCATTCAGACATAGAGAGAAAGAGGTGACATACAGGGAGACAAAAGAGATAAAATGGATGAAGTGAAAATAGACAGTAGAGGAAGTCTAGAGGGGCAGAGAGCACAAGAGTGGTAGAGGATGGAGAGGTCAGAGTGCCCAATGTGAAAGTGGGCCACGCCCATTATGGAAGTAGGCCGCCTCAGGGGTGGAACTATGTAGCGGCCTCCTTAAAACAATTTGGTGACTGCCACTTATCTTTTTTTAATGAATTAAGCATTTCCATATCTCCAAGTTCTCTCCAGGTGGTTTGATTCTATTCATCCTGATAAGTCTATTTACCCCTCTTTCCTCCCTTCATCAGTCTATAAATTTGGTGAATGATCCCTGAGGCGTGCAACATATTACCACACATGATTAAAATTTGTTTAGTTCCCTGAGAAATGGTTCTTTCTAGCCAGGTTGAATAACCCACTGTCTCCTCTGGTCATAAAATAATCTTTCAGTATCTCTGAGAAGTTATTTGTGCTTACACTGGATAAAGTTTCACTTGTCCTTTATTGAACATGTCTCATACAATTCAACTGGCTCCCTTGCCCTACACCTTCAAAACATTCCCCCCTGCAGAGCAAAAGAAAATTTGGGATTATGGTGAAACAGTGAGAAGGGTACCAGGAGTGTAGAGAGACCCAATCTATTTGCCGTAAGGTCCCACTGGCCAATTGAGTGCCTGTAATAGAGCTAAGCTAGGCACTTTCAGGCCTAAGATGTTTAGGGATCAACATGGGGTTCCAGAGGTCTCTCTCCATCACGCCGTAATCCACGTGGACCCACTTTCTGTCCTTTACCATATTGGTTAAAAGTTGTAGCAACCTCAAATGAGCAGCTAGATTATATTCACACAAAGGTCGGGACAGGATAGTCCACCCTTACCTTCTTGTGGCCATGATAGTTTTACTGGAAGTTCACAATCCTTTCCTTGAGAATGGAGGCTTGAAGTCTGGTAGTGCCTGGAAAAAATATACTAGTTTTGAGAGTATAGTAAATCCTATGCCTACACTACCCACTGATTAGAAGGAAGCTGCCACAATTTATCCAGGTCAGCTTGTATCTCAGACCTTGGGGGCGGCAGACTCAAGCAGGTAAAAAGCTTGTGAGGCAAATGCAAATATAGCGAATAGAGCTTCCAGCCCAACGAAATGGCCTAGTCTCTGAAGCAGATGAACTCAGGGGTCTGGCAGGTTAAGGTGTAAGATTTCCTATTCATCTGTGTTCATTTTAATTCCTGCCTAACTGTCAAAACCTTCAATATATTGCAGGACAGCTGACAGCAATCCATCATGGCTTGTTACCATCAAGAGGACATCCTCCACAGAAAGGGTAGTCTTATGATGATCACAATCATAGGACAGTCCTGTGATGTCAGGACATTGCCTAATGATTTCTTCAAATGGTTCTATTGTGACATTATGGAAACAGGGGACATCCTTGGTGCCTTCCCCTGTGCAACCAAAACCTGCTTAACCTACCACTACTTACCAGGATCCATCATGTAGGTTCTTTGTAAGTCAAGAATATCCAACTTCTAAAGTGTGGCCCAGAACCCTTTCTCTTCAGCACTAGCCTTAAAAAGTTTGAACTTACCTTGCCAAACCCTTTTTGGCATCGAACAACATCACGCCAAATCCTAGTCGCCAGGATCTGCTTCCTTGCTATTTTTTCAATCAAGTGTGCGATTCCACAAATGTTATCATAAGTCTGTATAGTGCTTAATCATTTTTTTTTTTTTTGCAGAGTTTTATATAGCGCGAACTTGACCCAAATCCAATCAGGTATCAGAGCGCTTTACATAGCACCAGTTACGTTACATGAGGACACACATTCATTCTTTGTTAGGCACGGTGAGATTAAGTGATTTGCCCAGAATCACAGGATGTCCAGCGTCATTACCGAGACTCGAACCCAGTTCCCCAGGTCTGAGGTCGAGCGCTCTAGCCGTTAGGCCAACTCCTCTTCCAAAAATTAACGAATCTGAATTGATCTACCTCATTCAATAAAAGTAAATAGGTATCAAAACGAGTCACTAACACCTTTGTAAAATGTTTAACATCAGTATTTATGAGAGCAATTAGCCTAAATTATTTGCATCCTTTAGGGTATTTCACTAGCATTAAGATCACGGAAATGTTGGCCTCCGCACCTCATTGGAGTGACTCCAGTGTCTGGAATGAAGGAAATGAAAAGTTTGGTTAGCAGTTTGACCTGTCTATAAAATTCTGCTGATCTGGGTTCTGGACTTATCCCATCTTAAGAGTGTCTATAGCTGCCACCACTTCTGCCATACTTACTAGGGAGTTTAGGTCTCCCCACTGAAGCTCAGTTAAACGGAAGGATGAAATAATTCATGCTCATCTCTCTCTACTCTATCAGTTCAGTACTATCTGCATAAAGTTTTTATAAAAGTGCTTAATTCTTCCCCTTTTCGTCTTAAAACTGCTGGCCTTCCTCCTCTGGCAGTTCACGTATGTGTGCCTTGTTCTGTCCCGACTGATGTAACTACTATGTTCCCCTTATCATTGAACTTTTGTTGAAGTTGCAGAAAAGTGTGCTCAGATTTATTGGTCTGAAATAGGATTAGTTGCTCTTTCAACCTATTAATTTTCCCTAATCATAATACAGTTGCATATTTATTATTAGCCTTTCCAGTGCACTCAGCTCTGCTTGTATTTTATCTAGTTCTAACCTCTGCTGCTTATTCGTTATTGCATCATTCATGAGCCATAAACCCACCTCTAGTGGTTGTTTTAAGAGCATCCCAATTAGAAGCCAGAGATGTGGAGCTCCCCTAATGTTCATCCAGGAAGACTTGTATCTGCTACCTTAGCTCTTGGGCTTGAACAGATTCTCTTAGCAAGAATTCTTTATATCCCCACCTGCAGGTGCACCTACCCATCGGGGGTCTTTTCAATTGACATAGAGTATGGCCATTATCCGCCAAGTTTATGCCCCCAAGCTCCATCTGATTGCACCTGCTCTGCCAGCTGCATACTAAAACAAATAGTGGGCTGATTCACAAAGGTAAACTGAGATGAAATTCTAACTTTATGGCTTTTGGAAGTCACAAAAGGCATTTACGAGTAGTAAAGTTCGATTTTTTTCTCAGTTTTGCTCTCAGTTAAGACCAAAACTTACGTTTAACCGAGACAAAAGTTAGACTTTTGTCTGAGTTTACCTTTGTGAATCAGGCCCATTTTCTATATGGGTATATGTGCAGTGCAGAGCTGAGAAACAGGTGTATTTCCTGTCTGTGCAATGAAAGTGCTCCATGTGTCAAAGAGCCTCATCATTAGTAATTTACCGAACTGGGTTTGCAATCTCTTTTAACCACATTCTCCAGATTCATGACTGATCGGGACCTGGTAATCAATAATTCTAAGTCCTACATCATGAAAGTGGGGCAACAGTCGAAAAAGAGCTTCCAATTTAGTGTAGGCCCCTCCTAGATCCCCAGCACAAATGTATTCTCTTACTTAGGGGTCCTTTTTGATGAACAGCTTAAATGGGGCCCCTTAATACTGAAGAGAAAAGGGGATCTGGCCTGGGTTAACTCAGCAATTTTTAATCTAAAGTAGGGAAGAAACCAACAGGAGCTATGTTGCTGGTGTACCAGGCAAAAAGCCTGGCCATAGCTTCCTATGGTAGTGAAATTTGGGGATACGCTGTTGCAGAATCCCTCCAGATAGCGGAGAACGACTTTCTCAAACGCTTATTATGTGTTCCCCATGGAACCTCTAATCTAGCGGTCCACGAGGAACTGGGGGTCCCCTACTTAAGTGATGCTCTTGCTTTGCTACCCTTGATTTTATGGCTAAAATGTTGGTTGAATAAAGATCTAACTCTCAACCACCTGATCCTAAGAGAGTGCATGTCCCTTGAAAACTCAGCTCGTATCCCGTGGCTGAGATATATCAAAAAAAGTTTTGATGGGATAGGACGGGGTGATGTATTTTCCAATCCTGATGTCATCATAAAGAAGGATGTGGAGTCGATCAAGATAGCCTATTTGTCCCTAAGGAAAATGGAAAGGGAAGCTGAGGAGGTGTTGAAACCTAGTGTTCAGATGTATATAATGCTCAAGACAACCCCCATGACGGAGCCTTATCTTATGGGGTCTCTGTCAACACATGAGAAATTTCGGTTGAACCTCTTTCACCTTTTGCTCGCTAGACCCAAGGGTTTTATTAGAGGTCAAGTGTCAGCGCCCTGCGGCTGTGACGGACAGTCTCCGCAGGATACGCTGCACTTCCTGTTTTTCTGTAAATTATTTGAAATTCCTCGCAAGCACTTTCTGGTTCCTATTTTAAAAAGAATGAATTTTAGACAGGTTTGCCCGGCACTTGTGTTTCTGCAACTACTGAAAGAGGACTGTATATCTTTTATAGTAGGGTTTTTAAAAGCTTCTGTTAAACCCAGGATTTGTATGGATGTGTAAAGTTTGTTTCCTCAGGCTTGTTTATCTATTTACCTGATTCTAATTGTGGAAATGGCTATCATTTTAAACTATGTACTTTCACTCAAATTGTTTTTATGTCTATGTAACTTTTATGGTTTTAGAACAAAAACCGAATAAAGTTTTTCTGACTGACTGGCTTTCCATACATAATTAAAATGAACACCCAATATAGCCTAACCTTTGAGAAGGGGGTAAGGGTGTGCAATGTGTTTATAGGAAATCTATCTTGATCAACATTTGGTGGCATTTATTGAACAGGGAGACTCCAAGTCCCACAAGACTAAATCAATCTAATTTAAATCTGCCCCCTGCATCCCTCCTTGTATTCTTGTGTTGTAATGGAGTGTCCCTTTTGATGATTAATTGGTGATTTTGATGATTTGGGGAGAGGATGTGGTCTGACGGCTAGACTGCTGACCTTGGAGCTGGGAAACCAAGGTTCGAACCTCGGGGTCACATCCACATCCTTTGATTCTGGACAAATCACTTAATCTTCCCGTGCCTACCAAAAAAATAAATGTGTCCTTCTGTAACGTAACCGGTGCTCATGTAAAGCGCTCCAATACCTTCGGGTCAAGTTTGCGCTATATAAATCTGCATTTAAAAATTTTTTTAAAAAAAGGATTTTTACAGGCATGTGAAGCAAAAATCCAGGCTGGATACAACCTAAGTTTCAGAAGCGACTGGTCAGTCTCAAATGGATCTCCTGCAGAAAAACTATGGCTGAGGTCTTATCTTTCAAATAATCCCAAAATGTTTGACTCTTGTTTTGTGAATTGACCGATTCTCATTCAGGAGGATCATCCTGAACATAATTTGTAAGCGTCACAAGCCACATCTTGGTTCAGGCTGATACACACATCTGGTAATTGTGCTCTTCCTTCCCCCTTTAAATCCCTCCCAAACAATCACAGATTTCACAAGCAACAAAAACAGACAGCAGATTTGAGACCAACCGAATCTCAATGATCCAATCTTTGGTCCAGTCTGTAAAACTTGGTTCACACCTCTAAGGTTAAGAAATTAGGCACGTGGTATTGGGTATAGGTATTTTGGTGCCACTGAAAAGATTCACACATTAAATCTACTATCGTCCAATTATTATGGCGGTGCTGCAAGGTGCGGAGAACCACAAACTCCACAAAAGAAAGCGTCAGCTAGCATATATTCAACTTATTCCCCAGCATACGCAAATTAAAGTTTTTACGGTGTTCGCGTTTGTTAAAACAAATCACAACAAGCAACATGTAACAATGAATTGTAAATCCAATCTTCTCTCTTTTTCTTTTTATTCAAATAGGCCTTCACAATAGCTCCCAACAGCCAACACGTGTTTCGTCGCGTAAGGAATGTAGTCCCACGACTTTCTCAAGGCTGTACCGGTAAAAACATACAAAAGGCCAATGTATATAGTCAAAATTTAAAATAAAATAAATTTACGTTGTTTTAAGTTTAACACCATAGTAAATACTGTATGTTATAATAGAGAGGTGGACTGATCCCTATATAGAGTATTTCAAAATTAAAAAACTCACGATATTGAGAGTGACTGTTGATAACAGCGATAATGCAGTTGATTAATGCTATAACCCAAATATAGATGGAGAGAAACAAAAGGTTTAGCCTATTTAGATCAAACACCTTCGCCGTTAATATTAAACCTGCTGGTGAAACTTTTATTAAGTGCGCCACACCAAAGTGCATCTTAAGTCTTAATACGCATTCCGTGACGTGTGTAAATTATTTAGAGGTGCCTAATGTTTTTTTCTTTGTTTTTTTTTAAACCTTTATTACAGAATGCAAAAGATATACAAAGATGGGCCTACAACCTTCAGGCCGGCCGCTAGCAAGCAGTGGGAGCATAAAACACAGTTATGAAACACAAGCGGCAAGTGATAAAGGTCCCAGAAGTCGAAGAAAGCGTTGGCGGCCAAACCGTCCGGACCCCCCAAATGGCGGTTCCATTTTTTATGAGAAAGTACAAACAAATCCACAAGGCAGCAAAAGTCAAAGCAGCATTAGGAGCTCCCCTGGGGAGGACCCTACCGATCCACAGGAATAGGGGGGGGGGGGACGGGCCGGGACAGAAACAAAGTGAACACGATACACAGAACCAAGGTAACAAGCAGACTAGGGAGACTGGGCCACTGCCAAATCAGGCGAGGTGCCTAATGTTTAGCTTGTAATTAAAGCATCCATAAATTCACACCATAACACTAAGTACTAAAAAAATACCTAATTCTTCCGTGTCTGTAAACTCCTGGAAGTAAAAGGAAAGAATGGGGAGGGGGTAGAACAAAAAACGTGTGTCAGTTCAAACTAAATCCTCTGGTTATATTAGAACCTGCAATCATAACTCAGATAAAGACCCCGGTACCTACTCAATCTGTGGTGATAATTCCGGACCACAAAGGGTTTCTGTGTGGACGGTGTCAATGCGAGTATCTCACTTTGTGCTTCTCAAGAACACGCCACTTTCAAGTATGCTGTAAAAGTTATATATATACATATATAAGTTTCTGAAATGTGTACAAAACCGACCATAATAATACGAATATCCTATGGGTAGAGTATTTAATCTATAAAAGGCTAATCCTATCTTATCACTGTGATCGCGCTAAAACGTAATAACATAAACGTAGCAGAGCGCTACTCAATATTAATGTTTAAGACTATAGAAGAAGTCCCATGTGCAAGCCAGTCGATATAATAAGTATCCATATCGCAGACTCCTCCGTGACAATGCTGCAATTTAGCTCCACTAACATTATGTCAAGCCGTTAATGCCACTTTCTTACCTCTGGGTTTTTTCGTTAAAGTTTGGACACCGCCATACGATCGTGAAAAACAATGCTAACTGAGTGCAGCAGCATGAATCGTATCCAACATCCGGCTACCTATAAACCGGAAGAACCACTCGCGACGACGTCAGGCGTCCGGCGTCATCTACATTTCACAAAGATAGAAACAGGACTAGAATTGTACTGTTTCTCTCGATACTCGTGAAGTGGGAACATTGCCTTAATTCGAAGAAACGTTTCTCTTATTAAATACATAGACATCAACACTGATCACTATTATCCCAGGTGCCATTCATTTCACTATTCCCATTCATTGAAATAATTATCAGTCATTATGATTCTCTCATACTGATTCGTTCCAATCTAAATGTCGTGATTCATGTCCTCATAATACACCGCTCTAAAAACGGAAATGTGTGTTATTGCTGTTCACTTCACACGTGTTATTCCTATTTTAAATTATGTCCTCAAGTCTCTCCATCCATTGAGGTCAGTACAGTAGTATAATTAAAATTGCAATTACTTTTGTAACATGACAATTACATATGGTTGAATCACAAAGCATATCGCGGAAGGCTGTGTATAAGATTCAAAAAGACATATTGCATCCTTTTACTTATTGTGTTCATCTTTGTCCACATGTGGTTCTAAAGGCAATAAAATAGCTAGAACATTTTTGGTATTGTAAGCTATATAACGCAATGGCATGCTATGGTCAGATGGTAGATCCTTTATTGTAATGTCAATACATGTTACTGTAGTTTGTGAATCATTTTTTCTTTTTTTCATCTATTCCAACAACCATCCTATCTGCCTAGGAAGTAGTGTAGTTCCTGATCGATGTTCAAACCACACTCCGTGCTCCTCAATTTTAAAATCCAAAAAGCTTCCTTTCTTCGTAGTGTCAGTTCTCTATTACCACCCCTAGGGTGTCTGGGTATATGGCCTATTCCATAAAAGTCAAAACGTTTGTTAGTGGTCTGTTCCGAACATATCGATATGTGAGCAGCTAAAGGGTATCTCATATTTCCATGTCTTACTGCCCGTATGTGTTCCCCAATTCTCTCCCGTAGTGTTCTGATGGTACTGCCAATGTATCTCTTGCTGCATCTACATTCAATGGCATAGACAACAAATTTTGTGAGACAATTGATATTCGTTCTAATCTCATATATTCTACCCCCTGGTCCTTAGAATTCTGTTTTCTTGGGATAGGCCCACTTGCATGCCGCGCAATGTCCACAGCCAAAGAAACCACAAGTGTGTTGGGTTAACCAGTTTTCCCTATTCTTAGATGTAGGGTAACTGGGGCTTAAAATGTTCTTAAGTGAGAGGCCTCGTCTGTAGGAGATGTTTGGTTTGTCTGTGATGACGTCACTAAGGGATCCATCAGCCTTTAGTAAATGCCAATGTTTGTTCATGCTGCGTTTGAGCACCCCTGACCAGTTGTTGTATCCCGTGACCATTCTTATCTTGTCCTCATCCTGTGTTGTCACTGTCCTATCTTTCAATGTGTCGTTTCTTTTGATTCGATCAATTCTTTGTTCCGCTTTTCTCAATGTCTTCCTGTCATATCCCCTGTTCTTGAATCTTGTAAGGACTCCCTTCTTACATGTCTCAAAGTCTGTGTCCACACTGCAGTTACGCCTAACCCTAACTAGTTCTCCGTAAGAGATAGACCGTATTTGGTGCGGTGGATGCGAACTAGAAGCGTGAAGTAAAGAGAGAAGATTGGATCACACCTCTAAGGTATCAACAAGTTCCACCAGGCACATCAGGAAGTTCCCAACAGTGCGCTCTCTTGGTACCAGACAGAGAGGTCAACATTGTGAAGGACTTCACTGAAGAAGGTGTCACAAGTTGACAATGTTATCCTAATGATGCAGAGGCCCTTACATCGCAGTCAGCCTCAAGGTTGGTTCTCTGCATTTCTGGCAAGTGAAAAGGATATTCTGACTTCCAAGAGAGACGTGAAATAGTTTCCAAGCGGTAGAATGGAATGTAATCTCCACTCCACTCTCCATCTCACTAAACCTTCCAGGATGTATTATTGTCAGTGATCTCCTTCGGGTGCCGCGTGGTAGGATATACAAAATCTCCTTTCTGCTTGTCACCTCTTATAGCCTTATTCTCCTTTCTCCGGCTCTTCAATCAGATTGTCAGATAGGTTTCTTCCTCCTCAACTGTTCACACCCTTACTTCTTTCTCCTTCCATCGAAAGTGGAAGCCCATTGGCAAAGTGTATCAATATTGAATTTGCTTGGTTTTTAGTTCTTTCACCACCTTTTAATAAAGACCAGACGTGGTCCATGCAGGGAACAGCGGTGGGGGGGTGATGCTGTGTAAGGGAAAATTTCGAGGGATGATGCCGAGGGAAAATTAAATAAATAATAATACTTTCACTCGGCATCGACCCTTGGAATCCCGCCTTACACGGCCCCACCACCCCACTGCTGTTACCTGATTGGACCGCGGCTGATATAGACATCTCTTTTTCAATGTTCCAAATCCTGATATTGTGCTCCCTAATAGCCTCTGAAAAGTATACACTCCTGTGATCTGTCTGTCCTCAGTAAGTGTTTCTTAGCTGGATAAGATGCAAATTTTGCAAGTACATCTCTCAGCGGTCAGTAGCTTTTTTTGGATTTTGGGCACAAAGGGTACAATGAAGGAGACAACTTTGTTCAGAATCTTTCTGAAGAGCAACTGGAGACAGCTCTCATGGTTCACCCTCTTTTGCCTCTTCCCTGAAATTATAAATCTTGAAATTCTCCATCTGTGATCTCTTTTCTAGGTCCTCACACTTGTCTGCAAGCACATGTACCTAAATCTCTAGCATGGCAATCAACATCATAACCATCTGGCCTATATCCTACACAGATTGGAGCATTTGTTCCACAACATTCACTCTTGCTGTTGTCAACCTTAGGTATCCTTTCTCAGCACAAACTAGCAGAGTTGCATTTGTTTGGGTGTCTTTACTGTATGATCCATGGGCAAAGGTAAGTGCAATGCGCATTTTCTAAAGGTTGTTCGTGTCATTATCAAGTAGGGGGATTATTATTGCAGTTCATTTGATACTGTGTGGGGCATCTTGTTCGAGAGTCTTTTACATTTATGTTGTGTCTAGGTGGGTGTAATGTTATAATGCTTCATTTCATATAGCATGGTAGAGTCTGCAAAAGAGTCAGGTTGGCAAGATGTCTCCAAAAGAAAGGCAGTTTACATTTTTATTTTTACTCATGTCAAGGTATTTCCTCCCTAGTTTAGAGTGCGACGAAGCATGCATCCGCTGAGGCTACACGCATCTAACCAAAAGAGAGAACCCAGTGTTTCAGGGGCTGCCTGACCTGCAACTCTGGTCTTTGTTTTCCTTCGCCAGGCCAATATACCACTCAAAGGTCTCCAGGCCTTGTCCCTCATGATGATAGGGCTAACCAGCAGTGTCGCGCCTGCAATGATCTTCAACAAAATGCCCCCAGTAGTGTGGGGACCAAAGGAGAGCGGATGCACCTAGCCGCGGTCGGTGCAGGTAACAGTGGTGGGGCTGCATTGGGGGTGATTTCGAGGGACTATAGTGAGGTAAAATTAAATAAATAAATACTTTTCACTCTGCATCGTCCTTCAAAATGCTCCCCAACGCGGCCCCACCACTGTTACCTGCGCAGACCGCTGCTGGTGCACCCCTACCGCACCTGGAAGACAAGAGATGCCAGGTAACCACCCGGGTTACTCCAGCTCCTGCAACTAGCTCCTGCAACTGCCCTGGTCCTGCCAACTGTGCCATTTTGAGACCCTGCATGAGTATCTCACTTTAACTCAGCCCTTCAGACTCTGGGGAGTCTTCACAGATTCTGAGAAGCGTGTTCATCTCCCACCTACAGTTGGGTAAGTCTTTGAGGCTTATTTCAATGCTTTCATGTTTCTTGAAGAGAAAAATCACCCATGTGAGAAGTTGGCCTGGTATATGCTGTCCACTAGTTATAGTGGGCACCATGTACCAGTCCAAACAACCCTTATTGATGATTAGGTTAAAGACAACCTTTATTGAAAGCTATCCTAGTGGTAGCTACGGAGAGCAGCCTTCAGGCTAAGTCTCGAAGGAATGTAAAGCAGCTTGGTTTACCGGATTATAACCTCTTGAATGACCAAATGAAAGGAGAACCACAAAAGGTATATATATAAAATATATGTATTCATTACTAAACACTCTCTACTACCCTCTTTATGAGATTAGAGAACAAGATACACAATATTAAAGCACTAGAACGATACAGAGTGGGCCCCAGGGGGAGACCAAACCATATACTAAGAAAGTGGTATAACAACCACGACTTGACTAGACACAGTGCCTAGAGCCCATAAAATCACTGGGACCCCAAGGAACCACCCAAGGTACAGACACAGGGGATCCACGGGGGACGCGTGCAGTGTGAGAACACAGCCGTGAGCTCTGTACAATCCTATGGGAAAGTCGCAGTTGGAATTTTAAAGATTAAGGACACTTAGGAGAGGACTTTGAGCAAACCCTTTCAAACTTAGAAGGTTATAAGGCCAGCACCCATGTGAGCACCTGAGTACTCGTGTTAGCTAACCCAGGGAAGCAGGGTGCATAGGTGTCAAATGGTGTCTGGAATCTTTGTCATTTTCAATGGTGTGATGCTGCAAAAAGTGCTGCTGCCGTGAAGAGGAAAAGTGTCCAGTGTGATCCAAGCCTGGATCAGTGCTGAGAACAACCTGAAAGCAGAGGGGACAGAGTCTGGGTCACTTGCCAGTGACCAGGGGCACTATAGACGAATGCCCACCGATGTGTGGTTTTGTCTGGTGCAAAGAGGTAAAGCTTGACTCTGCAGCCACGGGGACCAGGAGATGACGACGATGACAAAGTCCACAGGCAAGCTGTCCCATGAAGGATTTCGAGTTCTGGGGGTGTCGGTGTCCGGTTCGGAGACCAACAAGCCTTGCCAACTTCAACCCACTCGGTTAGAGAAAAAATGCTTTGGTGTGGACCAGCAAGGTCCTGTGGACTCCCCAAGCGATGGAGAGTCAGGTCACATCTGGAGCAACCAGGGAAGCCCACCAAAAGTAAAAGTACCCTTCTCAGGGACCCACAGCTCGATGGACCAGGGATCGCGAAGGGACCTTGAGAGGAGACACAAAATACCAGCCCACGGAAGACTCATGAAGTGTAGGCCAGTAATCTTCACTGGAATCACTGCTCGGTGTCAGGACTACAAGTAGCCCAAAGCACAGCCTCAGGGATTGCCAACAAGCATACGCTGCTGCAAATGTGCACAGTGTCCAGGGGTTCGTGTTGAACAGACCCCACAAGGGCTGCAGGTCTCAGCTTTGCTGAGAGCACTGGTCGGCCTCTGGGAAGCTTAGGAACCCACCTCCTGTGTTGCAAAATCTTCGGAGTCCTTCAGGACCGCCGTAGATGCAAACCGGTCAGATGTGTCTATGGTGCCTGCCTTGCAGGGGAGTAACTCCTTTACTCTAAGGGAGATTCTTCGGTCACCCAACGTAGTGTAGATAGTTGAAGTACTTGGTTTCTGTAGCAGAGTTTCATCCAGGTAAATCTAAAGTCCTGTAGCCAGGGGTTCCTACTTTATACCCAAGGAAGGGGTGGGACAAACTCTGGGGACCCACCAATGGGAGGGTCAGGACAGAGGGGGTGGCTGCACCCATGTCCTTTGTCCAGTTTCACGTCAAAGCAGGGGTTGGTAGCCCCTGTAACTAGTTTGAGCTGGACTACGCACAGAGACACCAAATGTGCCCTCAGTGCAGACTTCAAAGCACTCTCAGAGTGCAGCCACCCAGCACCAATACACTAAAGCCTGTCTGGGAGGTGGTCACACCTCCCTGTGACAGGAAACCTATTGTCCAGCCGTCCCCTGCCAGAGTTTCGTCCAGCAGCAGGAGGGTAGACTCGTGTCTGTGGCTGACAGCATCCATTTTGTGATGCCAGGGTTTGCAAAGCTGGTACCGGGTGTACCAGTGTTGTCATATTTCTCCATCAAGTAGGGTGGAATCATACCTCCCACACCAGTTACTGGTGTGGAGGTATGATTCCAAGGTGTTTGACACCAAACACGACATGTTTCCATTCAGCCGTTTTAAAGTTAGCTTTTACCGCAAGGTTATAATGCACGTAAGAGTATATGGTTTGGCGGCAGCACAAACAACCCCGGAATAAAGGTTCTGAAAGCTGCAGAGGGGCTCGGCTCAAGCAGGGGCACCCTCTCACATAAAACCCAGTCACCTGCCTTCAAGGTTGATAAGGCCTGCCATAGGGGTGACTGATAGGTTGATATGTGCAGTGATATGGATAGATATAGTGAAACTATATCTCAGTAAGGGGTGCATGCACCACGTTACACAGGCTGCTGTAGCAGACCTGTTGTGTCATTTTGAATGGTCTCCCAGGGGTGGCATAATACATGCTGCAGCCCCTGAGAGGCCTCTGGGTACTTATGCCCTGGGTATATAGGATACCATATACTAGGGACTTATAAGGGTACCCCAGAATGAGCAAATTGGTAAATTGCCAAGGGCCCCCACCTTCCAAGGGGTCTGCAAAAAAGTGGAGCATTTCTTTAGCAAACGTCTGTGTATCTTTGCAGCCTAACCTTTAACATATAACCAAATCGGATTTGAATTAGTAAAAATGGGTAATAAAATTCAAAGCTGTTCTAATCAGGAGCGACCAAACAATTTCTTACCTGGGGCCCACATAGTCATTTAGATGACACTGGTCAGGCAGGATGCACTCACAAGACAGACCCGCCCTCTAACTCGTGGGCATTTATATATTTATGCTTTCAAAATAACTTCTGGGTACGTTAGTTTCAGTTTTGTCACTTGATTGTTGAGCATGCAGCAAATACTAGTGACACAACAAGGAGTCATCTGTATCAACTCATAACCCTGCTCATTTGGCGGGACCTTTATTTTGCAATCATTTTCAGCTAAATAAAGAGCTGGTTTTCTGCCATGACCTTATAAAATGTGCTCAGTTTGCATTACCCCCTCACCTCCATCCTCCTTGTTATCAGTCCTGATTTGTGAGGGGTTTCCGCTTCACAAACCAGAACTGGGAGGAGGAAGATGGAGGTGAGGGGTAATGAAACTTACCAGTAAGTAATAGGACATTACTCCGGGCCATTGCTTTTTTGCTGATTGTGTCACTACAGAGAGGGACCAAACATAAACAAATCGGCAAAGGTATGCGTATATAGTGATGCAAACAGGTTTTGGGGTACCTTTGCTTGTCAGTCTTTTGCAAAAAAAATGGAAACTGTGGATGATTAGTCAGGTGAGTATGGAGACTGTTGTTACCATGTCTCAAATGTACCTGGTTTTAATTCAAAACATTTTGTATTTACTCCCTGAGCTCTCAGGTTTAAAAACAGAGGAAACTACATTTGCAGTTTCCTTCTGCCGTTGCCCTGTTCTAGCTTGAGTGCAAACATGCTGGGTTCATTCTATTGTGCTCAGCATTGCTCTGCCTGTATGTGTCGGTGAACAGGTCTGCTGTAACACAGGCCTTCCGCAGGTCCTTTCCCTCAGTTACCATGGATATGTTTCTAAGATCGCTCCATCTAAGGAGTCGTTATTGTAACCGCTTTCTGAGATTGAGGCCAGGGCAGGCTGTAGCACTGGTAGCACCCGGTGCGACAATGTTTGTTGGCGCCCCACCAATTACCTCCTTATCCTCTGATTCTCTCACTACCACCCTTAGCAGTGCCCCTCAGGTCTCTGCAATCACTCTCTCACTCATGTATTTCTTTTGTGTTTTATAGCGCCACTCGTACCAGTGTGAGGCTTCAGAGCACTTTACATCACATACACATTACACAGAGACAAGGAATCATACCTGTGTTAATCAGTGTAGAAAATGTTACATCAGACAGAGGACTACAAGGTGTAGGAATCACAAGTTATCCCTACTGGTAGACAGTCTAGTTTAAGAGAGCTTGGTCTGGAAAAGCACAAAGGCATACTTTAAAACGTAACATAATGGGGGGTTGGCTTTACTTATACGAATTGATTTCTACCCAAGTGAACCCTTTTTACAAAATTGAGTTAATGAAAGACTGGGGAAAAATCATAACGCTCTAAACCTAGCAGTTTGCATGCAGCTCTTTGATGACAGTTAATAGATCACTGGTCTATATTAGGATTTAAACTTATAAACTACAAGTAACAATAGCATATCTCTGACAGAAGCAGTAACACACTGACCTATTTATGCACTTTGTGATCTGCACTGTACATGTGCATTGCAGCAGGCATTGTAACCTCCTGTGCTACTTTATGATGAGTCAAAACTTCCACTAGACAAAACTCTGATCTCTCTGCAGCAGGTCCATAAATCTCCAGAGTTCTCTTGACATTTTTATGGTTGCCTGAAAATTGCTGGGGGCAAGGGACCTTGCAGCAAGTGCTTTTAAATCCATATATTACTTGAAAACGTCACCCCCCCCCCCCCCCAGCCTCAGCATCAGGTGCAGTGGCACCGATCGCACAGCTCTAGTGCCAGCCCTGGCCAGCCCTGGCCGGGGCCAAGGTGAGCACAAAACTGAAGGTCTCTGTGTCTTTTGCAAGAAATGATGCGGCATAAATTGACACATTTTCTAATAGTATTACTTCATTATTTCATCATTTTTAAACTTGGTAACACTTTCTGGGCCTTAGTTGCATTACATTAGTACCAATTTAACAATCAAATATATAAATAAGCAACAGAAAGGCAACCAGTCCAGCTTTCCAAAGGTCCTTCCACTGTGCTGCAACACGTGTCCTCACATTTTTTGTAACTTTTGAACTGTTTGATCTAGAAACAACATTTTTTTTTGTTTGTTAAAATTTGCAGATTAAGTAGCAGATGATGGATCATGTGGCAAAATCGGCGAATCTATAATTAAGCGAAAATCGCCGCACCTTTGCATAACTCCAGTGTTGCCAACAGCTTGAACAGTAGTACACAAAGGTCACTCAGGCTGCTAAAGTGGGAGGTTCATAAATGGTGCTTCCGGTCACAGCCTTGTGTGGGTTGAGCTGTGCCCACAGTGCTATGAGACTTCGATTTTCCGGGTTGTGGTAGGTGGACCACAGAGTGATTCAGCGAGGGCAAGTGAGACGTAGGTTGAGGTCAGTTTCCCCTTTTCCCAGTGCTCATTCACTCTGTTGGGGCGTGTTTTGCACAGTGAGTCAGCAAAGGCTACTTGAGTGTAGGTTGATCACTCTCTCCCATGATTCATTTGCTCAGAGCATCTTTCAGCAGCCAGTCCTTGCTATGCCTTCTCCGTGGAACATCAGCCAAACTGCTGGTAAGTTGACTTCCCTCTGTGTTTTCACTCTGTATAGCGACTGATTTGATTTCTTCGTCCCCTCTTGGTTTTCATGGTATCTCCCTTGTTTTTGATTTTACATCTAGGAAATGATCTGTAAATGCATAGCTCTGTACTATGCCATTGGTTTACGTGCCCAAACTCGGCGTATTCTTTTCTTATAGCCAGTCCTCATTTTACAAGCCACCATTCCAATAAAAGAGCCCATCATTTATTCCATGGGAAATCATTCACTGGTTGTTACTCATTCAAGCTCAGTCTGATCATGCTAATTATTTACATGCAGGCAGTGAAGGATATCAAGTCATTCCTCTGCTCACTACAAGGGGTGTCTTTTAAAGCAGAATTTGTGTTCAAGAACCTATGGTTGGTATCAACTCAGAGATGTGTCACATTTTTCCGCATCAATGTATCGGAGTGAATTAATTTCACTACTTTGTATCATCTTAAAGTTGCAAAGTTTCTAAATGTTCCAGGAACTCTCCAGTGGGTTAAATTTTCAGTAAACATAACATTTTAGTCGTGGACAATTTATCCCATAATTTTTTGCAGGAGAACTCTGATTCAAAAAGCAGGTTTTGTTGGGTGTTTCTTTCACAAACCCAACTTATTGTAGGATTGTTCACCGGCATTTTTATTTTTAAGAAATTGCCAACTTGGTGAAGTTAAAAAGGTTGGCAAGGTTGAAAGGAAAACCTTTTCACGGAGCGCTCACAAGCAAAGTTTTCAAAATGTAAAAATCCCTAAATCAAATTTGAACAAGAGACCATAAGGATTAAAATCAGTGACACCGTCCCCTCATGAAAATGCCGCTCTTCTCGGTAGGGCTTTGATCCTTCTATCGAACTTGGTCGGCAGTGGAAACAGACAACGAACCATTTCCTCTAAGGTCCTTCAATAAGCAACCATAGAAAGTACGTCATGGCGGACTCTAGGAAATATTTTGCAAGCTATTGTACCCATGGCTTTCCTGAAGACAGCTTGGATTGCGAAGTGTTTCTCCGCAATAATTGCAATATTTAATGGCGGATTGTTATGCAATGCACTTTGTTCGTCATTTCATATCATCTGCTATGAACACTTGCCAACACTTAGATTTGTGTTACGCACTTCCCGTTGGGGTATGTTATGGTTTTGCCGTGATTGCCAAAAGAATGATAGGCTGCTAGCCAGCAGAATTCTGTCTCCCTTTTGAGGGTTCGCCCCGCAGACGAAGAAAAATGTCTGGTTGAGAAAAATCTATTGTGAACTAACTCTCCCTCGCTAATTCATGGAGAAGGCACTGTGGCATAAAAAGAGTTGGAAGGGCCCTATTGCAAGACAGGAAAATTACCCCCCGATTCCCGTTTAGGGAGCGAAACAGCTATAATTGTGGTACGAAGAGTCCCATGTGCTCCTGGGTCCCAGTGCAACTGCACCTGCTGCACTATTGATAACTATGCCCCAGAGTAAACAAGTTCGGCTTATTATGCAGTAGGAACAAAAGCCTGGCCAATTCATGTTATGATCAGCCTGTCTACCAGTGCCCACACCTTACCTCTAATTCATGGTATGCACATGTCTTGTCTAGTCGTTGGTGTCCACATGATCTGCCGCAGCACGTGCTTTGGCTTAATATTAGACATGTACACATTTCGGCTTCATGCTGTGCATGAGTCCTTGATAATTTGTGGCTATGCACAAGCCCTGGTAAATTATACCTTTTAGCACTTTTTGGTTAAGGCTTGGCATTCTCAAGTTCATGGGGATTCGTCCCATGCAAGCCTTTTTATTTATTTATTTAGGGGCATATTTATGAGAGGCTTGCATCACATTTGCACCACTCAAAGTGGTACATGCGTGACGCAATCAACTAAGTCAGACTTTCGAAGCCACACAAAGCCACACAAAGCCAGCTTGCCCCCCCGGATCTCTGGTCCAGTGCGGGCCGTGCTGGTGCAGCCATCTGAAATGTTGGTTATGTTTGAGCTGGCACTTTACATGGTCATGGTCATATAACGACATTATGTGTCCTTTGGATGACACAACCTGGGCACTTGATTGCCAGGCTACTCCGTATGATACTCCCGGAGCTCAGGGTGGCACTTCACTGGCATTCTATGCAATTGAACAGATTTATGGTGACTTCCTCCAGGCATATAAAGGCACGTGTGGGCTGGTAGTCTGAATTTGAAGGCTATTTTATTGAGGTGTATAAAATGGACCACTCTGACATCACTGCCAAAGAGAGCTCTTGAGTCGACCCCATCAGAGAATTGTGAAGCGAAGTGGAGAAAGCCCCTGTCGCACAGGCCCTGTTTATGTTCACTCCCTGCTCGTGTGGATGGAAACACAGCTATCCCAGGCGAGTCCTGGTTGTCTGAAACAACAGAGCCGAATTGTCAGTGAAAAATAAACTTGTACATTTGAAAAAAAAAATGTACAGGTGGACTCGGAATGGCCCAAAGTGAGTAGTTTCCATTTTCATTGTATAGTCTGTTCATTTTTATAGTGCTTAGAACATTTCTAGAAATTGGCTTGCTCGTTTGTAAGTAGTTAGTTTTTTAAGCTAACCTTTCTAGAAGATAGATAGGCTAAGGTGGAAGTGAACAGAGACTAATGGGAGCGGAGCCCCATTACTTTAATTTTTATCTTAAATATTGCCACTACTTTTTACAGCCCCTCACACAGCTCCTTTGTGGATTTGCCCCCAGTGGATTTGCCCCCAGCAAAGTGCACACTGCGCAGGCTCCTCTCTAATCAGACGGAGAGAGAAACAGCCTTTCTGTCCTGCACTTCGTGTTCAGATCTAACAATAGATTAATTTAAAACTATTTAAAACTTGAAGTTTTAGGGCTTTTTGAAAGCCTGTATGTTTTCAGCAAACCCTGCCTGGTTTTGTTGAATTTCTGAAACGTGGTGGAAAACAGAAGAAGACTTTTAGGAGAGGAAAGTAAAAATCAGGGAAGAAAGAGTCAAAAAATGGGGGGGGGGGACAAAGAAGGAAAAAGCAGTAAAAAAAAACAAGGCAAAAGCAGGAAAAAACTGTCAGAACAATGGGGGAGACTAAGGAAAAAGCAGTAAAAAAACATGGCAAATGCAGGAGAAAGCAGTCAGAAAAATGGGGGAGTAGAAAGGAAGGAAAAAGCAGTAAAAATAAGGCAAAAGCATGAGAAAATACTCAGAAGAATGAAAGGAGGAAGCAGTAAAAAAAACGGGACAAAAGCAGGAGAATTTAGAAAGCAGTCGGAAAAACAGGGGGAGACGTTAACATTTTGGCCCTCCCTGAAAAAATTTCTGCGGACGCCCATGTTCCAAGGGTGTCTACATCTTCCTCATAGAATTAGTTTCTTCTCGGGTAGGGTGGAGTGTGGTTTGGGTGTTTACAGATGATACATGGTTATCTCAGCATACATCATGCTTGTAAAGGGAGCCACTTGAGTTGGATTAGTACAATGGAAATGTGATCCCATTTTGAGGGTTTGCGATCAGGCTTGCCACAGCACAGATGGTTGGTTTTAGGGATGGAGTTTGGATAGAAGACATTCCTGGTAATTCAGCGTTCCCATAGTCCTCCTCTAGGGTGAATAATGCTTGTACTGCTTGGTCTAGATCATCTGTAGATATGATATTTTTGATAGGTTTCAGGAATTGTAGCTAGTAGTGGACCCTTCTACCACTACTTTTATGTGTGATTCTTGGTTTATTTCCATGTCTACAAAAAAGTTGATGGATAAGGCTTTGTGTATGGTTTTCGAACAGAGACCTGCACGCTGTACGTTATACAGCAATTTTGTTGTAATGATAATGTTGGGGAAACAGCCTACCTCACACCAGGTAAAATTGGAAAATATTTCGGAGTGGAGGATGCGGCGTGCCCTAGATGCGGCGCAATAGGAGCAGAGCTAGGTCATATGCTATGGGACTGCCCTCACCTGCGCGAATACTGGAGGGAAGTGGGCGGGACACTGACTGAGGTAACGGACAGGGAATTGCAATATAGCAAGGCGGTCTGTGTCCTGCACTGGTTTCCTCACACGCCCAAGAACAAGACTACAAGTACATTTATAGATATGGGCATCCTCTTGGCAAAGAGAGAAGTGACGAGACTCTGGAAGTCGAAGGTGGGCCCCACACATGGGAGGTGGATTAAGGAACTGCAGAAATGGGCGGCGAGTGAAAGTACACTTAGATACCAACTGGCGAGTCGTAGATCTGATGATAGGGCACTAGAGGCGGCCACAGAGTGGGAGGTGTTGGTGCAGGCCCTGCGCAACAGCGCGGTTGAGGAGGAAGAGGAGCCCTCTGATCCTGATGATGATCCCCGGAACGTCCCAACCACACATACACAGTAGATAGTCATTTACTTCTGATACGTACCCAAGACTACATATTAAGGCCGAGACCAGTCGTAGGCGAGGACACTGGAGGGTGGAGAGGGAGGGGGATACGGGGATAGGGAATGGGGAGGGGGAGTGACTGGGTGGGGGGGAAGGGGGGAGAAAACTTCAAAGCAGAACGCAGACATCCTATAATGATATAAACAAATGTACAGGTTGACATATGGTTAAGTATAATGACCTACATGTTATCGCTGCCCGGCCTCTGGGATGTGGGCTCACAAGCTGTGTACGGAAGCCTCATGGCCAAGAAAGGGAACGGCACTGGCATTTGCGGTGCAGGGTCATTATGTATGTAAGCTGCTTATCCTATTGTTCTGCAATAAAAACGGTTTTTCAAAAAAAAAAAAAAAATTATAATGTTGGGGAAACAGTCGATAGGTAGGAACTCCTTTTACATTAGTTAAGCTTCACATCCGTCATCCGTTTTTTTGTGTGCAGATTTATATTGCGCGAACTTGACCAGAAGGTATTGTAGCGCTTTACATGAGCACCGGTTACGTGACACAAGGACACATTCAGGCACGGGGAGACTAGGTGATTTGCCAGAATCACATGATGTGAAAGCGACCCCGAGGCTCGAACCTTGGTTTTCAGCACCAAAGTTGGCAATCTAGCCGGCGTACCACATCCTCTCCCCAATGTACATCCTCCTCTTTTGAATGTATAGCCGTTGATGTAGTGAATGAATAGATCATTTTGAATTTTTGCATATATATATATATATATATATATATATATATATATATATATATATATATATATATATATATATATATATATATATATATATATTCATATATTAATCCACATTTTAATGTTAGGAAAAGCCAACAGGTTCTAGACAGTGGCGGCTCCTCGAGGGAGTGCTGCTGGGCAGTGAGGCGGGGCAATGTAATTCATTTGTATTTATTTATTTCTTTACTCAACTTCGTTCGGCCCAATTCTGGAGTTTACTACCCCTACCCTGCCCCTTCCCTGCCCCGCCTCATCGCCCCGCAGCACTCCCTCGAGGAGCCACCACTGGTTCTAGATAAAGGTTGAGGACAGCGGAGCTACTGAGGATCCATGTTAGCATCGAATGGAGTTTGAATGGGGTTTGAGAAGGTGTTTTCTTGACAACTGGACAGTGTTTATCTGTCATGCGTCTCAACCATTTTAACACTGTCCTGCTGTAGCAGGTAGAAAAAGAGCTAAACAATAAGGGCCTAATTCACAAAGGTAAACTTCTACTTTTGTGTAAGTTTATTTATTCCGGCCTTGTCAAAAAGAAAAAAGTAGTTCACAAAAAGTAAGCAGTTGAAGAACACAAATCAGCCAGTGAAGTGGATGGTAAAGAGGCTATCCTCTAGGGGAGGAACAAACATAAGATGGACAAGGAAAGCCATCAAATAAGAAGCAAGCAAAAGAGAGTTTCAGAAAAGCCCACCAATGGTAAGCAGTGAGCGGGGCTACAAACCACTGTAAATGCTTAGTTAGCCCACAATAGGTCCATCTGATTGTGACAGATGTATTGTGGAATGCTAACCATTAGTTGGCTTTATTGTTGTGCTCATGTCCTCACTTCTTATTTGACAGCTTGCCTTCTTCTTCTTGCATTTGTCCCACCCCTGAAGGGTAACCGTTTTACGATCCTTTGATTGGATAAATTGTACCCTTCCACTGCTCACATTTAGGAAACTACTTTTTTCTTTTTCATTTAGCATTCACTGAGACCGCATGTGGTGCTAGCCCTCTCTCTCTGATCCTGCTGCCCGCCTACTTTCCCACCAACTCCCACCCTATGCTGCTCCCCAAACCTACAGCTTGTCTGTAACAGCACAGTAACCGGGATTGTTTTGCTGGGGTATTGCTGAATAGCAGGCTTTTATGTTTTTTTTGTATCTACTGCTTTCCACATATAGCATGGAAGCACAAGATTTGGCACACAAAGACTGTTTTGGTGCTGTGTAAAGGACAATTTGCTGCACTCTCTGGCATCTGAGATAGAAGGTGTACTTAGCATGCCACTTTTCTTGGAGGCCCATAAATTAGCTCCCTGGATTACTACAGAAGACCAAATGACTGAATCCTGTGCACAGTAAATTATGCCTTGGCAAGCATTTCCTTTTCCATTCTGATGCATCCTTATTGTTTCTTAATTCGGTTCAGCATTTCTTGAATGCAGTAAGCTATGGCATTTACAAAAATTGACAACATTAAATTTAATGTACAGTTTTGAGATACAATAAGATATGTATTTGCGTTACCTCCAGTTTTTTTTTAATTATTTTTTCTTTTACTTTTTTTAAATAAATTCTCTTTATTAGTTTATACGAAACATACAACAATGCTGCCAGCAGCATATAATATGCTGCCCACTATGCAGGTGAACGGTAATGGGTGTCATTAAATATACATCCTTGAATCATTAGACAAGTGGTACAGTAATGTGAATCTGGGAGCCCCTTCAAAGATATCATGGAAGTCCGTATGGTATGTACTACATGTCTATGGCGCCGATTACGATGCGGTAAGGTTTGTCGAAGCCATCCTTACCGCATCGTAATGACTGATACAGATTCCATTCTGACCGAGCCATTTCTATGAGCTCGGTTGGAAGGGAATCCAAATCAGTCTTCTGGATGGCTTACGACGGGCTCAGAGACCCCGTCTACTATCCGGAAGGCCCACAGTAAATCCCCGGCCGGCTCTTTCCGGATGAGGGATTATGATGGCAATTTCCCACTGCCTTTTTGTGCCGGCCTTTACGGCACAAAAAGGCAATGGGAAGCTGCTTTGGGGGCCGCCAGCAGGACCCCCATGGGTGCCAGGCTGACAAATGGCAGCCTGGGAGGCAGGAAGCTGCCCCCCTGTTGATCCCTGCACCACGGGGTGCAGGAATGAACTGCACCTCTGCATTTAACAATGCGAGCATGCTTTTCGTTCGGAATGCATGCACCTTTTGTTAAATGTAGGATTCCTACTGAACAAGGTTTGGTCTCATCCTAATTGCAGGTCTGGAACCGACGACAAGAGATCATTCGGTTTCAGTTCCTGAACGATGTCGGAGGGACTCTGGTCCCTCCGACTTCATAATCAGGGCCTATGTCTCTGGTAAGGCAAGGTATTCTCTCCTTGTGTCCCATACCTTTCGGAATGTGTGCGGGCACCCTCTGCCTTCCTATATAGAACGCTCAATCACCATACACCAGTACAGGTCTGCACCCCAGTGTTCTATCGGGGGTATGTCCGACGATCCCCAAAGTTGTGCTATTTTGCATCAAGCCACCGCTAACTCCATACTGCAAAACAGGCATTGCTATATAGACACTTCTGTGTATCCTCATATACCTAATACACAGAGCTTCCCTTTCAGGGCCATTGTCAATCCCATGATCCTCTTTAGGGATCGTATCACCCGTGTCCATAATGGTTGTATAGCAGGGCAATCCCATAATGTGTGCATGAAAGTCCCTTTGTGTCCGCATCCGAGAAGACAGTCGTCACTCTCAGCCCTCCCAATTCTAGCTAATAACACCCTGGTGTAGAAGGTCCTGTGAAGAACATTCAACTGCACAAATTGGAACCCCATATTATTTTCCACCTCCCGTGGTTCCCCATGTGCCTCAGTCCATTCGTCATCAGAGAGTTCTCTGAGATCTTGTTCCCATAGCCCCCTCAGCATCTCAAGGGCATTTGATATGTTATTCATGATCTTTCCATGAATGAAAGATATCCCCTTGCACCTTAGTTGCTCATACAGTATCCTATCCTCTAGTGGATTCTCTTCTGGCATCTGGGTGCCATCCGCAATGTCTTTAGTTAGCACATGTCGGAGGCACAGGTAGCGGGAGACCTCACTCTTGGGCATCTGATACTCTTTCCTAAGGGCACGAAATTCTTTCATAGCTACGGCTAACCAAACATCATGAAGCACGCTGATTCCTATCAGGTTCCAGCGCTGAAAACCAGACAGTCCCCATGTCTCAGGCAGCCTCCCAGAGTGCCATAGCGGGGCACTTCGCGTAAAGATCCCAAGCCATCCCATCTGACAGAGAGTTTTATCCCATGCTTGGAGTACCACACTGATGTATGGCGACCAGCGCAATCTATTCTTTCTCCCATAGAGGGCCACTAGGTAGTCCCTGGGTCCCATTAGTACCATGTCTCCTCTCATAGATGGCTCATGTAGGTCTGCAAACACCCAGTCATTTACCACAACCAGCTGCATAGTCTGATAACATCTTCGGAGGGTCGGGAGGGTTATCCCTATTTCGTATAACCCCCGGTGAACCTAGTCAACATAATCTGTGGGGCACCCGAGTTCCAGAGGATCCTTCTCAATTCGCTGTTCACATGCTGGAAAATACTGTCCAGAATGACATAAGGCGCGTTTTGTAACATGTACAAAAATTTGGCTAAAATATAATTTTATATAACTCTGCTCTACCAGCAATGAGAGCGGTAGTGTTTGCGAGTGTGTGACAGCTCTCTTGAATTTTTCCAATATACTTATAGATTATTACTGTAAGAAAGCTCTCGCAAGAGCGTGTAATATGAATCCCCAAGTAGCGGAATCCATGTCGAGAGATTCACAGGTTACCCCTGATCGGCAGGGCAGGCATCCAGGTCGTGAGTGGGTAGAGAATGGACTTGGACCAATTAAGGCTACAGCCACTGTAGTTCCCAAATATGTGCATAACCTGCATTATCCTATCAACGGATAAGTCCAGATACGTGAAGTACAGTAGAACATCATCTGCATATAATGACATTTTGTCCACCCAGTCATCCTCCCACCACAACCCGCTAATCAGGGGGTCACCTCTAACCCAGCACGCTAGGGGCTCCACTGCCAGGACAAATAACATAGGGGATTTTGAGCAGCCCTATCGAGTGCCCCTCTGGAGACCTGAAACAACACTTTTGCAGTAAGTTTACACTTGCCGTTTATGAATACCAAAAGGAGAAAACTTACTATAAGTGTAAACTTAGCTAAAGTGTAACTTACCTTTGTGAATCAGCCAGTGTTTCTGCCCAAAACAGTCCCCCACCCTGGCGGCCCACTGGGGAAATGCCCGGTGCCTGCTATGGCCAGTCCGGCCCTGGACCCGCCTCACAGTCAAGAAATTGCCAGGCTCCCGATACAGATTGAGACCCACCACGCTAGTAAACCCCAGTCATATAGGAGTCACCACTTCCCACCCACACTTTAAAAAAATCTTAGATGTCCAACAGTTAAAAGGGGGAGCTCCAACCCAAAGGAGCCTGGAAACAAACTACTAACGACAACCCCACAAGTCTGTCAATTTTAAATATGCATATACTTAAATATGTTTTTTACGACAATCTCTGTTGTGCTGCTGCTTCATGTACTGCCAATCAAACTCATTCCTCAAGGACTGCTTTACGTTCACACCTAAACTGTATAACTCTCTATCAATAAATAAATAAACGGTTCCTGGTACCAGGGCAACCACTTGCCAGAGTCCTACTGTTGATTGCCACCTCCATTATTTGTTGCCTGACTGCATTTTTTTCTTTCCCATAAAGTAATTCCTGCACTGTCCTTTCTCATTCCTGTTTTGTGTTCCTACTTCCCCCATCATGATTAGAGAGGTGAGGTGTTGAAGTGCCTTATTAGCCTTCCTATTTTTCTCACCATGCTTCTTGAGGAGCATTTCCCCTGCTATTTCCTGCAGGCCTTGAGACATTGCTCACATTCTTTGGTGGTTTGACCACTGCTGATACTGATCATTCCCACATTTATTTGGCAGAGCTGCACTTTGCTGGAGCTTTGCAGCTCTTTCGGGTTGTTTCCCACCCCCGCTCGTTATTTGATAGAAGTTTTGGTTTTAAATCTATTTGTTGTCCACCTTTGCAGTAACACTGAGTAAACCATCGGAAGGGAGAGGATGTGGCGCAGCAGCCAGAGCTGCAGACTCGAGCTGGAAATCCGGGTTAGAGTCTCGGCGTTGGCGCAACATCCTGTGATTCTGGCCAAATCACTGAATCTGCCCATGGGCAGCACCTGGATACCCTCATAGGCGATAAACAGCGCTATATAAATCTACAAACCAACTTGATTACACTGGGAGCTTGGACACATTAGACTCTAGTAACTTTCTGTTCAGGAAGGGTCCACTGACCTTTGATTATTTACATATTAGGCAGGTTTTTCTAACACAGCCCTTGGAAGACAACCTGCTGATGTCTAAGGGGGTTTTTGTGTCAGGCCCAAGTGTTTCATGCAGAAAGGCCCACACAACCCAGCCACAGACATCATGCTATACAGACAAAACTGTGCACAGGGCGGTCAGCAGAAAGAAGCAGGAATGCCAGTAACCACATACTGAAGTGAAGCTGCAAAAACAGCAAAGAATTAATACAAAGAACTCACACTAAACATGCATTGGCAAAACCAATAGGACTCGCCTTTATGATGCGAGTGCCAAGCTGTTGGCTTTGCTAATGTTTCAATGCATGGTAGTCTTACAAAATTCAAAATAAAAGTAAACACATATCTTATGATATCTCAAAACTGTACATTGAATTCAATGTTTCCAATTTTTATAAATAGTATGGTTTACATTCCAAAACCCTTTCACTTGGGAAACTCTGAACAGAAAATAAAAACAATAAAGAAGTGTCCGAATGTAACCAGAAATGCTTGTCAAGGATTGATTTACTTTGCACAGGATTCAGCCATTGGGTCCTCGGCAGTATTCCATGGAGTCAAATCTCCGAATTCAGGGAGAAATCTCCGCACTGCATTTCTCGGTGCAGAGATTCCGCCCCGAGTACAGAGATTCCGCACTCGTAACTTTGCTACAAGTACCTTCGCGAATCGGGTCCTTAGTCTCTAAGCAGCCCTATCCCAGTGTTCATAATAAGATATATCATGTACTGAGGGTCCTGCTTCCCTGTCTCAGGGTCTGCATGCCCACGTGCATTCCTCTGTCCCTGCCTGTGTCTCCAAGTGCCAGTGTTTGTCTCTCCCTGCATGCATATATCAACATACCTGCCAACTCAAACAGTGCCACCGTGTGACACACAATATCGGTTACACAAGATATCGGCTCCCATCACAAGGTCTCTCGGTGAGGAGCCAAAATCACATGGTGGCAGGGAAAACAAGCTGAAAATCAGTGTAAATAGTGGTTTTCCACCTCGTTTTCCGATCCTTTGAACTGCTGACGTTCATTAAGGGGTGTAAAAGCACCCTAGGACATCGGCACCAGCCTCAGCAAGCTTTTTTGTTGGGGGGGACTTGGGGGCGGGTGGGTCAAAAGTGCCTCGTAGGTACTTCTTGGCACAAGGCCCTGCCCGCTTCAAGGCCCACCCCCTCCTCACACGGTGAAACTATTCTTAAAGTTCGCAGGTTTGTATCCGCATGTTTAGATGCGTTATCAACTGAGTGTCCACAAATTAATGTCCCAGCGTCGGTGTTTCTGTGGAAGTTGTGTGTTTTTATTTCCCATGTATGGCTTCTACGTATCGTGAGTGTGTGATGATATAGGGTGTGTGTAACTCTTGGATGTCGAATTTTTGTACTGTATGGTGGGCCTGCCTCTTCTACGTATTTTGTGTAACATTGTATGTCTTTACCTCCCAGAGATGACTATGTTTTTGTGTGACAGTTTCCACCTCTACCCTCTATATGTGTTGTGAGAGGCTGCAGGTTAGAATCCTTTGGCGAGTGTTCTGTGGAAGCTCTTTGCTTGCACCACCTAAGTTTGTCTCCTGCTTATGCGTTAGTGTTGTGAGAGGTTGTGAGTTTGTATCATCTTTGTGTACCGTGTGTGTTTTAAAGTGTTGAAAGCGGCAAGTCTGCACCTCCTGGGTATTAATTGTGTTTGGGTTGTGGAAGGTAGTGAGTCAGCTTCCCCTGGCGTGGCTCGAATGTATGTGTCAAAAGGTTGTTGAAATGTGTGTTTTAATTCCTGTGTTTGACTCTTGATTGAAGTCTTTGTATGTATTATCTGAGGTAGTGAGCCAGCTTTTCCAGGGTGCTGCACCAAATGCATGTGTTTAAAGGTTGCTGAGTGGTTTTGTGCTTTCAATTTCCGTGTTTGACTCATGTAGGGTTTGTGTGATGTAGTAACCCAACTTTGTCCTTTGTTTGGCTCCCATGGATGTGTTGAAAGGTCGTTGAAAAGCTGTGCGCTTGTAATTTCTTGGTTTGACTCTTAAAAGAGTTGTGTGTGTTGTGAAAGGTTACTAGTAGGCCAGCTTTCCCATGCGTGGCCAGATGTATGTGTTGAAGGTTGTTGAAGGGTTGTGTGCATCTAATTTCTGTGTATGACATTTGGAGGGTTTGTGAATGTAGTGGGAGGTAGTGAGACAACTTTTCCGGGAGTATCTCATATGCATGTGTTAAATGGTTTGTGTGCTTGCAATTCCTTTGTTTGACTCTTGAAGGGTGTGTGTGAGTTGTGGTAGGTAATGAGCCAGCTTTTCTGGCCATGGTTCATATGCATGTGGTGAATGCATGTGGGCTTGGAATTACTGTGTTTTAAGTCTTGAAGGATTTGTGTGAGTTGTGGTAGGTAATGAGCCAGCTTTTCTGGCCATGGCTCATATGTGTGTGCTTGTAATTCCTGTGTTTTAACTCTTGAAGGATTTGTGTGAGTTGTGGTAGGTAATGAGCCAGCTTTTCTGGCCATGGTTCATATGCATGTGGTGAATGTGTGTGTGCTTGGAATTACTGTGTTTTAACTCTTGAAGGATTTGTGTGAGTTGTGGTAGGTAATGAGCCAGCTTTTCTGGCCATGGCTCATATGTGTGTGCTTGTAATTCCTGTGTTTTAACTCTTGAAGGATTTGTGTGAGTTGTGGTAGGTAATGAGCCAGCTTTTCTGGCCATGGTTCATATGCATGTGGTGAATGTGTGTGTGCTTGGAATTACTGTGTTTTAACTCTTGAAGGATTTGTGTGAGTTGTGGTAGGTAATGAGCCAGCTTTTCTGGCCATGGCTCATATGTGTGTGCTTGTAATTCCTGTGTTTTAACTCTTGAAGGATTTGTGTGAGTTGTGGTAGGTAATGAGACAGCTTTTCTGGCCATGGCTCATATGTGTGTGCTTGTAATTCCTGTGTTTTAACTCTTGAAGGATTTGTGTGAGTTGTGGTAGGTAATGAGCCAGCTTTTCTGGCCATGGTTCATATGCATGTGGTGAAAGCATGTGTGATTGTAATTGCTGGGTTTGACCAGTCTTGCCAGGGGTTGCCTGTGTTGTGGGAACTGTGCGTTGCAATCTCCTAGGTTCAGCTCCTGTGGATGTTTTGATAATGTGTGTGCTTGTGATTCCTGATATACCTCATGCGTGTTATGAAAATCAGAATGTACAGTGGCTTTTGTTGCCAGTGTTGAATTGGCCAGTGTGGCACTTTCGAAATTCTCGATGGATTGGCTTGAAAGGGCCAGAGTCTGGGCCGCTTTTTTTGGGAGGGGTTCTGTGACAACCCACGGGCCCAAAGAGAGGGTTAAGGATTCACTCCCTGTATGCAATTAAGTTCTTAAAAGGGTGAGTTGCTGGGGCTTGCGCACAACCAGACAGGACCCAATCCTTTGCATGGCACACGCCTGTCACGTGGCTACACCCAAGGTCCGCCAAATTGGAGAGATTCTTTTTTGTGCAAGACAGGTTGTGCCAAGTGTATATATGCATGTGAGTTCCTGGAGTAAGAAGTCCCAAAATGCATCATGAGTGCAAAGCGTCTTTCAATTATAGATTTCAGTGATTGTCTGAAGCACGTTCGGTGAACTATTGACCTCAGAGACATACTAGCTCATAGTTCACCAAACGTGCTTCAGACACTCACTGAAATCTATAATTGTAGGAAAGTAGGACCTGCTTCTTATGGTTGCCCCCACTTTTTGCTAAATGTGATACTGTTTTTGACTAGTCTGACTGGGATCCTGCTAATTAGGACCCCAGTCTATCTGCTTTCTTCCTAAACTGTTATGCCATGTACTTAGGTACACTCCAGATTCAATAATGTGGTACCGTTGTCAGTCCCTAGTATATGGTATCCATGTACCCAGGGCATAGGTACCCCAGAGGCCTCCCATTGGCTGAAGCATGTATTATGCCACCCATGAGAGGCCAGGCAAAATGGAACTACAGGCATGCCATTGCAGCCTATGTAAATTGGTGCATGCACCACTTACGTTAGATATCGGTTTACTATATCTAAGGGTCACTGCACTTAAAACCCATCAGTCACCCCTATAGCAGGCCTTTACAATCCTGAAGGCAGGGGGCTTGGTTCTAAGTGAGAGGGTGCCACTGCATGATCTGGACACCTCTTCAGCCTATGGAGTTCATTCTCCCGGGTTGTCAGTGAAGCAGCCATATACTAATATAGAGGGGCATTACCCAACAGCGCGATGACCATCTCAAAAACGGCAGATGTCAAGGAGAGCCAACCATTATGGTCTCAGTGCTCCCGGTACCAGCCTTCTAGTCCCAGACAGCACAAAATGGTTGCTGCTGACCAGAGACACATTTCTTCCCTCCTGCTGCTGAGCCAAGCTCGAGCAGGGGAAGGCAGAACAATAAGCATCCTGTCACAGGGAGGTGTGACCACCTCCCAGAGAGGATTCGGTGTATTAGGGCTGGGTGGGTGCGCTTGCCAGCGACTGAAAGTCTGCATGAGGGGCACATTTGGTGTCCCTGTGCATAGTCCAGTTCAAACCAGCCCTGGGAGCCATTGCTCCCGCTCTGGCACAAAACTGGACAAAGGACATGGGAGTAACCTCCCCCCTGTCCAGACCGTCCCCTGGGAGGGTCCCCTGAATCTTGCCAACCCTCTTCCGGGGGTACATAAGGGCTTACCTGGCTGTAGGACCTTAGATTCTACGTGGACACGATTCGGAACCAGAAACTACTGAACGTCGACTGTCTGGACACACTGGACTGTGCTGAACTTTGTTTGGACCAGACTTTGACTCCCACTCAGTTTGCTGCATCGTCTGTGCCCGTGCACCATACAGGATCCATGCAGGACCTGTGGAGCATCAAGGACAATCAAAGATATCTCCCTTGGAGTGAAGGAGTCACTCCCCTGCCTCCCCAGGCACCACAACCCTGCTGTCTGGTCTGCTGATCCTGAGCTCCTATGGACTCTGAAGGAGTCAGCAACACAGGAGGTGAGTTTCTATGTTCCTTGAGGCCCAAGCTGTCCTCTCACCAGGTTTGAGGTCAGTTTACCACGTGGGGTCTGCAATAACCGAAACCCTGTGCACCACATACATTTGCAATTGCATATGCTTGTTGGCATTTCCCTAACAAGTGCATTGGTCTCTGAGTGGCCCCAATCTCTTGCACTATTTCCTACCAAGAACTTTGACCTCCTCACAGCAAGTGCTCCGTGTGCTGTTGTTTGGTGAAATCGCTCGAGGTCCTCTTGCGACTCCTGTGCCTCTGGCCAGTGGGTCCATTTGAGGGTCAACTCTGCTTTTCTTGCGATCCCCTGGTTGCACCAGGCCTGCCCTGATTCCACTACCTGTGGTGAGTCTCCTGGACCTTTCTAGTCCAAACCGTACACATCCTTGACCTTCTGCGTGGGTTGCCGTTGCCAAGGCTTGATGGTGCTCCCCCCAGACACCGACCCCTCAGCCCTCGACATTCTCCGTGGGACAGCTTGCATCTTGCTCCTGGCTGTCTTCGATGTCTCCTGGTCCCCGTAGCTGCAGAGTCAAAGACTCCATCAACACACCTGAAGCACCCGACATCGGTGAGAATTCGTCTACCGAGCCCCTGGTCACTCCCAAGTGACCCAGACTCTGTCCCCTCAGCTTTCAGGTGCTTCTCGACAAAAATCCACCTTAGGATTCCAACTGACACTTTTCCTCCTTCCAGCAGCGGCTCTTCTTCAAAGTCCTCCATTGGGTTTGACTGCGGGTTCCGACAGCAGTTTCCGACGCCACTTCAGACCTATGCACCCAGCTTTACTGGGATAGGTAAATTGGGTACCTTGGTATCCACGGGTCGGGTGGCTCTCCAACCTTCTGTCTTCCACAGGGTTTCTTCGAAGTCCACTGGGAAGGGCCCTTAAACTCTAAAACTTCAACTGCGACTTTCCCATAGAATTGTATGGAGCATGCGGTTGTGTTTCCACACTGCACCGGTCCTCCGTGGCGTCCCTATCTACTCACCTTGGGTGGTTCCTTGGAAGCCCAGCAATTCTACGTCCTCTCGACACTGTCTTGACTCAAGTCGTGGTTCTTACACTGTCTTTTCTGTGCTTTAGTATTGTGTGCTTTGTGATTATGTCCATGTAGGAGATACTGTGTCGTACTAGATAGTGTTATATTAATAAATACATATTTTTATAACTACTGTGTGGTTCTCCTTTCATTTAACTAATACTATAATATTGCCTTCCGGTAAAATAAGCTGCTTAACATTCCTTCAAAACTAAGCCTGAAGGCTGCTCTCCACAGCTACCTCTTGGATAGCTTTCTAAGGTTATTTTTGACTTTTTAAATCGCCATAAGGGTTGTTTAGACTGGTGCAATGGGCCCACTTTAATTAGTGAACAGCATATACCAGGCCAACTTCTCACAATAATTGGAACACATGTAGCGTTGAAAAAGCCCTTGGCTGGCTAGCCATACGGGCGAAACATGTGTCAGCTGCACTTTGTTTTACTTTTTCTTTGAAATTAAATAAATACCGAATTAAATAACTCACAACACATTTTGGGACTTCTTACCCCAGGAACTCACATGCATATATACATTTGGCACAACCTGTCTTGCCAAAAAAAAAAAAACCTCCTTGGGTGTAGCTATTGCCTACTGAGAAGATTTTGCTCTGCTTCTCTTACCTCAGCCGACAGAGTTCCTTAAGGATCCACATTTGCTTGCCCCTTTTAATGTCTACCTCACAATGGGAGCCAGGTTCACAAAACTACTTGTGGGGTTCATGGTCATGTGATCCACTTTTTAAAATAAATAGGGATGGATTACAAGGACTGGACAATGCTCTTATTTTCATTGCCAAATTTTTGCTCCTGCTCCCACTGCACACAAAGTGCCCACTCTGCTCCCTGCCACTTCTGCTTACCAGTGGTGGATGTTGAACTTTGAACCTGGGGGGGTGTAATGCTTGTCCGAAGCAGGTGAGTGACGTGAGCGAGCTGGAGTTCTTCTAGGAGGGTTCTGTGGATTCTTAGCCCAAGAAACTATTGGGAATAAATTGAATCAAAAAGTGCATTTTAAAGCACCGTCTTTGCTACCAAGCCAAGATTTTTAAAGGGCATTTATGAAATATTTAAATACTTTCATGGTGTGCCAAGGAAGCCGGGACCTTCCTCGAGAGGTGATCACATTTATTTTCAAAATTTTTCATTATATCACCCTATGTGTCAGGATGCCAGGTCCACAATTTTGTAATGGGTGCTCCCCATTTGCCATGAGTACTCATCATGCGAAAAAGTACATACATTATGCCAGCATTTTGCCATAGAAACTCTCTATATACAATGGTGGGCTTCAAAAGTCACAAATTACCTCCGGTATGGAAGACATAGCATGTTTCCATAGAAGCATCCATATTATGAAAGACCTCAAGTATGTCATTAATTATCCCCAGTACGTCAGCACCAACAATGAGCCGTGGGTGCCCCTAAATGCCAATAACTCCCCCAAACAATATGTTATTCGTGGCATTTCCAAAAACCTAGAATTACCTCTAGCAGGCTAAGGCCATCCGCATGCTAGCAATTATAAAAACATACACACACATTCTAACACACAGTCATACGCAAGCTCTCAAACGAATTGACATACTGCCACACACTCCACATTCACATTCATTTAGACATACGTACACACTCTGCCGCATACGGTACATTGTTTCCACTCCATTTATGCTGCATTAGAAATACTTGCACGTCTGCTGCGCAGTGGCTTAACAATAGCCCCCGCAGCCCCCGTGGTGCATGGGAGGGGCCCCCGAGCTCCAGGGGGCCTTCTCCGGAATTGTGCATGGTGGGCCTGAGAGCTCTTGACTGGGTCTGGAGAGTGGGGGCTCCACGCACTTTGCGGGGGAACCACCTCAAGTTCCGTTACGCCACTGCTGCTGCCCCTGCAATAACAATGTTTCTGGTTAATGAAGTTTGGTAAAAACATTTTCGCTTTACACTATTCAAATATCAAAACAAGTGGCATTACTAATGCTTATTTTCATGCATGCTGTGAATGAAATAGTGGACTTATATAAAACTGGCTAACATGGTTCATATTTGGGTTTAGACGCAGATTAAGCTGTGACTTTATTGCAAACTGACTGGGCTGTTTGTAAAAACATAAAAACATAGCTTCCAAAACATATCATCCAGGTGATCTTATGCTTTGTATAACTCCTTCGGGTAGTCGTAGGCCCAGATTTATTAACGTTTGAGGCAATGGAATGCACAAAAAGACAACGTGCTGCACTGCGTCAAATGGAGAGAGCAGGGGGGAGGAGCCTAGCACGCAACCAAGATGGCCGCGTAGGTGCGAGGCTCCCGAGGACCTCCGCAACCTCCTACGTTTATCCTGTCTTCATCCTGCCTCGGTTGAGGGGACTGTGTCGGTGAACCTGAGCCGAGGTGGTACCCGTTCCCCGTTCTCGAATCGGACTTCGGGTACCGGAGTGAGCACAGATTGAAGTTTGCGGCCTACTTCTCGCCGGACCCCGGATTTGCGCTGGGGGGTGACCCAGTGGCAAAGTGAACAACAACGGCGGGATGGGCCTGGCGAGTCGCGTACCCCGCACTTTCGCTTTCGCTTTCGCACCCCCTTGCCGTCTCTGCAAGTGAGATCGCGGAGCTCTTTGTGTTGGTGTGGCCTCGCTGGGAGACCCTGCCTGCCTGCCGGCTGTGACCCACCCCGCCGACCTGGGGTGGCCCCCCGGAGCTCGTGGCCTTGCTTGCCTGCCCTCTACGGCGTAGCTGGTGCGGGTGTGAGACCCGTGGCGATGGCCACGAAACAAGACGGAGATCGGTCGAAATACCAAGTCGACCCGGCGTGGCGCCGTACATCAGGCCAACATCATGGACCGCTATACCCTCCAGAAGGGTTCTCCCGGCGGACCGCACAAGTCCTCTGAGGGCCCCCCTGATGCCCCGGATTTGCCCACGGATCTGACTCTGCAAGACGTCATGGGCGCCATTGCTGAGATGAAGGCCTCGGTGGGCCAGCGGTTCGACACCTTGGCGCATAAGATCGACGCGGTCCTCGTGGATGTCGGCCTGGTGAGGGCTGATCTCTCCAAGACCAACGACCGGGTTGATTCTTTGGCCCGAACCGCGTCGGGCCTCACGACTGAGGTGGCGGCCCTCCAAACGGAGGTGCACCGACTTCGTCAGGCGAGTGCGCTTATGGATCGGCGCCTGGAGGATTCCGAGAGTCGGGCCCGGAGGAATAACATCCGCATCATCGGAGTACCCGAGGGACGGGAGGAGGCGGCGGCGGATCTTTTTGTAGAGGACCTGATCGCTACCCATCTCCAGCCTCGGGGACTGAGTAAATTCTTTGCCGTGGAGAGGGCCCACAGAGTTCCCGGGGGAAGGCCGAAGGTCGGAGCCCCTCCGCGGCCTCTCATTGCCCGGATTTTTAACTTTCGGGACAGCGACGCGATCTTGCAAGCCTCCAGCCTGCAAGGGCCGATTAAGCTGGAAAATATGGAGGTGAACTTTTATCCTGATTTTACCCAAGCGGTCCAGAAGCAGAGACTGAGTTTCCTGGGCGTCAAGCGCCGGCTCCGGGACATGAACTTAAAATATGCCATGCTCTTCCCGGCCAAGCTGCGGGTAGAGGTGGATGGTCGCACGCACTTTTTTGATCGTCCCGAAGCGGCCGGGGACTGGCGGGACACTTTGTCTGGGGGTAGTGATCGAGATGGTGGGGGGGGGGCGGCGGGAGGAGACGGCCCACTGGATCGGGACTGAGGGGTTGATATTGGGCCTCACTCTGGACGACTATGATGCCACTTTCGACCAAGCTTCTGTCTTTGTTCTTTCCCCTCCCTTGGAGGTTGTGTGGGGTCTAGAAGGGGTACTCTTTCCTCCTCTAGGGGGGTCTAGCTAGTTTCAGTAAATAGGGGCGACAGGCACACTGCAAGTTGGGGGGGCTGTCTGGCCTCATGCAGGGGTGCAGGGAGGGGGGAGTTTTGTTGGGGCGGGTGGGTTGGGGTGGGGTGTTGTTCGTTTACACCACAAGGCAAAAGTATCGTTGTGTTATTTCTAAAGTGCTCTCTGGGGGACGAGTGATGGCTTCTGTTTATGATGGGGGGTAGGGGACTGAGTCTGTTGTCCTGGAATGTTAATGGATTGGGGGACAGGATAAAACGAGGTGTGGTCCTGCAGTTCTTGAAGCAAATTTCGCCCGATATAGTTTTTCTGCAGGAGACACACCTCATTGGCAACTCCTTTTGTGCTATGAATCGACGGGGCTACCGCCTTGCGGCCCATTCGGGCTTTACGTCTGGTTCAAGGGGTGTGGGCATTATGGTTAAGAACTCGCTCCCGTTGGAGATTGATGAGGTGCTCCATGACAACAGGGGACGTTACACGGTTTTGGTGGGTAGAATGGAGGGCAGAGTGGTCGTTTTCGTGTCTGTTTATGTCCCGCCGGGGCTGCAGACGACCACCTTTGCGGATCTGGGGCGCCTCCTCCTTGGCCTTCCGGAGGGGATTCTAGTGGTGGGGGGGGATTTTAATGCTGTGGTTTCCGGAACTGTGGATCGTCACCCCCCCAGGGATCTCCCCCGTGCCCAGGCGTGGTTGTCTGGCCTCTTGGATACCTTGGGGCTGGTGGATTGTTGGCGTTTGAAACATCCCACGCAGCTACAGTACACCTTCCATTCAGGGGCTCATGGTAGTCTCTCACGGCTAGATTATGTCCTGGTTCCGGCGGCGCATGTGGGGAGGATAGGGGAGGTGCGCCATTTGGCACGGGGTATTTCGGACCACTCCCCGCTCTTGTTGCACTTTGATATTCTTCCGAGGGGAGAGGGTAGGGTGGTCCCGATTAATCCCTGGTACCTGCGTGACCCCACCATTCGCGCAGAGCTGGTTAAATCCCTTAAGCGCTACTTTGACGAGAATGTGGGGTCTGTGTCATCGGCGGTCTCACTGTGGGAGGCGTTCAAGACGGTACTCCGGGGAGAGGCCTTGTCCCTCATTTCCCATTCCCGGAGGCGCGAGCGGGAGGAGGTGACCCGTGTTGAAGCTGAGATAACCGAGTTGGAGGGTGATCTAGAATGTGGGGTGACGGATGACAATTTACATGTTCTCCGACTCAAGCAAGTGGCCTATAAGGCCCTTGTCACGGAGGCGGCCAGGGGCCTCAGTAGAGAGCAACAGGGGAGACTGTATGATGTGGGTGATAAGGCTGGTAAATTGATTGCGTGGCTGGACAAAAAGGAGAGAGCGAGTCGAGTTGTCCCGTTGATTGAGAAACAGAATGGTGTGTGTGTCACTGAACCAGAAGAAATTGTGTCCTGCTTTGCAGACTATTTCCGTGGGGTGTATTCCCCGGTGTCCTCCCGCTCTGAAGAGGATTCCCATGCCCTGCTCAGGGATATCGCGCTGCCTTCCCTTTCGGAGGAGGACAGAGTGTCGTTGGACGCCGCTCCAACTTCCGAAGAAATTGCCCTCGCCATACGTTCGGTCGCTTCCGGCAAGGCCATGGGTCCTAATGGTCTTCCCATCGAGTTGTATAAACTGCGACCGGATACGCTGGTGCCGCATCTCCGTGCTATGTTCCTCGCGGCCCACTCGGCGGGTTCCCTCCCGCTAGACCAGCGTCTAGCTACTATCGTGGTTATCCATAAGGAGGGGAGGCCACGGGACCGGGTCACATCCTATCGGCCTATTTCGCTATTGAATGCGGAGCCCAAAATTCTCGCCAAGGTGTTGGCCAATCGGCTGGTCGGCGTAGTGTGTGACTTGATTCACCAGGATCAGTCCGGCTTTATCCCTCATCGCAACACAGCGCTTAACCTGCGGCGTTTGCATGGGGTGCTCACACGTGTCCCGTTCATACGGGAGCCGGCCATTTTGGCGTCCTTGGACGCCACTATGGCGTTTGACACACTTGAATGGCCATATATTTGGGCGACGCTCGCGAAGTTTGGGTTTGGCCCAGGATTCATCGGTTGGGTAAAATTGTTGTACTCTGGCCCGCTGGCGCAGGTGGTGGTGAACGGTAGAGTGACGGCTCCGTTCGAGCTGGGCAGGGGCACGCGGCAGGGCTGCCCCTTATCGCCGCTCCTTTTCGCACTCGCCTTGGAGCCCCTGGCGGAGTGGCTGCGTTGGGAACCTTTTATTCGTGGTCTCCGCTGGACCCCCGAGTATGAGGACCGCGTATCTCTATACGCTGACGATATTCTCCTGTACCTGGCTTCCCCACGTAAATCACTGATAGTACTGGTTGATGTATTGCATTCATTTGGTCTTAACTCCGGCCTTGTCATCAACTGGGCTAAATCGTGCGTCTATGTTCTCTCTGGGGAGGATCCTATCCTTCCGCGGGGCTGTCCTATCCAGATCGCCCCGCGGGGATTTCGGTACCTGGGTGTCTTCATTACCCTGGACGCGGAGGCCCGATATAGTCAGAACTTGCTTCCCCCCCTCCAGCGACTGAAGGAGGATGTCGCGCGTTGGAGGCGCTTGCCGCTCTCGCCGCTCGGCCGGGCGGCATTGTTTAAGATGATGTCGCTGCCGCGTTTCCTGTATGCTCTGCAGAACACAATGGACGTCGTCCCGGCGCGCTACTTTCGCGAGGTGGAGAGTTTGCAGCGCCGACTGTTCTGGGAAGGTAGACCGCGTATCGCCCTGGCGAGGCTGACGCTCCCGTGGTATGACGGGGGGATCGCCCTCCCGGATATCAAACGGTATTATTGGGCCTCCCAGCTGGCTGCGGTTAATCACGGCCTGTACGGGCCCGCTCTAAACCCGGCCTTTGAAATGGATAAGATGTTACTGCCGGGTGGTGATTATAACCGAGCGCTTTACTCCAGCTCGCTTGACGCACATCTGATGGGCCCCACGCGTGTCATGGTACGAGTGTGGCACGCGGCTAATGTGGCGATGGGGTGGAAAGATCGTCTGACCCGGGCGTCGCCACTATACGCATCTGAGCAGTTGGGCTCCCTGTGGACCTCGAAGGGCTTTGAGAAGTGGGACATGATAGGCATCAGCAGGGTGGGTGATCTCTGGATGAGGGGGGGATTCAAAACGTTCGAGATGCTGCAGACAGAATTCCAGCTGCAGGACAGGGAGTACTTTCGGTATATGCAGATCCGTCATGCGCTATGCTCCGTATTCCCGGACGTTGCCTCCATCCCAGAGTATTCCCCTCTGGAGGATAGAGTGCTAGATGGACATGTACCGGACAGCACGATTTCATTAATCTATAAAAAACTTATCAATGACCGCTCGGGACTGCTGACTAACCTTCGTGAGGCATGGGTGGCCGATGGATTGGAGCTGGATGACGAGGACTGGGTATCTGCGGTGGCCTCCCCGAAAGAGGTGGCCATACCGGC
The DNA here is from genome assembly GCF_964204655.1 of Triturus cristatus. Lineage (NCBI taxonomy): Eukaryota > Metazoa > Chordata > Amphibia > Caudata > Salamandridae > Triturus > Triturus cristatus. Next base: position 173,702,366 of record NC_140586.1, on the reverse strand, counting down.
CCGCCTTCACTTCGTCCAGCTCAAGATACTCCATAGGGTCTATGTTACGGGGCCAAGGCTACTGCGTATGGGCTATGCTGTGGACGGGTTGTGTAAGCGTGGGTGTGGTTCTCTGGGGACCTTTCTCCATATTTTGTGGGAATGCCCGGAGGTGGAGCGATTCTGGCGTGGTGTGCATGAGGTCCTGCGGGTGGTTACGCGTGTGTCGCTGCTGCCCGAAGCGAGGAGATGCCTTCTGAATGTGTGGGAGCCAACCGACTACTCGGTGCCGCAGACGCGGTGGGTGACTCTGGGATATATGGTGGCCAAACGCGACATTGCTCAACTGTGGGGTTCCCAGAGGTTGCCGACTGTCTCGGCATGGAAGGATAACATGGATTGGTGCATGTTTCGGGAAAAGGTGGTGTATGTTGCGAGAGGTAAGCCTGGGACATGGGTGAAAGTATGGGGCCCCTGGAACGCCTACCGCGGGGGAATCTGTACCCCGCCGTTATTGCCCGATCCGTCACCGGCCCCGTCCCCTTAGCCAGTTTATCTCCCCGGTTCCGGGCACTGAGTCCACCTAATCCCCGTCTTGACCTTTTCCCCCCCTTGATACTCCTATGGATTGGTAGGGTCCCCCCTCTAGGGGAGCGCATGCTGCTGTTTCCGATTGTGGGTTGCCTTGTGGATTTGTTTTTTGTAGTTATTTATATTAAAATGAAACCGTTATGTGGGGTCCGGATGGTGTGGCTACCACCGCTTTTAACTCCTGTGCATTTCCCTTTGCCGCGGCATGCGCGCTATTGTTTGTATCACATGCTCCTCTTACTTGCTAGCGGCCGGCCTGAAGGTTGTAGGCCCATCTTTGTATATTTTTGGAATTTTGTAATAAACGGTTTCAAAAAAAAATGGAGAGAGCAGGAATGTGCCAGACATTTACTAACATATGATGCACTCCTGCTCTGACTCTGCGCTGGCGCACTTGTTGCTGCCAAGCGCCAACACATGCACCCTTGCGCCATAGTGTAAGGGTGCCTGCTTTACAGGCAGGACAGTTTTTTGTGCAGGAAGGTGCCCCTTCCTGCACAAAAAAATGTCCTCAGAGCAGGGGCCATAGCGGAGGAGCGTCGTTCCACTGCTCTATGAGCAGAAGTTAAAAGAAAACTAAAATGATAATAACCAACGTTATTTTCATTTTAGTTTTGCGTTTTCTGGTGTGGGCGGGGCTAGACTGGCAGAACAGGGGCCAGGAGGAGGAGTGGTGCTCCACTCTAAAGTGCGCATACCTGTTGGGCCAGCCCTCTAGGGCCGACCATAACAGTCATGCACACTTTGCCTGTTCTGCACCCAGGCTTCCTTATTACCTGGGTGCAAAACATGCCCAGGCCACCATTCCTCATCTGAGCGCCGATCCACAGTGCTCAGACCAATCACAACACTGCACTGCAGCGTTGTGATTGGCTAGGGAAATCAGGAGCCTGGGTACTTCCTGCTTTGGATTAGTGAGAGGCGGCGAGAGCAGACTGAAAGGCTATTTTACAACCCTCTCCTCCCACCACAGCCCCCCTGCCGCACCACCTCCGGTAAATAGCAGCCGCCACTACCTCAGAGGCATTTGCCTCTTTCTATATGTTTTGCAGAAAGAGGAAATAATTAGGAGAAATGAACATATTTCTCTGGGTTGTGCCTCACTTGGGGATGCGTAACATTTTGACAAACTCCCCAGGTTTACTAGTCTTAGTAGATCTGGAAATGTACCAAACACCATGGGAGGATGAGTGAGAACACCCACGCTCCACCCATGGAACTCCCAATGCAGAGTAATGTAAGGCAGTGGCGTGTGCAGCTTTGCATTACTCCCGATTTACTAAGCCATGCAGAGCCATGCAAGGTGGCTCTGCGTGGCTTACTAGATCTGACTTAAGGGCTTGCGCTGCCTTGTGTCGCCTTGAGTGGTGCAAGGACAATGCAAGCCCTTTATAAATCTTGGCCCTGGTTTTTAGGGAGCAACCGTTTTCATGTTGGGATTTTCAACCTCTACTTCAAATGTTAAATAAAAAACTACACGTCCCAGAATTCAACATTGTGGTGCCTGAAAAGTCAGTGCTGGCTGAAGGTGTCACACAAGAAAACAGGCAAGTTTGCAACTGAGGTTTTAGTTTGTATGTGTTCTTCGAAGGAATTGTTGATATGTTGTTACACAGGTTTACAAAATTATGTCAATCATCACAATTAATTCACACAAATATGACCTCTCAGGCATGGGACATAGTTCATCCTACAATCTCCACCTCTCATGGGTCATTCCTTATAGGCCACAGCTGAACATGGCGGAAGGGCACAGGATAATATCCATGGTGGCACCTCTGTTCGAGAACGGACACTTGTGCGCTCAAGTGCCACACCTGTATCACTTATGTGATATGAGTGTGCAGCAGGTATGGCTCCATGAGATTCACAAGTATTGCCCTGTAAAGGTGGAGCCATTAGCTGAAATATTGCTCTGCCCAAGCCTCAGTGCTCCACAGAAGTTGGTGCCCGAGTACCTCCCCTACTACCAGAGCTACTCCTGCACCCTCAGTTGCTGCAGTTATGCTGATGGCATGGCAATTATTACAACTTGAGCACACTTCTGATCTTGAATCCCCATTTGTCCAATGCCTCTTAGCTGCTGACAACTGGATGATAAATGAATCACCTTCAGGTAAACACACAAAAACTGAAATATTAGTATTTGGTAAATGGACCACCTTCCACCGTCCAGCATCTGGCCTCAACAGCTGAACTCACCTCTTAACCTAACACCACCAAGTACAGAACCTAGTAGTGATCATGGATTCAAACCTCTCCCTGATCCCTCAAGTGAATCAAGTTACAAGGAGATCTTATGTTATGATTTGATGCCTACCTCAAATTTCCCCTTTTTGAGGCTTTCTTGAAAGGGTTTTAACAAAATCAACCTAGTACTCCTCATCTAGACTGCGCCAACTGTGTATCCAGTGCATTGCTCCACTTGATTCAAAAACTAAAGGGAAATCAGGAACACTGCTCATAGGCAGCTATGCAACTGCTGCAGGGGGGTGAGATTTGCACCATGCAGATCATTGGTGCAAACTCCGGTGCAAGCTGCACTCAAGAGGATGGGCCTTTGGTCCCGGGCTGAGGATTAACATCAACAGATCAACAAAACATAGGCAGCTATGCAACTGCTGCAGGGGGGTGAGATTTGCACCATGCAGATCATTGGTGCAAACTCAGGTGCAAGCTGCACTCAAGAGGATGGGCCTTTAGTCCCGGGCTGAGGATTAACATCAACAGATCAACAAAACATAGGCAGCTATGCAACTGCTGCAGGGGGGCGAGATTTGCACCATGCAGATCATTGGTGCAAACTCAGGTGCAAGCTGTACTCAAGAGGGTGGGCCTTTAGTCCCGGGCTGAGGATTAACATCAACAGAGCAACAAAACATAAATAATAGTGAAGCACATTAGGCCCCACAGGAATGACAGAGAATAGTAGGTTTGCAAAGCATGAAGGTTTATTATCAGATCAAGAAAGGTACAGACTCAAATCACACTGATTAGTTATGATTCAATGATCATCGTATAAATGCATTGGTCAGTATAATCCGACGTGATTCAAAATAGCAAATATAAAGACAAACTGTGTAAAGATGTCATAATCAAATATAGCAAATACAGTTTCCCATAAAGGGAAAAATTGCCAAAGATGCTAAGCCAAGGAGTCAGGTAAGTTGGGGAGATGTCAAGCAGAAAGTGTCAGCAAGTAAAGCCGCTAAAGGCAGAATCGAATGAAGATTCAGTCAGGTAAGTGAGAATGTATTTGATCAGGAGTTTAACTCCTTGAGCAGGAGCAGAGACCCTTAATCTCAAGAGAGTAGAAAGGGTTATTTGAATCTACCTAGCTCAGCAATGTACAATTAAATCACAGGGGGCAGATGTACTATGCCTTCCAATTTGCGAGTCGCAAATTGCGTCATTTTGCGACTCGCAAAGTGGAATTTACAACAGTGTCTCAGACACTGTGTGTGATTCCTAATGGGGTTGTAAATTGTCTGCCTCATCAATATTCATGAGGCAGGTGCAATTCGCAACCCCATTGGGAATGGCTAGCACTCCCAGGGATGGTGGCCTGCTGGGGTCAGCAGGCCACCATGTCTGTGACTGCTTTTCAAATAAGCAGTTTTTTTTTTTTTATGCAGCCCGTTTTCCTTAAAGGAAAACGGGAAGCATTTAAAAAAGAAAAATGAAATGTGTCTGTTTCCTTTTTTAAGAGTAGGCAGTGATCCTTGGGACCACTGCCTACTCTTAAAAAATATTTTCACTGCCAGTCACGAAGGGGTCCCCTGGGGACCCCTATCCGTTTGCGAGTGGCTTACCACCCATTTGAAATGGCTGGTAAACTGCGAACTGCAAAACAATCTTACATTGAAGAATGACTCGGTATTAGGACGGGGCACCCTTAGCACGCCCCTTCCTAATAGGGGTCACAAACTCTATTTTGAAAGTCGGTGGTAGGTTACCGACTCGCAAAATAGGGTTTGAACATAGGGCAGACCTATTTTGCAGTCACAAACAGGCCGATTTCCCATTTGCGACCGCAAAAAACGGTTGTACATCTGGCCCACAATTCTGGAAAAGATGCAACACTCCCCATGATTCTCCTGGAGAGGAGGCAAATATCAGGATTAAACGTTACTCCATTTGGCAGTTTCACCCGTCTTCCCAGCCCTCGCACAACCCAAGTTTTCTGCTGCACGATCTTCGGGAAATATCTCGTAGCCGGATGATACATCACATTGGCCTGTACTTAGCACATGTACAGAGATTCATTATTAAACGTTCTGTGAAACGCATACAGATAAACAAATATTTGTAACATTTTAATTAGCACAAACTACTGCAGCTTGACTTCTGAAACAAGAGAAGGGGAGAAAGAACATAGCAGCCTAAAGTAAATGTTCATGTTGGCGTGAATCATTTCAACTGAGGCCTACAAGAACTATGGTTAACTTAACAGTAAAATCTGATTTGAGATATATAGGTGTATGTATAATGCAGATTAGTGCATGTAATGCAAAGCATGAAATAGTGGCAGAGCTTTGCCACAACTTTATCCGAACTAACAGCACAACTGCCTTCAGTCTTTACACTGCCAGTCGGTGGCTAGACATATTACTTTCAAAAGCAATGTGTGATGCTAACTAAGCCATTCACCACTATGCATCCCCTTTCCTTCAGATAAAACATAATTCCTCCCACCAAACTAGATCTCCCACATCATGGTTGACTCCACTACCGACCATTGCATTCTTCAAAACAATCTTTCACTGGAGGAAACTTTCTCAGTTGGAACACCTACGCTATGGCACTTGCTGCCACTGGGAGCAAGAATAAATACTCACAACCACTTTGAATTGAAGAGAGTACTCAATCAATCAATCAATCAATCAGGGAATTGTGAAGCGTGCTACTCACCCATGAGGGTCTCAAGGCATTGAGAGGGGGGGGGGGGGGTGCAGCTCCGGGTCAGCCGAAGAGCCACTGAAAGTCTGGCTCTTCTCATGCTTGTAGGAAGTATTTGCATGCACCACTGAGCCTAGTCTCATATTTTATTACCAAAAACCAGTGGCGGACGGTAATTTTACTAGAGAGGGGGCCATGCGGGACACACATGCACACATACACATCACTCACACCCATGCACTCACACATGTACACACACCCATTCACTAACAAGTACACATGCATTCATACATGCACACACCAAACATTTTTAAAAACATAAAACGTACCTAAATTGCAGATCTCCGAGAGGAAAGCCTTGGAGGTCCCAAGAGGGTTGGGACTGCCGCCTTCACTTATTGACTGACGTTAGATCAGCCAATGAGAGAAGGCAGCAGCCCCCACACTAATCAGAGAGCGGGATGGGTTCAGTGAGACTGTTGAGCTCGCCTCACTCTGTGACCAGGTGTCACTGATTGACACTCAGCCCTGGGCACTTCAGGAGTGAAAACTGAAGCGCTGAGGTCCGAGGCATTCAGTGACACTCCCCCTCATTATGAGGGGGAGCACTTTGAGGCACTTTTGCCAGGCTGAGGAGGTCACGCCCAGAGGGCTGTGAAATGCTCAGCCTGGTAAAGTTCAGCTCAGGCCGCCAGGAACCTGTGCATCTAGCGCATGTCTAGCTCCTGACTGCCTGACAGGACAAGAATAGTGTCTGTCAGACTGACCCTTGTTCAGCCTGACAGACAGTCTTCTTGCCTGGAAAAGGGAGGGGGCATGTCCCCTCATCCCGTACACACAGGCCGCTGCTGCCAAAACCTCAATCTTATGTGCAGTGGCACTACCGCAACATCGCTACAGCACATTTCACATCACTCTACATCATGCAATTCACCCACAACACCCATTAACGCTATGTCACAACCAACATCCTGTTCAATCATGCAGACAAAAATGGTGCCCAGAAACTCGATGCACCAGTGGTATGAAAAGGTATATTATTTATATAATGTAATATGTTCTAAGGCGCTGTGGGTTCACACCAACTGGTTGAGTTTCTTGGGTTATGAGTTGTGCAATGAGTCTACACCTGATTTTGGTGGTGTTTGTGCATTGTGAGAAATAGTAAGTCTGCGCCTCCAGGTGTATGTGCTTTGAGGGGCTACTTATATGTGCCTCCTGGGGTGGCTTTTGTGACTCTGTGTGGGTGCTGTAAGTTAATGTATGCCTAACTTTCCTTGGTGTGACCTCCTCCCACAATATGCATTTACACATGTGAAAGGTGTATCTAATCATTATGTGTGTTAAATGTGTTGCTTGTGGTTGTGCAGGGGTTTCTCGTGGGTGTGACCCTAGGTTTGTTAGGAGATTGTGCGCCTGTTGTTGCAAGACATAGTTCACGTACGTGCGCTGTGAGAGGCTGGGTAATTTTGCATGTGTGTGTTGCGAGAGGCTGGATCATTGATTCAGCTTCTGTGAGTGTTGCTTGTCTGTAGTTCATGGGTGTGAGCCATATGTCTCTGTTGGTATTGTAAAACAAAGTTGCTGGGGTCTTCTAGTCCTTGGGGAGGCTCCTGTGTGAGTGGTGACTGCTGCACAGTATGGCCCTGTTTGTTTCTTTTGTGTTGTGAGAGGGTGTGTCTGGGTACCTGTGTAGGGATCCATACCTGTATGATGTGACTTGAGAGTGTAATTACATGGCACAAGGTTCATATGTATGTTGTGAGTAGGTAATGCTTGTCTGTTTGCAGGAAGTCGACCCTCTGTCTTGGAAGAGTTTTGTGGCTGCAGTTCCTGGATATGTATTACGTGTGTTGGGGAATGGTGTATGTCTGTCTGTCTGTAGTCTACAGGTGTCACCTTTGTGTAAATGTTGTAAACTTCTCCGTATCTTTAGTTGCTGATTGTCATCAGTGTATGTTTTTTCAAATTATGTGCGTTTGGTTTTCTTGGCCACGTTGTAGTGAGCCCGGTTGTGAGGTGGCATGTGTCTGTATAGTGTAATCCTCTTTATATGTGTCGATTTCCAAGACGGTGGTCTATTTTGTGTGTGATGGTGCCTGCCTACAAAGTGCTTCTCTCATGCACTTTGTAACTTTAGGGCGGTTGTATGTATTCTTTCATGGAGGTTGTGTGTTTGTAGGGCGTGTACCCTGCTAGATGTGAGTAGTGTATGTCTGCAGGGACTGCCCCTTGCACGGTGAGAGGCTGCATTTTTGCAGGAAGGGGGCATTGTGTGTTGTGAGAGGTTGTGTGCTTGCAAGGAGAAGCTATTCCATAGTTTCATATAATGTGTGCTTATAGGGAATAGTCTGGATGTGTTGTGAGACTGTGTGTTTACAGGGAGTGGTGCCCATTTGTTGTGAGTGGCTGATTTTTGTAGGGAGCAGCCCCCCTTGTGTTGTGGGAGGATGCTCCCCGTGCGTTGGGAGAGGTTGTGTGCTTGCAAGGAGTGGCCCACCCATGTGTTGTGAGTAGTTGTGTGCTTGCAAGGAGCGGCCAACCCGTGCGTTGGGAGAGGTTGTGTGCTTGCAAGGAGTGGCCCACCCATGTGTTGTGAGTAGTTGTGTGCTTGCAAGGAGCGGCCCACCCATGTGTTGTGAGAGGTTGTGTGCTTGCAGGGAGTGGCCCACCCATGTGTTGTGAGTAGTTGTGTGCTTGCAAGGAGCCGCCCGCCCATGTATTGTGAGTGGTTGTGTGCTTGCAAGGAGCCACCCATGTGTTGTGAGTAGTTGTGTGCTTGCAAGGAGCGGCCCACCCATGTGTTGTGAGAGGTTGTGTGCTTGCAAGGAGTGGCCCACCCATGTGTTGTGAGTAGTTGTGTGCTTGCACGGAGCCGCCCGCCCATGTATTGTGAGTGGCTGTGTGCTTGCAAGGAGCCACCCATGTGTTGTGAGTAGTTGTGTGCTTGCAAGGAGCGGCCCACCCATGTGTTGTGAGAGGTTGTGTGCTGGCAGGGAGTGGCCCACCCATGTGTTGTGAGTAGTTGTGTGCTTGCAAGGAGCCACCCATGTGTTGTGAGTAGTTGTGTGCTTGCAAGGAGCCGCCCACCCATGTATTGTGAATGGTTGTGTGCTTGCAAGGAGAGGCTAACCTATATTTTGCTATAATGTGTGTTTATAAGGAAATCTCTTGGTATGCTGTGAGACATAACGTCTCTGGGTGTTGTGAGAGGTTGTGTGGTTGCAAGGAGTGGCTTCTGTGTGCTGGAGTTGTGCGTTTGCAAGGAGTGGTTCCAGGTGTGAGTGGCTGTGTGCCTACAGGAAGAACATGGCCCCCGTGAGGTCCGAGAGTTTGTGCGTTTAAATGAGTTGTCCCTGTACGTTGTGATTCTGAAGAGAAGTTAGAAAAATAAAAATACCCCCACTTTGCACCATACCAAACATGGCCATCAGAGGAGGAGGCGAGCAAACCTTACAATCATCTGGTGCCTTGATTTCTTCTGAATCTCTAAAAATTCCTTCCGTCCCCCCATCCTTCTGCCAGTCTCTGGTCATTCCTTCCATCTTTCTCCCTCACGTTTTTCAATCTTTCTTTCCTTCCTTCCTTTGTTTTTACCTATACTTCTTTCTCTCCATTCTTGTACTTCCTTCCTTTTTTCGCCATCCACCTTTCCTTTTACCTTGCATGCATACACCCTTCCTTCTTCTATCTATCCGTGCATCCTTACCTCCTTCATCTATCTTCCTTCCTTCTTTCCATCATCCATCATCCCATTATTTCGGCTCTAGTCATCCACTCTTCTTTCCATCCATCCTTTTCCCAATACCTGCTTCTCTCGATGCATCCCTCCACCCATCCATTCTCCTCTCTAGACATTCAGCTCGGCATCCACCCATCAACCTCTCCATCCTCCTCTATAGCGCTCCTCCGCCCAATCCCTCTCTCTATTCGTCCCTCTATCCCCACCGTCTCTCCCTTCCTTCCATTGCAAGAGCTGGTGTTTATTAGCTTCTGATCAAAGTCAACGCGGCCTTAAACACCAATTTAAAAGTTATATAGTTATATGTTACACAGAACTACCTTCTGGCACCCCCTCCCCACCTCGGCACCGTCCCCCCTCCCCCCAGCTGCTAAAGTGGGTGGCTAAGGACGCCTCGGCTGTGAGTAGGTATGTATTTGCAAAGAGTATCCCAGCGTGCTGTGCGTGTTAGAGTGCACACAGGGAGTGGTGTGCCTTGCATGCTGTCAGCTGTATGTGCTTGCAGGGAGTGGAGTAAGTGTTAGTGGTGTATGCTTGCAGGGAGTAGCGTGAATGTTGGTGGTGTGTGCTTGCAGGGAGTGCGGTGATTGTTGGTGGTGTATGCTTGCAGGGGGGTTGTGAATGTGGTCAGTGGTGTGCGCTTGCTGGGAGTGGAGTGAATGTTGGTGGCGTGTACTTGCAGGGAGTAGCGTGAATGTTGGTGGCGTGCGCATGCAGGGAGTAGCGTGAATGTTAGTGGTGTGTGCTTGCAGGGAGTGGAGTGAATGTTGGTGGTGTGTGCTTGCAGGGAGTAGAGTGAATGTAGCAAAGGCCGCCCCCGAAGGGGGCTCGAAGGCCGGCGCCATAATGGCCGCCAGAGCCCAACAAGGAGGGGCGTGGTAAACAACAAAGAACAATCTACGAGCTGTCAGGGTGATTTACGACCCTATGAGTGGCAAATGAGCAAAAGACAAACCAGTGATTTATGGCCAGCCGATGATTTATGGCTGATGATTTATGATGCTCATGCAGAATGATTTATGACAGCGGAATGATGACATTGTGACAGAATGATTTATGACATACCGATGATTTATGACCCATGATTTATGGCTGATGATTTATGATGCTCATGCAGAAGGATTTATGACACTGAAATTATGATAGCTTGTGAAAGAATGATTTATGACATACCGATGATTTATGACCCATGATTTATGGCTGCTGATTTATGGTGATCAGACAGAGTGATTTATGGCAACAAAGTAAGGACCAATTGTGGCAGAATGATTTATGACATACAATGATTTATGACCTATGATTTATGATGTCCAGCTGTCAATGCGTGACATCCAATTTGTAATAATGTGTGACAATGATTTATGACCCCGGCCCCCAAGGGGGGTCCAGGGGAGTTGTACAAATGTGACTATGTAATAAGTAATAAAAACTGCGGCCAACAATGACCACCAAATACGACGACTGTTGGCTGTGTTTAGTAATGCAGATGCACAAGTATGGTACGGTTCCTGGAATGGGCGCAGTGCGGCCGTTATTAGTGGTGTGTGCTTGCAGGGAGTATCGTGAATGTTGGTGGCGTGCGCTTGCAGGGAGTAACGTGAATGTTGGTGGTGTGAGCTTGCAGGGAGTAGCGTGAATGTTGGTGGCTTGCGCTTGCAGGGAGTAGCGTGAATGTTGGTGGATTTGCGCTAGCAGGGAATTGAGTGAATTATGGTTGTGTATGCTTGCAGGGAGTAGCATGAATGTTGGTGGAGTGTGCTTGCCGGTAGTGCGGTGACTGCTGGTGGTGTATGCTTGCAGGGGGGGTGAATGTGGTCAGTAGTGTGCGCTTGCAGGGAGTGGAGTGAATGTTGGTGGTGTGTGCTCGCAGGGAGTAGAGTGAATGTTAGTGGTGTGTGCTTGCAGGGAGTGGAGTGAATGCTGGTGGTGTGTGCTTGCAGGGAGTAGCGTGAATGTTGGTGGCGTGCGCTTGCAGGGAGTAGCGTGAATGTTGGTGGATTTGCGCTAGCAGGGAGTGGAGTGAATGTTGGTGGTGTATGCTTGCAGGGAGTAGTGTGAATGTTGGTGGTGTGAGCTTGCAGGGAGTAGCGTGAATGTTGGTGGCTTGCGCTTGCAGAGAGTAGCGTGAATGTTGGTGGATTTGCGCCAGCAGGGAGTGGAGTGAATGTTGGTGGTGTATGCTTGCAGGGAGTAGAGTGAATGTTGGTGGCTTGCGCTTGCAGGGAGTAGCGTGAATGTTGGTGGTGTGAGCTTGCAGGGAGTAGCGTGAATGTTGGTGGCTTACGCTTGCAGGGAGTAGCGTGAATGTTGGTGGATTTGCGCCAGCAGGGAGTAGAGTGAATGTTGGTGGTGTGAGCTTGCAGGGAGTAGCGTGAATGTTGGTGGCTTGCGCTTGCAGGGAGTAGCGTGAATGTTGGTGGTGTGAGCTTGCAGGGAGTAGCGTGAATGTTGGTGGCTTACGCTTGCAGGGAGTAGCGTGAATGTTGGTGGATTTGCGCTAGCAGGGAGTGGAGTGAATGTTGGTGGTGTATGCTTGCAGGGAGTAGCGTGAATGTTGGTGGTGTGAGCTTGCAGGGAGTAGCGTGAATGTTGGTGGCTTGCGCTTGCAGGGAGTAGCGTGAATATTGGTGGATTTGCGCTAGCAGGGAGTGGAGTGAATGTTGGTGGCGTGCGCTTGTAGAGACCGGAGTGTATGTTGTCAGTGGTGTGTGTGCGCTTGCAGGGAGCGGCTTGCGGCTGATCCCACACCCCGCCTTGCTGTGTCTGTGGTTGGTTGCGTCAGGGTGGGAGGGTCACATGCTACCGCCGCCGCCGCCGCCTCTTAAGGGGAAGTTTACTGCAAAGGAGGAGGCGGCGAGCACAAGAGGGAGGGGGAGAGAGGAGCAGCGGAGTTTAGCGCACACTGAGGCAGAAGGAGAGCCGAGTTCGTAGTCGCAACCAGAGGAGAGGCCTGACTAAAAGAGAGGTACGAGGGGAGGTGCGGTGCCGAGGCCAACTTTTCTCTAGAGTCCTGGGTCGAGATTAAAGTGGGATGCACTAGCAGTGGTAGTGGTGGGGAGTGGTAGGGACAGCGGGTGCTGGTTAAAGTAGAGTCCTCTGTCACAGGAGAGGTTGGTCTGAGTGAGTGGGGGGGGTTTTGAATTTTAGGGCGAGCCCCCTCCACTCTCTCGGAAATCTAGTGGAAAGTGGTGTAAGGGGGATAAGTGGCGGAGTGTAACCATGCGAGCCTAAAGGGGAGACGTGGGGGGGCTGATGTGGGGGTGGGCAGGTTGACGCCTGGCCAGGAAGAGACTCGCCTGTAAAAACAGGCGAGTGTGACGCGCAGGAGGGAGGCAGCTTTGAAGGCGACGACTGTTAAGAGCAGCCGAGGAGAGAGGGGTGTGTGGAGCACAGAGTCGGAAAGTTTCGGGGGGGGGGGGGAACCTTTAAAAGGGGGAGCTAGAGAACGGGGCCTGGGGAGGGCAGGGTGTGATCCAGGGAGAGCACGGGCAGGACCGCGCTTGGTGTAATTGGGAAGGGAAGGCAGGTATGGAGCGCACGCTGCGTGGAGGCTAGGCGGGAGCTCAAGGACGGGCGAGCTGGGGAGGGGAGTGTGTGTGTGGGGAGGGGGTAGAGAAGGGCGGCGTATTTGGGAACCAGGAGGTGTGGGTGGGGGAGGGCAATACCTTCTGTAAGGGGGAGAGCTTCTTGTCTCTGGGCCCCCGCTCTCAAATGTGCCCGAGCCTGACGTGCTTTACAGGTTTTCGGGAGTGTCACACCCCCACCACCCTTTTACAGAAATGTATATTGTATACATTATTTTTTTTTTGGGGGGGGGCAAGCAAGGGGAGGCTCCGTGTGTCCCTCCTTCACGCCTGAAATATTTCCTTGCCTGTTCTTTATCAGCCCTCAAGGTGTGCTGTTGCTTGGCTGTGTGGTGGTGTCACGGGGCGGCTTTAAATCTACTTATTTTTTCCTCTTCTTTCTATGAATGTTTTTCTTACAGGGGCGAAAGAAGGACCGAAAATGGCCGTTTCCGGGGGCATGAAGTGCGTCAAATACTTAGTCTTCATCTTTAACTTCTTGTTTTGGGTGAGTTTAATTGTGTTTAGCAAAATTGGGTGTCCGAAAGGTGGTGTGTGAAACTGTAGGGTGTCGGTCTGTGCAGGTGCGAAGGGGTCGTCCGTCTGTGTGACCATGGCAAAGATCGGTTTGAACCTGGGATGTTCCATTCCCCCCCCCCCCCCCCCCCCCCCCCCCCGGAAGGTCCCAAATACCATTTTTGGGTGCCAAACTCGTGATTAATACGAAGATTCGTTTGTCGCGACCTTGTGCCTAGCAAATTGTGCATGCTATTTACATTGACGCTACTGGTATATAACGTAAAAGTGACCGAAATACTAGAGAATGTGAAGTGAAATTAACGTGACTATTCTGGTTAACGTCATGTGAAAGCAATTGCCGATTGGCCAGGAAATGTTGTAGGAAGTCTGGGGGTTTTTTTTTTTTTTCGTTTCGAGTAGGTCTGGGTTCATTGACGACCAAGCAGTGAAATCCATATCGGTTTCAAGATGTCCAAAATGAATCTGTATGATTTGCATATAATAAATTAGAGACCGGTTTGTTGGTCATACCGACTGCACCCTAATCCCAAACCCACTGCCAAGTCATCCTGGGATTTTCTGTGCCCAGGGAAAGTACCCTGGAAAGAGGCCCTCTTTTCCCGACTAAGGATTTTGGAGTGGTTTGGAATAGCGTAGCCTCGCCCCTGGAGTGAGTCAGCCTGACTCCAAAATGAAGTAGGGGATTCCTCCTTTTCCGGAAGTCGTCTCTGAAAGCTCACTTCCCGGCATACGGGACATTGCACAATTTTTGGGCTTGAGGAAAATGTTTCCATTTTCTTCCAACCTTTCTGGCCCTTCGAAACCACTGACAATGCGTGTATCCAGGAAAGTTTTGTGAGTTTCAAGTTTTCACATCCTGCCTTCCCAGGAACCTTGTGTAGTATTGTATTGGGGTTGCCAACCCCACTTCTCGACCCTCTTTCGCCCTGGGAGTTAAAGTTGTCTTGACTATTTCGATTAACTTCTCCTCCTTTCCACTGGTCATGACTAATATATTACTATTTTTTTTGTAAAATACTACTTTCTTAAGTACGCTGTCTTCTGATAAAGTTGCACATATCAAGGGTGCAGTTCCTCCCCCCTTCTCCCTTTCACAGTTTCATCAACCGGGGGGAAAAAACAAAGGATCTGTGAGGTGGGCTGGTACTGTCGTAGTAAATGTACCCAGAATATGTTGGAACACTTATTGGCAAAACCAATGGGGCTGGTTATAACCGACATTTTGTCATCTTTGTTTTGTCATGATTTTTATCAAACCTAATTTTTGAGGTACTGCCGGACACTGGTTAAAGGCAATTTTTTTTAGTATTTTTCTCTTTGGACCCCCAAGCCCGCTCTGCTATGTAGCAGTCCCTGAAGTGAAGGGACCTACTCTGTCAAAGTGTAGAATGCCATTCTACTCGGGAAAGGGAATTGTTTTCCCAACATTAGTGTTTAATGTACGTAAAAGTAACCTCTTCCCATTGACGGTGTCTGGTGTGTCCCATGCATGGATGGGAGTGCCAATGAGATTTAGTTTTTGAGGTGGATACCTGATGTGGAAAAAGTGACGGAGCCCTTAGCCAAATTGCCCCGAATAACCACAAAGGGCTCTGAACTAAGGGGTGGAAAGCCCCAGCAGTTAAGGGGTTAAAATGAAGCACCATTACTCGTATCACCGTAAGTGTTGCTCTCTAAAGGATACCCTTAGGCACTTATTGATTCTGCAGATGTGGTGTGGAGGTAAAGGCCCCGACTGACAGTCCAGGATTGCAGCTAACTGCTTCTGCATTCCATAGGCGTAGACCGGCCCTGCTTTCTATCCTTAAATGTGTTTAGAGTTGGATGTAGGGACAGCTGTAAGTACTTAACAAACTCAACGTCCTTTTTATAACTTTTTTTTTTTCTCCTGAAATTGCCCTCCTTGCGAGCGTAGCAAGATCTGGTATGAGTCGGAAGCCATCCTTGGTTTGATGGACCCAGTACACGGCGAAGGGGCCTTACCCATGGTCCGCTGCATAACCTAAATTGGCTACTTCTATGAAGCACCAGCTGTCATGGTGCATTGAGGTGTGATGCCACCGCACCAGAGCCTTAGGAAGAACTCTTTTTAGGAGTTTAAGTGCATTCCTCAACCCGATACTAGGGTGCGGTACTGACGCATTTTAAAGTATTCTACTTAAATCGCTAAAAGAATGACTTCCCCCAACAAATCTAAGCATTTTAGATATATGCAACTCATTTAAAAGGGAGAAAAATGAAGTCCTAGAACTGTTGAACTCGACAATCCAAGTAAATGCCACTCTGCACTCCATGTACACCCAGGTGCTCTGTAAGTGTGCAGGTTTTTTTATGCTCATTGTATACCTTGCTAGTTTTATGGTTTTGCCTGTAAGCCGCGCAGATGTGATGTGCCAGCCAGGGAAGCTGTGAAAGAACAGCAGTGATGCATGCCTGTTGTGCAAACAACCTGTCTGGCAACAGACTGTAAATCCCTCTGGGAGGAGGAAGTGTAGAACAGAATTTCCCAGTATCTGATCTGGTGAGCACCAGGGTTTCACTGAGCCGGTTTTCTCAACCTAAGCCAGCAGGGTTGATTCTTACAGGATTATTGGCGATGTGTATTGAAGTGCTTTCTAGTCCTATGTGGTGGTGACGCGTGCTCTCCCTGCATGCGAAGCAAGCTCCACCATGCGGTGTGGTTGCAAGTGCTATGGGTTGTTCTGAGCCTGTGGGGTGCTGTTTAGGTAGAGTGCAGCGCACATGTGCTGCTCTAGGAGATGACCTTTAGAAATTGGTCTGCTCTTCTCCACACACTCGTGCATGTGGCGCCTTGCGGGGGCCATCTGTTTGGAATTAGCGTGGCTGCGCACGCTTTCCCTTCCACTACCTGTCTCACCCTCTCTTCCTTGTCAACTTGTTTTGAGTATTTTGACCGGGCTCCCTTCTATACTAGACTATCTGGTAGACTGTCTTTGTGAGTGTCTGAACTTTTCTGGTAACTTTTGGTCAGCTCTTTTCCCGTTCGCAAATAGACGGTCGGCTGGTCTGACTCCTTCGGGTCATGTTTGATCTATTTTGACCGGATTGCCATCTTCACATCTACCCCATTCATGTCGACTGCCCGGGGGCGGGTCTGCTCTTTGAGCCATTGGTCGCCACTGCATGAGTCACCTGCACCTGTCTGATGTCTAGTTTGGTCGTCCTGATCTCGGCATCAACCCTCTTTACCTCGCGTTCCCTAAAACTTCTCAATTACGCAGGCGGGCCCATACCATTATCATGGGCAGGCAGCAGTGTTAAAAAAAACAAAACCATCCCGGCTCTTTTTCACGTTTGGGTGGCCAGGGGTCTGCTGTCCGCACCGTTGTCCGTCACAGTGGATGGGAAGTATGGGTATGTTTCATGGTGTCAGAGGAAGATACCCGCGGACGAGTCGAAAGTAGCCGTGAAGGTGGGAGGTCACGGCAGGACCAGCTCGAGCTATGCATCTTAAGTGGATGAGCCTGATTCCTGTAAGTGCAACCGCGAGTTAGAGTGCGGCGCCCTCCAGCACTCACCATCATGTTGGAAACCGTCGCCACGCGGCTGCAAGACAAATCTTCGGGGGGGGGGGGGGATGCTGACGTCCACACTTGAAGCCCACGTGTCCGGTGCTGCGATGATTGATCTTTACATGCTGGCCCTTCAGCGATCCCTTGCCAGGCCCCCAGAACATCTTCTACCACCCAGCTTTTGCAGCCTCGTGCCCAGACTTCATCCTTAGGTCTGGTTGTAACCTGCGCACATCTTTCTTTGCAAACAAAAGTTACACGTTTATGCTGTTCACATAGTGTTCTTAACCTCCAAGTACATGACAGGTCCTTGGGACGTTTATAGTCTTCGTGCTTGTATGTTCTGCAACGAAACTAGCATTGGCATAACCAATAGGTCTCGCTTTTGGGACCTTATAAGTATTTAGTTACGCAGCACAATAACCTTGGTGCAACAACATCAACCGTTGCATGGCTAAACACTTATAAGGTCCCAAAGGCGAGATATTGGCTATGCCAATGCTTATTGGTTTTGCGTGAGTGACTAGAGGCACATTTGTCTTGGGGTGCAGCGTTTAATAGTGTTCGTGCGTACAAATGTGAGGTGGAGACGCAGTTTAAATTGAGTTGGCTCGCTTGTACTTTTAAAGCATCAAGGCTATATATAGTATGCTGGGCCCACCCGAAAGTAAACCAACCACTGGGGGCTTTTAAGCTACTGGGGTTATAGGTTATCTAGGTTAGGGCAGGTGGGGTATACTGGGATGTGCGTACCAAGACGGACGGCTGCATCGCGTCAACCAGGCTAGAGGGGTGCTGTGATCTCACCTCCAAGGGATGGTGATCACAAAAGGTGGAATAATGCGCTTGTGAAACTCCAAAAGGCAGGAACGCTTGTAAAAGGGTGGCTGAAATAAGATTTGTCAGCGGGAAGGGAGGCTTGTGCTAGTAAGGCCTGTACTGTGCCCATTGCTGTGCCAGCACATCCAAGTGAGTAAAGTGTTGGAGTAATCCAGGTTGGCAGCCTGCGCACATACACCATTGGTAAAAGCCCAGACATTGCCTACTCCTGCAGAGTCTAAGAAGCCTCAGTTTTTGTGCAGGGCTTTGCACCCTAAGCCCTTCTGAAGCTCTCAAAGGTGGAAACACGTCAGTGTGGTAAATCATAGCATGGTTGTGGCCTGACTGGCACATGCTGGTGAGACGTGAAACATTTGGTGGGTTGCTGCCTGCCTGAACAATACTGAGAAGGCATTCCCTTTCTATTTTCACTTTGTCTAGTTGCATCAATAGGCAGTCTCCTGCCCTTATAGCATTTCCTTTCAGCTTCTACTTTCCCTAATGGGGAAATAACATTTGTTTAAAAAAAAAAAAAAAGGAACTTGCCTAGCTAGTACAGCAGCATGAGGTCTGGCGTGGCATCTTTTCACGTGATAAAATGCTTCTGGCTGATCTAACGGGATCACCCTGACCGCCGCTAATATAAACACAGTAGCTATGTTGTGTAAAAAAAGACCACTAAACTCCTTGTAAGCCCACAAGCTTCGTCCTGTGGTATCTCTGGACATTTGTGCCTATTCTCCTATTGCGACAAGTGTTGTCTCCATGGTTGTACCTTTTTATGACCTGTACTATTCCTGGTCATTGGAGGACATTGCACTGCGGACTAGGCTCTCGCCTCAGACTTGGTAAGTAATGATTGCCGAAACTAAATTGCTGAAATTTGTGTCTGCAGGGTGAAAAAGCCTCCGTATCCGCTGAAAACACAACAGGCGATCAGTTGAAAATTAAAAGCGACAATAGATATGCACGCAATGACCCGGTCTGTGCTGGCCACTTTACAAACTAAAAAATACCGTTTGGCTCCTGGATTCATAAGTCGCACCTCTGAGCAGAGCCTGTTGTATTATATTTTTAAGTTCAGTAGAATGCCTTCCTGTCGTGTTTAGTGTACAGAGATGAAGTTGGGTATTTTAAGGTGATACTAGGAAGGTGGAACGGATATAGTAGTTTGAATTTTATATGAAGGTTCAGTGTTTTGAAAACGCTGAGACACTGAGGTCAATGGACGCATTTTTTGTTTGGGGGGTGGAGAGATAGCAGAGCTGTGTAAATAAAACTAATACAAGTACTAATACTAGAACGCAAGCATTGAAAATGCAATAGGTCTCGCCTTTAGGTTAAAGCCATCTGTATTGCTGATGGTATTGTATAGCAAAGCAAATGGCTTTAACCTAATTTCCTGTGCGCCGTGCCACGGGCTGGCCCCCTCTGGTGAGGGTTTAAGCTGCCTGCCGGGGACAGCCCTTCGTAAAACTTAGAGCACGAGCGCGCTGATTGGCCGGGCTCAGAACGCTTCGTGAGGCTGAGAGGAGGGCGAGCGGCGTCAGTAAACGGATTGAATGGGAGGGGCACACGGGTGCAGATGTACAAAAATGGCTGCTCTCAGCCATTCACAAAGGTAAACATGCACGCATACAGACAAAAAATTAAAGTAACCCAAGATGGTGTCAGGCTGTGCACATGTGTTTTTTGTCCATATGCATGCATGTTTTGTGAATAGCAAGAGCAGCCATCTTTGTATATCTCCACATGCGTGCATTCAGCTTTGGCTGAGTCGATTGCAAAAGGTTCTCTCCATGGCGAGAGCAGGGCATGCGCTGCTTTCGCCAGGCGAGACCTAAAAGACCGCCTGTGTCAGTCATGCCGGCTCTGTATAAATTCTTTCCCCGGCTGACTGGCCACATGCCAGTGTGACTTACCCGGTGTTTGTTTCCAACACACTTGAAATTCATATTTCTTAAGGCTGTGAGAAGTAGCTGGGTCTGAAACGGATTGTCAGTGGTATTTTGTTATGGGGACTGACTGGTCTACAAAACGGCTCTGCTGTGAAGCCTGCATTAAATCTTAATGAGTGCAGGGAATCTCTTTTCCTTTATGTAAAAGAGAAATACTCCCGCCCCCACACACCACCGTCAACTTTGGATTTTGCCTACTTGTCTGTGCCTAAGTATTATTGGTAGTGTCTCGTTTTTTTTAAATTTATTTTTATCCAGCCCGAAATTTGTGGTCAAGAGACTGCTTTAAACTGTAGCACAACTTGCGTCTCCTTCACCCCTCCTCCAAAGCCCGCATTCTTGAGTGCTCCTCTCACCAGCCCTAAATGTAAATGTATGCGTCTTGTAAAGCGCACTGCTGCCCTGAGGCGTCGTGGCGCTGTAGACCGCTGGGGAACCCGTCCTGGCTATCCCTGTGAGAAGGTCCATCCTGGGTATCTCCAAGGTGAAACCAGGCATCCCCAGCGAATGTGGGGGGCCGTTGTGGAGATGAGGCAAGCTAATGCCCAGAGTTGCCGAGTGTGATCCCTGGTTAGAGTAGGCACCGAGGCGAGAATTATCAAGTCCGCTGGCCCTGGTCCACAACCCTGCCGCGTCGGGAATTGAACCCTGGTCCCTGGCCGTCCTCTGCTTCCGGGTCTGCCGCTCTAACCATTGAGCCACACTTCTCCACCCTAGGCCTGAGCATGTGATGTGTTCAGGCTAAACTGGAAATTAAGATACCAGGGGTAAACCCTTGACTGTTTCCACATGTGCTGTGCTACCAGCATTGGTCACATGAGACCCTCTGCGCCCCCTCCCTCTTTGACCACATAATGGGCTGAAGTGCCGGGTTTGCTGCTCACCCCCTGAAACGAAATCATGTGGCTTGTCCTTCAAGTCTTCTGTGGAGGCTAAACATTGGCTGGGTGGCAATTTAAACCAATGGAATGGGTTTAACCTTAAGCTCTATGGTCACCTGACACTGACGTTTGATCAGGTGGAGATTCCCGCCCCACCTCCCCTGAATGCGCCTTGACTCGAGGATGAAGGTGCTGCTTCTGCAGTCTTGTGGAAGCTGTCAATGTCTCCTTTTTCCTTGTGAAGACTGCTTCCCATATATCCTGTCAACCACCTGCAGGCTGAGCTTTCTGAATGGCTCAAGGGCGCTGGTCTTGCTGTCCTCTCCGAAGCCAGTGGCGAGGATGTGACCTGGGTTTGTGGGCTTCTTGGTGGAGTAATCAGCAGTCCTGGGGTAATGTGCAAAGGAAGCAGTGGCCTCTGTGGGATCCCTAAATTCAGTTTATGCAGCTGTGGTCCTACCAGTGTCGTGGTCTCCCAAGCTTTGATCGCATCAGACTGGTGCAAGGGGGATAACCTGTCAGCAGCCCACCCCACAGTTTCCTCAATAGCTTTTGCCTGACTTAAGTCATTTTTCAGAGGACTTTAAAATCCAGACGAGTGTTTTCGTTATGACCATTTCTCCGCATTCTCCCAGCAGCAACTATTTCGCTCTTTGCTTTAAAAATGGTTTCTGATGTGTACTAGCTCCATTATACATTCTTAACAAATAATGCTGCTGGTCGTGCATTGAAGACTGAGACCCATTGCACGTCTTGGAGCAAATTTCTTACAAATTTTGTGTCACTGGAGCCAGCTTGCTGTGCTCTCTTGTCTCCTATATTGGTGAGGGTGGCTAGTGAGTCCTGGTCTAGGAGGGGTTACTAGTGAGTCCTGGTCTAGAGGGCTGGCCAATGAGCAGCCTTGCCCATGAATAGTATTGCATGATATGATCAGTTACTGTTAGAACTTCATGGGCCACAAGATGACTGGATTGTTATCGAAAGAACCCTGTGTACTGCTTTGAATGATTGGAGACCTGTATCTCGGCCAGTTCAGTTGCTGTCGCCTTTACTATGCTGCTTCGGTGGTGCTTGCTTTGCCCGTCGCGTTCTCTATTTCCTGGGATGATATTTTGTTTAAACGGGAGGATCAGGATGTTGGTCCCTCCAAGAGTAACAGTGTGTCCTGGTGGAGACTGAATCTAATATTTCCTTCTAGTGCTCAAAGGGCAACGTAGATCCGTAAGTGGTAGTCCAGGAGTCTGGAACCCTGATTCGCCATGGCTTTCTGGGTGGATTTGGCTTTCGAACCCCCTGTGTCTGACTCCAGCCACAGGAGTAGGTGTTCGGTTAGTCGAATTCTTTAAACTTGTGGTTCTCCGACAGGCAGCGGTGGCTGTGAGCTGATGTTCATTGTATGTCCTTGATGCGTACCTGGATGATGAGCCTGGCCGAACATGAATGCTGACCTACTGGGAGGGGGTGTAAGTGGCTAATTTTAAACAATTTGGTTGTCTAGGACGACAACATACGGTACTACTAGGTCTTTGTCCCGTTTCATAATAGTAGCTGTGTCTTTTCTTCTCTCCCATCTGAGGGTAGTGTGGTTCGTAGCTACCTCAGCTTGACCGACCCTTGCGTGATCTTTCTTGACTTGCCTATCTTGTGCAGTCATCCCTCTGTAGCCCGATGTTTGATTTCCGGTTTTCACCACCAGAGGTGATGACTATTCAGACTGGGAGTAAAGTACCCAACGCTCAGAATGTGTTTTTTCCAAGTAATGCGCTGGAGATGTGAACCTCGGTCTGGAATGCAATTCCCCACACCTAGGACCGCAGTCTGTGGTCTTCCCTCGATCACTGTTAGTTTATTTCATACTTTTTGTCCTGTTCACTACCCTTTTAATTCAGTGATTGGAGCTTGATCTAGGTGTTGGATTTTTCTCATCTGAGACTAATTGATCGGACTACTTTTATTAGCAGGGGCCCTGAATTGTTGTAGTTCCCTTATTTATATAGCGCTGACATTGAGAACGTCGCATACCATCACACCCTCTGCTTCAGGCCACATGCTTCCATTTTCCAGAAGCAAAGGGAGCTCTGATTGGTTGTGCCAGCTGTCAATGATGTGGTTCTTTTGAGCCCGGCTTGTGCCAAGTCCTGCAGTTTGAAAAACCTAATCCAGTGTGGGCCAGAGATGGCTGGAATTCGTTGCCTGAAGTGCGTGGCTATGTGCAGCCGAGAAACCTAACTTGTGAAATGCGGTTTACCAGCACACTGTAACAGAGGTCTGTAGATTTGAGTCTCTGTACCTCCACCCTGTGGTTTCCTTGCCCGGGGGTTAGTTTGTAGTACGTGTTGGCTGTCGCGTCTTCTTTCCTAGAAACTGACTGTTGTAGCGACGGATCCTTCCACCACAGCCCTGTAAGTCGTCCTACTTGACTTCCTGTTGCAGAACTGAGTATTGCTCACTTTCCAGCCTAGCTCATGTTGGCTTTTGCTGTTACTAAACCTACTGTAGGGGTCGTCCCATCAACAAGAGCGTCTGATTACATTTGCCTGGTTCCCTTTGAACGTCCTAGTAATGTGTGGGTTTTTTGGGCAGGATGTATGTATTATAGCAAGAACTAGACCCGAAGGTATCGGAGCGCTTTACAGAGTAAGCACAACAACGATAACCTAACATTCGGTGCATGGAGATATAGAGGCAAACGATTTACAATGTAGGCAGCCTTCTCCTTGTTTGGCCTAAGTTGGCAGATGGGGATCCCTTGCTCACTGTGCCACTGGATTCAAGCTAGCCTGGCTGATGGGTGTTACCCAGAAACCAGTCCCAGGAAGCTTGTTTCCGGTCCAGGGAAGACATGGTTTGGGATGGATTGTTCCCATGAGGCACAGGGTCAAGACTGATTTGCATATGGCTGGGTATGAACTGGGGTGGCAAAGTGAGCTAAATGATGGACTCAACCCAGATCTGTGACTGGGGGTTGGTGTCTCGTTTCAGTGCTCCGTCCTTTGTGTTTGCAAAGTAGCAACAAGCGCCAGAGTTCATAAAGCATAAATAAAAAATGTATTTCAACAATTTCTAAAAGAATCCTATAGACGGAGGGATGTGAGGATGTAAAGTTCTGATGTAAGGGTAGAGAGAGTAGGTGCACCATATTTCACTGAGGTAGTGAACGAGCATGGCTACGTAGCACGGCTAGCACTCTACAGAGGAAGCACAACAGGAGAAACTTGAGTTACATAGCACATAAAAATGACTTCTGTAAGAAAGGAGTACACTAAATACAGTGGGCTATGTAAGCAAGAAGCAGTTAAACCAGAGTTCCCTAAAGCGAGTGAATGTACATGGCGACAAAGTCAAAGAATATGAATGATGGAGTGCATAAGTTCTGAGGTAGTTGAGAAACGGCGATCTAAGGATGGTGAGTTTCAAACCAGTCTTTCCCACGGTAGTTGCGTATAGATTTACGTGAGGGGTGCAGTGTAGTTTAAGTCTGGAAATCTGGTAAATTTCAGTGACGGGAGGCAGCAGATGATGGGGTGTAAGCAGAGCAGGGGCGTGGCCAAGTCCTAGATGAGAGAAATTTGTTGGAAAGTATTGCTGCTTTCTTGAGGAGGGATGCTTCCTGTATTTTGTTGATCTTTGGTTGTCCTGAAGGTCCAATTTTACCACTTGGAGATGGCTCCTAGGATCCCCTTGCTTTCACTGCAGTACCCATTTTCTGCAGCCATCTACAGGCCAATGCGGGGCCTGTGGTGGTTCTTCTAGATTAATGTTCTAGATCTCGTGTGGTAGGGGGTGTTTTTTTTTTCTCTAGAGCAGCGTTTGTTTGTTTGCCTGGGCTTCATGGTCTTCAGACGTTCTGCATGGAAAGGGTTTTCCAGTGCATGGTGCAGCACAGGAGCCCTGGTGACTTTCTGCCTTGTATGTTTGTCCGTCGCTCTGTCTTTAGCGGTCAGTCCACTGGAGGGGCTTCCTAATTGTTTTGAGGAGGTGTTTGGGGCTTAAACTTTTTTTTTTCCAAACACCATATCTGTGTGATTGTGATGTCAGTGGGTGTTCTCCAAACGCTGGCCCTCTCTCCTGATCAATTCTATGAATGGTTTGTGGTTCGCCACTCTGGGCTGATAGTAACTTCCTGACTGGGTGGAAGTGGCCATCGTAGTCATCAGATGGCGGGGCACCACATGGAGGGGGCACCCAGTGTGGATTTGTGAGTGATCTTACCACCTTGTGTCCAAAATGTGTGGACTCTTTGCCGCTGTGGTGCAACCTGGTGAGTCATGTCATTGAGCTGGCCTGTGAGTTTGGTGGTTTGGTATTTTACTATGGTGTGATTGATCCTTTTGTGTGCCCCCTCCTCCCCATACAGATGTCTCACTATGGAATCTGGCCTCTCCGCCTGCATTCTTCGCTTTGTATTTCGTGGCCTGCTATTCGGAAGAACTTGTAACAATCACTCTTTAACCAACTGCAGGTTTTCTTACATATTTTTGCTGGGGGGGGGGGGGGGGTAGCGCGTGCTGCTCTGTCACAGCTGACATCAGAGGGTGTCCCGTGACTCACTCGCCCTGTGGCGTCATGTGACGGAAATGTCATCCACTTGGAGTATCACACGGTTCACTGACGTGCAAGAGGACAGTTGTGTAACTTCCGGCTCTGCTCCAACACATGCAAACCGGGCACTTGAAACAAAAGCACCCACGTCGGCTCTTAAATGAAGCCGCATACCTCAGTGCGTCACAGGCCTCTCTGGCCTACAGCACTCCCTGCGGTTCAGCACTGTACGTCTCTCAGCTCTGGCAGTGCTCCGAGTCCCACCTGCAGCACCTCGTTACTCCTGGGGCGTAAGTCGGGCTCGAAGCAAGCTCCCCTTATCCACTAGTGGGTGCTGAGCTCTCAAAGGGCGCACAGCTTCAGAGGGCTGCTGCTGATCAAGCCACTGACGCGTTGTGTGTATCTGGGCAGTTTGAGACGCTGAGATTATTGCAGGTGCGCATGACCGGGCAGTTTTCGAGACGCTGGTTTAGCTAAGGGTGTTTTTTTGTGTATACGGTCGGCAGTTTTTCGGTGCCCTCGGTTGGTGACATCGTCATGAACATGTTGTCCCAGGACGTCTCCCTGTATTGCGGCAAAAAAAGCCACCAGTTCTTGTAACCGGAGGAGAAGAAGCTGTAATCTGTCTGATCAACAGATTTCCAAATCTGGTGGATTTCGAAACCTTCATAAGGCGCTTGCGAAAGGTGCCTGGAGTGGTACTGGAAACAAAAGTAGAGGTGTCTGAGCCTGCCCTTGGCAGGAAGTAGATTGCTCCTGCCAGCTGTCAGAAGAGGTGATTTTTGGAGGGGGGCGGGGGGTTAAGCAGTTGGAGGGAGTCGGCCATCAGTGAACACACCAGGCTTCCCTCCTATAGGAAAAGGTCTGAGGGACCAAGCCCCACGGCAGGTGCACCTCCCTCCCCCCCCCCCCCCCCCCCCCCCCCCTTGCTGAAGACATGGCGGAGGATAGGGATGGGGCCTGTGCACCGCCCGTGTACCTTTGAAATCAAAGGTGCCAGTGGAGGAGTGGGCACCCTCTGAATAAAATCCTTGGTGCTGCCTCTCTCATCGGACGAGCGGTGGCAAGGTATTGGCAATCTAGAAGATCTCCCCCCCCCCCCCCCACACACACACGGTGGTAGGGTCCTCCGAGGGTGGCTTGTCACTATCAGGAGCTGTTGGGTGGCGTTTCTGTCAGTTGTGTGCCAGTGGCCTGTCTCCTTAAGTGCGAAAGGCGAAACGTCTCCAGTCTCTGGCCAGAATACAGGGGATAAGCGCAGAACTTCCCCGAGCTGCTAATTAGTGGGAGAGGGGAGGGGGGCGCGCTTATGTAATTTTGAGCACTGTCCTCTTTCGTCACTGTATAGTTCCTTGAAGACGCTGGCCCCAGATGCCTCTATCTTCAGAGGTGGAAGATAGGATACGTGGATTTCGGGGCTGCTGCAGTGTGTAAACCGTTGAGGGACGTGTGGTGTCCGGGGGTTCCGTTGTTGGAAGATCCGCTCTAATTTTGGGAGGTGATCTGATGTAGCCCTGGCTGAAGTTTGTTTTTACGCCAGCGTGATTTTTATTTATTTTTTATTTCCCCAATCAACTTTCGTTACATGAAATTGTGCTATTACACACATGTATTCGTGCGCCGTTTGCGGTGAAAGATAAAATCTACAGCAAATGCACAGTAACAGCGCAAACGATCGCTCACGGAGCAGCTGTTACACTTTTTTTTTTTTTTTTTTTTTTTTTTTTAGCTCCATACTTATTTTGTGTGAACATCTCATGCTAAAATATAGCGGCAAATGGCAGTTTTGTATTTGCATAACTATGCAAAATTATTTGAGTTGCAGCAAATGACAATTTCGCGCACTCCCACGCTTGTGATGTCAAGGGCACTAGCAAATAGGCTGGGTTGATTGCGTTGCTGCAGTGCTTGGCTTTCAGTCACGACGGACATCCTTTGACAAACTTCCCACTGCACCTGTTGAGTCACATGGGCGCAACCATGTTAACTCGTCCGGTGTTTTATTAGCCCTAGGTCCAAGGAATTTTCAAAGCTGCTAGACAGCTATTTGGGCGAAGCCTTGCTTTGTTTTGTAAGGGCGCGAGCGTTTTCCCACTCAAGTTTATTTGCCAAATCTTTGGATTTTTTCTTTAGCTAGACTGTATTCTGTACAAAACGCAATCCTTCCTTTCCTATAAAATGGCCTCTGTTAATGTGCGTTTTCATTCCTTCTTGGTTGCGTTCCAGCTCTCTTGCTGAGAATGAACACCTTCTGTCCATGCCAGCTTGGCTCCTGTCGGAGGAGGTGATAAAAGATTACAGGCCTGTACTTAAGGTAATAAATGGGCTGGGAGGCTTTATCTAAGAAAGATTATACCTACCGGACATGGGTGGATCTGTGGATTGTGGGAAGGAGATATTTGCTTTGAACTTTTTTTTTTGTGGCTTTTCCTTTTCTTGACTAATACACGTTGCAACCCTGTGGTCTTGTGATTTGTGTGGGAGTTGAGCTATGATGCGACTTGCCCAAGTAATGTCACATGTGTTTTAGCGTGCGCTTGCGAGGCACCATCTATATACAATGCCAAATGTTTAGAAGTAAGTGATAATTACACGTAGTAAAGTAACACTTTGAATGCATGTCAAATATACACGTATGTAGTTATCTGACATTAAAAATCCCATCTATAATCTACAAACTGTGGCAACTTTTGGTAAATTCATCAGCAGGAGAGGTATGTGGCCAGCTTGTATTGTATTTCATAATAGCCCTTAAAGGGCGCATTTTCAGCCACCCTGACATAGGCCGTGATATGCTTTCACCGAAACCAGGCTCATCCCAGTCCCGACCACAGGCCACCGCCCAGCCTCCCCACCAAAGCAAAGATTCTTGGGCATATGACGAGCGCTACACCTGCTTTTCCTCTAATCTGCTTTGATCGTTTTCTTTCCTGTTGACTGTAAGAGGCATCAGACAAGCCTAAGTTCCATCACATGGGATGATGACTGTCCATGAATGGTCTCTTCTGATTGATTATATGCCATCTCATCCCTCACTTAGGTGCTACCAGCCCCCTCCACTACCCCATAGTTGATGACTCGACTCTGCCGAAGCAACACAGTTGAAGTCTTAAAGATGAGGAGGTTCACAACCAGATTAATTCAAGATGGAAATGCTGTTCAGCGATGTCAACCTGCATTGGCAAACTAGCTTGCCTCGCCTATGAGAGCGATTAGTTTTGACAATATAGCCATGCTGTACAGTAGCACAAATGCTTTGCAAAGTGAGCAAGTGACTCACGTCTGAGCATACCCTGCCAACTTATGGCGAACAAAGCGGTACAAAAGGGGGTGGTGATGGACGGAGCATCAGAACAAATCAAACACTCCCACCCAGTCACTGGATTCAAGCAAGCCTGGCTGAAGACGGCTGAAATGCCAGAAACCGGTCCTAAGAAGCTTGTTTCCGATCCAGGGAAGGCATGGCTTGGCAGTTCAGGCTGGACTGTTCCCATGAGGCACAGGGTCAGACTGATTTGCATATGGCCAGGTCTGAACTGGGGTGGCAGAGTAGGCTAAAGAACAGTGATGGATCAAACCCAGATCTGTTGACTGGGTGCGAGTGTTTGATTGGTTCTGATGCTCTGTCCATCACCACCCCCTGTTGTACCGCTTTGTATATATTGAGACCTAAAAATGACCAATTTCCTTTTTTCACTATCTTTTTTTTTCCTTCAAAATACTTTATTGGTTTTCAGAAGGTATACAGAAAGCATATAGAGTATCCAAGGCAGACTTTTACATGTGCATACATATCGTGAGGGTAATGCGCCTTGATGGATAACGTGAGCCTAACCCGGCAACCACTGGTAGCAGAAAAAATGACCGGAAAGGGGAAAGGAAAGAAAAAGATAAGTGAATAGAGGAAGGAGCATTTCTAGCCTAGCATTCAACTCTGTCCTTCCTGCTCCCCAAAAATCACAGTAAAATACCTCCGTGCTGCCCTCAACTGGGCATGTTTTTTTTTTTTTTTTTTGCACTTCTCTGCACATATGGTGGTCTCCTTCTCCACCCACTTTGAGCATGTTTTGATATTGGTGGGAATTACCAGAGACTACTGAATTGCAGGGGGCACCTCCTAGCAGCCGGTGACTACACATCAAACCTCTGATCTCCAGGTGGGGCATGCCACCATAGTTTGACAATTTTAAGAGCATTCCAATGTCCTTTTGTATGGGCGCATCAGCTTTTCTACCATGCTAGAGGGACTGTTAAACTAGGCTAGCGCTAAGGAAGCTCTGGTCTCAATCTATTCAGTTCTTGAATATCCACACGCTACCTGGTGCCCACCAATGACTACCTCCCTGCCTCCCAACAAAATGGCTCTCCAGCGAAGTAGGGTAGTGTCCCTGGGCACCCCTCTGACTTGCACCTTTCTACATCCCTGAACATGCTGCACCAAGCTAGCAAGATGCCAAATACTCCCAAAACGCTACTTGTGCAAGACCCCCCCCCCCCCCCCCCACCATTCCTAAGTAAAATCCATTCTAAATTTTAACTTTGCATTGCTTAAAGGTGGTTTTGTCAGCAGTTTGGTGAATTTATTAATGGAAGCACGTACTTCATTAGTTTGTGGTAAAATGGTACACCAGAATGTGACAATGGGCATGGATGTTTTGCTCTGTATCGACCCTCTTAGGTCTTGGTTTTGTGATCTATATGCATACTATGCTTTGGATCTGCACCTTTGAACCATTGGCTTGGCTGTCAATCACCACTTAATCTGCCCCACTGCAGACGTAGTCAGGGCCACTGGATTTGTGGCAGGGGAGGACAAATTATGCGGCTCATTTACTGTAGGGGCATGGGTTTTGCCCCATTAATGATAGCTTAACACCCAAATACAGTAATTCATTGAAAATTAAGTCAACCTTTTGCATAGGGCCTTCCGCCGCATGGCAGCACAGGTTGCAGCGTCAGTTTGTCCTCTAAACCTTTTTTTGTTACTCTGCAGAATATGCGGCTAATGTGGAAAATTACTTGTGCAGAAGTCAATGGCCTCAATCTCTTAATTAAAGCTAGTGTAATCTTCAATTCCTCTCGAGTGCTCATTGAACTGCTTAAGAGACTACTTTTCAACTATAACCCTTTCTGGTAATTCCTGGTGGCTCCCACTGTCTCATTGTAATGTACAAATATATGCGTTGGCGTGTTAAACCTACACCTATTGAATTTGCGAGTGCTTGTAAACTTTTGCCAACAATCGGTTGTCCCATTTTGGTCTGCAGTTCCCAGTGCTGTCCTTGGAGCTATAGTCTAGAGATGTCCTTCTTAGTCTTCCGGTGTCCTTGATTTGACAAGCTTTAAAACGAGCATTGGCAAAGACCATAGGTCTGGCGTAGGTGTTAAATGGTAAAATGGTTAAGTTTATTTTTCTTTCCCAGTGAGGTAGCTGTTCAAGATTGGGGTGCGTTTGTGGTGATACAAGATAACAGAACGAGGAAGGGGTGGGTGAGCGAGAGGTACACAAGGGAAACATGATGCACAGGGAGGAAAATACACTCCTATGGAATGTTTAAGCAAATAGAAAAATATACCTTAAGTGAGCAGTGCAAGGATAGCTAGGCAATCAGATGGTAGAGCTTGTATTCCAGGGGAGCAACAAACACTAGCTGTCTTGGCAAACTCAAAATGCCATCGAAATTTAAGGCAAGCAAATCAGTGGCATTAAAGTCAACCATTGTTAAGGATTGGATGGGCTGCAAGCCGCTGTACGTCTTGGTAAGCCCACAGTGTCCTTTGAACCTAGACAGCTTGTATGCTTGTTCTTGAAAGGAGACTGGAAATAAACAACCTTTTAACTAGGCACCAATTGTGCACCAAAATAAAGGGCTTTTTTATGTTAAATTTGGAAACCTATTTTTAAAGGACACTTTGAAAGTGCTCTGTCTTTGAATAGAAAGGAACTATTTTTAAGGAAATGTGCAAAAGATCTGTGCCGTCACTAAAAGTCTAGGGATGCAGTGGGCTCATCCTTTACCCCATAAAATATGTTGTGGTGGGTGGAAGCAACATGTGATTAACAATTCAGCAGACCAATCGATGAAGCCTACTGACCCAAAGATACTTTTGGTGTATTGTATATGAGACTACTTGAGCTTTTTTGTTGCAAAAGCATTGGCCAGACCTAAAAATACACATCTGCTGCACGTTCAATTTGTTGATGCAGTTGCATTTCCCGCCACCTTGTAGACAGTTTTCCTGCTTTAGATCTTTCATAGAATTGAGTATTTAGATTATTTTTAAGTATTCCTCTGAGTGAAGCTGAAACATAAGGTGACATTTTCTAAACTGCTCTTCTGAGGGCATGTTTATGTACTTTAGGTTTGCTTACTTGTACTTCCTGGTCTGATTAATACTGTGCCCAGGCACAAGGTGATCAGGAGTGAAGGTTAATGATATGTGGACTAGAGGCCCTCCTCTTCTTGCTTTTTTGGCTCTTCTTGGTCTTTCACAGTAGAAAATTGGAGTTCTGGTTTCAGAGGGCCCACCTAAATGTATGGGCCTAAAGGGGGGGAGTGCAAGGTGGTGGTCGAGAGACTAAATACCCCTGGGATGTTCACATCCTCCATAGGACCTCTTCTGTGGAGAGTGGGCATAAACATGACCCAGGGTTCCTAGTTTACCATAAACAAGATGGCGGAACCCTTCTTGCATTGTTCACTTCCAATAGCACACCTTAGGGATTTGTCTAGCTGGAGGGTTGATATACCTTCTGTCTAGCTCTTTTCCTGCCTTTCCTAGTGCCAAAGGGGCCTCTGGGCAGGAGGTGTCTTCCAGGTCTGGGTAAAGCCTGGTCTCATATCAAAGGCAGTATATATTTTGAAGCCCCTGGCCTTGATACACTAAAACACTAGCCATCCTACTGGAGGAAGTGCGAGCACCTCCCACCGGAGCAGGCAGGCATTTCTGAACTTGGAGCATGGGCTCTCACCTGCAGGGGGTCATACCTGTCTGGTGGCAGGCTAGGCTATACCAGTTAGTCAGTACACTAAGACTATTAGGATTCTGGGGGACACCTCTAAGGTGTCCTCCAGTTGCATTTTGGGACAAATCCGATACTGGCATCGGTGTGAATTTGTCAGACTATGTGCTTGATACCGAACCGTTATTTTCAGTGAAGCCATTATGTAGGTGGGTAACTTGTGATGACCAGTGCCTACTACATATACTTAAGATGGCTTCCTGACCACCTTTTTAATGTCGTGGCAATGGAACCGAACATCACAGGGGCAGATCTGATCATGCAGAGAAGTCCTCCCATATAATACACCCTGCCTTAGGGCTCCAGGGCCTGCTTTAGGGGTGACTTGCATATAGCCTATGCAGTGGGCATGGAACACAGGGAGAGGCCAGGTGTTCAAAATGGTTTGCACCATTTCTTGCAGATTGCAGTGGCAGGCAAAATGTCATTTGTGTGTGGGTACCTCTGGGTGGCATAATACATGCTGCAGCCATTTGGAACCCTCTTCAGTACCCATGCCCTAGGTACCAGGGGTACAATTTACTAGGGACTTAAAGAGGTGCTTATGTCCTTGCCAATTGGTTTACCGATTAAATATGTATCTTGGGTTGGGAAAATGGCACTGGCGACTTGTTAATCGGGACCCAGTGCACTTGCAATCAAAAAGCATCTGTACTAGGCCAAAAAGTGGGGTTGACCATGTCAAAAGGAGGCACTTAAGTGGCATGGCTTGCTACTTCTGTCCCCCTTCTCTGAAAGATTGACCTCCCGCTGCCAGTGGTCGCCTCAGTTTCCTCATATCTAATAAAGGCAGTGTGTACGCTCACTCAGAACTTACTGCATCCTGCAGTAACACCCTCAGGAAGTTAGATTTGTTACATCCCATGTGTCCTTGTGCGTTCTCCATCTCTCTCTCCAATGTCCAAAACCTGGACTTGCCTGGCACGGTTCAATTTGCTGGGGAAGGGTTACGGCAGTTTATAAATATATCTTCGGGACCTATCTGGATTCGCCCCCCCAATATTCTTTGCTGCTCATTACACTACACACCCAGTGCGAACCATCAATGTACCACTTCTGTTCATAAGCACACGTTGCACCGCCATCTTCAGACTTCTGAGATGCACTGATACTACTTAGTTGCCTTCCACCAACTCTGAACCGTACCTGTTATTTGTTTTTTAAATTTGGGGGGGGGGGGGGAGGGAAAGACCTTTGAGCAGAACCCCGCCCCCCACAAAAATGAGAACAAGGCTTATTCGCAGCATCCTAGATTCCCAGTAGTGGCGCGGAGTCATTGTTAAAATATTAGTAGCTTTGCTTTCCTATACCTCGTTTTAAGCGTTTACTACCCTTCTTGTAGAAGTGCCAGACAGAAATAAGCACTTAATTTGGTTTGACTCCGATGGTCTGTGTCCACTACGCTGGATCCTTGTTCCAGTGCCTGCCTGATAGACTGTTGGCCAATGGTCAGCACTTTTATCTTGGATATTCACTTCCGCCTTCTATTGAAAGCGGTACTCTAGATTTCCTCAGACATGGATTCTGTTGTATATTCGCATTATCAGAACAGTAAATGGAACTGAGGCCAGTATCTCTTCGAACATCTTGTACCACTGTCCTTAAACGTTTCTATTTCGCGGCTACAAAGTGGATTGTTTCATAGTAACTCTTCTCGCAATACAATTTCGTTTTGACCTTTGGCGTTGCGTTAAAATTACTTGATTTGGCCCTTCTGCAGCAGAGATGGATTACTCCTTGTTGTAGAGTTACTAATTTCACTGCCTGCCTGCCACCCCCCCCCAAAAATGAACTACTCTGCCATACATTTTTAGGGCCAGTTTCCCCTCCAATTGTGTATTTCTTCTCGTAACACACAATCCATGCAGTTTAAAAGTGGGGGTGCTCTAGACGCCCCGGCTTCTGTGACTGTTTGGTCCCTAACATGTTGGTGTAGCTAATTTCCCCTCTACCTTCCATGATCACCCCCTACCCATCCACCACCCGACAAGTTATTTGGCCAGTTGTCACCTGTATACCCAAAGGGGCTTTCTGCTTGTCCCACTATTCCTTGTGCTGGTCATGTGCAGTGGAAAACTTGGGGGCAAGGGGGTTACGGTTTGTTATAAATGTTTTGACTTGCCCATTGGTCTTAATGTCCTGGTCCATGCTCTGCAGTCTACCTAGGGCTGGTTTGCTTTCTGTTCTTCCACCATCCCTGCTGATTGTTGGGTTGCCAAGCTACTGTTACCAGCCATTGGCTTTCCTACTTGTTACGTGACATAATGATGGCCCAGAGAAGATGTGACTCTATTTTCCCCTACCTTTCAATAAGGTAGTCCAGGTGTCGATTCCTAAGGCCCACTCATCTGGGCTAGCGTCGTAGTGGAGCATAAGTAGATTATAATTTACACCGCCTCCTCTCACCCCCAGACTGGAGAATCTGACTTGTCCCCAGACTGGAGACTGACTGTACATGGAGCATTCGCCATGGATTCATTTGATTGCTGCCTAGAATAATTTGTGCTGCTCGCTTTCTTGGGTCATCGTGCTCCTATAAATCTTAATCTTGAATGTCTTCTTTTAATTTGGACTGGCCGTCTGTCAGTTGTTTAACCTAGACTCCCTCCATCGTCACCCCCCCCCCCCCCCTCACCCGATATCACATTTATTGGAAACTAAATTCTCAGTAATTGTTGGCATCCTAGGGAGAGTGCCAAATGACAGTATGTATATCTAAGGCTTTAGTGTTTATTAATTTGGGTTGAAGAGCTGTAAATGCTGCAATACATTTTCTTCACTGAGTACCTCGCATGATCCATATTTTATTGAAATTCGAAGTTCGGTTACCAAAACCTTGGCGGACCTGCAAATCTGCGCCCAGCCTCCTGCTTAAGTTAAACTCCTAGAGCGGGCTGTGAGCTCAGCTCAAAAAATGTATTCAGTTAAAATGCCAGGAGGCACAAGAGGTTGGATAGCTTTCAAGGTGTATGAAATTTGTCCTGCCTGAATGCATAAGGGCAGCAGCACTGCGTCTTGATCTACAGATTATTATTTTTGTTTTCCCCCCTTTTTGTTCCATGGCTTGGCTTATCAGTGTCTTGACAGTCTACCTCTGCTTTGTTTCTCTGAAAATCAATCTTTTATAGCTGAAGTATGTTCTCTTTTGGCTAGGCACTTCCAGTGGGCTCCCTTATTGTTTGTGCTGCCCTGATTTGCAGTTGTCATCTTGGGTTAATCTATTTTCTAGGCCTAGCCTGCCGACTGGTTTTCAGTCAAAGAGCTGTAAAATACCCATTTTTACAGTGGGTGTTTGAACAATTTGTGTTTCTTGAGTTTTTTTCATCTGAAGCAAAGATTCTTTATCACCCCTTTGAATGGATGACTTGTATCCCTCCAGTTTTCCATTGGAGTGCATGTGTATTCATTCTCTCCCATGTGTACTGCTCCCACTTTCTAACCGCAGCTGGTCCATTGCTATCTTGGACCGTTTCTGCAAGAGGCGTTGACCAAGCCAGTAGGTCTGCATAGACTGAGCAAAAAGGCAAGACCTATAGTATTTTTCCAGTGCTGAACATAGACTAGTTAAGCTTTTCTTAATCTCGGCTGGTCCAACTGATTTTTCGAACAATGTTACTGAGGGCTTGTGGCTTAAAGTCCGTGTTCAGCTTTGTATGACTACACCTGTAAGTAGATCTGCCCCAGTTGGTTGAAGGTCAACCGTGACTAGGTGGACCTGATGTCTCAATCCCTCTGGGTACCAGACACTTGTCTAGGTGCGCACATCCGATGTTGGGTGAAGGTGACTGGGTTGGCTGCAAACTCCAAGCTCCTTCTGAGTAGTGAATCCCAAGTGCTATCTAGTGTTAGCCTTGTGTTGGGGCAAGTCCTTGGTCCCACCCTCAATATTGCCTTTGAGAAAATACTTGTGCAGGTTAATGTTTCTTGGTTATTACAAATTTGACCAGTCATGGACTGCCAGTCCAACAGTGGTGCGGTGTTAGACTTCCATAGCCCATCGGGGTAGCTTGCATACTTTTTTGCAGAACTTCTGCTCTGCTGGCCTTGTCGGGCTCTATCAGTTCAGCTCAATCTCTTGCCCGGCATTTAGATCCAATGTGAGAGGTAGACCTTCAGAGCCTGGATACCCTCCATGGTGATTAGTCTTACTATTCAAATCCAGATTGATCTCTTCAGGGTAGTTTTAGTTGGGTAAAGTTAATAGCTGCTTTTTGCTTGCTCTTAGGCCACAACTTTCTGGAACCTCCCTATTGGTACACTTGGACTATGCCTCCTTTCATGCCAGAAACTCACTGGTTGTAAGCTTGCTTTATGCCGGTCTGCTTGAGTAGGTATTCACTAAACAGAGCTCTTTAGTGGCTGAAGACCACATGTTTAATCCACTGTGGGTGAAGCGGTATCTCACCCTTTGAACTGTTCTAGATGTGGATAGTGCAGGTGGGTGTGGAGGTGTGTATTTATAGAACACTATCTGTGGTTGTTTGTCATGCATTGGTGTGATTCCTAAGCAGTGTTTGATGTGACTCACTTTGCGGAGGGATTGAGTCATTGGTAAGATAATGGCCCACACCAGCAGCTCTGCTGTTGAATGACTCTATCTTCTGGCTATATCTGATAAATTCTAGTTTTGATCTTGAGGGGGGAGCCTGTAGTTCCATGGGTGGCAGTGGGGCACTGTCTGAATTATGTGGGTTATGGACTGCAGGATAAAGTCATTTAATTTCGATAGGCTAATCAATCTATGTTTCCTAGAGCATCGGACTACTTTGTAGATGCTAGACCATGGGTGTCTGAATTGGCACCATGACCCAGGGTTAAGGCTTCTCAGTTGGGTTTTTATTGCATACCTATAAATTCCTGGCCCTCACCGGAGTGCTTGTTTGACAATTCTTGTTTATATTAATTTGATGTGCAGTGACTTTATTGCAGATTCACATGCTGGGCATTCTGCCAAGTAGTGGATGAATCCAGGAACGACCATGTTGCAGAAAAAGATACTATTTTGAGCTTTCTGCAGGTGGTGCTGTATCTCTTATAGTAAGACCACAATGCCCGCCCCATTACTATCTCTTCCTTAGATTGTATTTTCTAACACTTGATTCTGAAGCATGTTTCTGAAAGGTCTTAGAGGTTTGATTGGTTTCCTAGTGATTTCGAATGCTTGTAGTCAAGGTGCAAGTATTCATGTGTGAAGTCGAACCAACCCCAACCCAGTAATTGGAGATTCGGAGAACTGCCTGTGCCTCTTTGATTAAGTGTCAAAGGGTCTTCTCGACCACCTTTCTAGGTCTGGCTTAATATTGTAACTGTCTGCAGGATCTATTGTTACTGTTGGGTTGGGAATGTCCTTTACATGGTCAATGGGCATGTATCCTTGCCAGAAGTACCTGGCTGTGTGAACTGGTATCCTGACTTCTTGTTTGGCTCTGGCACCATGCTATTCTATGTGCAGAGGCTTAGGCCGGTCTGAGACATGAAATGGTACACAGTGTGCCCTTATGGGACTTCTGTCCATGCCCTGGCTGAGTTGCATAAAGAGGAGGTGGCAGCATACCAGGTTTTGTAAATCACTAGCATGCTCAGGCCTTTTGAGTAAGTGTGATCTGACCCCCCCCAACCCCCATGTGAAGCCCACTTTTATGTGAACCCCAAACATTTGTGCTGACATTGCATGTGCATCCGGAGTCTGGGTACTAGGACCAGTGGGCTACAGTTTAGATGGGCTCTGGTTAGCCTGGTACAATACATGGGGTGGATTCAGTGCCCTGAAGGCACAGGCACTGCATGGACCACTTCTGTTGCTGAACAGCTGAGATCCAGACCCCGAAGTGGAGGACCAAAACACGGCCATTGTTAGAAACTGTTGGCAAAATGCTGCTGGAGTAGTTCTTCCTGAGCATTGCAATTCGGTGAAGGGCGAGTCTCGAGTTTGTTGCTCGAGGTGAGGAAGGTTCTAGGCAAGCGCTGCTTTGTATTTTTTTTTTTTTCTCTTTTGGGTCTGTCCTCGATTACTGCTTTGGAAAAAGTGACAGAGGTGCTGGTCTTGTAATTCATTGTGATCTTGATTTAGATACTATCGCATGGCGCCATCCTCTTGCACAAATCTGTCAGAGCAGCCTGGCAGTGACACTTGAACGCAAACCAACCTAAACTGGTTCTTAATACTTTCAGCGTGAACCCACATCCCGTCTGGAAAATGTGTATAAAAGTGGAATCCAAATCGCCCCACTGGGGAGTTTGAAGAGCTCAACCCTCTTTGGTCATGAGGATCTTCAGAGTATGGGACTGCTGTGACCTGGGCTGGTTCTTGCTGGACGGCCATTCTCCCTGAGGGGATGGCACATGGACTGAAGTCTGCCGTAACTGAGGGATTGACTAGAAGCTTGCTTGCCTGCTGAGAGGGAAGGAGGGTGCCTGGCCCTGCATACAGAGAAGCCCAGGTGTACCAGGTGAGAAGAGCAACCAGAGAATGTGAAAGACTACTAGTGTTGACCGGAATGAACCTTGTCTAGTAACGTGCCAGTCTTGAGAGGTAATTACTGTGAACTGTACCAAGACTTTGGGATCGCCAAACCACCTATGTGATGGGCACCCTCCTCTGGTGCCAGAGACTGATGCTGGAGTCTGAGATGCTGCTTCACTACCAAGGTGAGGGCCTCAACAGCTGAGAGGCCGCAACGCAGAAGTGAAACCAGCAATGACTGCCCCTGGAATCACTCCTGCCCCTGGACTCCACTCCTGCCCCTGGACTCCACTCCTGCCCCTGGTCAATGGAGCCGGCTGCGGATGAAGATCACTGACGCTGTACGAGCCACCCTGCACCTGAGCCTTGGTCTTCAGTACCCACCAGGGATTGAAGACCCCAGGAACTCATTAGGAGGATCCATGAAGGGTGTAGTGCCTCCCTGAAGATCACAATCTGGATTACAAACCTGTCTGAACCCCCGAATTGCGCTGTGTGAAACGACTGACTCTTGAAGCCTGAGGTCTTGGAACCCCCACCACACACCCTGAGAACACTGACCTCACTCTTGCCACACTGTCTA
Source organism: Triturus cristatus (assembly GCF_964204655.1). NCBI lineage: Eukaryota > Metazoa > Chordata > Amphibia > Caudata > Salamandridae > Triturus > Triturus cristatus. The sequence goes on along the minus strand of NC_140586.1, from coordinate 173,663,249 downwards.
ATGCGGAAGGGCATAATACTTCTGGCACATAGAACCATCATCGGACAGTCCCGGACACACTACAAATATTTCAACTACTACAGTTTGGCCCTCGTAGCCCCTGACTGTCGTTACCCCAGTCGGGAGGCCACAAGGTCGTCACCAATACTTCCAGATATTCGTAGGCATCTTTTATTCGACGCTAAGCATTGATTCTTCATTTGATGCTATTGGCTGCTGTCTGTCGTTCTGCCTTCTATGGACTGCGTGCACTGTATTGTGTGAGGTGCCATTTACATGTTAAAGTATACTGAGGCCTCATATTAAATTCTCACGTACGTTGTATGCATTAAGTGTCTTTCTTTCTACAGCAGACTCCTGTCTCGGTCCACTCCAAATGCCACATTACAAATCTGATTCACTGTCGCGATTTATACTGCGGCGCACCTTCAGATTGATGCGCCAGGCACAAACGGTCAATGGCCATATTTATAATGCAATGCTGCAAATGTAGATGGAACCTTGCAGCTGCCCTGAGGACAGCGTATTGGTGGGAGGATGATTGAGGCAGCTGCTCATCTCACTGCAGGTGGTACCCACCTGCCCTTGGAGGAGATTGGGGGGGGGGGGGGGGTAGAGATTATCCTCCGTAGTGAGCGACTGCACCCACCTTTTGAGAAGGTCTGGGTGAGGGGGTACTTGGGTACCACCCATTCTCCTTCCAGAGGGCTGCCTTCAGCCATTCTCCTTCCAGAGGGCTGCCTTCAGAAGTCATGAGGACTGTGGCCACTCTTTGTGTGGTGCACCGCCTGACCGCCTCTTTGCTTCTGCAACCGTGTGCCTAATGCTTTGCAGGCAGTCATTATTTACCTCTGTTGCATGGGGGTCACGTCTCTTAATATAGTGCTGGCGCTTTATGCTTTACAGAAGGGGCGCAAGCGGCTGTCCCTTCGGGAAGTCATAACTATGTGGCGAGTTATTCTTCCAGCAAATTTCCAAGTATCACTGAAGGTAATCTCCTTTCAGTGATATTATCATTTTGGGGATGCAAAAGGTGTTGCAAACAGTCCCCTGCAGAGACGCTCACCGTTGTCCTACTAGACCACGCAAGTGCTGTCTGAGGTATATTGTGTCTGATGGAGAACATGAGGGGCTTGAAGCGTGCCAATTGCGCGGCATCCCTGTCACTCATTTGCCTGCTTAGAATAGAAGCGTCCCAGCCTGTCAGCCTGGTTTGTGCCTCCCATGAAGCATTACCTCTACTGTGATGTTTTGACATCTCTGCTTCTATTGCTTGCTTTTTAAGTACTACTTATCTTTTGTTATACACTCCACGCACCTTCTGCAGTGATGCCTCCTACCCACGCAATCCCTGTTATTTCCACCCGCACCCCTGTATTGCTCCCCCAACCCTTTAGTTGCTTGCACCTTCCCAGTGTTTCCACCCCAGATACCCCCATTCAATACTCCTTTAAAAAAAACAGAGGGACTAATCCGACTCGGATCTGGAACTAAAAAGAAAGCGCCTGTCTCTTTGTGAACCTGCACGTGCATGGTGCCATGCAGCATGGTGTAACAGTTGGCAGGGCTAATGTGTCTCAAACGCAACACCTACTGATTTTGTCAATGCTTATTTTGAAGAAGGGTGCTTATTGCGCACAGTTTCCACTCTCCCTATCTCGTGCTCGAGGCTTTAATAGTCTGTTCTGGCTTCATGGCTTTTTATTTTTAAGCCTTGGGGCCTTTGTTAGTAAAGGTAGAATCGGTCATGTGAGTCCCATCAGCTGTTCTCGGGCCGTGTGCCAGGAAGTCGACCTCGCTCTGATGCGCCCCTTCAGTAGGAAGACGTGCTGGTGCGACTGGTTTCACAAGCTTTGAAGCATGTCATGCGCGTGAACTCTGAGCAGCTTCTGTTTGCACACCACATCCTGTGTCTGCCCTGATAACTGCGACCTCACGGGCGGCTGCTATTTCCGAGCTTCTCGGCTCGCATCTCCTCCGTGTCCCTGCTGTCATGATGCATGTGGAGCCGGGGGTGATCCGGCATCTGTTGGACACCCTACCCTCACACTAGAGCGCACACAGTGCACCAGTCGTGTGTATCTAGTGTATGGTGGCATCCATTTTAGAGAACCTGTTCCCATTCAAAGCCATGGACTTTGGAGTAGAATTTACCCATTCGGGTCCAAGTCTTCCCGTAACTCCTGAATTTCTCCTTTTCACTTTCCTGCACTGTGCCGGTCTAATTTGGATAACATTTTTAGCAAGCCCAAATTAACCAAGCCAGCTTTTGCGAGCTGGTTGGGCATCCATTGAGCTCGCTAAAGTAGGAAGCCAATTAAAGGAACTGTATCCCCTACACATTCTGTGAAAGGGGCTGTTATTGGAACCTGCAAGGAGGCTACTCCCTTGGGTGTAAGGAATTGCACAATCTGTGTCCTTCCCTGCGGGACTACAACACAAGCACTTTTCTCCTTCTGAATACCTCTTCGGAGCAGATTTTTGGCCTCAATCTAGTTTGGCTGTCAAGTTATACCACCCATTCCCAATGCCGAGGGACACCTCTGGGTAAACGTTCGTGAGCCATTTTAGGTGGTGGTGGGGGTGGGTGGGTTGACCACAATAACTACATGGACAAGTGGCTCTGGGGGACCAGTGCGTGTACCTGGGTGAGACCTCTGCGTTTGCTTCTCTTTGGAAGATTATGGAAGTAAACGAAAAGGGCAGTGAGTGAGTTGACTCGGCTGCATTTTAACCAGGGTGCTGATGTTCGGGGCGCGGCTTCCGTTTTGGGCCAAATGTTCTCCTGCACGCTTCTGGAATTTTATTCACCTTGCCCCTCAGGCTCTTGTGGCTGTCCAAGTCCTCTTGAATAACCAGCATTTGCGAAGCCAATTGGTCGCACCAATGCAATGGCTAATGTGTTTAAGCCATGTTGTACACCAGTGGCTGTTCCTCATGGCTCAGTTAGTGGAGTGGCATAGTGTTCTGTATTGGAGTGTCGTACAGTGGACTGGGGTAGAGTGCATTGGCATAGAGCTCATTGGTGTGTTGCAGTGGCATAGAAGTCGTCGGCATACAGTGCTGTGTTGTAGAATGCAGTGGAATAGGTAGTGTGCATGGTGTGTAGCACACTGCCATTACAGAGAAATTTCAATTCATGACTTGTGTTTGCACAGAAGTTTTACAGATACAACCATACAGCGCGCAAACTCTGTGCAACTGGCATCACCTAGTGTATTTTGGGGGTTTTCATATTCAGGGCCACTGGAATTATGCTGCAGGGTTAAGTAAATTATGCAGCAAGATGAGGCACATTATGCAGCACATTTTTAAATAGTTTTACTTTGGTTTACTTTTTACGAATGACCACTTTCTAGTCATTGGGTGCTGCCGCCCCCCCCCTCCTCCCCCCCTCCTCCTGTACCAGTTTAATACCCGAATATAGCAATAAGCAACAGAACGGTGACTGGGCAAAAGTCCTTCCACTGCACAGCAAAACGTGCTGTATTGTTTGTAACTCTTGCACCATTTGAACTATACATTTTTTTTGTTAAAGTCTGCAGATTAGGCATCTGATGTGTGGCCATGGCAATTTTTATAGAATCGCTTTGCAGCATATGCCACAATCTCATAATTCCGGTGGACTGATCATCGTAAAGTAGGTTTCCACCACTTCCGAATTAACCAAAAATGTGCGTTATTTGTGCTGATTTATTCTGAAATACTTGCAGAGTTGATTTAGAAGTGGAGTGCTAGGGAGGACTTTCTCTACCGTCGGTATCCAGCAAGACTTTCCCATTAATCTTATCACGTTGAAGTCTATGTGGAAAGAAAAGTAAACGCCAAGCGCCCTAGAAGACTGAGCCCGACATTTGACCTCTTCACTTTAAAGCAACAGCAAATGTGACCAGAACCAGATTTACAGGCCGGTTTATAGAAAGGAGCACTCTTGGAAGATCTCGAGAGTTAGTGTGAAAGGGCATTGTTCCTTGGGAGGGACGAGCTGAACCTGGACAGACCAAAACAAATGGTCAGCAACTGGACATCCAGAAAATGAGTTACAAAGCCAGTGGTAAGCAACGGGCATTCCCAGGGAAGCTTTCTGAAAGGCCCCAAGATGTCACGAACAAACCAGAGAACTGCTCTGTCTGGTAGACCGCGACCGTAAAAAGCTTCCTGCCTAGTGGGACTGCTGCGGTCTCAGTGGTCACGTGATGTCTAGGTGGGTGCATGCCAGATTTTTAGGGTAACTATTAGGATGATGTATATTCTCCCGAAAACCTGACATCCTGGACTTTCGTTGGGCGCATCTATCGGAGGGCGCACTTTCTCTTCCACATCTGCGGTCTCTTGCTTCTGAAGGGGAGGGGGTGTACCTGCTGCGTGTTTAATCTATGTAACTGCACAACTGGAGTGGCGTAGAATGTGCTTCCTGGTTGGAAGAGTGTATGCGGCTTGTGCGAGGGTAGTAGTGTAGACACGCCTGTAGGCTTTGCTCTGCGTGTCTCTAACCTGCCATGTTTCGCTCTCCATTACAGGCTGTCTCGCTATTCTTTACGCTCTGTATTTCCCACAGCCTGCCCTTGCCGAGTACATCACACCAGTGGGGTCTCCACGTGAGGTGTAAGGCGGCGACTGTCACTTCTCCCCCTCTTTAGCGCGCTGCCAGCCCCAGGAGTACAGTCTAGCTCCCGCGTATTCACTGCAAGATTTGTCCCGTTGTACTGTACTGATCGAGGAGGTGCCGTGCCCCTATATACCCCCCCCCCCCTTCAGCATGCCTACACAGCGCTTCCTACTACCGTTTTGTTGAGAAGTGCCCTTAAAAGAACGACCTTCAATCAGTCAATTAAATAACACTTTATAATCGACCTCCCAAGGATGAAACGCAGATTTGCCCTGTCGGTGATGCAGTAAGCGCTTGACTCGCTACCTGGAAGCGTTGCTACCAATCTCGCCTTATCCGGGTGTGCGGGGCCACGGTGGAAGATACATCTGCGTTCCTTTTGCTTGGGGCAGCTGTCAACTAGTCCAAGTTAGATTCCCAACTTGACCCGCGTCATCTTCAGCGCGCCAGGGTTGAGCGAGGCTGACTGCAGGGCTCGGGGCTTCAGTTTCGGGTTAATTTCTCAAAAGCGCAGCCGCCTCCCGTCATCCAGAAATCACATGCGGTATTAGCCGGCACCGTAGGTTCTCGCGGATCACATTCCAAGCTAATTCTGGCCCCACGAGTCGGAATCGCGTGACGATGTCCCACCCTCAAGCCCACTTTCCTTCCTTCAGTTCACATACTTTGCTTGGTCATCGGCCTTGTGACCGTCACTTCCGGGATGCCTGGAGTGAGTTGGGCGTGAATACTCTGAGTTTTACATTGATCTGGAAATCTGCTCCCTAATGTTGCTCAGCTGACGCGCGTGTGGTGTCAGCAGGGAGGTGTATCTAAAGGCTTCTGTTATCCGCTGCTCTACAACGAAGACATATGCCATTTGTAATGCAACGAATTATTTTGTACTATACCTACGTCATGTTTGACGCAAGGGTGCATCTTTGTTCTGTAATTTGGTCATTTAAATGCTAATATCATTGTTGAACACTAGGAATATGCCGTATGAGACTCGGTGGGTTTTGGCAATTTCATACCCTTTTACTTCATAACGTGCCTTGGTGACCTGTGGCTGCTTTAGCGCCGGGATACTTGTAGTCGCGCGCGCTTTTAAAATACCTTCGTTCGAACATTCGTTCATTCTGCTGAGATTGGGCTAGGAAGGGGACCGTCTGGGTGTTTGCATTTGCAATTTACTGCAGATTGTTTTTCTTGAGCTGAACTCTTGCCTGCTCGCTCTAGCTGAGGGCGCTGAAGGGAATAGCGGAAGGGGGTGGGGAGTTGAAGAGCTCATGTGACGTCCTTTACGGCACTTACCACCCCACAGTCTGTGCAAGCGGAAAGGGTGAAAAGCATGTGGTAAGGGCCCTGGCTACGTGCCAGGTGACGGGCCGGCCGTGGGAGGCTTTACCGCAGCTGTTTGAACTGTACTCGCAGCCTTCCCGGTGATGCACCCTAGCTCCGTGACACCGGAGTGCCCTGGCACAGCCCGGGGCAGGTGACGTGGGGCATGCCATCTGTGAGCCGGGCCCGGTCTGTGTTCCCTTGGCGTGTCCCTGGTACTGGAAGGTTTCACACCCTCTCGCCCAAACACCTGTTCGTAGCGCGATAAGCAGGTAAGCCACGTTCTGTTTGCCAAGTAGGGGTGGCAGTGACTGGAGCCAGGCTGGCGGTGCCTCATGTACACATGGTGGCCTTTCTGGGCACTTCAAGGTGGTGAGAACCTCAGCCTGTCACCGCTGAGTAAATTTCGCTCGAGCACTGCTGGCTCACCCTTCTGGGGGCCCCAGGACTAAGCTTTTATTGTAAAGCAGGTTTTCTTGTCCTTAACATTCAAGCTCAATTCCGATGCTGAACTGTTATCAACCTGTCAAATCTGGAAATTAACATTTGTCCCCCTTTTATAGGTATTAACCTATCACAGGCCGTACTCCAGTCGCAAGAGCCAAACCTATAATCTGAATTTGAAGTTACTTTGAACTTCTAGGCGCCCAATCCCAGGCGTACCCCCCCCCTGCTTCCCAGAGCTCTTTAGTGGAGCAGTGAAACTATGCAACCAGAGGCAGGAGTCGTCTCTTCACTGGCTTGTAGCCTTTGGGTGTGCCGCTTTTGCAATTACAGCAGTCTTGCAACGACACCAGGATGTTAATTCCAGTGCCAAGTGAGAGCCCCTGTGTTTCTTCTTAGTAATCACATCACAGGCAGTTGCCATGTCATTTATGTACTAGTTCATTCTTGACTCCTCAGAAATCAAATGTGTGGCATACATGAACGCAGCTAATTTTCAGCTTGCTACGGTTAAAGCTGCTCCAACAACCTAGGATTATATATACTTAATGGGTGTTTGTGCATAATTAAAGAAGCCACTATCAAAAGATGTTTCCCGTTCTCTGAAGTAGTAATATTGAAGTCGCCTAGTTTACTTTAATAATTTTTATAATTAAAGATTAGGAGTTCCAAATGCTCCATATCTCACGAGGCATGACCTGGGACAGCTAACCTGTTGTAGGGAACAGCCAGATCTTTATTTAATCTTAATTGTTGGCGATTGCTTATTTTTTGTTTTCTGTCGGTTGATCTAAAGATTCCAATTTCTCTGTAGCATACCTGGATGTTTGGTGACACCACTTCACAGCCACATAATTACACTCCACATAATACTATTCCATGCAACCAGTTTCAACTCTACATAATTACACTGTACTCAGCCTATAAATGTACCGTACAAACAACTGTCACACAGCAACAATCCACTTGGATACACTCCAGACCATTTGACTGGGGGTGAGTGCTTGCAATGTTCAACACTCCGTCCATTTCCTTTTCACTACACTCCAGACCATGCCACATAATTCAAATCTGCATAATACCATTTAACACCAGTTTCACATCATACAATTCAGCTCCACACATTTCCATTCCACATCATATAATTCAGCACCAAACCACCATTCAACACAATTGGACCATACCATAAGCATCCATTCCACATCATGGCACAATTAATCTGCACAACTTAACTCCATTTCAAACCACAAAAAACCATTGCACATAATTAATCCACTCTACATGATTCCAGTACTAAATCCACTCTACATGATTCCAGTACTAAATGCCACATTTACTATCCACATCATTCCACTGCACTCCTGCCACGATCCCACTACACAAAGCCACAACTAACCATTCCAAATCCAACCCACATTTTCACTCCACGTATCCACTCGCAACACATGGGTGAAATGCATAGTCTAATTACAATGCCAATAGCCCGTACTCTAAACTAGGAGGCCTGTTGGCTTTCCCTCGGGTAGCGGGAGCATGGGTGCAGTGATTGCAACTGCGCAGACTCTCTACAGCATGGAACCTCTGTTCCAATAACCGAAGTAGCTCTTTGCAGTCTCACATCTGGTTTGGGAGGAGCGAAAAGTGGTGCAAACACGTTTGGGAGTGAGGAAGTGATTGGAAAAGGGGGTCCTGGAGACCACCGCGCCAGTCTGGAGAGGGAGAGGCAGGGACTCTGGAGTGGTGGACCAAGGACTGGAGGGGAAGGGGTGCAAGTAGGCGAGTAACTGAGAACAAGCATTGGCATAGCCAATAGATTTCGCCTTTGTAACCTTGTATTTAGCCATGCAACAGTTGTTGTTGTTGCACCAAGGACACTGTGCCACATAACTAAAACTTATGGTCCCAAAAGAGGCCTATTGGCTATGCCAATGCTTGTTCTTTCATAGTCATGCAGAGGTCGTTCCAGATGTTCAAAGCAACCCCCACACTGCGGGAGGCCATTACTAGAATTGAGCCACGAGTTTTTGCTTAAGTGATGGGCCCTGCTTACACAGCCCTTCTCCCCAACTTTCAACCATGATGTCCTCCCGAACCTCTTCATACATTCTGGTCAGTCTCTGCCCGTGGTGCAGACGTCTCACTTTTGAAACCACATTCAAGGTCAAACGGGGTTGCGTGGACTTTACATTTTAAGTGCAACCATCCTGGGGAATAAACACAAATTCAAATGTGATCACTAGGAGTAATGGAGTTAATTAGAATATTCTTAAAGAGCCCAGTCGCTTTCATGGCAGCCACTCTGAGGCCAAGACGGTGACACAAACACTAGGTCGTTTTACCGGTCTCCCACTTCTCTGGTCCTTCCTGTGTTTCCATGGAAATGGTTCTTTATCAGTACTGGCAAGTCCACGAACATAACAAGAGCGAGTAAAGCTAACGTACTACTGTCTGCTTTTCCTGGCAAGTCCATGTTCACCCAAGAATCACATTAGCATTTGAAAACTGCTTACGTATGTATAACCTCTTCCTGCCAAGTCAACGAAGGAAGTATTTTGAAAGTTACTGTAGTCACCCTGTAAAGACGACGTGCAGGCCCAGAGCTGACTATTGGGAGGGGGGGGGGGGGGAAGAGACCACGTGTGGTGCACGCGCACTGCAAGGAATGTAAGGTATGCAGCTGGCACCCGGCCCTACTGCTGCTTGCTCCCGAGACCCCTAGGCCATGGGAGTTACGCTTAGTGAAGGCGGGACATGCACCCACCTTTGGCCAATTGCAGGCTTTCAATGTTTGAAAGCCACACTCCAAGGCCAATGGAATGTGTGGGAGGTGGCCGACGCACAACTCTTGGAAGCTGGAGTGATTCCAAGAGGCCCTCCTAGTGCAACGCATGCGTCCTGCGCTAGGTGAGACCTTAAAAGGAGTCTGGGCAGCACCATGGCTCGCTTAAGGGTAGTGTGCGCTGTAGAAGCGCAGCTAGAGACCTTGACTAATTGCATTTATATCGAGCACCACTCTGGGTGTTGCAAGCAGGCCTGGTTTGCCTTTGCTTTCTGCTATTTTTATTTTGCTTTTTCAGTTATGAATGCATAAGGAAAGGTATGCAAGTTGAATTCCAAATGAGTGGAGGAGTCCTAGTGGGCCAGAGGACTGAGGTGTCTGGGGAAACTACTGAGGAGAAATTGGGGAGGGGAACTAAGCGAGAGAAGAGCTGTCTCCTAGGACCAGAGGCAGGACAGGCAGGCCATATTAAAGTGTGGGACCCCTTCCGGTTTTCTATTAACAGCCACAGTTGGGTGTGGTCCGGTGCAACATACTTGCCCTCCCGCTCTTCCCTTGTCCGTTCCAACATACTTACCCTCCCGCTCTTCCCTTGTCCGTTCCTTATGATTCACTTTAGATGCTCTGAAACCAGATCAATCATGTCTGTCAATGAGGCGGATACAAAGCGACCAATTAGAAATGCGGCCACATTACAAGGAGCCATCTCTGCATGATGGCATGGCCCTGGCCCTGCCCCCCCCCCCCTCACAAGGGGCTTGATAGGGAGGGAGTGTAGGGGCAAGTGGCAATACGGACGAGAAAGGGAGGGGGGAGCAACAGATGGAGAGGAACTCTGAGGAAGGAGAAATACACAAGGAGGCTAGCTGAAAAATACAGCCTATGGTGCTTTAACAGGAAGGAAAAAGCGAAACCAGCATTTGCAGTGCACTAGGTCTAACATTTACACATGTTTAAGCTATTGGCATTGTAAATGACCATGCATTTTATTTGGGTTAAACAAAAGCTAGATTTTTTTTTTTATGGGTTAAAGGCTGATAGGTCTAATCGTCTGGGTTGGATGGATTCTTCAGATATTGTGTTTGAAGCCTGACTTTCCATTACAGGGTAAACTCATGAGGTTTTTGAAGCAATTCTTTAATGTCGAACAATCCTGATTTTTAGGAGGGGTGACTTGCACAGGCTGGCAATCTCAAGCGTGTTGGCACTGCCACTCCATTTGCCCTTTTACTGCTCCCCTGAATGCAGCACCTCTTTCCATTACTTTGGAAAGACTGACTACTGCCATCACTGTTAGGGGGTTACCTGGTCTCCATTATACCAGCAGCCAACTTTTTATAGATGGTGTGCTGTGGGAAGTCCCTGGCACTGGCCGTTGGTTGCCTTTCTCCACCTCACTACACTAGCTCTCCTCCTGCAGTGGTGCATACTGAATGCTAGAACTGCAGATGACCATCCTTGCGCACCTTTTCATTTCTTGAAGGTTGTTGCCATTAGATGGCTAGGTGAGGGATCGCACTGGCTCAGTCCAAGCTTCCACATCGCCTCCCTACCAGACTCCGTGCATCAGTTAAGTACTAAATGCCTTGATTGCCCATTTTACCCCATTCGAATTCCACTTCACCTTGGTCACTACTTGAGTGCTGTTGGCAATGTTTTGTTGCTGAGAAGGTCCTGTCACTGCCTGTTTTGCGTCTTCCCTTATTCCCCCACCACTTCACCCCGTTGATGCTGCGCAGCTCCTGCTTGCGTTGCGTCCTGTAAACCCTTCATTTGTATGATCTCTCCCTTGCAGATCGCTGGCATTGCCCTCATCGGCCTGGGGATATATGTACAGATAACACTCAACAAGACCATCGTCATCCAGAATGCGTCCTCGTCTGGAGCACCCATCGTCCTCATCATTGTTGGTGCAGTTATCTTCGTGGTGTCATTCTTCGGCTGCTGCGGTGCCTGGAAGGAGAACTACTGCATGGTGACAACGGTGAGCATGTGCAATCTTGTGCAGTTTGTGGTACCGACCTCTTAATCAGCAGCGGCTGCTGACAAAATAAAATGGTACAGCAAACTAGAATTGTATTTTATTTAAATTTTCTTTCCTGCTGCTACTCCAGAAAGGGGAGCACAGAGGCATTCTGTAGATGAAGTCCTGAGCCAGCACAGGCTCCCAGACTCCCACCCAATCCAAACTCTGCTCTCCTGCCGAGAGCGGCATCTGGATTGGTCTGAGCAGCCTCGTTAGGTGCTCACAATGGGACTGGGAGCTTGTGACACATCTCCACCCAGCTGTACAATACAGCTGGGTGGACAACGGCCAGCCAAACCAACATGCGTGCTTTAAGTGCCTTCCACTCCTCCCCAAACCCTTGCTGGTGTTGATTGCCTGGCCCTACCCTACACTTGGCAGCATCGGCTGTCAGTGGAAAATAGCCAACAAAATTGTTTTATTGACTTCTTCCTCATTCTCAGGGGAGCGACACTCCTCCACCATTGCAGAGGAGCTGCTGCCTCAGTCCTAATACAGGCTTAGCCTTTTTATGTTGTGCAGCAATTGCTTTAAAGTCGTGGTCTGGTTTTGCGTTCTTGCTCCAGCATCTCAAAACCTGAAAGTTCAGAACTGCATTTGTGATAATGTCTGTCTTGTGTCCAACCAGTAAATTATTGTGGGCACCCAAGCGCTGATGGCTGGCACCAGATTAGTTATTTTTGCCTAAAAGATGGGCTTGGCCGGTTTGGGACCTGGGGCGCTACGACTACTGTCATAGGTTCCTTGACCCACAGATTAATGTATCTATGCCTTAAAGGCCAAGCGTTTATCTCCATGAACAGTGGAGTGAAGAAGGGAGCTTTGTGTGGGATGACAAAGCTGGCAAGGGTTAGCCAATGCTACGAATAAGAGTGGGGAATGCAGCAGTCGGGCTTGTCATGTGTTCGTCACTACAGACGAATAAACAAATGAAGTGATTTAATGCTGGAGTTACTCTGGATTACTACTTGACCGAATAAGCAGCACCGCCTTAATGTAATGTCGCAGCCCATTGGTGGTTCTCCAGCTGCATTAAGGTATCTGGCTTGCAGTGGGTGGACTAGTTTTTCTTGAGGCAGGGCCGGACTGGCTGTAGCGGGCACCAGGCATTTCCCCAGTGGGCCAGGCTGGTGTTGGGCCCCTGGGGGCTGTTTTTGTTATCAGGGGCCAGCAATATTGGCCGACACCGGCCACAGCAGACAGCTCTGCTGCATAAGAAGGGTAAAGAGGGAGCGGCTCTGATGGTAAACATTAAGGTGCTCCAAAGTTGGAGGCTTACGAGGCAAAACTGCCGCCCCATTTCTGTATCTTTGAATCTTGGGCGGGTAACCTTCAGAGAATCTTTTGACCGCTAGTCTCTTCTGGGTTCGTACAAGGCTAGGGATTGTTTGTGGTGATCGGGGGCCAGAGTTGTGAGCTTTGTAAGTAAGGCAGAGTGCTTTGAATTGTTATGAACTAGCTGGTCGCAATCTTTAAAATCCAAGACAGGTCCATGGAGAGCCTTTGTGGGGCCCCTCTCTGGTTTAGCAATGGCTAGGGTGTGCGCTCAATCTGCTAACCCAGAACTTCTACCTCAAGGCTGAGAAATTAATATTCAAGCTCTGCCGTTCTTTCACCAGCACTTGGAGGGGAAAAAACTGGCTGATTGCGTCTTTTGTCATGCCTAAATTCTATGTATGGGGATTTGAATCTGATGCAGTATTCTATTAAAATGTCTCCCTTTGCAGTTTGCCGTTATACTAACTCTAATCTTCCTGGTGGAGATCGCTGCTGCCATCGCTGGATACATCTTCAAGGATAAGGTGAGAAAGGGTGGTGGGTTTGCACTCTGGTATGGGGCAAGAAGTAGCCCTGCTGTAGCTGAACTGCTTTACAGTACAGTGAGCCTGAACTGTGAAGGCGTTGAGCCAGGATTGTAAGATGGTGTCCAATGTTCTAGCAGCATTGTTTGGTGCTGGGTAAATTGCATTTGTAAAGACTAATGCTGTTGTATTTTAATGGGCCCTTGATTTCTGTCTTGTGCTGTAGTTTATATTGCAATGATTGCTTCATCTGTGGTCGAGCTGAATCTTCTAGGACCTGCTAGATGTCTCGTGGTGCAGTGCTGCACTGCGCCTCCCTACAATTTCTTTAAGGAGAACTGGCAACAGCCTATCAGACTGCAGGACAGTACTCGCAGTCCTCTGGCGTTTACTAGTCTGTGCTCCTTGACCTTGTGCGACATTGGCCACACAGGGTCAAGAGTAACACCCTAACCCAGCACACTTCTTCTTAAATTGTCCTTCAGTGTGTTTAGTCTTCTGCGATGCTTTAAAATGGGCCTCTTTGAGGTTTAACCATAGACCCCCAAAGTGCATCTGATTTTATTTCTGTCGGCAGATACGACATGTCGCGATCATGGAAGATGTATGTTCAGATGCTAGATGAGTAATTTGTCTTGTTCTCTTTTCCACCCCCCCACCCAACCTATCGTGCTGCAGTTTATAGCTGTTGTTGATGATGGCTTCCGTGACGGCATGGAACACTACAGCAGCAACAATGACACGCGGCTCGCAATGGACATACTCCAGCAAGATGTGAGTGGTAATGCATCCTATGTAACCGCACGCCTCTAGCCCTTCCGTTTGGGATTGGGCAGTGTGTGCCAGACTTGAGGTATATGTGGTTTACATGAATTTGGTAATGCTTAGATGGTGTATTAGAATTTGTTTAAAAAATAAAGGCCTAGGCCACTTTTGGCTCAGGCTGGCTGCGCCTGTCATCCATTTGCCAACTGTGCCCAGTTTTGAGTTGCGCTCTGCCCTAGTAGTTGTGTAAGCCTGGTGGGATGTGGCAGAAAAGCCAAATAATTCTTCGCTTTTGTATAAAGACCAACACGTCTGTGCTGCAGGGCAGAGTGGCAGTCAGTTGCTGACAACAGCAGATGGTCTGGTGGCCCACAAGCCAATTCTGGGTGCACCCTCGGTGGCCCAGACCTGCCCATTCTGCAGGGGGGGGGGGGGGGGGGGGAAATCAACCTGTCTGCCTTCAGGTCTCCACCCTTTTGATTTTGTATTTGCTTTTGGGTTGTCTTAGCCTTGGGAGTTGCAGTAGCTCTGAACTGGCGCTGTTAAGAACTTTGCACCTCTAGCAACATGTAGTGGATCCGTGTAGGTCTGAATTTGTTCCTTGTAAATATGTGAACACAGCGGTTCCATTAAAAAAAAGGGAGTAAGAAGTTAAAACCTTAGCCGGGAGGCAACCCCTCGCCATTGCTAAAGGGTATTCCGCACTTTAAGTAGAAAATTAAAGTGGCCTATGCCAAGAAAGTGACTTGTAGTTAAACACTAAGGATTATTTAATAGTGAGACCAGTACTATTTAGTTTCAGTCAATTATTAGAAGATTGCCTGCATGTGAATCGTTTATTCGGTTAATCCACAGATTAAAGTTTCTTGGGAACTACAGCAGTACAAGGTGTGCATTGGGACTGTCTACTAGAGTGGTGCAAAGCTTCTGACTAAGTTGGGAGAGGGGAGAAGTTTGTACAGTACACTATGCTTCGGAGTGGAGTTTGTATTTGTTTGGAGAGAGGGGGGAAGTATGTCCAAGACTCTGCTCTTGGAAGTGGAAGGCTGCAAGGATTAAGCCTGTCACAAACACAGGGTTGTGCAGGGTGTATGTTAGTGGGTGAGAGGTGACATCCGTTTAGTAAGTGAGGTCTCTGAATCCTGGAGAGGAGGCATGCTGGTGAAATATTGCTTTTTAAGTGGGTTGGTTCTGGTGGCAGGATGCCTCATTTGTGGGGTAGGATATTGGATATGTGCTTGTTACTTTGAAGTGACGCTTACTGTGCAATTAAGTTATCTCCCTCTGTTTCCTGTGTGTCAGTTCAAATGCTGTGGAGCCAATATGACCAGCGACTGGCAAAAATATGAACCGTTCAAAAACGGGAGCGTGCCGGATTCCTGCTGTATTAAAGAAACTAAAACTTGTGGGGCGAATCCAAAGACATCGGATTTATTTTCAAAAGTGAGTATCTGCCTTGGAGAAACTTATGCTATATGCAGTGAGTTCATGAGGTTCTATGCCCCCAGAACTTCACGCCATCTGAATGTGTTGTAATGCTGTGGGGTGGGAGGGTGTCCCCTGCAACATGGCCTCCTTTGAGAATAACCATTGAAATTAACGGTTTGTGGCTGCTCTGAGCCAGGATTGAGACGTGTCCATGATTCTGTATCTGAGTGCAGACATGCCTGGTCTCGGACAGAGTCCCGATCAGAGCATGCAAGGCCACAGGGAAGACATTTGGGGACCTCTTGGGGCACTGCAGGGACCTGGAAACTACCCTTGTGAGACGCAGAGGACCATTCCATCGCCACCCTCTGCATGTAGGAAGATGGTATGATCTGCAGATGCCCTGCAGGCCAGGGAGGAGGTTGTAGAAATGTATATCCTTTGCGGTTATTTGTTCATTGTCAACTGTAGTTATGCAGCCTTTACTATCCCTGAGGAGGCGTTGAAGCATAATGCTGCAAATGGCACTCAATGCTGGAACCACAGGTTTAGAATGGAATGGGCAGTAGAATTCGTCAAATATGCTTCCTTTTTCCTTGTGGTCTACCTGTGGTAGTTTTAAGCTTGTGCTCTTAATCTCGTTTATTTACTGTAGTGGTATTCAAAGATTAATCGAAGTGGATTGGTAACGGGGAGATGCGAGTGGTGATGTGGGCACCTGTTGTGTGAAGTGAGTACAAGGGCCAACTGGCATAGACTAGCAGGTTGCCAAGAGGCCCAGAGACCTTGAAGCCACTTGCAAGAACCAAGTGAGCGAGCCATCGAACAGCACATCTGTGTTAGAGGCTTGAATGTTGCCTGAGAAGCCCATGGATTTCATCAAAGTGTGCCTTCAAAAGCGCCATGCTAATGCCAACTGCTCTGCCCAAGCAGTCTGTAGTGTCCACTCTAGATAAACTAGTTCACAGCATCCTGAACATATTGTATAGTTTGAGGAATGTTGGGCCAATTTGGCTCCAACTTCCAGCAAGATTGCATCAGCTTGCCCCATATAGAGCATGGGTATATCTCCCCAGCTGACGCTGACTGACCAGAGGCCTAGGCTGGTCAAGGAAAATGTGCTTTCTAAAAGTGTCTCGTTTTATGTAATTAATCCTACACCCCTCCTCCTGATAGGGGGTGGAGGAAGGCAATTGGGGTGGGGGGGTGAAATCTCCACCCACTTAATGGATATCCAGAAACTGCCCTAACAATTCTACTTCACTGGCCCTTTCCAGTCACCTGGCTGTGCTAGCATTACTACTTGGAATGCTGAGCATTTTTGTCCGACAGCCTGACTCACTTCTCGAGGCCAGCACACAGCAGATGTAGAAGCACTTGAAGGCCCTTGGTGATCGATTACAAAGTGTCAGTATTTGTGTGACGCTGCAGAAAAACAATCACTGCTGGCTTTCTGTGGCACCCTTCATGGGCATTGACCCTCCTGCGGTATATGAATCTCCAGCCCTTCTGTGACCAGAGGCAAGAAATCTTGGCCTTTGGGACGAGGACATGGAATCAAGAGTCCTTGACATTTTGTCTTGGTTGGCTATAGGCGCAACATGTTCCAGTAACTTAAGCCAGACTCAAAGCGGTCTTCATGGCAGCCATGTGAACTATCAAAGAGCTCTAAGCAGATGTTCAAAAGTAGAGGGAACTGCTATATCGACATGCTGGAGTAATGAGCTGCACATCGAGCCTTTGCTTCCATCTCGCTCATCAAGCGCCATCATGAGTTGAACCCTTCTAGGTGGGCGCACTGTACATCTCCAATGGCGGATTGTAAGACCTCTGCAGATCACAGCAGTCCGTCACCTGGCTAGTGTCACGGTTTATGTGCACCTAGCATTCTGCTAAGAAAGCCAATTGATATCCGTGTTGAGATTAGACCAATATTCAGCCAGTGAGGTACTCCCATGCTCTACCTTATCACTAGGGAATAAGCTCAAATGCTCACTGAATCCTGGTTTGCCCAACTCAATTAAAGAGGAAATTACCTGTTCGAGGCATATGAGCTGCAGATCACACACTGAGGATAAGATCGCCATCTGGTGTTGGGCTCGGATGATTGCAGGTTGTTGTTGTCTTCGGAAGAAGCCTTTGGTCACGAGGTTGGTGACTCCTCCCCTGGACAACAGTGCGCATGGGCATCCACTCCATCGTCAGATTGTTTTTTTCCGCCATTGGGTTCGGATGAACTTTTTTCCGCTCCAGCAGAAAACTTCTAGCAATCATTTTAAATACTTAATCTTCATTCCATCGACGTCGAACTCAACTCGGACCGGTTCCGCAAGCGGCTGATGGACAGGACACCCTTCAAAAAATGCCCCCAGTGTGGAGCGAAGTTCCCCCACAGTGACCACCAGGAGGTTTGTAACCTCTGCCTGTCGCCGGAACACAACGAGTCCACCTGTCCAGCTTGTTCCGCTTTCCGTTCGAAGAAGACCCTCCGGGACCGAAGAGCTCGACGCCATATTATGGCCAAACCAGCACCAGAACCGGAGGACATCTTTGCTCAAGATGTTCCCGAAGACGACACCGAAGATCTCGATCGTGTCCGAGGCCGACGATTCAGATGACCTCATCACTCCAGGGCAGCGTGTGTGTACCACCCCCCCTACCCCTGCCCCATCCAAAAAAGCATTGGTCAAGACTCCGCCAGCTGGGCCCAGTCGCGACCGGAAATCCTCTTCAGAAGCCCCGCCCTCGGGCCCGGCTCCGAAGACATCTAAGCCTGTGGGTGGCTCGGGCTCGAGCAAACCTCACCTGATTGTGCCTTTAACACCCTCGGCACCCAAACACCCACTGTCGGCACCGAAACAGGCTCCAAGACCGAAATCTCCTTCGGCACAGAAACGTTCCTCGGCACCGAAGTCTCCACCGGCACCGAAACGTTCTTCAACATCGATGCCTGAAAGTCCATCGGCACCGAAAACTCAGTCGGCACCGAAAACTCAGTCGGCACCGAAAACTGCGTCCCCACCGAAAAAAGCTCATAAAGACCCGAAGCGGACACCGCAGCCATCACCTTCGGAGCCAGATGAACTTTTTCAACCAGATCCTACTCAAAAGCGGATCTACATCAATCCTAACACGGGACATGTGACTGCCATCCCATATAAAAAGCGGAAGCTGGACACTACACCTCCCCCAGCTCCCATACGGAAAAAGGACTGTGCTACTTCACCACTTCGTCCTTCCTCTCCTGCTTTACCTCCTAACCCGTCCCCCCCCTCCTCCTGATTCTCCTTTACCTTTACCTTTACCATCTCCCTATCATTCACCTCCTCCACAGGATGATAATGATGACTTAGGGGGAGGGGCGGACCCTGATTTATTTAATGATCCTGTTGATCCAAACGACCCTTTTACGTTCCCAGACCCAGCACCCATGGATGACTGGTCTTATCCTATACCTGACATGCCTGACCCCACTACCTACCCCCTCCAAGCCCTCCCCTCCTGATGACCACCTAGGGTTCGGCCAACTTATAAATAGGGCAGCAACATTCCACGGCGTCACAATGCACACAGACGCCCTTGAAGAGGACTTTCTCCTTGATACCTTTGAGCAGTCACAAAAGACTGTTCACATACTGCCCATGATCAAAGGGGTTATAAAGCATGCTACTGAAGTCTTTAAGGACCCTGTTCGAGCTAGGGTTCTCAACCCACGCATCGAAAAAAAAGTACCGACCAGCCCCGCAAGACCCTGCATACATTAAGGCCCAGCTCCCTTTAGACTCCTTAGTCGTATCAAATGCCAGGAAGCGCGCTAACTCACAGACAACTGGAGAAACGCCTCCCCCAGACAAAGAGTCTAAGCTTTTAGAAGCCTCAGGCAAACGGGTCGCCGCGCAGGCGGCTATCCATTGGCGTATTGCGAATACCCAGGCCCTGTTAGCCAGGTATGATAGAGCGCATTATGACCAACTTGAGGACCTTATGCAACATCTGCCTGAACCCTTTAAGTCCCAGGCCTCTGACCTCATCCAAGAAGGCAAATTAATATCTAATGCCTCCATTAAATGCGCCTTAGATGCAGCAGACACTGCTTCTAGAGCGGTCAATACTAGCGTCTTACTCAGACGACATGCCTGGCTCCATATTTCCGGTTTTAAACCGGAGGTTCAAACCGCAATTCTAGCTCAACCTTTCAACCAAGAGCAGCTATTTGGCCCTGCAGTGGATACTGCATTAGAAAAAATGAAAAAGGATAATGAAACTGCCAAGTCTATGGGAGCACTGCAGTCTCCTCAAAACCGGGGTTCCTTTCGTCGCTCCTTTTATAGAGGAGGCTCCAAAAACACATCAACTGAGACCACGTCCACCTTTAAAAATTCTGGACAAACATCCCCTAACAGAGGTTATTTCCGGGGAGGTTATAGGGGAAACAATAACAAAGGTCGAGGGCGGGGCAACAACACCCGCACCTCACCAGCCACCAGCCACCAAACAGTGACTTGCCACCACTCCCCCAGACCATTCCACTCCGGTCGGGGGGCGACTCCAACAATTCCTACCTGTCTGGACTTCCATCACCACAGACAGGTGGGTAAGACAAATTATCCAGTCTGGCTACTGCCTCGACTCGTACAATCCCCCCCAAACATACCGCCCAAACAACGTCCAATGTCCTCGCATCATCTCTCTCTCCTCAAACAAGAAGTTCAATCCCTGTTACAAAAACATGCGATAGAACCAGTCCCCCTTCAACATCAGGGAAAAGGGGTATATTCTCTATACTTCCTCATTCCCAAAAAGGACAAAACACTAAGGCCCATACTGGATCTCAGACTACTAAACCAGTATATACATTCGGATCATTTTCATATGACCACTCTCCAACAAGTCCTCCCACTTTTACAACAGGGAGACTTCCTCGCCACATTGGACCTCAAGGACGCATACTTTCACATCCCTATGCATCCCGCTCACAGAAAATATCTACGATTTGTGGTAGATGGGCAACACTATCAATTTACAGTTCTCCCATTCGGAGTAACAACGGCACCCAGAGTGTTCACCAAGTGCCTAGCAGTCGTGGCAGCGCATCTCAGAAGACAACAGATCCATGTCTTCCCCTATCTGGACGATTGGCTCATAAAAGCCAATACATACCAAAAATGCGTTCTCCACACTCATCGCACGATTCAAACTCTCCACGATTTGGGATTCACTATCAACTACCCCAAATCCCACCTACAACCTTCCCACTTACATCAGTATCTAGGAGCAACCATAGATACATCCAAAGCCATTGCCTATCCCAGCACTGCCAGGATAGCCAGTATACAAAATCTCATCTCTCAATTTCAAACTCATCCATCTCTTCCAGCAAGAGTGTTCATGCAGCTCCTAGGCATGATGGCGTCGTGCATCTCCATAGTCCCACACGCACGACTTCAAATGCGTCCCTTACAGGAATGCTTAGCACAACAGTGGAACCAAGCTCACGGACAACTTACCGATCTGGTGTTGGTGGACAGTCGCTCACTTCGCTCACTGAAATGGTGGAACACCATCAACCTGTCCAAAGGGAGACCGTTCTTAGAGCCTCTTCCACAAGTTGTGCTAACTACAGACGCATCTCTCACGGGGTGGGGAGCCCACCTTCACCATACCACTCAGGGCAGATGGACCAGTCAACAAAAACTGCTCCACATCAACCACCTGGAACTCTTAGCAGTGTTCCTAGCACTAAAATCCTTTCAAATTCACCTAAAGAACAAAACTGTCCTCATACGCACAGACAACATGACGACAATGTATTATATACAGAAACCAGGAGGGACACACTCTCTCCAACTGTCCCAACTGGCACAGCAAATCTGGAGATGGGCAATTCCCCAAAACATCTACCTGTTAGCAGAACATCTCCCAGGGATCCACAATCAAGTGGCCGACCTCCTAAGTCGCCACACACAACAGATCCACGAATGGGAACTACACCCCAAGGTTCTACTCCCCTTCTTCCAAAAGTGGGGACAACCAGACATAGACCTGTTCGCCACTCCCGAAAACACAAAATGCCCAACCTTCGCCGCCAGGTTTCCACACCCAGTCGAAGGGCAATGCCCTATGGATGAACTGGTCAGGCAGATTTGCGTACGCCTTTCCGCCTCTCCCACTAGTTCCATTTGTGGTACGCAAACTGAAACAACAGTCACTAACACTAATAGCTCCCACTTGGGCACGTCAACCGTGGTTCACCACACTTCTGGAACTATCTTTAGTTCCACATCAAAAGCTACGCCTCTCCCCGGATCTGTTAACCCAGAACCATGGAGAAATCAGACACCCAGATCCTCAAACACTGAACCTAGCGATCTGGCTCCTGAGGTCCTAGAGTTCGGTTACCTCAATCTCCCTCCAGACTGTATGAATATCATAAAAGAAGCCAGACGCCCTACTACTAGAGCGTGTTATGCCGCTAAATGGAAACGATTTGCCATCTACTGCGCTAATAATAACATACATCCATTGGATGCTTCCATCCAGAACATCATTTGCTATCTACTACACTTGCAAAGATGCAATCTAGCGTATTCCTCTATACGTTTACACCTAGCAGCCTTGGCAGCCTACTTGCAAAATAGGCAACACCTGTCCCTTTTTAAGGTACCAGCCATCAAAGTGTTTATGGAAGGTCTCAAAAGAATCCTTCCCCCAAGATTGCCACCTGCACCAGTGTGGAATCTCAATGTGGTTCTAACAAGACTCATGGGTCCCCCATTTGAACCTATGCACAAATGTGAATTGCAATTCCTAACATGGAAGGTAGCTTTCCTTATCGCAATCACTTCCCTGCGCAGAGTAAGTGAAATACAAGCCCTTACACTTGAGGAACCTTTCTTACAACTACACCGTAACAAAGTGGTTCTTAGGACAAACCCTAAATTTCTTCCAAAAGTGATTTCCCCTTTCCACCTTAACCAATCAGTAGAACTACCGGTCTTTTTCCCAAATCCAGACTCGGTAGCTGAAAGGGCCCTACATACCTTAGATGTCAAAAGAGCCTTGCTTTATTACATCGACAGGACAAAACCTTTTCGAAAGACAAAACAACTCTTTGTTGCTTTCGCGCCACCACACAAAGGCAACCCGATCTCCAAATCGGGAATAGCCCGGTTGATAGTTAAATGCATCCAAATATGCTACCTCAAGGCTAAACGTACACTTACAGTTCTCCCTAGGGCGCACTCCACGCGTAAAATAGGGGCTTCTATGGCCTTCTTAGGCAATATTCCCATAGAAGACATTTGCAAGGCAGCCACATGGTCTACCACGCATACCTTCACTAAACACTATTGTGTTGACGTGCAGGCCAAACAACAGGCCTCCGTGGGCCAGGCTGTCCTAAACTTTATTTCAAGCTGCTGCAACGGATACAGGCGACCACCGCTAAGGGGAGCACTGCTGTATAATCTATCCTCAGTGTGTGATCTGCAGCTCATATGCCTCGAACGGAATATGCTACTTACCAGTATGCATCTGTTCTTGGCATGTAGAGCTGCAGAGTCACACACGCCCGCCCGCCTCCCCGGGACCTGTATCTGTTCCAGCATCCGTCTTACTTAGACATTACACATGGACATCCTTTCTTTCTTTTCTATATACTCCATCTTTTCCCATCATGGCGAAAAACAATCTGACGATGGAGTGGATGCCCATGCGCACTGTTGTCCAGGGGAGGAGTCACCAACCTCGTGACCAAAGGCTTCTTCCGAAGACAACAACAACCTGCAATCATCCGAGCCCAACACCAGATGGCGATCTTATCCTCAGTGTGTGACTCTGCAGCTCTACATGCCAAGAACAGATGCATACTGGTAAGTAGCATATTCCTTTCATAATCTGGTCCATGATTTTTTTTTAATGCACCTTTTTCTCACTGCTCCTGAAGCAGATGTAGTTCCTAAGACTAAGGTCGTAGTATAGAGACCATCTTCTCGAGTTTGCCTGTATAGTTATCTTGTATGTAATGTCTAGCAAGCCCCTCCACTGCAGCCTGCAAATGTGAAACTCTTGATCGCCCACACTTTTTTGTGTATATAAATATATATTTCTCATAGAAGTGCGCAGAAATCAAACAATGTTCAAATTCTCTTACATATACATAGTGATATTGAATTCTTATTAGCAAAGTGTTCTCCATTCTTGCTCTTGGCTGTTTGTGAATGAGGGACTATTACATCTGAAAACCCTGCCCCCCCCCCCCCCCCCCCCCTCCTCCCCATGGAATTCCTCGACTCGTAAGGGATTTGTATACGGAGATTTTTCTGCTGTATGATTACTTTAAAAAAAATACTTTAGCCGAGACTCCCCGTTCAAGCCAAACATTTTGACTTGGCCAGTGATTCGTCTTTGTAGTGGCAGAGATGTAATGTGTGTTTAGGGGTCTCTGCCTCTACATTTTTTTGGGGGGGTTACTTTTTTGTATCCCTTTCTTGCGAAGTTCCAAACCCCACTTTCAATTTATTTTTTGTTAAATTATTTTGAAGGTCTATTTGGCAGAAATTATTTTAAAAGCAAAAAAATAATTAAATGTATAGTATATTCAGAGGGCATTTCTTTTAAAGTCTTTTATCCCCTATGAGGCCATCTTGAACTGTGGGCATAGTATACAAATTAACAGGCTCGCTGCACACATCTATCCTCCAGCATCTGTGTAGAAAGCAAGTATTCCTACTTGCCACAAAGTATGCCAGGAGTGCAAGCACTCCGAGATGTTCCCTGTATTCTACAGTGACTAGCTTTGACAATAGCCTTTATTTCAAAAATACTTTTGAATTTTCATGTAAATCTAGTTTGGTCTTCCAGCATTTTTGTCAATCTTTTCTCCTTGAAATCTCTTGCTTTACTTTTCGAGAGCTCTCTACTAGTTTGGCAAAACCAGATTTATTAGAAAGACTAAAGACCTGATTAAGAGTGAAGTCTGGGTACTGTCGCAATTGAGTACCCTGCCCACCAAACCCCCTCACCCACAACAACAAATGAGCGAGATGGAAGCAAAGGCTGGATGTGCAGCCTATTATTCCAGCATGTCGATATAGCAGTTCCCTCTACTTTTGAACATCTGCTTAAAGCTCTTTGATAGTTCACATGGCTGCCATGAAGACCGCTTTGGGTCTGGTTTCTGGAACATGTTGCTCCTATAGCCAACCGAGACCATGTCAAATGTCCCCCCTGTTCGCTCGCTCAGCAACTCCTTGGGCGGCCCAGCTGAGTAGGAGCCATAAGTAGCGGTACTGCACCATCCTTCCTATTTAAGGTGAATGGTGTAATGTCTTTACCTGTCCACCCCCCACCAGGAAGAACTTGGTGATGAGGGACAGGAAAAAACCAACAAGACATGCATACTGTAAGTAAGTTCCCAAAATGTAGGGAGGCTATGTTTAAAAACTCCCACTTAAGGAATTTGTTTCTGAAACCGTTTGATGGCCAGTATTCATGGGTGATGGTACCGCCCATCAGACCATACCTACATTGACCGGGACTGCATGACTGTGGCTGGCAGTCGTCCCATATTGACAAGAACCACAGACCCTTTAAATTTGGTTGATGGAGGTTATAATCCTCTACCATCCTGATGGACTAAACTCTGTTCACCAAACTCTAAATTTGATCTAAATCTCCTACAATGATGCTGCATGTACTAACTTGGTGGCCTACAAGCAGCCTATTGACAGATTAGCCATATCACACACACGCCTTGCTATTGAGGGGCCTGCCAAGCATTCTGAATAGGTCTCGTGGCCACTGTACAAGATCAAGGCAGTTGCAGCTGTTTTCAGGGGCATTTTTCCTGCGCACAATGCAAAGCAGGTACTTGTAGATCAGGATGAAACTTTGCAAACCCTACTGCTTGGATTCTAACCAGACACAAGTTGGTTAAAGTCTCTGTTTAACTTAAAGCTTATGAAGTTCCCTTAGTTACTAAGTGGTCTTTTTGGTTCTCCATGGCTGTAGTATCATATTCACAATCGTCCACTGCCGTAACCAAGGAGCAAGGCGTAGGTTTCCTGTAATATACACAGCACTGTCCTTGTGTTTTTAGTTTTTTATAGCTCCGTTCACGCATTGACAATTCAAGACTTTCAGCCATGCTTTCCGGTTTTTTTTCATGTCTTATTGAGCAACTTTGTGAAGATTTCTGTTTAAGACGTTGGTCCCCTGTCGATGGATTGCAATTTAGTGTCCAAGCTGAATGAAGAGGCCATTATGGAGAACTAGGATTACTAGTAACTACTATTTCCTTACCGGGCCTGAATGGTCTGCAGCACCACCAGGAAGTGCAACACCGTCCCCGCTGCATCCTAGGATTCTGGAGCATCCTTTTTGCGATCTTGCTTGCAGAGCAGCAGTCTGAGGGACCTATTCCCCTTTTCTTTTAAATATACATAGTTATGTTTAAGTCTTCCTAAAAGTTTCTCCCTTCATGCTAGTGGCAGTTTTGTGTAGGAGTGCTAGCATTGTATAAGACTATTGTCACTCTTAAAAGTACACAGACTTCCATATGACCTTGCTTCTCATAGGCATTGTATACTGAGTTGTGTTTTTTGGTGGGTGGGGATGTTCACTGCTGCAGGATGTCTTTTAAGTGCTTTAGGTGGGACTTGCAGTGCAAGCCCACCATTTGGCTGTGCCAGTGACTGTTCTTTAAAGTGGCAGAGCTGTAATGCTGGTTTAGGGGTTTCAGCCTAGTACGCTGGATTTTACACTCCACCCCTATTTGCAGGAGAAAAAGCACAATTAAACTTTTAATGTTTGGAGACTACTTGCATGTTGCCTTAAAGTGAGCCGAGATAGGGGGTGTTTTTTTTGGTGGGGGGAAAGGAAAGTAGAAGTGTGCCCAAATCCCGCACATAGGCTGAAGATTCCTTAAGAGCTTTTGAATTTGATGGCCATGCCTATGAACAGGGAAATGGGATAGATCTGTGTCACTTTCTCTATAGTGGCTTTGTCATGTTTGAAAAGGCTTATTTTTATTTTTTTTGTCCTCAGGGCTGTGTGGTGGCAATAAAGGACTGGCTTGAGAAAAACCTGAAGGTGATTGCTGGCGTGGCCATCGGCATAGCAGCCTTTGAGGTAAAGTGGGACTTGGCAGAGCAATGGGCAGTACTTACAAAGTGGGGAGTTGAGGGTGGGATGTCGGGTGGATGAGTGGTTCATTGTAAGTTTTGCCGGTTGGGTGTGGCCAGTTGCCCATCCCTATGCACTAAAAGTTGGCGTCTCCTTAAGAGACCACTTTTGCAAAACAGGTTTATGAGCCCAGATTTGATCAGCAAAAACTCCTTTCTCCATTGTAAGGCAAAGGTTTGGATCCGTGCCGCAAACATTACCCCTGACAAACCAGTCAGTCTGCCCAGTTTTATGCATTTCATGTGTCTCCGTCACCCCTCACCAGTCCTTGTCTTAGGAACACACTTCCAATGCAGATACTGGCCTCTGCCATCTGAGAAACTAGCCTTTCGGCAGTAACGAGTTTCTGGAGGGAAAAGTTGGGATTTATCAATCGGGTGTTTATTAAGCGCGACTACTCACCCATGTGGTCTCAAGGTGCTGGGGGGTGGGGGGCGGGGGGGGTGGGGGGGGGTCCGTCAAAGAGCCAGGTTTTGAGGTGTCTTACAATGGTGGTGAGCACTGCTGTTGGAGGTGCAGCGGAAGGGTGTTCCAGGCCTTGGATGCAAGGAAGGAGCAGCCTCCCGATCTGGTTTTCCTGGTGCGTGGGACCACGGCGTAGTGGAGCTGGGTTGATTGCAGGGCTCTTTGGGGTGTGGAATTGGAGTCTGCTGTTCAGGTATGCTCCTCCGCTGTCATGGAGGGCCCTGTGTGCGTGGGTGAGCATCTTGAAGGTGACTACTGCTTCGATGGGGAGCCAGTGCAGTGCACGAAGGTGCTGGGAGATGTGGCTGTTTTGGCAGGTTGAGGACCAGTCTTGCAGCGGCATTCCGGATGTTCTGTAGCTTGCAGGTGATTTTTGTTCCAGCGTAGTGCGTTGCTGTAGTCTAGTCTGCTGGTGACCAAGGCGTGCATGACTGTTTTCCTGTGTTCAGGGGGATCCGTTTGAAAGTCTTGCGTAGGAGGCAGAGGGTGTGGAAGTAGGACGACGTGACTGAATTGATCTGGCGGGCCATTTTGAGCCTCAAGTCCAGGATGATTCCCAGGTTGCGTGCATGGTCCATGGGGGTGGGAGGGTTTCCGAGGGCGTGAGGCCACCAGGTGTCGTTCCAGGCGTTGGGGGTTTGGTCCCATGATGAGTACTTCTGTCTTGTTGGTGAGCAGTTTTTCATCCATTTGGCAACTGTTTCCATGCCTTCTTGGAAGTTGTCTGGTGTTTGGTTCGTTGGTTAGGGAGAGGATGAGTTGGGTGTAGTCAGCGTATGACACTGAGTCCGTAGGATCGGATGATGGTGGCGAGTGGTGTCATGTAGATGTTGAAGAGGGAGGGCCCCTGAGGCACTCTGCAGGTGATAGGAGTAGCGTGCAATGTGAAAGGGGGGGGGGGGGGGGGGAGGAGGAGGAAGGAGTCTGACTAGCTGAGTTCTGCCAGAGAAAGGAGTTGATTTAGTTTAGTGCTTTGCCCTGGATCCCTGCGTTATGAAGTCTGTGTATTTGGGTGCAGTGGTAGACTGTGTCGAAGACTGCTGAGAGGTCTAAGAGGATGAGGGCTGCTGTTTCACCTTTGTCCAGTAGGGTGCAGATGGGGTCTGTTGCGGCGGAGGGCGGTTTCCATGCTGTAGTTTTTTCCTGAAGCCGGATTGGGATTTAGCCCTTGTAATCTTGAAGCCTATGATTCTCTAGTCTTTCCTGGCTAGCAGCAGGAGTAAGGAGCAAGGTCGCTAGCTGGCGTAGCTACAATTGGCATTGCAGTATACAAATGATCATCTGCGGGTATGTAGGAGTGCTGCTAGTGACGGTCAGTAGACTTGCAATTTCTAAACTGGCCCTTCTAGACATGCTTGGGTGAACCGCAGTTGCTCAATACCATGTAACGGAAGTAATGGGTTTTATTCTCCTGCAACTTGACTTTCTGTCTGTGGTGCTTTGATCCGGATTGGTTTGTGGGCACCAACACCACTGGTAAGTGCAACGCAGTGCCCTGCTCCCTGCCAATGTTTACCACTTCCTAAAATCAGCTAATGACCAATCCCAGCACTAGTTGATGGTGGGTGCCTTCCTGTAGTGATCAGGGCTTTAAGTGGGCCGGGTCTCACCGGTGCTGAGCACTGGCAGTTTTTTTTAAAGGGGGCCTCGAAATGGATCTCTACTGGGCTCTTGTGCCCTGGCGGTCTGTTTTTGTCCAGACTGCAGTGACCGCAGGTACATCGCTGTGCGCGTGCTCACTTCTCACTATTAAAGTTACGGCATGCCAGGTGGGCGTTCTTGGGGAAGTGAACTCCTTTAAGGAGACTCATTTTCTCTCTGGATTTCCCCTTTTTTGAAACTCGGGAGCAGCAACATTGTCGTGGTGTCACCAGGGCTCTAAGTGGAAGCTTTTTCAATATCCTATACAAGCCATAGTTGCTGCTTAGTTATCTTGTGCAACTAACAAACATTGTCAAAGCCAATAGTCCTGACTTGTAGGTATGATACTTGTCGTATCCTATATGGATGCATTGACAAACGGCATAGTGTGCGGCCCGACTTGTATTTTGCTAAGTACAGATTGCATAGATTTTTAGCGCATGTGTTTTCAAGCCACGCACAGTGGCCACGCCCCTTTGAGAGGCCCCTAGTTTTTTCATCCCACTTAAAAGCCCCGCTAGTGATGCTCCGGTGTCGTTGCCTTGCGGCATTTAAGGATCCTGGTCCCATTGTGGCGATCCTTATCCCGACAGAGGGAGGAGTTTTGTCTCGTGTCTCTTCCGGATCTTGTCCGGTGCTTGATCAAAGATGGTCCGAATGAGCGGTGATTGAGCTGATTGACTGAGATCCAGTGACTGGTACGCGGGCGCTGACGTGAGGGTCGGGTGGGATTGTAATGGGTGCAGGGAGTGATTGAGAGGCCGCAGCTCGCCTGCATGGCTGCAGTCTCCCCTCTGACTCGATGTGTTTTCTCCTGCAGCTCCTCGGCATCATCTTCGCCTGTTGCCTGATGAAGGGCATCCGCAGTGGATATGAAGTCATGTAGTGCCTGCTGACACGGTGGACCGCGAGGAGATGGACCCCAAACTGCCTTACTTGCACTCCTGCCACACTGTGCTGCTGGGTATCTCGGACGTCCTGTTTCACACCGTCCTGTTGGAAGCGCTCCTTTGTCCCCCTTCACCCCCCGCCCCAACTCTCCGAGACCAATCACTGTGTAATCTTGCTTTCTGTCGTCTGTTACCAGGCGTGGGGCAGAGGGATTTTTCTGAGCTTTCCTTAGTGACTCTGCTTTTGGGGGCCCTCTTCCTGCACCTCTCCTTACTGCCCCTTGTAAAAAGACCTATTCTAACTTTAAATGTTTACAACGTTATAAATATATATATTTTTGGCTGGGTTGTGCCGTGAGCCCTGGAACTTGCCTTAGGCTACTTTGGAGCCCTGCTTTCTGAGCTGCCCTTTGTCACACACATTGTGGTTGGGCAGGAATGATTACTGTACGCATTACACTCGTTTGTATAAATATGCCCCTTTTTGTATTTGCTTCTACCGAAATGGCATTGCGTGTAAATTTGAACTGAAATAAAAACCAACGCCCCAACAGGCTTTTTCGTGGTCGTGTGTATTTTTTAGTGGTTGGCTGAGGGTCCTAATTAAAGGGTTTTGATTTGTGGATCAAAAATGACGTATGGAACCAGTTTCCAGCCTTTATTCCTCCTGGAGTACACTGGCATCTCAAGGCTAGCACTGGAAGCCTGCCGGCTCGGAGGCCAGTCATTGATATTGGGGAGGGGGGAGGGGGGGGGGGGGGGGGGGGGAGCGGGCACAGGTGCTGAATGAAGGTTCAAGAGCTTCGCAAAAGAGCCTTTCCTGGCTGGGCGTGTAGTCTGTCTGAAAGCCTGGACTTCGGATATGTTCCAGACCCTGTGATGTGGCAATGGACCACTATCGTGTCATCGCGATATTTACTTGTCCCTCTTTAATCACTGGTTCCCAAACAGCGCTTCGAAGCCACGTCTTAGAAAAGTGGAGGGCGAAGATCGAGCATGGGTGTCTCCTAACCAGTCAGACTCTGTAGTCTAGGAACAGAGGCCGGGGTATAGAAACTTAAACAGTGCGCATGATAGATGTGGCCCTCCTTACCTCCTTGCTGTCTTTCTTACCTCCTTTCTTCTGTCCTAAGCAAATGTAAAGCGGCCTGTAATACTGAGCACGCGCTGCAGGAAGGCGGAGCCGGGATTGGTGTCGACTCCCCAATACACCCAAGTAGTGCTTGTACTGTTGGGCTACAGTTGTCAAAACGGTGCCCTCGCGCAGCGGAGCCGGCTCAGATCGGGGTTCACTGGTTGGCTTTAAGAATTATATTCTACGCTGTCACACGAGAAGGCAAACTATTTTCAGACGTTGATGTGAACTGCTTCTTTGTTTAACTGCAACCACATGGCCTCCCGTCCGACCATCCAACCGCGCCAGCTCCACAACCGTCGACGACTAAAATTGGCTTACTTTTTCCTGTTTCTTTGCACGTCGGCTTTCTAGTTAAGCGACAATATTTTTACTTCTGTGAAAAAACTATCGTTAATGAGGAAGTGATGATGGATAACACATTATGGAAGACCTCCCCATTACCCTGCCCCCTCCCGTTGAAGAGCGGTTTGACACTGGTTTTAATACTAGTCATGTTGAGGCTTGGACAGCTGTTGTCTTTTTAAAAATGTCTTGTATAATGGCGGGAATGTTTACCTCCCTCCTAATCCTTCTACCTTTGACAATTACCCCCCCTCTTGTTCACAGGAAAGCAGTGTGCCTCACCATAGCCCCGAGTGTTGGAAGATGTTTATTCCCGCACCCTCTCTTTGCCCAAGGGCGACGGTGTATTTTGTTAGCCACCCCTCCTTACCCTTTTGCTGTGTGTGTGGGGGGGGGGGGTGGTATTCTGCTCATGCCCCTCCCCAGGCAGTGGGATATTCAATCCCTGCCTTACACAAGGGCATCGTGGTGCATTTGTGCCCCTTTTTAAAGGGAAGGTAGTGGTAAGTTCACCCCTCACCCCAAAAAGGTGGGTTGTTTCTTTTACCAGCCCCTGGCCTTGCCGGAGGGTTTGCTTTAATGTCTCGAAACTGTGGAGTTGATCAAATATAGAAGAATACATTTTCGGCTTGTATTAGCTTATTTTTCTGTTGTAAAAGCTGATTTTGTTTAATGATATTGCAATTTTGGAGTTTTGCAAGAATTCTTCCTGCCTTGCCAAAGGTAGAAAGCAGAGTGGGGTAGTATGCCCCATACCTTGTACAAGTTTGAGGGTCCCCACCCTTACTCTGCTCCCAAGCACTAGGAGAGATTTACAACAGCTTTTTTGTAGGTCCTTACATTTGTTTTCCTTGAGCACCGATGGACCGGAGAAGGAGCTGTGACACCTGCTTTTTTAAATTTTTATTTAGGTGCATTTCCACTTGTGCTCCGGGATATATTCTGGGAGTGGCAACTTAAGAGCCAAGAGGGAGGAGTTGTGCCTCACAATAAATGAGGAGTTGGTGTAGTGGAGCTGTACACTTTTCAGTGAACCACAATTTAATTTTTTGGGCGTTGGAGGATTCTAACTACGATTGGATGAAGATGCCTACTACTCAGTCCCGCAGCATCTCGTTCATCAGACTGGGCACAAATCCTAAAATGTGGTGGGACTAACCTAGTTAATCGGAATGAATGTGACATCCCAGTGGTTGGCATCACAAGAAGTGATATCCGATCTTAAGCCCTCACATTTGTTTAACATGTCTATCGTGAGTACAGTGGATCATGTTTTTCGAGTATACAGGTAAACCCTCCTGATTAGGCAGATTCGCACTTTTGTAAGCTACACATGTGTTGCCTTTTGTCAGCGTAAACTTTCTCTACCCATAGTGGTTTACCAGAAAATACAGTGGTACTTTAATTATTTCAACGCCTCCTCAGGTGTAGTAAGCTCTAAATGTACGGAGTGTGCTTGGGAAATTGAAGAGTGGCTCCCCTAAAGACCCTGTCCCGATGCGATTTTTAAAGCAGGCTGCGCCGACCATTGTGGCCCCAGTGACCGAGCTAATCTCTCTGTCACAGGGAGTGGTGCCACCTGGATGGAAAGGAGCGGTTGTCAAGGCCCTCCTGAAGAAGCTGAGCCTTGACCCCCTCTGATCTGGCTAATTTCAGGCCGATTTCCCTGCTCCCGGGTGTAAGCAAGATTGCGGAAAGATTGGTTAACTACCAACTATCTAATTTCTTGGAGACCAATGGCCGGCTACGGTTTTCCCAGACGGGATTCCGCCCTGGACAGGGGACCGACACCGCCCTTCTGGCCGTGGTGGAGGAAGCCAGGTGCATTCTGGATTCAGGAGGGTCAGTGGCAGTGATCCTCCTGGACCTGAGTGCGGCTTTTGATACCGTAAACCATCAGGTATTACTCCAACGGTTGGAAGGGCAGGGTGTCACAGGGATGGCTCTGAGATGGCTTGCCTCCTTCTTAGGAGGACGGTCATTTGAAGTGTGGGAAGGAAATGAGAAGTCTCCCCCCCCTTTGCCCTCCAGTGCGGGGTCCCTCAGGGCTCGTCGCTGAGCCCTACCTTATTTAATGTATATATGGCCCCCCTGGAGGATGTGGTCTCCGTTTGGCTTTAACATCATTAGCTATGCGGATGACACGCAGTTGGTTGTTGGGCTCTCAATTAGAGAAGCAACCTGCGGTACTTCATTCTTGCTTGGAGGAAGTGTTTAGGTGGATGTCGATTTCATCCCTTAAACTGAATGGCTCAAACTGAGCTCATGATCTTAGGCCAAACGTCCTTTGCTCTGTCTCCCAGTAGCTGGCCTGACTGCATGGGAGTCCCTCCCAGCCCGAAGAAGGAGATCAAGAGCTTGGGAGTGTGGCTGGAGCAGGATCTGACATTTAGAACACACGCCAAAAAGACCGCTGGTGTATGTTTTGGTATGCTCCGGTCAGCCCGCAAGATTCTGTCACTCCTCCCTGACACCTCCCGTAAACTGCTTATACAGGGGCTCGTCATTTCGAGGCTGGATTACAGCAATGCACTCTTTTTTTGGCGCGCCGGAATCTACATTTAAGAAGTTGCAGCAGGTGCAAAATGCCGCGGCCAGATTGCTGACAAACGTTCCCAGAAGGCAGTCCGCCAAACCGGCACTAAAGGCGCTTCACTGGCTCCCGGTGCGGGAAAGAGTAACCTTCAAAGCACTCTGCATGGCACAGAAGAGTCTGCAGGGGAAGGGTCCTGCGATCCTAAGGAATATGATCCAACCCTATAAAGCAGCAAGGGCCCTCCGTTCAGGTCATAAATTCCTCCTTCAGTCTCCTAGAGTAAGACGAGCCCGTACTGGAGGGAGAAGGTTCTCAGTGAACACGGCCTACGCTTGGAACTCGCTTCCTCTTGTTCTGCGGGCAGAGACTAGTACTCGGCGTTTCCGCAAACTACTAAAAACTCACCTTTTCCCAGACTAGTGGGTCACGTGTTAGCTTTGGTCGGTCTCTGGATAGCGCTGGGATGCTCTAGGGTAACCGTGCGCGATATAAAACTCCAAATAATAATAAAAAATAAATAAATGCTATTTTGTGTAAATGCAGGAAAAGTCCAACCCATCTGACATTCTTGCACTGCATGCAAATCTTGTAAACGGGAACTGAACAAAGTGAAAAGATGCCTCTTGTATGGGTGAAGTGTAAGTTGTGAGCCTTTGTGTCCCCTCCGCTTCATTTGCATCAGGTGTGAGGCTCCTGACTGCTCCCAGCCAGGCGACTCGAACAAAAGGAGGCCTGATGACCCCGCAATATCGGCCTTTATGGGCCCTGCTGGAGTCCGAAATAAGAGCCCTGTCCCCGCCTGCACATTGTGGATCTAAAGCATACCATGTGCAGGTACTGCTGAAACTGTCCCGGTGTTGGGAAATTACACCGGGACAAGTTCAGCACACGTTTCAGTGGGGCCCAACTTCTTGGCAGGGTGGACGGCGTCCACCTTGTGAAAATAGTGGGTGGACGCTATCCACCTGCATGTACCCCCCGACTCATGCCCTGACCAGAGGACTGGGCCAGCTAACGGTTGCTGTTCACGTCGCAAACAGGTTACTTGTGAGCTACCTAGTTGCTAGAAATACCCTGTCCCAAACTGAAATGTCATTGAGTGGTTTGGAGAACCAGTTTAGTAGTGCCAGGCATTTGATTTACAGATCTTTGGCAGACTTTCAAAGACACTATTTGTACCATGACCAGTTCGCTGGTTGTCTGGATACCAGTTTTTGCTGTAGCTGTGAGCAAACTTTCAGAAAAACAGCTTTTGTTTTGCATCGGTGAGTCCGGAAGAACCGGACATGCTAACTTTGCTGAATGGATCAAGCAAGTGCCAAATTTCTTGCAGATGTGTCCAGCTGCACTAGATTCAGAAGCAAATCTAAGTGCTTTTCAATGGACTGCACCATAACTCAAAGCTATGAACAGTTGTGTTACATATATAAAATAAAAAAAACAAAGGTTATAGGGACTTTTTGTAGTTAGGCTGACATTTCACCTCTACAAAACTAGAGATTCAGCAGTTAGCTAAGCTTACTATAACTCGCGCCCCCTCACCCCCAAAGCAATACACTGCTTAGGACTTCACATATTACATTTGGATTGTTTTCTTTGCCACACTGCTGCCGCACTCTATTCCAGTCCCCTCCTTGTTGAAGGAGAGAAAGGAGGAGTTTGACCCCTGCTGACCCGTGCACCATAAAGGTGCTGCATATCTCCCACAGGATGTGCCCAGGCCATAGGTGGGCCCATCCACACCCGGAGGAGACTTTGCTTGGCCCTTCCCTAGGCTTTGCGTTCCTGGTGCTACTGTCACTCTTGTATCCCGGTGTCTCCGCCAAGCAACCAACAAATGAAGGACAATGGTGCACCCATGGACTGTTTCTGACTGGCATAAACCCTACAGACTGTACCGCAATAAGGTAAGCCTGTGGGGGTGCCACCAATAATTATCCACTTCCATCACTGTGGACCTTGCACAGCTAGAGGGGCTGAGGAGTGTCAAAGGTTATCAGTTTTCCCTTGTATCTGGCACGCCAGCACATTTTACCTCACCATCCTCATCTCTCGCCCTCTTCCCACCCATAAGCCGGTGCTCACATTGGGAGCTCCTACAGTGGTGTTACATCATGTCTCTACAAGGTTGTGTGCTCATCTAGTTTGCCATAATTGGCAAACGGAAGATGGCTGCCATAATCAATGCTGCATCTGCCAGCATGACTGACTGCTTCCTACAGCAAGCAGTGCAGGCCCTTGAAGTAAAAATAGAGCTGGTAACACGCTGGCTTTCGCCTTCACCTGCAAATCAACTGCACCATGTGCCTCTAGCCCTGCAAGTTGCTGTGCCCCTCAGCATGCACCTGGACGAGCTGGCAGACCCTTCCCTTTTCCCCTCCAGTCAAGGCACAAGTGAAATCCAGACCCCCAGGATATTGCGGCATGGATTAGTAAATTTAGCGGCACAGATATGGAAACTTAGCGAGACAAATATGGAAATTTAGCGGCATTTTATTTTACTTGTAATCCTTCATTTTCAACCTTAAATCAATGGAAACGGTTAGAGTATTCCGCTTTGACTAGGCAGCCTGGGATTTGGATCAGAGGAAGCAGCCCACAGATGAAGGCTATCCCTTGGAAATGCAATCCTCCATTTTCTTTAGTATAGGTTCTGAGAAGCCCATCAAAGATGGCCTGGTAGCATCCCATAGGAAATGGCATTCTAGAACCTACCTTAGTGTATGCTCTGGGGGTCCAGATTGGAGGGACAGAGCAACCCAAAGAAATAGAATTTATGCAACCAGTCACAGTATGACCTGTGGAATCCACTTAGGAGCAGCTGAGGAGAAACTCCTAATAAAGGCACTATACGACAATGTAAGACTTCAAGGCAATTCGCGAAATCCCGAAGGGTCTGGCTAGGGCTCCGACCATTTGTTTTCATGGGTGAAGGGGGCAGAAGGGCACAATGTTGTAACATTTGCAATGTAATAGGACTTGCATTTACGCGCGTTCAAGCTATTGTCATTTTAAATGACAATGCCATTTATGTTTTATAAACCAACATAAATAAAAGGCATTGTCATTTACAATGCCAGTAGCTGGCACTCGCGTAAATGCGAGACCTATTGCATTGCAAATGCTTGTTTTTTACTAGTCTGCTAGGGTGACAAGACATTTACACAGGACATGTATGGATGGATTTTGCTGCTGCTCTGTCCTCTCCACCACTTCCTTGCCGCCTGACAGTTTTCTGAGTGTGACTTCTTTTCACCTGATCTGCCCTATTGGGTTCACTGCCTGTGCATGAAGTGCCCTGTTCTGGTCCCTTGTCTCCATGGTATCCATCACCTTGCTTCCCATAAATTACCTGCCTGTATCCCATTCTGCCCCAAGATGGTCCTTTCCTGTTTACCTTTCCTCTACTCCCTGCTTTTATCCAGTTGCCACTTAACTCATATCCTGGTCTTACCTCGTCACTTCACGCATGAAAAATGTCCTTTATTTCTACCTACGCCAGGTTCTGCCCGAAGGTGCTCGCTGCCATCCCACTCCTTTCTACCTTTGTCCTCATCTCATCTTGTGCTGCCTTTTGGGCCATGATGCCCAACACCTTTTGTCCGCCTGGCCCTTACTTGTGCCAACTGTTACCAGGAAGCTTGCCATCTGCCCTTCTCTCGCCTGCCACCTACATTTGTCAAGTTGCCATTACCATACCAATTTCTTCACTCTGTTTAGATCCCAAGATGTCCTCTTTCTGTCCGAGTTTGCTATGATAAAGGCACCCTCTTAAATTGGGAAGAAGCGTCTCCCCGTGAAACTTAGTCACCAGCAGTTGCTGTCTGATTGGGCGCATTACCGATTTTTGCGGGCACTTTTGTAAAAATCGCGGCATTTTTACAAAAGTGCCGATTTCGCAGCAAACTGTGAAATCCTGTAGGAGTCTAGAAATCAGGAGAGATGAAACTCAGAATGCCGGGGGATTCCAGCAGGGTACAGACAGTCCTAGTGTCCGCATCGGGTCGAGGGGCATCCGTCTTCAATCCAGTAGCAACTCTACTAGATGACCAGGAGGGGGCGCCCAATGGGGGGGAGGGGGGAGGAGGAAGGCTGGACCTTGGGCCAAGTATAAGTGTTCCACGCTAGGAGCCAGGGCAAAACTTCAGTGGACATCAAATTCTAATATCCCAGGAGCAGTACCCCATCAAAAGACGAGCTGGCAGTCCTTCTGGAAGCTTGTGTGGGCTCCCTACTACACAGACTGGATTCTAACCTTGAACCAATTAGGCAAAAAATGTGGACACCGCAATGACTCGTTCCTCGGGGTATTCTCACTTTCATTGCTCATGAGGAGCTTGGTATGACCTACATTACCGACTTGATAGCATTTCCTCTTGTCGTTCTGGTTAAAAATTTGTCTGAGAAAGGAACCACATTAAATAAAGCAATCCTAAGACTGGCTCTTGACCACACCTTGCGGGTGCCATAGCTCAGTTATGTTAAAGAGTTTAACGAGCATGGAGTTTTTTTTATTAATCCCGAAGGGACGCATAAGAAGGATCCGAACCTTGTTCATGCAGCCTTCCTTGACCAGCAGACTATGGCAAGGGAGGAGGAGTTACTGAAGCCCAGCCCATGTCGCTTCATTGTGTTCAGGACCACCCTGAGGGTGGAGCCGTTCCTACTGGGGTTCTTAAACTCATGACCACTTTTTATTGACAACGTCTGGGTCAATCTTTTCCAACTCCTTGCCCACTCCAGGGGTGAGAACAAGGGACAAATTCTGCAGACCTGTGGCTGTGATGGAATATCTCCACAGAATTTTGTTATTTTACGATGTTTTGCCCATTTTATGATACCCCAGAAAGTCTTTTTTTTTAATTCCGATTTTGAAAATAAAGCCAATTTCAGGCAAGTAAGACATACTTTTATATTTTTACAAATATTGTCGGGTAGTACGGTTTGTGATTAACTTTTCTTAATCGGCTATCTGGCTCAGGACTAGCTGTCATTGACTAGCTTGACCCTGATACTTTCCCTGGCACCTTGCACTTTGCCTTACTTTGCTTGCCTGTTTAACCATCAACTAGATCATGTGTGGGGACCTGTTGTATTCTTTTGAGCGATGTGTTTATCTAGTACCATCTGTTATTGGAGCCTTGGTAACTCTGTATTTTTACCTGTAAATATTATAGTTAAATTGGTATGTCCCTGTGTGGATCGTATTTATATTTTAAATTGTGCTTTTAATACGTGAAACTGAATAAAGATTTATTTGATTTGGCATCTAGTGACTCGGTTTTTTTAAACCGGCCCTGTGTTGATACCGCAATTACTGAGCAGAGAGGTCGGGTGCCATGTGCAACCTATGCATGGCCTAGATACCTAGTACACATGAAGCACCATTATAATTCTTGTACAGTGCTCATACTGAAATACATTATTTGAAGGTTCTCTCGTGTGATGAAGAAAAGGCTTGGTGAAATAAAATGTGCCTAAACACAATTTGGTGAAGCGAGGCTCCTATATTGAGGCCACGTTCTTTATCACTTTTGTGCAATTCAACCACTAAATGTGGATCGCTTCTGCTCTAGTTTTTACATAAAATGTCAATGCTCGCCCCCACCACCCTGCTCTAAGCGCTTGCCAGGACCAGTTGCCTGGCAGGCATTGCACTCTTCTGCTTCCCCCCCCTGGTTAGGAGCTGGATTTAGTGTTCAACCCCACCTTAAAATACTGACCCCAGCAGTCAGTCACACCCCAGCTCCACAGCAGTGTACCTGACTGGACAGATGCAAAAACAGTTGATGGACAGAATGCAGAACAATGTCGTACATTCACCCCAGTATAGAGATCTGGGCCTAAATCTATTGTTTTTTGCTTGCCATTCCAGTTTGAACCCAGCCATATGCAAATCCGTCTTGACCATCTGCCTCGTGGAACAGTCCAGCCCGAACTGCCAAGCCAGGTCCTCACTGGACTGGAAACTAGCATCCTAGGACCAGTTTTGGGGTTCCCCCCCCCCGCCAGGATAGCTTGATTCCAGTGGTATGGAGAGCAAGGGACCCACGTCTGGGCATACCCTTCCCACTCGGTGTGACAAATGCAAAAACAGTTGATGGACCGAATGCAGAACCATGTCATACATTCACCCCCGTACAGAGATCTAGGCCTAAATCTATTTTTATGCTTACCATGCCGTTCCAGTTTGAACCCAGCCACATGCAAATCAGTCTTGACCCTGTGGAACAGATTGCACAGCAGGCGTTGCAACCACCCCTCACCCAGTATTGGGTGTGCTGGACACAGTGCTCCCCCCACACCCAGTGCTTGAAGTGGAGAAATAGAAGTGCTGGTACTCTGTATCAAAGTGCCTGTTTCTTTCTGAAAAGTGCTAGTACTCTTCAATTAAAAGAATGACATCTTGTAGTGCAGGTACACTCTCAAAATAAAAAAAGGTGCCGGTTCCCCGTACCGGCCCATTTAAAGCACAGCCCACTCACTAAAATACTGGCTTGCTAGGACCTCAATCCCAGCAGGCAGTCGCTCCCTCTCCCCAGCCTGCCACAATTTGCCTTTGTGGACAGCCGCCTGGCAGGCATTGAGACACATCACAGGGATGGGGAGCAGGCACAACCCCCGGCAGGCATACTCTCACCAGCCCTGCAGTTTGTGGATTTACAGGCAAAGTGCCAGGCAGGCATCCTGAACCCCCCCCCCCCCCCTGCTCCCCCAGGGGAAAACCCAGTATAGGTATGAGGCATCAGTGGGCAGCTTAACCTGTTGTCCTGGCTCCAGTCTTCCAATGCAGGGACCTCAGTGGATGACCACAGCAACCGAAGGCGGCAGCAGCAGGAACGCTGCTTTTGGAGGATACAATCGACCCACCTCCTTGCTTCCCACCACCAGTGCCACTTACTGTGTTAAAGTCACCTCACTTCCTCCACCAATACTACCTTAAGTCTTTCCTATTCAGGTGGTGCGGCTTAGCCCTCTAATGGCACATGCTTATGCTTTTCGGTTTCAACTTTCATCTGGTGGGTGATTAGAGTTGATAACTGGTTGTAACCAAAAAACAAACAGTCTAGTCATACGTTATATTTTTTCCTTTCCCATCCACAGTCTAGGCCAATGCTACGACAAGCTTTAAAGTAGTGTCTGTAGTAAGAATTGTCTACCACTTCAAATCAAACTAGGAACAAATCTGGTTTTTGATCATATCAGAAGCTTTCACATATATGAACTGCTCTACCTTCTTGTACAGCAATGCTCCTAATGGTCCTGTGCATTAGTGAATTCTCTCTCAAACTTTAAAATAGTACTGACATTCCAAAAATATCATAAGCTCTATTGTAGTCCATCTGGTTGAATCTGATGAACACAAATTGCAATATTCTAGCTCTAATACTACATAGCAGGAGATTGTGAATCTGCAACAGAACAAGCTACATACTAAAGGTTACAGGTAAGTAACATTTCCTTTAGCTGTTATCAGTCAAGTCATGGAAACATAGGGTGACTTGCTGCAGCTTTATATTCTTCAGGGTCTGCATACCACCAGACCAGTGTCTTAAATGTGCAGATTCTGTCCCATATTGAGTACCTGCACTATGTCAATGGGAGAGAACCTGCACTGCTACAATACATTTAATGGGAGAGTACCAGCACTTCTCGGTAACGAACAGGTACTCTGGACCGTAAGTACCAGCACTTCTGTAGTTCCAAATTCTTAACAAGCTCTGGCACACACATAAACAATGTAACAAGTAAAGCACTTGTATTGAGGAACCAGGCATATCGTAAATGATGTCAATCCTCAATCGCTATTCAGTAACAGTGATTTAAACGTATACGTTTAAATCGCCGTTACCGAATAGCGATTGATGCAAGGACACTGATCTGTTTGCACATTTCTTGACTTAATAAGCAAATTAGTCACCATCACGTAGTATTGTGTGGTGCGAAAACACTGATCTGTTTTTATACGTATTGACATGCACAGTTGGATCACCCTACAGTCACACAGTAAAGTACCGTTGTTGCCCAGATGTATGGGCTTATCCTTTGTGATCATGTTTTCCAGGCCTGAAGTCATGGGTCTCTTGTCCCGATCGATGAAACGCGTGTTGGCTGGAGTTTCCTCAACCAAAAATTAATAAAACGAAACATTTATGATATGCCCAGTTCCTCAATATAAGTGATTTACTTGTTACACTGTATCTGTGTGCCAGAGCTTAAGAATTTGTGTACAGATCCATGGATCTGAATTGTGGGGTGGTGGATGATCTGAAAGAAACACGTTAGTTAGATTCCTCACCTTAGAATATCCCCAGGCATCAGACTGGATCCGGAAGATTTTTCGTCAGCAATACCCCTTGCGCGTCGCTAGGCGTCGTCTGCAGCTCCGCGTCCGTCGTCTGCGTCGTGCGCCGGAATGACGTCGTCTGAGTACTTGGACGCCGCCCTCGCGCGCTGACGTCAGTTCTTCTTTTTTCTGCGCCAGTAAGCGCAGATCCGGGAGAGCTACCCCTTTAGTCATTTTTTGACTAACTTTTTCGATCCTTTTTGATCTTGTCTCGACTTCGGTGCCGGTAGGATGCCTGGTTTTAAAGCCTGTGCTGACTGTAGCCGCTTGATGTCGGTTACGGACAATCACCGCCGGTGCCTTTACTGCTTGGGCCTCGACCACGACGCGGAGTCGTGTTCGGACTGCAAGGCCCTGACTTCGAAGGCTAGACGGAGCGGTCCCGTAAGCTTCTCGAGATTCGCCACTCGGCTCCGCACGCCTTTCGATCCCGGTCCAGGAGGAGGTCCAAGGATGGGTCGCGGAGCCGCAGCAGACGTCACCATCGGTCGTCTGGATCCAAGTCTTCGGGTAAGTATAAGCATTCCAAGAGGCGACACCGCTGTTCGGACTCCCCTCGCGCGACTTGGCCGAGGGTCAGGGTGGTTCCACCCCCGCGGCTCCGGCGGAGCCGCAGGCGCCGCGCAAGTCCCCATACCCACCGGTCCCTGGGACTGACGCGACACCGGAGGAAGTCTGTGCCTTCCTCTCGGCCATGAGGAGCCTGGCTCCGCCGTTGACGCCCGCTGGCGCGCCTTCGGGCCCCGCGGACCCGACTGGGCTGCCTTGCCTGCCGGCGGCTCCGGCGCCGTTGACGGCTCCGGCCTCGACGCCGCAAGCGCCAGAGGGACCCGTTCCCGAGTCCCTGCCGACGCCGGTCGACCTCGTAACGCCTCCTCTGCCGGCGTCGACACCGGTACCACCCCCGACGCCGCTCGACGTCGAGCCCCAGTTCAGCCCCGCTCCAGGCCCGGCGTCGATGGACGCAACGTTCGGCGCCACGGAAGACACATTTTGTCTATCGCCCGGCTCTGATCATTCCTCCTGTATACCAGGAATCGGATGATGGGGACAACTGGGAGGGATCCGAGGATCCTATGGCCCTTCAGGCTCAAATGTCACAGGACTGGGCAGATCAACTGGGGGAGGCCAGTGGCCTGGATACCTCTCCAGACACTGGATTTGTCTCCTCCGACTGTGGCTTCGGAGGAGGGCGCTGCTTTCTCTGTGGTGCTGCGCAAGGCAGCCGCAGCCCTTGGGCTCGAGCTGCCTGCCGTGGCTGTGAGGACTAACGTCCTTACTGAGGTGCTTCAGTCTGCAGCAAGCTCCACTGAGCCTCTGCTGCAATTCAATGAGGCCCTCATTGACGTTCTGCAGGGCACCTGGTCCAAGCCCTCCACAGTTCCTCCTGTGGACAGGAACGTCGCCAGGCGCCACCGCCCTGCTCCGGGCGACCCCAGTTTTCTGTCCCAACACCCTACCCCTGAGAGCCTGGTTATCCAGGCCTCTACCTCCCAATCCTCCTTCCCGACCGCCCCGCCGGACAGGGACTTCAAGAGACTGGAACAGTTTGGCAAGAAGCTGTTCTCCTCCCTTAGTTTGGGCCTGCGGTCTTTGAACACCGCCTGTCTCTTGGACCGTTATTCCCACTCTCTGTGGGATGCGGTGGAGGACGTGCTGCCCCTGTGTCCGGAGGAGGTCCGGACACTATTTACCCAGGCTCTGGCCGATGGGAGGGATGCAGCGCGACATGCTATCCGATGTGGGCTTGACACTACGGACTCGCTGGGTAGGGCCATTTCTACCACAGTGGCGCTTAGACGTCACGCCTGGCTGCGGTCCACGTCATTTTCGGGCGATGTCCAGAGCACTCTCATGGACATGCCCTTTGATGGCACTCGCCTTTTTGGCGAGAAAGCGGACAGTGCGCTGAATCGCTTTAAGGACTACCGGGCTACGACCAAGTCCTTGGGCCTCTCTGCCCCGCGGTCGCAAACTTCCGCCTTTCGCCCCTTTCGTGGCCAAGGAAGGGGTGCCTCCTCACGTGCGCCTAGCCACCAGCCGCAGAACCAACCTGCGCGCGGTTGCGGACGTGGTTTCCGCCGAGGCGGTTCTGGAGGACGACTAGGTCAGCCCGCATCCGCCTGAAAGCCTTCCTAGTCCGAGCTTTCAGGCCCATTCCACGCCAGTGGGCGGCAGAGTTCGCCATCACCTGCTCCACTGGCGGTCCATCACATCGGACAGGTGGGTGCTGCAAATCGTCCGAAGGGGCTACTCCCTCCCCTTCGAGACGACCCCTCCAGCCATGCCACCGCAGCACCACCGTATCTCGGGGGATCATTTGAATCTTCTCCACGAGGAAGTTTCGGCCCTCTTGGCCAAGGGGGCCGTCGAGCGCGTTCCGAGCCCAGAAGTAGGTCGTGGTTGTTATTCCCACTACTTTCTGGTTCCCAAGAAGGGCAAAGGGGGCCTACGCCCTATCTTGGACCTCCGGAACGTCAATGCCTTCGGAAGGAAAGGTTCAAGATGTTAACTTTGGCTCAGGTTCTAGCTGCCCTAGACCCCGGAGACTGGATGGTAGCGTTGGACTTGCAGGACGCATATTTCCACATCCCCGTCCTGCCGGCCCACCGGCGTTACCTGCGGTTCACGGTGGGCCAAGAGCACTTCCAGTTTACCGTGCTCCCCTTCGGCCTCACCAGTGCCCCTCGGGTGTTCACGAAAGTGATGGCGGTGGTCGCAGCTAATCTGC
Organism: Triturus cristatus; assembly: GCF_964204655.1. Classification (NCBI taxonomy): domain Eukaryota; kingdom Metazoa; phylum Chordata; class Amphibia; order Caudata; family Salamandridae; genus Triturus; species Triturus cristatus. Next base: position 173,618,802 of record NC_140586.1, on the reverse strand, counting down.
GCAGATCAGGGGTTCCAGTCTTCCCCTATCTCGACGACTGGTTGTTGAAGGCGGGCTCGCCCCAGGCAGTCGTCTCCCACCTCCAGACTACGGCGGATCTCCTGCATTTGCTGGGATTTTCCATCAACGTGCCGAAGTCACACCTGAGTCCCTCTCAGAAGCTCCTTCATCGGAGCGGTTCTCGATTCGGCACAGTTCCGGGTCCATCCACCGGAACAGCGGGTCCGGGATATACAGGCCCTGATTCCCATCTTTCGGCCTCTATCCTGGGTTTCGGTCAGGCTAGTGTTGCGGCTTCTGGGGCTGATGGCCTCCTGCATCCTACTAGTGCATCACGCCAGGCGGCACATGCGGGCTCTGCAGTGGGACCTGAAGTTTCAGTGGGCCCAGCATCACGGCAACCTGTCCGACCATGTCTTGATCTCGGGCACTGCACAGCAGTTGCAGTGGTGGCTCACGGACCGCGATTGGGTCAAGGGCAAGAGCCTCTCCCTTCCCCAACCGGAGCATGTCGTAGTGACAGATGCGTCCCTCCTGGGATGGGGTGGCCATATGGGAGAGGCGGAGATCAGAGGCCTCTGGTCTCCGGCGGAGTCTCGTCTCCACATCAACCTGCTGGAGTTGAGAGCGATCCGACTTGCACTGAAAGCCTTCCTTCCCTCTGTCAGGGGAAGTGTCGTGCAGGTGTTCACGGACAACACCACCGCCATGTGGTATTGCAACAAACAGGGCGGGGTGGGGTCGTGGACCCTTTGTCAGGAGGCTCTGCGCCTCTGGACATGGCTGGAACACCAGGGCGTCACCCTAGTGGTTCAACATCTGGCGGGCTCTCTGAACGCCAGAGCAGACTAACTCAGCCGCCGGTGCATGATGGATCACGAATGGTGCCTGAACTCCGAAGTGGCGCAAGGTCTCTTTCAGCAGTGGGGAGAGCCTTGGTTAGATCTATTTGCCACCGAAGATAACTCGCAATGTCAGCAGTTCTGCGCGTTGGAATTTCCAAGGCGGCACTCGCTCGGCGACTCTTTTCGTCACGAGTGGAGTTGCGGTCTGTTGTACGCCTTTCCGCCTATACCACTTCTGCCCAGAGTGCTGAAGATCAGGCACGACCGGGCCCAAGTCATCTTGGTGGCTCCGGATTGGGCACGAAGGTACTGGTATCCCGAGCTAATCAGTATGTTGACCGATCCTCCGATACGTCTGCCCCTTCGGGAGGATCTTCTGTCGCAGCAGCAGGGGACGGTCCTCCACCCGAACCTGTCCAGCCTCCACCTCCATGCGTGGAGATTGAGCGGCGGCCATTTGACTTGCCTCCTGAAGTCTGTGATATCATTCTGGCAGCCAGGCGTCCCTCCACAAAGACGGTATACGCCTGCCGGTGGAACAAATTTGTGGCATGGTGCACAGCAAAGGCTGTGGATCCCCTTTCCGCCCCTCTTTCTGAGGTTCTACTGTTTCTTCTTTCTTTGGCCCGGCAGGGCGCTGCCCTGGGCACCCTGAAAGGTTATCTTGCTGCCATCTCTGCCTTCTTGCGGCTTCCTGATCAGCCTTCTCTTTTCAAGTCCCCTGTAGTTACACGCTTTCTAAAAGGCATTACTCACACGTTCCCTCCTGTCCCTTTTGTAATGCCTCAGTGGGACTTGAATCTTGTTCTCACATTTCTAGTGTGTGCTCCCTTTGAGCCTCTTCATACTTGTCCTCTTCGTCTGCTGACGCTTAAGACTGCTTTTCTGGTAGCCATCACCTCGGCTAGACGGGTGAGTGAGCTCCAGGCTTTATCTTCAAAGCCTCCTTTTCTCTCTGTTCATCCGGACAAGGTTGTCCTTCGGCCTCGTCCCTCCTTTCTTCCGAAAGTGGTGACTCCATTTCATCTTGGGCAGTCTGTCACCTTGCCCACCTTCTTTCTGCCTCCGCATCCTTCCAAAGAGGAAGAGAGGCTCCACCGTCTGGACCCAAAACGTGCGCTCTCCTTTTATTTGGACCGCACAAAGCAGTTCCGGGTGGACGACCAACTTTTCGTTGGATACGTGGGTGCTAAGAAGGGGAAAGCTGTGCACAAACGGACCATCTCTCGGTGGGTCGTTTTGTGCATCAAAATTTGTTACTCCTTGGCAAAAAAAGGACCCTCCTGTTGGGCTGCGTGCCCATTCTACTCTGGCCACAGCGGCTACTACTGCTTTGGGACGGGGTGTCCCTTTGCAGGACATCTGTCAGGCGGCAACGTGGGCTTCGCTACACACGTTTGCCAGGCATTATTGCCTTGACAGCCAAGTCCGGAGGGATGGCTTCTTTGGCCGTTCTGTCCTCCAGGACTTTCTGGTGTGATCTTGGTTCGCAGACCCACCACCGGGGATGGTATTGCTTGGGTATCTATTCTAAGGTGAGGAATCTAACGTGTTTATTTCAGATGAACAAGTTACTTACCTTCGGTAACGATGTGTCTGTAAGAAACATTAGTTAGTTAGATTCCTCACCGACCCACCCATCCTCCCCGTTATGCGAACTGATATCTAGGGTTAAGGTTATCCTTTTCAGGCCCCTAGATTTTATTTTTTGGCACCAGTGTCTGTCTTTGCATGGCTCTGCGTTCCTGGCGCGGAAAGCTATGTACAAGAACTGACGTCAGCGCGCGAGGGCGGCGTCCAAGTACTCCGTCATTCCGGCGCACGACGCAGACGACGGACGCGGAGCCGCAGACGACGCCTAGCGACGCGCAAGGGGTATTGCTGACGAAAAATCTTCCGGATCCAGTCTGACGCCTGGGGATATTCTAAGGTGAGGAATCTAACTAACTAATGTTTCTTACAGATACATCGTTACCGAAGGTAAGTAACTTGTTCATTACCCCCTCTCTGGGCACCTTTAACTAAAACTTAGCACTAATATGTACACCGAAAAGAGCGCCATCCCCTCCCAGGGCACAACCATCCCAACGAGTTCTCCTGTAGTTGCAGTTAAAGCACTGCATCAGGGTACCGTGTGACCTCATAGCCTCACCCCAGAGGCGCAACTAGACATGCATTTCGGGGGGGGGGGGGGGCTACTGAATTTTGGGGGCTGACAATTGGAAATATGCAGAGTGTAAATGCAGGGGCTCTAAGAAGGGGTGAAAACACAACAAAGCCTCGTTAACATGCAACGGGTCTTTTAAAGACCTGTGAAGTACTTGGGTGCGGATGTAATAAGACTGTCTCCAGCCCGGGCTGACACACACGACAGGAGAGGGGGGGAAGCCCTGTGAGCCCAATAGGTGTTGCAAGGCTGCCTCACCCTGAATAACCTCAGGCGTGCTCTAGATACGGCTAGAAGTCGGGGACCATCAGCAGGCCCGGCACCTCTTCCATCCCAGTTAGCCAATCCCGAAGAGAATGGTAATTGGATGCTGCAGAGCACCTGGATCACGTTGCCATTTTATTTCGCATATTTTGGCCGTTTTAGAGGGCGGCAGGGTGGGTTTTCCTCAGGGAACGAGTGTGCGTCGAGGTCAGCACCCCCTCATTTTCACTGGTGTAGAGGGGGGTTTCCATGGCCCAGCCCAAGCTAAACTTCAATCCTGACCCTCTCCTCCTAGTTGGAGCGACTAATGGTGCCCTTCTGCTGTTTCCGGTGGACTTGCCTCTTTTGTTTTCAGTGGCTAATTCTTAATGCTTCTGAAACCGATGTTCCTGCTGGACTCTGAGTCACTGAAGCACCTTACAGGTGCCACACGTGAGGGCTGGTGATGTATAGTATATGTACATTTCAGGGGAGTGCTTTATCAGCTGGTCACTCGAGTCCGGCAGACTTGGGTATGTCTGTCAGGAGAATGATGCGGGGGCAATAATGGAGTTTAGAGAGAAGCGGACCCCCAAGTTTGCAGAAATTGTAATTGATTGCACCCTCACCTCGGTTGGTCCTGCTTGTGACCGAGGCATCCCAGGCAGTGTTTAATTTGCAAAATAAGTGCTGGCGAACACGGCTTTTTATTGAAGCCCACAGGAGACACTGATGAATGTCGAGATCGCTTAAACCTCAATGGAGCATAATGTGCATTACACCCCATACCTCTTCCTTTCACCACCATACACTCTTTGCCCATTTATCCCACCCTTGCAGGTGCTTTTTCATCCCTGCTTACGCCCTTTATCACTGTCTTCCCCTCTGTCACTGCTTCCTCCGTTGCGGGTGTTATCCCTCTTCTGGTGAAAGGGCCAGTCCCCAAAAGTAAGTGCCGGTGGGTTCCACCTGCAACCAGATTAAGCACTTAACTCACGCACCTACCTGAAAAGCTAAAGGCGCCCCCCTCCCCCCGCTAAACTCTTCTGTTTCTATTTGCATAATTTCTGCATTGGCAGGACGTTATATTTCTGTGCCGCGCATCTCGTTCTAACCGTTGACCCTTCTGGACCTTATCTGTCTTCCTGAAAGTGGTGGCGGCCCTGCCATCAGCTTCGCAACGACCTCTGCGCGGCCGCTATCTCTTCCGGCCTGCTTGCAATCAGCTGTGCTTCGCTTCCGGGTACCAGCCTCGACCTGAAATCAACAAAGCTTTCCGAGAATCTGGCTGCCTGTCCTCTCCCCTTCTATGGCGTGTTCTTGCTCTGTTGTGGTCGGCATAGAGCTCGGCGTGGGCGGGAACTGCTGCAGTGCATTCACCTCATCTGCTGCCAACGTCATCAACACATCCAGGTGGAATCTTCCCAGAAACCTTCTACCAGAAGACACTGCTGAAGAGGCCTACACGTGTTTGCAGACCACAGACCAACTGCCAAAGGACACTTGCTGATTGAAACCGCAACGTTCACATAACATCATGACTAGAATGAGGCATAAGAGCTGTTGGATGATGCACAAGTCTGCAACCTTTCCGGCGGTGGGACCAACTCTTCCATCGCAACCAGTGCTTTAAATGGGACGGTACTCTCCGGTACCGAGTACCGGCACTTTTCAAGAGAAATGCCAGTACCTGCACTTCTATTTTTCCATTTCAAGCACTGATCATAACATGGCATGATCTGAAGACATCAGTAGATTGGAAAAGAGCTGTGCACCTCACACAGTTTGAACTCCCTGCTGCCGTTACCCTCGTCGTTTCTTGAGCCTTGAATTCAGGACAAGGCCTTGGATCGGCTCTCCTTTACCTCCAGCTGCCTACAGATCGTGTCGCCTCTACCACTCGCCTCATTTCCTCATCCACTCAACTCTGGTGTACCTAAGCTCCATCATCTTGGTCCCGTTGAACACCGACCTCATGCCACACCCACATCTCATTCAATCCTTTAGCATGGCCTGCACAACTCTTCTGTAGTCACTCACATCCTGCTGAAAGTGAAACCATGTTCGGATGTTGCATTGCCTTGGCAGCATCCATCACTGGATGAGAAGAACCCACCTCAAACCAATCGCTGGCAAAAGGGCGCTCGTGACCTGTAGATCTCTGGCACAAAGGACGAGCCCAGGCTGGTGCTCCTCCCGCTTTGAGAACTTGCATACAATGGGACCAAAAGTGAAAAGCATCAGTCGCTTTGGACTCCGACGTCTATCTCAAGCCACAAATTGTCATATTTGTCAGGACCTCCAGCCATCACCTAGAAATCAGAAGAGACTTACCATTTCTATGATTCTCTCACGGCGTCCAGGTAACTGCTGCGCTGCTGCTATCATATCTGGACTATGCCATCGTCCTTTACCTTGGTGCTCCTGAATTGCCTCGTCGTAGACTCCAGTGGACTGCAGCAAGACTTCTCCTGCATCTTCACCCATAGGAGCACATCAGCCTGTCTCTCCTACCTCTGCACTTACCGTCCATCAATAGGAGTCTCGGTGTCCGCTGCATCACTCACCATGCACAATATAAAATAGGATTTTCCTTTCTCCAGATCAAATTGTGGACCTAACATCTCAGATGCACTCTCCGCTCAAAGACTTACTTATCTTTGAGTCACAATCTGTACATAAAACAGATCCTGGCTGGAGGCTCAACATTCTCCTTTCTTTTGACCATCTGGCCTTCTGTAAAGCTTTGAAGACATGGCCGATCCTAGACACCCGAGTTATCCACTGACAAGCCCCTGGAAGAGAAGGGCTGTCCAAGCACCACGTCCCCGTATCCATTATGAGGTCACTGAAAACAAATATTCATCAGACCGAAGACATGGCTGTTCTTATACACTGGAATCACCTACTGTAAGAAGCCCTTTTTAGAACAAATGTGGCCGCTGTTTAACCACTGTGTCCGTATCTGCCTACTCCTAGGCTCCTGTTGGCGGCACTCATTGTTTGATGTGTCACAGCTGAAGCACATCTGTAGTCTTCATCCGCAGCACTTCGCTTTAGTCCTCCATTTGCAATGCTACTCCCATGTGCAAACAACCACCCTGCAGCCTGTCAAATCTCGAACAGCTAGCCTTCAACTTAGATGCACGCACAGTGTGCCACATCACAAGAGCACTTCTGTGGCCCTAATGCCCATCACATAAACCACCTTCCAAAGCAACCGCTATACCTTTCTCTTACTGCAATAAGACTACCTACCAAGTGCTTCTCTACACCATTCCTTCTCATGTATCTGCTGGAAACAAAGTGGAGCGCTTCTGCCAAACGACATGCTACGGACATGCACCCAAAACCAACACCCTTCTCACCCACACGTGTGCACCTGCACACCTCAGAACAAAGCAACTGCTTCTGAACCACACTCGTGGCAGCAATGTGCTATATATATATATATATATATATATATATATATATATATATATGTTTTAAGTTCATTTGCAGATAATTATAGAAAATAAGTACGCGAGCATTGTTTCAAAACAATTTATTCATTTGGTATTTAACCCATGACTGTACACAAAAAAGATTAGACACAATCTACAATTATTGGATTCAACCAATGATTACACACGAAAGTACATCCAACCAAGGTACACAGTATCTGACTGTTATGTTTATAATCGGGTGGTTGAACATCACAACAATCTCCGTACAAACATGAGGTGCGCCCCACAGAGGTGAATTCTCGGGTTGATCTGGTACCTTATATCATTAGAGGCAATTCCAGTTACAATGACAGGGATTTGCGGGACCCCTAACCCTGACGCATTGGAGGGGGCCCACAGTCGAAAATTAATATTATGTTCTAATCGACTGTTCTACAGATTTGCACTACTTGCGGATTTGCACAATTGTTTTTAATTGTAAATCAATTGTATTTTATCTAATGAATGAAGTTATTTTAATAAGTGTGATACCTACAATGTAATTGATAATGTATTTGATAATGCAATGTTCACACATGATCATGCAGTAGTATTTTCTCTACCTCCATTTATTATTCAATCACATGCTTGAACTTTGAACCCTGTAAAATTTGCACTGTCACTTTAAATTCTGTGGTCTAACGCATTCACATTGTCATGTGAACAAGGCTCGGACGAGCCGAAATGTTATGGCGACATACCGCACGAAATAAATCTTTTGCACGAATTACCTGGTCCGTGTCCGTGAATGCTTCGAGGCTGATCTACGGAAGTTGGTGATATATATATATATATATATTCACTTAAAAAAACCATAGGTTTCACACACGTTATAGTTAGGAATTAGCATTTAAAAAACCTTGCAAATTCACTTAAAAAACCATAGGTTTCACACGTTATAGTTAGCTGGACATTTCCCTCGTAAAAAACCAATGAAATTCCCCCGTTATAGTTAGTGCAGGCAACTATAACTCACGCGACCGCAATCCTCTGCTGATGACGTCAGATATTACATCACTGTATTTAGACACCTATTTACCCATGTCTTCTTCCATTAATCTTTAGCTATACATATATTACAAATATTTATTTTTCAGAAAGACACATGTAATCAGTGATGTAATATCTGACGTCATCAGCAGAGGATTGCGGTCGCGTGAGTTATAGTTGCCTGCACTAACTATAACGGGGGAATTTCATTCGTTTTTTACGAGGGAAATGTCCAGCTAACTAGAACGTGTGAAACCTATGGTTTTTTAAGTGAATTTGCAAGGTTTTTTAAATGCTAATTCCTAACTATAACGTGTGTGAAACCTATGGTTTTTTTAAGTTAATTTGTATGGTTTTTTAAATGCTAACTTATGTATTTATTATTTTTTTTTTCCAGGTTTTTCACTGTGCGCGCACTGTGCGCTTTGCGCACCGAGCGCACACTGAGCGTTGCACCGTGCGCGCTCCGTGCACGCACCCCGCGCATTTTTGACAAAAAAATAAATGTTTTTTTCTCCCTTGGGGGTCCTTCAGTGACCCCCTGACAAAGGCTAGGGGGTCAGGAACTGTCCACCCTGCCCCCTTTTCACGTTCTCCACCTTTGTTTTTCACTGCCTCAGACTGCGAGAGACAAAATGGCGGCCGCCACTTCCTGATTTCGACCGATTCGAATGTTTACTGACATCTAACAACCAATCAGAATCGCGCTCGCACACGGCAGGGTGCGCGCACCGTGCGCGCATGGTGTGCGCGTATAGATATTGATATGGTTTTAAATGCTATTTTCTCAGGAAATACTGAACAGATTTACACGAGACCTTCAAAAGGCACTTCCTTGACCTTATGGCTACCTCTCTGCCAAATTTCACGTAATTCTGTTCAGCCGTTCGGGCTGTACCTTCGACTAAAGGTCCTATGGAAAAATGCATGGGGAAAACGTGTTTTGGGACCCCCCTTTTTTCTCGGCCCCCGCTTGACTAATCACCCCGAGACTTTCAGGGTAGGAGCGGAGCGCCCCACCTATTTTGAAAAATTCGCGAGGATTCGTCAACCGGCGCCAAAGTTATTCAAAATAGAATTTTCAGATTTCTTATGGAAACACGGTCCTAACTATAACTATCTACTGGCGACCGCCAGTAGATAATGTATTTTTATATATATAGACAATGCCTCCCCAGTCCACAAACGACACTGTGTTTTTTCCCAAGCTCCCTAAAGGCTTTCAGCCGTCTATGTCCCTTTCTATATGTATTCCCTTAGCGCAGTTGTAACGTCCTACCTGTGAGTCCAATTACTTGATTGTATGCCATTTTTAGATCTTGCATAGGCAGCACATGCCCTGCCTCTCCGAGGCATCAAGTAATCAGTATTACTAGTGAAACTCCACCCATTGCTTTTCTCTTTGTTTTGTCGCTTGCCATTGGTGAAATCTGGCATTGGTCTTCTTAGCTCGCTCATTGTTGGCTAGTGGTCCGAAACGTCACTTCCGTTTTCTTCTGTCTCTGGAGTAAGCAGCATCGACCAACTACAGCTAACTTACGCTGCAGGGCGGTATCTTATAATGTAGGGACTACTTCGTTGTTTACTTAGCAATCACACGCGATGTTGAGCATCCCGCAGAGACTTGAACCCGGTTAGTACACAATAAATGCCGGTGTTTCGTACTTATTTTCTCAGTTTTGTTATAAAGCGCAGTACACTGTGCTTTATTTTTTCTTCCTAGCATTCACACAAAATGTTGAGCATCCTGCAGAGACTCGAACCCAGTGCTCCAGTTTAAAAGTCGGCCGTGTAGCCGTTACGCCACCTCCACATTGATGGGTCTAAACTAGCAGCTATTTTAATGTTCTGTCACTCCGTGCTGTGACGTCGGTGCTTCATGGATACATCGGTGTACATTCACATGCAGCGCGAGACCCAGGAAGCAAAGGCGTAGACTCTGAAGATTTCCAACACTGCTGCTTCAAGTATTCGGCCTCTGCATGGCAAAGTCCTGGAGTCCATTCTGGTAACTGCTGAACTACAGCGTGTAATCACACAAGTGGCATGTTTAGTTTGGAAGAGGCACATGCTTGGCTGATTAAAACACTCACGCTGCAGGCGTGGCTAGTGTGTGTGTCTTAGTTCTTAGACGTTTCCGTAGTCTAGGAGAGGGCAGTTGCTCTATAGGAAGCAGGCTGTTGGCATGCTCTGGCTCCGCCAGAGTCCATTCATTCTCCAGGGCGCAGCTGGCTTGCTTGTCCTATGCTACAGTGAGCAACAGATGAGCCTTCACCACTGTGAACTGTGAAGCTGTCCTTTTCAGGCTTCCTTTGGGTGTACCACGTCGGGGTGTTGAGCTGTCTGCATTTCATCTCTGGGGTGCTTGCATCTACGGGGCATCAGCCTGGGCGCTGAACGCAGCTGCTCGACCATGCTCTTCAGGGTGCTCACACCCTGCAGCAGCTCTCAAAATTCTGCCATGGCCTAACGAGAGAAACGGAATAAATTGTTTCTGCTCCTCTTGTCATTATGCTTTTAAGGATAAACTGTGACACAAGAAATACTATAGCGATTACACAGACCAAGAGTGACTCTGTGAGCCATGCCTGCCTCTGAAGCCTCTCTGAAAAGGGAAGTCTGGTAAATACAGAAATGAGGCGTGAAGTGATTAACAGAACCAGCTGCAAGGGAAGTCAAGCTGCACTCCTGAAGCACACCACCTTGTGAGCCGGCTTTGGTCTCTGTGCCTCCGAGTCTGTGGACTAGGTAATTCTCTCCTGACTGCAGGAAGCATTTGCCGTCCACAGAGCACAGTGGGAAGCCATGCACAGCTGGTAATGTATATAAACACTGTTCTAGGCAACTTTAGGTGCGAGGGCCCTATAAGCATCAATACCATCTCCCCTCCCATGCAGGCGGCTCCTCAGCGTCACAGTAGGTATGCCGCCTGCATTCATAGTCAACAGTAAACAGAAATCTGCAGAGCTTACTGTCTCTGTGGAGGAATGGATGCCTCATTTCGTAATGACCGTAACAAATAAATGCACAAATTCATCCTCCTTCTAATCCATTCATCTCTCCTCAAAGCTGCACTTGTCGTGCCCGTCTATGTCCTGCTTTCTATCCATGCAGAGCCCTGTCTCTCCAACCCTAAGCCCCGAGTACACATAGTTTCTGGCGCCCTCTCCCCTCATTCTAGCGTGCAGTGCTTGCTTGGGTAAGAATAAGCAGAGCTCCTTTACCTTTTACAGTGCGATTCCTATGTTGATGCCATGCGAGCCTTGCTTTACCTGTGTGTATGACTTTTATGCTTTACTAGTATCCGTTACAGTGCGGTCAGTGTAAAAAAAAAAAATTCTTTCTGTGGCTTACGTTACTGGTTGGTAGGCTCGCTGGACTTTCACCAGTATGATGCCTGCATTACCGCTGGTAATCTGGCATTAACACTTTGTGTTTTGTTTGTACTAATTGGTAGCCCTTCCTAACACTGGTATGGTACCCAGGTATTCGGTCAGGTAATAGGCTAGCCAGCTTTCTGCACATTGTTTGGGTATGTTTAGGGTGTGAACTTGGATACCCCAACAGAGTGTCATGCATAAGAGCCAGAGTTCTGCTACAATCATGTCACGGCAGGCTTCACGCTGCCCTTAGGTGGCTAAGACCTACCTAATGTTGGATACTAACTACCTTGGTATGATTGCTACTCAATGGTGGTGGCTAGTTAAGTGAAGGTGCTCACTTCTCTATTATAGTCAACCGCTGTCCTTATTAATTGAAAAGTTCATGCTCCAGAGGGAAAGGGTGGCCGCCAGTTCTCTTACCCAGTGGGAGAAACCACAACTTCCCTTGAGCGCTTCCTCAACGCATATAAATACAAGGTCTAAATTATGTTGTTGCACAAGTCCTCTTTACTTATCAGTATCTAGTTTTTTTCTAGCCAATATCTGTTTTCTCACTGACGTCCTCTGGGCTAGAAAGTATGCACTACCTTACAAACTCTTAATCCAATTCTTTACAAACAAAATTTCACTACATCACCATAATGTGATCATCAATCTAACATGAGGAGTTTAAGCCACATGGGGCACAAAATAGATTTACAGATTCATGACCCCTCCTCAAGTTCAGGGTACGCTTTCATATTCATTCTATCATGCAATTGTGCATCATCCATCTATAAATCTATATTAGTCCACATGCATTTACTAAGTACTTCCCCAAGATCAGTTAGCCGCAACAGTCATTCGGCCACACCAAATGTGCAAAAAATGCTAACAAAAGTGAACCAATTGCAGGCCATAATCGGCCCCTGGAATTTGCTAGATTATCTACTTAAATTCCATTCGAAAGAATAAAATCAATTTGTATCTCACCTAAAAAGAGTACAGTGTTTCTGAATCGCCAATATAGTCTAAAATGCTAGGTCATTAGTGTCCGTTTCTGTTTGGTCTTTAGAAGGAGGGAAGAAAATTTGGAAGCAAGTATGGTTCAATTGTGTGCTTTCCTGATGTGCTTAACACATCTTAAATTGACGAACAACTCAATCATATACCTGTGATTCCGTTTAGAGTTGGTTTATCCATGCAAAAAATGGGTATCTTTTATGCTCTGAAATCATGCCAGGTCAAACCTATTTCGATTAGCAACTGTGTAATCTTCACTTCCACAGTTGCAAACCCTCTTGTCTTTTAACACAACGTAAACCAATTTTCAATAAAAATCTATTCCACTCATGAGTCCATAATTCTTAACATTATTTTCACTTTTCTAGTAAACCTATTTCACATTCTCCAAAATAAAGTTGGAATTTCCCTCAAAGCCACAGAGTTCCACGCCACACAATTCAACTTCACATATTTCTATTCCACACCTCATAATTCGACAGCAAACCACATAATTCAACTCAACTGCACAATTACACAACACACCACATACATTCAATACACACCACAAAATTCAGCAGCACACCACATAATTATACTCCATGACATAACAACCCACAACATAATTACACTCCATACCACACAATATCTATCCACATCATTACACTGCACACCATGCCACATAATTTCACTACACAAATCCACACACTATTCCATGCCACAAAATTCTGCAATTAACAATTCCAATCCAAACCACATAATTCCACTCCACACACATCCACTCCACTCCATGACACATAGGTAAAAGACATTGTCATTTACAAGCCAATATCTCTACCTCTCGCACGTGCTCTACCCACCTCTCTCATGGGGTTGACTTCAGGTCTTCGAGCACAGTTTCTTTCCAGTGCCATTTCAAGGTTTCCATTTCTCAATCCCACACTCTCCTCCTCTTCTTAGGGTCTCTTCTGCGTAGACAGGCGCTCCCTTTTTATGTGTCTGTGGCCTGCTCTTCTCTTCCCTTTCTCTCTTACTAACACACTCTCTCTGCTCCTTTTTATATAGTTCATTCACCACTTCCTGCACTAACTACCTATCCCTCTTGGTCTTCCTTTCTGTCTATTCTGTGCAACTCTCACACCTATCTATTCACCATATCACATAATTCCACTACACAAATACACTGCTCACCACACAATTCCACAACTAACAATTCCAATTCAACCCAAATATTTTCACTCCAAACCACATACATCCACTCCAAACCAAAACACATAGATAAAAGACATTGTTATGTACAACGCCAATAGCTCTAATTCTCGCAAATGCGATACCTATTGCATTGCAAATGCTTGTTTATTTTGGTACTTAAAGAAATTGTGTACCCAAATATTTCTTTTTGTTGTGGTAACAGAATTGTAACTGTATCAAACTCCATTATAGTATTATTCTTTATTTCCCATTATTGTTTTTACAGTGTTCCTAAATTTAATTATGGAACTCTGCACTGAACTGCTGCTGCTAGATTAAATGAAGTTTTTCATTTTTTCGATCTTGACTGATTAGATTTTTTGTCGCTTTTCTTTTTTGTACTGCTTGTATTGTGTACATAATTAATTCCATTATTCGATGCGGTAAAGGAATTATAACTGTATTTTACAGTCTAATTTCATTGTGATTCTTGTTCTCTTAATCTTTTTATTAGTATCTGCAGAATTTTGCACTTCACTATTGCTGCTAGGTGGAAGGATGATTCGTTATAACTATGTAAGCTTTATCTTCTCTCTCTTTCAAGCTATATCTTCAGTTGGTTTCATGGTTGTTATTTTATCTTACAAAATTGTACTTTCATGAAATGCATACATATTTTTTTATTCCTTTAAAGGTAAGTGACTCATTTCTTATCTCTTATACAAATAATTTTTAATGGTGAAGGACTTTATTTGCACAATGTAAAATGTTCATCTAAATGTGCGATCCTCTTGTAACTTCCTAAGTGGACCTCTTTTTGAGTTCCATATCTTAATGTTGAATTGAATTAACACCCACCCCTTTTTACAATCACTTGTGATCAGCTCACTTTGTATATTTCTGCCCATTTCGGTCAGCGAGTATTTTTCATTTGTCCTGGGCACAGTTCACTTTACTCCCCTCGAGAGCTGTGGGCTTTCCCCCCTCCCAGTCCCGTCCTTTGAGCTCTGTGTTCTTGGTCGGGCCTCTCTACATTTGCAAATGAGATTTAGGAGGTTGCAGCATTTCGTCGTATAACACCGGCCAGGGGCTGTCGCCCAAGGAAAAAGAAAGTAGTACCCCCCAAACACCAAGGATCACCAGGAGACGAAAAAGTTCTGCCCACCTGAATGGGTGGGCCATATCGTTTATCTAAGCACTCTGTGCATCACGCTGCCCCTATGTTTGAAGCCCATACCCTATAGTTTGGCTATTGGTGGATTCCGAATCCTTTGTTGCCTCCTCGCTTGTGCTAAGGGCCATATAAAACCTCACCTACATTTGATGCAGTCCATCTCACTCTATTTACCACATTGTACAAGCTCCAGCCATTTTGTTTCTGCCACCATGTCACCCTTGGTTCTGAGTCATCTTCAGTCCCAGGCCTTGTGCCAAATCATACCCCCGTCGCGGCTTAAGCACTCTTTTCCCTCATCTAGAGTGGCTGTATTAGTGCTTTGCCCAAAATGTCAACCTTAGGGGGTCATTGTGAGGTTGGCAGCAAGCAGACACCCACCAACAAGCATTGGCAAAGCCAATTGGTCTCATCTTTGGCCTCCAGCAAGATGTAATGCAGCATGGTGAAAAACTTTAAAAAAAAAAAGTGCAACACAGCCAAGTCATTTTATAGGTGCATGCATAACGCATGGGCACCTAAAAAAATGACGTGGGTGCCATTTGTTTAAATGTACTGATCAGTAAATAAAACAAAAAAAATTGAATTAGCACAATAGCGATTTTAAGGCCTATGGTCCAGTAGCAATTTGCAGCCTGTAGTATGGAAAAAAAAAAGGCTGAGGGTGGAGAGAGAGAGTGGAAGGCGCAGGGGAATTAACTAGAAGTAGGAGTCTGGGAGGGGTCAACAACAGGGAGTGCATGGGTGGGAGAAAGAGGGCAGCAACGTGAAGCTGGCGAGTATGGTGGAAAAGCAATACTCAAGAATGAAGCACACAAGCAAGAAAGCAATATGGAGGGGAGAAACACACATGGGAGTATGCAACACAGGCCGAGGCGTAGCTAGAGCTTTTGGCGCCCGGGGCTATCCCTCAGATTGCTGGCCCTGGGGAGGGGGGGGGGGTTGCTGGGGGAAAAGGATGGCAAGCACTTGAAAGAGGGCCGAGAGACACGTAGTATTGCCGCTACTAGTTACCTCGATCATGCAAGTTACATGCACATACATGACACGGTCCAAGGCTACACAGTTGAATACACCGGTGACTGGCAGTGACTGGCAGTACAAAAGAGAACACACAAACTGCATGATCTATCTGGGGACTCAGAAAAACCGCATGTGACATCCATCAGAGAGCTGCGTTGAATAGTTACCTGGTAATCCCCTCAGCACAAGGCAAACATGCACATACATGACACTGTTCTGGGATCCATCATCTGCAGCTGACATTAAATTACCATTCATCATGGTCCCCCCATTAAAGCAGTACACTTTGTGATCTGCATGGTACATGTTCTTTGCAGCAGGCACATTAACCCTCTGTGCTACCTTTCCAGGAGTCAACCCTTCCACTAGACAAAACTCGGATCTCTCTCTAGGAAGAACATTAATCACCGAAGTTATCATGACAATTTTAATTGTTTCTAAAAAATGCTGGAGGCCAGGAAGCAAGTTTTTTTTTTTAAACCATAATATACTTGCAAACACTACGCACCCACCCGAAATAGGAACCCAGTGCAGTCACACCGTTCGCACCGCCCTAACCTGCTCAAGGTTCATGTGACCTCAGTGACAGAGTCACAGTGACTGGATCAATGTTGCTCTAGGGTGTACTGCTTCGTAGGCCTGCCCGCAAGACTGGAGATGAACTTCAGTATGGATTGTGGTGGACGGGCCTTCAAGGTTAACTCACAATTGACACCACTAGGATACACCTGCTTGTGCTAAGACATCAAGCCTTCTAAGGTCTAGTGGGGCCTTCTAAGGTCTATCATGGGAATATGCTTCCTCAGTAGAGTGGTCTGGAGGACTGGTCATGAAGGCTGAACCCAGTTCCCCAGTTCTAAATTCGACAGCTCTGGCCATAGTGCCACATCCTCTCCCCCACTGAACACCATACTGCCCCACTGAGAGAAACTTGCACTGCCTTCAGCTGCAACCTAATTGTGCCCGCTATAAACACTTGGATGTGGCTCAATTCAAATTATGCACTTGATAAGAGTAATATGCTGCCTAAAAAAAAAAAAGTAAATGCAAACACTCATATGGAATGCAAGATTAAGTAAAGCATGTGAAATGGTTACCTTAACGATCTCTCACTCACTATTCAAAAATCAGCAAGTGGTTTTACCTGAAAAGTTAAGGACAGGACTACAGGGCCCTGAAGGGAACCGTTTCAATGTCCATTGCTTATCCTTACAAAACGTAAGCAGTATGGTTTAAAAAGACCACATCCGTAAACACAGAGCCATGGTACACATTTTGTTTTCCAATCCACCCATCAACCAGGTATTGCAGTCCCTCCAGGAATGGTACACTTTCCCACCTGGGGACAACAATGCTGTTCAAAGAAAGACTAGAAAACAAAAGTAGCGCATCACTGGCAAACTCTGTAAAGTGAGGCTGATGTATTTGGGTGTGAATAAAACCAATCTGGCCACTTTGCAACCACTCTGTCTTGCTTTATTTAGTTATGTATTTATTTTTCATATTTAAAACCTTCTATTTCTCTCCATCCCGCTGCACTTTGGAATAGAATAATGTCAGAAAAAGGGCATTTTCTTTTTTGGATCCATTTCACAGGGAAGCAACTAAATGAAAGAAGGAAAGAGAGGTTGTGTCCGTTTCTTCAAGTTACGGTTTTCAGTAAGTGAGGAGCAAGATGGAAAGAGGGGGAATAATAGGAAGAGAGGGGGGACAGCTGCCAGCACAAAAAAGAAGAGGACATTGCCCGAGTCCTATTCCTTCTCTGCCCGTCCCCGAACGTCCACGAAAGCAAGCCGAGCCTTATCTGAATGCGTTTGTCCGCCCCCAAAATAGTGCCGCTAGGGGCGGACCGCGCCCCCTCCCCCCCCTTAGCTACGCCACTGAACACAGGGTGGGTAGAATTACATAGGTGAGAGAGGAACACAGTGCACGGCAGAGGGAGAAAGATACACAAGGGAGACAGCTGAAAAACATGCACTCTGATGAAGTGTTTAACAAAAAAGAAAAAAATGAGTGCCTGAAAAGTAAGCAGTGGTAGGACACACGTAATGGGCCTATGCTGCAGGGGAGAAAAAAAACACAAGAGGAAAGAAAGTCCACACAAGCTACCAAACAAAAAGCAAGCAAATGAGAGTGGCAATAAAGGCAGGCTCAAAACTCACTGTAAATCCACAATAGGTCTTTTCATAACTAACAGCTTGGCTGTCTGGTAGAAGAGACCTAAAAATGATCGGCTATCCTTACCCCCAATCTCTCACATCACTCGCCAAATTTAGAGGTTGGGAATGTGGTCTTCGACACAGCAAGGTAAAACCCTCACTGATGCTTACACACCAGGGGAAATTATGTCAGATGGCTGATTTTTTTTGCGGTAGGCCTTTTAATGTCATTCAAACTGGCTTTTTATTTTTCCCTGTTCCTCTCCACCATGCAGGAATCCAGTAAACATTCTCGCAGTGTGGTGGGAAGTAAACCGGGATTTTGTGCCCCCTGCCTCACTTTGAGGGTTTATCTTAGGCAAATAAAGTGTCTCCAATTCTGCTATGCCACAACTGTATGGTGGGCCTGCTGTCACTTTGATTTATCGCTGAAGTAGTTATTGTCTGGGTTGGTAGGAGCAGTTGCGGCAAAAAACCCACCAGCAAGGCAGGATTTTTCAGAGATGGCCCAAGCGTTGTGGTTGCCAAGGAATTTTCCAAAATCTAAATCTGGCCCATGGTGTTTATCCCAGTCCTGATTTAGGTCCCTGACTCCCTGTCCCTCATAATCCGACTCAGTCTCTCTCCCTCCTGTCCTTCACCGTCGCTCCTCTGTTTTTGTGAGCACCTCACCGCTGTTGGTGTATTTTTACTTTTCTGTTTACAAATATACTGAAATCAATTAACTTGAATTTCGCGATTTACATCTGGTCTTGTAGCATGAGTGTCTCGTGTTTTCCGAGCCTTTTTTTACTAGAGGAGTGTGATATTTCTTAGTCCTTGTGCAGAAAGTGTGGCATGTCGCACAATTTAGAGAGAAAATTGAGATTTGGGATGTGGCGCTCACTGGGGGAGCCTATCTGGCACCCCTTAAGGGCAATCAGTGAGTAGTTTAAATTACAGAACAAATATTTTGAAGAACATTTAGCGAAAAAACTAACAGAGGGGGCACACGTTTTAAAGTGGTGAGGTGCCAGGGTAAAATTTAAAATGAGAGTTCGGATGAGCAATTCGTTTAGGTAGTGGTCGAAGTACACAAAGAAAAGTATGGACACTGATCTTGGGTACAGTGGGGCCGAGAACAGCAAGAGTGGGGGCGGGCTCAGAGACCAAATATTCTGTACATTTTTGTTGTTGTCTTTTCACGTACAGCCTAAATGCAACCTAATCTATCTGTAGAAAAATGCATTTTTCTTGTAGGACATCTCAGTTGATTAATAGGATCATTTAAGATCTCCATGGGTCCCTAATCTGAACCCTGGTTGGTGCATCGGGGCTCCATTGATGTGTATTTGTAGCGCTAAGAAGTCTAAATTTACAACAAAGCACTGTGAATAAGTAGCTCTTTATTTTAAACAATGTAAAACGCTCAAAATAGAATAGATTGTAAACCGTGTAAATTGTCTGTCGCAAAAAATTTGGTTAAATGTTTACAGTGCTTTCATACGTTACGTTGTTACAGATTGTACCCAGTGCAAACCTTTTTTATAGGCTCCCACTAAAAGGACAAATTACAGATTCTATCTATTAAAGCCTGCACTGGCGCCGCCATTAGATTTGCCGATTAACCAATTGTCCACATTCTAATTGTCGTCAGGTAGCTGGCAGCTTGGAGAGAAGTCTAGTTTCTTCTTTATTTGTCTCTCCCTTTCCCTCCCTTTATGTAGAGGAACCTCTTCTCTCCTTTCAACCTGTGGCAACTCAACCACTCAGGAAGGTATAAAAAAATATGGGAACTGTTTTGAACAAACTATTAAAACATCGGAATGTCGGTACCCCAATTCCTACCCACTTCGATCTCTGCATTTAGGAATGCCGTGTGGGCTGGGCTTAGTTACCATTAGTGTGATGGTGAGTGTTAAATTTCAGTTGAGGGACAGGATTAGGCATAAAGTGAGTGTTAAAGAATGGTTTAGAGTTGGAGAAAGTATAAATATGTGGATGGAATAGCGATAAGGTTAGAAAAATGTTAGTGTTAAGATTAAGGGTGGGGAAAGTGAAAGCAAAAATGAAATCAAATATTCAGGCCTGTATTTACTTTATTCAGGCAACAGAGTGCTGTGCACTGCATTGCTTGAACAAGGTAAAGGTGCGCAGCAGCGAATCGACTAAGCTGTGCTATGGTGATGTCATCAGCAGCACTTGTGCAAAGAAGGCAGTTTAGCACGCGGTACGGGAAATTACTCAGTACATGTGAGAATATCATATGATATTCCGTTATTTCATTGCTTGCTCCATGCCTGATTTTCTGTGGGATTGCAAACAAAGCCAGATCTGCTACATTAGTCGAATAACTGTGTCAAATCTTATGTCTCTATGCTCTGGCGCCCAATAAGCACACATTATTAGCACGGGACTGGCACTATGAAATGTATTATGTTTTGGTCAATATGGCTGTGTTAATTTCGGCTGTATATATCTGTACCCGTGAAAGTTAATATCTAATACTGTTTGCACGGCTTTGTATCATACGAGTATCCTTGATAAACCAAACTATAGTAAATTTGAGCACAAACTAAATTTAGACAAGATGAGTCAAAACATCATCCACTTCATTCGAAATGGGACATTTCGACCCATCTACAAAAGAACCTTTTGTTTCTTTCCATTTCCTTGGAAAAGGTTCGTACGGGATCGTCAGAGAGGCGTCGGCTCCGGCGCCGTTGCCTGGTAACCGCCGCAGAGGCGGCTCCCTTGGAACAGGAAGTGGTTACGGGCTTTTCCCAGCAGATGGGATGGGACACTCTTTTTCCATCGCCGCCCCCGTGTTAGCCGTCGCAGCTCTTCGCATCGGTTGTACGAGGGCTGATAAAATATTCACGAGTCCTCGCCGCTTAATGACGAGGGGTTGGGAACGTTTTATGAATATTTAAAAAAAGGTGACGTTGTCTTTCTTATTCGATGGTCACAGAGGTATCTCTGACACCTGGGTGCACGCGGGGAGAACTTGGGCGACGGGCGCTTCAGTACAGCTGGCATTCTTCTGACCTTTCTCTCAGATGTAGGGCCATCTCAATGTATTGTGGCACCCTCAACAAATGTGTACCCCCTTTTCAGGCACCTTTGTAGCTGAACAATGGGTTCATAAATAGCGTCCCATGTTGGTCTAACCCATCAAAAATCACAGAGTGAAAGATCAATTGATCACTAATCAAAGGTCACAGAAGATGACGCATTTACCTATCGGCGCTGGGTAAGGTGGGTAAGGTGTTGCCGCACCTCCAACATGACCATGCTGGAGTTTAGAAGATGAATGAGCAACAAAGAGGCCATTACATGTTTTTGTCTTGTCACATTTGCTGTGCCTTTAACCCCTTCGCCGCGGCACGAATTTTGCCGCGGCGCTGGGGGTTTTGGGGGCAGCGCGGCGCCGCCATGCTCGTGACGGAACCACTCCGTCTGAGCCACGGGCGCGCTGTGCTCATGACGGAGTGGTTCCGTCACGACTCCGCCCACTCGCGCTAATCGCCCGCACAGGCGGGGAATCAGCGCCGCGTGGGCGGAGCGGCCGCCAACGGCCGCAGCATGACGGAACCACTCCGTCATGAGCACACGGCGCCCGTGGCTCATGACGGAGTGGTTCCGTCATGAGCAGGGAAGGGGTTAAAGAATGTGGTCCGTCGGCTAGACTGCCGACTTTGGTGCTGGAAACCAGGGTTCGAGCCTGGGGGTCGCGTCCACTTCCTGTGATTCTGGGCAAATCACTTAATCTCCCCGTGCCTGAATGTGTAATGTAAATACGGTGCTCATGTAAAGCGCTCCAATACCTTCGGGTCGAGTTCGCGCTATATAAATATGCAAAAAAAAAAAAAAAGTCAAATGCCCATTTGTCTTCTGACAGAATGCTGCTTTTTCATTTAACACAGACATTGGTGTTTACTTTTCTTTCTCTGTCTTCAAGGTGAGATAATTTTGTAAAGCGAGCTATAAGAATCTTTGTGGGTTAGAGGCTGTGTGAAAGGATAGTTAATTTTATTTTAACACACAACATTTAAGTACCTGTAAATTAACTGCACAATTATTTAAAAATGTGTCAGCTCTTAAAAAATATGAGGCACTTTTTTTGTAATTCTGAAGTGCGATGGAAACAAAGATTTTAATAGGATCAAAACAAATCAAGAGACTACTCATTAATGTGCAAATGATAAATATTCACAGAAACCCAATTTCCACACATTGTTTGTGCACTATGTAGTTGCACCAGTAAAACTGCATGTCTATGCAAATTTAGTGACCAAAACATACTGTCTGTAAATGATAGTGTGCTACCCAGTAGCAGCATCTAGAGGGAGTGCAGCGGGGCAGGGAAGGAGCAGGGTGGGGGGTAGTAAACTGCGGAATCCGGCCGAACGGAGGTAAGTAAACAAACAATAAAACAAATTTCGTTGCACGCACTGCATCGCATTTGGTAATGCAGCAGTGCAATGAAATTGGTTTTATTTGTTTACTTACCTCTGTTCGGCCGTATGCCGTAGTTTACTACCCTACACCCTGCTCCTCCCGCGCCCCGCAGCACTCCCTCCAGGAGCCGCTACTGGTGCTACCACACTTTGCTTTAGTAATATATATTATTTGCGCCAAAATGCACTGCCAGCTATATGCTACAACCGTACCACTTTCTTGCTGAATGGGCGTGGCTCATTTGCTACGCTTGTTTTTTGTGCGATGCTTGCATTTTTCACAATCCCTATGATTTCAGTGATGTAAGATTGATGGCAGCACCCCACTCTGAAAACTTTCTCAACACCACTGCATTCACCTGCGGTAGGAACGCATCCATGTGTGCTATTAATAGAATTTGTGTATTTGTAAAGCGCACATTCACCCTGGACAGTTATTTAGGTGCTAATGACAGATTTTTGGTTTTACACAACTCTTGATATGCATTTGGTCTAGGGGAAGCGGACTGTAGGCCTGAGCTGCAGACTTTAGAACTGATGAACCAGGTTCCAATCCCAGTGTTGGATCAACATCCTATGATTTTGGGCAAATCACATAGGGCCTGATTTAGATATCAGCAGATGGGTTACTCTGTCACAACAGTGATGGATATCCCGTCCGCCAAAATATAAATCTCATTGGATATAAAGAAATGTATATGTCTGTGGACGAGAGATCCGACACTGCTGTGACAGAGTAACCCATCCGGCGAGATCTAAATCAGGCTCTAAATCTTCTCATTTCTAAGAATATAAAAAAAAGTAAAATCTGACTTTGTCATGTAATCTGGGGCTCTTGCTTACTTTTACACTATAGTAAAACGGCAACAAAAAAAAACTTCGAAAGGATTGACAGCTCAGTGGAGCATCCGTGGTTTGAACCTGTGTCTATCAGAATCATATGCAGATCCCTGCCATGGATGCAGTAGTCATTGCAGCCATCAGACCTGTCAGTTCTGGCAGCAAAACTACATAATTTGAATCAAAACTGTGGCCTGTGATGGAAATCCCGGAACCGTTTGAGAAATCACCACAGACTATCGAAGGTGCTGCCAGGGGTTGGGTGTGCACTATACAAACCAACAAAATCTGGACGATAGCCTGCGGGGCTTATGCAAAGGTTTATGCACAGGAGAAGCTTTCACCAGAAAAGATGAAGTGCATCTTGTGCCAGGATTCCTTGCAGCTCAGCAGGCTGGGGGCGGACTGGTGGGGGGAGGTCGCCCCTGCCAGCAAGCATGATCAATAAATGCCATAGGATAGCCAGTGGAGTAGCGGACCCCAGTGTAAGGAAGGGTGGACCCCCTGGCCAATGTTGGAATTATAAAATACAGCAATAATCCGGGTTCAGTGGGCAGCTCAGGCTTCTGGGCCTCAGTGCAGCTGCTCCAATGGAAGCTACACCCCTAAATAGTTGCTGAGAGGCCCCTGTACTGTAGGATTTAAGTCCATCTTTCTCAACAGCAGTAGTGTCCAATGTAGCTCCAGGCGGCCTCTATTTCAGATTTCCAGGATCAGCAGAAGTATTGTAAATGCTTTCTAATGATATTGTTTGTATGCATATTTACCTTGATGTATACTATGAAAATTCTGCATGGATCCAGACTGCCTGATTCTAAATTGGTCACACCTGCTCTGGAGCTAAGTTGGGGCTCTTCAGCACATTCAGGAAATAATAAAATATTTCTAAGGCATGAAACTCCCCCCTAAAGTTGTCATGAGTCCACGCTGCCGATATGTTCAGCGCTTAATAAATGTGCTTCTTAATAAATTCATTCAGACTTTCCTACTGTGCAAATCAGGCCAGTGCTCGGCAGCTCCAGAGCAGTTTCGCTGCATGGCACATTTGAAGGATACACATTATACGGTGAGCCATAGAAGAACCTATCTTAGAGAGGGAATGGCTTGCCTCCCCTAAATACAGTTTGGAATTATGAGTTATAGGTGCCCATCTGTTTCAATGGGTTCATAGGCTTCGGTCAAGAGTCGCGTTTGGAGTTTTCTGTAGGAGAAGAGTGCTAGTATGGGAGTAGTGTATAGGTTTTTAAGTATTACACCAGGGGGATTTAACATTGGTCCAGGAGGGCCGGATCCGTGGCAGCCGATTAAGATATCCACCTGCAATAAATATGCTTTGAAAAAATCTAAGCAAGGAGCATGGTTCAGCGAGCTGAACAAACACTGCGGTCAGACTCAGCCCCACTGCCTTCCATATTCAGTAAATTGAGCACCACAAACTGGGTAATAATAGCATATGTTATTTACGGCTGGTTAGAAATTGTATGAATTAAGTATTTATCTTCTATGTAAAAGCGTACCATTATTGACATTTACCCACTATATGGATTGTTAGGTGCTGGTCAGCCAATCCGAATGCTCCCTTCGTCGCAAAAATCATTACATATATAGCATCACTTAGGGACTATTGTGTGATTGCCAGCCACCTGTCCCTCTGCCATGCCCCAGAGTGTGTTCTTTCATTTTCACCTGACTCCACCTACTTCATTTTTGCTGATTGGTGAGTGGTGCACCCGCACGCCCTCTGTGAGGAGATCACTCCCTCCCCTGTACCGCTGCAGCAGGTCACCTCCAGGGCTCTGCTCTCTGCCACGTTGTGTAGGCTCCCTCCTCTCTAGTCACAACCGTAGCCATTTAGGGTGACTCACTTAAATAGCACCAAGATGATGGATGAAAATGCACCAGTCAATCTAATCCTCCGGTATTTATTCTCAATGTTCAAGTGTATTGTTTTCTAGCTTGAATAGGTATAAACCAACCACATTCAAATTCGTTCTTGCCCCTGTACCAATTGAACACTCCAGCCTAAACTGCTGTGCCACATCTTTTCTGACCATTACCTTCAGAAACCCCGACAGGTTTCGTCCTTGTTCAGACTCATCAGTGAGGTGCCGCTTGACCTCTCTTGTGATTTTTTTTGGTCTTTGTATGGCACACATTCTGTTATTGGTCTGTTCTTGTGGCGCTTTCAGTAATCTGGAGATGTTCCTCTTGGTTCCAGAGTTACAACTGCAGCATGGCGTCTTATCGAGCTTGTTACAGATATTATTATTTTGATTTTTCTCTTGGTTTGTTAAATTTTTCTTTTTCATGGAGGTGTGGCTGTATGACTTAAGAGTCTTAGAGTTAAGGCTGGTGGATTCAGCCTATTTCTTGGGCAACTCCTAGTTCCATAGGCAATGGCACAGCAGGGGTGGGGGGGGGGGGGTATTTCTTGCCTAGCCGTGCTCTGAGAGTGACTCTAAGTATAACAGTGAAGGTAAATGTTCTGAGTGACTTTAATTGCATTCTTTTTAGCTCGTCATAGCTGGGCCTTTAGAGAAGACCAACAATGTGCAAAACAGTCTTAACCCCTCTCTAAAATAAGGGAAACCCATCCCAACATGTCCTCTCTGAATGGGAAGTAAAAACCATAGCAGACACAATTTAGCGTCGTAGGGCCTCCTCAGTGAGGTGTAGCTCGTGTTCCAATGTCAGAGTTCAGAGCCCTACTCTGGAATCACGCAATTGACAGGACGAAGTGATGGATGGAAATGCTTAAGACTACATGAACCAATTGTGATTGTTCTAGATGTATTCGATGTCATCGTTTTTAGCTTATCGGTGCTACTGCAGACATGCATCAACCATATGCGAATCAGCCTTGCCCCAAAAGCGACAATGGAGTCCCCTGTGAGTAGGAACTTACATAACATAAGACCTGTTTAGCCATGCTGGGTGTTTTAATGATGAGCACCTTGGGGTCCATGTCTGAACACACGCAGACCAATTAAAGTGTCTCATTTAAACCGCACAAAAGTAATGGATGGAAATGCTCAGCACAAGCTTCAGGGATTTGTCTGGGCACCTTCCATTCAATCATTTTTAGCTTCTCTGTTCAATTGCAGTAAAGAACAAATCACATTCAAATCAGCCTTAGCCCCAGTCCAAAACAGAGGGAAGCCCCTGCAGCCTGACCCAACCTCCTCCGAGGAGGCACTTAGATTATTCCAGACTCACTTCAGCCTAGTTAGGGCTCATGAGTTAGGTATGGCATCTATGGCCAGTGAGCTCGGGGCCTTCCTATGCATGTGCCTGAAACACTCAGGATGGCTCACTTAGCACAAAAGTGAATTAAGTGAATTTATAAATTAATCTGAATAAGAGGAAAGCTTTCTGGGCATGTTTCATAGCTCCTCTACAGATAGAGAACATATTGAAAGCACTCTCGCCATACCCCAAGGAGGATATCTGTTTGAGTTGCTAAGCAATGTTCAACACCTATTTCAGATTTGTTTGATCTCACTCCTGTGGCACAGGAAGATCTGGACACACCCAGACCACAGAGGGCTGGCCAGACAACTCAAAGCTGATTGATGGAGCAAATATGAACCACTGGAAATCACTTTAGGTACATTCCATGAAAGCGGATTTTGTGTTGATCTGTTTCTCGTCGCTTTAGCTCATCTGCAACTTGGGGAAGGGAAGGGATGTGCAAGACACATGGTTAGTCCCTATCTGCAGTGGTATAGTGAGCAAAAAACAATGGAATGATTGGTTCAGACCAATTGTTGGTGATTACGATAAAGCGCTTTGCTACCCTTGGTTCGCGCCATATAAATACTTTAGCGAAGTAAATAAAAAAGGCTCTTCCATCCATCACTCTTTGTGTTTTTCACCAAGGTAGAGTCCCCCATGCTTTCAGGAGACCCCCCCGAGACCCCTCTGCCATATGGATCTTCTCTAGTTAACTACGTTTATTTATCTCTTCCACTGGCGCCCCCAGGCTGCACTCTGTCCAGGGAGTGCCTAGAAGCAGCTTACTGGAGAATTTAATGTCAAGCACACCAGCTGCTGGAGAGAGTATGTGTGGGGTCTTGATGTATGTGTGCATCTTTATATAACTCCAAACATAAGCATTTCTTGGCACCGGCAGCTGGGAGGTGCGGAAGGTACCTATGAGAGGTTCTGCAATTTGGAAAGTTATCTTTATCCAATTGAAAACTGTGACTCATGGCAGGTGCCCAACACTACCCTATGTACCTTAAGGTAATCATGTGTGCCCCCAAAATGTGAACCATCACAGGGATATTAATGTGGGGGACTTCCACAGAGTTGATGGCGGTGCCAAAGCTGTCCACTGGGCTCTCTCCGCTCTAAGACCTGGATGCCTTTGTGATTTGAGGTGTCGGTCCGTACATAGTTCATCCATGATGCCTGAATTCTCAGGGCTTCTTTGTGGCTATTTATGGTTTCACTAGACTGTTAGATACACGTGCGGGTCAAAGCACCAGCTGCAGAGATCTGCATGCAATCTGAAGGCTATCGGTACCACTTCTCATATTATAGCCTTGGTAGTACAAGCTCATGCTGCAGTGATCTGTATGGTATGTAACCAGCAAGTAACTGACTCTACTGCTTCCATGATCTGCCTCGACCACAGATAACAAATAAACTGGTGTAATGAAACTTGCGGGGGCCTCCATGCAAGACACGTGGGCCCCCCCCCCTCCGGGCTCAATCAGGAGCTCTGCAGCCAGAGTGCTGTGCTGAGGGGGCCCCCTGGAGCTAAGGCGCCGCCCGCTGGGGCTGCGGGGGCCTGTGTTACGCCCCTGAACACATACTGCATGTAACAGCACAATGGACCCCCCACAGCAAAATGGAGAACTCTAGATACAGAGCGCAAGTCAGGTTATCCCATGGAACAAGACATTTAGAAGTACAATTAGCCTAGGTCCAGCAGCACAAGTAGACTAAAACACGTGAGACAAACACACAATAAACCCAGAACATCAGGCACAGCAGCACCGATATAGAAGCTCAATAAACGTAGAGCAACAGGTAGAGCCCGTGGCACTAAAGGCTTGCCAGTGGGAGGTGCCTCTGGTAATGCCAGGCTGCACACGAGGAAGCTCTGGCATGAAGGACCAGGCAATAATGGCCACTTACACACACAAGCTTAGGCACCTACTGATGCCAGGACTCATTTCTACAGGTTCTACTGGCCCTGGTGATAGAATGACTCTCTCACTGTTGCAGGTTTTTAAAGCATAGTAAATGATGACCTTACAGTGCACCAGGATACAGCAATCTTTATTGGGGCAATTATTCACTCACTATCACCCTCCAACAGTGCCTCTCGTCTCTCCTTAGTCCATCTCTCACATTTATTTCATTGGTTTTATAACAGCTCTCATACCAGTGTAGGGTGTAGTTGCATTGTACAGCTCTCTCTCTCTCTCTCTCTCTCATATAAGTCAGTGTATAGGAAAAGTTACATAAGACAAAGAAGACCACAAGGTGTAGGATTCACAAGATATCCATACTGGTAGGCCTTCTTTAAGAGTACTTTGTCTAGGGAAGCACAAACTTCGGATTCAGAACATAGCACAGTGGTTGGGGTTGACTTTACTAATAAGACTTTATTTCTATCCAAACAATTTTTTTTAGCAAAACTAGGATAATGAAAGACTGGAAAAACAACATAACTTTCCGACCTAGATTATGATTGTAACTTATGAACTGCACAGTATCAAAAGGATCTCTGAAAAAAAGCAGTAACCCACTGAGCTATGCCCATAAGATACTGTTCTGTGACCTACATAGTACACACTCTTTGCGGCAGGCATATTAGCCCTCTACACTGCCTAGATGAGTCAAAGCGTCCACTAGACAAAACTCGGATCTCTCTCTAGCAGATGCATTAATCACCAGAGTGGTTATGGCACTTTTATTGTTGCCTGAAACTGATGGATGTATAAGTAACTCTGCAGTGCTTTTAAACTGCTGCACTGCTTCAAAACTGACCCCCAGTGCCTAAACAACCACACCACCACCTTTCCGCCTTCCTGGGAAACTCCCAATGCCCGGTATGACCAGTCCGGTCTTGGGCAGGGTCATGAAAAGCAATCGGACAGTCAACTTATACACTTGTGCTTTTAAAAACTCAGGCACAAAGAAATTGGCAGCAAGGAAAAATGGGACATGGGGTTAAGGCACCTGTTACAGACAGCTTTGTGTGCCCAGTAAATCTCAGGGAATAATAATAATGGTAAGATAACTCTGGTGGTTAATCCACTTACTGGAGCGATGTGTGTTTTGTCTAGTCCCGATTTGACTCGCAAAGTAGCATACATGGTTAATTAATTTGTATGCTGCAAAGCACATTGTGTAACATGCAGATGACAGATTTTTTTTTAACGTAGATAGGTAAGTGGGTTTCTGCTTTTAATTCAGTAATCCTTTTGTTACTTGCAATTCATAAATTGCTCTCCTTGTAATATATCACAGTGAGCTATGAACCGGCATCAATGACCTGCATGCAAACCGAAATGTATGGGTTCAGGACCTTATTGTGTTTTCTCAATCTGTTGTTATTATAAGTCTCCTAACAAGGGTTTCTTTTGGTAGTAATAAAGTCTCATTAGTACAGGCAACCACAGGCACTGTGTTACATTTTAAATCCTGACGTGTTTCTCCCAGCCATGCACCCTTAACATATAATCCCTACCATTAAAGCTGATGTATGACTCCTCCTCTTCAAAACCCTCATTGCCCTATGTAGCATCCTGTTCTGTAATTTACACACTTGTATGATTTATTTTCAATGTAAAATGCGTATGTGCTAAGTAATGCGCTCTGATGCCCAACACTGGGGTGCGTAGCGCTATGAAAGAATTAAATAAAAAAATCAGTAGTTGTTTTAAGTTGTTATTCATTTAAATACTTGTATAGAAAGATACATCTGACACTTTTACTGGGCATGAACAGGGAATGACCAGTTCATACACAGGGATTGAGAAAAGTCCAACAAAGTCAAAAGCTTGCCTCCAAATCAAAGTACTTGTGAAGTGATGAGCTGTGTGCCTTTGTTTCCACTCCACCGTGGGCATCTAGGTGTTAGGCTCCAGTTAGCTCCCAGCAAGAGTCATTCTCGAAGAAAAGGAGAGCTGATGGTTCTTTAAATTTGGCCTTTGTTTTGGGTCCAGTTGGAATGTAAAATAAGAAAGCCCCCCACCCCACCCCTGCCGGCACATTGCTGCTCTGACCAGAAAGCAGACAACATGCGGGTGCTGCTAAATTCTGTCTGGCAAATTATACCGGGATATATTCTGCACATTTCACAGGGGCAAGACGGGTCCGGCTCAGTAATAGCTACTGGAGCCGGGATCTGGCTTCATTCACTACAGCACTGACCCCTGATGATAACAGGACGTACTGCACAAGCTACTGTACCATTCCCTATGCATGGATTGCGCTGCTGTACAACACGCCAAGAGAGGCTTTGACAGAGTTGGTAGCACTCATGGGTGAGGCTTATTTGCTTCGCCAATGATTTTTTTTTATTGTTCTGTTTCTCCCACTATCATTGGCTTACTCATAAGAGGAATGGATGTGGTTCAGCGAGGGAAGGCCCGGATATCCTTTAAGGAAACATAGCCACATAGTTCTCATAAATGAAAGTTTTTGAGAGTCTGTGTGTTTTTCGTAGTAAAAATGTTCCTGTTATCTACTGCAGATATCTGTAACCAGTTCAGCTGAAAGCCTAAGACTGTGATGGGAATGCTGACAAGTAGAACTTATCTAGATGTAGACATAGACCCAGCACTTATATTGTTGTTAGTCATTTGATATTTATGTAACACACAGCCTGCTATTAGCATGGTATCCTAGCACCTTCGGTAGAGCAGGAAGGACGTTCCAAACTGTTCAGATTAGAACAAAAACTATTTGCTGTCTAATGGCAGGATCCACCTAGTGTGCAGAATGTCACCCTATGTCCTTTGTGCTCCTTAGCACCTCAAGATTAAAAGATCACCTGCTTACCAGGCAGTCAGGCACCATTCCAAATGTAGCAGTCCACCTCCATTGGGGCATTGGCTCTCAGAACTGTCTATTGTGGGCTCTGTTAGTGTTTTGTGAGTTGAGTCCAGTGCTTAATTTTAGCCGGTGGTTTCTGGTGCTCGGTACCTGCAGTTAATTGTCAGCACCAGTACTTATAACAATCCTCCACATGGTGGCACTGTCTGTCTAATTTTGAAATGAGCACAACAGTTGTTTAACACATAAAAAATGACTAATACCAGCGCCCAAGCCATTCTTATAGCTTTGGGCAGACTGGAATAGTGCAAATTGTCACCCTTGTAGAAGTGTCATGGTTAGTAGCTGTTTTTGCCAGCTCAGGCAGGGGCAATGAATGGTGAAAATCTGCAGAGGCCTCCTGACAATGGTCCTGGCACTTTTTATTTTTTTTACACAAAATAAGCACTGGTTGAGTCCCTAGGCACAATTAGGGCAAAAGCCCATGTCTAGATACTCTGTAATTAAATGTCAAAAGTGAAAGACAGCCACTTTTTAGCCTCTGTTTAGTTTTGTATTGAAGGGAATGTGCTTATTTGTGTCTTCAAGAAAGCCTTAGTCATAGTAGCAGTACATGTGTGTCATCATGAGGTGCGATCGTCGCCATTCAGGAGACTGGCCCATCATAGTCTTTTCCTCTTTTTAGACATGGCATATATTACACTTGATCCCAGAACATCACTGCTTCTGGCTGTTTGTCAGTCCACCCCAAAGCAAAATTGTCCCATGGAGGCCACTAGGTTGGGGAGAGCTAGTGATTACTTGTTCTTCCTGACCACGGCTGTTTGGGAGATGGGAAGTATGATGGGTCAGGCCTCAGTTTCTATTGCTCACGTGAGGACGTTTCTAGGCAGGGCCTTTCCTTATGTGTGACTGATTACTGCTGCAGAAGGACTGAATGACAACCAGATGCAGGAACTCACACTTCATTTTGCCTATGTTGTGGGTGCTCTATACTGAAAACGGCCCAGTGCGTTCTACCCTGAGAAGCATTACCTTTATAAAAATTCACCAAAACAGACTCTGTTTTCCTTCATCCAACTCTGATCAGCAGAGGGAAAGCAGAGGAGCGTCAGGAGCAAAAAAATGTAAAACGCAACTGTAAGAATGGATTCACATCAAAAGTTGTAGAAAATGTTTATTCTTGAGGAAAAGATCCCATCCACAAGGAGAACTTACAACAAGCTGTTGCAGGACTCTCACAGATGCTTGGGATGCCACAGCAACATCCCTGTTCCAATTGTTAACAACATTTTTCTTTCAAATGGCTCTCCGTCCTTTCCATCCTCTACATGACTGCACTCTCCGAGTACATCCTATTTCAAGACACATGTATGTTTGCCTTAATCCTTATTATTCTACATCTGCAACTTTCCCATGCCTTATTTCAAAGATCACAACTTCTCCTTTAAATGTCATACTCCTGGAACCTAACAGTACCTGATCTCCTGTAGCTCATCTATAAATGCCGCCAACCAATGCATGACATTCTCATACCCACTCTCCCCAACTAAAGAACACACCTAATTTCCTGATAATGTAATCCACCACATAGAGACTGGAGTAAAGGCATGGAACGGGTCCTGTAGAGCACCAGACGGATCCCAATAACCAACAGAAATGTACAAAACACTAACCCGTGGACTAGGAGCAGCGTGCTGCCCAGATTAAACAGTAGTAAGTGATATATAAATACAATTACAATACGATACACTATATAACCCACCCTAAAACGAATGCAATGCCATTCAGCAGTCAGATAGTCAATGGTAGTTCATGCAGGCAGCCTAATGATTCCCTTACTGCTTGACACTTTTACACTCACATAATATAAAACTGCTAAGGGTTGTGTCCCTCACCAGGTAGTGTATCGGTCCACAGCAATAAACCAACCATCAACATCTGATCAGGCATGGAAATACTGAAGAGATCTGCCACATGCTGCTGGCCAACGGAGGACTCCAATTTAGTTCTTCCCTGCAGGTTCCAGCTCTCTACATATTACAGCCACTTCTTGGCATCTCACAATGACAATCGGATTTTAAATGATATTTAAAAAGCCCATGCCAGCAGATCTTTCTACTATTTCTATCTTTTAAACTATGCCTGCTCAGGACCATACATTTTAAACAGAATATCTCAGAAGGGACAACCCAGTGCAGTAACAAGCTAAGTGGGCTATGGACATATGAACATAAGAAATACAAAAAAAGAGAGTCTGAAGGGCTGGTCAAAGCTGCCAGTTTACTGGAAACCATAAACTGTGTACCTGTCTCTCACAATTCTTACTCCATCAAAGTGAAAAGTGCTGTCCCATAACACAATAACTGCACCCCAGTGGTCCTCACACAGAACATGGAAACACTTTCCACACAGGATCAAAACAAAGGCAATCCACTTCCAACCAAACACCAGGCATGGTGTAGCATACTACCCATGTAGGCAAGCGCTTTAGCACCCCACATAGGTGTAGTAAGCCCTATATAAATGTTGCAATACAATGGATGATGTGGGACTGGGCGGTGGACGAGGGGGAGTTCATCAGCAGCTCCCTTCCTATTATTATTGAGTGGTCTGGCCTGCCACCTTTTCCATGAACATTTAGAGGCCTCTGACTGGTGGCTCCTCCTTGTTCGACCCAAGGACCTAGACTTACTGTGGTTGATAGTGTGGCACTTCACAATTTTATGCTGCGCCTGTTGATCATTTTTATGGCAAGTAAATCAGCGTGCTGCTTTGTGTCATGTCATTGCCTTTCAAAACATCAGTAAAAAAAACTTCACTTCTTCTGCTAAACTTTCCAGGAACGATGCTAGAATCTTCAATGCTAGGGACAATTTTCCTCTGAAAGCACTTCTGATACACAGAAGACAAGCAAATTAGCAGAACTTTTTGCTGTTATCTGATTCCATCACTAGATGTCACCCTGATGCACACATTATGGATGAGTGCCAGGCCTGCGTCTCCAATTCACATCTCTTTGCAGGTGTGCCTTGGATCTTCGATGCACCCTCTCTCCCTACCTTATAGCAGCGTGAAGAGTTTTCTTCTACCCATGCTCAGGCTGCTTGGCCCGAATGGATGGAAGGTGAGGGTCAAACAATTTCAAGGGGTTCTTAAGCTTTAATGATGGGGGCATAGCTGGGCTTGCACATAGGACTAAGTTATGCAAGCATAATTTTGATTTCACGCTGATGGTCATATCATCATGGTGGGTCAGTGCTTTGAGGGGCATGAAATAGGTTTGGAAGTCTCTAAAAGTGGCATGGCCAAAGAAGTGTAATCAGGACTTATTTCCAAGAATCATGGACTATGTAATTAAGGGCGTGGCCTAAACATCCGAGTTAGAGTCTCTAAGGAGAATCCTGTGCTTGGCACGGCATGCCAACTGACTAGTATCTTAGTGCCTCACTCAGGACCTGATTACGAGTTTCTCAGTCCGACCGCCTGAAGGCCACGGCCATGGCCTCCAGGACACCGCAATACCAGCAGTCTTCCGACCGCAGTTTTACAAGTTGACCATGGGGTCTGCAGTGTTGCTATGGCAGTCTTGCGGCAGTGGTGAGTACTTTTCCATATGTATCGATACTTGTGAGAGTATTTCAACTGCATATGTGTTGAATGTACACATATGCATGACGTGAAAAAATACCACCTACCCATTGCCGGAGTGTGACCCATTTGTCGACAGTCCTGGCAATGGTTATATAGTACAAAAGGGACTTACCTGTAGATCGCCATTCCTCGGGGTGAAGATGCTGCTGTGAAGGGGGACCTGGAGAAAGGAATCCACGTCGACTACTACTGGAAAGAAAAGGAAGGGGTTAGTATAGGCCCAAATCCTTTGTTACCGCCTTCCTTTAGACGGCCGTCCTACCGCGGCGGTTGGCTCGTGGAGAAGCCAACTCGTAATACGGACAGCGGTGTAGCTCCTCTGTACCACCCTATAAAAGCTCCTTCCCCCCGTCCATGAGCCCGATGGTCGTGGTGTGTTGGCGTTGTCAGCGGTTCAGCCACCGTCTTTGCAACAGCAATAAGGCCATCTCATAATATGGAGGTCAGACCGCTGAGCTCGCGGCGATCAGACCGCAACCATGGGTACAGCGGTCCATGGACCGCCAAACTTGTAATAAGACCCTTAGAGTTTTCTGGTATAACTTCCAGACATGTTGCACAATGAACAATCACCAAAAACAAGCCAAACCTATTGCATTTGCCAATGCTTGTTAACAATATCAAATAAATGAGTAACAATGATAATGTTGTGAATACTTTAGAATTGAGAGTGCTTCAAATCTGAAACCATGAAGCTGTGAATTAAACATTACTAAGATCGGTGGCATGTGTAGCTATCTTCCGAGTGTTTTGATAATTCCCTTTAATACCACTTTCCTCTGCAGTCTTTCACCATCATAGTCACTGGCACCTTTTTCATCCCACAGCTTTCTGAAATCCTCCATCTGCATATCTCAAAAATCATCTCCTTGCTTTCATTGCTGTCTTTTCACTTTTTCTTTCTGCATGTGCTTCCTTGTGTCACCTCCCATTCAGCCCCCCCACACACACTTCACACACTTTCTAACTCATCCTTTTCTTTCCATATGGTGCTGTCAATATTTTAATAGCTGTATTCACACAGACGGTACACAGATAACAAAATGGTAATTACAATTGTCATATATATGCCCATTGCTGTTCGCTCTGCAAAGAGGACACAGAATGAACGAGCATGTAGTCTGAACACCCTTATGACCCACTGACAGGCACTTTGAGGAACTCGCACTTCCGGCTTCAGCCTCACCTTCAGAGCTCTCAATCGTGCCCCATCATGCAGACCCACGCGCCAATCTGAACTCGCCCAGATAGCTGGCGGTGACTCAGCTCACAATGTGCGATAAGCAAGAGTCATATGTTGCAATAAAAAACCCAGCATCTGGAAAAAGCAAATACTCTGAGGGATTGCAAGGTGACATAAAACAGGGGACATGTATAAAGGCTGCATCGCTGGCATGGGATACCTCAGAGTTCCATCTGTTTCTTGCCTGTATAGTTAAGTACACAAATATTTCAGTTTTACTTTGAGCCATGATTCCGGTTTGATTCTGATGTGGCGCGTCATTTTCCCCTACGTCTGCCCATTCCGCTTACTCCCTCTCCCTCTTGTCCTTTCGGCTTTCAGTCTCACCTCTCTCTTCTCCATCTCCCTTTATATCTCCCTCCTACCTTTTTCCCTGTCCCTCCCTCGCCTTCCCTGTCTCTCACCCCCTCACTATCCTATGCGGACCTTCTATCGGCTCTCACCTTTCCCCTCGAGCCCTCACTCCCACTTCCACTTACAACCCCCCTCCTTCCAACCACACCCTTTCTTCCCCTCTCCACCTCCTCTTCCTCCTTCACTCATCTTCAGCCCTTCCAAGTTTCCCAGGTCCATGTGTGATGTATGTGCTACTGCAGTCCAGGTTTGTGTTTTTTGGACTGTGGGATGTGTAGTCTTGTTCATGTATTCCCTGACAATATCGGAGTACAAGGGACATATTTCAAAGGACAAAATCTGGACTTGAGCAGCACATCACGCATGGACCTGGGAAACTTGGCCGCGATACACCTAGTGGTGACGATGGACAGGATCTATTCAAAATGACGTTACACTAACAGTTCCCATATTTCTTGTTGTTTTGCCCCTAAATTTGCTGACCACTCCCCCCGGCACTCATCATAGTTCCCATACGTTTTTTAAAGCACTTTAATGTCTGTATGCGTCTCTCTTCATGATCCCACCCATCCTTGCATTCAGAGACGCAGGACTTGATGGAAGGCCTAAAGACCACCCTTCTGAACTTGCCAAAGTAAACAGCAGTCCAAAGAGTGCTCAAACCCAGAGGACAAAGCTGTCTCGTTTCCACACATGAGTGACTCACCCAGTACCTGTTTTTCTCTTTACTTTAGGGTATTTGTAATCCTTTAAAAAAAAAAAAACATCAGTACCGGCATGCAAAAGAAAAACCTGGACTGGGAACACTACTCGAACATGCGACTGGGGAAGACTGAGGATGTGGCCTAACAGCTAGAGCGACAGACCTTGAAGGTGGGGAACTGGGTTCAAGTCTCGGCAGGGGTGTCCAACCTCAACAGCCTCTGATTCTTGGCTAATCACTTAATCTCCCTGTGCCTAACAAAATGAATGTGTCAGTCTGTAACTTAACAGGTGCTGGTGTAAAGTGCTCTGATACATTCGAGTTGAGTTTGCGCTATATAAAAATCCCACCCCTAAAAAAAGGGAGAGATCCCACAGTTGACCACAGTCACCCCTATTTGCACTGAGCAGACTGCAGGAGAGGGCGTCTCCTGCACTCAAAGGTCCTACAGCTGAGTGCGTCCCACGTTCACGTATAGAATGTAGCAATATTGGGCCTTTCAATGGGCACCAAGAGGAACGCAGGGTATCAGTGAGAGATTCGCCTTTCAGTTTACACCCTTGGACACACAATACTCGTCCTGTCCATTGTGACTCAGGGCCGTCTTAACAGCATCATAGACCCCCAGGCAAAGCGGTGCACTGGGCCCTGCCTACACAATCACTCACAGGAATAAAAATGATGGAAAATTAGTGTAAAATTCTGGTCTGCATGGGGCCCCTGTGCTCGTGGAGCCCCCGAGCAACTGCTCCGCGTGCCCATGCGTTAAGACGCTACTGTTGTGACTGTGCAGACTCTGCTTTGTTTGGCCTTTCTGCATGCAGGCAGTCTCAGAATGTCCCAAGCGGCCAGAAAGGGGCATGTTAGCGCTATATAAACACCCATGCAATCAGGGGCGACTCCTCCATGTGGGGGGGGGGGGGGAGCGCTGCCCCACTGCTTTCTCTCAGTGCAAGAAGCAGAAACATAAAATGGTAATATAAATGATATTTTATGTTTCTGCTTCTCGCACTGCGAGAAAGCAGAAGGGTTTGGTTGGGTGCGGGCGGATAGGCGCTCCTGCTCGCGGACAGTGGTTTGCCCACGGTTGTGGGTGCTGACTGTTTGACCAAACCAGTCATGCGCACTCTGCCATTTTCTCCATGTAGGCTGCATGCAGCCACCATGGGGAAAATGGCCTACCCATAGGCGCCTGGTTGGGCGCCGTCCTGACCAATCACAAGGCTGCCATTGCAGCATTGTGATTGGCTTAGGGGAGGGAGGCTACCTGCGGCTGCTCCGTGTTGCAGTTAAGACGACAGGGGACCGACAACGCAGGACGGGGCTGGCAAAGGTAAGTTCATTTTTATTTTAAATTAAACCACCCTCCCACCCGTGAGTCATGCCGGCCGTGACTACATATGCAATCATCTATGAGTTCGATAATAAACACCCATAAATGAGGTGCCGAGAGGGCACCGTGTGTGGCTTGCGCTACAGTAATGGCCATCATTGTTGCACTTGGCCTCGGGCTAGCCTTGCCACGCCTCAGGTCAGCCTGGCCACGCCTTAGGTCAGCCTGTCGCATGTTAGGCAGCTGGTGTTGTCAGTCTCAGAGCGGGTGTTCAGTTGTTGTGTCCCTCTTTCCCGATTCTCGCTGGCATGTCAGATCTTGGCCTTACTTCCCGGATTTTAATCTGCTTCCTCTGCCGCGCTAGAGCTCTGCTACGGCAGGGAGGCGAGGGGGGCTAGTGATGACAGCACCAGGGTGTGCCCAGTCTGGCAGCCATTGTCAGCCTCTTCCGGGCTTGGGAACCATGGGTGGGGCATCCTCACAATAGCAACCCCCCCACCCCCCCAACTGCCAACCAGTGTTCATCATTACGTCAATGGAAGGGAAATGCCTCATCTCCCTTTACCACACAGTACAGAGCACCAAGCACAGGGACGCATGTTTTTTACATAGCTGCCAAGTTTCCTAGGTCCATGCATGACTAGCTAGGCCAGTCCAGGTTTTTTCCTTAGAATTCTGGGACTTGTAGTCTTATGTAAACCAGTATAAAACCAGGACCACAAGTCACAGAAATGTACGAAAAAACTAAGACTGGACTAACTAGTCACGCATGGACCTGGTAAACTTCTCAGCATTAATTTTGAATGCTAGTTGGACCTAACACCTAACTGCCTCTACAGCACCTCTGTAGCCG
This sequence comes from Triturus cristatus, assembly GCF_964204655.1. Classification (NCBI taxonomy): domain Eukaryota; kingdom Metazoa; phylum Chordata; class Amphibia; order Caudata; family Salamandridae; genus Triturus; species Triturus cristatus. Next base: position 173,579,726 of record NC_140586.1, on the reverse strand, counting down.
ATTGCCAGACGAGACTCTCCTGCGATCAGCCCTGAGCCCCTGACCCAGTATGCCTGGTGTTCCAGAGGGCCGTCTGCCATGTGCAAACACAGAGCCACGCGGCCCCTTCAGAGATGTATTTATTTTTTGCAGGTTTAGCGAGCTCGACCCCAGGGTATTGGAGCGCTTTACAGGAGCACCAGCTATATTACACAAGGCCACACTCATGTTTTTTAGGCGCGAGGAGATTAAGTGATTTGCCCAGAATCACATGGTGTTGAGCCGACGCCGAGACTCGAACCTGGTTTCCCAGTACCAAAGTCAGCATCTTTGGCCAATAATGCATGACATGTGACTGTCTCTTCACCAGGCACTGTGGGATTTTTCAGTGGCGCGTGTTATCCCCTAACTTAATCTCTACCGACCTTTCAAAGATTAGTCTGACTGACTCTGCCCTCCTCAGGCGCCTTGTTATCAGTAGTGCAGCAGGTGCTGTGGCACTGTGACCCAGGGCCGTGAGGGGGCTTGTACACCCCAATGATGTCCCTATTTAAATATTACACAAGAAGTAAAGGGTCCTTTTCCTTGCATGCATTAGGGCCAATAACTCCCTTACTACGCTCCTGGTCCCCACATGTCCTTTAAAGGGTTTATCAATGTAGAGAAATGCAGAGTTCTTGTTACCCAGCCCCCAATCTTTAAGAATCACCAACAGTAGGCATTCTAGCAAGTCCCTTTATCTGATGACCTCTGCCTAGGTCTTGAGATCTACTGGGGCGCCATTCACCTGAAGGCCAATTTAAAGGCACCCCCCTGACATACAACGTACTCTGCCCCAGCTCTTCTGGTATTTCAGAGGCACTGGCATGACGTGAGAAGGTGGTGGGGAGGAAGGCCAAGAGGCAAACCTCCTTCGTTGCTGTTTGCTTCTTCATCTCCTTGGAATGTGTTCTTTCTGTCACCATCACTGACCTTGAACCTCGGATGAATGTATGAATAGATACACATGAGACCAGTAGTGCTGTCTTTTTGTTCTTTCTATAATCATTTGGTTTCCAATGCTTTATATATTAATCATGGTTCGTCAGCAAATGCCTTTCAGCTTGAAATAAGCGGATATCATTGAAAATATTTAATAAATGCATCCGTCACAAACAGTTTTTTTTCTTTAACTTCCTCTCCCCCTCCAATAAAAATGGAAGAGACATATTGGCATCATCCAATACCTTAGACAGTGAATTTCTAGTTTTAGACGCATCAATGATAAATGGTCATTTTATCTGAATGCAGAACGTGCAACTCAGTGTTTAATTTGTGCCGGTGCTTGCTGGTGCTTGGCACCAGCACTTAATTCTTAATACCGGAACTTGTTTATGGCAGTCTACCACATGGTGTCACTGTCTGGCTACTTTTGAACACAGAACATAAGCACAGTGTTTACCAGTTCAATCCACAATAAATGGTCTTACAATTTTGGCGCACTCGGCAGTGGCTTCGCTTAAAAACCTTGGGCCCTGACACTTATTTTCCTGCAATTTAAGTACTTGGACAACTCACTGTATCTCCACACTATAATTTCACAAACAAAATCCAATTCTTAGTAATGGAATAGGTTCAGGGCTCCTAGACGTACTGGGCATGTGGCAGTGGTGATGCCCTGCTAAGAGAATGCCAAAAAAGGGCTCCAATATTCTTTCAAATTTATAATGGGCATCAGCGAATGCATTTGAGAGTCTCCATTGTTAACATGTCCCACAGTCCATAGAGCTAGAGATGGAGATTTCAGTTCAAGTAAGTGGCCAAAGTAGTTTTAGCAGCACCCAAGTATTTCCACAATAACAACACCCTGGAGATCTCAGTCCGAGTGATACAAAGGACATCTGATGGGAGAGGGTTGTCTAAAATAGTGGCTAGGATGAAGCCCAGATTGGTTTAATCTGTGGACAGTCCCACCAAACATGTTTGAAGTCTCCCAGCATTCCACACTTTATAGCATAATGCATCTGGGGAGGATAGTAGTTGTGTAATTTGGTGAGATAGAAGCGTGAGTCGGAAACCACCTTGCAGCCGCGGTCCGTGCAGGTGACAGCGGTGGAGCCAGGTAAGGGGGTATTTTGATGGACAATGCCTAAGGAAAATTAATTCTTTATTTAATTTTCCCTAGGCATTGTCACTCAAAATCCCCCCTTAAGCGGCCCCACCACCCCGCCGTTGTTACTTGCACAGACTGTGGCTGCCACCTTGTAATGGTCTACTGTGGACGCGTTTCGACATATCATGCCATATTGTTTCCCAATGCTTCTCTTCTATTTCTGTCCGTAAGATTTTGGACCAGTGTGCCATTACAAGTGGAATATTGGAAGGGAGATGTGTAGAAATGTGTTGTAATCTATCCTTTGGTAGACCCGCCTTTATTGAAGCCTCCTACATACAGCATGTAGGTCATTTGATAATTTGAGAACTAATGGCCTGAAGTACGAAAATACCATTCGTAAAAAATTGGTCCCAATTTCCACACTGACTCTTTGTGCATAGAATCTTATTTTGCGAACTGGCCTCTGTACTAATAAGTTGGTTCACAAATACAGAATCCTAGAGAGTAACAGACCACCCCGCCTAATAAAAATTAATTCAGCAGGCTGCAATTTGCAACTCACTATGATTGATCAAACTCACAGGGATGCAGTGGCGTAACAATAGCCCCTGTAGCCCCTGTATTGCGGGGAGGACCCCGGAGCTCCAGGGGGTCCCCTCTGGCACTGTGCACCGGCAGCGGGCCCCTGGGCTGAGAGCTCCTGAGTGGGTCAGGAGCGTGGGGGGGCTCAAGTTGTTACGCCACTCCAGTGATGATGGCTTGAGACGGTCAGCAGACCACCATATTTTGACTGCCTTTCAAAAAATATTTGTTTGTTAAAGCAGCCCCATTTCTTTAAAGGAAATCTTAAAAACGGGTGATAACAGCAGTGGTTATACTGAGCGCAGTCTTTGAGGTGTATTCAGTAGTCTAACTGGAATCGAGTGTGTACTAGTTTGGACAGGCCTATCGGGCACTCTAGAAGTGCTGGAAGAGCCGGTCTGACAGGTCAGTGTGTGGCCTAGTTGTTTGGCTGTTTTTCAACCAGTTTTACAGTTTGCTGGGCTAGTTTTCACTGTACATTTCCCTGCTATTACCACAACCATTGCAGCAGCAAGCACAAGTCCATGCAGCCTCTCATACCATGAAAAACACCTACAGCTTGTTTTTACAGCTTCAGAATGCCCTGATTTCCAGAATGTGGGCCACTCCTTTAGATATCAGATTCACTGATTGGGGCACTTTTACTTTGGTACTATGCCTATTTTCTGTCCCAGTCCAACCTTATGAGTGTAGGAACCCTTTCTGAATATGTTATGCAGCAATATTGCTAGTTATTTCAGCCTCATTTTGTTAAACAAAATGGGGCAGCTTCAAAAAAAACTTTTTTGAAATGATTCAGTAAGAGTTAGCAATTGTCCACTGGAAGGCTAGCTGCTTCCCCTGAAACTTGTACCCCAGTTTGCCTAGGGCATGGGTACTCACAAACATTTTGCCGGGGGCCGCAAAGTTTGGTCTATGGTGTGACCGATGGCCGCACTGATGCCTGCAAGGGGTGTAAAGTGGGTGTAGGGGAAGAAAAGCATGTATATGTAATGGCTGTATTCCTAAAGTTAAGGGCCTAGTTACTTCCTTTCCCTAACTGCAATTAACCTTTAAATAGGTGTTTGCTGTATGTTTAATTTTTTTTTCCGTGTTAGTGGTTAGTTGAGTAAACGGCAGCGCAGTGCTGCTGCTGTCCAGGGGGGCCAGATGTAAAGGTCAGGAGGGCCACATGCGGCCCCCGGGCCGTACTTTGAGTATCACTAGCCTAAGGGAATAAGTCCCAAGGGAACCATTTCCATCTGAATAAGTTACCACTTCAACTTGGGAGTTGGGAGCTTTTCAATTGTTTGCAACCAAAATTACGGTCTCAAACCATTGAAACATCAGGGCAGGAATCTCAATTTGGAAGGGACATCCACAACGCTCCCTTTCCAAATTGTGATTTGTAATCCCTTTCTAAACTCATAAGGGCGGATTTACATAAGCTTTGCGTAGCCCATGTGTCACGCATGGTGACACAGTGCAACGCAAAGACTTATTTGGGATTTTTGAAGCCACGCAAGGAATGATTTGCATGGTTTTGTAATGCAATGTAACGCAGCACAACAGTTTGTGCTATGTTGCATTATATTTCATAGTGGTAGGCGTTCCGGGGGAGGAGCACGGGCGTTTAAGTGCATCATCCCTTGCATTTCACACAATTCTAGATTTACTAAGGTTTGTAAAGCTGAAATTGCATGAAATTGGTGCGGCTACCACAGAGAGCGGAACAAGGAGAAATATGTGTATTTCTCCTTGTTATTTCCTCTTTCTATGTGGGGTGCATTCTGTATCACACATAGAAAGAGGAAACAGCTTCTAAATATTGTGTTTGTGCTGGAAGGTGTCTCTTCCTGTACAAAAGCAATCCTGCCTGTAACACAGACACACCTGCAGCATGGCGCATGGGTGCCTGCATTGGCACTAGGTAGCCACAAGTGCCAAGCGTGGGGAGAGGATTTAAGAGCACCATATCTTAGCAGATATTGTGCTCTTCAGCTATCTTCTGTTCATGCAACACAGAATAGCAATTTGCCTTGCAGCTCTGCTTTGCGTGATTTCTTAGTATATCTGCCCCTTGGTCTTTTTGAATCTGTAAACGGGTTTAGTAAATCTAAAAATGTTTTTTTTAAAAAAAGTTTTATATAGCGCGGACTTGACCCGAAATCGGGTATCAGAGCCCTTCACATGAGCACCAGTTGCGTTACATGAGGACACATTCAATTTTGTTAGGCACAGGAAGATTAAGTGGTTTGCTCAGAATCACAGGGTGTTGAGTGTCATTGCCGAGACTCGAACCCGTTTCCCCAGATTTGAGGTTGACCGCCCTAGCCGTTAGGCTACATCCTCTCCCCTGTTTCTTAGAAGTCTCTAGCTGTCTGTTTTTTTGTGACTCGAGGGTTTGTGACTGTTGAAAAGTTTAGCACATGGCACTCTACATTCAGCAGAAAGGCCATGCTTCCATGCTTCTGTTCATTGTATCCATAATTGCATTGCCAAAGATATGTCAACAAATGTTTCACTCACTGAGGGCCAATTTTTGCCAGGGCCTTTCTCAAGGGTATGGATATAGCCCAATACTGTTTGGAATACCAAGTCAGCTGTTATCAAACTAAGAAGCTGCACTGAGATCTGGGTAACTACAATGCAGATCTTGTGACCAGTTTGTGGGAAAAAGCTAGATACACCAAGGTTGAAAATGTGCCTGCAAACCTGTGAAAGCGAGCCAAAGTGTTGTGTTGAGCATTTATCATCTGGATAATAAGGAGCGTTGTCACTCACTCTTAAGGTTACACATCGCAAAAATGCTCCTTTCCTTTAAATATAGGTTTTGTGAGCAAGTAGGCGCCACATAGTTCACAAAACATCCATTGCAAGCTTACTTCTTTTCTACAGTAACATAAATGTCAGCAATATGTTATATAGTCAGACTGGAATAAAAATGGCAGGTGTCAGGAGAGAGACAGAAAAAGGAACACAGCAGATCACAGATGAAATAACCACACCTTCATAGCTAAAAAGAGAGATGGAAATAGTTACAGCGGGTAAATAATAATTGTGATTCTCATGATGAGGTGATGTGCGGCGGTGGGGCCGGATGGAAGGGGATGTCGACAGTAGGCCTGGGCGGTAAATTCCGTTCCACTCGCGGAATTTGGGTAATTACGCGTTGCGCGGCGAACGTGGAATTGCCAAAAATTCTGGTTCTGCGGCTTTGCGGAATTTTTTGCTTGTTCGCGTTCTCAAAATGCGCATTCGTGAGATATTTCCCCCTGAGCACACAAACAGCGTTTGCGAACAGGTTAAAAGCATCGTGAACAAGCAATTTCGAGTGGTGGCGGAATTTCTGCATGCTTGCTGAGATTTTTTACCTTTTCGCGGAGCTTTGTGGAGCGCGACTACGCAAATTCCACCCACCCCTAGTGGATTTATTTATTTATTTGATTTCCCCTATTCCATCGTCTGTGGACCTCCACGCTCTGCCCCACTGCGCTTACCAGCACGGACCCGCCGCTGTGGTTTGGGGATACAGGGATGATGTGCAAATTGCAGATTGATGCTTAGAGAGTGTGTCATGGGCCTTAGTGCAGGGAAGGAAATTGACCCCCCTCTCCGACTTTTGTTTGAATTGCAAAATACATCAGTAATGAGGGTTCAGTGGGTCCCTCAGACTCTGGGCCATGGTGCCCCTGCACCTGCTGCACCAATGAATGCTACATCCTCGATTACTGACCAAATGGGTGCGAGCTGCCCATCATTTTATGCTGCAGCTGATGGCAACTGATGGGCTAATCAATGGATTTGCAAAACGGTGATGCACAGGATATCGGAAAACCTCCTTCCCTATGAATATCAGTGAGGCTGGAGGCGTTTTGCAACCCCTGTGAATGCAGTGATGGAGGCCTGCGGGGCCAAAGAGACTCATCAACCCCCTTCGCACTCTTTCAAAGTGATGTTTTTTTAAAGCATCCAGTATCCCTTAAGCAGAAACGGGATGATTTAAACAAACAATAAGGAAAGACATCATTGGGAGAATGCAGTGGTCATCAGGACCATTTTCTGCTCTTCTGAGGCCACCTGACACAATTTCCAAAGGGGAAGCTGTGGCAGAGAGAGAGTTTTCTTTATGCTAATCAGTTATCACTCAACCCTGGGTGTTGGTAACTGACCATTGATGTTTCGAACACAACTTCAGTCATAAACCATTGATACACACAACTACAAATCTCAAATAGAAGATGGATGCCTTTATATATATTTTTTTGTTTTTTAAAAAAGTTTTCCAAACTGCAAATTTGGCCCATGGGCATTAGAGTGCTTTACTCGAACACCAGATTACATTACACATTTTTTTGAGGAACAGGGAGATTAAGTGATTTGCCCAGAATCACAGAATCAAATAGGCGGCAGGCGCCCCTTTCACACCCTCTCCTACTCGTATTTTTGTAATGGGCCACAAAAGCCCTTTTGATAGTTGGAACGATGTTTCCTGCTGCAAAATGACTATTGTACATTCCAAAGAGCGTGCAAATTCTCTACTGCAAAAAAACTTGGTCTATCAGGCCCAGGGTCACCTATAAGTCACGTTATAATGCAACAAAAATGCTATTACATTACCTATGGTAGTGGAAGACGTCATGCTTTAATGTATAATGATATTTCTTACAGCTCCACATGGGCACCACTGTGGAAATACTAAACAGTTATTGGCTTTGCACTGGCAGCCATCACCCTGCAATTCGTGCAATATCACAAATTACTATTTCCTGCTTAAACAATGATGCTGATAGGTTACATATGGGGACTGGTTATGTATCGACTACAGCATCATGTAGTCCCTCCATCAGAAAATGAGTGGAGTGCGCTTTTTTGGAATTACTAGACATATATTTACTTCATTCAGAAAAACATCACCCAGCACTTCTTGCCGTGACAAAAAAAATATTGTTAGATAAATATAAAAATAAAAAAAAAACAGTGTAGGGCACAAAAATGAAACATAATGAAAACCTCTTCAAAAACAGGTGATAACAACAGTGGCTATACTGAGCGCAGTCTTTGAGGTGTATTCAGGAATCTAACCAGAATTGAGAGTGTTTTTACAAGGCTGTTTAAGCCTATTGGGCAATCTAGCAGTGCCAGAAGGGCTGGTCTGACAGGTCAGTGTGTCGTCTAGCTTTTTCCCTGTTTTTCAGCCAGTGTTATTGTTTTGCTGGGCCGGCTTTCAGTGTGCATTTCCCTGACATTACCACATACATTGCCTGTAGCAAGCACACATACATGCAGTCTCCCATACCTTGCAAAACACCTATATAGCTTGTCTTTACAAGTTCAGAAATGCCCCGATTTGCAGAATGTGGACCACTTCTTCAGCTATAAGGTTCCCTTATTGGGGCCCCTTTTACTTTGGTGCCTGTGCCCATTTTCTGTCTCCGTCCCACCCTGTGAGTGTAAGAAGCTTTTATGAACATGTTATGCATCAAAATGAATCGCTATATCAGAAAGAGCTTATGGCATAATGAGTGTATAAGTACAAAGTATTGGTTTTGTTTGGGATGAACAAAAAATGATGTTTCTGTTTTATAATGTCTATACTAGTCCAGCACCTCATAAATCTGAACATTTGAAGTTGAAACATTTCAGTACTGTATGACACGGGTATATGTCTTAACTACATAACATGATCCTTAAAACACACCTCTTATTCTAATATAAGTAATAGAAGAAGCCCAAACAGTTCTTGTATGTCTTGGCAATAATTTCTGAATATGGCGAAGCAAAGCTATGTGTATAGAGCCAAATTAGAGCAAATTGGAGCCAAAAATGCATTTCAACATCTTTGTTTAAACTGTTTTGAAAGTGTTCAGTCTGAGGATCCAACTGCTCTCTGCTCGTCTTAGTCCCAGATTATCTCTGTTTTTTTCTGTGAGTTCTCCCGACAGCACTGGAAGAAAGTTATTTGTGACATTCATATAAGCCGGTTGTTCTTAACCTTTTAACTCATGTGGACCCCCATTTAATCACTATCAAAACACCGGGGACCCCCACTGAATCAATATTGGAATCCGAAACCCCCCACTGAGTCATTACTGGAACCCTGGCCATTGGACTTTCGATGATTTGAATTGCAAAAAATGAACAAAAAATACAAAAACAAACATTCATCAAACAAATGCACAAATGATGAAATATTTTATTTATTTCATAAACAATTACAAAAAAATGTAAATTTTATTGGGAAGGTTGGAGCTTTTCTAAATTTAATTGAGATCACTCATCCATACTATATCCTGTTTGAAAAACTTGCACTGTTCCCTCAAAATAATCTGAGGATACTAACCTAATGTTTAGCCTCCAACTTTACATTTTGCTTCTTTATTAATATACATGTTATTAATCTGTCAACATAATTGAATTTTCTAAGGAGTTGCGGACCCCTGAGTAGACTTCGCAGAACCCAGAGGTGCAAGACCACAGGTTAACAACTACTGGTGTAAGATGGTGAAATGTTCTACAAGATGAAAATTATTGTCCTTTTTATGAATGTTCCAGTAGTATACATAGGGCGCACTGTGCCTTTCAAATGGTATGCCTGGTGCAGACTGAGATAGTGCTCCCTATTATGATGAATCCACTGCCCACAAGGCAGCTGCAAATGCGGGCCTTTTCTAGGTGCAGCACATTCATTGAAGTACAGGGCAGCAGCTTCCAAGGCACTTTGTGTTTCTTTATCGAGGTTGCAACCCACCTGCACTTTAAACAAGCATTGGCATAGCCAATAGGTCTCGCCTTTGGGACCTTATAAGTGTTTAGCCATGCAACAGTTGCATAACTAAACACTTGTAAGGTCCCAAAAGCGAGACCTATTGGCTATGCCAAGCGGCCGTGCAGCCGCAAAAGTGAAAGTGATCGCGATAGCGATCAAACATCAAAGCGGCCGTGCGGCCGCTAAAGTGAAAGTAATCGCGGTAAAAGTGGCGCGCGCGCACATGCACTGTAGCTCTAGGCTGGCCTGGTAGCACTTTTTGGAGCCCTCTCAATAAGTCTCGCCAGACCAGCGCATGCGCTGGGTCAGGCGAGACCTAAAAGGGGAGAGTGACCCTCCCCTGTAAATGGGCAGTGGTGGCAGGCACCGATCGGGGGTGGCTGGCGGCAGTGGGTGGTGAGGGGGTGTAAAAAATTAGGAAAAAACGTACCTGCTTGCCGCGTCTCTCCGCCGCGTCCCTCCGCCGCGTCCCTCGTCGTCTCTCCCGGCCAGAACAGGAAGGAGGAAGCACCAGGCTCCCCATATCAAATCACAACGCTGCAATGCACAGTTGTCATTGGCTCCCCTAAGCCAATCACAATGCTGCAATACAGCATTGCGATTGGTCTGAGCAGCATGGTTCGGTGCTCAAAGAGGCAGTGGGAGCCTGGGCATGTTTTCCACCCAGGCTCTAAGGCAGCCTGGGTGGAGAGCACGCAAAGTGTGCAAGAATGTTTGGCCGGCCCGAGACCGCTGACCAAACATTCATGCACACTTGGAGTAGGCAAACCACTCCTCCCTCTGCTCCTGTGTGAGCAGCCCGCCAAACTGCTGCAGCAGGAGAACATAAAGTGATAATAACATTGAGTTATCATTTTATGTTTTCTTTATACACTGCTGAATCGCAGTTGGGCGACACTCCTCCACCTTAGCGGAGGAGCCACCACTGTAGATGAGTGCCATGAGTGACTGCACCTGCCTGCAGTGGGATTTCTCAAGGGCTCATGGGACAAGTGGTGTAACGAAACTTGAGGGGGGCCCCCCTGCAAAGTACATGGTGGGGGCTCCCCAAGCTCCGGACCCAGTCAGGAGCTTTCAGGCCAGGGGCCTGCCGCTCGTGCAGAGTGCCACAGAGGGACCCCCCTGCAGCTCAGGGGCCCCCGCATCCCAGGGACTGCGGGGGCTATTTTTACACCTTTTTTACACCCTCCGGGGGTGGGGGGGGGGTGCACTGACAGTGGGCCATCTTTTTGTGGTGCCTTATCAATGAGCCTTCTGAAGGCCTCTTTGCCTCTGCACCTCTGTCTGTAATTAGTGGAGAAGAAAAATAATTTCCTCATTTGCATTGGGCCACGCCCTATGTGAATGAGCCGAGGTAACGATGTTTCACGATAGCGATAGCACCTTATAGAAGGAGCCGCACAAACATCTACGGACCCTTCTGTAATACCACAGTGTCCTTGGGGCTCATGAAGCAGGTGGACACGACTGTTATAACTCCAGGGCACTATGCGGAATACGCCGACAGCAGTTTTTAAAATAATTTTATTGGCTATAGAATGCCCATCGAGGTATCTGGGGATGGAACTCATATTTCGTGGTTTCAGTGTTTTTCGGCGATCTCTCAACGGTGTTGTATGATTTTGTAAAATGGTCTAGCTTTTTGAAATATGATAACTGTTAGTAGTGGGGTCTAAATTTTTGTCTGTCAGTAGATTATGTGTACCCTCGTTCAAAAATGTTTCTTGAGGTTCTTCAGCCATATTCTCAAAGGTCACATTATTACTACAGTTCCTTCTGATCCACACACTGCTTTCACGTGGTGGGACATTAGTCTGGCATTAATCTGGAGTGCCAGATGGCAGCTGAATGGATGTAGAATGGATTTATCAGTGGGTTTCCGACGTCATTTATTAGGAGGCTGCGATTTTGGCCCACTTAAAACATGTTGGACAGAACTTGACAGAGAGACTTCCGGTAATAAGGCCTGTTTCATCAGATCCGGGTGGGAGAGTCAATCTTGGACCTAGTCCTGACATCAAACAGACTATCACAGCGCAGAGGGCCTTTCAGACACTTCAGCCTAACTCTCCCTCTGCCTGAACGACTCTAGTTTATTTTTGATTCCGTGCTGCTTTGGAGCTTGCTGTTAACACATATGAAATGCAGCATTGTTCAAGGTTCAGAGGGCCCAACAGGCCTCTGGGTCCCGGTGCCACTGCACCTGCTGCACCAATGGAAGCTACGCCGCTGTGTTCAACTCGAAAGATACAACCGACCTCTGAAAATGAGCTGGGCTTCCAGGGAGGATACAGAAACTGGAGAAGCGAGAGAGAGCTGCTGCTGTTGTAGCGGGAGAATTAATTATTTAAAGAAACTAAATGCAGCAGAGAAACACAGAAAGGGTTCTGGTAAGTGAGCAGTAAACACTGCAGATGGACGAGGAGGAGGGAGAACGCGAGCCAGGGGTCGGGAGCAATGGCTGTCACGGGTATAGACGTGCAATATCTGTAGCAGTAAAAAAAACTGTTTGAAAAGTGCAGTTTTCATTAATATCTTGAACTGGAGGTAACAGGCTTTCATTTGGAGCAGAGGGCTAAGACTATTCCAGTGGTGTGAGCCCTGAACGGTGGGCCCCAAGGCTCTCCCATAATGTTTCAGATTCATAAACAACAAGCACTGGTAAAGCCAATAGGTTTCGCTTACGAGAGAGCTATTGGATTTGTTTGTAGTCATGTTGTAAAGCAGCGAGGATGCTGCGTAGTATGACAGAAGTTTAAAAAGAGCAATGTGAAGTAGTCAACGCTAGCCGCGGCATAGCTTTTTTTGGAGGGGGGCTGTCTGGGTGATGTGGCAGTAGCCCTTACGGATGGATCGAGGGCACACGGATGGTGTGAGGGAAGAAAGCACAATGATGTGATCAGCGGTGTCCACCTCATAGTGCTTTTATTTGTTAAGACGGGTGGGTGGGGGCAAGCAAGAGTGCTGGAGAGACAGCAATGATGACAGGAGGGAGGGTTACATGGCTGAACGTTAGTTTTTAAAAGCACTATGATGTGGCAAGCGATGACCATGTCATAGCACGTTTTTTTTGTTATGGCGGGTGGGTGGGAGAGTAATACGGATAGTGGGTTGGGGCAAGCAACAACATGGAGGGCAGGAAGTGTTAGGAGGACAGGGTAGGGGAGAGGTCAACCAACAACTCCGAGGGCGGGATGGGTTCAAGCAACAACACGGACAGCAGGGAAAAGGGCGGGAGGGTGCAAGCAACAATGTGGACAGTGGGAGGGTAATGCATTGGAGATGCTGAATTAAAAGCAAAGTAATAAATATAAAGTTGCATAAGTCCATGGAAGGAATATATGTAGATTTAAATTGTATTTAATAAACTTAGACTTTCTAGTGTTGCTGTATTTAAAGTAAATGTATTTGTTTTTATTATTATTTTTTGTTATTGTAATTCAATAGTGATGCAATTGTAGATAAACAGTTATGACATGATAAACGATTTATTTATTTATGCAGTCACCTATATACATGTTAAACATATAATAATATAACCATAAGTAATATGTACATTTGTTAAGCCGAACGAACAAATATCTATATATTTAAAACATATTTATTATACAAGTTTATACAAAACAATACACATATGTAGGTACACATCTATAGTCCAAATAAATGCTCATATACAGAGATACAGAGGGACATGCTGTATATTTGTGTTTGAGTATGGTGGTTATGTGGGGAAGAGCCAGCTCTTGAGTAGTCTTCTGAAGATGAGGTGGTTCTCCGTGGATCTTATGTTTGTGGGTAAAGAGTTCCATAGTTTTGCTGCTTGAACAGAGAAGGATGTGCCACCTATTGTTGTTTTCCTATACAGTGGGATTTTGAGGTGAGGTGCCACTCTAGAGGGGGGGTCCTTATGTTGAATGTATTTTGTGATATTATTCCTGATGACAAACGGGCCTGTTCCATGTGCCGCTTTGTGGGTTATACAAAGCAGCTTGAAGGTGGATCTTCTGGCAAGCGGTAACCAATGTAGGGCCTTCAGGGCAGGGGAGATGTGAGCTTGTGGCTTTATATGTAAGAGTAGTCTGGCAGCCGAGCTCTGAATCCGTTGTAGTCTTTTCATAGTTGTTAAAGATGATCCGTGGTACAGGTTGTTGGCGTAATCGAATTTAGAGAGAACAAGAGAGATAGTAGCCTGGAGCTTGTGTGGAAATCCCAGGTGGAAGAAGATGCATCGCAGAGTGTTTATAGTAACGTAACTTGATATCACTAAAATAAAAGGGTGAGCTAAAATATCTTATTCCCTAAAACAATGAATACAGCAGCAACTGACTATGTCAAAAGAGACGCAGAGAACAATTATCCGATGGCTCTCATCTGAGACCCAACCTCTGATCTGCATGGCCTGCAGCACATTTGTGAAGAGCCCCGTCTTGAACATGTGCAACGCGTGCTGCAAAGGCTGCCAGTGTGCCTCCCATTTCTTATGTAAAATAATCGTTTTTCATCTGCGTCCCTGCAACCTGCTTCAGGCATGTTTTTCCGCTCATGCTAACAAACTCCTAAATTAAGTCTGTCTCTGAGGTTTTGAGCCTCTTTTGCATCTTGGTACAAGAAAGTGTTAATTAGCATAGTCAGGTGAAAGGTTTACATTGTTGTTACAAATTAAAGGCCTTCTTCCTTCCTCATGATCTCTTTCTTCAAACACTTGTATCCTCCCTTTGTTGGAATTCGCCGCATGTTCTCCATTGCAGATCCATTTTGTGTAATGCTATAAAATGTGTCTTCCCTGTGCTTTCTCACCATGCTTCAGTTCAGTTCACTGGGGCAGCTGAACCTGTATCCCACAGACTATCCATTATTATTGTGTTAATGAACTCGTCCAGACTAGGACTGCAGTGAGAGCCGATTTTAGTCAAAAGACCACACACTGTTACAGAAAGAGTTGAAGTGGGCCAAACATAATGCACTTCCTCAAGGCCTAAGACAATTACATTGGAAGGTGCCAGGGTGGGTGTAGATAAATGCAAGGAAGGCAGTCCTCTGTGTGTCTGAGGCAAAGCCAGCTCTTCAGAGGGCAGTGCGGTGTTACCCCAGCAGCACATAGAGTATTCGGCCATAAAAGTGCATGTCCCAAAGGAAATTGTACACCTTCACACCTCTTGGAGACATGAATTTCTCAGACTTTTTTTTTAAAGATTGTTTTTGTTGCAGAACATTGTCCTTGAATGAGGCCCCAGTTTTTAAGATTTCTATAAGAACCTCTTTTTGTGGGAAACCTGCAGTCTGCCTACAGTGTCCACACAGCCATAATTTCTTGCAGTGTACAGGGGTTCATATTCTTCTACCCCAACCAAAACAACTCTGGGCTCTCCATCTCCAATATGGCGCCCAGGCAGCAGCTCAGCTCTGAGTGATTAAAGTGAGGAGGGGAACCAGGAAGTATGGATACTGTGGGACAGGTTTACTAATAGTTCATGCAACGCAGGGCAGCCTGCAAAGTTGCTGCACTGTGTTGCGTGAAAGGGAGAGAGCAGGTATGCTCTGCATTACAAAGATATGGAGTATTTCTGCACTCTCCTTGCGCTGATGCACTGTGTGCAGCCTAGCGCCAATGCAGGTTGTGCAAGTGTTTCTGTATTGCAGGCAAGATTGTTCTTGAGCAGGTAGGGATACCTTCCTCCACAAAAACAATCCTTCGAGGCATTTATCTCTTTCTATGTGCACTGCAAGAATGTATCACGCACACATAGAGGAAATAATGTGGAGGAATAAAAAGGAATTCTCCTTGTTACGTCTCACTGGGGAAGGCATAGCATTTTGACTCATTCCCATGTTTACTAGCTTTAGTAAATGTGGGAATGTTACAAAATCCATGGGTGAATGTTTGGGAACACCAATGCTCCACCCATGGAACCCCCCCTAGCTTGAAACCTAGCGTAACTCAGCGCAAGTCACTGCATTGCTTTACATTTCTTTACAAAGTCACGCAAGATGGCGCAAATCGCCCATTGCGTGACTTTGTAAATATTACTGAAGCCTTTGTGTTGTCCTTGCATCACCGTGCGTGACACAGGGACAACACAAAGGCTTGATAAATCTGGGCCTGTATGCCAGTCTCTCTCCCATCAAAATAAATCAATCAGGTTTCTTATAAAGCGTGACTACTCACCCCTGAGGGGGTCAAGCACAGAGTGGGTGGAGTACTTGTCGATGAAATTGGGGATGAGGGCACATTTGGATGCGCCCAGAGCACTGTCTACAAAGGCATGCACTATAGTGGCCTTTCCTACGTGCAAAGCTGGTATGTTCCGGTGTGCCACATACCAGGTGCCACACTGTACCCTGGAACGGCACATCACTTCTGGTCCTGTTGTAGGGGCGTGGTCAGGTAGTTAAATGGAGGGTGGTTCGGTGATCTTGACATTGCAATCTAACAACTGCAATGTTCTTATTATGATATTGTAATAATATTCGGTACGGGGCTTGATTTTGGAAAAAAGGTGTTAAAGAAATAATACATTTAACAGTAAATGTCTTAATATATTCCAGACCTTGTCTCACTTGCATCAGACATTGTTTTATGGTAATATTTAAAGATCGGTTTCAAGAAAGATATATGTCTACTGCTTGAAAGAATTTTGGTTTATTTTTATAAATTGAAACTATTTGTAGTTTAAGCTACAGGTCATACAAGTGCTATATGAACAGACGTTTTGATATGGGCTCAATTTCACACTACACCATACCGAAAAGTCTTCACGTGCAAACTAGGAAGTTGTGGAAGGTATGGTTCAGGACTAGTCTGTGAAAGATCTGCACTGCATGCCTTTGCCCAAAGGAGGTAAATGCTAAAAGAACAGTTGATGGTCAGAATGCAGAACAATGTCATACATTCACCCCAGTAAAGAGATCTGGGCCTAAATCTGTCATTTGTTTGCTCCCCATGCCATTCCAGTTTAAACCCAGCCATATGCAAATTAGTCTTGACCCGGTTCCCCATGGGAACAGTCCAGCCAGAACTGCTAGGTCAGGTCCTCCCTGGACTGGAAACAAGCATCCTAGGACCAGTTTCGGGGTTTCATCCCTCATCAGCCAGGCTAGCTAGATCCAGTGGCATGGAGAGCATGAGACCCACGTCTGGGAATACCGTCCCAATGGGGGTGACTAATACAAAAAGAACAATTAATGGACAGAATGTTGAACAATGGCAATCATACACCGCAGTACAGAGATCTGGGCCTAAGTCTCCCAATACAGTGTATGCTCCTTCTTGTTCATCCACAAAGGAGAAGGAGCTTTTTTATCCATGTCCACATCCTTGGGATGTGGGTGGCTCTGTGTATGAAACAACCGGGGATGTGACATCCAGTGGTAATGTCACACTAGGACCTGAAACCACCCTAAGAGATGCCGGATCCAGTCTCACTAGGACCAAAATGCGATGTGCAGAATTACCACTCGGTGAAACAAGAGTGATCGAGCAAATGGAGCGTCCCCCCAACCCTAAGGTAGAGAATGTGGCTTAAGGGCTAGAGCCGCCGACTTTGAAGTGGGGCAACCAGGTTCGACTCTTGTGGGAGGCTAAAGCATTCTGTGGTTCTGGGCAAATCACTTAATCTCTCCGTGCCTAAAATGGATGTATCTGTCTATAAAGCAACTGGTGCTCATGTAAAGTCATGTAAACTCTGATACCTTCCGGTCGAGTTCGCTCTGTAAAAAACAGCAAAACAAAATACATATGCTCTTGACGTGGAAAGGCCACCTGACCTGGTCTTCTGTCGCAGCTTGTTGCATGCCTCCTACTAGTGATTTGATTGAGTCAGATATGTACTACAGTGATTTTTCTCAGACAATATAGGGCTGCCAAGTTTTCAGTCTTCTTATGTGTACATTTTATGTGTGACATTTCTCAGTCTCGGGTGTGACACTTTTAGTGACACTCAATCAATCATACAATCATGCGTTTGTTGATCGCGACTACTCACCCGTAAGGGTCTCAAGGGGTAGGGGGGTGCAGGTTCCAGTCCATCAAGGAAGGGGGCTATCGAATACCCATGTTTTGAGGTTTCTTGCGAAGATGGGGAGCGATTTTGTCTGTCTGAGGTGAAGCGGAAGGTCTTTTCAGGCTTTGGCTGCGAGGAAGGAGTAGGAGCGGCCTCCCGATCTGGTCTTCCTGGTGCTCGGTACCACGACGTAGGAGAGCTGGGCTGATCGTAGGGTCCTTTGGGGTGCGTAGAATTTGAGTCGGCTGTTCATGTATGCTGGTCCGGTGTCGTGGAGGGCCTTGTGTGCGTGGGTGAGTATCTTGAAGGTGATTCTAGCCTCAACGGGGAGCCAGTGGAGTGTGCGCAGGTGCTGCGAGATGTGGAAGTGTTTTGGCAGGTTGAGGACCAGTCTTGCGGTGGCGTTCTGGATGTTCTGTTGCTTGCGGGTGAGGTTTTGTTTATTCCGGCGTAGAATGCGTTGCCGTAGTCGAGTTTGCTGGTGACCAGGGTGTGAGTGACTGTCTTTCTGTGGTCGAGGGGGATCCATTTGAAGGTCTTACGAAGGAGGCGGAGGGTGTGGAAGCAGGAAGACGAGACAGAGTTGATCTGGCGGTCAATTTTGAGCTTGGAGTCCAGGATGATTCCCAGGTTGCGTGCGTGGTCCGTGGGGGTTGGCAGGTTTCTGAGAGCGGGGGGCCACTAGGTGTCGCTCCAGGCATCGGGGTTTGGGCCCACGATGAGTACTTCCGTTTTGTTGGTGTTTAGTTGTAGGCAGCTGTTTTTCATCCATTTAGCACGGCTTCCATACCTTCTCGAAAGTTGTGTCTGGCGGTGTTGGGTTCGTTGGATAGGGAGAGGATGAGTTGGGTGTCATCTGCTTATGACACAATGTTGAGTCTGTAGGTTCTGACGATGGGGGCCAGTGGAGCCATGTTGACATTGAAGAGCATCTGGGGGACTCTGCAGGTGGTAGGTGCAGGGTCCGAGAGGAAAGAGGGGAGTCTGACTCGCTGCGTTCTGCCGGAGAGGAAGGAGCGGATCCAGTCGAGGACCTGTCCTGAATTCCTGCTTCGTGGAGTCTGCTTATTAGGGTGCGATGAGAGACTGTGTCAAACACCGCTGAGAGGTCGAGGCGATGAGGGCTACTGTTTCTCCTTTGTCCAGTAGGGTGCGGCTGTCGTCTGTTGCAGCGAGGAGGGCGGTTACCATACTGTGTTTTTTTCTGAAACCGGATTGGGAGGAGTTGAGGATGTTGTGCTCTTCGATGAAAGTGGAGAGTTGGCTGTTGATGGCTTTCTCAATGACTTTCGCTGGGAATGGGAGCAGGGAGATGGGTCTGTCGTTTTTTAGGTCGGTGGGGTCCGCCGAGGGTTTCTTCAGGAGGGGGTTGACCTCGGCGTGTTTCCAGTCATCGGGGAATGAGGCGTTCGCCAGGGAGCTGTTGATGGTGTGGCAGAGCATGGGTGTGATGGTGTCGGCGGCTCTGTTGAATATGTGGTGGGGTCAGGGTTCCGTGGGGGCCTCTGAGTGGATTGATTTCATTGTCTTCAGTGTGTCTTCGGTGGTGAGGGCTGTCCAGTTGTCAGTCTCTGGGTTCCGGGTGTTGGGAGTGGTTGGTGAGGGTTCAGTGTGTTTGTTGTCTTCGTCGAAGTTGTCGTAGATGCTCTTGATTTTGTGGTGGAAAAAGGTGCTGAGTTTGTCGCAGAGGTCTTGTGAGGGAGGGATGTCAGTAGACTCTCTGGTGGGTTGGGCAAACTCCTTGATGATGTTGAAAAGTTCTTTGCTGTTGTGCGCGTGGGTAGAGATTCTGTCTTCAATCGCTTTTTTCCTTGTTTCTCTGATGAGTTGGTGGTGAGCGTTGGTTGCGGCTCTGAAGTTGTTGTGGGCTTCTGTGGATTTGGTGTTCCTCCAGGCCTTTTCGAGGTGGCGGCCAGTACGTCTGGACTCTCGAAGTTCGGTGGTAAACAATCTGGCTTTCTTGGCGCAGGTATTGTTGTTTTTCTTGAGGGGGGCTATGGTGTTGGCGTTGTCCGCGATCCATCTATGTTGCATTCGGGCTGCGGTGTTGGGGTCATCGTTTTCCGCAATGGTTGGGGTGGAATTGTTGAGTGAGGAGGTGAGCTGGTCGTTGGTGATTTTGGTCCAGTTTCTTCGTGGGAGCAGGTGCTGGTGTCTGCAGATGGTGGGTGTTCTGAAGGTGAAGTGGACGCAACGATGGTTAGTCCATGAGAGTTAGGTGGTGTGGCTGAAGGTGATGGAGTTTCCTGTAGTGAAGAGGGGGTCGAGGGTGTGTCCTGCTGAGTGCGTGGGCTCGGTCACGATCTGGTTCAATCCAATATTGTGGAGGTTGTCCAGGAGGGATGGGGTGTTGGGGTCCAATTGGTTGTTGAGGTGGAAGTTGGGGTCTCCCAGCAGGTGGATGCGATGGCCTGTGGGGAGATGATGTCCGTGATGGAGTTTGCACAGGGTCCATGGGGTCCAGGAGGTCGGTAGATGACGGTTCCTCAGAGGGTGGCAGTGGGCTGGCCAGTATCTTGAAGTGAAGGTGTTCCATCAGGTCTGTGGGCTCGTCAGGGAGTGTGTTTCAGGCAGATGGTGGATTTGTAAACAATGGTAATTCCTCCTCCTGGGCGGGTGGGGCGGTCCTTCTTGGAGATCTGGTATCCTTGAGGGATGGAGATGGCGATGGCCGGTCCCGAGGTGGTATTGGTCCAGGTTTCAGTGGAGAACGCTACATCCGGGGTGGTGCTATCGAGGCGGTCCCAGATTTCTGTGGCGTGTTTGTGGAGGGGTCGGACGTTGAGGAGGATGCATTGCATGCTCTTCGGTTCGGTTGTGTTCTTGTGGGGGGGTTGTGCTGGATCCGTGTTCTTGGCGGTGCTGCAGGTGTGCCGGCAGTGGTGACAGCTTAAGGGTCCGTGGGTGTCGGCTGGTGATGCTAGCTTGCAGTTGTTGTTGCGGCCTGGGTTGAGTGCGTGGAGTGCAGGTGGGTCATATCGTTGGCGGGCGGCGGTCCAGGGTTCCTGGCGCTGGTCACGGTCGGGTCGCAGACGGGCGGCGCGGCCAAGCAGTGGCAGCCATTATGTAGGGGTCAGGGAGGGCTGGACTGCTGGGAGCCGGGAGCGGGGAGGTAAGCTGGATTGGTCGCGCTGGTCGTGCTGGGGGGAGGGGCCACGGGGGCAGCAGCGGCAGGGGAAAACGGGCAGGCAAGGAGGAAAGGAGAAGTAAAGGGAAAAACAGAGAAACAAGCAGAAACACAGGAAAGTGCAGAAAGCAGAAAAAGTGCAGAAAAATAGATTGAGGAAAGAGGGTGGATACGAGTGAAAAACGGAGGGGAATGCAGAGCGAGAAAAGGGTGACAGAGGTCCACTGGACCACCAGGGATGAGGTGCACGTGAACCTGCGGGTGGAGGAGGGCCTCAAACACCCACACTAGAGAGTACAGGGGCTGGGGGAGGCCTCACTCAATGGTGGAGCTGGGAGGGTGGGAGAGCAATGTCACTGACAAAGAGTCAGTGGTCTTGCTCGCCTGTGCCCGCAGCGGCCGCAATTAATTAGGGGTCGGGGAGGGCTGGACAGCTGGGAGGTGGGAGCAGGGAGGGGAGCTTGAATAGTCGCGCTGGTCGTGCTGGGGGGGAAGGGCCACGAGGGCAGCAGCGGCAGGGGAAAACGAGGGGGAAAGGAGGAGTAAAGGGGAAAACAGAGAAACAAGCAGAAATGCAGGAAAGTGCAGAAAGCAGATAATATGCAGAAAAATAGATTGAGGAAAGAGGGTGAAAACAAGTGAAAATCAAGTGAAAAATGGAGCGAGAAAAGGGTGACACAGTTCCACTGGACAACCAGGGATGAGGCGCAGGTGAACCTGCGAATAGAGGAGGGCCTTGAACACCCACACTAGAGAGTACAGGGGCTGGGGGAGGCCTCACTCAATAATGGAGCTGGGAGGGTGGGAGAGCAATGTCACTGACAAAG
The DNA here is from genome assembly GCF_964204655.1 of Triturus cristatus. NCBI lineage: Eukaryota > Metazoa > Chordata > Amphibia > Caudata > Salamandridae > Triturus > Triturus cristatus. The sequence continues at coordinate 173,558,368 of NC_140586.1, read as the reverse complement.
AGTCAGTGGTCTTGCTCGCCTGCCCCCTCAGCGGCTGCCATTAAGTAGGGGTCGGGTGGGCTGGACAGCTGGGAGGCGGGAGGGGAGCAGGATTGGTCGAGCTGGTCGTGCTGGGGGGAGGGGCCGCGGGGGCAGCAGCAATGGGGGAAAACGAGCAGAAAAGGAGTTAAAGGAGGAGTAAAGGGGAAAACAGAGAAACAAGTAGAAATGCAAGAAAGTGCAGAAAGCAGATAAAGTGCAGAAAAATAGACTGAGGAAAGAGGGTGAAAGAAGTGAAAAACAGAGCGGAAAGAGAAGAGGGTGACAATGGTCCACTGGACCACCAGGGATGAGGCGCAGGTGAACCTGTGGGTGGAGGAGGACCTCCAACACCCACACTAGAGAGTGCAGGGTAGGGGAGGCCTCACTCAATTGTGGTGCTGCGAGGGTGGGTGAACAATTTCACTGGCAAAGGTCTTGCTCTGTATGCCAAGAGCGTAGTCTAGGACTCAGGCAGTGAAATTGTATCCACTTGTGGAAGGATTTTCCTCTCCTGATGTAACCACTGCCACATAGCACAGGACTTGCCTTAGTAGCATCAGGGATTATCCTAGCTAGACAAATTGATTGTAGTGCGGGCTCTGCGGGATTCCCCTCAGCTAACATTTCCCTGAACGGCATCAGCCATCACCCCACCTAGTAAAATAAAAAAAACTGTGTGCAGTGTTTTTCCTTAAAGGCCTCTAGATCCTGCATTGATTTGGTGCCATTGATAAATATGTTTTTTAGAAAAACTGTAGAGTATTGTATTGTATTGTATTGATTCTTATATAGCGCTACTGTGACCCTACGGGTATCCTGGCGCTCTGATATAGCACAACTATTACCGGTTCGAGATGATAAACAGACGGGGGATTAGGCTTTCGGAAACAGCCAGGTTTTAAGGCTCTTTCTGAAGTCGGTTAATGAGTCAAGTTGTCTAATCTTCTGTGGTAGCTCATTCCACAGCAAGGCTCCTGCCACGCTGAAAGCCCGCCCGCCCATCCTAGACCGTTTGAATCTAGGAACTACCAACAGGTTAGCACTGGAAGAGCGAAGCTGTCTCTGTGGGAGGTACCAGGTGAATTTTTCCTGGAGGGGTATTGGGCCCATCCCATGTGTTGCTCTATATACCAAACAGAGGGATTTAAATTGGACCCGTTCTTTGATTGGCAGCCAGTGAAGCTCTCTCAGAGCCTGAGTAGAGGATGAAGCACGTCTACGGTTTAACACTAATTTGGCTGCAGCTGATTGGACTCTTTGCAGCCCCTGGATGATATATTGAGGGGCCCCCAGATACAGGGAGTTACAGTAGTCCATCCTACTTAACACTGTGCTGCTCACGACCAGGGAGCGCATCTCATTCGGTAGAATCGGTAAGATCTGGCGCAACAAGCGCAGTAGCCCAAAACACACACTGGCTGTCTTGCCTGCCTGAGATTCCATTTGGAGGTTGTTATCTATAAGGAGTAACTTGAAAAGCATAACATTCTGCAGTGGCTACTGAATTTCCTGTTGCTTCAGCTGTAGCTAATTCATTTCCTGTTGTCCCCTTTTATGTTGAGACTAAATATTAACTTAAATGATCAATGGTTAGAGGGCAAGTGGCCATTTATTATGTATGACACCTCTTGCTAGTTCTGGCTTTTCAATCCACTTAACATTGCATTCTGGGACTTGAAGTTTGACTTTTACAATTCGGAAATTGAATTTAAATACCCAGACACAAAGTGATGCCAGCAAAAAAACCCTTGCTCGGGACTGGTTGAAGCTGTCAAACATAACAAAGTCACTTGGAACTATGATAACTGCAAAGACTCTAGAGATGTTCCCTACGATCCTCCTTCTGCACAAGTATATGGGTCCTTTTTGTACTGAACAGCTGATCACGTTTGTCGATAGGTGGCAGGGAGAGAGGCAGGTGTAGAGGGTAGCATAGTGAGCCAGAAGAAAAGCCTTCCGGGCTTCTGTCCAGCAGAGAGTAAGTCTGCAAGGCCAGAGATGTTGCAATCTGACTGTTAAGAGCCAGACAGAGGCGACTCAGCTACGCTCCATACTCTAAGTCGGGCTCCCATTCCGTGGCAGGCACTGGCAGTGATGGTCACAAATTTACCCCCAAAAAAGTATCCTACTACCTTCTTGACTTCGTTCGAGCCTGTTTCTCCCAAAGGAAAAACATCCCAAAAGGATTGTTTAGGGACCTTACACACAGTATTGGTGTCATGCTTCATCCTCCCTGGTCCCTATAAGCTAAGGAGAAGTCGATAATCTTCCAGGAGCTATTTGAATATTATTCCTAGCAGGGTCTAAAAGATTAAAAATACCAAAAGGACACCACGGTTTCCTTTATTCTTCGGTGACTTTGGTATGGTTAAAAGTCTAAATATAGGGGTATTTTCTTAGCCCTCTCAATGGCCTATCAATTAGCCGTGCAGGGTGGGTTGGCCATGGGTGAACCCATCCCCCAAGGATTGGCACCATATTTAATGGGGAGGGTGCACGCAGACCCCCTCCCCCGGCTGTTTTTGGCCCCAGGGACCCCATCCTCCAGGCCCCCCACCATATTGATGGGGGAGGGGGCACACAGCCTCCCTCCCACGCCAATTTCGTCCTCTGGGACCCCATCTCCCAGGGCCTGGCCATATTCCAAAGTTGGAGGGGGCATGCAGCCCAGTCCTCCCCAGGTCGATATCAGCCCTGGGGACCCCATCCCCTGGGCCTGAACAACAAAGCGTTTGTGCCCTGATATATCCCCCAGGGCACCCACCACACTATGTTTGGGGGCTGTGGAAGGATCCCCACGGCCCCCATGGCCCCAGCCAGCTCCTCGTCTCCAGAGGGAGCCGGCACTGCTACCCACAGGGAGCAGCTAAAAACGCTGCTCCTTGCTGCAAGAGCAATCTTTTTATCTGTTTCCATGTCCGCTTCACTGCAGGCAGGGTAACGAATAAAAAGTCCGCTCCCGCCGGGTGGGAGCATTTTTCATGCTCCCGTCTGCTGGAGAGCAGTCCACTTGGTGTTTGCTCCTACTGGGCGGGAGTTTTGAAACTGCTGCAGCAAAGTGAGAGCAAACACAGGTTTCCCTGTCCACACCAGTGCGAGCAGAGAAACTGCTATGTCTCGGGGGTGGGCTTCCCAAGACATAGCCTGGACTGGCTGTGAGGGATGGGGTCCCCAGAGCCAGTAATGGCTCAGGAAGGGGTGCTGCGCAGCACCCTCCCCATTTCGCGCACGTCCATTTCTGGTAGATGGGGTCCCTGAGGCCGAAATAGGCCCAATGGGAGGCTGCGTGCCCCCCTCTCCTTTGTTACTACAATCAGGCCACTGGTGCTAGGGTCCCCAGGTCTGAAATCGGCCCAGGAAGGCAGGGAGCGTGCCCCCTCACCCTTTTTAGGTCTTGCCTAGGCAGCACATGCTCTGTCTCTTGAGACATGCTGCATCTACTGTATGGGCTTTCTTTCCTTCATGTGCCTTTTGAAATTACATTGTTTTTTGTGGCTGAAAAGTTTACATGTGTCCCTCCTTTTGCTGTTTTGGTCATGCCCTGGAGACTGACCCTGTTGCATGGTCCATTCCATTATCTGCCATATGTTTAGTTTTGGCGCACAATGTTTTGTTTTTGCTGTGGCTTGTTTGGCTTTCTGAACGCACTCAGCTGAGGGCTGCAAATGATGTTCTTATCTTGTTTTCCAACTAATCAATATTCTTACCTAATGGAAGTGCAGTAAAAGAAGACGGCCGACAGTAGGATCAACCTATTTACATTCTTTTGCCAGTGTGATTATTGGGATACGATTAAAAAGGTAAACATGTTGTTATTGCTCCATTTTATGAAAATGGAAGCAGCTTTAAGTTACGCGGTTTCAACTGTTGATGCTTTCTTTTGAGTTTCAATCATTGGTGAAATAAAACCAATATCAACCTCTGCACCAGTGCAGCACCACTTAACTACTAGCGCAGCACTATCTCAGCATCAGTGGAGCATCACTACCTCAACATAAGCGCAGAATCAGCATAGCATCACTCACCGCCATCACAGCATCACTCAACACCACTTCAGCACCAGTGCAGCATCACAGAACACCACCAGCACACCACCACCTCCACATCAGTGCACCAGCACAGCACCAACTCAGCACCAGCACAGCAGCAACTCAGCACCAGCACAGCACCACTTCAGCATTAGCGTAGCACCATCTCAGCACCAGTGCAGCATCACTTCATCACTAGTGCAGCACCAACTCAGCATGACTCAGCACCACCCGAGAACCAGCACAGCACAACCTGAGCACCAGCACAGCACCACCTGAGCACCACCAAAGTATCACTCAGCACCACCTCAGTATCACTTAGCACCACCTGAGCACCACCTGAGCACCACCTCTGCACAAGCACACCAACACCTCAGCACCACCTCAGTATCACTCAGTACCAGTAGCGCAGTAACTGAGCACCAGCACAGCAGCTGCACAGCACCACTTCACCACAGCACCACCTCCGCACAAGCGCAGCATCACCTGAGCACAAGTGCAGCACCAACATAGCATGACTCAGCACCACCTAAGCACAGGAACAGCACCTCCTGAGCACCACCAAAGCATCATTCAGCACCACCTCTACTCAAGCACACCAGCACCTCAGTACTACCTCAGTACCAGCACAGCATCTGCACAGCACCACCTCAGCATCAGTGCTGCATTACAGCAGCATCAGCGCAACACCAACTCAGCATAACTACAGCACCACTTCAGCATCAGCATAGCACCATCTCAGAATCAGCACAGCACCACCTCCTCATCAGTTTACCACCACCAGTGCAGCACCAACTCAGCATCAGAAAAGCAACCCCTCAGCACAAGTGTAGCAGCACCTCAGCAACACCATAGCCACATCAGTAGACCACCACCAGAGCAGCCCCAACTCAGCACCAGAACAGCCCCACCACAGCACCAGTGCAACCCCACCTCATCAGCATTTCAGCACCAATGCGGCACCACTTCAGCATCAGCACAGTACCACCTCAGCATCAGCACAGCATCACCTCAGCACAGCACTAACTCAGCACAGCACCAACTCAGCATTACTCAGCATCACTCGGCACCACCTGAGCACCACACCGCATTACCACCTCAGCATCACTCAGCACCACCTCAGCCTCACTCAGGACCACCTCAGTATCACTGAGCGCCACCTCAGTATCACTCAGCATCACATGAGCATCACCACAGCACCACCACAGCACCACCTCAGCATCAGCACAGGGCCATCTCAGCATCAGCACAGCACCATCTTCTCATAAATGCACCACCACAAACCAATGCAGCACCAACTCAGCATCAGTGCAGCACCATCAGCATCCGCACAGCACCACCTCCGCATCAGCGCATCATCACCAGTGCAGCATCACCTCAGCACAGCACCAACTCAGCACCACATGAGCACCAGTGCAGCACCACCACCTCAGCATGACTCAGCACCACCTCAGTATCACTCATAATCACCTGAGCATCACCTCCGCACCAGCACACCACCACCTCAGCATCACTCAGCACCATTGCAGTATCATTGAGCATCACCTGAGCATCACCTCCGCACTAGCACACCACCACTTCAGCACCACCTCAGCACCACTCAGCATCACCTGAGCATCACCTCCGCACCAGCACACCACCACCTCAGCATCACTCAGCACCATTGCAGTATCATTCAGCATCACCTGCATCACCTCCGCACCAGCACACCACCACCTCAGCACCACCTCAGCATCACTCATAATCACCAGAGCATCACCTCCGCACCAGCACAGCACCACCTCCTCATCAGTTTACCACCACCAGTGCAGCACCAACTCAGCATCAGAAAAGCAACCCCTCAGCACAAGTGTAGCAGCACCTCAGCAACACCATAGCCACATCAGTAGACCACCACCAGAGCAGCCCCAACTCAGCACCAGAACAGCCCCACCACAGAACCAGTGCAACCTCACCTCATCAGCATTTCAGCACCAATGCGGCACCACTTCAGCATCAGCACAGTACCACCTCAGCATCAGCACAGCATCACCTCAGCACAGCACTAACTCAGCACAGCACCAACTCAGCATTACTCAGCATCACTCGGCACCACCTGAGCACCACACCGCATTACCACCTCAGCATCACTCAGCACCACCTCAGCCTCACTCAGGACCACCTCATTATCACTGAGCACCACCTCTGTATCACTCAGCATCACATGAGCATCACCACAGCACCACCACAGCACCACCTCAGCATCAGCACAGGGCCATCTCAGCATCAGCACAGCACCATCTTCTCATAAATGCACCACCACAAACCAATGCAGCACCAACTCAGCATCAGTGCAGCACCATCTCAGCATCAGCACAGCACCACCTCCGCATCAGCGCATCATCACCAGTGCAGCATCACCTCAGCACAGCACCAACTCAGCACCACATGAGCACCAGTGCAGCACCACCACCTCAGCATGACTCAGCACCACCTCAGTATCACTCATAATCACCTGAGCATCACCTCCGCACCAGCACACCACCACCTCAGCATCACTCAGCACCATTGCAGTGTCATTGAGCATCACCTGAGCATCATCTCCGCACCCGCACACCACCACTTCAGCACCACCTCAGCACCACTCAGCATCACCTGAGCATCACCTCCGCACCAGCACACCACCACCTCAGCATCACTCCGCACCATTTCAGTATCATTCAGCATCACCTGAGCATCACCTCCGCACCAGCACACCACCACCTCAGCACCACCTCAGCATCACTCATAATCACCAGAGCATCACCTCCGCACCAGCACACCACCACCTCAGCATCACTCAGCACCATTGCAGTATCATTCAGCACCACCTGAGCACCAGTGCAGCACCACCACCTCAGCATGACTCAGCACCACCTTAGCATCCCTCAGCACCACCTCAGTATCCCTCATAATCACCTGAGCATCACCTTCGCACCAGCACACCACCACCTCAGCATCACTCAGCATCACCTGAGCATCACCTCCATGCCAGTCTCAACAGGTTCATGCATCTCTTGAAGTTGAAAGTGTATTTCATATTGGATATTAGGAGTAGAAGAGCCACCCAAAACTCGAGCAATGCTCAAGCCACATGCCGGACCCTGCCTCAGCTCAAGGTCCTCAGGGAACATCGAGCCCACAATGAGCCGAGCTTACACAGGAAGCAATATTCCCTAGTGACTACATCTGCCAACCATGTATAACCGGGAACTGAGTTTGGATATCAGCAAATCTCACTGTGCCAGGAAAAACAACTGTACATAGTCTTTGTGTCTTCTGAAGCACTGTACATCCTTGGACAAGGTTCCTGCTATGTAAATATTATGTGGATTCTGCCTGCATGGCCAGACTGGCAGTGGCGGGCACCGGGCGTTTCCCCGGTGGGCCACCAGGGTGGGGGCCGATTTTGGGATTTTAGGGGGCCATTATTGTTACCAGGAGCTGGCAATATCGGCCCCTGTAACAAAATCGTCCGAAACCAGCCCTAGAAAACAGCTCGCCCGCACCCGCCCCCATCTCGTCCTCCAACAATTAACACAAACAGTATTAACCTTTGAGTTGTCAGAAAGAGATACCATCTACTGCCTCAGGTACTGAGTCTGAAACTAGACAATATGGTGTCAATCCTAGTTTGACCAAACTGTGCAGTGTCGGACTGGCCTATAGGGTGATCAGGGCAGTGCCCGAAGGGTCGGTCTGACAGATCTGTGTGAGGGCCGTTTGCTTGGCTGGATGTGGGCCTATCTTATGGTCTGCTGGGTTGATGTTTAGTGTTGATTTCCCAGATATTTAAACAAACCGTGATTCCACCAAGCTGAAATCCATGTAGTCTTCCATTCCTTGCAAAATACTTATGCAGAGTGTCTTTACAAGTTCAAAGCTGTCCCAGTTTGCAAGCTTGGGACATTTTTTGCTATGTAATTCGCTAATGGGTCCACTTTTACATCAGTGCCTGGGTCTATCTTCTGTCCCAGTTCTACCCTGAAATGGTGTGATCTTATGCAAATGCTTTATTACACCAAACCTGCTTTTTGTTCAATATCACACGTGACAGTGCCTTCAAATACATGAGTTTAGGATGAAAACGTGCATTTAATTTAATAGTTATAATATTGGCAGGTCTATAATCTGGATCTAACAACAGTTAAGGTATACCTGAAAACTGACTTGCCTCTTAGTTCACTAATGGCATTGTTATCAGGGCGGAGGCAGAAATGTTTCTAAGTTCAATTTGAGAGCACACATTTTGATAAATAGTTTTCAAATAATCTGGTATAATAAGGTGGAAAGCTTCCACGTGTTAAAGAAATAATATTACCTGGACTGACCCCAGCCGTGGCTCACACTGGCTGTGTGTGACGTCACCATCATTGAAGTTGAGGTTAGACTGCCTCGCCTCTCCATGGCTAGTCATGCGCACCTCTGCGCGTGAAGCCTGCGTTAAAACGATGTCCTGGTTGGGTGTGTGTATGGGCTATGTCAGGGAGACGTGGTTCAATATCCCAATTTTTTAATGGCTTCAGAAAAATGAGTTGTCTCTACTTTATATTTTAGGTCTGGCGGGGAGCGCTTTTCTCTCCATGCCAACTACCTTCTAATCAATGCGTAAATGCATGGTGTTATTTGTAGCCACTCCCCCATTCTATGCAATTCGTTGCTATAAGCAGTGATCGAAGTGGGGGGGATCGGAGGGGCACCATGTCCCCATACTTTTTCTTACTTTTAGAAAAACAGTTCCCCTACTTAGACAAATAAACAAACCTTCTTGCCTGGATGCCTGCTGCCTGATAGAAATGTAAATGTGCACAACGGGTCAACTTGTAAATGTAAAGGGTGCTTGGAAGCCCATATTGGCTTTAATTGGTTAAATCACTTGTAGCTTACTGATGACACACATTTATTCTTTTTGAGAGGTATTGTAAAGGGGCTACCGGCTCAGTGGTGACTTGTGTGCTTTTAAAAGAGAGTTATAAGAAACATTTGCTTCTTGATGACACACATTTATTCTTTTTGAAGGGTATTGTAAGAAAGATACAAGCTAGGCTAAGTGTATGCTTTTAAAAGACAGTTATAAAAAGACTGCACTGTGTACCGTCTTCCAAAAATCTATATTTTGGAAACACTTTTTATCTTACACCATTTAAACAATTTGTAGAGGCCTATCTTATACTGTGTGTAATGCAAGTTTAAATTAATTTGCATGTCTATAGTGCTTTCTGTCACAGACTGGGACCTTGTAGCACTAAACATACACAAGTCCCTGGTCTTCACTATATCAACCAGGATTCAATTCTGTGGCTCTCTGGTGCAGAGCGTTAACTAATAGAGGTTTCATAATGTATGATAGTGTATTTCCCACTGAATCACAGTTCCCATACTTTTTTATAATGCACCTCGAACACTGGTTATAGGGCTGTCATTGGCAATCGTTTGTGTTTCAACAGCGGTGGCTGACACAGGTAAGCGCAGTGGGGCGGTGGGGTGGGGAGGGGGGCGAGGGTGGGGGCAGGGCGAGGTGGGAGGGTGTAAGTCGGCAGATGACGAAATACATATCATCGAATAAATAAATAATGCCTATTCCCTCGTCGGTTGACTTCCCTTACGCCACGCCCGCACCGCCCCACCACCCCACTGCTCTTACCTGTGCCGGCCACCGCTGTGTTTCAATAAAGCCACTTTTCTGCCACAATCTCGCGCCACAATGCTCCGCCATCCCATGCACGCCTGCACATTTCACGCGCCGCCCTCCTAAGGGTCCGCTTTTTCTGCCACACCCTACCTGCTTCTCTACCCACCTCATCCTACAACCTCACCAAATGTGTGTACAACACAAAATCTCTCCCACCCTACCTCATATTCCCTGGCAGACGGCCACAGGACCTACCTCGCCTCCCTCATGAGAACAGCTCCAAATGCTAGGCTGGATGCCTGCTCTGACGCCTGGGCCACACTCGAGCTCAAACATATTCTGACAGAACGGGGACTCACAATATTTCCATTTTCATGTAAACATCTCGACTTACATCTTTGAAATAAGTCAATGCAAATAAAATGTGGGCAATGCTGCGAAAAGAGCAGGAGGACGTCAAAGAAAAGCAGTCATTTTGAGTGAAAAGCTGCAAGTGGCTCCAGTGTACAAAATTCATTTCAGTCTGTGCTCGTTCTTAGTTTTTGCTCTTCAGTGAACAGGCTCTGGGTCCTCTGGGGTGCAGCTGGGTCTGCGGTAATGGAGACACTTCTGCTGTTGGCTGGTTTCCCAGAACAAGCGCCCTTGGCCCCGGCACATCTCAGGTGGATTCACAAACAGATGCTGTGAGATGCTCGTGGTGAAGGAGAGAGGCCACGTGTTCGCCCTAATAACCCAGGGGCAGATTTACAAGAAAGTGACGCATCTGTAGAGATGCGTCACTTTCCCTGCACCAACATGCAAAACCCTTGCGTCACCATGGATGCGCCATATTTACAATACGGCGCACCATGGCGCAAGGATTGACAGATGCGTCTGACGCATCTGTTAACGGAAAAGTCACGCAATGTTGGAGTCGTGTCACAAGCACAACTCAACTTCAGCAATGCTCCGGGGCGCCCTATGCCTAACATGCTGCGTCACTCCTTACGCCTGCTTCAAGCAGGCGCAGGGTTTTGACGCAGCATGGACGTAAAAGTGACTCAGTGAAATCTTGTAGATTTCACTGCGTCACTTTTGCGGGGATTCCTGCGACGGAACGCCCACCCTGCATACATTAAACCTGTTGCAGGTTTAATGTGGCGCAGGGCTTCACAACGTGACGCATCTCCCTAGATGCGTCACGTTGTAAATGGGCTGCAACTTTTACGCTGCTGTTGCATCACAAAAGTGACGCAACGATGGTGCAAAAGTGACACAAGGGGCTTGTAAATCTGCCCCCTAGAGTGACTGAGTCAAGCTTGGAATAGCCCCTTGAAGCACAATCTCAGTGTACAAAGGTGACTGAGGGCTGGATGGCGCATTCTGGATACACGAGCAGGGACATCTTAAGGATTTTAGGAGCCCTGGGCCAAACTTATTTTGGGGGCCCCTGTTAGGAACACCTTTGAATTTATGATCCAATACCCACTTCTTTAATGCCTTCTTTGGCCAGGTCACTGACGCTCAGGCATACTAGTACAAATTCTAAAACGTGTTTCCAGCTAATAATGCGTGCATTTTCAATATTGTCATGTAGCAGCAATTACTGCTAAATAATCTCTGCAGCCCACTGCTATTTCTCATGTGAGACCTTGTTTTGATCTAAAAGGAAATTTTTTCATGAAAGTTGTATGGCAGGGTTACTCATAGTACGGCCCGCGGGCCGCTGGCGGCCCGCTCGGCCTTCATTGGCGGCCCACGGACCGATTACAGTGTAGTGTATGAGTAACCCTGGATTACACTCTGCCGCCCGCAGTTCCTAAACAGGGAAGATGACCGCAGGAGCAAACGTTGCGAATACGCTTGAATACGTATTCACAACGTTTCCTCCTGCGGCCATCGTCTCTGCAGACTGCTTGCCTCTCATTGGCCTGCCTGCCTCTGACGTCACACATGGACACGGACCCGGGCGCGAAGCTCAGGCCCTTTAAAAGTCAGCTGTAACTAGCGCTAATTACAGCTGACTTTTAAAGGACCTTTTGGTGAGCTTCCTGTGTCCCTGTTTACGACGTCCTTCCAGCCCGCAGCCCCGGAGAACCTTCACAGCAGCCCGGAAAATCTTCGCCTGCACAGGTATGTTTGTCGGTGATGAATTCACAAGACGGTGCTGTCCTGGTTTTCAGTTTACCATCATTTTAATGATGCTTATGCATGTGTGCAGACGGAGTTTGACTTTAACATGTATGTGCAACAGTTTCATGAACTACAGTGGTGTCGGGAGAGGCCGTGCACTGAAAACTGCTCTTCAAACTGGACACTGACGTGAAGCTGACATGCAATCATTGTACTAAGACGGGCCAGGGGGCGCGAGTCCGCCTCTTGCAATAAATCCTAGCATGCTTGCGTGCTGCTTCGAAGGAGGAGAGGTCAGTCTGGGTTCAAGCTCATTACTGACGCAATGTAGTGCTATGCAAAGAATTCCTTCAGCCATAAACGAGCCCTGCTATTTATGCTGTTCATTTTTAATTTATAAACAAACTTGCAAAGGAATGCGAACAGCATAAACTGCCCAAAGGATTTACACATATAGACGCTTAGATTGCACCTAGCAAAGTCAGTCCAGAAAGGTAGCATGTTGGTTGGAAAGGCCAAAGGCAAACAAACATGGGCCCAGCGATATCTTATCTTTAGTTTATTGTAAGGTTTTTTTTTTACTGTAGCTCCGCCCCCCACTGATCCCGCCCCCACTGACTCCACCCCTACCAGTGCGGCCCTCGGCCACTAACCATACTGTAATTTTGGCCCCCGACAGAAAGTTTGAGAGTACCGCTGTTGTATGGTGTTCAAAAACATAAACACAACATTTCTCTGCAAAATATCTGTAACAGACTCCCACATATTACCCTTATTAAAAATAAATTAAAGGGAAATGGTATTTAAAAAAATCTTTGTTTAAAAATAATTACAGGTCATCAGAGCAGGACAGTGTGGAGAACACAGCCGGATCTATGAGGGGCCCCACTGAAAGGCTTCCCCGCTGTGCAGGACAGTGCTGAGGCAGATGGGGACCACAAGCCCCAAGATACACTGCACCTTTAGGCACTAGCACCGGAGATGAGGGGTGGAGCCCCCATGTGCTACATAACGCCATCGCTTCCCGGCTACGCAGGACGCTGCTGAGGCCAACAGGGGGGAACTTGTGCCTGAGTTGAAGGTAAGGAGTCTCCACATGCTATAAAGCACCAACACTTCCTGGCCATGCGGTACACTGCTGAGGCTACAAAGATGGGGGGACCACAGCCCCAAGATACACTGTGCCTGGAGGCGCCTCACCTGAGTCAAGGGGGAGGAGCCCCCACACGTTCTGTATCACCATCGCTTGCTGGCTCTGCGGATGTGCGCAGGATGTGCGCAGGTTGTACCTGTGCGAAGCCCGGCTCAAGGGCGGGCCTGTCCTGCACCTGTCAGAGACAGGAAGATGCAGGGCAGGGCCTACTCTTTTACCTGCCTTCGGCCCTTGGTCTAGGCCCCCTTTAAGCCAAGTACTTTTATCAGTGCTTATCTGTTGATTGTGCAGTTGCTAACCTTGTGGGTACCTTTTGCTTTTGACCTGTGCTTTAAGGTGATTACAACTACGACTTACAGAGTGACTATTGCTCTGACTTTCTAAAATGGGGAAACGTAACGCTCTGGAACCTATCAAAGATCCCAACAACTCAAAAAAAATCTGTAATAGTGCTGGGCCGACTTGTACCTTGGATGATTTTGAGCCAGATGTATGACCTGCCAAATAGCACCTCGCAAATTGCGTGGCGTTTGCGACTCACAATTTGTGAGGCGCTATTTGGCATGTACAACAGTGTGTTTAACACTGTTTGCGATTCCCAATGGGGTCGCAAATTGTGAGGCTCATGAATATCAATGAGCCTCTCGTAATTTGCGAGCCCATTGGCAATGACAGGCCTTGCCAGGGATGGTGGCCTGCTGGGTGCAGCAGACCACCATATCTGGGACTGCTTTTAAATAAAGCAGCTTTTTTTTAAAAGGCAGCCCGTTTTCCTTAAAGGAAAATGGAATGCATTTGTTTAATTTTTTAAGGGCAGGCAGTGGTCCTTGGGACCACTGCCTGCCCTTAAAAAATTATATTACATGCATTTGCAAAGGGGGGGACCCCTTCCCATTTGCAACTACCCTCTTCGGATAATATACAGTCTGCTGTATTGCCATCTGAGGAGGCTACTGACACTAATGCTACAAACATCTCTGAGGGAGGACGCCTAAGCTCCCTGCATCTTAATCTATCTGAACTCAAACTTCTAGTAGAGTAAGTTATCACTAGAATGGATGATTTGACAAATTGCAGCAAATGATAAATTCCCATTGCAAAAGTGGGGCGGGAAATGATCAATGGGAGATCCCCAAACATTTTATCAATGACTCTGATGCAGGTAATGTTTTAATGTTATGTATTAACCCCCTCCAAGCACACAAAGTTGCCCCAATTCCTCCTTCCCTGGTTAGTCCAACTCCTCCAGATGGAGCCAACGTGGGTTTGCCCCCACTAGTGCGCAGTGGTGGTGCGTCCATTAGGGCGCTGGGGCGTTGACCCACAAGCCGCTCGCGCCCGCAGCTCTCTCGGCGGCTCTCACTGAAGTAAACTGACAATGCATGTCAGTCAGAGTGATGCCGGACTGCCCACCCCCTTCAGAGTCTGAAGGGGGTGGGCGGTCCGGCGTCATGCTGGCTGACATGCATTGTCAGGCCAGGGCAGGGGGTGGCGCAGAGCGCACAGCAGGCAGCAACACAAGTGCGCATGCTGGGTTTAGGTCTGAGAATTTTTCCAACCAGCCCAGTCATGCGCACTAGTGTTGAGTCTGGCTGGCGGCTGCGCATTAGGAGAGCGAGGGTTGATCAACGCTCCAACCCTCCGTCTCCTAATGGGCAGGCGGGCGGCGAGTATCCCTTCTAAGCCAATCCTGACGCTGCTGGAGCAGTGTCAGTATTGGCTGAGAGGGTTTGCCACTCCAGTGACGCGACTGTTCCTGTAGAAGACATAACCTTGAAGGTTCCATCGCGGAACCCCGGCCCAGGATGAGTCAGAGGCAGCGCGGACCCGGTCAGGTAAGTTTTCTTTATTTTTTATTTCATTATAATTGTTAATAAATAAATAATGTATATGCTCGCATGGCTGGCTCTCTAAGCAGTTCATATGTGTGTTAGTTGTAAACTGCTTTGGAGGTTCCAGGTTTGCCTGTATATCTAGGATCCACAAACAGAGAACGCGGCTGCCGGTAACTTCAGTACCAATACAGCCAGTAACTTCAGCACCAGTACAGCAAACTGTATCTTACTTCCGTACTCTTGTCTTGGTGGTGCAGAAGAGGGGAGAGCAATGAACTGAACTGAAGCAGCCCTGACCCGCACTTGAGGCTTTAATATGCCCATTCGGACATTTCGTGGTCCCTCTTCCTGTGCTTCAAAAAGATTCTCACCGTGGCTTCCTTTTCCGTCTTCTGCACAGCTGTCACTAAGTCTTTTAATTTACTTGTTCTGTATGATGCTACTTCCCCCTAGCCGCGTGATTAGTGAGCAGGAACTGTAGGTGTGTAGTCCGAGAAGCCTCCCTCGGCTCACACACTTTGTGAGCCCGGCACGAACGCACGGTCTCACTCTCACACACACACGCACGGCCTCCCTCTCACACACAAACGCACGGCCTCCCTCGCACCATGCCACGCATACCTGTCCTCCCATTGCTGCTCCCGTTCCACCGTGCCTGCAGCCAGGGCGGCCTCACTCCGGACGGCGGTAAATGCTTCCGCTGGATTATAATTTATGGGGATTGGCATTGTAGGCACTAGAAAGTGCTGCGAAGCATCTCAGATTGTAGTTAATGTTTCTACGCTACGTGCTGTGCGCTTAATTGGGCAAGGATCGTTTTCAAATAGGGTGCCCATTAAAGTGAGAAAAACCTTGAAAACCCATTTATGCCATCTTTATGGCGCTTTTTTCCCAAAGAACAAGGTAGTTAGTCCATATTTCTTACTTTGGTGACTATCGACAGCGTAATTATCTTTCATGGCAGGTAACATCATAAGTGCAAGAACATTCTATATAAATATATGTTTACATTATAATATTAAGTAGTGTTATCATTAGCAGAGTTAGTAGCCATACTAGTGGTGTAGTAGTAGCTGTAGTAACGCTATTATAACCATTTTCATGGGAAAGCCAGACTTACTGGCTTTGCCAAAGCTTGAGTGTTAACTCCCAGAAAGAATCCCGCTCTTTCCAGCAGTGCAGCAAATAAACTGAAGACCTAAATGTGTTCTTGGCAGCTGGCGACTGCATTTTCAGGATATGTCATTTCTTGGCCATGTAACAAGCACCATTCATGGTGTGCCTGATTTGTGGAGGCACTCGCTGGAGATGAAAAGACAATCTAAACATTGTAAATGGTTTAAAGTGTAGGCTTCTTCCTCAAAATGGGCGTTCTTTCCTGCAGAAATCTGAGTGTTCATTTGAGTCACTGTGATGGATTGGTGCTGTGAAACTCAACTCCATTTACTGGGTCCAGCGCTGGGAAGCTCCGTTGTTGGGGCAGCATTTTGGATTTCAGCTGATGTTTGCTGCAGAACCATTCATCACAAGTATCCCTGTCCTGCATTTCACCACTGCTGGGCCCCAACTTTACCTGCTCCCCTGCTTCTGCCTCAGCCGTTGTCCTTCTTCCCTCCTCTAGCACCTTCTGGTTTGCTTGAAAATGCCCCATTTGTCCACTCTTTTTTCAACATTTTCTTGGGGGAGAACCCCCCCGAACACCCCGTAGGTGGTTCAGGCTCGCTCGCTACGCTCGCACACCGCAGTGAATTACGACAATTGTTTTACGCCTCACCACTTTCAAATGTTGCCAGCTGCCACTGCTAGTGTGAGCCCCTCGTGTAATTCACAACCATGATAGCAATCCCTCTATTCCAACTAGTAAAAGAACCTTCCCGTTGCCTACCCAGGTGAGATGTTGTGCTAGTCACCCAAATGGTCAATTGCAGCATTTGGGTAGCTTGTTTCCACCAGGGAAACCATCTATTAGATATTGTACTCTCTCGGGTGGCAATTTCTCCCATGTAGTGGCACCTAGTCTGACCAGCAAGGTAGTATACTTGACCCCTGTTCCTAAACTTTCTACTATAGCATTCGAAGATTCAGAATCTCTTATTAACAAGGTTATACACTGGGTTTGAAGCAAACGCAAGTGCCTATCAATAATTAGGTCTGACATTACATATGCCAAACATTGTCCATTGGGCTCGACTCCGTATGATTTTATATCTGTGAGGCTAATTGACAGGGCTCTGGTCAATGGTCTTATTAACCTAGAATTACGTACCAGTCAATCAGTTGGCCCTACTTCCTCAACCATCAGGTTCAGGTTACACCCTCCACAAGGCCTAGAAACATTTACTCTACCAGGGTTGCACAACACTCCTTTTAGTACGCCTGAAAATGCTGGACTGGTGGGATTAAGTACTGATGCAATCGATTGACTGAACTCCCATACAGGGGTCTCATTTACCAATGTAGGCACAGGTGCTAACGTCACATTGGGCTCCCATAAAATAAGTTTATGCGCTACGCATGTACAAGTGATGGAGGTTGGGTGTTTGTTTCCTGATTCCTCGAAGGGACAATTGGTGAGGAGCCAGGAATACATCTCCAGGTAAAATGTAGGCCTTGAGACAATCCATAGTGTTGGGTGTGTCTCGCCAACACTCTTCTCTGTCATCTCTTGGAACCTGGTTGGTATAAATTCTAAACTCTGCGATGCTGAATGTGGCTCCTACATTGAAAATGTTGATTAACGTTCATTTCAGGAAACGTGGTTCAATGAAAAGGTACATGGGTTCCACATTAATAGCATAGAGGCCACTCCATCTCGGAAATTTAGTCGTGCTTCTGGGGGGTGTTTGATTCTGATCAAAAACTCTGCACCTTGTAGTCACACTACCTTAACAATGGATTCCCTTGATTTAAGAGGGGTGCTTTTAAAGTTCCGCTCGGGTTTGAGCATGGTCATTTTTAACACTTATATAAGATCGGTACCACCTAGCAATGTTTAGGCAACTGTAGCACTCTCGGATACTCTTATTGAATCCCAGCAGAAGCACGCCAAGATTATAGTTGTTGGTGATTTTATTGTCACCTTTGAGTCCTCTGCCTGTATAAACTAATTGATTTAGCATGAGGATGAACAATGGAATATAAGAATATTTAGGGCTGTTTTAACAGCATTATAGGCCCCGGGCAAAGCAGTGCACTGTGCCCTGCCTACACAACCACTCACAGGCATAAAAATGTTTAACGGAAAATTAGTGTTAAATTCTGGTTTGCATGGTGCCCCTATACTCGTGGGGCCCCCGGGCAACTGCCCAGTGTGCCCATGCGTTAAGATGGCACTGCCTATATTTTGTGGCTCTCCACTTAAACATTTTTCCGATGTGGCATTCGAGTTAGCCTTAGTTGTGGTGGGTAGGGGACTTAGAGGCTGCAACGGGTAAACCCGTTCTGACCTAGAGGCAGCTCCGACGTTTAGGACAGGGGCTTATCGGAGTAACTATGTCCTTGTTGATCTGCACTGATGGCCCCTCTTTGAGGATATGACCATTGATAATCACATTGAATGCGATCACGAGTCCTTGATCACTACTTTCAAGGGAGTTCCCTTTGAGAGATCAGCCGCCTTGAACAAAACGGAAGTGCCTCTTCGCTGTTAGCCAACAATTATCGGCAAGTTTCTTGGCCTCAAGTTTTGTCTAACCTGAAATTGACGGCGGAGATTAAGCATCGGTTAGTTGAATACACAGCCGATTTTGTTGGGTGCCTTGAAGAAGATATTCCCATAATGGAAATGTGTACTAAGCTATTCCCCAAATTGTAGGAGTTGTTTTATAAAAAGGTTTCACACAATCCACATCCTTGTGTCAAAGCAAAGCCTTGGTTCAACCATGAATGCGCTGAAACCAAAAGAGTTCTGCACCAGGCTATTGGATCGCTTTCTCGCCCAGAAATCAGAAAGGCTAGATACCATCACACACAGATATTAGAGAAGGTGATGAGAGCCTGGGAAGATAAAGTATGGCAAGATCTAGCACATGCAGCCAAGTCAAGTAACAATAAAGCATTTTGGCAAGTATTGTCTCATAGAAGCCCTGACAAACCTTACACAAGGTTTCACTGCATCCAGCCTGATAAATGAGTTTCTCATATTACCTCTCTGTTCTCTGAGGCTGATACTGCTCACTCAATCCCAGGCTCATGTGTATTGGCCTCACTCAGTGTTGTTTCGTCTCATTTAAGCCGTCCGGGGATTTTCAGTCTCTCTGACGCCAGAAGAGCTATAGACCGTCTTAAGTTGGAACCGGCCCCAGGTCCTGACATGATCCCTGGTGATCTGTTCAAACACAATCCACTAGTCTTGTCTAGCTATATTAACCTTCTGAATAATGCTGTTGGCATTAATATTCCTGACACCTGAAAAGGGGCGGAGATCAGTCAACCAATCAGCATTTGTAGAGCGCAGCACTGTCACCCCTGGGGTTATCTGGGCTCTGGGATGCTTGGTCTCAGTCGAAAAGCCAGGCCTTGAGAAAACAGTGCTAAGAGGGAAGAAACAAGTAGAAAAAGGCAAAACAGAAGGCAGAAAAATGAGCGAGCAAAAAAAGGCAAAACAGAGGGCAGAAAAACAAGCAGGAAATGCAATATAGAGGGCAGAAAAATGAGTAGCAAATGCAATACAGGGAAGAAAAACGAGCAGAAAGGCCAAACAGAGGGCAGAAAAAAAGGCAAAGGTGAGGGCAGAAAAGTCAAAACAGAGGGCAGAAAAATGAGCAAAAAAAGGCAAAACAGTGGGCAGAAAAACTAGCAGAAAAGGTGAAACAGAGCAGATGAGGCACAGACAGAGCAGCAGGTAGACGGGCAGTAGAGGGCGGTGGACTGAGGGCAAGCTGGACAGGAGAATTGCCACAGGGGGAGCTGGCATGAGGACCTGCTCAATGGGGTCATGATGCAGCCTTCATTAAGTAGGTCCTGGGGGAAGGAAACAGTGGGAGGAGGGAAAATGACTGGAAGAGGGAAGAAGCAAGAAGAAAAAAGGCAAAACAGAGAGCAGAAAATGAGCAGAAAAGGAAAACCAGAACAGAAGAAGGCAAAATAAAGGGCAGAAAAACAAGCAGAAAAGAAAAAACACAGCAGAAAAGGCAAAACAGAGGGCAGAAAAATAAGCAGAAAAGGCAAAATAGAGCAGAAGAGGGCAAAACAAAGGGCAGAAAAAGGCAAAACAGAGGGCAGAAAAATGATCAGAAAAAGCTAAACAGAGCAAGACTCGATCAAAGGAGGCACAAACAGGCAGCAGGTGGACAGGTAGCAGAGGGTGGCGGTCTATGGGCAAGCTGGACAGGAGAACTTTTGCATGGGGCGCTGGAATGATGGTGGCAATCCTACCAACTTTCGCCCCATCAGCCTTATTGACAATCTACAGAAGATCTTTGCCAGGAAGGCACTTGATAACCTATTAGACTGGATGAATGAACACCAAACAATGTCTACCTTCATGCTAAAGCTAGAACTGTTGATCAGGTGTTTTGGGTTGCCACTTTGTATTGGAAATACGTCTGGTTAAATCAACATAATCTATATATAACGTTTGTTGACTTTTTTGCAGCCATTGACCTTGTCCCTCAGAACAAGCTCTGGAGCGTTCCTGCTGGACTGGGAATTCCCAATGAACTGGTAAACTCGTTACATATCTCCATGAATACAATTACGGCCAAGTGCAGTGGGGACCAAAGATAAACTGCCTGAACGTATCACAATAAATAAAGGAGTTCAACAGGGGTGGGTACTAGCGCCTACCCTTTTTTCTTTTGCATGTTAACGATTTGGCTACATATTTACTGAACTGTATGAGTGATTCCCCCTCTCCAGAAGGCACCAAGATGCCTATTCTCCTTTTTGCTTACAATTCATTAGAGCAGCAGTTGCCGACACTAACCCATGATGGACGGATCCATGTCAGGTTTTCAAGGTGTCCACATGCAATAGATTTAAGTACAATGGATCTAAATGGAAGACATTCACAGTCAGTAGTTATCTCAAAATATCAGGGCAGGAGGCACAGAGGATGTGAGAGGTCCTGTCTAAAGATGTGGTAGGATGAAGCACCTCAGATGTACTTTTATGAACGTTGAAATATTGGACTAGAACTTTTGTGGAAATGTGTGTCCAAGATCAGGGCAAAGTGAAGCAGATGTAGATTAGGAAGACAGGACAGATGGTCTTAAGGCTCAGGAAAATAGCAAGAAGATAATCAGGTCATGTGGGCAGGAAGTTGGTGCCCAAGGGTGGAGCATAATTCTAGCTAGAACATACTCCAAAATTAATGTGCTTAAAGATTGCCAGGAGTCGCTTTGTGTTCCTCTTTATCTAGTTGTTTCATGCTGAAGAGATGGTGTCCTTCAAAGATATGAGGGTGCCTGTAGTAAATTGGCAAGTATAGTACTGGCTTTACATTACAAGATTGGGATAGGGCGTCCTTGGTCAGATGGCCGGTATTAGACTGGTTCGATATCAGAAGGCAGAAGTGGGTACCCTTGGGTCAGATGGCCGGTATGAGACTGGTTCGATATCACAAGAGCAGAAGTGGGTACCCTTAGGTCAGATGGCTGGTAGGAGACTGTTTTCATATCATGAGAGCAGAAGTGGGTACCCTTGGATCGGATGGCTGGTATGAGACTGGTTTCATGTCTTGAGAGCAGAAGTGGGTACCCTTGGGTCAGATGGCCGGTATGAGACTGGTTTCATATCACAAGAGCAGAAGTGGGTACCCTTGGGTCAGATCGCCGGTATGAAACTGGTCCGATATCACAAAAGCAGAAGTGGGTACCCTTGGGTCGGATGGCCGGTATGAGACTGGTTTCATGTCATGAGAGAAGAAGTGGATACCCATGGGTCGGATGGCCGGTATGAGACTGGTTCGATAACACAAGAGCAGAAGTGGGTACCTTTGGGTTGGATGGCTGGTATGCGACTGGTTTCATATCACAAGAGCAGAAGTGGGTACCCTTGGGTCAGATGGCCGGTATGAGACTGGTTCGATATCACAAGAGCAGAAGTGGGTACCCTTGGGTCGGATGGCTGGTAGGAGACTGGTTCGATATCACAAGAGCGGAGGAGCTCATCCTTGGGTCACATGGCCATTATGAAATGTATTCGATATCACACAGGGGAAGTGTGTTTATGTATTAAACTAGTCTACTGCAAAGGGAGGGACCTGGCGCGTGGTTGTGAGATCAGCAGGGAGGTAAACAACAGGTCCCATATCACAGTGCCACACAGAGGCAAGAGACTATAGTCCATTGCCTAGCATGCGGCTAGCTCATTATCATGCAAGGGAACCCGGAGTCTGTCTGTTCATATTCTACATACATATTTATTTTCAGTGGGGTATCATCATCTCATACAGCAGCCCACCCCTCGTTATGAGCCACTCATTAAAAGTAATATTATCATCAAATAATCTTTATTTATCATCAGGTTAAAAAAGAAAGAACAAAATTTGAGCTACTGAAATACTTTATGTAGAAACCGTAATGTACAAATAAGAGCGGAGGATCCTGCTGCTGGCTTTAGTCTGGACCTAGGGCAGGTCCCTGGGGTCCTCTGGTTCGCAGCTGCATCCAGGGATTTCTCCGCTTCTCAGCAGGCCCCGGTGGGCACCCTGCTGTCCTGCAGGGTCCTCCGGCTCTCAGCTGCATCCACAGGGCATTTGGGGCTCCACTACACCCCTGGGGACCTACAGCGGTCCTTTGCCCCCCCCAGCTCTTAGCGGGCCCGATGTGATGGTTTAGGCAGGATGAAGGCGAGCACGGCATCAATGATGAAGGCAGGCAGGTAGGACCCCGGGATCCAGACCAGTTTGGCATCCCAGCCGGGGCTGTAGCGGGTTCGCGGATGCAGAGCCTCCAGGGCGTGTTCGATGCACTTGGGCACCTTGGAGATGTCTGGGTCACAGATGAAGGTCATGATGGTCCGCTGCACCCGCAGATCTAGGGAAGGAAGAATGAATATTTTAATAACTTGTTGTTTCATAGATCACTAGCTGCCATAGTCTTACTGGTGCACAGTGTTGCAACTAGCAGCTATTACTACTGCCACTTACTACTTTTGGAATTGGAATTGGAATTGCATTTATAAAGTGCTTAGTGCCCCAAACGAGGCGTCAAATCACTTTTTCGGCAAGTAGTACGCTACTCCTGAACCCAAAAAGGATAAGTGGTGGATTAGTATGGGGAGATATTAAATTAACTAAACTAACCTGCTATGATGCAGCAACATTGGGGAACAAAAATTGTTTCTCTCTGTTGCTACTTTATAAAGAAATTCCAGGCTGCTCTGAGAGCCTGCCGGTGCAGCGCTGGCTCTCAGCTCCAGTGTAGAGCACAGAGAACAGCTTTGGGAGGGAAGTGGGGGAGGGTGAAGGAAGGCACAGAGTGATGCTGTCGGTGACAGGGAGCTATTTTATCACATTAAATACAGGAAGGAGAGGCCATGTTATGTATGGGTTCTCCATGCCTCTGCCCCTGTTTAATAGTTAGAAGCCGAGGCAAATGACTTTGGCGACGTAATACGTGACATAAAACTATAGATGTTCTTCCCCTCAGAGTTGTGTGTGACATCATAGACCACTCAAGATTCGTTTTCATTGTCTATTTGATGTCACTCGGAACAGCTGGTGTAAAACATCCCCATTATTCACTATTACCGCTCTACCATTCTATATTTTATTGGTGACCTTGGAGTGATTAAAGGGGCCATCCGGTGAACGACGCCACAATACTTTTTAAAAATCCCAGCAACCAACATCTAACAAAGCAACATTCTGGAACGCCTCTTGCTGGGATCGTCAGAGATACAGGACTGGGTAAAGAGACCTTTTTTCTCACCACTGAATGGCTCCTTTAAAGGATGTCCTCACAGGACATATTCATACATGTGAGAGGCACATACAAGTCTCTGCACGGTGAGCACTGAAGGCCTACGCTCTCTCATTAGGTTTAGGCTCTCTGCACCTGCTTGCTACTCACTGATGTTAACAGCAGGCACACTTAATGGGTTGCTTCTCTTTTCAACCTGATTTCATAAACTCGCCAGAGCAGAATGTGTCTGTTTTCAGAAGTGCTTAAAGATAAATTGAGAGTGTGCCCTTTGATAGGCCAATTCCTCTGAAAGGCAGTTGTAGCGGAGAGAAAAATCTGCAGCCCACTCCCGAAGCTCCCCTGGTGAAGATCCAAGTTATGCACTCACAATCTGCAAGCTTAACAACCAGGGGCGGCTCCTCTGCAATGGCGGAGGAGCGCCGCCCCACTGGCTCAGAGCCAGGAGGTGAAAAATAAAACGATATTCTATCATTGTTTTATTTTTCACCTGCTGGCTGAGCCAGCGTGCGTAGGGAGGTGCAAGGGCGGGGCCATGGGAGGGGGGAGGAGGACTGGTTTGTGCCCTTCTAAGTGTGTTTGGCTGGCGGACTTAGGCCAGCCAAACACACATGCGCACTCAAGTTTTTCCAACCCAGCTGTATTAAACAGCTGGGCTGGAGAAACAGCACAGACTCCTGTGCCAGGAGTCAAACAAAGCTGCTCAGGACAACCCCCACGCTGCTCTCATAGCAGGAGAGCAGCACGGGGATTGCACAGGGAGTGCTGGCGCAGTTCCTGCTGGGACAAGGAAGAACACCAAGGCAGTCGGCAGCTTCAGTTAAGTTCCTTGTTATTCATTATGATTACCCCCCCTCTCCTGCACTCCCCCCACACACTCCACCTTCTCCACCACTTTTAGTTTGTGGCAGCCGCCACTTTTAACAACAGAAGCCCACCATAAATGTGGAAAGTCTGTGAGTGGATATCGAATCTAGGACCTTTTTTAATACTCTAATCTCTCCTCATGGATTTCACAACTTGGATGCAGGATATAACAGTTTGCTACCAAGTAGCACAGTAAGGATCTGAACCTCCCAGCCAAAGACTTTGCCAGCCTGCAGATATAAAATATTTCTGGAATTCACAAAGCTTTCCTGAAGTACACCCTGAATGCTGTGTCAGTGGCAGGTTTCCAGTCGCTCTGCAAGAAGCCATTTTGTTCATTCCTGTCTCTGTCAATGCTGAGGAATTTCCTCTTGCATAATTTACATTTTGCTGTCAACAGCAATTATTTCTTTACTTTTGTCTCCACGGGGACACTATTTTAGCTCTATTTTTTTAAACGGAGTTTTATATAGCGTGAACTTGACACGAAGGAATCGGGTATCAGAGCACTCAACACGAGCACCAGTTACCTTACATGAGGACACACCATATTCATTTTTGTTAGACACAGGTAATTTGCCCAGAATCACAGGATGTTGCACGTCTTTGTCGAGACTCGAACCCGGTTCCCCAGATTCGTGGTCGACCGCCCTAGCCATTAGGCCTACTCCTTTCCCTCTCCTCTCTTTGAAGAAGGCTATTCTTCTGCACCACCACCAATTTTTGAGGAGTCCCATTTACACCCGGGAAATGTCAGGATGAAACCGTCAACCCTTTGCAGGATGGAATAAGGCCAGAGAGGAGATTAAGAAAACCCACACCCTCTCGTGTTAATATGAGACCTAGACTTTTAGCAAAAGTCAACCAGGGAACACCCTTTCTGCACCACTTCAGTAGTGTACCATTAACCCCCGCAGCCCCCACGGTGCAGGGGGGACCTGCCCGAGAGCCTGCGGGCCCCCTCTGGCACTGTCTGTGCTCAGGCAGTGGGCCCCTGACCTGAGATATCCTTACTGGGGCCAGAGCATGGGGGTCTCCTGCATGCACTTTGCTGGGGCCCCCTCAAGTTTTGTTACGCCACTGCCCGCTTGAGCGATATATTCCTGTATAAAGAGGTCATACTGCAAATGAATAAATGGGTTTACAGGTGCAAGGCCGTCTTTTGTGAATACCTTGCACGTGTACATCAAACCATTTTCACATGTAACTCTCGCATGTGCAGAGACGTTTCAAGGCATGGCAATGTGGGCAAAACCCCAGGCATCTTCTAAGCGTGTGTCTACCCTAAATCTCTACAGATGAATGGTCTCACTCGGTGGTCACTGAGGTATTTTAGACTCATCCCTTCTCTCCAAGACTGTGCTTTCTCATTTTCTTTCTTCTCACACATCCCTGAAGCCAAATCCAGCAGTCTCTTGCCATAGCTGGTAAGCAGCCCCATTCCATGTGTTAATCTTTGGACCAGTCCCACTTTGCATGCTGGGATTGACAAAACCATTTCTTATAATGTAAACAACAGAAGCTACGTGTACCAGAATGCAAAGCGCTGTTGACTAAAACCCAAAATTGGTTGGGGGTGATGTATGAAAAGAGGGCACTTGACAACCCTGCACCTTTCTCTTTCACAGATAGGTTATCATTTTGTTTACATATTGTGGTCGACACAAATTAGGTACTAATATTAGAAGCCTCGGGAGAGACCTGGGATTAAGCGAGCACGTGTAACGCAAGATCTACGGCTTGTGAGAAGAGCTCTACTGAATGCCACTCATCTAGAGTTAAACTAACGCATATGAGAATATTTTGCGCATTACTGCAAGGTCTGAAATGAGTCTCGCTTATAAGATGAGATCAGTTGAACGTCTGAAAAGGTGTTAATTTAACCTTTCCCTAACCCTTTGCAAGCACATATCTGCCTCCTCACTCAGGGATTGTATTGTGGGCCTTGTGCACGCTTCTGCTGCCTCTGGGTTATATGCTGTGACTCCCCTCCCAGCGGCAGAGATAAAGAACTTGGGGGTGTGGTTGGATCCTTCTCTGAGTTTCATCTGTCATACCAAGAAGGTGGCGGCTTCTTGTTATGGCTTCATCAGAGGACTTCGACCCATCCTCAAGTTCTTTATGGCACCCACAAGACAGCTGGTGGTCCAAGCATCAGTGCTGTCCAGGCTGGACTATGCCAGCTCCCTACTGGCGGGGATAAACCAGTCAGAATTTCTGCGGCTCCAGCGGGTTCAAAACGCTGCGGCCCGATTGGTGACAGGTCTGCCTAGGCGATGCTCGGTGTCCAATACTTTGCGCTCTCTCCACTGGCTCCCTGTGCAGCAGAGGATTAGATTTAAGGTTCCCTGCTTTGCATCTAAAATCCTAAAGGGTACTCCCCCACAAATCTTGGAGAAATTGCTGATCCCCTATGTCCCCTCTCGCACTCTTAGATCGCTAGGCCAGAACTTAGCAGTGGTCCCGCGTTTTAAGTTGAGCAGAATTGGTGGCCGCTCCTTTCGAGTCCTGGCAGCGAGTTGGTGGAATTCTCTTCCTCCACAAATCCGGGCCATCGATGAGCTCCTTCAGTTTAGACGGGCTATCAAGACCTTTTTATTTGTTTAGCTCATCTGTTGTGTCTCGTCTCCTTTTGTCTGCTTTTAGTGCTGTGTTGTGTTCACCTTCTCAAAGCGCCAAGACGCCCCTTTGCTGGGGCAGCTGTGCGCGGTATAAATAAAAATAACATAACATAACTATCACTGCTAGTACCAGGGAATGGGAGCTTGATTCAGAGTTCAGACTGCACCACAGCAGCTGTGGCGAGCCTTGTGCATTCGTCAGTAAGAGGCATCTGACAGCGTAGCTGGCTCGCCCCTGTCTGGCTCCCAACAGTCAGATTGCGACATCTCTGGTCTTGCAGACTTACTCTATGCTAGACAGAACTGCGAAAGGCTTCTCTTCTGGCTCAGTATGGCACCCTCTACACCCGCCTCTCTCCCTGCCAGCCTAAAGGCAAACATGATCAAATCCAAACGGGTGGCACATCAGCAGGGAGATCAGCAGACAAACTCAGTTCATCTGAGAGGAAAGGCTGGCAATAAGGACCACAATACTACTACAGGATGCGGAACTCAGCTGGCATGTTCAGGGGCACTTCAGCTATCATAGTTACCAAGTGGCTGTGTTATGTTTGGCACCTTTAAACAGTCCCAAGCAAGGTTTTCTTTTAGCTGGCATCACTTTGTGCTATGGGTCAACATCCTAATTGGAAAAGTCAAACTTCAAGTTTCAAGCTCCCCCTTCGACAGTTCTTCTGTCCAGCTTGTCCGCAGTCTGCTCCCCTCTCCTGCCTGTCTACCTGCTGCCCTCTGTTTGTGCCTCCTCTGCCAGTTTCTTGCTCTGTTTTGCCTTTTCTGCTCATTTTATGCCCTCTAGTTTGCCCTCTTGTGCTTTGTATTGACTTTTCTGCCCATTTCTCTGCCCTCTGTTTTGCCATTCTGCTAGTTGTTCTTCCCTCTGTTTGGCCTTTTCTGCTTGTTTTCCTGTCCTCTGTTTTGTCCTCTTCTGCTCGGTTTTGCCTATTCTTCTTGTTTTTCTGCCCTCTGTTTTGCCTTATCTGCTAGTTTTTCTGCCATGTTTTGCCTTTTCTGCTAGTTTCTTCCCTCTTCCTGCTGTTTTCTCAAGACCTGGCTTTTCAACAGAGACCTTACACCCCAGCACACCAACACCCTAAGGGGTGACAGTGCTGTGCTCTACAAATGCTAATTGATGGATTAACACAGTTGTCATTTACGCCAAAGCAATGCAGGATCTAGAGGCCTTTGATGAAAGATATTGCGCACGTGTTTTTACTTGGTGGGTGATGGTGGTCTGTGGAATTGTAAGTGTGAGGGGAGTCCTGCAGAGTCCGCCCTACAATCAATTTGTCCTACTAGGATAATTCCTGCTGCTACTAAGGCAAGTCCTCTGCTATGTGGCAGTTGTTCCCCCAGGACGGGAACATCCTGTACCTGGTAGATGAAATTTCACTGCTTCGGGTCATTGACTACGTTTGTAAACCGATGTCACGCATAGAGTTACACCTGAGACTGTAAAATGTCACTCATTAGCACACGAGAGTGTAAGATGTCACTCATTAGCACCCGAGAGTGTAAAATGTCACTCATTAGCACACTGCAAACAAGGAAGTGTCACCAATAAGCAGAATGGAAACTTAAGCAGCGCTTTGGGGGGCTTGGGCTTTCTTTAGGAACCCCAATTTGCCATGCTGTCTTTCTGTTGTCTTTTATGTACTCTTAAGCCCTGCACACTAAAATCAACAAAGATTCAAATCAGCTCTAAAATACGCTCCCTGGAAAAACACTTCTAGATGTGACGTCATTACCGCAAAGAGAGATGCTTTGTCTGCCTAGGCTACAATATACTGCAGTAACTCACAAGAGATCTGTAACTGTAGTCTGTCATATCAGCCACTAGATGGCAGTCGGAGCCAGCCTGTGGTGACCATGAGAAGGGACTGCTGCTTGTGTTGCCTTAGACCTTGAGTGCAGTGATGAAAACCGTCCAGAAAATTATTTTTCCATTCACTGTGGGTCTATGCGTTTTCCAGTAACTGGTGTTTAATTTCGAACTCCTACCTTTTTATTGTATGAATCTCACGAAATCCTAGTTAAATTTCGACTTCTTTTTTAGTTCTGCCCCACCCACCTCCTCTTTCCTTAACTCTACCTTTTCCATGTATTTGCAATCCTTCGCTCTTATTCCTAACCATAACTTGTACCCTAACTCTATCATATTTATATATATATATATATATATCTATATATATATATATATACATATATATATATATATATATATATATATATATATTAATTATCTACTGGCGGTCGCTAGTAGATAGTTATAGTTAGGACCTTGTTTGCATAGGAAATCTGAAAATTCTATTTTGAATAACTTTGGCGCCGGTTGACGAATCCTCGCGAATTTTTCAAAATAGGTGGGGCGCTCCGCTCCGCTCCTACCCTGAAAGTCTCGGGGTGATTAGTCAAGCGGGGGCCGAGAAAAAGGGGGGTCCCAAAACGCGTTTTCCCCATGCATTTTTCCATAGGGACCTTTAGTCCAAGGTACAGCCCGAACGGCTGAACAGAATTACTTGAAATTTGGCAGAGAGGTAGTCCTCAGGTCAGGGATGTGCCTTTTGAATATCTGGGGTCAATCTGTTCAGTAGTTCCTGAGAATATTTCAGTTAAAAGTACATATATATCTATAAGCACGCACAGTGCGCGTACGGTAAGCATACCATACGCGCACGCTGCCGTGCGCGAGCGTAATTCTGATTGGTGGTTACATGACAGTAAACATTCCAGTCGGTCGAAATCAGGAAGTGTCGGCCGCCATTTTGTCTCTCGCAGGCTGCGGCAGTTAAAAACAAAGGTGGAGAATGTGAAAAGGGGGCAGGGTGGACAGTTCCTGACCCCCTAGCCTTTGTCAGGGGGTCACTGAAGGACCCCCAAGGATGAAAAAGACAATTTTTTTTTAGAAAAAGCGCGGGGTGCGCGCACTGTGCGCGCACGGCACGCACAACGCATCGTGCACCGAGCGCCCACAGCACGCGCACGTTGCGCGCACGGTGCGTGCAAGGTGAAGAACCTGAAAAAAATATATATTAATAAATACATAACTTAGCATTTAAAAAAACGTACAAATTCACTTAAAAAACCATAGGTTTCACACACGTTATAGTTAGGAATTAGCATTTAAAAAACCTTGCAAATTCACTTAAAAAACCATAGGTTTCACACATGTTATAGTTAGCTGGACATTTCCCTCGTAAAAAACCAATGAAATTCCCCCGTTATAGTTAGTGCAGGCAACTATAACTCACGCGACCGCAATCCTCTGCTGATGACGTCAGATATTACATCACTGATTAAATATGTGTCTTTCTGAAAAATAAATATTTGTAATATATGTATAGCTAAAGATTAATGGAAGAAGACATGGGTAAATAGGTGTCTAAATACAGTGATGTAATATCTGATGTCATCAGCAGAGGATTGCGGTCGCGTGAGTTATAGTTGCCTGCACTAACTATAACGGGGGAATTTCATTGTTTTTTTACGAGGGAAATGTCCAGCTACCTATAACATGTGTGAAACCTATGGTTTTTTAAGTGAATATATATATATATATATATATATATATATATATATATATATATATATTTTTTTTTTACTGGAATGTGTCTTTTCTCACTTTCTTACTACCCACGATTTTAAATATCTTATATTTATTTAGAAGCTGCCATCTTTAGCAGTGACACCATCCTTAGACCTGCAAAAGGTCCAGATCGGAAAAGAGAAATGCAAGCCGGGGTCATTGAAAGAATCCT
This sequence comes from Triturus cristatus, assembly GCF_964204655.1. NCBI lineage: Eukaryota > Metazoa > Chordata > Amphibia > Caudata > Salamandridae > Triturus > Triturus cristatus. The sequence goes on along the minus strand of NC_140586.1, from coordinate 173,527,459 downwards.
CGCCATGAGGCTAGGCCTGAAGGCTTCGGTTAGCACAGACCGTGCCAGCTGTTAGTCAATACCAGGAGCGTGCTGTTGAAGCCAGGTAATCACAGAATAGTGGTGCCCATCCACAAATGAGTACGGGAGGTAGTACAACAGGAGTACTCTTACTTACTCTTACCTCTGCCGCTGAACCGTACAACTCTCTATTAGTAAATATGAGCATATGAATATTCCACGAATATTTCCATTTTACTCCTATTGTGATGTTTTCTGGTTAAAAAATAAAGGCTTGTAAGAGTATCTAAAAGAATACAATCAAAGTACCACTTTACCTACTCCAAAATACCTTTCTGAATAGACCCAGTTGTACTTGCATCTGTATTTTATGGACAGTTCTGCCTGATTTGTTGGTGGCCCTCTTAATCCATGAAGTGAACTATATGGTTTCCAGGACTAATCTTTGAAATGACAACCTAATGCATTGTGGGAGTTGTAGTTTTTTTAGGGGGAACGTTTTTATTGTGGTTTGCTACACCATTGCTGATTAGAAACAACATTTACAATTGAAGGATCATACATTGTACGAGGTAGTGCATTGGATGTGGCAAGGAGTGGATATTTGCGTCTCTTCAGCTTTTTCAACGTGCAGTGTTCAAGCAATGATATTGGTGAGGCCCTGTGGCTCCCCGACCGTGAGTAGGTATTAGTCACTGAAGTCTGGATTGGATTCCTCCGGCGGAGGGCCGCATATGTTTCCTCTGAACGAGTTCCATTTCCCCCATATCCGCACCCATTTATGGGGGCACCCTTTATGAATAAACACCTCTTTTTCTGCCACCAAGGGAGTTGTAGTTTTTGCTTGTTTCTGTTGAACACACTTGATTGCATGTTAACAACCCTGAACTGAAATCAGTGTTTCTGGTGGCAAGGAGTGAGGCTAGCACCCCATGTATGAACCAACGAGTTCCTTTGCTCAGAGCTCTCATATTTCCCAGGTCCATGCTTGAGCATCTCAACTAGTCCACATTTGTTCTTAGCATTCTGGGACTTGTAGTACTTAATTAACAGTGGTTAAATAGTTCTTCTTGTACCACAATACAACTGGTACTTGTAGATCTGAATTATTAATGCTCAGTGCTTAGATTAGGAACATTTACTCCTGGAAACCACACTTAGCGGGGTTTAGCAATGGCTTGGAGTCCAGAGGGCTGGGGTCTTGGAAGGCCAGATTGAGGATGAAGAACAGTGTCACGAGTAAGAGAAGGTTTAATGGCAGTGACCCTGTGGTCTGCCATATATATGGATTATTTTACCAATTCCGCCCCAATGGAAATTGACAGAGACATGTTAGTGAACTGTTGTGACATTCTTAATTGTTCATAAATACATATACAAAATATACAGTTCTTTAGAGACTCAAAGGACCAGCAGCCGAGATCAATGCTTAACCATCAAGTCTCAGTATACAATACTGGTGGGATAGCCAGGTGGTTCATGTACTCAGGGCGGGCTTTAGGGCAGTGCGATTGGTGCGGCCGCACTTGGCGCTGTCCTGTGGAGGGGCGCTGACCTGGAGTGGGTGGCGCTGTGTTTACCAATAACTTATGATTGGAGAGACCAGGGGCACTTTTGCCTGGTGGTAGTAAGAGAAACTAAAAAATAGGCTGTCATGAGATGTGGAGGTGCCAAAAATGATTGTCGCACTGGGCGTCATTATCGCTAAATCCGGACCTGCATTTACTTGATCGAGAGATCTGTCTGTAGTGTCTGGCCGGGTTGTGTGATCCATCAAACATACATTTAAGGAGTTAATGTGCCAGTAGGTCATAGATGTATACCCTATGTAATACAGAACAGTGGGTTCATGTGTGTTGCACGGATCCTAGAGTAACTTGCAGGTCACAAGTTACAGCACAAAGGAGGCTGAGTGGTGAAGAAGTGACTTACACACCAGCTATGAACAGCTGCATATAACCTGCAAGGCATACGTTTGAACACCCCCATGTGTGAAGTCAGTGTTTCATTAGTTTAACGTTGATGAAACAGTGTCTATTTATTAACAATAGACACTTATTGTGTGCTTTATAACGTAATTAGTGTATTTACACACACACTCCTACAGAACACGTAAGCCTATGTATCTAATACACACACAGAGCCTGTGAAGTAAATTAAAAACCCTTTTAAGAGCATCCTCGCTGTTTATCTCTCAGCAGCTAGTGAAACGACAGATAAGTTAATAGCAAGACGAACATTTCTTTGTTTCCCAGATGGGCTCTGCTATCCAGCCCCCAGCTGCTCCCTGTCAGGCAGGACACACCTCAGATAGAAAGGCCTGCTGATTTTCTGTGAAGTGACGCAATAGCTTCCCAGCTCTTGCTGTTCCTGAAAAAATCCAACATGGCCCCTGCCCAGACAGCTGCTGCTCCAGGGCACACAGTGAGATGTTCCACTGCATGTGCCTGTGTGTGGCAAAGCGCACCGGGACACAGGAAGGAGGATCTGGTGGGGCTGTTGCCTGAACTTTACTGTGGCTCATTCTTAATCAATTCCAGTACGGATAACGGTTCAACAAGACTACATATCCCAGAATGCAGAGAAAAAACCTGGAAAAGATGAGCTATTCATGCATGGACCTGGCAAACCCGACGGCTCTGCTTGGCATTATGAATTCCTGCAGCATGCCTACCAGCAGCTTCTACTTACCATTTTCCTTGCCTGCTGGGTCTACTCTGTTGCATTATGTATGTTTCCTTGTTATATACCAGCTGGCTTTAGACTTGTGTTCTCATGGTGTGGTAAGCTTGTACGCACCTTATATTTATTTATAATTACTTTTTTTGCTGCGTTTAGATGGCTCTTTCAAGTTACACCAACTTCCGCCTCTCTTGCTTCTGTGCTCGAGAAAGCCCTTCTGAAATGTATTCACCGGGGTTCCTGGTTTAGGCTCCACGTTCAGACTGGGCTCAAGCGCCATTTAGCGTAAAGTCTTTGGGGCTCATTTATGAGCCATTGCAACACTTTTGTGCTGCCGGTGCATCACTTTCTGTGACGCACTGGTGGCGTAAGAAATGCACCATGTGGAGCCCTATTTACAAAGTGACGCATCTAGGTAGATGCGTCACTTTGTAAACCCCTGTGCTACATTATGCCTTTGTTAGGTATAATGTATGCAGGATGGGTGTTCCCCCGCATCCAAGCCTCGTAGAAGTGGCACAGTGAAATCGATCAGATTTCACTGCGCCACTTCTAGGACCCTACTGCGTCAATATCTTACACCTGCCTCACAGCAGACGTAAGACTCAATTGTTAACACCGGCCCTTTTGACAGTCTGCCACAAGGTGGCTCTGTCTGTCTATGTTAGAAATGTGCGCAACCACGGTTGTTTATTAAATAAATATGCGTTAAAAAGACTAATACCTGGTGCCCAAGCCATTCGTATAGCTTTGGGGGCAAGGACTTGTATAAATTGTCACACTTCTAGGAGTGTGATGGCAGTAGCTGTGTTCCTAACAAGGGCCCTGGCCCTCACCGTTTTTACAAATTAAGCACTGTGAGGGTGGGGGAGGAGAAGAGTCTTGGGGGAGGGGTGGGGGTGGGCTAGATGAGTCATGGGAGGAATGGGGTTGAGGAGTCACCGGAAAGTTGTGGGGGGCATAGGAGAAATGGGGGGAGGTGACTGAGAGCAGAGTAGGAGAGAGCCAAAGGAGGGAGAGGAGAGACAAAGTGCAGTGGAGCATGAGAGGCAGGAGTGAGCTCCAGAGGGCCTTCAGAGTGTATGGGGGCACCTTGACTCTTGTGAAGGGGCATCTGTGCATTTACAGAGCCTCCCAGAGAGGAAGTTAACACCTCTGATGCCTGATTGCCTCTTGCTCACCCACCTTTGACTGGTTCAGAGCTAGTTAAGAGAGGATCTTCCTCTTTTTTTTTTTTCAAATCCAATTTTCCCAGGCAAAAGTGCTGATTTCTCAATTTTTTTTGCAGTTCACAAACTTGTGATATTCTGGGGAATCTAATGCATGTGTGAATGTGTGTTTATTAGTATAGCTGATTTAAATAACGTGTTATTGGGCCATATTTATTTTCACTGCCATGGCATGAACGCGTTCATTGCAAGTGATAATGTAGACTTTGTGCTCATTAATAAGCCGAGATTAATGAATCTGCTAGTAGTATAATAATAAACATGCTCATTGCCGGAATAGCATGAATATTTAGCATTTTGTGACTTCCAATTCCCCTCCTCCAGCTGCAAGCAAACTACAGGCATATGACAGAGCTTCGACTTTTATAAGTGGATGCTGCTCGACGTCCTGTAAGTGCAACTTTCCACGTAGTAATACAACCTCCTCGCTACAACTAGGCTGTTAGACAAAGCCCATGGTACAAACCTTAATAACGTTTCCTCCTTCGGTTTTCATACTGGCATGTCATGTTCTTCTCCTGGCCAGGCTTCTACCTTGCCTGGGATTACACATTCCCTACTACTGAAGTGACTTCCTCATGGTTTGCACCGACTAATCCCAACAGAGACAAACGTAAACCCCCATCAGTCCTCCTGTGCATATAACAGTATGATAGTGTCTTTAGTACTATTAATTCTATATGTGCTCACTCATGCTAAAGTCCCTCTCCATTGCAGTGAAATATTCCTTCACCAATCCCAGCTGAACGTTTGTTAAGATGGTCTGGAAAGGTTAGGCCAGTCTAGCCTTCTGATAGGCTCAATGCTTCTAGATCACCCTTCGTGAATGAATCGCTTATATCAGTGTAGGGGAACATGTGATGGTGCAGCTGTAGGGAGAGAGACAGAATGTCCAAAGAGTGAATGATTTTTTCTTTGCCTGGACGTACAGTTTTGGAAGAATTTATCTCCGTAGGTCCGCCTGGTGTCAGGATCCATCTGGTTCCAGAGCTTCTGCAGAGCTTCCTCAATGGTGTCCAGGCTGGTGACCGCAGTCTTAAAGAACCCCGGTTCAATGATGCTCACCTTCACTCCGAAGTGGTACATGTCCCGCCTGCAACAGAGATGAAGGACAGACATGGTCAGCGATGGAGCCTGCTTCAGATTTGACGTGCTGGTCAGCATCTACGTGGCGAAATGCCATTGGGACTGTCAGGGGGTGGGCTCCTGTTACGACATGATGGACATGCGTCTTTCACTATAGAAGGTTTTCTGGGTCATGCATAGAGCTTGAGGATCACAGGCATGCATCATATGCTCTTAAAGAAGGATACGTGGAAAAACACTTGTCTATAGAACATTTTTCTACATATTGGGACCACTTTGAGCTTTTGCTGTCGTGGGGCTACTACTTGCTCAGTAAAACTGTTTGTTTGTTGGACAACAGAAACATCAAAACTGTGCAAGACTGATTCTATGCACACTATAAGGAAATGTTTGCCTTAGTCTTGCTAGCTGACAGTGCACCATCTGTACACCTAACCTGGTAAGGTAACAGGTGGAATGTGCAACCTCAGAACATGATACCCTGACTCCCCAAGGAAATCGTGGTAACAGATCTAGAACCCTTTTGTTTGACAACTCATGCATGCCCAAAGAGATACACAAGAAGTACACAGTCTAGTATTTCAATATTTATTGAAGGAATGTGATTCTTGTGTAAAACACGTGCACTGCACTTATTAATAAAAGGAAACATAGCACAGTAAGAAGCACCATGAGAACAGTAAAGAATATAAACCGTTTAACCATTGTGCGGGTGCATAGATTATATTTTGAGCTCCTACCTCGCGCTACCTATCCTAGAGTGTCTAGGGTGGGTGAATTTGCCAGAATTCCCATAGGGTGATTTAACACCCCTGTTACCTGTGAGTAAGGATCATTAGGGAATCCGACTTGGTAGACTGCCGGACACTATCCTTCTCAAGAGATCAACAGGAATCAACTGGGCTGGAATCCCGTCATGAGGGTGACCTCACCAGTGTCAGTGAAATGCTATTCTGTCTGACAATTGAGCGATGTTGTTTATATAATAAACTTCACTCGTGTAATCGTTCCGAGACCCCAGTCATGCCGCTATTGTTGATTCTATTGTGATAGCTCTGTCGCTGAGTGGACAATAACAAAAGCAAGATTTCGCAAAGTGAACTTAACCCTTCTACAGAATGTTCAAGGCACTTCGACAATGCGCCTACGAAGAAGTGTAATGTAAGCAAAGCCATTTCAGAGAATATTATCCTGTACAGGCATGCAAGCAAGTGTGTGTTAAATGTCAACATTGGAGGAAAGAAGTACATTTTAAAACATGAGCTTGTAAGTTGGTGTTGTACCTGCTTGAGTCTAATGCGACCACATGACATTGCTGGTTAAAACACCTGCCTTTGAATACTTAGGGGCCGATTACGATGCGGCCCGCAACGACTCCGACTGACGGTTGGAACCTTCCAGGTAGCATCGTAATCGGGTGCTCAGCATTACAATGCTGGCGGTCGGAAAGTAAACCGCCCAGTTATTCCAGCTGACTTCTGACAGGCTCAAGGAGCCCGTCAGCCAGTCAGAACCAGCTTGTAATCCCAAAGGGTGGGCCTTTCCGCCCTTGGGATTACAATGCACGGTTTCCGGCATGGAAGCCACGTCGGAAAGCGTGTTTGGGGACCCATAGCAGGGCCCCTTTACGTGCACGGCCTCCAGTTGGGGGCAGAGGGGGCACCTATGGTGCCCCCCTGTTGATCCCTGCATCCCGTGGCAGGCATCTTGATGTGCCTGACACGGGCTGCAGGAATCAACAGCAACTCCCATTTCCCTATGGGAGCATGTATTACGTCCGGTTTAAGGCCGTAATACACCGGATTACCAGAGGTCAGTCAGTCCCAGGACCAAGACGGTGTCGGGCAGACTTAAGTCCACGTGACATCGTAATTAGCCCCTTAACCTCTTGAGTGCCCATGACGAGCTGGTCTCGTCATGGGCCGCGGTTGCGCTGTGCCCATGACGAGACCAGCTCGTCATAAACCCCGCCCGCTAATGCAACGGCCGGCACAGGGCGGGGAAAGGGGCGGGCACTCAAGGGGTTAAATTGAAAAGTCTAATACAATAAATACAAAACTATGTGTACACTGTGAGGGCGGAGTCACATGTTTACTGGTACTTGGTAGAGTAACATAATCAGATGTAGTGATATGCCATCTCTACTGGGTACCATGATCTGTGTGGGTGAACTCACAAATGGACCATAACTCTGACATTCACCTGCCCCTATGGGGATGTAGTTTACAGATGCAAGGTCACCTGTGGAGGCAGGGGTCACCTGTGGAGGCAGGGTCACCTGTAGAGGTGGAGTCACAAGTAGATGTGTGGTTACCAGTAGGGGTGGGGTCACCAGTAGAGGTGGGGGTCACCTGTAGAGTTGTGGTCACCTGTAGAGCCAGGGTCACCTGTAGAGCCAGGTTTACCTGTAGAGCCGGGGTCACCTGTAGAGGTAGAGTCACTGATAAAAGCAGCGTCATTTGTAGAGGTAGGGTCATCTGTAAAGTTAGGTTCACCTCAAGGAGCAAGGACATTTATTGAGATAGAGTCACTTGTAGGGGCTGGGTCACCGCTGAGGTGGAGTCACTTGTATCAATGTAGTCCCATGTAGAAGCAGAGACATAGGCAGATGCAGCCACTTGTAGTGGGCAGGGTCCTGCACTCACATGTTGTGAATGGAGTCATCGGTGCAGGCAGAGTCAATCTTAGTGGCGATCCACATGTAAGGATTAGGTTTGACCCATGACCATCAAAAATGGTCTACTGCAAAAACAACAGGCTGATGGAAACGATGCTTGAATTAATCTCATCCACTTGGCAATCACTCAGGCTATATTCCAGATCATAATTTTTCACTCACTATACTACTGCAGCCAGAGATCTGTAACACAAAAATCAGTCTAGGTCCTCCTCCAATAGGAACATTCCAACCAGATCTGCCAAGCCAGGTCCATTCTAGAAGGGAACAGAAGTATCTCCTGCCTGATTTTGACCTACTTGCGTCTTATCAGTGAGTTATAGATTGAGTCCCATGGCACAGTAGGCACCGGACCCAGATCTGGGCTTAGGGTGTCTACTGCACCGAAGAGCTCAAGCTGCACCCTACTGACGGGGCCCAAATAGGCTGAAACTGGTCTGAGGTTGTTTGTGTCCCCTTCTAGCGGGAGTCTCACATGCCAGTATAGCAGGGTTTGTACTGATTTACATTAGGGTGGGTCTCTTTCTTGAGTGAATTGGAGGGGGGGGAATGCAAGAATGAAATGCACCTTAGAGATTGCTTGAGGCTCAGATTAACTCAATCGTTCCATTCATCACATTGTTGTTTGTTGCAGCTGATGCCCTGAGTGTGATCAGTACGACCAGATGTGGGTCCTGTGCTCACGGTGCCATCTGACTCCATATGTGGACCAAATCTGGTCTGGGGTTGCGTGTGTTCCCTTTTAGAGGCTAGGTCATCTATGGGGGTGTTGTCATATGTAGCGGCTGAGTCACCCAAAGATGAAGGGTCACCTGAGTGGCTAGAGTTTTCCAGTGGCAGGGCTTTAAATGGGCCGGGTCCTGCCGATGCTCAGTACCAGCAGTTCTAAAAAGCAGGTGCTGAGACAGGTCCCTTTCGGGCTCTCCATTATTGCCCTCACCTTCTGAGTTAAAAAAAAAATCTTAACTTGGCAGCAGTACTACCCTTCACTGCAATTGATGTAAAGGGGTTTGTTACATTTCTTTCACATTATCATTATTTCAGAAATGAAGCATTTGAACTATGTTATACAAAGATGCCAATTGTTGCTTATTTATCTTATGCAACTAACAGCCACTGACAAAGCCAATAGTCCTGGCTTGCTGTAGGTGTAATGTTACTTTTTGTATTATATATCTGGATTCAAAGACAGAAGCAGCAAAATACCAGACGGGCGGCACACTGTGCTAAGCAGAGATTTCTAACTTACGTGTTTCAAGCCACGCCCTCCATTATATTAGCCACGCCCCTTTGAGAGACCCCCTCGCCCCTCCAGTTTTTTCATCCCACTTAAAGCCCTGCCAGTAGGTGCAAAGGCATGGCACCATCAGTGTGCGGACACTCTTTTAGTGAGTGGAGACCAGCTGGAGGAACACTAGCATGTACTTGGTAGTGCCACACACACAATCACAGCCATTGTTGATGACAGGTGGAGTGGGTGAAGCGCCACGCTTATCTGTAACGGGTGTACTAGACTTTTGGGAGTAAAGTCACCTGCACTGGCCGGGTCACCTGTAGAGGGTGAAGATTCACCCATGTTTTTAGAGACGCTCTGCCCTTACCGTAGACTGTCAGAGAAGGCCTCCACGGCGTACTTCGACACGCAGTATCCGCCCCCATTACCCGATATTCGGCCAAGGACACTGGCCATGTTCACCACACGCCCTGTGGCCCTCTTGATTAGGGGAAGGAAATTTAGGGTGACCTCGATCGTCCCAAATGTGTTGACGTCCATAACCTTCCGGTAGTCCTGGACTGTCATCCATTCTGTTGGTCCAATGGGATTTGCCACGCCTGCATTATTAACCAATGCGTAAAGGCCTGGAAAAAAACACACGTGCTAATTATAAGGTATGAATATGTGAGCAGTAATAATAAAAGTAGTGAATGTTTGGTCACTTTTTAATACCAACATACACATTCATTAAAATATGTCCGATTTACAGACCAAAAATGTTTCTGACATTCCATTTTCACAACATAATGTACTTTTCAGATTAAAATCTTATGCAAATATTCTATCATTATTATACAAATCATAATTCTAGATTAAAACAAAATGCTTTGATATTTTTATGAGGTGCTTAGACTTCGGAAAGGAGTGAATAATAGTGAAATAACATTGGCTAAGTTTAAAGTAGAACCAGTAATACTGGTTCATAAAAAATGTAATGGGAAATAAGCAGCGGCGTCCAGCACGGATCGGAGGTAGGGGGACGGGGGCAGGGGTCGGAGGGGGAACCGAAGCGGGGGAAGCAGGCATTAAAAATGAAATAAAAAACTTACATTCTCAACGCTTCCTCACCGTGTCTCTCCTCCGCAATCCTCCCTCGCTGGCCTGAACAGGAAGCAAACCCAGGCTCCCAGTCAGCCAATCACAACGTTGCCTTAGTCGCATTGTGATTGGTCCGAGCACCATGTTTGGCACTCAGATGCTGACTGGGAGCCTGGGCATGTTCTTCATGCAGGCTGTAATGTAGCCTGCATGGAGAACATGTAAGGTGCGCAAGACTGTTTGGCCGGCCTGAGAGGGCAGGCCAAGCTGTCATTGCTACCACTCCTCCCCTGCCACCGCCCGCTCACACAAAGTTGCGGACGTAGGAGAAAATAAAATCATAATAACACGAGTTATTATAATTTTATTTTCTCTTTATTTCACTGCTAAAAAGCAGTGGGGTGACACTCCTCTGCCGCCTTAGCGGAGGAGCTGACACTGGAAATAAGTGATTTTTTGGAAATATTTAAAATCTTGGGTCGCTTGAAACATAAAAGTTAAAGATCCAGGCTGCCAGGTAGGGAATGCAAGATGAACTGTGGCTTAAGCAGCCCTCAGGGTCTGCGTTTTGCGGCAGACACCATTTTTATTTAATTCAGGAATTATTTCTATAGGGCAGACAGTATCCCACAGGATGTGGGGCGCTCTACAGGAAAGTGGGAAAGCTGATATCTGTTCACCATGTAGGCTGCATGAAGAGTTTAGTAGTCTTCAGATTTGGAATGGAAATTATTCTCGACATTGATTATAGTAGTGTCTATACATTAATGTGAGTGGTGTAAGTATCATAAACATTCCTAAAGAGTGGAATAATCCAGTGCAGAGGTCCCTGCGTTGGTGTGAATCCCAAAGAAAGGGAGAGCTGTGGGCTGTGGCATAGCCTGTGTGTCATGGTCCCTCTTGCCAGGGAGGAATTAGGCCCACTGAGCGCTCTTCGAACTGTGAAATACAGCAAATTCAGGGTTCCGTGGGCTCCTCAGACCTCTGGGCCCTGGTGCAACTGCGCCTGCTGCACCAATGCAAGCTACACCCTTGAGGGAGGGGCAAGATGGTATTGATTAAGAGAAGGAAAGGGAGCACATACCTGGTGTCACAGGTATCACATGGAGCCCACCGATGAGCTGGGAGAAGGAAGGGCTCACTGGTGCCAGTCATGGCGTGGAGAGCATGAGGGAAGGGAAGTGTGAGGCGAGACCTAGGGTGCATAATTAGTCCGAAATGGAATACACATCGGTCACTGAGATTCAGGAAAAAGAAGCCATCTTTAATGAAGCAGCAAGGTTGTGGGCAGAGGTTCAGGGTGTATCAAACTGTGAATTTCAGGCGGGCTTAGAAAGTGGTAGAAGAGGAGGCCTACTGCTGCACTGGGGTGGAGGGTCAGTCACAGTGCCCGAGGCCTAGGAAGGAACAGGGATTCAGCGGTGCAAGAGTGACATCCAGTGGACATTCACAGTAAGACACCGGTTGAAGTTCTCCAACACCTTTGCTGCAATGGCCACGGAGGCCAGACCGGGCATGCATGGCTGTGGGCTTCAGGGGGCCTGGGCAATGACTAAGTGGTGACCCCTGGTGTACAGGTACATAATGGCACTAATGCAACTTCTGGAGGGAGCCGACAAACACTATCAACAGTGACATGTAGTGGCCAGTCATGCATTCGCTTGGCACTGTGTGTAGAAGACTCCGGACAGGAATTGGTTAAGTTCCTGAGAGCGAACATGTCCATTCATCAGTTACCAATCACATGGGGGCATTAGATGGGATCTCACAGGAAGGAGGTAGATACCACCGAAGCAGTGACATAGAACTAGAGGGGTCCGTCAGGGATGTATACTGGCGCCAATGTTGTTCACGCTATACGTGAACTCTTTGGAGGATGACCTAACGGCTGCCTCAAAGGATATCCCGAGCATGGGGGGTGCACCAATTCCGGTGCTCCTCTATGCCGATGATGCGGTGCTAATAGCCAGGACCCCAGTTGCCCTGCAAAAGTTACTCGACTCCTTCGGCAACTTTATGTCCAGTCTTGACCTGGTGGTTAACAAGAACAAATCACACACTATGTCAGTAGGATGTGGTAAGCATAAAGAAAAAACCTTTTTTTGCGATGGAGAGGTGATTACAAGTGTGAAAGTTTTTACATACTTGGGAGTGATTTTTGACCAAAGGGGAACTTGGACACCGCAGTTAACATCTAAAGCGAATGCGGTGAGAAGCTCATATTCTGCAATCCTGGGGTTTACTAAGAGATTGGGGGGGAAACCAATCGAGGCTGTCCTGGCCGTTTACAAAGCCAAGACAGCCGCGATCGCTAGATACGGGGCTGCAGTCTGGGGTTATGTTAATTCTAAATGCATTCAGACAGAGGAAAACAAATTTCTTCGTTCTCTGTTGGGACTACCCCAGTCAACTGCCACTCACTCTTTACATCTAGAGCTGGGTTTGGGTTACATTCTAGATATAATCAATCTAGCTCCACTCTTGATGTGGATCAAGCTCTGGCTTAACCCGAACCTCAGCCTTAATCACAGGATAATCAAAGACTGTCTTATATTAGATCACAGGAGGGATATTCAGTGGCTGTCATATATTGAATCTATGGCCGCACATTTGGGACGCCCTGAAATCTTTAATAGTCCAGAATCCCTGTGCAAAGCTGATTTGCTGTGGGTGAAGACCAATTTCATCAGATTACGTATGGCCGAGCGTGAAGCGGATGAGTTATGTAAACCCTCTGTGAGGGCTCATGTATTGATAACCCCATCTTTTGAGTTGGCTCCTTATTTGTCAGTGGTCACTAATTCTTTTCATAGGTGGCTACTGTCCAAATTCCGTTTTAACCAAATTTATATGGTTCTGCGGGACGAGAAAGACTGGTGTAAGCTCGAGGAATCGTCCCCATGCAAATGCGATGGTTTCTCCACTCAGGATAATGCCCATTTTCTGTTCTTCTGTTCTTTTTATCACGAACCTCGTACCCGATATTTAAAATCAATTCTGAAGGAGCTGGGTTTTACGCAGTACAAGCCTGCGTTGTTATATTTACAGATGATGCATTCCCCTGTAATTATGTATTGCACTGCTAGCTTTTTGGCTGCATCTGTTAGACGTAAGAGATCAAGGTTAAGATTGGAATCACAGATGAGGACAGATACTTGAATTCATGTTTATTGTAGTGATGAGTGCAAACTGTAATGAATTTTGTGTAAATAATGCCTTTTTAACTTGCTTTTAAAATCCACCTACTGTTTAATACTGTTTTAACCTGTTTCTTAAGATATATGAATGTATGATATTTGTTGTAGAATACTTTTATGATTTTAATTAATCGAATAAAGTGGACTTTGACTTGACTTGACTTGACATAGAATCATCAATCTGCCAGAGCATGGCATTCACTAAAGGACTTGGAGGGCGCAGACACTGGTGCAACAGCAAAAGAGTTGCCAGTCAAGGCATCAAATTAGCTGATGTTGAGAACAGGCATGTACTGGTGCAACAGTGCCATCCAGTGGCAAACTAGTGAATGGCATTGCCTGAAGTCAAGAAGGGATCAGATAGAGACCAAACAGGAATGACATGGTGACAAACACATTATCTAAGATGCTGCAGCAGGCTCCAGAACAGCACTGAGACCTAGTGGCCAGCCCAGCACTGCATTGGCTGAAGGGAGAATAGAGTCAAACACATATGCAATAGTTGGAATATGATCTTGACTGAGGTCGGTAGAGAGAAGAAACCAATGTAGCAGTAACCAAATCAGTGTTGAGAACCTGGAGGCAGCTGACAGACACCCCTTCAGTAGACAGGCAATTAGGCAAGGCCGACATTTTAATTACGGTGGCGTAATTAGTGTCATTTTGCGAACTTCAGGTTACGCCTGCAACTCAAAATTGCTCAAATTGCGCCATTATGCCAGTTGCGTAATTTCACCAGCATTCACGGTAAAAAAAAATATAGTGCAAACGGCTGTTGTTTGTGACAGTTGTGTTTTTCGCACCATTTTTTGTGTGCAAAATCCGTCCATGTATCAAAAATTGCCGCAAGGACGCATTTTGTGTTAAAATATGGCACTAAACGATGGATTCGCATTATGCATAACTACTCTTAATTTTGCCTAATTTTCCCGACATTTTGCTGTAGAAGTGCAGCAGTTACACCTGGTATCCAGTCATAACATGGCATGGACTAAGGTCCTGGAGTGAGCAAACGCTGGTTTTACTATGACACCAGGTGGTCAGTCACAGTACAGCGCTGGCTCACGTCCCTGAGGACAGCTAGACGACTGAGCAGTGATGATCCTAAAGAGCCATCACATTATGGTACTGCCTACAGTTCAGTTATGGGAAGCAGACAGAAGTGCAGCAGGGACATCTAGGGCCCTAGTACAATAGGATGCACTTTTCCTGTTTGCACCCCGGCGCACTTTTAAATAGATGTGCCATGCGCAAGCAGGGAACGTGCACCCTATTATGTTGAATACGCTGCCCTCCCAGCAACCACAAACTTGTGTTGCCTCAGGGGCAGGACATTTAAATGAAATATAGAGTGGCTGCTTCAAAGCCACTCCGTGTTTCACTGTGCAGACGGCAACCCACCTGCACTTTGAAGAGGTATTAGAGACCCCTTTGCAGATGGGTGCAGGGAGTGATTGTACCTGCCTTCAAAGGGAAGGCTGAGTGGTTCATTGGACCCCCTTGCACCCTCCAGGTGGCTGCCATCACGGGGCGCACTGATAGTGCGCCACCTTTTTGTGGAACACTTTCACTGCACTTCCTAACAGCTTCTTTGCGCCTGCATCCATTATACAGCACGGAGGCAAGGTAAAGAGATTTCCTCATTTGAATGGGGCCACGCCCCCATGCAAATTAGTCAACACCCTCTTGAGATAGCGCTGACGGTACATGTGTGCCAGCGCTATCTGCATTACGAAAGGAGCCGCACAAGCGTCTGCGTTCCCTTCTGTAATACCAAAGTCCTGGGAGTGTACAAAGCGAGCTCACATGCCTGTTGTGCCCACGTGGTAGGTTCTATAATATGGCCCCTCATGTCCAGTCATAGCATGGTACAGTTCAATCTAAGCTGATGGAGGGAGTAGGCGCTGGTTTCATCATGACGTAGTATGGCGCTGGCTGAAGACTCTAAGCAGGTGGTACGGAAGGGAAAAAAGACAATAATGCACAGGGGACTCCAGAGAACAGTCCCGTTCTGCTATTGCTTGCAGGTTTTTATGTGAAGCAGACAGTACCGCAGCAGTGAAACCCAGTAGTTAGTCACAGATTGGCAGTGAGACCCTTCCCATTCTCACCTTTCTCCCCCACTTCCGCAGCCACCCATTGCACAGCTCGCTTGATGCTCTCGGTGCTGGTCACATCCAGAAGAGTGGTCTTCATGTTAGGGGACGAGCCCGACTGCAGCTCATCAGCTCCCTTCTGGGTAAAACAGCCTGCCAGCACCCGAAACCCCTTGCGGTCAAGTCGCCGTGCCAGCAGGTTTCCAAAGCCTGTGTCGCAGCCGGTGATGAACACGTGCTTGTTGGTGACGATACTGATGGTCCGCTTGTCCCTGAGGAACCATCCTAAGCCCCAGATGATGAGGAACACCACCACGTACCACCACATGGGGCTGGGTGTATGGAGACCTGCAAACACCAAACCAGAGTCAATACTGTAAAGCATCGAATAAACAATCAACATCAGAGACACTTGACCCGATCGTGCAACTGAACTTACTCTTGAACACCCTGGACTTCATGGACACGTCTACGACCTTAGATGGACCATTGCTATACCAGCCTCACGGTCATCCTTTAAACTGAAAACAGTGAGCTGCCAATCAGTCAGTGTGCCAGGCCCCTACATGAGCCACAAGGTACATCTTCCAAAACACTTTCAATCTCTAGACACCATGGTCAGCTATATATCAAATGCACAGAGAGGAAGAAAGCAATGGCTGCTTTGAAGCCACTCTCTAATGAAAGCACCCAATCACTGAATCTGTGTGGAGTAAATCATCAATCAAAACAAATCTCAAACATTACAAGAAGTTCTCTGCAGAAAAGCCAGGTTCAGGGCTAAGAAATATCACCTCACTTCAAAGGTTGCCTAAAGAAAATCCCACCCCGGCTAGTTTAAATTATAGGCCTTTTGTCAGAGCCGACTCGAAAGGCCTTGCCAAGACTGACTTCCAACAAATTTGTCGCAAATTCACATGCTTCTTTGCTATAAAATAAATGACATTTCAACAGAACTTTATATTACTTTCATAAGCACCCAAACATGAAAACAGCCAAACAAGCCAGCTGCATAACAAACCAGCTCACAATGCTTTCTCGCTCACAGATTACTGAAATCACATCCAAGGAAACACTCAGACATCTATGTTAATGCACTCACCCGGAGACATCAAACCCCCCAAAATCCACACTGTGCACACACACTACCTATAACTCACTTAGGGTAACGTCATTCACTTTCCCCACCACTGCCTTTTCAGCCATCTTGTTAGACCTTCCGGCCTGGTCTTGCATGGACTCCATTTGGGGGGACGCCAGGTTGGCAGTTGTAACCCCTGGTTTGACCTTTCTGCCTCTGACACTGTCTTTAAGACCTATGGCAAGAGGTGGGCGAGCCACTGAAGGGCCTAGCCGGAAGCCTGGCTCTGGGTCAGCTCGAGAGGCTCTTGGATCCTTGAGCAAATAAAACGAGCCAAGCTTTCTTGTGGCTTCTGTCTGCCAACACACTTAACCTCATGCTCTAAGAATTAAAAACAAAGCATTAAACCTTTGATTTTAAAAGGGGCAGAAAAAGATAGGCATTTAGTGGTTGGACTGGAACCAATCATGGCTTCCCTGCTTGAATAAACTGTGTGACCCCAGGCAAATATTTTATTTCACTAAGCTTCATAGAGACTCCTTTTTCTTCGTAATCACACATGCGAGCACCTTCAAATATGTGAGTTGAGGATGAGCAATGTACAAATAACTTCTTTAGTTTGATTGAATAAAATAGAATTGTGTTCCATGTATAATAAGAATCTAGGCCATGTATAGGGTGCAGATGACAACTAACTTGCCTCTTAGTTCACTAATGGCATTGTCACCAGGGCGGGATGCAGTATTCTATCTAATTTCACGTTTAAAAAGTATCTCTCAATGCAGTGATATGATCTGATGTGCTAAGGTGAAACTCTTCTATTTGTTAAAGAAATACACTTTTTGAATTTTTAAGACATTTTTAGATATTTTTACATGATGTTTGTGGAAAAATGTATATGCCAACCATTTTCAGGGCTGAGCTCGTTCATGGGCTCTTAGAGCCAAGCTAGGTCATCCCTCATAGTTTGTTGGTTTGAAAACTACTGTACCCATGGCTAACAGATTGCAGAGGCAGTGCCAGAGAAAGAAAGTGAGCAGGCTTCAAAAAATGCAGTGATCATTTTTTGAAGTCCCCTACCTCTGTTGCACTCATATCCGTTCAGCAGCAAATAAGAGACTGATGAAGGACCATGAATAGCAAATGTGGTGGGAACTCCCAATTCATGGGCATCGCATAGCCCTTAGCAGCCTTCCTTAGCCTGCTGCTAAGGTTCGGAGGGAGAAGGGTCCCTAAGGGCTGCAGCATGTATTATGACACCCTAAGGGACACCCACACACATTACATGCAGCCTGACATTGCAAGCTGCGTGTTGTGGTGCAAATCACGAGTGAAAGCTCAACATGGCAAACTCACTGTGTACCAATCCAAAGCCACTGAATGGAATATTTGTAAGTCACCCCTACAGCAGGCCTTGTAGCCCTAAGTCAGGGTGCATTATATTACACGTGAGGACATAGCTGCATGAGCAGATATGCCCCTGTGCTGTCTAGTTCAATTACTAGATGGTACTAATGAACAGGGAAGCCATCTTAAGTACATATACTGGGCACTGGTCATTACGATTTCTCCAGCTACATGATGGCTTCACTGTAACCTATGGTGTTTGGCATCAAACACAGGGGCGTAGCTTTGGGGGGAGGGGGGTATGTGGTGTGTTACACCACCCTAAAAAGTTCATTCTGTAGTAAATAGTTAGATACAAGTGTTTTTAGTCGGGTATGGTGAAGTGTTTGTCAAATATCCTCTGAGATTTTTACATACCCACAATGACAAAACACCCACACACTCTCTCTCGTTGTTTTGAAGGCCTTAAAATTGTTGATTAGTTTGAAAAATGCTGTGTTTTAGGTGCCCCTAACAATCCACCCAACTCACATTTTCTACTGTCCCTTAAATGCCCCTCATGTCGTGCCTCTCATATAATGTACTTGAACAAGATTACCCAGCGTGATTGTTGGCAAATCTGAAGCTTACACCCCCCAATCCTATTGGCCAGGCTACGCCCCTGTTCAAACACCTTGTCTTAATAAATGGGACTGTTGTCAGTAATAGATTTATTATGACATGCACCCAAAGGTCACTTTATTGGTGCCCTATGAAAAACCTACCAGTATCTAGAATGCTGGCTGAATGGTATCGACCAGCATGCCACCACAGACTAGCTTCTGATCCCCTGCAGGTGAAAGATCATGCTCTCTGATGCCAGAAATGATGCCTGCTCGGGAGGAAGGCATTTATACCTCCTCCAGCAGGATGGCTAATGATTCAGCATGTCAAGGCCAGGGTCTTCAAAGCCCCTACCACCTTTGATATGCGACCCTGGCTTCCCCCAGACCTGGGAGATGTTACCCTTAAGACCCATTTGGCACCAGGACAAGTAGGAAATTAGCTATGCAGTACGCATGTTGCACCACAAGGCTAGTCAAATCACTAAGGTGGCCTACCTGATAAGCTCCACAAAAGGAGGATTCCACCATCTTGTTTTTGGTGGAATTATGAACGCCGGGAAAGGGTTATGCCCACTGCCCACAGGAAGTGGTCCTATAAGGGGTGTCATTACCCCAAGGGTAAGTAGCCCATTGGCTACTACCCTTCACTCCCCTTAACACCCTTAACATGAGTATTTAGGTTGTCCCCAGGAACTCAGATTTACCTGACTAAAGAAGAAGGAGGACAAGAAGAGCCAAAGTATGCAAGAACTGTGGACTTGCTGTGGACTTGGAGCCAAACCCTGCCTGCCTGCTCCTGTCCCGATAATTACAAAGACCCGACTCGTCCTGCAGCTGTGCATCCTACAAAAGCCTTGGAGCACCGCCAGCACTTTGCTAAACAGCCTGCATCTCCCTTGTAGTGGAGGAGCCAATTTCCTGCAGTCCGCAAGCACCGACTGCACATTCTGGTTCACCGATCTGCTGACCATTGGATCCACAGATGCAGCAGCAGCCCAGGAGGAGGACACTGAGTACCCAGAGGTCAGCCCCATTGGCCCATCCAATCTTTAAGATGCTGATCCACTCCGGAGGCTCCCTGCATCAAAACCCAAGGTACCGAAGCCTGTTGCAAGCACCAAGGCTTGTTTGTGTTCAGTTGCCCACCACCAAAACCAACCTGCGTGTCGAGTGACTCCAACAGAGTCCAACTCCAAGCTATAAGTTGTTTTCCTGTGTTTCTTGTCCCTCTTCTGCAAGTGCACTGAGAACTGTGGGAGCCTCAAACTCGCCGACCCACTAGATAAAACACCTCTGCACCGAGCCCCCCAACCCGAGTCTATTGATACTAACGGTTGTCTCTGTGGGCCAGAGAGCCTCAGGAGCTGAGCCCTCCTTTGGGTTCTGCCGGACTAGTTCCCCCGTCCCCATTTGCAGCCTTTCTTTGCAGTTACTGTTGCACATTGTCTTCAATGTGTAGCGTTCAAGGCTGCCACCATGAAAAGCACCTCTGCACCCGGACACCCCAGGGCAGGTAAACCTTAACTCTTGGTGCTTTTTTGAACCTTGGCCCCTACTTACCTTAAGTCCAGAAGAACCATCCTGTAAGTGATCCTATGCATGGTAAGTTTATCCATAGGATAACATTACCGCATTGAGGCTCATGCCTCAAATCTGACAGCTGTATTTTCTATGTTTCTGAAAATCGCGAACTAAAAAAAGTACTTACCTGATCTAGAATATCTTGGGGACTACATTAATATAAAAATCTGTGTTATGTTTCGAAATTGGTGTCGGATTTCCTTATTGACTGTGTGCCTCATTTAGTGACTCCTGTTTGCATCAATTGCCTAACACTCCCCTCTGATAAGCCTAATGCTGCTCGACCACACAACCACAAATAGAGCACCTTGGGATTGTTAAAGCAAGCCCCTGTACACTAGTAAGGGATACCCGGACTCTCCGCACAGTACACCTCATTTGGGTACACTATATAGAGAGCCATCTTCCTACACCATACAGACGCAAAGCACTAGTGTAGTTTATTGTTACATTGAAATATTCACTGCGAATGTAACGACGGCCACATCAACGTGCCTCAAGAATAATGTTGCCCATTAATCCATTTGTGCAGGGTTAAACGTTTGAGGATATACACCTAAGGTGAAACTGTTTCCCTTTTACAGTTATAAAAAGACCCTTTTGAGAGGGGAATCGATGGGGCATATGTACAAGCCCCTATCACCACCACACCTTCACTTTTATGGACCTGGTGGTGGCGATAGGGGCTGCGCCTCATGTACAAGGTAGCGTTAAGCCACGGCTTAACGCTGCCTTGTACTTAAGGCACCCTTTCGCGCTATGGTTGGCGTGAAAGGGGCGTGCAGTGGGTGTTGTGGTGGACGTTCCACCGCAACACCCATTGTATTTGACGCTGCCCCCTATGTACAAGGGTGGCGTACATAGGAGGCAGCGCAAAAATTAAGACCAGGTAAAAACTGGTCTTAAGATGGCGAAACGAGAGAGAAATGCATTATTTCTCCTTGTTTTAGCTTTTCCATGTGTGCTGCCTTGTGCAGCCACCAATGGTAAAAGCAAAATGCCATGGATTGTTTATGTACAGGAAGGTGTCCCATCCTGTACATAAACAAACCTTTAAAAAAATGCCATTTTGTCACTTTCATGTGGGCTGCATTAAGCAGCACACATGAAAGTGACAGAATGGCATTTTAGGATTGTTTATGTGCAGGATGGGACACCTTCCTACACATAGCCAATCCTCCCCTGCACACAGACGCCCTTGCACTCTGGTGCAAGGGTGCCTGCTTTAGCGCTACACTGCTAACTGTAGCGCCATAGAATGGGGAAACGCAAGGCTGCACCACATTCTTGTAAATATGGTGCAGCCTTGCGTTTCAGAAGTGGCGGAGCGTGTCATTAAGACAAGGAGGATAACGACACGCTCCACCACTTCCTTGTACATATCCCCCTGAATTTCTACTAACTACATGGACAAAGCTCCCGGGGTCTGAATGCATTATATAGGGATATCATTTTTCTCAAAATGTTTTTTCAAAAAAAGTTCAGCCCATGATTCTTTTTTTCATTACAAGAAAGGAAACATGGTAGCAGAAATCCCAGCATCTCATGACAACATCGGTCATTTTCAGAGGAACGAGTTGCCCCCATTGGCCCCATTCCTTTCCTTCCACTTGCCCCCCTTTCATTATACCAGTTGGTGCATGCGCAGTGCCTGAAAGGAGGATGGGCACACACTGCCTGCAGGCTTTTGCCCTGGGAGGTTTGCACCCCTCAGTCACCCCAGATTCAGAACAAAGTGCCCTTTACCCGTTCTACTGTCATCCACTCTGGAGCATTAACTCTTTAAGCATTTTATAAATGGCGACCGGTGAAAAAGGCAGAAATGTTTCAGAATCCATTCCCATCGCAGATGAATGAAGGCATACAGTGTCAGATTGTTAAATATTATGATTCCGAGCAGAGATTGTGACTTTTTCAGTGACAAGCCACCTTTGAAACTGAAGTTCTTACTAAAATCAAACCATTGCCAACGTGGCCTTCATGGGACCCCAGGTATGTTATAGCTTTAGTGCAGAGGTGTGACTGCTGGGGGTATGCCTACAAAGCAGCCCACCTCCTAAATGAAGAGCCTCCAAGCCACAAGCAAAGAATATACTGTTCGAGTGCTTTCCCTCTCATCGTCCTCATCTAGGCGCTACATGGGCACAGCATGATCTATCCCAGGCTTTGTCTGCCACATTATCGACAAACTAGCACATTATAATAAAGGAAGGCATAATACTTCTTGCTTTGGTAGACACTTCTCCTGTTAACCCTTCCTTCATGCTGCGGTTCACCAGGTGCACGCATCAGGTGCGCTACATGCACAGGCCTATTGCTAACCACCAGCTACACAGGCACGGCCGGTACAGGTAAGAGCAGTAGGGCTGGGCGAGAGGGAGACAACAGATGACGGGATAGGGAAAATAAAATAAATAAATAAATAAAACCACTCACTTTGCATTCACCGCATCGCCGACTCGGCGATGTGGCGAGCGCAAATTAAGTGGTTTTATTTATTTATTTTCCCTATCCCGTCGTCTGTCAACTTTCTCCCGCCCCCGTCCCGCCCCACCGCACTTACCTGTATCGGCCACGTCTGCGGCTAAAGTGGCTCAGTGAGCTAATGTATCCACTACAGAGATCTGTGTTTGACACCAGGGTCTAAGGTTCACATACCAGAGAATCCCGTGAAACTTTTAAGTTACAGAGCTCAATCAAATGAGTGCCATTGAGTAGGGGTTGGGGAGCACTAGACATCTGTTATTGATCAACAGGACCAGGCGAGGTCTTCGGTGACCTTACACTTTGCAGGTACACAGGTTATGCTGTGTTCAGCAGGGCATGGTGTCTGCAGGTCTGTTGATGATTATCAGCGCCAAGGGCAATGCACCTGCACCAACAGGAATGGGTGGGCTGCTGGCCCTCCGTGGGCGAGAGGTCATCGCAACTGAAGTGTCACGGCGCTCAGACCAATCACAACACTGCATTGCAGAATTATGATTGGCTTAGTGCAGGGAGCCTGCCTGCCTGCTTCCTATTTCTGTAGACAGAGACAGGAGAGTAGGAGCAGCGACGCTGGACCGGCCTCAAGGTAAGTTTGTGTTTTTTAAATTTTATTTAATCCCCCCCTTATGCGACACCCCCCGCAGCCCCCCTTCACCAATCCGCGCCCTCGAGCCATGTCGGCCACCGCTGGATGCTCCACTTTACACCACTGCACTGTACACCACTCCACTCAACGTCCCTCTACTCTACAGCAGTCCACTCTATGCTAGTCCAGTCTGCACCATTCTACTCTATGCCACTTCACGCCACACTACTACTCTGCAACACTGCATTCTATGCAACTGTACTCTAATGCACTCTACTCTGTACCACTCCACTCTATGCCAGTCTTTTCTACCACACTCTAATCTGCCCTTTGCCACTCTACTCTACACAGTTATTCTACATCACTGCACTCTATCCTGCACCACTCCACCCTACCCTGCACTTGCCCGCTCTACACCAATTCACCCTACTCCACACCACTCTACACTGCTTCACTCCAGTCTACGCACTGTACTCTACTGAAAACCAATGCAATTTAAGCCGCTTCACTCCGCGCCTATCTACTATGCCACTATACTCTACTGTGCAATACTCTACTCTACATCTTTGCACTCTACTTCACTGGACTTTTTGCCACTCTATTCTACTCTGCATCACTGCACTCTATGCCACTATACTCTACTGTGCAATACTCTACACCACTGCACTTTATGCCACTCTACTCTACACCTTTGCACTCTACTTCACTGGACTTTATGCCACTCTACTCTACATCACTGCACACTACAACACTCTACTCTGCACCACTTAGCTCTCTGCCACTGAACTCTATGCAACTCTACTCTCACCATGGCACTCTATGCTACTTTACTCTACTCTGCACCACTCTATGCCACTCTACTGCACTCTACACCAATTCACTCTATGCCACTACACTCTACGTCACCCTACTCTGCATCATGCTATGCCACTGCACTCTACGCCACTGCACTCTACTCTGCGCCACTCTACTTTACGTTATTCTATTCTATGCCCATTCTACTGTACGACATTCTACTCTGTGGCACTGCACTCTAGGACACTGCACTCTAGGACACTGTACACCACTGCCTTCTACTCTGCACCACTGTACTCTGTGCTGCTGCACTCTATGCCACTCTATACCACTGCACTGTATGCCAGTGCACTCTCTGCCACTGCACTCTACGCCACTGCACTCTACTCTGCAACACTCTAATCTGCACCACTCCAATCAAAGCAACTGCATTCTGCAACGCTGTAACACTCCACTCTACGACAGTCTGTGCCACCTTATGCTACTCTATGCTACTCCACGCCACTCGCCTCCATGCCACAAACCTTTAGCCATGCTGAACAGCAGCCACGCTGGTGTACAACATGGTTAAAACACATTGGCAAAGCCAATAGCTCTTGCATATGCAAGACCTATTGGCTTTGCCTGTACTTGTTTAAAGGAGCAGGCTAAAAGACCTATCATGACTAATCACTTTGACAATAAGAACTTGAAGAGAAGTACGAAACCTGGGAACAATCATGGAGACCAGCTAACTCTGTAAGTATACCAAGTCATGAGAACCGCCTTCACCATCACACCTACCTTCAGACACATCTTTCCACATCTAGGAATCCCACAGAAGCTCCAGACAGGCACTTCTCTAAAATGTCACACCTTGACCATGCTAATGGATTTTCCAAAGGTTCTCAATTTCACTGCTACAATGACTACAAAAAATCCAAAACACGATGGCAAGACGACTACTACTTATTCATATTCATAACAACATCTCAATAGTCAGAAGCACTATGACTTGTATCAGAGGCACAACTAGAGCCAAATTTTGGGGGGGCTAAGAAACAATTTCGGGGGGGCTGACTCTTCCGGCAATATGTAGAGTGGAGATGCAGGGGCTCTAAGATGGGGTGAAAAAACAACAAAGCCTCGTTAACAATTAAATGGTCTTTTAAAGACCTGTGAAGAGGTCAGGTGTGGCTGTGTGTGCCCGGCAAGCTCTCTGAGCCCGGACTGACCCACATGACGGGGGAGCTGAAGCCCTTTGAGCCCAATGGGCGTTGCGCGCCTGACTTGTATCACTAATAGGGCCATCCAACACAGGCCGAGCTTTCAAAGTAAAGCCGAATAGATACTCACAGAAGAGACCTCCCTGCTCCAAGCTGGCATCACAGCTGACCTTGCGTTAAAAGAAGGAACACATCAGATGGACGCCCTTCAACGTACATGTAGCGAAACTCTGGAGCTCTCTTGCAGGAAAGATAAGTGTCGTCAAAAACTACCTGCAGGTTGAGAGGGTTTGAAAACCTAGCTCTTCACAAAAGGATGCAACAATGCATGAGCTCTAACCACCCCACAGGAATTCAAAGAAGCAAGTATGAGCTGAAGATGCTCTTGGTGGGTGAACCCTGTGTGGTATGTGCAACAGCCACTACTACTCCTGAAGCCCTCAGGGACCATAACATACTGCTGAGCATCTGCCAACATCAACAAAGACAAAGTTTCAGCACAGTAAATGTTCAGGTGATTGACAGTAGGGCACTGCAGCAGACAGGAACTTCAATGCCCTCAAGAATACACATGTTAGTAGTATCATATCCAAACATGCAGCGATGCTGCAGAACTACCTCCCACTAAAAATTACAACTTTTGGAGAAATACCCCAGAACAGAGGAAGACAGTGAGCACTTGGCACTGCGTTGATACACACATACATATATAAACCTGCCTGCCTCACATTGTAAGTGAAATGTTGCCATTGTATTAGATGGACACATGTTTGTATAATCAATGCCAGAGTCCACTTGCACAGCTGCACAACTATCACATCGTTAATTAATCCATTTGAACTTCATCTAAACTGTAATTAATAGAGTGTTACCATAATACTGGGTCCTAATGACTTTTACATTTTTAAGTAGAAATATCACCAAGAAGCACAAAGTGCTAATAATAGTCAATGGTCGCAGGGTTCTAAGAGCACTTTTACGCTGACCGCGATGGAGCCTGGTACTCTAACTAGGTTCTTCCTCGCCAAAGATTTTACTTTCTGTCTTTAGTCCTTTAAGCTCCAATCAAGCACAGGAGTACACTTCTGAAGTCCCGCGGGACCTTAGGGTAAGGCACCTAGAGACTCACATATTGGCCTGCAGAGGCAAACAGGAGTGTCCAGTCCATGTCCAGTTGTTACTGGTCAGCTGGGCAGTTGCAAAGAAGGCCTCTTGTAGCTTGTTATGTCCCTGTAGGTTTAATAGGAGTTCAGCCTCATGACCCTTTGAGTCCACTTCTTTGTCCTGGGTACAAGAGTTAGCAGGTCCAGTCTTCTAGGCTCTTCTCAGATCTCAGGCAGCAGGTCCATTCCTCTTCTGATCTTCCAGAGGTCCAGGCGTGTTCTGAAGTGGGTGCCTGGAGATATCATATGTATGCCTGGCAGAAGCTAGTGGGTGGAAAATTACCCTTGACGAAGCCCTAACCAATGGGGTAAATGTTCCCGGGCCAAACCCTACCCACTCTGGACATTTTTATGATGGCAGCAATCTTAAGCCACACTAAACTTGGGCTCTGAGGGCTGGAGGTGTGTGGGGGGAGTGCACTATGGTAACCCTAATGTCCTCCCACATCTAATACTAAAATCCAGTTTTGTGTAGTCTCTGTATCTCCAACGAACTCAGAGTCAGACGTCTGGTACTAGAAAACTGAGATTTCAGCAATCAGGCAATTGATAAACACATTGTTTTGGCATTCGGTTTCCCTCCTTTAAAGTGCACCCCAACGGTTATATGCAAATCCAGCAGACCTTTCAAATAGGCTTTGAAACGCTAATGTGAAAAAGAGTCCAACCGTGAATAGTAAAATGCATGTATGACAATTGCTTGAAGTGGTTGTTCAAAGCAATGCCTAGAGGGAGCCATCAAACGCATACTAGCCCTGTCCACTTAGACACATCAGAGCATATTAGAAGGTACCCCCTTCGTCACTCCAGGTTTGCCCATTGAAAGCATACATTGCGGCTGATCACATATGATGCATTCACATAAGTGACTCCATTTGCTGCTCATGGGCTAACCTCTTGGCCCGAGAGAATAGAATGAAACATAATTCCCATTCATATGGGTTTCAACTCAACCTCTTCAAGGCTTCCTGGGCATGTCCTACCACCGGTCAAATAATCTTGTAATTTGGGTTGTGCCTGTGCCACACCTGTGGGAATGCCCAGTGTTTACTATGGCTGATGAAAGCCAGGGGTGGCTGTTGGACCTTCTATCCCTGGAGTGGTTTCCCTCAACTTTTTGCCTTCCATCCTCCTGTTTTTGCTGGCTGTAGGACTCTGAACACTATACCCCTGCTAACCAGAGCTAAAGTGCTTGAACTCTCTTCTTTAAACATGGCAAAATTGGCTTACACCAAATTGGCATATTTAATGTACTTGTAAATCCCTAGTAGAGTGATAGTACATGTACACAGGGCCTATAATTTAAATGCTACTAGTGAGCCTGCAGCCCTTATTATACCACCCACTTAAGTAGCCCTTAAACATTGTTACAGGCTTGCATTGCAGCCTGTGTGTGCATATCTGCACTGACATTTCCACCTGGCAGGGAAAACCTCTTGCCAGGCCTAAACCTCCCTTCTGTATACACCTAAGTCACATCAAGGGTAGGCCCTACAAAGCCCAGAGGGCAGGGTGGACTGTATTAAAAAAATTGGACATGTATGTTTAAGTTTTACTTGTCCTTGAGGTGAAAAACGCCTACATTCGTTTTTCACTACTGTAAGACCTACCTCTCCCATAGGATAACATTGGGTTAACTTACTTTATTTATTGTGATAACTTCTGTTTGGGGGCAGGTAGGAATGTCGAGTATGGTGTCTAAAGATGTGTACGTTAAAGCCCTCTTTAATGGTACAGTTGGATTTTAAGTTATAATTCTGGAAATGCCACTTTTAGAAATTTGCCCTTTTCTTGTCCCAACCATTTGGTGCCTGGTTCCTATATCCTGGGGCAAATGACTAGGTATAGCTGGCATTTGGTCTTTGTGTATGGCTCCTAAACAATGGGACAGAGAGCAGGATGGGCCAGCTCTGACTAGATGAGCGGGAGGAGCTATCACCTACCACGCTTGTACTTCACAAAGGATCTGCCTGAACACAATCATAAAGGGTTTGACACTAGTCTTTTGTAACCCCAAACAAGCTGGGACCAGGGCAGGGAGGAAGGAAATTCCAGACACCTCTGACGGCCGAAACCTGAAAAACTTTCTCATACTTTAAAGATGGTACTAGGTATAAATACTGGGCCCTCTGACATAACTCTTCAGTACACCTCTGGATCAGTGAAAGACTCAGAAGGAATGCTGTGCTGCTCTGCAAGAAGGACCGCTACTCTGTTGCCCCACTGCCCTGCTGCCTGAGTGAAGGACTGGACCTGCATCTTGAACCCAGATCTACCAGAGTGACACCAAGGGCATGTTGGCTGGCCTCCTCATCAGAAGCTTAAGGAGCAGAACAGGCTCCAACCATCTTGAACCAAGCACCTAGACTCAGTCTGCTGTGAGTCTTGTCCCCCAAGTGGTGCCATCCCTGTCCGGGACCCTAGGAGGTGGACCTAAAAGTGCTCTATCAGCCGAGTTGTAGTCCTTTGTCAACAACTAATGCAGCACGATGCATCTCCTTGCAACTCTTCTTCCGAAGCGCCGCTGCGTGAAGCATCCTCAACGCAGGACTTCGCACCACAGCCCGCAGTCTCCTGGGAACCGCTGCTACGCAATGCATCCTCAGTGCAGCCATTTGCACCGCTGCTACGCAATGCATCCTCAGTGCAGCTATTTGCACCACAAGCCCTCATCAATGGCATTCTTGTCAACATTGCGAGCCCCACAAAAAATCTTCAAAACCAGCTGATGTGTGATGCATTTTTGGCTCCGGGGTTCGCATCGCAAGCCCCTCATCAACAGCATCCTCAATGATAATGCAGCCTCACAGCTGCTCAGGAACTGCCTCTGTGTGACGCATCCTTGACGCGGAATCGTGCAGTGCTTCATAACCAGGATTAAAGGCACTCTAGTTCAGCAGGCCTGATTTGGTCCCTGTGTCCAGCCCGCACTCTATCGCAGTTTGCAAGAACTTGTAACTTTGTCCTGATTCGGCGCAACCAGATAACACCGTTAACACTATTTTTACCTAAATCTTAAAATTGCATATCTCCAGTTCTGCTGATTGGATTTTTGTTGTTTTGAAATCAAATAATGCATTAAATTCTACTCTATTTTTCTAAATTGGTGAGGGATTTTCTTGTGTTTTCACTCTATTACGGTTTGAAGTGCTGCATAAATATTTTACACATTGCCTTTAAGTTAAGCCTGATTGCGTTTGTGCGCAGATATCGGGGGTTAAGCACAGGTTAATTTAGGGCTTGCTTGTGTTTTGTCCTGATAGAGATTGTGGTTGAGTAAAGTTTCACCCCCCTAAACCAGTTTCCCGATTTCCAATAGTGGTTCATACTCATTTTGGTTTAATTATATGAATCAGACCACTCTAAGTTGATAGGTATGTGCACACCTGCATGCCCACATCTATTACTCTACAACACTTACGTACGCTAAGGCTTAGGCTTGATGTAACATAGGCTGATCTTGCTTTTCCATACAGTCATGACATATAAACACTTCCCACGCAGGCCACCAATACACTCACACACTCTTTGCCCATCAGTTCACCAGCGTTGATGCTCACGTGTCCTATCCCTCACCCCTTTTCATTTTAGCCTTACATCTAAGTGCAGCGAAAAATCACGAAAAGGGCACAATTCTGGTCCTCAGGTACGACATCAAAACACTACCCACAGAGCCACATGGGAAACGTTCTTTAGAACGAAGCCGGATTCCCTCTATGCCTTCACATCGCCGGCAATAGAACGAACGCGTTTTTAGTACGCATTGGTTCAGCACGCAGTCGTTATAACGACTTGCCTTAGGGGGGGGCACATTGGTGGAATGGTGTTGGATTTAATGTCCAACGCCTTCCCTACTGTTGCGCAGACAGGAGTTGAAATAGTAAATTAACCTATTCCAAAATCCAGCGCCCGCCTAAGGTAAGCTGTTATAACGACTTGCGTGCTGAAAGAATGAGTACTAAAGACACGCAAGTTCTAATGACGGCACTGTGAAGGCACAGCGTGATCCCGGCTCACGGAATACTGTCATACATTCAGGCCACATGTCAGGCACACCACAGCACAACCACAGCGTAGCATGCTACCCGTCCGCAAATGCGCCTTTTCAGTGGTACGAACTGAAAGGTTTTAAAAATGCAACAACAATACAATCTTTGAGTCCGATGTATGTGACCATGTGTGAGGCTGGGGGGATAACTTTCATGAAAGAGTTCGGATACACACAGAGGAACCAGACAGGGAGCGATTCACCAGAGGCCGATCCTGTGACCCAGGATCTTTGAGTAACACTGCATGCTTTGTTCAAGAAGCGTTTCTGACACCAAGCCTACAGGCAGGAAGTTTACTGTTTGCCAGCTTGTTTGTACATCTACTTAAAACTAACTGTTATCACACTGCCAGACTAAAGCTGGTGACTAGGTAAGGACCCCCTACCGTGTAGGTGTGCATGATCTGTACAGCTCAGACACACTGACACCCTCTCCCTTCGCCATTTTTAGGAAGTTAGTGTGTCATGGGCCCTAGTGCAAGGCAGGAAATGGAACCCCCTAGCCACTGTTTAAATTGGGATAAACAGTAATAAACAGTGTTAAATTGGCCCCTCAGGTCTCTGGGCCCTGGCGCCACTGCACCTGCTGCACCAATGGAAGCTATGCCCCTGGTAGCGAAGTACTTCTGAGACAGAGAGAGGTACGTCTAGAGAGGGCATCGTCCCCTTCCAACATGTAGGTGAAAGGGAGCTACGCCCCGCTGAGTCGGAGGCACTCCACCAGAGAATAGGGGAGCACAAATAGACCACCGAATAAAACCGTCACCATCCGAAGACCCCCACCTGTAAACTATCAACCATCGATTGAGGCAGCTCGCCCTTGAAGACTGATCCTCGACTTGGCCCCTAGTTGTATAGGTGACAGGAACCCCTCGCCCCACTGACCCCCTCCACGTCACCCGGCCATCCCGCCCCCTCCTCCAGAAGGTACCATTAACTGCTCTTTATTCAAACTCTACCTGGGGCTGTCAGAACCACACGCGCGCCGCCTCCAAGCGGCTCATCATGCCGCAGGCAGGCTACCCGTCAGGAGATGCGGTGAATGTGCCTCCCACAACCGTCTCACTCTGCTCCCGTCGAGATAAACGGGTCGGGGGCTGTCTCTGCGCTCTCCGGCCCCTCCCTAGATAAGGCGCTCTGCTTTGCCCCCGGCCTCGACGCAAACCTTAAATAATTTGTGTAAACAGCTGAAGACCCACCTCCTCCTTCAAGCCTCATACCCAGAATACTACAAGGGCTCCGTCTGTTTCCTCTCCCCATCCCTTGTTCAACAAGTGCTTTGAAGCAATCGACGATTACCCAGGCGCTTTACAAAATATGAAACTGAACCCCAGGACTCGCTCTCCCAGGCTGTCCCTGTCTAGCTCACGCAAAAAGCCCTGCCTCATAATCAAATATGCCCAAATGTGTCAAGTAAAACCTAATCCGCCCCCGCGAGAGACCACCGCCATTTCAGAGACAAAAAGACAAACTCACCTTTGCCACGATTCTTCGCTGAAGACACAGCGCTTCGAGGCACTGAGCCGGTCCACACACGTCCCAGCTTCCATTCTTATCACACAACTATCCGCTCATAGCCAATCGCTGCACATAGCTCTGCATAGAAAACCTACACTTATTTCCCAGTAACTGGAGAATAGAACGTCAAAACCCGTTCTGCCGCATGCCACTATCTTGTAAACAACGTTCCCTGCGACACAAATCACCCCGCACATCCCGGGTGTGCTCTGGGAGTGGCACTTCTCACCTCCTCCTAATATGCGCTCAGTGCGTAAGTCAAATTTACAGGGTATCCAGAGACGAGGCAAGCAACGAATCTACATGGACCTCATTTACATATCCAGCGGTTATCTGTAAACCCGGCACCGATCTCGCTATCCAGTGCAGACACTTCGCGCGCCTGGTCCACCTGCATATCTCCTTTGGGTGGCCGTGGGGTCACATTCATACCCAAACAAGTGGCTAGAAACCACACATTTCAACAAGCACTGGCAAAGCCAACAGGTTTAATCAATGAGGCTTGTTGGCTTTGGCAAAGATTTGTATCCACGATGAACAGCAGGACAGCTGTTGTGCAGCATAGCTGAAAGTAATGTAAAACAATAAATAAGCGCTGTGCAGCATTTCAAAGGCGCGTCCCAAAACAGATGTGCACGCCTGCACAATGAGGAGAGCATTTTTTTTTTTTATTTACCCATCCGAGATGGATTTGTAAATAAAAAGTTGAGGGAAACGCAGTTTTTTTATATGGCACTAGTGCGTTTTTTATGTTTTGCTGAGACAGCGCATGGGCTGTAACTACGAGACATGTTGTTTACATACAGTGGGCTTACAGCCCACTCATAGCTCACGGTTTGTTTGCTTCAGCGTCACTCTCATTTGCTTCGCTCCTGTTTGTCTTGGCATGCAGCTCATTGTCCTCTTCTTGTGTTTGGCCCTCCCCTGGAGCCTGGACTAAGTACTTGTGCCCATCTACTGCCTCGTTATTGGAGGTACTTTTTTTGGAGGGGTTCAAGCACTCCGTATGAATACTTCTGTTTTCAGTCCGTCTCCATATTCCCATCCATGTCGCTTCTATTAGCTCCCACCCCCTACCCTGTACCTTATGCCACTGCTGCACTCTACACCACTGCACTTGTCTCTATGCCTTTGCACTCTACTCTGCTGAATTATAATCTCCACCACTGTACCCTGCACCACTGTACTCTACTCTGCACCACTCTCCTCTATGCCACTGCACTCTATGCCACCCTATTCTACTCTGCACCACTCTATTGTACATCAAGGCACTCTACACCACTGCAGTCTCTGCCACCCTATTCTACTCTGCACCACTCTATTGTACATCACTGCACTCTACACTACTGCAGTCTATGCCACTCTACTGAACTCCGCATCACTATTCTCTACACCACTCTGCACCACTGCACTCTCCACAACTGCACTCAGCGCTACTGCACTCTGCAGCAAACCACTATACTCTACCCCACGGAACTCTACACCACTGCACTTTATGACACTGCACTCTGACACTCTACTCTGCAGCACTCCACTCTAAGCCACTGCACTTTCCACCACTCTACTCTGCACCACTTTACGCGTCTGCACTCAATGCCACTGCCCTCTACTCTGCACCACTTTACGCCTCTGCACTCTATGCCACTGCACTCTACGCCACTGCACTCTGCACCAATGCACTCTATGCCACTCTCCTCTACAGCACTGTACACAATGCACTCTCCTCCACTCTACTCTGCACCACTCTATGTCACTGCACTCTACGCCACTCTACTCTGAACCACTGCACTCTATGCCACTCTAATCTAATCTGCACCACTCTTCTCTATGCCACTGCACTATATGCACCTCTACTTTGCGCCACTGCACTCTACACCCCTCTACTCTACTCTGCACCACTCTACTCTACACCACTGCACCAATGTGTGCCACTGCACTCGACACCACGGCATTGCACACCACTCTACAGCACTCTAAACCACTGCACTCTACTCTACTCTGCACCACACTATGCCACTGCACTCTATGCCACTCTAATCCATTCTGCACCACTCTGCTCTATTACACTGCACTTTGCACCAGCGTATTCTACTCTACACCACTCTACTCTATGCCATTACACTCTACTCCACTGCACTTTATGCTACTCCATTTTATGCCACCCTACTCTACACCACCCTACTCTATCCACTCCCCCCACTGCACTCTACTCTGCATCACTGAACTCTAAGCCATTTTCTCTGTGTCGCTGCACTCTACACCATTCTACTTTACACCACTCTTCTCTACGCCACTGCACGCTATGCCATCCCATGCTACTCTGCACTCCCCTATGGCATTGCACTCCACTTCACTCTACTCTACAAAACTGCACTCTGCAGTATTATACTCTATTCTGCACAACTCTACTCTATGTCACTGCACTCTACTCCACTACACTCTACACCGCTGAACTCTACTCTGCACCACTCTACTCTACACCACTGCACCCTATGCAATTGCAATTTATACCACTTTTATAACACTGCACTCTATGCCACTACACTATTCACCACTGCACTCTATGCCACTCTACTCTACACCACTCTACTCTATGACACTGCACTCTATGCCATTGCACACCATGTCACTCTGCACCACTCTACTCTGTCACTGCACTCTACTTTGCACCACTCTACTCTATGCACTGCACTCTATGCTATTGCACTCTACACCACTGCACTCTACATCACTCTACACTATGCCACCACACTCTTTGCCATTCTACTCTGCACCACTCTATGGCACTGCACTCTACACCACTGCACTATACGCTACTCTACTCTACACTGCACCACTCTTCTCTATATCACTGCACTCAACGCCACTCAATTCTACTCTGCACCACTCTACGCCACTGCACTCTATGCCATTATAATCTACGCCAGTCCGCTCCACTCTATGCCACTCCACTCCACCATACGCCACTCTACTCTATGCCATGAAACTGCACTCTACACAGTGCCACTCTATGCCTCTCTACTCCACTCTACATAATGCCACTATATTTTATGCTACTCTAGTCTACAACCCTCAACTCTATGCCACTTCACTCTATGCCACTTCACTATACTCCACTCTATTCTACGCCACTCCAAGCCACTCTATTTCACTCCACTCTAAGCCAGTGTACTGTACGCCACTCTTCTCCACTTTACGTCACTTTACTCGACTCCATTCTACACCACTCCACACCACTCAAGGTCACTCCACACCACACCACACCACTCAAGGCCACTCCACTCTATGCCACTCCACTCCACTTTACTCAACTCTACTCTATGCCACTCCACGCCACTGCACAATACACCACTCTACTCTACGAGGCTCTACTCTACGTCAGTCCACTCTACACCACTCCCCTCTACTCTACGCCACTTCACTCTATAACGCTCTACTCCACTCAACTCCACACTACACAACTCCCCACCACTCTACGCCATTCCACTCCACTCCACTCCACTCTACTCTACGCTGCTGTACAACATGGCTGAAAGATATTGGCAAAGCCAAAAGCTTTAACATAGGAACAAACAATTGGCTTTGCCAGGGCTTGTTTTTATAGCACTAGGGAAACGGTAATGAAAGAGAACGAGAAATTAGGTTTGATTTTACAAAATCAAGAGACTTCCAGCATCTCTCTCCTAGTCACTCGCGCTGAGACAGGTTGTTTTTGAGAGCTAAATTTGGGTAAAATGCGGCCACCGCCAATATTAGTCAGAACCGCAAAGTATTTGTCACCACTTCTGGCAGCTGAGCTGAGTGAAGGAAAGCAAAATGCGGCAGTGCAACTGCACATTTGACATGATTGCATTTCCTTTTAGGGGATAAGTGTAAATTTCTCAGCTTTTTCCGTTCCCTTGGAGAGTAGCTCTCTCTCCGCGCATTCCTCGGATTCTCCTAAATGTTGGTGCCTGGAGCCGGCCGGTACATACCATATTACTGCAAAATGATGCCAGTGACGAATGCAACTCAGTGGATTAACGTGCCTGCTCTAGAGACCCGTGAGTAACCTGTAGTTCATGAATTTCAAATGCGAGAACCCGGCCCAGGGGTTTAAGAGTGTTTGCAGTGATCTATGTTCAACCTGCAGTTCGCACACTCCGATTTCATCAAAATAGCTCAGCGGGTAAATGCGCCTGCTGCCTAGACTTGAAAGTTGTGGTTCGGATATAAGAAAAAACAACAGTTCAGTGGTTTAATGAGCTCGCTGCATAGATCCGTGAGTAGCCAGCACACCCCAAGCTCAAATGTCTAGCAGGATAGCTGCATGGGTTAATGTGTCAGTTGCAGAGACCTGTGAATCCTGCTGAGTAACCCTCAGGCATGTTTTGGCAAACTCTAACTGAAAGAACAGGTTGTTATAATCAGGGCTTTAAGTGGGCCGGGTCTGAGCACCGGCAGTTTTTTTTTATGGGGGCCTCAAAACGGGTCTCTGTCGTGCTCTGTTTTGTGCCCTGGCACTGGCGGTCCCGTTTTTTCCCGGACTGCAGTGACAGCAGGCACATCCATGTGCGTGTGGTGACCGTTGTAGAGGAAGGGAAATCCTTTAAGTGAGTTACTTTCTCTCTGGATTTCCCTTCTCTTTTCGAAACTCAGGAGCAGCAACATTGTCCTGGTGTCCGCGGGGCTTTAAGTGGAAGTTTTTTCAATATTATATAAAAGCCATAGTTGCTGCTTATTTATCTTATGCAACTAACAACCATTGACAAAGCCAAAAGAACTGACTGTAGGTATGATGTTACTTGTTGTATCATATATCTGGACACAATGACAGGAACAGCAAAATACAAGTCGGGCGGCACACTGTGCTAAACACAGATTTTTAGCTTACGTGTTTTTAAGCCACGCCCTTAATTACATTGACCACGCGCCTTTGAGAGACCCCCCAGTTTTTTCATCCCACTTAAAGCCCTGGTTATAATTATTACTCTCAGAGAGGTTAGGCGACCTTGAATGTGCAAAACGTGTCATCAGTCTTTTATCTTGGTTTCAATGCTGCCTGTCACCTAAAACCACACACCTTTCAGAAAAATCAAAATACAGTCAAAACGGGATTAAAAGCTGTAAAGTCAGCAAACACCAGAATCAAATGCTAGAAACAGCGCCAACCAAGGGCGTAACTTCCATTCGTGCAGAAGATGCAGTGGCACCGGGGCCCAGAGGCGGGGGGGGGGGCACTGAACCCTGATTATTGCTGTATTTTATCACTAAAGAGCAGCCGGGGGCCCATTTCCTGCCTCCTAGGGCTCAGGACAGGCCAGCGCCCCCACTATCACCAAACCCATAACAATCGAAGGAAGAGCGTGTTTCCGCCCACCCCGAGAAAGGCAGAGACCAGAAACAGCTCAAAGGCCCAAAGAAAAGCAAAACACGGAAACCGCTCTCTAGACCAACTGAAAAACCGATGATGGTAACAGTTCAGAACCCTCCTTAGAAAGCAAGGAGCAGAAACAGCTCAAAGGCCCAAAGAAAAGTAAAACACGGAAACCGCTCTCTAGACCAACTGAAAAACCGATGATGGTAACAGTTCAGAACCCTCCTTGGAAAGCAAGGAGCAGAAACAGCTCAAAGGCCCAAAGAAAAGTAAAACACGGAAACCGCTCTCTAGACCAACTGAAAAACCGATGATGGTAACAGTTCATAACCCTCCTTGGAAAGCAAGGAGCAGAAACAGCTCAAAGGCCCAAAGAAAAGTAAAACACGGAAACCGCTCTCTAGACCAACTGAAAAACCGATGATGGTAACAGTTCAGAACCCTCCTTGGAAAGCAAGGAGCAGAAACAGCTCAAAGGCCCAAAGAAAAGTAAAACACGGAAACCGCTCTCTGGACCAACTGAAAAACCGATGATGGTAACAGTTCAGAACCCTCGTTGGAAAGCAAGGAGCAGAAACAGCTCAAAGGCCCATTGAAAAGCCCAGGACACGAACAGCTCCAAAGCTTCACGAAAAAGCAAAGCACAGAAACATCGCCAAATCCTCAATTAAAAATAAAGGGCGGAAATAGACTCCAAAGGCAAAGCACCTTGGGAAGCGAAGGACAGGTCCTGCCTCCACCCGTGTGCACACCTCCACTGCCTCTTGTCTAGGATTTCTCTATTCAAAAAACACTCAGATACATGAATACTGAAACAGCTTAAAGGACACCGAAAAGTGTGGAGAGGGACAGGCTAAAATGTCTTTTATTTATTTATTTTATTTAATGCAGTTTTATATAGCGTGAACTTGACCCAAAGTTGTCAGAGCGCTATACAAAAGAACCAGGTAAGTTTCAAAAGGTACACAAGATAGACTAAACACGCTAACAAGTTACATATATACAGTTACAGGTACACAAGATAGGCTGAACACGCTAAAAAGTTACATATATGCAAAAGTTACATATATGCAGTTACAATGCTAACAATTTGCATATTTATATTGTAAAAAGATATAAAAGGTGTCAGTGTTAGGTTAGAACAGGAGTAAAATACATATTTACAAAGTTGATCTCATATGAGTGCCAGGTAAATTACAAAAGTTACACGAGACAGACTAACAGATTACATGTATACAGTTACAGGTACACAAGATAGGCTGATCACGCTAACAAGTTACATATGTGTAGTTACAATGCTAACAGGTTGGATATTTATATTGTAAAATTATGAAAGGTGACAGCGTTAGGTTGAAACAGGAGTAAAATACATGTTTACAAAGTTGTCCGCATGTGAGTGCTAGATGGTCGTAATGGTCAAGAAATAGGTTGGGTTATTCCAGGAAGTGTTTGGAGGAGGAGAGTTTTAAGATCTGTTTTGATGGTCCGGAAAGAGGTTCGGAGGGATGGAGGAAGTGAGTTCCGGATTCTGGTCGCATTACCAGAGAAGGATTGAGCCATAAATCTTTCCCTTTTGAAGGTAGGAGGTCGAGCAGTACGTTTTCCACATTGCGTGAAGGTCTAGAGCCGCCAGAGATTTAGAGTTTATTCGCCAGATAGCCTGGGGTGGAAGTGTGCAAGACTTTGTGGGTGATACAGGCAGTCTTGTAAACTGACCTTGCTTCGATAGGAAGCCAGTGAAGAGACAACAGTATGCATGGGGTGTGATCATTTCTTTGAGCCGCATATATGAAGCGAGCTGTTGAGTGGAGGATGGATTTTAGAGGGAAAAGGTGGGATTTGGGGAGGCCAGCAAGGAGAGAGTATCCGTAGTCCAATCTGGAAAGAACCAATGAGTGGACCAAGGTTTTTAGGTCTTGTTCAAGAAAGAAGCGCCAAACTCCCCAGAGAAGGCTCAGTTGGTAATGTAAAAAGCCCCACCGAAAGCAAAGAACAGAAGAATATCCAAAGTCCAAACCAGAGACAGAGCCAACTTCTTAAACGCCATACCCTACAGAAAGCAACAGATGGCACGGGGCAGGAGGCAGTGCGGCATGGAGCTCCAGCATTTAGAATGCAACAGGGAGTCTAATACTGGGACAGTGAGCCTTGCTGTCTGACACAGGGACAGGGAGACCCATACAGACTCTTAGACATCCATTGAAACAAGAAGACACTGACACTTGGACAGGAACTCACAGTAGGACAATTGAATGCAAACGATGCCTTTGCATTATGGAGTGATTGGGGCAGGGACAATGAGGTAAAACACTGGTCTCGTGACTGGGAGCCTCTCACTGACAGAGGGAGAATCAGTGCTTTATTTGTAAAAGAATAAGTGCCAGGGCTCTCGTTTCGAGGCCACTGGAGCTTGCCCCACACATTTCCCTCGCCCATGCTGCCAATGACAGTACAAACACAGCTACTCACCATCTCACTCTTACAAGTGCAACAATTCATACTATGCCCGGCCCCCAAAGGTATAAGAATGGCTTGGGAGGCAGGTATTAGCCATTGTAAATGTAAATTGAACTAATAAACAGCTGTTTTTGTGCTCATACCTAAATTAGCCAAACAGCGCCCCCATGTGGCAGACAGTCATAAGCCCCGGTGTTGACAATTAGGTGCTGGTGCTGGGCACGGGAAACCCCCAGCTCAAATTAAGCACTAGGGAGAAACAACCAGTGACTTTGGGACAAGGAGATGCTGACTTGGCAAGGGACGCGTACCACTTGACATTGGCACCAGAGGACTCTAATATGGGCCAGGAAACCCCTCACACGGAGACAGGGAGACTGACATTGGGACAGGAGCACACATACTCTTGTTGGGGCAGAAACAAACTGCATGTGTGCATGTGCGCATTCACACACAAACACTGATTACACACCAGGATGTCTAGCCTCATCTGGGTTGTCAAAGGTGGTAAAGTGTAGCCCCCATGGGAGTAGGTATCTCCAGCAGCGGAACCTACAACTGTGAGCAGGCACACTACTGAGGGAGACCAACAACACCATTAACCCCTTCGCTGCGGCGCGAATTCTCCCGCAGCGCTGGGGGGGTTTGGGGGGGTTGACGGCGCCGCTGTGCTCATGACGGAACCACGCCGTCATGAGTCACGGGTGAGCTGTGCTCATGACGGCGTGGTTCCGTCATGACTCCACCCACTGCGCTAATCGCCCGCACAGGCGGGGACTTAGCGCCACGTGGGAGGAGCGGCCGCCAACGGCCGCAGCATGACGGAACCACTCCGTCATGAGCACAGCGCACCCGTGGCTCATGACGGAGTGGTTCCGTCATGAGCGGGGAAGGGGTTAAGATATTTAGGAGACGTGTTTATCGAAGTTTTACTTTGGCGTAACTCTACGCAAAACACATTCTTTAATTACAAGCATTGGCAAAGCCAATAGATCTCGCCTTTTGGACCTGATGGCTTTTCCAAAGGTTTTAGTCATGCTCCATTGCATCCCTGAGCTCAACGCAAAATGTTGTTGCGCTGTCCGAGAGCCCACACAAACGTTGATGAATATCTCCTCTTCAATGCCAGCTCCAGGGACGTACAAACTTTTCACAATTTAAAATATCAAAAGTAAAGGACAGTTACAGCTTCCAAGCATCAATGAAAGCAAGGGGAGAACTGGCACTAACGCTTCACTGAAAAATAAAGGATGGAAACAGCTCCATAACCTCATTGAGAAGAAGAGGTTTGAAAAAGGTTCAACATAATTAAAATAATTAAGTAGTTGCTCCACGCCCCCTCCTGAGAGTCAATGGAAGAACTTCTATCTAATCAATCTG
This sequence comes from Triturus cristatus, assembly GCF_964204655.1. Classification (NCBI taxonomy): domain Eukaryota; kingdom Metazoa; phylum Chordata; class Amphibia; order Caudata; family Salamandridae; genus Triturus; species Triturus cristatus. Next base: position 173,486,569 of record NC_140586.1, on the reverse strand, counting down.
AAAGTAAAATATTGAAACAGAAGGAAACGTCCACTGAAATGCATAATAAGTAAAAAGCGCCGAAACACAATGAATGACAAAGGACTGAAACACCTCTGAAACCCATTGAAACACAAAGGACTGAAACACCTCTGATACCCATTGAACACAAAGGACTGAAACACTTCTGATACCCATTGAAACACAAAGGACTGAAACACCTCTGATACCCATTGAACACAAAGGACTGAAACACTTCTGAAACCCATTGAAACACAAAGGACTGAAACACTTCTGATACCCATTGAACACAAAGGACTGAAACACTTCTGAAACCCATTGAAACACAAAGGACTGAAACACTTCTGATACCCATTGAACACAAAGGACTGAAACACCTCTGATACCCATTGAACACAAAGGACTGAAACACTTCTGAAACCCATTGAAACACAAAGGACTGAAACACTTCTGATACCCATTGAACACAAAGGACTGAAACACTTCTGATACCCATTGAAACACAAAGGACTGAAACACCTCTGATACCCATTGAACACAAAGGACTGAAACACTTCTGATACCCATTGAACACAAAGGACTGAAACACTTCTGATACCCATTGAAACACAAAGGACTGAAACACCTCTGAAACCCATTGAAACACAAAGGACTGAAACACCTCTGATACCCATTGAACACAAAGGACTGAAACACTTCTGATACCCATTGAAACACAAAGGAAGACAGCAGCTACTTCAAGGCACCCGATGAAATGGCAAAGGCCATAAAGCATTCAAATCATACTGGATGGAGGTGGAATCGGCACCTGTGGCACTATGGAGGTGGCCAAGCCACTGAAAGCTCGAGCCAGGCTCAAGCTAAATGCCTGGCTTGGGCTCAGCTCGAAGCCCTTTTGGAAACTCGAGCCTAAAACGAGCCAAGCTTTCACAGAAGGCAATATGGCCCAGTGGCTACAGCTGGCGACCAGTAACATGGGAGCCAGGAACCAATGCCCGCCTCAGCAAATCTCCCTGTGCTGAAAAAAAAAGTGTAACGTCGTCTGGGTCTGTTGTGAATTGCTCCTGTGTCCTTGGGCAAAATTCGTACTATGTAAAACCACAAAAAATAAAAAGTTGATTCACCCACACTATTCTCAATCTCCAACAATTAAGGACGAAACATTAACATTTATGTCAGAAAGACATACCTATCTTGTGACTGAACCACACAGTGTGATACTGGACAAATCTGGGCCCAACCCAGCGTCCCTGATTGACCAAACTGTCTGATCCTAAGTGAACATTTTATTTCACAGCCCCTCCTTTGGTTAATAATCACATATGAGAGCACTTTCAAATATGTGACCTCGGGATTAGTGCTCTACAAAAACCTCTCTTTTGCTCGATTTCATATATTGTAGTTTCACTCCAGGTAAAATAGGAATCCAGTTCACATATACGATATGCACCTGCTGTACCATGGCAAGCTGCGCCCTGAGCAGCGCAGCCCATCTCTAAACACTGACGAGAAGACAAGAGCCCCAGTTACAATTAATTCACAAGATCGATTTTTAGCAGAATACCCTGCGCCATTTTGTCCCTGAAATAGCCACGGTGCCTCCCCGTTATCCCAGAACAGGCCAATATCCAGGCTCACACCCTGGCCCGCCTCACCTGTGCTCCGCGTAGTTTCGATGGGAAGCCGGCGCTCCGAGCCATAAGAAGCTCTTCCTGTCTGCTCGTCTGTCGATCCACTCTCGTCGCCCCCACGGGAAAGGCTGGTCCAGGAGTGTGCATCACTGGTCACCCTGGCAACCGGACAGAAGTAGGCCAGGACCGCCTGGTGTGCGCCTTGTCGCGGGATCCGGGGCCGCTCCGTGGGGCAGTCACACATCCCACCCTCAGGGACAGGTCCTCTCGCAGCCTGTCCCTGGGCCTTGTGTGTGAGTTATGAGGCAGGGGCGCGGCTACCAAATGTGCAGTGGCACCGGGACCCGGGCAGGTAAAGAGTCCACTGCACTCGTTATTGTTGTTTTTACTACTCAAAAGGTATGTTATAGGGGTCTTTTTCATTACATGCTTGCTTTAGGGCCAACTGGATATTTTGCTGCTTGTGTCAGAGCTCGGATTTCTCCACTGGAAGGAAGGCAACCCCTTCCACTGGCGCGTGGCGCACATTCGCGCGCTTCAAGTGGCTCCCTGGCAGACCTTCTGCCATTGGAGGGAGCTCTCTAAAGTGGCCTAAGGTGACGTGTTGATGCTGTACGTTTTATCCGGGATACATAAATACCAGCGTCTCCGTGTATCTGTTTCAGAAACGAGTTGCTGGATTCTGCGCACGCCGACATCCCTCTTCTGACAGTGACTGTGAACCGCTGCACTAAACGCTGGTGCCCCTTTCACATCGGCACTACAGTACGTAGCCTTAATGACTATATCACTGGTAGCCAAGAATTTATGACTTCACCGCTTGGTAATTCAGCTTTCAAGGCATCCTGACGTCATGACCGAGCTTCACTCGGAGTCCCAGCCATCATAACCTCGTCAGTTCATGACCCAGCCTTCATGACATCATCACTTAGTGCCAAAGCCTTTATTATATTCTTGCCAGATAAAGCCTTCAGGGCACTTTTTTATCACGTGACCATGTATTTAGCACGTCATCATCCAGTGAGCAGGCCTTAAGGGCATCGAGTCTTAAGTGCCTTGGAGCTTGATGACGATGTTTGCAGTCCTGGAGCGGGCCGCCACACCAGCGCCCCACTACAGAACTGCTAATCCCATAGTCAGACCGCCCGCCCGATTAGGAGTTATCTCCTGGTCTGGCGGGCGGTCCTTTGGTGTTCCCAAGGCAGTGTCTATTAAAAAGGCACCGCAATGGGGACGCCAAAGCCGGTTCTTGCACGGCATGGCCTGTAAAGTCCACGCCATGCAGGGGAAGGGGCGCATGCAGACAGGGAGGCACACCCGTGCCCCTCACATGCAAATAATGGCCCTAAACCAACAGGGGTCCCTGTAGGGCCCCTAAGTTTACTCGACACCACATTTTTTATGTCATTGAGAGCGAAGTGATATGGAAACTCCGAATATGCTAAGCAGTGCCGCAGCAGCCCCGCCAAGCATATTCGGGCCTCTGGCGCTTGTGGTGGTCCTGTGGCGGTCTCACCGCCATATGCATAATAAGGCGGGCGGACCACCAGTCTGCCAGTCCAGGGACCTCCACCACTGGTGCTCTCTCGTAATCAGGCCCTTAGTGAACATGAGTTTATAGCTTGATGACCAAGCCTTCGTTACCTCAATAATTTGTGACATAACCACTCACTGATGAAGCATTCATGGCATCATAAATTTGTGACAAAGTCTCTAAGACATTCTCACTTGGGGATCAGGCCTTCATGACATCTTCAGTCAGTGGCCAATTGATCGCAAAATCCTCTTCTGGTGACCATGGGCCAGATGTAGGTAAATGCATTTGTGCGATTCCTTAATAGCGATTTTTAGGGAATCGCTATTAAGGACTCGCAAAATGGCATGTAGATAGGAATCGCAATTTGCGATTCGCAATCAAGGAATACCTTCCCATTTATTCCTATGGGCCTAGAGGCCTATAGGAATAAATGGGAATTGCGCCCGCAATTTGCGAGTCCCCAATAGGTACTCGCAAATTGCGTGCGCAATTTTAAGGGTACAAGGGTTCCCGAGAGACACCCTGTTGCACCCCTGAAATGTGCATGTGTGCACATGTAGCGCACATACATGCCTAAAGGCCATGAATGTGTGCCACATGGCACTTTAAAAAAGCAAAAAAGTGTTTTTTTAAAGAAAATCGCTAACTACCACCAACTTGAAATTGGTGGTAATTAGCGATTCCTAAAGGCTAAATTGCACTTTCATTTGTGCTACTTACATTGCATTTATCGCAAAATAGGGAATCGCAAATTATGCGATTCCTTATTTTGCAAGGGGCTTATTGTTGGCTTCCTACATCTGGCCCCAAGTTGTAAAGCAAAATTCTTTTGACTTCTGTGGACCCCGAGCCAGGGATCCTGGCTTAAGAAATTTTGACAATTTGAATCTCAAATACAGAAACAAGGATTTATTTAACAAATACACAAATTATGAAACATTTTAATTTATAATTCACAAACAAATATACAAAATCAAATATTTCCCTTTGATGGGAAGGTTGGGGCTTTTCTAAATTCAACTAAAGCCACTCATTATCCATACTATATTCTGTTTCATGCAGTTGCATTGTTCCCACAAATCAATCTGAGGACCCCAACTTAATTTTAAGCCTTCATTTTCCAATTCCTTCACATTTACAGAACGTTTTAAAATGTAAAACTTAAAATGTTGCTTCTTTTGTTTATACACACTTTATTAATCTGTTAATATTTCATTTTTAAAGCTATTGTGGACCCCCTGCGTATGTATCGCAGACCCCCAGGGGTCCCCGGACAACCACTGCTGTAAGGTATCACATGGTGTGCAAACATTAATTTTTAACTGATGATTATTTTGCCGTGCAATACCAAAATTGATAACAATATTTAACGCCAAATTCTTAGTGTAACATACATTAAAAGCACGGGCCTCAATGCTATGAAAATAATACAAGAGGGTGTCTTGGAGTGACAGCATTTTGGTGGGGTTAGAAAACGATATATATGTTATGGGAAAATCAATTCAGTAAAACGACACCGTAGGGAGGGAAGAGAGAAGGTGTTACAGAGTTTTAGAACAATGCAGGAGTGGTGAATTTAATCACAGATATCCAAGTAACTTTGTGGAATTGAGGCTCTTTAACAGAGAATTTCACTTTTTCCCCCAATTTTCAGTACTTGTGTTTTTCAGATTTCCATTTGCGAAAGACCATCTTTTTGGCGAAGGTGAGACTCTCAGATCGAAAACTTTGTGTCGTAGTCTATCTTATCGCGATGAGATAGATTGTTTTGGCTGAGGGAAGAAGGAGATACTTTTTCTTTGGGCCTATAAGAATCATATTTTCCTGTGCGGTGCAATAGAGCAAACAATTTTGTTACCTGTTGTACATATTCATGCCTGCTAGAATGCAACCGTCCTGTTTTAACAACATTATATTCAATGATTGTTTTTTAAATTTAAGTTTTTTCAAAAACGTATGGCCGTCCCATTCAGATCGCATCATTTATCCTTTTTTTCTTTCTGCTTATGATAAGTGTTTGAAACAAGCATTGAAAATGTAAATAGGTCTGGCCTTGGCACGCTGGTGCAATGGTTATTTTATTTGATTATTTTCTGATTTTTACAAGCAGGTCCACAGAAAAACGAAAAGAATAAAAAAAAAAGAATATGTGCCATCTCCTAAATGTGACAGCAGCAAGCTTACAATAAACCGTTTACATTTTTAAAAAAAAATCATGGTATGTAATTTTAATACATCAGTAGGGGTCTTTCTAGAGAGTTACACAACATCATTTTCATGTTTGAAGCCATGGAGGACATCCCAGGGCCCCCCGGCCCCTTCCAGCTCCCTCGGCTGGAGCCAGTCACCCTTTCATTTTTTGGTGGGTGCCCCAGTGCCCACCGTAGTATCTACAATCCTGTCATTGTTGGGGGACACAGGGGGAGCCCCAAGGCCCAAGTCGGCTCCGCTGAAGGCACCTGGGTTGTTGGTTTAGGGTGGTGTGAGCCCTTCTCAAGCAACAGCCACAATCCCTGTCAGGGTGAACCACAAAAGTCAATCAATCAATCAAGGAATTTGTAAAGCGCACTACTTACCCGTGAGGGTCTCAAGGCGCTGAAGGGAGGGGGGAAACCGCTACTGCTCGAAGAGCCAGGTCTTGAGATGTCTTCTGAAGGTGAGCAGGTCCTGGGTCTGCCGTAGGTGGGTGGGGAGGGTGTTCCAGGTCTTGGCGGCGAGGTGGGAGAATGATGTGCCGCCGGTGGTCTTTCGTTGGATGCGGGGGACGGCCGCGAGTGCGAGGTTTGCTGAGCGGAGCTGGCGGGTGGGGGTGTAGAAGTTGAGTCTGTCGTTCAGGTAGGCTGGTCCGGTGTTGTAGAGTGCTTTGTCTGCGTGGGTGAGAAGTTTGAAGGTGATCCTCTTGTCGACGGGGAGCCAGTGCAGGTCTTTCAGGTGGGGGGTTATGTGGCTGCGTCGGGGTACGTTGAGGATCAGACGTGCGGAGGCGTTTTGGATGCGTTGTAGTCGATGCAGGTGTTTGGCTGGGATTCCTGCGTAGAGTGAATTGCCGTAGTCCAGCCTGCTGCTGACGAGGGCCTGTGTAACAGTTCTCCTTGTTTCGGACGGGATCCACTTGTAGATCCTGCAGAGCATGTGGAGGGTGTTGTAGTAGGAGGAGGAGACGGCGTTGATCTGCTTCGACAGGGAGAGAGAGGAGTCGAGGACGAATCCGAGGTTGCGTGCGTGGTCGGTAGGTGTGGGTGCCATTCCCAGCGTTGTAGGTCACCACGAGTCGTCCCAGGCCGAGGGGGTGGATCCGAGGATGAGGACCTCCGTCTTGTCCGAGTTAAGTTTCAGACGGCTGCTCTGCATCCATTCGGCAACAGCCTTCATTCCCGCGTGGAGGTTCGTTTTGGTGGTGAGCGGGTCCTTGGTGAGGGAGAGGATGAGCTGGGTGTCGTCGGCGTAGGAGATGATGTTGAGGTTGTGCTGACGGGCTACTTGTGCGAGGGGGGCCATGTAGATGTTGAACAGCGTTGGGCTGAGTGATGATCCCTGGGGTACGCCGCAGATGATGTCGGTGGCTTCGGATAGGAAGGGTGGGAGTCGGACTCTCAGGGTTCTGCTGGAGAGGAAGGATGTGGTCCAGCTGAGGGCTTTCTCATGGATCCCGGCTTCGTGAAGGCGTGTTTTTAGGGTGCGATGGCAGACCGTGTCGAAGGCGGCTGAAAGGTCCAGGAGGATGAGGGCTGAAGTTTCGCCATTGTCGAGTTGTCGCCTGATGTCATCTGTGGCGGCGACGAGGGCTGTTTCAGTGCTGTGGTTTCGTCTGAACCCGGACTGGGACGGGTCCAGGATGTTGTTGTCTTCGAGGTGGCGGGTTAGTTGCGCGTTGACGATTTTCTCGATGACCTTCGTCAGGAACGGGAGGAGGGAGATGGGTCGGAAGTTCTTGAGGTCCTTGGGGTCCGCCTTGGGCTTCTTGAGGCGGGCGTTGATTTCGGCGTGCTTCCAGCTGTCCGGGAATGTGGCTGTCTCGAAGGAGGCGTTGATGACCTTCCGTAGTTGGGGTGCGATGGTTGCGTCGGCTTTGTTGAACAAGCGGTGAGGGCAAGGGTCTGACGGTGATCCAGAGTGGATGGAGTTCATGACCTTGCGTGTTTCTTCGTCGTTGACGTTGGTCCAGGAGGTCAGGTGGTTGGTCCAGGTGGTGTTCGTGGGGGAGGAGTCTGGCACGGTCGGGTTGCTCGGGATGTTGAAGCTGTTGTGGATGTCTGCTATCTTCCGGTGGAAGAAGGTTGCCAGAGCGTTGCACAGTTCTTGTGAAGGCGGGACATCGTTTGCGTTGGGGTTGGAGAGTTCCTTCACGATGCTGAAGAGCTCTTTGCTGTTGTGTGCGTTGTTGTCCAGTCTGTTTTTGAAGGAGGATCTTTTGGCCATTCTGATGAGGTGGTGGTGTCTACGAGTTATGTTATGTTATGTTACTGTTTGTTTTGTAGAGCGCTCAGCTGCTCCAAAGAGCGTCCCGGCGCTAAAGATCATCACACCAAATACCAGCAGCAAACAAACAGCCATAACAGAGAACATAACCAGAATTAACCATAACAGCATTACAAAGCAAACAGATAGGTTTTAAGTCCTTTCCTAAAAACCGAGAGATTGGTGCACACCCGCAACGTCAAGGGCAATGTGTTCCAGAGGCGGGGTGCAAGGTAACTAAAGGAGCGACCTCCACAGCGAGCACGCTTCACTGTTGGAACGATAGCCTTGGCCTGGGCAGCAGATCTCAGAGGTCTAGATGGAAGATAGAAATTGACCCTTCTCTGCAGATATTCAGCGCCGAAATTGTGAAGCGCCCTAAAAGCTGTAGTTAGGGTCTTGAAGAAGATACGCTTACGAATCGGCAACCAATGCAGAGAGACAAGGAGATTGCTGGCCCTAGATCTTCTAGTTAAACCGAAGATTGCCCTGGCTGCAGAATTTTGAACTATCTGCAGACGAGTCAGCAGATACTCAGGAAGACCTAAGTAAAGGATGTTGGCGTAGTCTAGGCGCGAGCCAATTAATGCTTGCACCGTAATTTTCTTATGCTCCAAAGATAAATAGGGCAGAAACTTGCGCAACATCCTTAAGATGGCAAAGCACTTCCCAGTCAAGCCAGCAACCTGGGTTTTAAAGGAAAGAGTGTTATCGACCATCATACCCAGGTTCTTCGCTGTGACCGAATCGCTGGCAGGGGGAGACATGGCCGAAGGCCACCATAGCTTCCAACGTGGGTCTGCAGGACAGCCAAAGAACAATATCTCGGATTTGTCGGAGTTGCATTTGAGGCCATTTTTCCCAAACCAGTCAAACACAAACTCCAAACACTTCCGAATGGCTGCTCCATCGAAGTCACAGCCCCTGTCACAAGTGAACAGGAGCTGTGTGTCATCCGCATAGGATATGATCTGGGCCCCTAGCTCCTCCACCCGTGCCGCAAGAGGTGTAAGGAAGATATTAAAGAGGGAAGGACTCAGTATGGAGCCCTGCGGGACCCCTACCTTAAGCTGCGGCATCCGGGCGGAGAAAGGGGGAGCCCAGATCGTTTGTGTCCGATCGGCCAAAAAAGACTGAAACCATGCGAACACCGTACCCCGCAGCCCAATCTCCCAGAGTCTAATTAGGAGGAGGTCGTGGGGGACGGTGTCGAAGGCCGCCGACAAATCAAGCATGATAAGCAGGGCCTTTCCACCCCTATCGAGGGTCTCCTTCACAATCTCAGTAACCTCAAGAAGAGCGGTCTCAGTGCTCAGGTTAGATCTAAATCCAGACTGTGACTGATGTAAAAGGGAGTTGCCCTCTACAAAGTTGGTAAGGGTGGTATGAACACACTTTTCAGTGATCTTGGCCAGGGCAGGAAGCAGCGAGATTGGCCTATAATTAGAATGCAGTTTAGCATCTGCATTTGGTTTTTTAATAAGGGGAAGAACTAAGGCCTGTTTCCAGGAGGAGGGGACTTTGCCCGACTTCAAAGATGCATTAATGAGAGGGTTGATGATCGGATTAAGGGCAGGTGCCAGGGTCGCAAGACACTTGGCGGGACAAGGGTCCAGAGGAGAGCCAGATTTCAGGCTAGACAAAAGGTCAAGCGAGGCCTGAGGCTCTAAAGAGGGAAAACAGTGCAGGGTAGGGCCCACAGAATCCATATGCATAGCTGGTGGGCATAACCAGGGGTTGGAAAGGCCATCGACCTCTGAACCTGTGCTCAAGATGATCTGGGTTCCTTGCAACGCTGACTGGATAGTACGTATTTTATTAGTGAAAAATACTGCAAGCTCCATGATCCAAGGTTCCGAGAAAGCAGATGCAGAAGTGCAGCAGGAGGGAGAGGTGAATTCTTTAACAATCTTAAAGATCTCTTTGCAGGAGCTATCTGCTTCCTCAATCCTTCTGGCCAAAAAGGATTTTTTCTCTGCAACGAGCTCCCTGTGATATTCTTTCACTGCTGCTCTATAAGACTGCTTAGCCGATGTATCATAGTGCCTCCTCCAAATTCTCTCCAGCCTCTTGCAGTGCCTTCTCTTGGCCGCCAAGGCAGCAGAGAACCACGGGGCTGATGCTCGTGCCAGTTCAGATCTAACCTGGCAAGATGGTGCCAAGGCTTCCAAACGTGCAGTGAGCCAATTCTGAAAGCACACCACATCATCCTCCAGACTGCCCGTAAGAACACAAGGATGGGTATCTAAAGCCTGGGTGATCATGGCCGGGGTGACTTTATGGAAGGCTCTAGAACTACGAGCAGCGAGCCGCTGCGAAATGCGGGCGGCCACAGGCTGATGTACTAGCGTGAAATCCGCTAGGAAATGATCCGACCAAAGAACTGGGGCAAGGGAGGAAAGGACCACCGGAACGGTCGAAAAAATTTGATCTAAAATATGCCCCTTCTCATGTGTAGGGGACTGTAGGTACATATGAAGTCCCACCGACGATGTCATATCCAGAAATTTTTGCACTTCAGGATCCTCGCCCTTATCCATGTGGATGTTAAAGTCCCCGAGGATTAGGCAGTGTTTTGTTCTAAGACTCAGTGTGGAAATGATCGATAGCAAATCCTCAGTAAAGGAGCCAAGAGGGCCAGGTGGTCTATAAAGCAAAAGCCCCAGGCAGGATTGATGGGGGGATAGGGCCAGGGAGAAGGCAAGGATTTCACAGTCAGGTAAATCATCCGTCGACAAGATGGTACAAGGAATGTGCCTTTTAATGATAAGTGCCACTCCGCCTCCCCTTCCCTTGCATCTGTCTCGACGGAAAATAGCATATGAGGGAGGGATGGCAATAGCCAGATCAGGTTCCGAGCCCTCACCGAGCCATGTTTCTGTGAGAAAGAGACAATCTATGTCATCTTGTGTTAAGAGATTATATATGTCGAGAGCGTGCTGAGGAAGAGACCTAGTATTTAACAAGGCGCAGTTAGTACCTAAAAGAGGGAGCTTGCCAGGACAGGGAATTGTAGGGTCCGGCATCCACCCACACGTGGGGCACTTAGTAATATCCCCAGCAGAGTAGGGGATAGCTCGCTGACATGGAGCAGTGTGTACATTGTAAGACAGAAGATCATCTCTAGTGTACATCGAGCCAAGAGCTAAAAGGAACCCACCAGAATACGTTCCCGAGCGCTTCCGGGACGCTGACGGGCGCAGACGGGCTGACTCAGGCGAGACTCCGGCGCAGCGACGGCGCCCCCGCAAACGCGACCGCTAGCGCGGTAGAACACTGTTTCCTAATATGTGGTACACTAGAGCGCTCCCACCACTCTAGCCCCCACTCAAGATGGCCGCCGAGTGCAGAGAAGCCTGAGCCCGGTTTGAAGCTCTAACGGCAGCTAGCGCCGTGATAGATGGGCGAAAAAGCGTGCAAGTGTATCAGAGGTATGCTGAGTGCATTTACAACATGAAGATCACACAGTTTTAAAATTAATTAAAAATCACAAAAAACGATCCGTTTTGCTCAGGGAGCACTGAATACAATGCACATGCTCTGTGACGAGTGGCGTCCTTGTGGGCTGCGTGGCTGTCAGGTGTGCGATCGTGGAGCCATTTCTTCTCCAGTTTCCGGCAGGCGCGTTTGGAGGTCTGTAGCTCGTCGGTGAACCAGGTGGCTTTCTTGCTGGCGTGGTTGATGGGGGGTTTCCTGAGTGGTGCAAGGGTGTTGGCGCAGTCTTCAATCCACTGTCTGAGGTTGCGGGCTGCTGTGTCTGGGTTGGTGGAGGCCGCAGGTGGGTTCTGGGCGAGGATGGAGGTCAGTTGGTCTTTGGTGACTTTGCTCCAGCAGTGACGTGGGAGTTGTTGGGTGCGGTGGTGCGTGGTTGGCTACTTGAAGGTGAAGTGGATGCAGCGGTGGTTGGTCCAGTGGAGTTCGGTGGTGTGGTCGAAGGCGACGTGGGTGCCTATGGAGAAGATGGGGTCCAGCGTGTGGCCGGTGGCGTGGGTGGGTGTGGTGACGAGCTGTCTGAGGCCGAGGTTTGCCAGGTTGTCAATCAGGGTGGTAGAGTTGGCATCGTTGTTGTTCTCGAGGTGGAAGTTCAGGTCCCCGAGGAGGATGTAGTCCGTGGAGGCGAGTGCGTGGGTGCTGGCGAGGCCGGCGATGGAGTCGCTGAACGGCGCCCTGCGTCCCGGGGGCTGTAGATGAGTGTTCCTCTGAGGGTGGTGTTTGGGTCGGTGTGGATTTGGAAGTGCAGGTGTTCGGCGGTCTTGAGGGTGTCCTCTGCGTGGGTGGAGACCTTGAGGGTGGACTTGTGGACCATGGCTATTCCTCGTCCGATTCCGTTGGTGCGGTCTCTGCGGGTGATCTTGTAGCCGTCAGGGATGGCTATTGCGATGTCGGGTGCCGAGGAGTCATTCCACCAGGTCTCGGTCAGGAAGGCCACGTCGGGGGTGGTGGTGTCGAGCAGGTTCCAGAGCTCGATGGCGTGTCTGCGTGCGGAGCGGGTGCTGAGGAGTATGCAGCGGAGGTGGTTGGGTCTGGTCTTTGGAGGTTTGCTGCCTCTGTTGTAGGTGAAGCTGCAGCTCTGGCAGGAGAAAGGTCCGTGGGTGCGCTTCGGGGTGGCCTGGAAGCAGCTGTGGTTTCGGGCGGTATTGAGTGCGTGGAGGGCGGCGTCGTCTTAGTGGTGTCTGGCGTAGTGGCGTTACTGGGGTCCTGGGGTTCTAGCGCTGGGCGCGGGCCAGGCGCAGACGGGCGCAAACAGGCTCGCCTCTGGCGCACCTCCGGCGCACCAGCGGCGTGCCCACTGCGCGGCCGCACAGCGGCCTGCATTATGAGGGGTGACGAGGGAGGGAGGAGCAGCTGGGAGGGGGGAGCAGGACGAATCGGGACACAGGGGGGCGGGGCCGCAGGGGAGGCAGCGGCAGGAAACGCAGGGCGGCGGGAGGGGGGTGTGGAGGAACAAGCGGACGGGGCACAGAGGGGAGCAACAAACAGGCTAACAGAGCAAAGGGGGCGCAAGGGGCAACAGAGGGGGTACAGTTAGCAACAGTAACAACAAAAAGGAATAAAAACGAGAACAAGTGGAAGAAACGAAAAAAAACGCACGGAGCACAATCAGACACACAGTCAGGGGCAGACAAGGATACTTACAAGCCCACCACTGGGCCACCAGGGATGAGGCGCAGGCGGGAGCCTGCGGGTGGAGGAGGGCCTCGAACTCACGGCAGTAGCGGGACAATGGACATGACACTAGCAGGGTGAGCTAGCGCGGTGGGGGAGCGGCCTGACCTGAAATCAGGGTCTAGGGTTACTAACTTAAAGTGTGCTTAATCCTCTGTTTAGCTTGGTACACAAGCAGTCAGGCTTAACTTAGAGGCAATGTGTAAAATCCCACGTCAATTTAGAAAAACAGAGAAACATTTTTCAAATTATTTGACACCAAAATGACAAAAATCCATCAGTATAATCGGTGAAATGCAATTTTAAAGATTTAAGTAGGCATAACACCACTTGCGATTATCTGGTTGTGCAAGATCAGGTGAAAGTCACAAGTTCAGGCTGATGGCCACAGAGAGCAGGCTGGATACAGAGACCAGGTTATTCTCAATGAAAAAGTTACCTTGTCAAAGTCCAGTGCAAAGAGTTCAGTTACAGTTGGAGTAGGCCTCCAGCAGCTGGGCAGTCCTTTGTCAGCAGGGCAGTCCTTCTCTTCTTCTGTTGAATCCACAGGTCAAGGAGGATACCAGGGGCCTCCAGCAGGCTCGGGGAGGGGGGTGGCGTGCCCCTCCCCTTTATATAAAGCATCATCCCTGTGAGATGCCATTTATGGGGCCTCAAGCAGGCTCGGGGAGCGGTCCAAATGCCCCCCTCACCTATAAAAAACAGCTGTGCCAAATAAATATATTGTGCTCTGAGTGTAGGAAGGTTGCACTTTCACATGTGCAGACCATTTTGAGTGAGGCAAGCACCCATTCCAAGTCCAAGACCAGCTCAGAGTAAGACATACTTTAACTTCTGCATGTTACCTATTCTGAGTGATGGAAGCTTGCAATTCTGCATCTCACATACATGTTCAGAGTGAGGTATGCTTGGACTTTTTAAAGTGCAGTGCCTGTTTTGAGTAAGGGACCCTTGCACTTCTGCATGTGATCACCTGATCTGCGTTTGGAAATTTTTCACTTCTGCACGTGTTAGACCTACTCTGAGAGTCAGAAGCCAGCTGCACTTCTGCATGTCCTAGACATATTCTGTATGTGGGAAGCTTAAACGTTTGCATGTGCGTGACATGTTCTGAGTCCACCATCCGCACCGACCGCCTGCTCTCCTGGACCTACATAAACGACGACGACACCATCAAGATCATGAACACCGTCCACTCCAGCTCCCCGTCAGACCCATGCCCACACAACATCTTCAACAAAGCCAGCACCACCATCGCACCCCATCTCCGGAAAGCCATCAACATTTCCTTTGAGACAGCAACCTTCCCGGAGAGCTGGAAGCACACCGAGATTAACGCCTTACACTAGAAAACCAAGGTGGACCCCAAGGATCTCAAGCACCTCCGGCCCAGCTCCCTGCTCCCGTTCCCAGTGAAGGTCATCGAGAAGACCGTCAACAAACAACTGACCCGCTACCTCGAAGAGAACAGCATCCTGGACCCGTCCCGGTCCGGGTCCTGCAGCAACCACAGCACCGAAACTGCCCTCATCGCCGCCACCGATGACATCAGGACCCTGCTAGACAATGAAGAAACCGCGGCCCTCATCCTCCTGGACATGTCTGCCGCCTTCAACACGGTCTGCCACCGCACACTACGCACACGCCGGGATCCAAGTGAAGGCCCTGGAATGGACCACCTCCTTCCTCTCCGGCAGAACAGAGAGCGTCCGCCTCCCCACCTTCTGCTCCGAAGCCACCGAGATCATCTGCGGCGTACCCCAGGGCTCATCTCTTAGCCCAACGCTGTTTAACATCTACATGGCACCGCTCGCCCACGTCACCCGACTGCATGACCTCAACATCATCTCTTACGCCGATGACACCCAGCTGATCCTCTCCCTCACCAAGGACCCCCACACCACCAAAAAAAACCTCTACGAAGGAATGAAGACCGTCTCTGAATGGATGAGGAACAGCCGACTGAAGCTGAACTCGGACAAGACGGAGGTTCTCATCCTCAGATCCACCCCCTCGGCCTAGGACGACTCCTGGTGGACGACCGCACTGGGAACAGCTCCAACACCCACCGACCACGCACGCAACCTAGGGGTCATCCTCGACTCCACTCTCTCCATGACTAAGCAGGTCAACGCCGTCTCTTCCTCCTGCTTCAACACACTCCGCTGGATCCCCACTGAAACAAGAAGAACGGTCACCCAGGCCCTCGTCAGCAGCAGGCTGGACTACGGAAACGCCCTCTACGCAGGAGCCTCGGCCAAACTCCTGAAAAGGCTTCAACGCATCCAGAACGCCTCTGCACGCCTGATCCTCGACATCCCTCGCCACAGCCACATCACACCCCACCTGAGAGACCTGCACTGGCTCCCCGTCAACAAGAGGATAACCTTCAAGCTCCTCACCCACGCACACAAGGCACTCCACAACACTGGACCAGCTTACCTCAACAGATGACTCAGCTTCTACTCCCCCACCCACCAGCTCCGCTCCGCCGACCTCGCCCTCGCCACAGTCCCCCGCATCCAAAGAGCAAGCTTCGGCGGCAGATCGTTCCCCCACCTTGCAGCCAAGACTTGGAACACCCTCCCCATCCACCTATGGCAGACCCAAGACCTGCTGACCTTCAGAAGACTCCTCAAGACCTGACTTTTCGAGCAGTAGCAGCATTCCCCACCCCCCAGCGCCTTGAAACCCTCACGGGTAAGTAGTGCGCTTTACAAATGCTATTGATTGAATGATTGATTGAGTGATTGAGTGAGCGAAGCATCCACACCTGCATTTAATGGAAAAGTTCAGATTAAGGGAAGCTTGCACTTCTGCATCTGATTGGCATGTTCTGTGTGTGGGATGCTTGCACTTTTGCATTTGCAAGACCTGGTGTAAATGAGGGAAGTTTACACTTATGCATGTCACAAAATAGGAAGTGCTATTGGCTATACCCCTATGTCCTATAATACCCTAGTCTCTACAGAGGGTTGATTCAGTGGCTGGAAAATGCACCGGACTAGGTTAAAACCCTTGCACATAGAGACACATTCACTGTATCATGGGAGGATGCTTTTACAACATTAACAGAAAGATAAAACATACATGTCATCAAGGTAAATCTTGAAATACAAAATGTAGGCTGTGTAGATGAGAATTAATTATTCAGCAATCAAGTTTTATTGCACATATTTCATATTCGCCCTGTAATGGCGGGCGGGCCTAGGGCTTTTTTAGTAGGTCTTTTCCGCACTACAGACCGCATGGGGCGTCGCAGCTTATTATCCATGGGCAATGCTTCTGCAGATAAACCAACGCCAGTACTGGACTTAGAATTGACCATCTTAATTGTCCCTCTGAACACGAACATGTTCATTGTTTCTTGCAACAAGTGTGAACCTATCTAAATCCATTGACAAATACCTGCCTTTTCATACCAAAAGTTGCCATTTTGATCCCCATCCTGTCTGCCCTATGAGCCCACCTGGAACCCTAAAAGATTACTGAATTGCCTTAAAAAAGTCCTAGGCTTGCCGCCATCACAGGGCAAAACACATGTTTTCATAGTCCTTATTACTACACGCAAGCAGACATTTCTATGTAGCAAAGCTTGAATATGAAGTATGTGCTATAAAACCTGATCACCGAATAACCAACTCTGCCCAACGTTGCCTACATTTGGTATTTCAAGATTTAGTTTGATGACTTGTATGTTTTATCTTTCTGGTAATGTGACAAACATATCCTCCCACGATGCACGTACGCATGTGCTAGAACTGTTCGGAGTGAGTGAAGTTTGCACTTCTGCAATTGTGTACCTGGTCTAAATGTGGAAAGCGAATTCTTTGTCATGAGTTAGACCTTCTCAAAGTGACAGAAGCTTGCTTGCATTTCTACATGTTCTGAGTGTTATGAAGTCACTGTGCCTTGACTCCATTGGTGTGTCACTGGGTGAATGATGGTAAGCATTTCCAGGTCCCTTAGCATTCACCTTTTCTTAACTCTGAGTGAGTGGTAGGCAAACAAATGTTCTTGTGTGTGACTTTAATTACGTCACTATGCTTTTCACTCGATTGGTGTGTCAGTGAGACAGTGATCGTGAGCATTTTCAGGTTCCACAGTGCACTGCTTTCTATGTGTCTCTTCCCTGAATGTATGTCTCAGTGAGTGGCAGTGGGCAAACACCGGTCCCTATTGTGACTCTGACTACAATAATGTGCCTGTAACTCCATCAGCAAAAAGAACAAATGATGGACAGAATACTGAACAATGTGAACATTCACACCAAGTCACAAACTTCTGGGTTTCATCCATCATTCTTTTGCTCACCACTCCATCCCAGGTTGGATCCATCCATATGCAAATCATTCTTGACCCTGCCCCTCATGGGAACGGTCCAGCCCATACAGCCAAGGCAGGTCCTTCCTGGACCGGAAACAAGCTTCCTGGGGCCGGTTATGGTGTATCACCCCATATCAGCGAGGCTATTTTGAATTCAGTGACGCAATAAGCACAGGACCCACATCTGGGCATACCCTTTCCACTTAGGGTGACAAAAGCAAAAAAGAACAAATGATTGCTGGAATGCTGAACAATGCAAACATTAATCTCCGTCACAAAAATCTGGGTTTAATCCATCATTCTTTTGCTCACCACTCCACCCCAGGTTGGACCCAGCCATTTGTAATTCAGTCTTGACCATGCTCCTCATGGGAGCAGTCGAGCCCGAACCGCCAAACCAAGTCCTCCCTCAACTGGAAACAAGCATCTTGGGATTAGTTTGGGGTATCACCCCTCATCAGCCAGGCTAGCTTGAATTCAGTGGCAGTTTGAGCATGTCTGGGTATACCCTTGGTGAGTGGTTAGGTGGTAGGCAAACAAATGTCCTTGTGTGTGACTCTAATTACATCACTATATATTTCACTCCATTGCTTTGTCACTGAGACAGTGATGGTGAGCACGTTCAGGTTCCTCAGTGTACTGCTGGATGTGTGTCTCTCCCCTGAATGTATGTCTCAGTGAGTGGCAGTGCGAGAGCACAGGTCCCTGTGTGTGACTTTGACTACATTACTGTGTCTTTAACTCCATCGGTGTCAGTGGCAGTAAGCATGTTACGGTCCCCAAGGGTGTGTCTTGGTGAGTGGTGGTGTGCAAACACGTCCTTTGTGACTCTGGCTACATCAACGCACCGTTGACTCTAATGGTGTGTCAGTGACGATGAGCATGTTTAGGTCCCGCAATGTGTCCCTGAGTGTGTTTCTGGGTGAGTGAAGGTTTGTGAACAAATGTTCCTGTTTGTGACTTTGCCTACATCAATAAGCTGTAGCCTCCACGGGTGTGTCACTGAGTCAATAATGGTGTGCATGTTCGGGTACCTCAGTGTGCGTCTGAGTGAGTGGTAGTGATTGACACATGTCCCTGTGTGTGCCATTACCGCCATTGGTGTGTCATTGAGTCAATGATAGTGAGCATATTCTGATGCCTCAGTGAACCCCTGATTGCGTGTCTAAGTGTAAAATCATTAGTCAAGTCTGGACGGATTTACAACAAACTAACAAAAGCACACTTTCTGATTAAATTTCTTTTGTCAGGCCAAGTTTGATGCAATTCCATTTCGCAGTTTGCAAGCAAAATTTCCTATGGGTGCTAAAATGGGAACTCACTTCTCTTTTTACCCACTCCTCCCTCCCTCCCTCCCTGCATCCCCATTTAACATTTGTTTCCTGGAGGGATCTGCACAAAAATTGGCATGGCAGACTTTAGCTAACTAAGCTAATGATTTTCCAAAATTTCGTGCAATTCTGTCAGTGGGATTAAAAAATTATAAACCAATGAAAAAGATGGCTTTTCAATAGAAATTGCACCCAACACATAAGATCGCAGTGTTGACTGCCACTGTCTAATATATGCACATGCTTTGTCAGTAAAAATAAATATGACCCAATAACACATAAAATTTAGAGGGAGTGAATTAATAAATATTCACACATTTATTTCAACGGTGTAGACGTCAAACTTGAGAACATTATAACCACTGTAGAGCGAAATTACCAAGAGAGAAACGCGCTTTAATGCTTTCTTGATCCCTAATATATTTAAAAGCCACACAACAGCAGTGTGGTCTAGAAGCATGGCGGGCGCTTTCATAAGCATGAAGACTTTCAAAAAGCCATGCAATCTGCCTCGCAGCCACGCCGCTCCTGTTAACGAAAGGAATGCAGCAAGTCTAGAAGTAGAAGCAAGGCAGGCACTTTCATGCCCATACCCCGGCTGCCTACCATGGCTCCTACACCAGAAACTGGTGAGTTCCATACACAGCTCAGGGTGCTGCAGATACAAGGGTGAGAATGTATGGAAAAGTCAGGGAGATGTGTCCACCCCAAGCCTCCCTTAGCCCACAAATGTCATTTTTTGCACTTAGGGCACAACAATAAAGTCAGGTCTGAGGTTCTGCCAACCTCACTTCCAGGGGTAGCTTCTCCACTAGGGCGGAGGAGCGTCACCCCACTGCTTTCTCGCAGTGTGAGAAGCAGAAACATAAAATTGTAATACATTTCAGTTATTACTATTTTATGATTGGTTGTGGACGGGCGGGTGGGCGAGGCTTCTCTGCGAGCAGGAGAGGGGTGGTGTGCCTACCCAATCCCGAGTTTGCAAAGACTGTTTGGTCGGCCCTCTGGGGACGCCCAAACAAGTCATGCGCACTCTGCCCTTCTCCATGCAGGCTGCAATGCAGCCTGCATGGAGAACATGGCCTCCCCATAAGCCCCTGGCTGGGCGGCATCACGACCAATCACAACGCTGCTTGCTGCGTTGAGATTGGCTCAGGGGAGGGAGCTGGGCTGCCTGCTTCTGCTTTCTGTTCCTGCAGGAGAGAAGAAGCAGATAAGACGCGGGACCCTTGCCAGTAGAAAGGTAAGTTTAATAATTAATTTTTTTATTATTAAATTAAACAACCCCCGCTCGACCCCCCATTCCCCCCACCAGCGAGCCATGCCGCCGCGACTGCTCACTTCACAGTTTACTACAACTGAACATAAAATTGCAAAACACACTCTTCTCTCTGGATAACGGCCACATGAAGAACATGCACCGGTGAACAACAAGTTACTGCACACGGATTGCAGGCACTTAACCTATTTGGATGAAAACCCATGTCACTGTACTGCCGTACCATAATATTTTGCCCGATTACTAGGTGGTATGCATATAGTGCAAAGACAACTTTAAACTTGAGTCTCTCAGCTACATTGAGAGCTCATGTTAACACAAACTACGGGGCATATTATCAAGAAACGGCGTTAAAATTATCGCCGCTTTAGCGGCAGAAAACTGCAATGTGTGGTGTGGTGTTGGATGCCTGGCCTGGCCTGCAGCCAGGCCTTTCGTCCAACCCCCCACAGGCAGAAAAACTCCCTGCCACAGGTGGTGGGCATTTGGTTCTACTCCCCAAGCCACTAATAGCCGTTCCATGGGGTCACATACATTAATATTAGGGAGAGAGGAGCGTGGCCCCTCCAATGAACCCAAATGAGCCCCAGGGACCCCCACCCTGGGGCCAAACATAACATTGGGGGCCACAGGGGAGCCAGAGGGCTCCTGCTCTCCAGCCAGTTCCGCACAGGAGCCTGCAATGCTCCTATCTATTGGACGCAGCTGCTATGGCTTACTTCCGCCAAGCAGAAGTAATCACAGTTTCCCTGTCCGCAACAGCATGGGCAGGGAAATAGAAGTGTGCTCTAATCCAGCAGGAGCATTTTGAAAGCTCCCACTTGGTGGGAGCACACTTCTTTCCCTGCCCACCCTCCTGCAAGAAGTGAAAACCACTGTGTCCCGGTGGTGGGCTCCCCAGGACAGAGTCAACGAGCCGGCCCCTGGGGATGGGGTCCCCGGGGCCTTGTAAGGCTCAGGGAGGGGGGCAGGCACTCCCATCCCCTTTGGGTATTGTTTGGCCCATAGTATGGGGACTCTGGACCCTATTTGGGTGCAGGGAGAGGGGATGTGCGCCACTAAAAGCAAAGTGTCTGGCCGCAGGGGATTGGGTCATTGGGGCCGCTATTGGTAAACAACAAAAGAGTGAATAAAGAGAAAGAACAACAGCGTGGGCAAAAACCAAAAGGATTTGTTAAAAGAACCCTCACTCACCAACCTGGTTGGTGACATGCTTCATCATCGGGTTCCCACCAAGGAGGCCGAATGCCTCCCTGGTGTGCTGCGACGCCTGAATTACAGCAAAGCTGGTTTTTGATGGAAAGGTGGGTGTGAATTTTAAAAGGTTAGTGGTTTTAACCGAAACAATTTTAATCAAGGCAAACCAAAAACCATTAAAAACTGGTGAAACGGACTACAACTGGTTGGTTAGGATAACCAAAGTTCGTCCGATTTAGGTCAGTGAAAAAGGAGTGGTCGACATGTTTCAGCTTATCATGCCAAATTAGCTAAGCATTCTTCAGGACCAGATGGAATTCCACGGCGGTATGCGCACGCTAAGGCGCACCCTAACCAGTGGAATGGAAGTGGTAAAACTTACGGTTCTACCGATAAGCCTCCTTGCTATTCCTGGGCTATTAAATTCTGTAAGGAAGCAAAAACACAGACAAAACACACATAAACAAATACATGTGACCTGTTGGTTACTTGTTATCCTTAACGCAATCAAGTGAACAAACAATTTGGTAATCCCGTGCTGTGGAGCGGGAGTGGGTGTGTTTAGCAAATTCGGCCACTACTGCCCTGGGGGCGAGCATTACTCGTCTAAAAATAAACGTATAAAACACAAACGGTGTTGTGGTGAGCTAAGCACACGTGTAGTGCCTGCATCAAAATACAGAATTCTGTAAATAAATCATACTAAGCAGAAATTGTGCTTAAGTAGTGGCTATTAGCCGCTGTGTTGATACTGAAAGCTGACTCGTGAAAGTGTTGTGCATGCTGAATAAGGCGCCCTTGGTTGTTGCCAGGCGCCGTTGCTCCAGTGCATACATAACAAAAGGAAACTAAAATGAATATTAAAACAGTAGCATGAAAAAAGGATGGTCCGCTTACTTGTATGCAATGTACGACTAACATCATGGGTCCGAGAGGGGGGTAGTGAGCTATAGTATCTGAAATTGTGACAAGCAGAGGGTTAATATATCTTGCTAAGCAGAAAGGTACAATCCCATGGGCTGGTGGAACCTAAATCCATGAAAGGAAAAACCCCAGACTTACTTCCATGCTCGCACACTCCCGCAGTAGACCTGGTTCAGTCCTGCTAGGCCCGGATGTTAATGGGTGCCGAGTAAACACGGAAGTGAGTAGTCCGTGAGGCCGGTCACGTGATACCCGATGGGTGCGTGTGACGTCAGAGACTGGGAAAGGGGGCGTGAACTACTAGCAAGATGTTGAACGGACAAACTTTAATAGGACCCTAGGGCCGACAAACAAATCTCCGCGGCATTCGTTTGCTATTTAGCAAGTAAAAACACGTCTAATTACTTCTGGCACATCGAATATAAGGACCTCAAATCCAACTGGACGGTGGGGGTTTGGTTGGAAAACCAAATGACAACTCCCAACCGATGCACTCGTTTGCATTGTAACAGACCAAAAAGACAGTAAAGTAGTCATCATAATTTATCACTAGTGCTAGGGCAACTGAAAAGGGGGGTAGATATTTAGAGCCCATGCTGCAGACAGGTCTGTAAGAAAGTTGCGAAAGTGATAAGGATTAATCAAGCTGTGCTGATCAGAGGCTAGAATGGCAGTGCTCACTAAAATCAATTGGATAATCAGTTCATCGCTTCATTACTGTACTCCAAGGAATATTATCGTTCAATCCTACTTGGTGTGGGGATAAACGATAAATCCAGTGTTGTTCCTTCTCAAAGAGCGACTGTTGAATGTTTTGACCTGGGTTAAGTTTCTCAATGACTGTCCATCTCAAGTCATTTGTGGTATGGTTCAAAAGTAGGAAATGTTCAGTGAGTTTGGTGCTCACTTTGCGACAGCGGATGGTACTGCGGTGTTCGCAAATACGCTGTTTAATTTTTCTACTTGTCATCCCAACATATCTCAGCCCGCAAGGGCAAGTTATTAAATAGACCACGTCTGTGGAGTTACAGTTGGTGTGCATTTTTTGTACCCATTGTTTACCTGGTTCGAGCGCTAGGTGCTTAGAGACAGAAGTCAGATGGCAAACGCTGCATGATCCACACGGATAGTGGCCAACCACTGGGGGTAGACCCCACGCACTGAGAACCGACTGGTCCAAACTTTTATCCAGTATTCTTGGGCGGGTGTGTACAAGCGTATCCTTAATGCTTCTTGCTCTTTTGTATGAGAACAAGGGTTTTTCCCAATCATGGTTGTTGCTCTTCAGGATATTCCAATGCCTTTTGATGGATTTACTCACTGCGTTAGAAGCTGCGTTGTAGGTGGTCACACACATGAGCGGAATGGTATCCTTGTCCCCTCTCACGTTATCTTCCAGGAGGGCATCTCTGTTTTGGTTGCGGGCTCTTTTGTTACTTTTCTTAAGGATTTTGTCGGGGTAGCCACGGTCTTTCAGCTTCACAGTCAATTCCTGTGCTTGTTTCTTGAAGGTGGAAACTTCACTGCAATTGCGTCGAAGTCGTAAGTACTGACCAAAGGGAAGATTCTCTCTCAATGGGCGTGGATGGTAACTTGAAAAATGAAGCAGGTTGTTCTCCGCCGTAGGTTTATAATGAGTTCTGGTCTGTAGGTTGTTGCCTGCTTTGGTGATGACCACATCCAGAAAAATCATCTCATGCTTATCATGAGCATGCGTGAACTTGAGGTGAGGATCACAGGTGTTTATCCACTCGAAAAATTCCAAAACGGTTTCTTCAGATCCTTTCCAGATGATCAACACATCGTCAATGTATCTTTTCCAAAGAGATATGCTAGGAGAAAAAGGGTTATGTGGTGATAAGATGTGTTTACATTCAAAATCATACACATACAACCCTGCCACGCTCGGCGCGAATGTGCTGCCCATAGAAGTGCCTGTAGATTGGAGAAACAGGTCACCCTGATATTAAAAAAAATTACGTTTCAGTGCAAGGGCAGCACAGGTGACCACGAATTCCCGTGGAGTTTTGTAGTTCCAAGTACTTGACTCTAGAGTACTTTTGATGACACTGATAGTGTCATCCTGTGGGATGCATGTATCGAGACTTTCTATATCTAGCGTAACTAGAAAGAAAGCTCCATCTGGGATGACAGTCTCTTGTAGGAGTGCCAGTAGACTTTTAGTGTCCTTCAAATATGTGCTTGTTGCCTGGATTAGCGGTTTTAGGAAAAAGTCACAGTAGCGTGAAAGAGGCTCCAACAGTGAACCAATGCCTGACACTATTGGGCGGCCAGGTGGGGGTATCCTGTTCTTGTGTGTTTTGGTAACGTGTAAAAATAAGGGATAATGCCCTTGCTGGTTGTTAGAAAAGTAGCCTCCTGTTTAGTAATTTAGTCATTGGGGCCGCTACATGCCCGGGGAGGGGATGCACGTGCAACCTCCCCCATTAATATATTTTCAGAACAGGGGGATGAGGTTCCTGAGACCTCTTAAGACTCGGAGAGGGGGGCTGCGAGCCCCGCTCCGCTTTTTGAGTAATAGGGCCCCGGTAAATGGGGTCCCCAGGGCTCATCTCTGTCTTGGGGGGACTCGTGACTGCCACCCCTAAAGGAGATATAAATGTAAATGCCAATAGGCGTTACATTTTTTTTATATTAGTTGTGATCCGGTAGGTGGCTTGTACGATTGCAATATTTTTTTTAATTATTATTTTGCCGCCAGGCGGTTCCTTTGGGACCCACCCTTAGGGCCTAGAGAGGCAGGGTATTCCTACCCTGCTCCCTTATATTCTTTTTTTGAACTAACTTGAGGACAGGGGACTAAGTCCCAGAGAACTGTAATGGTTCCATGAAACATTTTTCATCATGTTGCTGGCAGCCAATCAGAGCCTTGCTCCTACGGGACCAAGATGGGCCAAAGGTAAAAGAAGGCCTGGCCCAATCAGAAGGCTCTATTTTTTTTTAATTGGGTTTTCTTGAGAGTCCCTTGAACTGTACCATTCAGATTTACAAATATTTTTGGAGTTTTATATCTCCAAAACCACCAAACCGATTTACACCAAATAAAAAAAAAACCTACTTTTTTGGCCAAAATCTATTTTCCTGCAAAATTTAGTGTAATACCGTTCATCAGTTTTTGTGGTAGTGCTTCTTGAATAAGTCTATAGAAAATTCAAGGGATTTCGCGTTTTAGGTTATCTCTAGTAACTGTAACTTGTGCCCCAAAGCAACTATAAATCAAGCCCTTGCAAGCACAGTTATTTAACCCACATATAACATCACCCATGACATCATCTATAATATAATTGACAACATCACTGTAACATGTGAAATTAGATAATTCATGACAAGACTGTGCATGGCGAGTGTGCGGGTTATAGTTACTTAAGGGCATGAATTATAGTAAGTAGAGATACCTATAACTGGTGAATTTCAGTCTGTATTTGTGTATAAAAAATCTATATTGTCACTGAAATTTTCACCTAACTATAACACTAATTAAATGTTGGTCTTTTTTAGTGAATTTCGAAGGTTTTTGTTAATGTGAAGTAAGATATAATTACAGTTCCCAACTATAATGTCACTTTAACATTTGGTTTTTAATTGAAATATATATGTGTGTGTGTGTGTGTGTGTATACATACAAAAAAGAAATGACTCAAACAGATGGACTCACCAAAGAACAAAAATATATTTCCACTACAACGTTTCAGCTTCCGACCTTCCTCAGGTAGTATATGATGGTTTGCTCAGTGAGGTCATAAGGAGTGCATTGCGGGGTCGTAAGTTATAGTTAGTTCATGTAACCAAAACTGATGAATTTCACTGGTTTTGTACGAGTGAAATCTGAGCCTAACTATAACGTCCCTGTAACCTTTGTTTTTTCAGTGAATTTCTACATTTTTAATTCTATTTTCTAACTATAAAGCCCCTGTAAACCTTTGTTGTTTTCAGTGAATTTCTATGATGTTTGAAATTCTATTTCATAACTATAACATCCCTGTGACCTGTCTTTTTAAGGGAATTTGAAAGATTTTTCAAATTTGATTTCCTGCAAGTGTGAGTAATGAGTATCTCAGTGGGTGTATGATGTCTGAGCAGGTTTGTAAGTGGGTGTGAGAGAGTATGATTGGGGCTGTAAGTGGGTAAATGAGCGTCAGGGTCTGTGAGTGGGTGTATGAGTCTCTGATAGGGGTGGACGGCAAACTCCTCTCCACCAGCGGAGTTTACGGAGTTTTGCCACTCCGTGCTCCACTTGGAATGCGGAGTTCAGCAAAAATTCCGCCAACCGCCAGTGACAAAGTTTACCAGCGCACTCACTCCAAGTCTTCATATCCCAAGAGTGGTGTGCCAGGAGGCGCATTTGCAGAGTGGTTGTGAAAGGGGGTGGGGCCTCCGATGAGGTCTGAGCAATCCTTCTGTGGGGACATACTTGTGGCAACAATAGTTGATCTTGTCCCCATTGACCCTCAGCAGCCATGGGGACTTCATCCCCCAAACACTAATGCGGCAGGAGGTGAGTTTGCAGAATGGTTGAGAAAGGGGGCGAGGCCTCCGAGCGAGGTCTGAGCAATCCCTTGTGGGGATTTGCTTTTGGGAAAAATTGGGGTTCTTGGCCCCCAACAATCCTCTGCAGCCAAGGGGGCTTTATCCCCTAACGACTAATTCACCAGGAGGCGAGTTTGCAGAGAGGTTGAGAAAGGGGGCTGGGCCTCCGACGAGGTCTGAGCAATCCCTTGTGGGGAGATTTGCTTTTGGGAAAAATAGGGGTTCTTGGCCCCCAACGACTCTCAGCAGCCAAAGTGACTTCATCCCCCAACCAGTAGTACACCAGGAGGCGCATTTGCAGATTGGGTGTTATTTAGCCCTGGAGAGGTAGTGGTCACCGGGGCTTACAGAGCCCAATCATTTTATCAATAAGCCCCAGGGAAGTGGTGGTCCCCAGGGCTCAATGAGCCTTAGGAGGGGGGCCTGTGCGCCACCTTATTTAATAAGAAAAATGCCCCTAGGACCTGGCCCACCCAGGGGCGGTATTCAAAACAAGGGTGGAGCCTGTGCTTGGTTTTTGAATTTTTTTTTACATGGATTTGCGGCTCTGTCGTGCTTTCGCTGCTATTTTAATGATTTTTATCCCTGTCAGTGTCACAGGGGGACACTACCACCACACCAAGGGGATGAGGTTTTCCTACCCTGCCCTCCTATCCTTTTATTTAAACGTTTTTTGTGGGATTCGGCTGAGTCGAGTCCGAAGACGGCTGCCAACTCTTCCTGGTTGAAGTGTTGGCAGACAATCAGATGCTTAGGCTCCAACTAGATAGCCTTATTGGCTTTCCCTTAAACTTCTCAACAACTACTGAACGGATTTACACATGACCAAAATCTACCATCCTGCCAAATTTGGTGTAATTCTGTCCAGCAGTTCGGACTGTTGTCGCATTCAAAGCTCCGTGCTAAAAAATAAAGATTTTAGAATCGCATCTGAAGTTGGCTCCGTCCTGTGGCTGCAGTGCTTGTCTCCTCAGAGTGAATTACGCAAGGATGTCCTGACGCTGGAGTGTTTGTCTTCTCAGAGTAAGACACAGCAGTCCTGTGGCTGCAGTGATTGTCTCCTCAGAGGGATGCAAGGCCGTCCTGTGGCTGCAGTGCTTGACTACTCAGATGGATTTATTCAAGGCCGCTCTGTGGCTGCAGTGATTGACTCCTCAGAGGGATTTACTTAAGGCCGTCCTGTAGCTACAGTGCTTGACTCCTCGGAGGGATTTATTCAAGGCCGTCCTGTGGCTGCAGTGCTTGACTCCTCAGAGGGATTTATTCAAGGCCGTTCTGTGGCTGCAGTGCTTGACTCCTCAGAGTGATTTATTCAAGGCCGTCCTGCGGCTGCAGTGCTTGACTCCTCAGAGGGATTTATTCAAGGCCGTCCTGTGGCTGCAGTGATTGTCTACTCAGAGGGATGCAAGGCCTTCCTGTGGCAGCAGTGCTTGTCTCCTCAGAGGGTTGCAAGGCCGTCCTGTGACTGCAGTGCTTGTCTCCTCAGAGTGATATATTCAAGGCCGTCCTGTGGCTGCAGTGATTGTCCCCTCAGAGTGATTTATTCAAGGCCATCCTGTGCCTGCTGTGCTTGTCTACTCAGAGGAATGCAAGGCCGTACTGTGGCTGCAGTGCTTGTCTCCTCAGAGTGATTTATTTAAGGCCGTCCTGTGGCTGCAGTGATTGTCTCCTCAGAGTGGTTTATTCAAGGCCGTCCTGTGGCTGTTGTGCTTGTCTCCTCAGAGGGATGCAAGGACATCCTGTGGCTGCAGTGCTTGTCTCCTCAGAGGGATGCAAGGCCATCCAGTGGCTGCAGTGATTGTCTCTTCAGAGTGATTTATTAAAGGCCGTCCTGTGGCTGCAGTGCTTGTCTCCTCAGATTGATTTATTCAAGGCCGTCCTGTGGCTGTTGTGCTTGTCTCCTCACAGGGATGCAAGGACATCCTGTGGCTGCAGTGCTTGTCTCCTCAGAGGGTTGCAAGACCATCCAGTGGCTGCAGTGATTGTCTCTTCAGAGTGATTTATTAAAGGCCGTCCTGTGGCTGCAGTGCTTGTCTCCTCAGAGTGATTTATTCAAGGCCATCCTATGGCTGCAGCGCTTGTCTCCTCAGAGGGATGCAAGGCCGTCCTGTGGCTGCAGTGCTTGTCTCCTCAGATGGATGCAAGGCTGTCCTGCGGCTGCAGGGCTTGTCTCCTCAGAGGGATGCAAGGCTGCCCTGTGGCTTCTGTGCTTGCCTCCTCAGAGGGATGCAAGGCCGTCCTATGGCTGCAGTGCTTGTCTCCTCAGAGGGACGCAAGACCGTCCTGTGGCTGCAGTGATTGTCTCCTCAGAGTGATTTATTCAAGGCCGTCCTGTGGCTGCAGTGATTGTCTCCTCAGAGGGACGCAAGACCGTCCTGTGGCTGCAGTGATTGTCTCCTCAGAGTGATTTAGTCAAGGCCATCCTGTGGCTGCAGTGATTGTCTCCTCAGAGGGATGCAAGGCCGTCCCGTGGCTGCAGTGCTTGTCTCCTCAGAGTAATTTAATCAAGGCTGTCCTGTGGCTGCAGTGCTTGTCTCAGAGGGATGCAAGGCCGTCCTGTGGCTGCAGTGCTTGTCTCCTCAGAGGGATGCAAGGCCGTCCCGTTGCTGCATTGCTTGTCTACTCAGAGGGATGCTAGACCGTCCCGTGGCTGCAGTGATTGTCTCCGCAGAGGGATGCAAGGCCGTCCTGTGGCTGCAGGGCTTGTCTCCTCAGAGAGATGCAAGGCTGCCCTGTGGCTGCTGTGCTTGCCTCCTC
Source organism: Triturus cristatus (assembly GCF_964204655.1). NCBI lineage: Eukaryota > Metazoa > Chordata > Amphibia > Caudata > Salamandridae > Triturus > Triturus cristatus. The sequence continues at coordinate 173,457,415 of NC_140586.1, read as the reverse complement.
AGACGGATGCAAGTCCGTCCTATGGCTGCAGTGCTTGTCTCCTCAGAGGGACGCAAGACCGTCCTGTGGCTGCAGTGAATGTCTCCTCAGAGTGATTTATTCATGGCCGTCCTGTGGCTGCAGTGCTTGTCTCCTCAGAGTGATTTATTCAAGGCCGTCCTGTGGCTGCAGTGATTGTCTCCTCAGACTGATTTATTCAAGGCCGTCCTGTGGCTGTTGTGCTTGTCTCCTCAGAGGGATGCAAGGACATCCTGTGGCTGCAGTGCTTGTCTCCTCAGAGGGATGCAAGACCATCCAGTGGCTGCAGTGATTGTCTCTTCAGAGTGATTTATTAAAGGCCGTCCTGTGGCTGCAGTGCTTGTCTCCTCAGAGTGATTTATTCAAGGCCATCCTATGGCTGCAGTGCTTGTCTCCTCAGAGGGATGCAAGGCCGTCCTGTGGCTGCAGTGCTTGTCTCCTCAGATGGATGCAAGGACATCCTGTGGCTGCAGTGCTTTTCTCCTCAGATGGATGCAAGGCTGTCCTGTGGGTGCAGGGCTTGTCTCCTCAGAGGGATACAAGGCTGCCCTGTGGCTGCTGTGCTTGCCTCCTCAGAGGGATGCAAGGCCGTCCTATGGCTGCAGTGCTTGTCTCCTCAGAGGGACGCAAGACCGTCCTGTGGCTGCAGTGATTGTCTCCTCAGAGTGATTTATTCAAGGCCATCCTGTGGCTGCAGTGATTGTCTCCTCAGAGGGATGCAAGGCCGTCCTGTGGCTGCAGTGCTTGTTTCCTCAGAGAGATACAAGGACGTCCCGTGGCTGCAGTGCTTGTATCCTCAGAGTGATTTATTCAAGGCTGTCCTGTGGCTGCAGTGCTTGTCTCCGCAGAGGGATGAAAGGCCGTCCTGTGGCTGCAGGGCTTGTCTCCTCAGAGGGATGCAAGGCTGCCCTGTGGCTGCAGTGCTTGTCTCCTCAGAGGGATACAAGGACGTCCCGTGGCTGCAGTGCTTGTCTCCTCAGAGGGACGCAAGACCGTCCTGTGGCTGCAGTGATTGTCTCCTCAGAGGGATTCAAGGCCGTCCTGTGGCTGCAGTGCTTGTCTCCACAGAGGGATGCAAGGCCGCCCTGTGGCTGCAGTGGTTGTCTCCTCAGAGGGATTCAAGGCCGTCCTGTGGCTGCAGTGCTTGTGTCCTCAGAGGGATGCAAGGCCGCCCTGTGGCTACAGTGCTTATCTCTTCAGAGGGATGCAAGGCCGCCCTGTGGCTGCAGTGGTTGTCTCCTCAGAGGGATTCAAGGCCTTCCTGTGGCGGCAGTGGTTGTCTCCTCAGAGGGATTCAAGGCCGTCCTGTGGCTGTAGTGCTTGTCTCTCAGAGGGATGCAAGGCTGCCCTGTGGCTGCAGTGCTTGTCTCCTCAGAGGGATACAAGGAGGTCCCGTGGCTGCAGTGCTTTTCTACTCAGAGTGATTTATTCAAGGCTGTCCTGTGGCTGCAGTGGTTGTCTCCTCAGAGGGATGCAAGACCGGCCTGTGGCTGCAGTGCTTGTCTCTCAGAGGGATGCAAGGCTGCCCTGTGGCTGCAGTGCTTGTCTCCTCAGAGGGATACAAGGACGTCCCGTGGCTGCAGTGCTTGTCTCCTCAGAGTGATTTATTCAAGGCTGTCCTGTGGCTGCAGTGGTTGTCTCCTCAGAGGGATGCAAGACCGGCCTGTGGCTGCAGTGCTTGTCTCCTCAGAGGGATGCAAGGCCGCCCTGTGGCTGCAGTGCTTGTCTCCTCAGAGGGATGCAAGGCTGCCCTGTGGCTGCAGTGGTTGTCTCCTCAGAGGGATTCAAGGCCGTCCTGTGGCTGCAGTGCTTGTCTACTCAGAGGGATGCAAGGCCGTCCTGTGGCTGCAGTGCTTGTCTCCTCAGAGGGATTCAAGGCCGTCCTGTGGCTGCAGTGCTTTTCTCCTCAGAGGGATTCAAGGCCGTCCTGTGGCTGTAGTGCTTGTCTCTCAGAGGGTTGCAAGGCTGCCCTGTGGCTGCAGTGCTTGTCTCCTCAGAGGGATACAAGGACGTCCCGTGGCTGCAGTGCTTGTCTCCTCAGAGTGATTTATTCAAGGCTGTCCTGTGGCTGAAGTGGTTGTCTCCTCAGAGGGATGCAAGACCGGCCTGTGGCTGCAGTGCTTGTCTCTCAGAGGGATGCAAGGCTGCCCTGTGGCTGCAGTGCTTGTCTCCTCAGAGGGATACAAGGACGTCCCGTGGCTGCAGTGCTTGTCTCCTCAGAGTGATTTATTCAAGGCTGTCCTGTGGCTGCAGTGGTTGTCTCCTCAGAGGGATGCAAGACCGGCCTGTGGCTGCAGTGCTTGTCTCCTCAGAGGGATGCAAGGCCGCCCTGTGGCTGCAGTGCTTGTCTCCTCAGAGGGATGCAAGGCCGCCCCGTGGCTGCAGTGGTTGTCTCCTCAGAGGGATTCAAGGCCGTCCTGTGGTTGCAGTGGTTGTCTCCTCAGAGGGATTCAAGGCCGTCCTGTGGCTGCAGTGCTTGTCTCCTCAGAGGGATGCAAGGCCGTCCCGTGGCTGCATTGCTTGTCTACTCAGAGGGATGCTAGACCGTCCTGTGGCTGCAGTGATTGTCTCCGCAGAGGGATGCAAGACCGTCCTGTGGCTGCAGGGCTTGTCTCCTCAGAGACATGCAAGGCTGCCCTGTGGCTGCTGTGCTTGCCTCCTCAGACGGATGCAAGGCCGTCCTATGGCTGCAGTGCTTGTCTCCTCAGAGGGATGCAAGACCGTCCTGTGGCTGCAGTGAATGTCTCCTCAGAGTGATTTATTCAAGGCCGTCCTGTGGCTGCAGTGCTTGTCTCCTCAGAGGGATGCAAGACCATCCAGTGGCTGCAGTGATTGTCTCTTCAGAGTGATTTATTAAAGGCCGTCCTGTGGCTGCAGTGCTTGTCTCCTCAGAGTGATTTATTCAAGGCCATCCTATGGCTGCAGTGCTTGTCTCCTCAGAGGGATGCAAGGCCGTCCTGTGGCTGCAGTGCTCGTCTCCTCAGATGGATGCAAGGCTGTCCTGTGGCTGCAGGGCTTGTCTCCTCAGAGGGATACAAGGCTGCCCTGTGGCTGCTGTGCTTGCCTCCTCAGAGGGATGCAAGGCCATCCTATGGCTGCAGTGCTTGTCTCCTCAGAGTGATTTATTCAAGGCCATCCTGTGGCTGCAGTGATTGTCTCCTCAGAGGGATGCAAGGCCGTCCTGTGGCTGCAGTGCTTGTCTCCTCAGAGGGATACAAGGATGTCCCGTGGCTGCAGTGCTTGTATCCTCAGAGTGATTTATTCAAGGCTGTCCTGTGGCTGCAGTGGTTGTCTCCTCAGAGGGATTCAAGGCCATCCTGTGGCTGCAGTGGTTGTATCCTCAGAGGGATTCAAGGCCGTCCTGTGGCTGTAGTGCTTGTCTCTCAGAGGGATACAAGGCTGCCCTGTGGCTGCAGTGCTTGTCTCCTCAGAGGGATGCAAGACCGGCCTGTGGCTGCAGTGCTTGTCTCTCAGAGGGATGCAAGGCTGCCCTGTGGCTGCAGTGCTTGTCTCCTCAGAGGGATACAAGGACGTCCCGTGGCTGCAGTGCTTGTCTCCTCAGAGTTATTTATTCAAGGCTGCCCTGTGGCTGCTGTGCTTGCCTCCTCAGACGGATGCAAGGCCGTCCTATGGCTGCAGTGCTTGTCTCCTCAGAGGGATGCAAGACCGTCCTGTGGCTGCAGTGAATGTCTCCTCAGAGTGATTTATTCAAGGCCGTCCTGTGGCTGCAGTGCTTGTCTCCTCAGAGGGATGCAAGACCATCCAGTGGCTGCAGTGATTGTCTCTTCAGAGTGATTTATTAAAGGCCGTCCTGTGGCTGCAGTGCTTGTCTCCTCAGAGTGATTTATTCAAGGCCATCCTATGGCTGCAGTGCTTGTCTCCTCAGAGGGATGCAAGGCCGTCCTGTGGCTGCAGTGCTCGTCTCCTCAGATGGATGCAAGGCTGTCCTGTGGCTGCAGGGCTTGTCTCCTCAGAGGGATACAAGGCTGCCCTGTGGCTGCTGTGCTTGCCTCCTCAGAGGGATGCAAGGCCGTCCTATGGCTGCAGTGCTTGTCTCCTCAGAGTGATTTATTCAAGGCCATCCTGTGGCTGCAGTGATTGTCTCCTCAGAGGGATGCAAGGCCGTCCTGTGGCTGCAGTGCTTGTCTCCTCAGAGGGATACAAGGATGTCCCGTGGCTGCAGTGCTTGTATCCTCAGAGTGATTTATTCAAGGCTGTCCTGTGGCTGCAGTGGTTGTCTCCTCAGAGGGATTCAAGGCCATCCTGTGGCTGCAGTGGTTGTATCCTCAGAGGGATTCAAGGCCGTCCTGTGGCTGTAGTGCTTGTCTCTCAGAGGGATACAAGGCTGCCCTGTGGCTGCAGTGCTTGTCTCCTCAGAGGGATGCAAGACCGGCCTGTGGCTGCAGTGCTTGTCTCTCAGAGGGATGCAAGGCTGCCCTGTGGCTGCAGTGCTTGTCTCCTCAGAGGGATACAAGGACGTCCCGTGGCTGCAGTGCTTGTCTCCTCAGAGTTATTTATTCAAGGCTGTCCTGTGGCTGCAGTGGTTGTCTCCTCAGAGGGATGCAAGACCGGCCTGTGGCTGCAGTGCTTGTCTCCTCAGAGGGATGCAAGGCCGCCCTGTGGCTGCAGTGGTTGTCTCCTCAGAGGGATTCAAGGCCGTCCTGTGGTTGCAGTGGTTGTCTCCTCACAGGGATTCAAGGCCGTCCTCTGGCGGCAGTGCTTGTCTCCTCAGAGGGATGCAAGGCCGTCCTGTGGCTGCAGTGCTTGTCTCCTCAGAGGGATTTATTCAAGGCTGTCCTGTGGCTGCAGTGGTTGTCTCCTCAGAGGGATGCAAGACCGGCCTGTGGCTGCAGTGCTTGTGTCCTCAGAGGGATGCAAGGCCGCCCTGTGGCTGCAGTGGTTGTCTCCTCAGAGGGATTCAAGGCCGTCCTGTGGCTGCAGTGCTTGTCTCCTCAGAGGGATGCAAGGCCGTCCTGTGGCTGCAGTGCTTGTCTCCTCAGAGGGATTCAAGGCCGTCCTGTGGCTGCAGTGCTTTTCTCCTGAGAGGGATTCAAGGCCGTCCTGTGGCTGTAGTGCTTGTCTCTCAGAGGGATGCAAGGCTGCCCTGTGGCTGCAGTGCTTGTCTCCTCAGAGGGATACAAGGACGTCCCGTGGCTGCAGTGCTTGTCTCCTCAGAGTTATTTATTCAAGGCTGTCCTGTGGCTGCAGTGGTTGTCTCCTCAGAGGGATGCAAGACCGGCCTGTGGCTGCAGTGCTTGTCTCCTCAGAGGGATGCAAGGCCGCCCTGTGGCTGCAGTGGTTGTCTCCTCAGAGGGATTCAAGGCCGTCCTGTGGTTGCAGTGGTTGTCTCCTCACAGGGATTCAAGGCCGTCCTCTGGCGGCAGTGCTTGTCTCCTCAGAGGGATGCAAGGCCGTCCTGTGGCTGCAGTGCTTGTCTCCTCAGAGGGATTTATTCAAGGCTGTCCTGTGGCTGCAGTGGTTGTCTCCTCAGAGGGATGCAAGACCGGCCTGTGGCTGCAGTGCTTGTGTCCTCAGAGGGATGCAAGGCCGCCCTGTGGCTGCAGTGGTTGTCTCCTCAGAGGGATTCAAGGCCGTCCTGTGGTTGCAGTGGTTGTCTCCTCAGAGGGATTCAAGGCCGTCCTGTGGCTGCAGTGCTTGTCTCCTCAGAGGGATGCAAGGCCGTCCTGTGGCTGCAGTGCTTGTCTCCTCAGAGGGATTCAAGGCCGTCCTGTGGCTGCAGTGCTTTTCTCCTGAGAGGGATTCAAGGCCGTCCTGTGGCTGTAGTGCTTGTCTCTCAGAGGGATGCAAGGCTGCCCTGTGGCTGTAGTGCTTGTCTCCTCAGAGGGATACAAGGACGTCCCGTGGCTGCAGTGCTTGTCTCCTCAGAGTGATTTATTCAAGGCTGTCCTGTGGCTGCAGTGCTTGTCTCCTCAGAGGGATGCAAGACCGGCCTGTGGCTGCAGTGCTTGTCTCTCAGAGGGATGCAAGGCTGCCCTGTGGCTGCAGTGCTTGTCTCCTCAGAGGGATACAAGGACGTCCCGTGGCTGCAGTGCTTGTCTCCTCAGAGTGATTTATTCAAGGCTGTCCTGTGGCTGCAGTGGTTGTCTCCTCAGAGGTATGCAAGACCGGCCTGTGGCTGCAGTGTTTGTCTCCTCAGAGGGATGCAAGGCCGCCCTGTGGCTGCAGTGGGTGTCTCCTCAGAGGGATTCAAGGCTGTCCTGTGGCTGCAGTGGTTGTCTCCTCAGAGGGATTCAAGACCGTCCTGTGGCTGCAGTGCTTGTCTCCTCAGAGGGATGCAAGGCCGTCCTGTGGCTGCAGTGCTTGTCTCCTCAGAGGGATTCAAGGCCGTCCTGTGGCTGCAGTGCTTGTCTCCTCAGAGGGATTCAAGGCCGTCCTGTGGCTGCAGTGCTTGCCTCCTCAGAGGGATGCAAGGCCGTCCTGTGGCTGCAGTGCTTGCCTCCTCAGAGGGATGCAAGGCCGTCCTGTGGCTGCAGTGCTTGCCTCCTCAGAGGGATGCAAGGCCATCCTGTGGCTGCAGCGGTTGTCTCCTCAGAGGGATGCATGGCAGGCCTGTGGCTGCAGCGGTTGTCTCCCTCTGGCGACGCGAGGACTTCCTGTGGTTGCCGTGGTTGTCTCCTACTTCTGATGCAAGTCCTTTAGGATACTAAACTGACTGTCTCCTCCTAGCTGCACGTTTCCTTCTTGAGGCTGCAGGGGTAATTTTCTGCTGCGGCGCGATGCCCTTCCGTTGGCGCCAGGTCTCAGTAGCCTCCTAGCGGCTGGAAGCCCTCATAAGGTCGTCACAGCGCCGTGGTGTTGGATCATTGGAGAACGGAGTGATTGTCACCCCTGGAAAGCCTCTTCCGTCCTCGGGGTGGTGGTACGACTCCCCCGCCTCCCATCCGTTCCATAATACGGAGAGGTGTTAGGGCGTTAACCCTGCATGTAGTACAATAAGCCTCTTACGCCCCGGGAAGCCGCGGCCCACGACGCGGGGTTACAGGCCTGGAATGTACTAATCTGGGATTTGCTTTAAATCCAGTCCCTGCAAGTGCTGAAAAGGCGCTGTACACAGGGATACCGTGACTACGTCTCACGCGCCGTGAAAGCCCCCTCAACAACAGGCCAGGCAGGACAGTTCCCTGCGCATGCCTGGTACGACAATACCGTGGGACATGTGCCTGTGCCCTGCCAAGGACACTCCGCGCATAAACGCTTGTGCACCTCAAAGCTCTCGTGGCCTACACTCTTGCACTTTACCGTCCGCACTTATTCACCTGCGGCTTAAATCATGCCCTGTGAAGTCTGCGGTGCTTGGAAGGATGAGGGGCCTGCACTTGTGGGCGTCAAAGGCTGCTGGCCTGTATCCGGTTGACTTCAAGGTGACGTCGTGAACATTTCTGAACTTAAAGGCCGCAAGTCCGACACCTGCACACACGTGGACACAGACGGACTGGCCATTCTAGCCTTTTCCTAAAGGGAGATTGGATAGGAGGCTGTTCTCACACAGCAGGATGTCCTGCCAAGGGCGCGCATGCCCCCCGTGCCATTATAGCCATGGCCTCCTGCGGTGGAGCTGGTTTGAACATTCCTGCCAGGGCTGATTTTGGTTTGTAGGTTGGCCTTGCATGTAGGGTGAGAAGAAGGTCCCGGCGTCTACTCAACATTCTGTGATTCTGGGCAAATTATATTTAATCACCCGTCCCTACAAAAAACTAGAATGTTTCCGCCTGTAATGCAACTGGTGCTCATGTAAAGCGCTCCAATACCGTCGGGTGAGTTTGTGCTAGATACAACTGAAAAAAAAAAAAGAAAAGTCACTGATTCCAGCACATGTTTACCTCCAAAGTTATACTGCATAGAGAGTGTCGGCAAGTAGAACAGAAAGTAATGGAAGGGTTGCTTGAATGTACTATGTCAATGGTGACTACTCTTGGCCGCATTCCAGTTTATCATATTTTTGCTCAGTTTGCCGCAACAGACAGGGACCAGCCGTAAACAAATCAGCATTTGCCTGCGTCGCCTTCAGCGCCTTGAAGCTTACACATACTAGCCGGAAAGCCTTTCTTGTGCTCTGAATGCTCTGGGGCCTATAGATGTGCTCCTCAGAAGCCATGCAGCCTACATTTGTGCATGATGTGGGCCATACCGCTGACAATTATGCACAACTAAGGACACACAGCCAGAACTTGTGCACAACAAAGGCAGCATAAGGCCAAGCACCTTGTATTTGTGCACAACAAAGGCTTTATGCTCTGTACATGGGTAAAAATGCCAAGAGACTCCGAGTTGTTTGCCTGCGGGCTCACGCAGCGTGTACACGGAAGGTGGTTTTCTTGTGTACTTCAGTTGGGGGTGCCCGCTTGTGCACCATGAAGGCTGTGTAGTCTACACTTGTGCACTATGAATACTACCTGGCTGTCACGTGTACAATAAAGTCTGTTAGTTACCAGAGGTTATGCGGCATACGCATGCACACACGTGGGTGGAGACTAGACATGGTAGAAGGACTAGGAAACGTTGTGACACTAGAGTGAAGCCAGCAGGCAGTGCTGAATTTGAGACAGTGGTTTCCGGTGGGGGCAACTGGCACTCATTTTTGGAAACCAGCACTTATATTCCTGATCAGATATTTTGCAAGAGACAGAAAAACACACAATGGGGAAAGCGGTAGGAAGTGAAAGAAATCAGAAACCTGCAAGAGTTAGAAACAAGCATTTACAATGCAACGGTCTCGGCATTGTTAAAGTTAGAGCTATTGGTATTGCTCATGACATTATTTTTGTTTGTTTTTGTTTTTAACAATGCCGTTTATTTAAATGTTTTGAAAACAAAAACATAAACAAAAATAATGCCATAAGCAATGCCAATAGCTCTAACTTGACCATTGCATTGTAAATGCTTGTTGAATCTGGATGAGGATTAACATCATGGAACGCTTGAAATAGCGAATGGATACTTGCAGAGCTGCAAGAAAGTCAGCAGGGTGAGCTGGATGACAGCAGTGCTAACGTCCAAGCACCCAGCAAGGTGAGCTAGATGACAGCACCACCAGCGTCAAAGCATGTCTGGAAAGATCAGGATGCGCGCGAGGAGCTCCCGACTGTCAAGTTGGCTCTCCTGTGCTCAATGAAAATATAAGAAATACGGAGAGCGGTAACAAAATAGAGGGTTTGGAAGCAACCGTAAAAGAAAAATGTGCATCAGTAAAAAACTAAGAAAACTACCCTTTTGTTGACATGCTCCTGATTTCTTAAAGACTTAATGATTGAATCTTTTGAAAAACTTGCCACTAACCTGTGATCAGTACAGCACAGAGCACCATTCTTTTGATACTGTCAAATGATATGAGTTTATATACAATTATTTCTGCAAGTCGACCAGGTTTCTCCAGCGGATTATTGTCATTACTGTTGTTTCATTTGTGCTATATTCATTTGATTATGTTTGCGATTTACATTCATGGCCCGTTCGGAACCATTGTTCGCGTTACTGTTTTTATGCCCCAGTTCCAGGTGGTTTTGGGCTACCATCCGTGTGCTAGCCTAGGCTATGCCATGCTCACCACCTCTTTTTCAGTGTTGCCACTTCTGCCCCCTCGGTTCACTGCATTTTACCCTCGTGCTGATCCGTATTGTTCACCTTACAGTCTGCCAAACAATGCGCGTCATGCTCCCCAACTATCATTCATTGCTTTTTCCGACGATCTAACCAACCTTTGGACAGTTTTAGACAGCAGTTGCCAGGGACCGAGCTGAATCGCACTGCAAACTCTTTCAATGAAGGGGTACAGTCTCTCCACTACACATAATGACGGCTTCCTCTCTAAACATTCTTATTCACAAAGCACCGCCTCTCGCTCCTGCAGTGACCAGCATCTCATCCTGCCGCCCCTCTTTTTCCCTCTCCCGTGCCCGCCACCTCACATACCCTGCTTCAGGGAGTACCCCTTCCTTACCACTTCCCCCTGCTAGGCAGACTTGTAGACACAGGTTACGATCTCGTTATGCAGCAGCAGGAAGAACGCCTCGTCCGCCATCTCCTGCTTGTTCATACTCCCGGCTGCCGGGGCCCAGTGCGATCCTCTAGGGGTGCAAGGACTCCGTGGGCAGCGCGGCTCCCGGGCACGGCCGCTGAACACCCGGTCGCCAGCTGACAGTCCAGCACTGGGACACTATCTGGCCCCGCCCACCAACGCGGGAGTCGTCACTTCCGTTTCCAAGCAGTTCACTTCCGCTTCTTCCACACTTTTGACATGTATGATGAACTTACGTGAGAGGAGGTTCTCTCAGCTGGGCATCAGAATTACAAGGAACGAGTGTGAAAACAAGTTAGAAAAATAATGGCGTTAATTCCATACTTAACTGCATATCTATGAATCTTTTGAGTCTCCACGGTCTGTGAGATTCGAGTGGTTTTGAAACTTGAGTATATTGAAGTCAATGCCGATGAAATATGTATGGAGTAATGGCGAAGGTTTTCGGGATGAAAGATTCCATTGAAGTCTATACACTTGTCTTGGGGAAGAAAAAGCGAATGGTGGAGAGAGGTGATCAGGCAGGAGTGACGAGGGCGAGGAGCATGTGCGAGAAAGATGGGACACCACTGTCTTTCTCCGAGGCAGAGCAGAAATGCCTTTGAGAAACGCAGCGTCCTTTTCGGATTCGGGGGCGTGTTTTGCTGTTATCTCCTCCAGCCATTGGCTGGAGGAGATAATTAGACTTTCTGCAAAAAACACGCCCCCTGATCCGAAAAGGACGGGGCCTTATCGGAGTGACGGGACCTCTTCTCCAATGGCTGGCCAGCATTGAAGAGGCCATCCAATGGAGAACAGGGGAGAAGAGGGGCGGGTTCAAGCTCCTCTTCTCCAAAACATTAAATCTCTCGACTTCCGGTTCTGCCTTCGGCAGACCGGATGGTCCCGAGACCTAATAAGGGAACATCTGTATAGTATAAGGCTGTGGAGAAGGCTGCTAAGTGCAGTTGTGTGTGGCAGCGCAAGTTTATGCGACGAGATGAGAGCGTCTGCGGACTCTGAAACTAACCTGAAGATTGCACATTTTTGTTTATTTCCAAAATAGACTATGAAAAGAAGAATGCGGTGTCAGGAAGAATGTCTCAAGTCCCAGATAACAATCTCCCTGTCACAGAGAAATTCATTTTGGCCTGTATGTTTTCATCTTTGGTCCAGAAAACGGGAACTGGTTGAGACAGGTTTTGCTTTGTAACCTATTCTTGCAGTTGAGGTGGTTCCATTCTGAGCGCTGCATTGGGCGATAGTCTAGTGTCTGTTGAACGGCATACTGGCATCTTAAAGTGGGCTGAAAGCCCCTCGTTGCTTACCATTGGTTGTCTTCATTGTCACTCTCATTTGCTTGCTTTTCGTTTGATAAGTTCTGTGGGCTTTACTTCCTCTTAATGCGTTTATCCCTTTCCTGGAGCAGGAACGCTTTACTTGTGTCCTTCCACTGCTCACTTTTCAGGCGCCATTTTCTGTTTAGGCACTCAATGAGAGTGCATTTGTTTTCCAGCTGTCTTCCTCATATTTGTTCCCCCTCCACCTAGTGACATGTTGCTCTTTCCCTGCCCATGTGCTTCTCCCCACCCTCTCTGTGACGCACTCGCCCTTGTGTGCTCCTTTCTCTGTGTTACTTTCTCACACCTGTGCTTCCCCTCCACAGCTCACCGTTGCACTCTCTCGTCCATTTGCTTTCCCCACTCGCCAGTTTTCTCTCTCCATTTGATTCCTTATGCATGCCCTCTGTGTTGCTTCTCTTCACCCGCAGCCCTTGTTGCTCACACCCACTCCCCCGTATTGCTTCTCTCCCGCCCTCCTGTTGCTTTTCGTCCCTACCTTCCATGATTCCAATCTTCTTCCTCCGTGATTTTAAACTTTCCCTCCGTTTTGATTCCCACCCACCATTGCTGTTTTCTCTCACCCGTTTGCAATACTTTTTCTTCTTTACAGATCCAACATTGATGGGTTTACAAAAAGAAAAAAATCACTCCAGTGATTTTGTAGATATTTGCACAGGGCAAAAGTCCTAAAAAAAGAAGTGGGGGGACTAATTAGTATGCAAGTGACATCACAGAATGTGACATCATGGCACGTGACATCACAGCGCATGATATCACAAGAAGTGGCATCATAAGAAGTGACATCAGATCTTAAACATATAGGTTTAACAAGTCTATCGCGTACATCGGAGCACATTTCGAGTATACAGGAAAACCCTCCTGATTTAGGCAGAAGATTCACACTTTTGTAAGCTTCACATAAAAGAATGTTGCCTTTTGTCAGCGTAATCTTCCTCTACACATAGAGCTTTACAAGGAAAAAAGGGCTATTTAAATTATTAGAACGCCTCCTCAGGGGTAGTAAGCACATATATAAATGCTATTTTTGTGTGTAAATATTTGGAAAGACCAACACATCTGTCATTCTTACAGTGCATGCATATCTCGTAAACAGATCCTGAACAAAGTGAACAGCTGCCTCTTAAGTATATGTGAAGTGCCAAAAAGGTGTGAGCCTTTGTTTCCCCTCTGCTGCATTTGCTTCTAGGTGTGAGGCTCCTGACTGCTCGGAGCTAGGAGAATTGAACAAAAGGAGGCCTGATGACCCCTCAGATAGGACCTTTGTTATGGGCGCTGCTAAATGAGTCCCGGTGTTTGCAAATTACACAGGGACAAATTCAGCATATTTTTCAGCCCAACTTCTTGGCAGGGCGGACGGTGTCCACCCTGTGAAAATAGTGGGTGGACGCCGTCCACCCGCGTGTTACCCCGACTTGTGCCCTGTATTTGCATTCTTGGCGCGAATGCCTCTAAAGTGACACAATTGGACATGTAATGCGCTTTTATTTTATCTTTTTTTGCCATGCTGCACAGCATTGGTGTCGCTCTACAACATGGCTAAGACCACTGGGGAAGCTAATACATCCCAAAAGCGAGACCTATTGGTTTTGCTAATGCCAGTCTCACAGAGTCACCGTTTCCACCTTGCAGATGAGAGTCCTGGAAATTCTAAATGGTTTAAAAGAATTTGAAGATACCCTTAGATAAGAACAGTTCTGGGTCTAGTCCAACTGAATATTGTCTGCCAATCAGGTCACGAGACATTAGAAGTTGCGCAGATATTCGCTCCGAGTAATTGCATATGATTTGTGCTGTATATTTAGTTCATGATATTACATGTGCATTTATGCCTTCGCAGAAATCCCCTCTGAGAGGATCTGGACTTCAGCACTCAAGCATGACCAGCTCAGTCCAGATCTTTAGACTCTGTTTCCTGTCCTGAACGTTTCACCAACTATTCAAGGATTTCAGGTGGACTAGAATGCTTAGTTCTATAGAAGCATGGCATGCCTATAATACCCAGGGTCCACTAGGCTATCTCGCAGCATGCCTACAAAACCCAGGGTCCACTGCGTTATCTCATGGCATGCCTACAACACCCAGGGTCCACCAGGCTATCTCACAGCATGGCTATAACACACAGAGTCCACTAGGCTATCCCATGGTCTGTCTACAACATACGGAGTCCACTAGGCTGACAACCCATCCGGCATTGACCGATACGTTGCCCCGCTGATTCCCCAGGAACGCGTCTCCATCATCACATTAAGATTTTCGCTACCGCGTTGATATTTACCATCGCGGACCTAGACCGATTCCGTGCTTTTAATAGTCGCTTAGTTTCAATAACCAAGCCGACATATCATTCTTGCTGTAATCCTTGACAGCATGAGGCATTTTTATAGGCAATTATACTAATCAGTCCTGATGATGATCCTAACACCCCCCCAGCATTTTCATAGGCAATTATACTAATCAATCCTGATGATGATCCTAACACCCCCCCAGTAAGGATCGAAACGTCGTCGACTATGTTGTTCACCTTACACTATGACTACTTGTGTGTATAAAATGTCGTGAAGGTGACTAGCTTTATACCAGGATGTTTCACTACCTGTTATTCTCGTCATAGAAACATCGCTTCAATTGCCTGTTTGGTTTTTCAAACATTTATGTCCTCTTGATATGTAAGCCATAGGATACATGCTTGTGTCCCACCAATACTTTGCTTACATTTTGTTTGATCATTGAAAGACATTTTGCTTATTAAAGCTGCCTTGTCCGGCTGGACATAGGCTATAATATAGTACCTATTGTGGCTATATTGATTATTGCTTGATATACTCCTTTGCTTTCAGGGACCATTGTCTCTTATAATACTAGGCTATCTCATGGCATGCCCGAAACAACATCCAAAGTCTACTAGGCTATCCCATGGTCTGTCTACACCACCCAGTGTCCACTAGGCTATCCCATGGTCTGCCTACAACACCCAGAGTCCACTAGGATATCCCATGGCATGCCTATAACACCCAGAGTCCACTAGGCTATACCATGGCATGCTTACAACACCCAGAGTCCACTAGGCTATCCCATGGTATGCCTACAACACCCAGAGTCCACTAGGCTATCCCATGGCACGCCTACACCACCCGGAGTCCACTAGGCTACACCATGATGCCCACAACACCCGAGGTCCACTAGGCTATCTCATGGCATGCCCACAACAACTGGAGTCCACTAGGCGATCCCATGGCATTGCCACATCACACGTAGTCCACTAGGCTATTCCAGGCATGCCTACACCACCCAGAGTCCACTAGGTTATCCCATGGCATGCCCACAACACACAGAGTCCACTAGGCTTTCCCATGGTATGCCTACAACATCCAGAGACCACTAGGCTATCCCATGGCATGCACACAACACCCAGAGTCCACTAGGCTATCCCATGGCATGCCCACAACACTCAGAGTCCACTAGGCTACCCCAGGCATGCCTACACCACCCAGAGTCCACTAGGTTATCCCATGGCATGCCCACAACACCCAGAGACCACTAGGCTATCCCATGGCATGTCTACAACACCCAGAATCCAGGAAAACAGAAAATCTGTGCACACGTTTAGAGTGTCAGCAGTATAAAATACTGTACGTAAATGGACAAAGAAATCAATCGAACAAGAAATCAATAAAACAGTGATCCGTTGACGTGTATTTTCTTTCTTGGTAGATTTATTCGGTGACCAAATGCCCAGCCAACACGTGTTTCATCAGGGAGTGTACCCTACGACTTCTTCAGGGCTAATGGGCAAAGGAGGGCAGGAATGGTGTGTCACTCCGCCGGTTGTAATTCCATCCCGGCTGAAACCGGGAAATTCAGTCCCAGGAGGGGCAACGGGTAAGGAAGGGTAAGTACCACAGTCCAGTCACAGCAACGAAGTCAGTGGTGAGCCTAGCGAGTGCTCCAAGAGACGGGAGAGTAACATCAACCCGGAATCCACTAGGCTTTCCCATGGCAAGCCTACACCACCTAGGGTCCACTAGGCTATACCATCGTATGAGTACAACACCCAGAGTCAACTAGGCTTTTCCATGGCAAGCCTACACCACACAGTGTCCACTACACTATCCCCTGGTCTGTTTACAACACACAGAGTCCACTAGGCTACCCCATGGTCTGTCTACAACATACAGAGTCCACTAGGCTACTCCATGGTCTGTCTACAACACACAGAGTTCACTAGGGTATCCCATGGTCTGTCTACAACACCCAGAGTCCACTAGGCTATCCCCACAACACCCAGAGTCCACTGGGCTATCCCCACAAAAGCCCAGGACTGGAAACAGTGTTGTCTTAGTGTCTGATTGCAAGTGGGCCTCTGTTTTGCGTCCCATGAGTAAACCCCTGTTTGCGTGGGGGTCAGAATGACCAGTTTGGTTTTATTCAACACATCTGATAATTATCGGATATGTTAAATGCCACAACCCTCATTAAATTTCGGCAGGTCAAACATGCTGAAATTTACCAGAGGAAAAGTATACGCTATTTACTGTATCATGCAGATCCTGATGCGTTAAACACCAAAATCTGCATGTTATTCCCCCAAAACTCACAATAGGCTTTATTTATTGCACTCAATAAATAATGTACCGTGGGGTATCGGTATTTATAAGGTGCATTAAATAGCACCTTCACTCGTAATCAGGCCCTTAGACAAGATTGGTCCTGCTAACCCGTGCTTGTGCACTAGGAAGAAAGTGAGGTCTGCATGCAGGTACAGAAGAAAAATAAATCTACACCTGTACACTAGCAAAGTTGGCGATATACAGATATGAACCAGGAAGTTTGCTAGCCTTGCAACTTTGTCCAAAGAGTGCGGTGCCTGTACTTGTCCATGTGATGGCAATGCAGCTTGCACGCAGTGGCGTAGCTAGGCACTATGCCGCCCGAGGCGGTCCCTACCTTTGTCACCCCGTGGCCACGCTGAAGAGCGGGGGTGTTCAAGCGTTTGACACCCCCGCGGCAGACTCATGTATGAGCGGGGGAAGTGCAACCGCCCCCAAAACTCGTGCCGCCCGGGGCGGTACGCCCCTCGCCCCCCCTTGCTACGCCTCTGCTTGCATGTGTTCACTGAGAAACTCACAAGTCGTCTGTTCGTGCACCTCATCCAATGTGACCTGCACCTGTGGACTGGGAAGTTTGGCAGCCTGTACTTGGAAAGCGAAAGCTGTATGGTGAGTGGCATGCACATGTGCAATTTGAAGGCCTAGATGTGTGTACTTGTGCACCATGAAGACGGTGCGACCAAGATTTATGCACCAGTCTTCTGTAAGAATGTGGAAATGAAGTAGGGGTTTTGGAATGAGGACAGTGGTCCCCCAGACTATGAAAGATAGATAGGAAGTCTCCCTTACCAGGCGCGGCCTCTACAAGAATGGTACGGCCGGAGTGGAGTCAGTCTCACGACAGACACCAAAAACGTGTGTGCTCAGATCTGCACATGTTTTCTATGTTCTTGAGACCTGAATAATTCCTTAGTCTTGGTGCCTTGTGTAGCCCATCTGACACGGAAATGTTTTTTTCTAAAAATAGGACTGAGTTCTGCTCTCAGACTTAAAATGGAAAATGTTATTTTTTAGCCTGGGTTGGACTGAGAATGCAAAGCAGCTGTGGAAAAAAAGGCCTGCTCCCATACAGTGTGTGGCGAGTGACCGCAATGAGCGAACTTGACCACTACAAGGAGGGCATTGGGGGGGGGGTTCCCCCAAGGAAAGTTGGGAAAAATTGAAAAAATGGTGCACTCTACAACACGTTTGTAATGATATAATCAAGTGATTTAGCTTTAAAGCATAGTAAATGATGGCCTTTCAGTGCAGCAGGATACCCAATCATAGCTACAGACAGTCTTAACGGAGAACACAAAAAATAAGATGTCGAGCGACTATACTGGAGAATTCCCACTAAATTCCGCTCAGATGCATCCCATTGACTTACCTTGGGAGGGATCCCAATGACGTGCATTGGCAAGAATTCTTTTGACTTACATCGTTGGAGGAATCCTTTTGGCAAACATTGGGAGCGAGACACAGACTTACGTCGGGACGGATCCCATGGCGTTGGAGGCAGAGAGATGGCGGAGGACAGATCCAGTTGACTTGCCTTACAGGTGGAACCCCATTGACTTGTGTAAGGTGGAGGGACGGATCCACTTGAGTGGAAGGATGCGGTGCACACGATCCCACACTTTGTTAGAAAATGTCTGAAACGTGATTAGAAGTCTGTTGTATCAGAGTTTATTGGGTGAAAACATGTTATCTCCTCCTCATGGACAGACTTTCTTCCCTACTTGTTAGAGGATATAGACTGGCCAGGTGAGTGAGGGTTGTGGGGATTAGACAAGAGTGATTATATAATGTGCTGGGGTGGGTTCACTCTCATTGATTACAATCACTCTCCCACCACACCACAGTATAGGCTGATAAGCGCTGGGATGCTTCCGGGTAGCCATGCGCTTTATAAATGTTTTTCCATTCCATTCCATTCCATTCCATAAATCTGCGCTCTGGTGTCGTCCTATAGAGAAATCCAGAGTAGTGGTGCATTTTGCATTCTAAAAGAGTTTCATATAGTCAGGGCCACAATAATTATGCTGCAGTGGAGAACCTAATTATGTGGCATGGCTGACTAAATTATGTGGTACCCAGCTACCTCTCCTACCACTGGCGTATTTAAGTAGTTCTTTCCAATTAGAAACAGTCCTGTAGGACAGTGTTGTGATGTCCATAATCTTAAAGCAAGCAACGAGAAGAATCAGTAAAATTCAAGACAATTAGACCCTACAAAGAGAAGTAAAATGTTGGACTACCTAAGAGCCGTGTTGAAATACCTGCTGCTGGTTTAGATTTAATCTAAGCAAAAGAAATTCATAAACTAGATGGACTCTTCATTTTACTCTTTTTAATTACATTTACATAGGAAAGGGTGTTTCTCATTATGCAGATAAAGGCTCTTTTCCACTCGATCATCTACGGGCACTAAGGGTGTCTGGAAAACATTTTCACCTTTTTAGTAGTTTTTCAGACCGAAATAAAACAATCAACAGGTGAAAAGTGACCAACTATTTTTGCTACCACTAAATAGGCAACGCAGCACACCACAAAGTTACAATAATATCACAACTTTTCCACTTGGTTGGATCATATCCATGAATTGTATAGTTCACATGAGGCTGCTGTTTGAAATTGGAAACATAATTGGAAATAAACACTAAATACAACATTCCAATGAAGATCGGATAATGATTTACAGTCTCATGTGAACTATACAATTCATGGATATGATCCAACCAAGTGGAAAAGTTGTGATATTATTGTAACTTTGTGGTGTGCTGCGTTGCCTATTTAGTGGATTCAAATCTTTGGACTATTTTTAGTCGCAAAGAAATGTTTAATACTTCAAGTGGATGAGTCTTCGGCTTCGTTTTTAGCACCCAATATTATTGTTTGAATATATGCTGTTGAATACATTATACGGATGTACAAATAATGATGTGCAGATCATTTCAGCATATCCACTGATATTCTATTGCGTACAACTATTTTTGCAACGTTTGCTTCTCTGTTGCACCATGTGTGCTTCGTTTATTTGATCACTTTTGATCGGATAGAGCTAGAAACCTTTGTTCTTTAAATCTGCTACGTATAGGGTAAATGCTGAAGTATATGGCAAGCGCAGCAAATCCGTTTCTACAAGGCAAACGCTGCAGCTGCTGAATCGAATAACAGGCACTGTATGTAGCGCATCATTCATATTTATATCACTTCTTGGTGCTGCGTTCTACTCAGCTGGCACTTGGCTGCTTGAGTGAGGGTTTTTCCAAGAAGTGAACCCCAAAAACAGACAGGGGTCGAAGAGTGCGGCCTTTGCTCAACTCCAGTCGTGCATACATTTTCCCTGTCCCAAGGCCAGTCTCTCTGTCCTAGTGCCAACATCTCTCCAGTCCCACTGCCAATGTGTCCTCTGTCCCAGTGTCTGCCCCAAGCCAGAGTCTCATCTGTCTCTGTGCCCGTTTCCAATGCCCCTGTGTTAGTCTCCAATGCCCCTGTGTCAGTCTCCAATGCCCCTGTGTCTGTCTCCAATGCCCCTTTGTCAGTTGCAATGCCCCTGTGTCAGTCTCCAATGCCCCAGTGTCTGTCTCCAATGCCCCTGTGCCAGTCTGCAATACCCCTGTGTCAGTCTCCAATGCCCCTGTGTCAGTCTCCAATGCCCCTGTGTCAGTCTCCAATGCCCCTGTGTCAGTCTCCAATGACCCTGTGTCAGTTGTAATGCCCCTGTGTCAGTCTCCAATGACCCTGTGTCAGTTGCAATGCCCCTGTGTCAGTTGCAATGCCCCTGTGTCAGTCTCCAATTCCCCAGTGTCAGCCTCCAATGCCCCTGTGTCAGTGTCCTCTGCCCCTGTGTCTGTCTCCAATGCCCCTGTGTCTGTCTCCAATGCCCCTGTGTCAGTTGCAATGCCCCTGTGTCAGTGTCCAATGCCCCTGTGTCAGTTGCAATGCCCCTGTCTCAGTCTCCAATGCCCCAGTGTCTGTCTCCAATGCCCCTGTGTCAGTCTGCAATGCCCATGTGTCTGTCTCCAATGCCCCTGTGTCAGGTTGCAATGCTCATGTGTCTGTCTCCAATGCCCATGTGTCTGTCTCCAATGCCCATGTGTCAGTCTCCAATGCTATCGATGCATTTTCCTTAGTGGCCAAAACGTCCCCAGTTAGCACTCCTTAAAATTATGAAAATTAAACCAGTACTCCATGGTGATTATAACTTCAATGTAATTGATCATTACGATTTTCCCCAACACGTATGTAGTGTTAATATCACATTACATTATCTTCACGTTCAGTCATTGGAAAATACTTTTGATAACAATGCTTTTCGGGTTGGGCCCTTCGTCGAGGGCTATTTCCTAGAAAGTAACAACACTGATGAATCTTGAGTGCTGAGTACCACCTCTATCGTTAGTCCATGGTGCCCGCATACAAACTGGTGAATATTAGTTAACGAAGATGTATTTTAAAGCAATGTCGTGGGGAGATCTATAGTTGAAAACGATTGGGAAAGTGAGGAGAAGCTGTGTATTGTGCAAATAAATGCTATACTGGGCAATTTGTGCCTACCAAGTCTCCAATGCCCATGTGCCAGTTCCCAATGCCTCTGTGTCAGCGTCCTCTGCCCCTGTGTCAGTCTTAAATGCCCCAGTTCAGTCTCCAATGCCCCTGTGTCAGTCTGCAATGCCCCTGTGTCAGTCTCCTCTGCCCCTGTGCCAGTCACCAATGCCCCTCTATCAGTCTCCTCTGCCACTGTGCAAGTCCCCAATGCCCTTGTGTCAGTCCCCAATGCCCCTGTGTCAGTCTGCAATGCCCCTGTTTCAGAGTCCTCTGCCAGTCCCCAATGCCCCTGTGCCAGTCCCCAATGCCCCTGTGTCAGTCTCCTCTTCTGCCCCTGTGTCCGTCTCCTCTGCCTCTGTGTCAGTCTCCTCTGCCCCTGTGTCAGTCTCCTCTGCCCCTGTGTCAGTCTCCTCTGCCCCTGTGTCAGTTGTCTCTGCCCCTGTGTCAGTTGCCTCTGCCCCTGTGTCAGTCTCCTCTGCCCCTGTGTCAGTCCCCAATGCCCCTGTGCCAGCCCCCAATGCCCCTGTGTCAGTCTCCTGTGCCCCTGTGTCAGATTCCTCTGCCGCTGTGTCAGTCCCCAATGCCATTGTGTCAGTCCCCAATGTCCCTGTGTCAGCGTCCTCTGCCGCTGTGTCAGCGTCCTCTGCCCCTGTGTCAGCGTCCTCTGCCCCTGTGTCAGTCTCCTTTGCCCCAGTGTCAGTCTAAAATGCCCCTGTGTCGTCAGTCTCCTCTGTCCCTGTGTCAGTCTCCTCTGCCCCTGTGTCAGACTCATGTACCCCTGTGTCAGTCTCCTCTGCCCCTGTGTCAGTCTCCTCTGCCCCTGTGTCAGTCGCCTCTGCCCCAGTGTCAGCCTCCTCTGCCCCTGTGTCAGTCTCATCTGCCCCTGTGTCAGTCTGCAATGCCCCTGTGTCAGACTATGCGCCCCTGTGTCAGTATCCTATGCCCCATTTCAGTCTCCGATGCACCTATGTCAGTCTGCTCTGCTCCTGTGCGAGTCTCCAATGCACCTGTGTCAGTCTCCTCTGGCCCTGTGTCAGTCCCCAATGCCCCTGTTACAGTCTCCAATACCCCTGTGTCGGTCCCCAATGCCCCTGTGTCGGTCCCCAGTGCCCCTGTGTCAGTCTCCAATGCCCCTGTGTCTGTCTCCAATGCCCCTGTGTCTGTCTCCAATGCCCCTTTGTCAGTTGCAATGCCCCTGTGTCAGTCTCCAATGCCTCTGTGTCTGTCTCCAATGCCTCTGTGTCAGTCTGCAATACCCCTGTGTCTGTCTCCAATGTCCCTGTGTCAGTGTCCTCTACCCCCGTGACAGTCTCCAATGCCCCTGTGTCAGTCTCCTCTGCCCCTGTGTCAGTCTCCAATGCCCCTGTGTCAGTCTCCTCTGCCCCAGTGCCCCTGTGTCAGTCTCCTCTGCCCCTGTGTCAGTCTCTTCTGCCCCTGTGTCAGTTGCCTCTGCCCCTGTGTCAGCCTCCTCTGCCCCTGTGTCAGTCTCATCTGCCCCTGTGTCAGTCTGCAATGCCCCTGTGTCAGACTATGTGCCCCTGTGTCAGTATCCTATGCCCCATTTCAGTCTCCGATGCACCTATGTCAGTCTGCTCTGCCCCTGTGCGAGTCTCCCATGCACCTGTGTCAGTCTCCTCTGGCCCTGTGTCAGTCCCCAATGCCCCTGTGTCAGTCCCCAATGCCCCTGTTACAGTCTCCAATGCCCCAGTGCCAGTCCCCAATGACCCAGTGTCGTCTCCTCTGGACCTGTGTCAGTCTCCTCTGGCCCTGTGTCAGTCCCCAATGCCCCTGTTACAGTCTCCAATGCCCCTGTGTCAGTCTCCAATGCCCCTGTGTCAGTCCCCAATGCCCCTGTTACAGTTCCCATTGCCCCTGTGTCAGTCTCCAATGCTCCTGTGTCAGCGTCCTCTGCCCCTGTGTCAGCCTCCTCTGCCCCTGTGTCAGCGTCCTCTGCCCCTGTGTCAGCGTCCTCTGCCCCTGTGTCAGCCTCCTCTGCCCCTGTGTTAGCCTCCTCTACCCCTGTGTCAGTCTCCTCTGCCCTTGTGTCA
Source organism: Triturus cristatus (assembly GCF_964204655.1). Classification (NCBI taxonomy): domain Eukaryota; kingdom Metazoa; phylum Chordata; class Amphibia; order Caudata; family Salamandridae; genus Triturus; species Triturus cristatus. Next base: position 173,434,830 of record NC_140586.1, on the reverse strand, counting down.
GTCTCCTTTGCCCTTGTACCAGTCTCCTCTGCTCCTGTGCCAGTCTCCTCTGCCCTTGTGTCAGCGTCCTCTGCCCCTGTGTCAGCGTCCTCTGCCCCTGTGTCAGTTTCCTCTGTCCCTGTGTCAGCCTCCTCTGCCCCTGTGTCAGCCTCCTCTGCCCGTGTCATCGTCCTCTGCCCCTGTGTCAGTTTCCTCTGTCCCTGTGTTATTCTCCTCTGCCCCTGTGTCAGTCTCCTCTGCCCTTGTGCCAGTCTCCTCTGCCCTTGTGTCAGCGTCCTCTGCCCCTGTGTCAGCGTCCTCTGCCCTGTGTCAGTCTCCTCTGCCCTTGTGTCAGTCTCCTCTGCCCCTGTGCCAGTCTCCTCTGCCCCTGTGCCAGTCTCCCATGCCCCTGTGTCAGTCTCCTCTGCCTTTGTGTCAGTCTCCTCTGCCCTTGTGTTAGTCTCCTCTGCCCCTGTGCCAGTCTCCTCTGCCCCTGTGCCAGTCTCCTCTGCCCCTGTGCCAGTCTCCCATGCCCCTGTGTCAGTCTCCTCTGCCTTTGTGTCAGTCTCCTCTGCCCCTGTGTCAGTCTCCAATGCCCCTGTGTCAGTCTCCTCTGCCCCTGTGCCAGTCCCCAGTGCTCCTGTGTCAGTCTCCTCTGCCCCTGTGTCAGTCTCCAATGCCCCTGTGTCAGTCTCCTATGCCCCTGTGCCAGTCCCCAATGCCCCTGTGTCAGTCCCCAATGCCCCTGTGTCAGTTTTCTCTGCCCCTGTGTCAGTTTTCTCTGCCCCTGTGTCAGTCTCCTCTGCCCCTGTGCCAGTCTTCAATGCCCCAGTTCAGTCTCCAGTGCCCCTGTGTTGGGGAGTGCTCTGTCCCAGTGACGTTTTAATGTCAGTGTCTTTCTCGAGCCGGTGTCTCTCTTGTCTCGTGGCAGTCTCTTCTGCCCCAGTGGCAGGGCCTCCTCATCCAAGTGTGTTCCCTTGAGCCATGTCTACCCTGTCCCAGTTGCTCCCCTGACACATCATTTCTTTCTTTCTTCCAGCCACCCCCTGCCTCAGGGTAAGAGTCCCCCTCTGCCACAATGTCATCGACTTTCCTAATACAATGTCTCTGTCCTAACATTAGTGTCTCCCTTATCCCAGGGCCTCCCTACCCCACTCTCTGTATCTGCACTGCACCAGTGTCAGTCTCCTGCCAGTGTCTCTCCGTCTATGTGCCTCCCCTGCCCCAGTGACAGCATTTTTAATGATGAGTTTTATTTTTAATATTTTAATGATGATGGACTATGTATGTGATTATGAGTAATGTTTGTACTTTTATGGATAATGCATATCCGAATAAAGATGATGACAGCATTTACCCTGCTCCATTGTGTTCCTGCCCCAGTGTCAGTGTCTCTCATATCCCACTGTCTGTCTCCCATGCCCCAGTGTCATTGTCTTCCGTCCCAGGGTCTCACTGTCCCAGTGCCTCTTCCGTGCCATTGTCTCCCCTGTCCTAGTGCGTCTCCCTGTCTCAGCGTGTTCACTGTCCTAGTGAATCCTCTGGCCTATTATCAGCATTTCTTCCCAGTGACAGCATTTGCCTTTCGCCGGAGCAGCTCCATTGCCTCCCTGTCCCTAAGTCTCGGCTGCCCCAGTATCGCCCCTGTCCTGTTGTATTTCCTTGGTCCAGTTTCTTTTCTCTGAGTGACGCATTTCCTCTAACAGCTCAGAAGAATGGGGAATGGAGTGCTGCTCTTCTCTGCCGAAATGCAGCAGTTCTCCATACCCTCCATGAATGAGTATGTGCACTCACTGAGCAAAGAGCCCTCCCAACAGGCGTGGACTCGAGTGGTTGTTTCCTCCGCACTTGGCAACCCTCAGCTCACCTCTTCTGACCCCGAAGAGTTGTTCTTTGAGGACAAGTCCCTAGAGGGTGAGTGAATCTCAATGAGAAACTGTCAGAGCTGGAGAGTTTTAAAAACATTTTAATTCCTGTGCCCATGTGTGGGAATTCAATGTTTACTTTGAAAACTAGAGGTTTCTACCAGGGACCTCAGGAGCCTGGCTGGTTCCTGCTTCCCAGGAGCAAAAGGCAGCAGCGGCGAGCGGACTGAGAGGCCGGGGGACCTTTAGGGCGGGTGGACGGCGGAAGGTATGTGCTTTATTTTTTATTATATTAATTTACACCCCCTCCTCCTTCCTCCTTCCCCCTGCCCCACCATCCCCGGTAAATAGCAGCCGCCACTGTTGATAATTCAACCTTCCCGTTGAAACCCAGAGGTTTCAACTAGTCAGTCAAGATATCCCCACAGAGCAGGTCACAGCTGCTACCTCAGTTTACATGAATTTATCGACCAGTGATGTCAGTGGCCTCAGACACTGCCTTGCACTTATCTGATCCTAAATGTCCATTGTTGGCCCTGGCGAAGCTTCCCTTAAACAGCCGTAATCTTGCATAATTTCATGTTACGGGTGTAGCTGAAAATTCAGGAAATTACGCTATTACACCATGTTGTGTAATTACGCGGCAAACTTTTAGTAGGACTAGGAGCCAATGAGAACAACGGAAATAACCAGAACGCAAGCAGCTTCTGTTTATCGCCCTTGTGTTCTTTATGCGATTTTTTTTGTGTGTGAAATGGGCAGGGTTGGATTGGGATTCAAAATCGGCCCGGGAACGCTAAAAAAAAGTGGCCCACATTTGCTTATTGCCTTCCCTCAAAACACTGCTTCGGCGAAATTTTATTTTAAAAAAGGGGGTGGGGGAGATACAAGAAAATGCACGGATTCGTTTACACTGGTGACTGAAAACAAGTGAGGCCACTTCTGCTCAGGCCCCCTGCCCTGCTAGGTATGCATACATTAATGGGCCAGCCCTGTGAAAGAAAGAAAGTGACTTCTCTGCCTATTGCTAAACGTGAGGTAATGAGCACCCATTTGCCTCCAGAAAGACCACTCAGCCACCCACACGGCCGCTGGCTGTATCCAAACAACAGCGACACAGCCCAAATCTGCCCCCCCCAGACTGTTCCAAAAAGCAGCCCACAGTTGGAACTCGGCAACTGCCCCTCGGACTTTGCCTGAGTGCCCGCACTACCAATCCGACGCTGGAAATGGGTCCCCATGTCGAAAATGGACACAAGAACGCATTCGCCCTAAAATATAGCAGCAAATATGGGTTCGCATTTCACGTAGTAACATATAATTTTCTCCTGAATTTCACGTTATTACAGAAAAGCAGATTTTGCAAATTTTGCAAACCCCTAGTCCATAACCTCCCAGAAGCTCAAACCCGAAAAACAAATAAGAACATACCAATCTCAAGAAAAGTAGGCTAGGCCACTGCAGGGCATCTTACCAGACATTTCCCCTTGGGCCGAAATCACAGAGCTCTACCGCTGTCAATCAACTCCCCTCCAAGCCCCACATCACCACGAAGACACAAGCAGTGTGGCATCAACTGACGCTGCTCAGGAAAATAAAAACATACCTCCCAGAAAACAAACCCAGACCACTGTAAAGGTAGGGAAGAAATGCAAGATGGGCTGGGTACTCAGAGCTCCTATCTCAAGGAAAAACAGGTCCAGGTGAACTCCTTGACAAACAATGCGCGTTTCATGGGCTCTAAACCAGATGACATTCTGCTTGTCACCCATAAAAGCATACGCCCTCATCATACGCTTATGTGTTGTATGCAGAGGTTGGAATGGGCAGGATCTTTTGGGAACGACATCCCCAAGCTTTTTTACTTGTATCAAAATTGTTCCCTTACTTTTTGGTAACTAGGGCGGTCGACCTCAGAGCTGGGGAACAGGGTTCGAGTCTCGGCAGGGACGCTCAACATTCTGTGATTCTGGGCAAATCACTTACAGGCACATGCATCAAGGTAGGATTTTGCGAGTCCTTAATTGCGAATATTACGGAATCGCAATTAGGGACTCTCAAAAGCCTATGCATGTAGAAATCGTTATTAAAATAGCGATTTCTAAACATTCCTTAATTGCGACTTGCAAATTACGAGTTGCAATTAAGGAATGGCTTCCCATTCATTCCTATGGGCCTACGGGCCCATTGGAATGAATGGGAAATTGCATGCGCAATTGCGAGTAATAATATGTACTCGCAAATTGCGCATGTAATTTCAAGGGTGCAAAGGTGTTAAAAGGACACCCTGTTGCACCCCTGAAATTGTAATGTGCACCCATGTTGCGCACACAAATGCCCCAAGGGCATGTGTGTGTAACCTGAAACTTTGAAAAATGCATTTTAGTCCATTTTTCAAAGTTTTTGCAAATTACAGACAAGTCTGATTTCTCTGTAATTTGCGGTCCCAATTAGCGAAATCGCTATTTCAAAGTACTTCTAGCATTACATTTAAGGAATCGCAAATTGCGATTCCTTAAATGCAATCGCAATTTAGGAACTCGCAAAAAATTGTGAATTCTTAAATTGCACTTTCCATACACTTTCATGCATCGCAAAAGGCCAATTTGCGATCGCAAACAGACGATTTTTGCGAACCGCACCGCTTGCGATAGCAAAAACCTTTGATGAATGTGCCCCTTAATCTCCCCATACCTAACAAAAATGAATGTGTCCGTCTGTGACATAACGCGTAAAGGTAAAGCGATCCAATACCTTCGGGTCAAGTTCGCCCTATGAAAAACTCCACAAAAAATAATTATAATACTGGCTGTTCCTGCTCTGTTAATGGCAGCCTTGAGTTGCTTCAGGTTATAAGGAAAGAAGTGGGCGCCTGCACTGTGAAAATTAGTCTAGCTTGCAATTTACTTGCATTTGTTTTCATCAAGGTGTGTGCATTACATTGTACAAGCAGCAACTTCTATGAGAAAGTCCAATAATAAAATTCCAAATTATTTTTTCTTTTCAGTTATGAGTCTTACCGCCCCCTCCCCTACCCACTGACCCCGCCACCACGTCTGCTCAGGACCCCAGTTTCCATATTTTTATTTTACTACTCGAATGCTCGGTTTTTTACACTTGAATAGGGGAGAGGATGCGGCCTAACTTAGAGCGGCGACCTTGAAGCTGGGAAACTGGGTTCGAGTCTCGGCAGGGATGCTCAACATCCTGTGGTTCTGGACAAATCACATAATCTCCACGTGCCTAACAAACAATGAATGTGTCTGTCTGTAACGCAACTGGTGCCCATGTGAAGCGCTCAGATACCTTTGGGTCTAGTTTACGCTAGCTAAAACTCCCCCCCCAAAAAAAATTCAGCTTAGCCTTCTATCAGAGATGAATGGAACCTGTGGAAGGATATGTTACAACACTCCATGCCTTTTTAACCCAAAAAAACAAAACACTCACACCTGTCCGTCGCAAGTGGGCAAAACGCAGAACTTTAAAATGAGGAAACCCAGAAGGAAGCAATCTCCCAGAATCTTCATACACCCCCCTGTACATCAGACTCGACTCTAACTCAGGAAACAGATATGAACACTCTTCAACACACCTGACCACCCACCTTCTTCATCATCCCAAAACGTAAACTCTTGCGGTGCAATCTGAAGTTAGCCTGTCCCATCTTTGCTCCTATGTAAGCACACAGAGCCCCATCACACCTGTCTTGCTGGGTGGTTCTCCACAGATCCCATTCAATGATACTGATCTGAAATTGCACTGTACTCTACACTAGTTGGCTGTTTTTCTTCACTCCCCAAACTCATCTCTGGGCAGTGGCCTGTTTTTTTCTGTAAGGTAGGTTTGCACTTCATACAATACCACAAGTGAAACAATATACTGAACCCCCCCTTACCTGCGCGGCCTCCCCAGAAGTGGAAGGGACGGTGGAAGAGCAAGTACTTCTAGTGGGTAGAGGGAAGCTGACCGCTGTCCCCTTGAAGGGTTTTCTTAGCTGTTGAAGCTGTCCGCTGGATGCTGGTGTCTTTGACGTTGAAGTTGCCTGCAGTCTTCGGGATAGCTGGTATCTTTGACGTCGAAGCTGCCTGCAGTTTTCTAGGTAGCTGGTATCTTTGACGTCGAAGCTGCCTGCAGTTTTCTAGGTAGCTGGAATCTTTGACGTCTCAGCTGCCTGCAGTCTTCTAGGTAGTTGGTATCGTTGACGTTGATGCCTCACGCAGTTTGCTGGTATCTTGGTCTCTTTGAAGTCAAAGCTGTCCACGGTCTAGTAGATAGCTGGTATCTTTGATTTCTAAGTTGATCTGGTGTGTCTTTGATATCAAGGATAACTGGCGAATTGAGTGGTGCAAGTATACAGATTAGTTGATGACCTGCCTGGAAACTCTTGGTTGACACACAGTTTTGGCACCAAAGCCACCAGTGATGTCTGGGCCTGTGGATATTTCTGGACTCAAAGCTATGCTTCTTGTTGGGTGGTGGTTATCTCCGGTGTTAAAGCTGTCCAGCATCGCCTGGATGGCAGGTGGTTTTGATGGTGAGGCTGGGTGACGGGTATTCTGATTTGGCTTGGTGACTCCTGAATGGTTGATATCTTATGCATCAAATTCTCAAAATATTTTAGATAGTGGTAGGGTATTTTTTATGCTGTAGTGGACAACTTCCCCTGTGTAGGCAGTCGGTATGTTTGGTGTCAACGTTTCCTAGCGCCTCCTAGATGGCATACGTCTTTGATGCTAAGCTACCCGACATCTGCAAGAAGATATCTCTGACATTGAAGCTGCCATTTTCTCCAAGATGGCGTGTATCCTTGTTGCTAAGTCTTCTCTGGTGGTGGGTATCTCTTATGCTGTCGCCTCTGTGTCTCCTGGGTGATGGATATTAATCGTGGTGAGGCTACCAGGGTCTCCTGGGTGACTGGTCTCTTTTGAAGTTGAAGCTGCCTTGCATCAACTGAATGTCTGTCTTTCTGGCTTCAAACCTGCCTAGTTCTCTTCTGGAGGTGGGTGTCTCTGATGCTGAGGCTGGCCAGGGTCTCCTAGGTGCCTGCACGATAGAGTGGGGCTGCACCTAAAAGCGCCTCTCTGCCTTGTGTGCGTCTGTCCCCACTTCAGGTCTCACTCACCAGGCGGTCTCTGGCTCCAGAAGAACTGGGAGAGTCACCAGCCCGCGAGCCCTGTGCATTAGGTTTATAAGTGTTAGACTTTGTGCTGGCCGAGCCGGCGGGGGCGGAGGCTGCGAGTTAACCCGTTCCCCGGCACAGCCTGAGAGCCGCTGTAGAGGACGAACTCTCACAATAAAACAAAGCCGCCGGATTTATCTGCGAGATGTCACGCGTTTCAGCTAGAAAAACCGAGCATGCCATTCATTGTAATCAAGGCGCTATTGCTAACTCGAAGGCGGGGCTGTGATGCCGACCCCACTCTCTGCTGCATTCTGTATTACCCTCCCTCTCGTTTCCAGGCTCACAATACTTACCAAAAACTTCCCTGTAACCTTACGAGCCTAGGCCTGCAGAGTAAAGCACACCTGCGTGCTAATTACGACACGAGAGCGCCCTTTCTCTCTCACTGAACCTTCCTCAGTCCCAACGCTGAGCCCCCCTCACTCCAAGTTAGTTTGGACCAATCAAAAACCTGGTGAAATCGGTGCTTTTCTATACTCTTCCTAGAAGGGTGCACGGTGTATTCCGTACAATAATTTTTACTTCCGGGAGTCGGACAGCTGCTTCGGCTGGCTGTGGGGTTGGTTGCTGTCACGGACGCCAGTGCTTCCTTTAAGGATTTTTATGGGAACAGGAATTCAGGAAACCGGTGCGTGAACCCCGTGACGAGGTCAATGGCTTATGTTTATGTATTAGTTTTTATATGGCACTACTGGACCTCGAGCGGTGCAAACAGCAGCACTACAGACGTTCATTTTGATAACAGGAAGATTTGCAAAATGTCTGCATGAGTTTGGGTATACTTCGTGGTCTGTACAGTAATAAGCCAAGCCAGGGATACATGTTCATCTCATATCATGTTATGATATCAAGATATGTATAGCGCTATGTCTTTTATTCCTTTATTGTTAACTGTTGTTTTAGTTTCTCCATCCAGTTGGCACATTTCGATATGTCAGTCGTTGCTATGTTTACAATGAATTACTGCCATGTATGTAATATGAATCCCGGTACTGTATGCACTTGCACTTTTATGGTCGTAACGACCGAATTAAGTTTTTCTGACTTACTGACAAGTATAGCGCTGCTTTACCATCGAGGATCTCGAGGCACTGTGGGATCATGCTTCCTGTAACCATTGGTTGAACATCCAGCTCTTGAGGTCCTTCCTGAACTGCTGGAGCTATCTGAGCCCTACAGCGGGACAACAATACAGAAAGTAGCCAATATATACATTAATGGGCATTAGCAAGAGAGTAGCTACCATTGGTGCAGCAGGTGCAGTGGTACCAGGGCCTAGAGCCTTGAGGGGCCCATTAAACTTGATAATTGCTGCATTTTAATACTCCAACAGCAGTCAAAGCGGCCATTTTCCTGGCTTGTACCAGGGGCCACGGCATTCTTGCTACGCTACTGGATATTAGCAGTTCAAAAGTAGCCAGAAGTGCTATGTACAATTGGTGCCAACATAAGTGAGGTGTGTGACTGAAATATGTATCTGTAATCATCAGTTTTCAATAATTCAACAGTGTTTCTGCCGAAGAGGATATGTGGATGCGAGGTAAGTGGCTATGACAAGTCCAGGAGGGTAATGGTTGGGTCCACTTCACAGTTTTGCGCCAGATCTGACACTATGCATAAAGCATTATTGTCAGTAAGAACACAAGGCTCTGATTCACAAAGGGCCTCCGCACTCGTGGCAGAGACTCGCAGTTGTGGGTGAGTCTCCGCACTGGTTACGGAATCTCCGCAATCATTGCAGAGATTCCGTTCCGGGTGCGTAGACTCCCCAAATGACTGCGGGGCCTCCGCCATGAGTGGGGGGGCCCTTTGTGAATCAAGCCCTGAGTCAGAAGTGAGACTCAGTGGGCAGCAGAAGAGTCACCAAGTCACCAGATGATTATGACTGGGTCGGACAGGCCTATAGGGCAAACAGGCAGTGCCCGATGGGCTGGTCTGACAGGCCAGTGTGCAGGTTTGTTGGCCTGTTTTATGGTCTGCGGGGCCGTTTCTTACTGTTGATTTCCCTGATATTAAAAGAAGAACTTCCTGCAGCAAGCTCAAATCAATGCAGTCTTCAATACCTTGCAAAACTCTTGTACAGCGTGTCTTTACAAGTTCAAAATGTACCCAGTTTGCAAATATGGGCTGCATTTTTACCTTTTGGGGGGTGGCACTTTTATTTTGGTGCTCGGGCCAATTTTTTGTCTAGTCTGACCCACAATTACTGAGATCAGTGTTACAGGTGGTTAAGAAGATGCTCCACCATATGAGGTATACACCATATGAGATGAGGAAGAACAATCCACATGAGGTATACACCATATGAGATGAGGAAGAACAATCCACATGAGGTATACACCATATGAGATCAGGAAGAACAATCCACATGAGGTATACACCATATGAGATCAGGAAGAACAATCCACATGAGGTATACACCATATGAGATCAGGAAGAACAATCCACATGAGGTATACACCATATGAGCTCAGGAAGAACAATCCACATGAGGTATACACCATATGAGATGAGGAAGAACAATCCACATGAGGTATACACCATATGAGATCAGGAAGAACAATCCACATGAGGTATACAACATTTGAGATCAGGAAGAACAATCCACATGAGGTATACACCATATGAGATCAGGAAGAACAACCCACATGAGGTATACACCATATGAGATCCGGAAGAACAATCCACATGAGGTATACACCATATGAGATCCGGAAGAACAATCCACATGAGGTATACACCATATGAGATGAGGAAGAACAATCCACATGAGGTATACACCATATGAGATCAGGAAGAACAATCCACATGAGGTATACAACATTTGAGATCAGGAAGAACAATCCACATGAGGTATACACCATATGAGATCAGGAAGAACAATCCACATGAGGTATATACCATATGAGATCCGGAAGAACAATCCACATGAGGTATACACCATATGAGATCCGGAAGAACAATCCACATGAGGTATACACCATATGAGATCAGGAAGAACAATCCACATGAGGTATACACCATATGAGATCCGGAAGAACAATCCACATGAGGTATACACCATATGAGATCCGGAAGAACAATTCAAACATGGGGGCAGTAGCATAGCAGCGCTGCATGGGCGCAACTGACATAAATGAGTCACAGACCTCCACCTTCCCTGTTCACTGACTGGATAGTAAAATACAGCCATCATTTGGGTACATTGGATCCCTATCATCTCTGTATCCTGGGGATGCTGATAGCCATCCACAATTATTTTATGAAAAAAATTAAGGTGAAAACAGAATATTTCCACACAGATTTCACGGTGCATGTATGCTCACACTTGAATGTTGTGAGGACTTTTTCAGGGGGTAAGGGCTTCTAGGAGTTACTGAGACTCCATTGTATCAATTGGGACAGCTGCCACAGTCGTGATGGGTTCCCTATACAATTGACACACCGAATGGAAGCCAAGTGCATCTCTTGAACTTGCCTCTCAGGTTAGCGGAGGTAAAACAGTCCTTTCCTTCCTCAGGACGGTGACATGGGCTGGAAACTCAGAACTCAGTAACTGGGCTTCATCATATCACCATTGTAAGGCCTTTTACCACTGGCATGCCAGGCTCAAAGTGAAAACCAAGCACATCTCTTCGGAACTTGATTTTCAAGACAACAACAGTGCCAAGAAATTAGTGAGAATGTGTTCTGTAAGGTCTCATAACATTTCCCACTGGTCCACCGCTGGGTCCAGTTTTGAGCATTAAGTGTATCCCTCCCAGACTGATCAGGCCTTTGTCCTCTAGCAGGAAGAATGGGTGGGGTTAGGAATTTCCTTTAATAGAAACCCAAAACAAAGGCACAGAAGAGGAAGAGACTTCCTCAGCGACCTCTCAGTCTGTGGGGGCGAATGAAGCAAGAAAGGGGAAGCGACTGTACTGACACTGCAAAGGGGGTCTCTCTCCATCCTTTCACTTAAGCCTGGCCCACTTCAGAGTACTCCAGGAATGGTAATGCAATAACCACAATCAACGCTGTTTATAGTATTGTAAAAGGCCACTTATTGGGACAAGGTTGCTAACATAGTATGTTAACATTAACAAATCACTCGAAAATGATGAAACCTGACATAACTTGTACAGTTTCATTCTCCCCGTATCAATCACAACTCACCCGCTTCTTCTTCTCCAGATGTCATCCCATTGCTTCACCCCTCCCCCTTTCACTTGCTGACCTCATTCCTTATACCCAATCTTTCCTTCAATTGCCATCTAAACATCCTCCCTTGAAGCTCCTTCCATTGCTCACTGCATCCAGTGCACCACCATCATTCACCTGTGCACTCTTCTCCCACCCTGAGGGGTGGATCTGCCCATATGTGACCCACCACCCCTTCAAAGTACCGACACGTCCGGCAACCTGTCCTAAACTGGCAATATATAGGGTGGGCAGGTGGTCTAACTTTTTAACCCCCTCCCGGTTGTGCTCTGTGTCAGTAAGAGGCCTGTCCTCCTCTCCTGGCACCTTTATAGTGATACCTAAGATCCTCCACTTCCCATAACTTGACCTATGCCCAACCTGTCCTCTGGCCTGCACAAAGTACCCCGGGGGGAGACTGGTCTGCGACCTTCACTTACCCCGGGGGCTATCATTCTACAATATATTCCCTGTCAGACAGACTCCCTCCTTCACCAGTCTTGTGTACCAGACACACACAGGGAATCCAACATGGAGTCTTGTCTACCCACAGTAAAGTACTACAGTCACACTCAGGGCCGGTTCTAGAGCGGTGTGACCAGTGCCACAGCACCGGGTGCTGACTTCGAGTGGGGCGCAATATATTATGGTTTTAAAAGCACCTGCTGCAGTGTTCCTTTCCAGCAAATTTCAGCCAACAACCTGTGCCTCCTGCAGCTTGTAGTCCTCTGTCTTATGTAACGTTTCTTATACACTGATTTACACACATATGATTGATTGTCTCTGTGTAATCTGTGTGACGAAGAGTGTTCTGACACCCTACACTATTACAAGTGGCACTATAAAACAAATTAAATGCATCTGAGAGAGAGTGGCTATGGAGACTTGAGGGGCACAATGAAAGGATGGTAGTGAGAGAATCCGCGGTGGAGGTGGTCATTGGGGGCACCAACAAACATTGTAGCACTGGGCGTCACCAGCGCTGAAGCCGTCCCTGGACACAGTCTATGTTCACTATTATCCACATATTCAAAGTGTAGAATACACAAACTCTCCTTTAACAAGCACCCTGGAAATTGCCCAGAGCCCCTTACCCTACCTGTCCACGGGCATCTGACCTAATTTTAAAAGGTTTGAATCCAATTTAAACAGACCTTTCAGCGTGGAAGACTCCATTAGGGAGGCTTGTCAGGCTGCGGTGGTTCAAATACCAGAGACCAGAAAAGGAAAACATTGTGAGTTTTTATAATTTAGAACCAATTTCCTAACAGATGCCAGTCAGCTTTTTGTGATATCTGTAGCTACACATGTGCAACAAAGATACTCTCATATAAAAATAATAGTATGTTGTTACAACCACTTGTCAGCTATTTAAGCTTCATTAGAAAAGGATGTCCCTTTTAATTTTACATCCCTATGCCTAAAATCTGCTCAGTAATTTGTCTGATAGTCAGTCAATAATAGATTTATTTAGGCAATGATGTCTTTCAAACAATTAAAACACATTTAGGTGCCGATTCCGATCCGGGTCGGAAGGGCACCGAACGAGATCCGGCCAGAAAAACTACAAGCCGTACGCGTGTTTTCCGCCCGACTCGTACAGCTGTAGGAGCAAGCAAGTACGATGCGAGCTACGTGAAATTCACTGACCGAGTCGTTTTCGGGTCTGACCGCTCCGTACGTCTCGGTTGGAAGCTAACCGTGGCGTGCAATGGATGCGATTTATGACCGAGCCAGTACGATCCATGCATCGGACAGCCTGTGCGAGCTGGAGTGTCCGGCTCGCAAAAGTCCGGGTGAGACCCCCTACCACCCGCAGCCCTACGACTCAGACACAGGGGGAGACCCAAAGGTCCCCCCAACACAGGCATGTACAGTGCGGATGGCACTGACCCGTACCCACTGTAGGGGGCGCCCTTGCGCGAGAAGTATCCATTCAGTCAATGGGAGCCCATGTACGCGTCGTACGACTGGCTCCCATTGACTTCTATGGGAGTCCAACCGAACCGAGTCTGGCAGCATACGGCCGCATCGTACTCGCTCGGTCGGACTGCAGGACTCCGGCTCCGTTGGAAAACACTCCGAATCCAGCTCGGTCGGAGTGCTTTCTGACCCTGATGGGAATCAGCACCTTAGTATAAACAAACGCACAATACCTACATCTCATAAAAGGAAACTTTACATTTTCAAAGAACCTAAAAATGACTGAGAACAGCCACTACATCTAAGAAGAATCGCGGGTCAAATGAAAACTTCACTGCAGATCAATGAGATAGTATATATTATAGTCAGATAGTCATGATTAAACACCACGATTAACAGTATCAACAGTCTCTGAAAAGAAGTCCCAATTTATGGGGTTTTCTGAATTTTAAAATACAAAAAGACAGGAACATATATTGTTTTCCTTCTGTATTTATGTATAAAATTGGTAAAAACATAAAACTGGAACTTTAGTTACATATCAGGTTCAAGGTAACACTAATCCTCACTACTATTGATGTTTCCAACTTGGTTTTCATGTCTTCCCTGAACATCAGAGATGAATGGAACATGAGGCAGGGCACACTCTACACAGACAACACTCCATGCCCCTTCTCACTCAACTGGGGATCAACTTACTACACACTTACTACACACCTCCTTTTCTAACACAACCAAAACAAGGGAATACAGAAATGCATAATGCAGGCAAGTGAAAAGCAATATAATTGGGCAACCAACAAACATATCTCAGTATAACTTATAAGATCACTCTAAGGGCTTAACAAATACTGCTTCAGTTACCTCGACCAACCAACAACCATTACACCCTCCTACTTAACCATGCACACAACAAAAGGACAAACAAGCAGTCACAGTATTTCCATAATGGGTCGAGGCAAACCTTGCAAACCTTCAAGCGGAAGAAAGTGTCTAAACTTCTTGTCAAACATACAAGACAACATATTGTTCGTGATTTGATTTATCTTTCCTCTGGTTTTAAATGGGTAATTAAATTACAATTACTTTTAGCAACCATGCAATAAAGATTTATGTAACCATTCAGTCGTTTGCCTTCACACACTACCAAAGACCCACAGTCCACGTGGCCAACCCGGACCGGACACGAGGGCTTATCCTCCCTCATGTTTGCACCCATACACACCCGTCTCCCACACAACGTAGACATGCACAACATAGACATGCACAACAAGTAATGTCAGATCCAGAACACAGATATAACCCAGGAGCAGAACCCTGCAACCTTCTTCAGTATGGATGTCGCCGGTGTTGTCACGTCTCAGAAACACAGGGATGGGCAATGCAAAACTTTATATGGAAGCATACTCCAACATGGCGTCCCCTCCAGGACATACACCCTCGCTCAATAGGAAATCCATATCATACTCCCACAACAACACGCATCCCAAACACACGTGCAAACTTTGCACACTAAGCAGTTGAAGACTCATTACTTAACTAACATACCTCACTTCAACACTCCTTACCACTTTCAAAAAGGCCAGTACAAAAGAAACTGTGACATGACAGAAGCAGGTTCACACACCGTATCCAACGACCTGACAATGACTTGCATACAAGTACTTCCTGCCCTAGCATAATGTACACAATACATATTGCATCAACTAACAAATGGGAAATTGCACATACTTGGCAGGCTGTAGGACGAAATATACTCTACTTTACAGCACACACAGTAGAGTGTAGGCCCAAGCTCAATTAAACACAAAAGAAACTTTTTAGCTGCACTCGACTCCTCATCACTGGCGTCCGATCTAATTCACAGGTACTCTGAAATGAGACTTAATAACACACGAGAACATTACAAGTAACAGCGCTCAAGTTTCCAAAGACCCTATAATCAATTACACATGGGAGCTTACTCACTAACAACAAAACACATCACTAATTCCTTTTATATAGGCTAAAATTTAATAGAAAAGAGTTAGATTTTATGGCTGAACGTCTTTCCTCACTCAAGACTAAAAACTCGTCTACAAACTAACATATTTTCCCAAACCACATTTTCTAAAATACCACAGTTCACAATAAACCTAGCTGCTTCAAGATGGAAAACACGTAGATCAAAGCCTGGATTAAAAAGGATTCATTCAAGCACCAGCAATGTGTATCCTCTAAACAATCAATTTATTTTCCCAAGTATTTTTATTTTGTCTGCTGTTATTTTGCTAAAATAACGTATTTAGAATGCGCTCACTTATAGAGGCTTTCAGCCAGCCCTCTTCATCCATTGGTCTGTTATTGTGTCATTCAAATGCTATTTTCATGCATCGCAGCATAGAGCAGGGGGCAGTGGGTCCACCCACTCCAGCCATTGGGGGAGTTCACTGTGAGGGAAGGCATTCTGCCCTTTTACTGGTAACACAACCACACACAAAGTAGTTCACTTTGGTGCCAGGGACTACTATGGTAATAGGTGCTTTTTGAGACCAAACCATATTTTTGCTTTTACCCTTTTTTTTAGATTTATGATGGCCAGCAGCTTCCCCAACAATAAATATTTGCAAAAACCCTAAAAAAACAAAGCAAGTATTGTAAATGCCAAAAAGCTGGCACCTACCATAAGGCCTATTAGCTTTGCTGTTGCTTGTTATGTTAGGCTTCTTGACTCACAGTTCATGCCAAACCAGTGCTTAATTTGTGCCGGTGCTTTCCGGTGCTTAGCACCGGCACTCATTTTTTAGGGCCGGGTCTACACGAGATCAGCTTACTACGTTCACATTGTCTCCTCAGTGAAGCGATTATCCTGCACGGTACATCCATACCTGGGGATTTTTGCATAAAATATTGAAATATAGATGCAGCGGTTGCCCACCTTATAATGAGACACACGGACGGCACGCACCCACCTCTCCGAAACTGCCTGGGTTAGGTCCCTGTCTCAGCCTAACTCCCAGCAATCATAGGGCTAGTGCTCTACCAATGACTGCCAGAAATTGATTATTAGCCCGGCCTCGTCCGTCCTTGAAGAATTGTCAAGTGTCGGACCAATGGGGATTAGAGTCTCCACTTTCCACCCGCCCCTGCACACTACGCAGCTGCAGCACTTGTCAGTCAATTCAAGAAACAAGCAGCCTGTCACGCAGCAGCAGGCCTATCATGAAAAGTTTTAAAACCGAAAGGCAGTAAGTGATTATTTATTTTTCGTAACATGCGCAAGTATGACGTGTTTAATGGTTGAGGTACATGCTCAGAAACATGTAACCTGTAATTTCTGGTGCTTATTTTTATGTAAAAGTAGCGTAAATTAGTTTGCATATTATACTGAAGATAACCAGCCCTACAATCCTGATTGCCGGGCTACCCAAGTGATCACAAATTATGTGCCTGCATGCTGTTTCTACAGCAACTAGTTTTTCTAGCTGCATACCCTCTTACATTTCTTGATTCACACAGTGTTGTGTTGTTTCTAACTGTATTTTGCAGAGATCTTTAAAAAGCACGCCTAGCCGAGAGTTAGGACTTTATAAATATAAAGAGAAAGGGAAACTAATGGTACTAGGGAATGAAGAAGTCGAGTTTGCTTGAAACATGAATGCTGGAGATTGCAGTATTTGTGGCACAAGGATTTAAATTACTAAACGATAAATACCCCCCCTCATAATTGCCGTTAAGGTTTGAACTATGACCTTAATTGCAGTTAAGGTTTGAACTATTATATTACAACGTATTAAACAATAGTACAATACGCACATTTGGTAGACCTGAGTGAAATGTCAAAAATGTGTCTTGGAATCGGTTTAATGAAATACAAGGCACATGTTATAATTTCTAATCACAATGACTTAAATTTTTTGATCAGGACATAGGTTTCAGAATGAAAAAACTCTGGCTTTACTGTCAGGTGTAGTATAGTTACCAAGGAAGTGGTTTCCCTAGCAATAGTAACCACATTAAAAGTGTGCCCTAAACTATTCTTGTGGCTTATTCATCAGTTCTGAATTTTGGAAAGGTGGGCAGGCGGGTTGATCACGAACATCGGATCGAATGACCCTGCTTTTTTTCACCATGCCGACCAGAGGCATGGCTCAGGCATTTATACAGTTTAATACATGGTCCATTTAGAGGGGACTTGGATGACTTCTAGTAACTTGAGAGACAGGACTCTCCCCTTGGATTTTCTTTAACATCCCATTGCATTCCGGGATCTGTAATCTTGGTTTACTGTAATTATGCCCATTGTACTAAAACGAGATCACACAGTTTACTAAAACGAAAGCACACGACTGTATTAGCCTTTCCCCAATGATGTAGAGCCATTAAGTAAATACACAGCAACGTCCCTTTGGATGGATTTTTAGCATAACCAATAAAGTACCTTGGTTTCCATGGGTGATGTGGGGGTGATTTTTCCCTGGGATTAAGGCAAACCATCAATTGATCTGGCCATCAACTTTTGCTCCATACAAAACCAGAGCGCACCACGTCATGAGTTTCATTGGTTTATTTTAACCAGCATTCCACAGATTCAAAGAGGGTATCAATATTCTTTACAAAAATGTTGTTATTGGCAAAACAATAAATAATTTTCTGCCTCCATTCCTGTTTATCTGCCCCTTCTTTACTTTGTCTGTCCATCCACTCTTGTCTATATGTCTTTCTTTGCCAGCTCAATTTTCCACAACTTCCATTTTTTTCAACAGATGTACTCAATTTCCCTCTTTTTAGACCCTCATCATCTTTCTCTCATATGTCTCTAGCTCTCTCTTTTGCTTGCACCCTTCATAGCATTCGCTCTGTCTTCATCCATCTCATTACCTCGATTTATTTCTCTTCTTTATGTTTGTCTCTCTCTTTTAGGGTCCGTCTTATCTCTCTCTCTTGTTCTCTATCTCTATTTGCATTCTATGCTTCCACCTCGTCCGCATCCACTCATACTGTGTCTTTTTTTTCATTCCATCCCTTTCTGACTCCCATTAATTCAGTTTCCCCCCCTCTATTTGGCTTCCTATTTTGCTTTTTGTTTTTCTATACACATCTGTGTATCCTCTTACATTACTTGTACATTCAGGTCCCCTTTCTGGTGCACATGCTGTTGAAGATCTTTCAGCAGCACTACACCTACAGAGTCAGAAACCCTTGGCCTACCCACCAGTGGAGACGTTTAAATGCATGGGCAAAGCGGGCTCTGGCACAGGTCCCCCAGCCTTTCAGGGGCGCCCTTATAAATCCAGCTCTGTTCTGCAGAGAGTCTTGCCCTGATTACCTTGACTAATTCTTAAACAAATTGTTTTAAATACCGTTTTTCTTTTTAATGTGGTATGTGAGAGTTTATTACATTAGGGACATTTTGTAGAGACATGCTGTGTTTAGGTTTCATTTAAATGTATACATTTTTCTTTTAGACCTGCATCTCCTCTCAAATGAGAAATGGGAGGACGTCACAGAGATTATTTGCAGCAGTATTAGTGTGTTGCTGCTGTGTTAAATATTGAAAACAGAAGTCAATATCCCTAAATATTATATGTAAACCTGAAGCCTGCACTACTGGGCACTCATTGCATTTGCCGAAGGTTTGAAGCACTAGGCTAATATCAGCTGGCCATATAATATGAATATCCCAGAGGCTAGTAGTACTGGACAAATATCAGCTGCCCATATGATGTACATATGTAGATGCTTTCACAACTTGCCATATATAATAGACCAACAAAACAGAAGCCTGCACATGTGGACATTTCTGACTTGGGTATGTGAGGTTTGCAGACCTTCATTGTATGCGCTGTAATGCTTAAGTTTTCTGCAAATCTAAAACATGTAATTTTCAGATGCCATACCACAGTATTACATGCTGTGCATAAAGAAATTGTCTGAATTGTATAATTTAGGCATAACTGTGGCATTACATTTTACATGAGCCTATGATATATGCACATTTTGGAAACCTGATATTTGCATATAGTCAGAAGTTTTAGATGTCCATATTGGGCATATTGCTACACTGAATTATGTGCATAAATCAGTTACAGACAGTGCATATGCCAGAGAGGTGCATACTGTACTTCTAGCAGAGTCCAATATGTTCTTCATGTGATAAATGCCTTCATTGTAGGCTCGTACCTCTAAGCTCTATAATATCATTTATTATTTGGTAACAAGATGTACATATATCAGTGTAGTGCGAGTTCCCCAAATTCTCAGAGCAAACGAATTGAGAAGTGGGTAAGGTGTGGTACTCTCTTCTACTAGTAGACTAGTCCTGGGCAGTTTAGGGTGTGATTTGAAAATCAAGCCTGGGTAGACCCAAAACACAATATAAGTAGATAGTAATGCCAGCATTACTTTAGAGTCAGGCCTTTAATGGTAAAAAAAAAGTTCCTTATCTTTGGTTCCAAAAGTTATGACATCCAGTCTCTTTTGTGGGGTTGCCTTGATTTTAATAACAACATGCT
Source organism: Triturus cristatus (assembly GCF_964204655.1). Classification (NCBI taxonomy): domain Eukaryota; kingdom Metazoa; phylum Chordata; class Amphibia; order Caudata; family Salamandridae; genus Triturus; species Triturus cristatus. Next base: position 173,415,208 of record NC_140586.1, on the reverse strand, counting down.
TTGCTGAAATTCAGCTCGGGTATTACATCTGCCTTTCAGTGTCAGTTCCAGTTGAGGATGTGGGTGGAGCCAATACAGTAAGTGGGTGGAGCCACTGGAGAAAGTGGGTGGATCCGGGGGAAGGGAGCGTGGCTTCCTACAAAAATTTGAGCACCTGTACTTAATATTTTACAAATTAAGCACTGTGCCAAACACACAAAGCTGCTCATTGCTTGAAGCACAGCTCTTTGCTCAATGAGAAGACATGATGCAAAGAAACCCTTTGCTCCACCACCAGGCGTGCAGCTTCATGCAAGTCCAGTTAGGTCTGGTTATAGAAAGCTACAGCAGTTTAGAAGACCTTATGTCACCAAACCTTCAAAGAACGACAAGGAGAAGAAATACAGAGATAGAATGGGCTTTAGGTCAGCCCCATCAAACTATTAGGTCTAGTCCATTTATGTTGGCTTGCCATTACTTGGATGGGCTCTTCATCAAAGCTTTTGTGGCTTATGTTATCCCATTGGTGTTCCTAGTAGGTTGCTGTGATGGGGCTTCAAGTAGTCCTCTTATGTTAAACACCATGATGTTTCCTATGCAATTGACAGCTAGTGTGTTCTTTGACGTATGTACTATTGTGACACAAAAACTATTTCTTTTTTGTTTATGTGTTGTTTTCCTTTAGGAAGTCTCTGCTATTTGGATGACCTAGCTAGCCATAAAAACAATGTGATATATTTGTTATGTTGCATCTCGTGACAGTTGCGCTGAGGCGGGCGCACTGTCCTGTAATCACTAAGGGTCACCCTAGCAACATGCCTGACAAATGGTTCAGTCTACGCGTTGTGGGAGGGGCTAATTAAATAGCCGTGCGCGTGAAGCGGGAGTTAGTCTCCGGCTACGCGGGCACGCACTAGCAACCAATCACGTGTGTGTCTCATTCACATGCCGCGAGCGCAGCGGGGCCTATAGCCAGTAAGCGCGAGTTAATGCTTACGCACTGATCACCATCAGGACAAGGTGACCTTCACGCCATGACATAACAATATTCACAAATCACCTTAGCACGCTTGTTTTTTTAACTTTGCTGTCATGTAAAAATGCTGCTGAAACTAGAGCTTTGTTTACAAAGGAAAGACACTAAACCCCTTATTCAACAACGTGTAAAGGCACACCTGGGCACGGTGAGTTACAGTAAAAGTAGGCAAAGACATTCTAGACTTACACCATATTGGATTGATGATAAGGACATATATTAAGCCAGTTTATATTTATATCATTTATTTTTATCTTTTCTTTTTATGAAGATATCAAAATGATTCCATAATACTTGTTAATATCAATAAATATACATAATTGTTACACATTTGTAAAATATTATCACAGAAAAATCATTTGCAGTTGTTATTGAATACTCCCTGTGAGGGCTTGTTTATCCTTCATAGAGGGGCCCCGGTTCATTCCAAGATAAAGACACTAAACCCCACCAGGAGCTATTGATGCTTCCAGCCCAGCCTTCAGGTCTCCTCCGACCATTCCAACAGACACTAGTCAGATGGGGATCTACTGCTAGAGAGGGTTTCTATTGAAATCTTCCATGCTTGGGGATTTCTTTAATGTGGAGGTTCAGACAGCATGATTGATCTAAAGTGAAACGTAGACTGTTTGCAGATTTCACAATTTTAGGGAAGATGTTTAGAGGTTTACCATTCCAGTTTGGTGAAAGGGGCATTTATTTGGTAGCTGATCGTAGGAGGAAGTTGTGATTTTATGAGTTAAAATTGAGTTTCATATGGAACCTCCATGAACTCGTTCTTGAAAGGCTTTAGGTTAGAACATTTTCTGTTGTGTTGAGGTTGGGGCACAGATTCAGATCAGGGTCGGGTTTAGAGCTGTTGGAGCCCGTCGCGACAATCTTTTTGGCACCCTCCTCCCCTCGGATTCCCTCATGACCACCTTGTAAAAGTGCCCCTCATCTCTACATAGGCCCTCTCTCAGATATATTTCATTTGTTTTAAAGCACTGGTACAGGCTGGCTTTTCTAATAAGAAGGTATATTTCAGCAAACAAACCCTTTTCAGAAACATTTGAAATAGATATGAAAGAATGGGGAATCAAACAGAACGTCCTATCCTACTTTATGCTGTTTGCATGCAGCTCTTCGATGACAGCGCATAACAGTCACTATTCTATATTAGGGAGGTATCTTATGAACTGCAGAATCAAAAGGATCTCTGTGACAAAAGTAGTAATCCATTCAGCTATCCATGCAAAATACAGATTTGCAATCTGCATGGTACGTGTTCTTTGCAGCCGGCATATTAACCCTCCGCACTACTTTATGGTGAGTCAAAACCGGCACTAGCCAAAATTCAGATCTCTTTCTCTAGCAGGAACATTAATTACAAGAGTTATCTTGACATTTGTATTGCTGCCTGAAAACTTAACGCGCAAGGAACTCTGCTGCAAGGGTTTGTAGATCATAAGCTATTGCTAAACACAGCACCCCCCCACGCCCTGAGGCCAGCATCCCCTCCCCATGTCAGCGCGCAGTGCGGCTGCACCAGTCGCACTGCCATAAAGCCTGCCCTGATGCATATTGTCTATCGTCTACATATTGATGGAATTCAGTATTCACACTAGAGATGATTTTACCCAAAAGCCCAACATACAAACAAAACAATGGGGCAAGGATGCAACCTTGTGGAACTCTGAAAGGAGAAGGTGTGAGGTCCGACATGGGGTTGCCAGTTTTATGCAGTGTATTATTTGAGCCTGCTGAGTACCCCGCCTTTGATGCCAACTCTCTGTCATAAGGTGTGTAGAAGAATGTTGTGGTAAATGGCACTGAAGGTAGAAGAGAGTTCCAGAATATTGTCAGGTAATATGTGCCCTCATCAAATATTCTTAGAGAGTCATCTATGACCTTGAGCATTGTAATATCTATGCTATGGGGAGGTCTAACCCCATGCAGGTGCAGCCCCTGCAACTACTTGTTAGAAATCTTTCAAGTTGTGGGTCAAGTCATCTCTCTTTAACCTTACTCCTGTACTGAAGCCCTAGTTGTGAAGGGTGTTTGGGTCAGCTTCAAGGGTTTTATTTGTATAGGTGAGGGCTTGTGCATGATCCCAGACAACATTTATCAGCATCGCGAGAGGAGTAGGGAGGGGCATGTGTTGGTGATCGGGATTGCTATTTTCAAGTTGGCTTTGGAGATGGCACTAAGGAGGACCACAATGCGGAGGGACCTTTTCCGGTAAGTGGAATGATGTAGGATTCCGATTGGAGTGTGAGACACTTACTTTGTGAGAGATTGTTTTACTAATTTCTTGCTCTTCTGAGCTGGAGCTGTAGCAGTCATGAGTTCATGGGATTGGTCGTAAATATTTTTTATAGGTTGTCTGGGTTTAATTGTAGTATTATGGTGGTTGAAGTTAAAAACTCTTTGACTATAGTGGATAATGCAATTTTGTAAAATGTTCTCTCTTTTTGTAGGGAAGTGATTTTGATGGGAAAGGGGGATTTCCTCTATATCCTCTCATGGGCATTTAGTTTTTCTTTGCTTTGTAATTTCCTTACTAAACCAGGGTGTAAAACCATTGAGGATTCTTACACTTGCATTTGGCTGGTACAAGGTAATTAAGTATGCTGGATATTTTATCGATAGAAATATTCAATCGTTTTGGATTTCAGTCGTATGAGATGGAACCAGTGCTTGAGAACAGATCGAGGGGTCCCATCAGTTAACATGAATGTCTACAACAACTTTTACAGTGGTTAGCTACTTCTCATTTGTAACGCGTTGTGAATGGATATATTTTTGGAAATATTTATTTATTTCACTTCCCAAGAAAAGCAAAAAACAAGTCAAATACAATTGAATATATAACATGCTCACAATACATAATATGCCGTTCACCGTGCATACATATTAAATTCTTTGCAAGAGACTTTGATCAATGCACAGATGACAGAATAGTATTTATATATGGTCTATCTGTCAGGTGTCTCTATATTATTAACCACTAAGCATATCATTCCCATCTGATCTCAAAAGGAACCCGGGTTCCTTATTCCTAATCTAATAGTCCTACATTCTAGTGCTTATTATCTCTGGGGTCTGTTGACTCCTCTGGACTCCCTGAGTCAGAGCCAATCAATGATTTCTTGTAACATTTCGACCCAAATCATATGGTCTTCATCATTGCATCCATCTATCCGTTTCTCCATCATATATCTTCCGTTAATGCCCATTCCGATGTATCCCTGGTCCACCCCTGTGAATGGATATTTTATGAATTCCTAATTGGATAAGAGCCTGGTATGAGCAGTCAAGAGTGATGGGGTTATGTATCATGATGTGGCTAGGGTCGGAGATCACCCATACAAGGGTGCCACCTTTGATGTGGGTAGAACAGGTGCAGTCTTGGGTTAGATCTTGTTTGTAGAAGAACAACTAGGGTGGGTGTCTGTTGGTTTCCTCTAAGGCAAGGTAAACTCCAAGAAAGATGTGCTTGTAAAAAGAGAGAGGTTTGATGTTGACATGAACACCATACATGAACACCATACGATTACCCATAAACAGCTTATATCCGCTGGGGGAAACAGTAGATTAAATGTAGTTTACGTATTGACAGCCGCAAGGTTTCCAATGCCACAGAAAGAAATTGGAAGATTTTGGCACAGAATGTATCTAGTAGTGTGCATAGTAGTGTGCAGGATAAGCATTTGTTACAAATATTAGCTACCTGACACCAGTTCTATAAAGTCTGTCTAGGTAAAGTAACTAGTAATTCGCTAACAGTAGGAGGTCAAAGAGAAGCGCGGCTGAGACTATGATATTGCTTTTGATGGGCACGTGTCATGTGATGATATGCCGGGTTGTGGGAAGCCGATGCTGAACAGATTCTTTGTGCATGTAGTTCTATGATACCTTGGATGGGTTCTAGGACTGTAGATTGTGGGAATGGAGAAAAAAGTGTCAAAGCTTCTAGGGGGAACATTCTTGATATGAGGTTCTAGGGAAGGTCTTGGCAGGGGTATAGGGAAGGTCTTGGCAGGAATACAGGGGAATGTCTTGGCAGGGATACGGGGGAAGGTCTTGGCAGAGAAATGGGGGAGGTCTTGGCAAGGATACAGGGGAAGGTCATGGCAGAGATACAGGGAAAGGTCTTGGCAGGGATACAGGGAAAGGTCTTGGCAGAAATACATGGGAAGGTCTTGGCAGGGATACAGGGGAAGGTCTTGGCAGAGATACAGGGAAAGGTTTTGGTAGGGATATGGGGGAAGTTTTTGTCAGAGATATGGTGGGCAGATATGTTTGAGGTCAGCGGGAAGAACGCTAGGAGATTAACTGAACAGAAGTCTAACTGTGTTAGTCTTAGAAGGCGAAACACTGGTAAAGTAATTGAAGTAGAATAGGTCTGTGAATAGTTGTCATATTTGGCACTAGTTACTGAGATATTGCAGTGGTGGTCAATATTTACTGCAAGTAAATTTAAGACCAAATCTGTGATGTCAGACGTAGGAAGAGATGAAGCAGCGGAGAGTAGAATGGTGCACTAGAGGCATCTGACTTAACATCTATCAGACAGTTGAAAAGGTTGGGAAGATGGGGAGGTTCATGTCAGGATAAACGAAGCATGGTAGTACCATTGTTAATGATGCTGATGTGAAGTTCTAGCAAAAAATAAAATTACTGTCATGTATTGACGAAAATGTCAATAATTAGCATAGAAGATCAAAGAAAAAGGAAAATTAAGGGCCAGCATGTGCTGTCAATGTCATCAAATTGTAAAATATGGTACTGAGTAGGTCTTATTATTAATAGACAATATAATCGAATAGTGCATATGAACTGCAAAACCCAAAGTAGTTTATAGTCAAATAATCATATACAGTGTCATCAATCAGATGAGAAAATAAATTACTCCCTACTATTAATATAGTGTCATCAGAGTATAGTGTACTAGACCAAACCAAAATGTTTTGCGGTCTAATGTTAAATGAACATCGTTACTCAAAGAAACCTAAACATAGGAGGACTAATGGAGCCTGGGACCACTTACTCAGTAACTCTTGCCCGGCGGTCTTTTTGTATGACTTGAGAGGTTAGGAGAAAAACATTTCAATCCGATAACCAAGTGCAGTGTAGCCAATGTGGTTACGCAATAGCTCAGTTCAAAACCAAGTCTGAAGTTAGTAAGTTTTATTCCAGATTAAAATTAAAAAACAGATTAATATAAACCAGTCTAAGCAAAATGGTATAGAAATATAATGCAAATAGAATGGAGCCAAATCTTCCAAGGATATTCACCCTATATAGTAGAAAGAAAACCACTAGTTCAATAATTGCAATATAAGTAATAAGGAAACAGAACTTCACGTCAGATTTTATCAATTTGTCATTAAAGAAAAGCATAGGCTCCTGTCTAACCCTACTCTACTCTACTCCATTGCGGCAACCCTAAGCTAAAGTAAGATTTAGGTAAGGAGGGAATATGGAAAAAAGGTGTCAGCTGTCAGAGTTCTCTGTGAAAGAAACTCCAACTTGGGTTAGATCGCATAAAGCCACAGATGTCAGAAAAAGCTCTGTACCTCAAGGCGCCCTAAGCCAGAATACCAACTATCCCTCACTACGTTACATAAGAACATGATTTGCATATAAGGTATGTCCCACAAATCCTTTGACACTTTTCCATTCCTCCAGCACACATCAGCTTCTTCACACCATCTTGCTATTCCCACAATCATTATTCCAGCGTCCTTGGTCTCATCTCCTTCTCCCATGAGAACTATCCTCCCATCTCTTTATCGCTCTCCTTGTACCAGTCAACATGTCCTACTATCTGCTGAGAACAAAGACCCCTTTCTCTCTCTAACAAAGCCTTCTTCACCTGTAGTAGAAACACTAAATAGATGCAACATTCAACTGCAAAGGGGGAAAAAAATATGAATTCAAATGCTAAACTGAAACGTGAGCTTGAAACCAAATGGATCTCAGGCCCACAAGTTAGACTAAGTTAACAAGTGCATGGGTTACATTTAAGTGCACTCTTTACACACAGATAAGTAAAAAATTTCAACACGTACCTTTAAAGGTAATACAATAGTAATGATATTATTCAATTAGTGTTTCTAAGCACATTAACTTTCATTTAATAAACACAGCACCATTTCTCTTGTCTGTGGCCAACGTTCACAAAAATGTTCACAAAGATTCACAATCCTATCGGTATATGTTTGTAAACAGACATATGAATTTGTCTTACATTGCAGGGATATCTATAATATATATATATATATATATATATATATATATATATATATATATATATATTACCTACTGGCGGTCGTCAGTAGGTAGTTATAGTTAGGACCTATTGTCCATAGGAAATCCGCAACATTCTATTTAGAACAACTTTGGCGCCGGTTGACGAATCTTCAGCGAAATTTTCAAAACTGGTGGCCCGCTCCGGTCCGCTCCTATCCTGAAAGTCTCGGGGTGATTCGTAAAGGATGAGAAAAACGGGGGGTCCCAAAACGTGTTTCCCCCATGCAATTTTCCATAGGGACTGTTAGTCGCAGCTACAGCCCGAACTGCTGAACGGAATTACACCAAATTTGGCAGAAAGGTAGACCTTGGTTCAGAGTCGTGCCTTTTGCTTAAATGGTGTAAATCCGTTCAGTAGTTCCTGTGAAATCTAAATCAAAATCACATATATATCTATGACCGCGCTGGATCCGCGCACCCTGCTGAGCACGAGCTGTATGCTAATTGGCTGTCAACACTTCAAACCAAGAAGTGTTGGCAGCCATCTTGTGACTCGGTAGAACCGAGGCACAAGAAAGCAGAAAATCAAACACGCAGAATGCAAAAAGGGGGCAGGGTAGAAACACCCAGACCCCCTAGGCCATTTTTTAAAAGGGTGAGATTCGCGCACCCAGCGCGAATTTCGGCCGTAATTTTAAAGAAAATGAAGCGCAGACTCCCGCGCTTCGTTGTTAACTAGCCCCAGGAGGGCCAAATCCCAGGGGCAATACTTAATATGTAAAGGGGGGCCCAGAGGGGCCCCCCAGACCCGGGGACCGCCACTCCCCAGGGCTTCTTGGAATTAGGTGGGGGGGTCTCTGAGGCCCCCCAGCCCTGGGAACCGCCACCCCTGGGGCTTTGTTAAAGTATGTGGGGGGCTCTCAGGCCCCCCCAGCCCCGGGGACCGCCACACCCGGGGCTCGATCTAATTTTGGTTGCGGGGGGGCACACTGCCCCCCCCCGCAGCCCTGGGGACCGCCACCCCCGGGGCTTTAAAAAAAATAATACCCTGTGTGGGGGGGATCAAGCCCCCCCACACGCCCCGGGGACCGCCACCTCCCCGGGGCTCTAAATATTTAGATTGGGTGGTCCGTGACAGACCCCCCAGCCCCGGGGACCACCACCCCAGAGGCTTTGAGAATGTGAGGAGGGGGGCCGCTCCTGGAGCCATTGATGGCCCTGGGGACCGCCACCCCCAGGGCCGGCTCCTGCAATGTCCCGGGGTGCCTACGGGACACTGTAGTTTGCAATGACAGGGCGGGAGCCTCACGGCTTCCACCCTGTCATTGCAAACTGCTTTGCTTCATTGAAGCGAGAGCAGGGAAACCTGCTCTCGCTTCAACGAAGCAAAGCAGATTGCTTTTCCACATGGGGAGCAGCATGTTAGCTGCTCCCCATGTGGAAAAGCAATGCCGGCTCCCGCAGGACATGGGGAGCCGGCTGGGACCGTGGGGAGATTGGGGACCCCCCACGGCCCCCAACAGAGAGGGCCAGCCCCGGGGGATGGGGTCCCCGGGGCTACAAGTGGCCCGGGAGGGGGGCCACGCGGCTCCCCCTCCCCAAAAGTAATACAAAATTAGAAAGGCCGGCCCTGGGGGATGGGGTCCCCGGGGCCATAAGTGGCCCGGGAGGGGGGCCACGCAGCCCCCCTCCCCAACAGTACAATTGAATAAAGAAAAAAAGAAAAAGGCCATGCCCCGGGGGTAAAAAATTAGGGGGCAAGACTAGCATCGCGCCGGAGGCCACGCCCCCTCCTTTCATTACTCTGCAAACGGGCCCCCTGGCGCGTTAGCAGATGGGGAACGTATTCCCCTTGAATACTGGGGGTCCCTGGGGGCCAACTAGCCCACCAGGAACCTCCAGTATGCGCTAGGGGGCTGCGTTGCAGAGAGGTGTTCTGAGGCCACGCCCCTTTTTACACCTCTCTGAAACGCAGCTCTGTGGCGCTTAGTGGAGGTACCTGGTGGGCTAGTTGCACCCCAGGGACCCTCAGGATTCAAGGGAAGTTAATTCCCCAACTTAAAATGCACCACGGGGCGCGTTTGCACAGTGGTGAAGGGAGGGGGCGGGGCCTGAGTTCACATGTGTGCAAACACACCCTGTGGAGCGGTTTAAGTTGGGGAATTAATTCCTCGTCAATCCTGAGAGTCCCTGGGGGCCAACAAGCCCACCAGGTACCTCCAGTAAATGTCACAGAGCTGTGTTGCAGAGTGTTGTAAAAAGGGGCGTGGCCTCTGAACAGCTCTCTGCAACGCAGCCCCCGGCGCATACTGGAGGTACCTGGTGGGCTAGTTGACCCCCAGGGCCCCACAGGATTGAGGAGGAATTAATTTGCTAACTTAAAACGCGCCACAGGGTGTGTTTGTAGACAAGTCACCTCAGGCCACGCCTCCTTCCTTCACCACTGTGCAAATGCGCCCCGTGGCGCGTTTTAAGTTGGGGAATTAATTCTCTTTGAATACTGAAGGTCCCTGAGGGCCAACTAGCCCAACAGGTATCTGCAGTATGCGCCAGGGAGCTGCGTTGCAGAAAGGTGTACAGAGGACACGTCCCTTTTTATACCTCTCTGGAATGCAGCTCTGTGGTGCTTTCTGGAGGTACCTAGTGGGCTAGTTTGACCCTAGGGACCCTTAAGATTCAAGGGGACTTAATCTCTCAACTTAGAACGGCCACAGGGCGCATTTACACAATGGTGAAGGGAGGGGATGGGGCCTGAGGTGACGTGTGCAAACACACCCTGGGGCGCGTTTTAGGTTGGGTAAATAATTCCCCTTCAATCCCGAGGGACCCTGGGGGCCAACTAGCCCACCAGGTGCTTCCAGTAAGTGCCACTGCGCTGCGTTGAACAGAGGTGGTGCAGGCTGTGCCCCTTTTTACACCTCTCTGCAATGGTGCTTACTGGACGTACCTAGTGGGCTAATTTGCCCCGAGGAACCCTCAGGATTCAAGGGGAGTTAATCTCCCAACTTAAAACGGCCACAGGGCTTGTTTACACAGTGGGGAAGGGAGGGGACGGGGCCTGAGGTGACGTGTGCAAACACGCCCTATGGCGCGTTTTAAGTTGGGGGAAATAATTCCCATTCAATACTGAGGGCCCATGGGGGCCAACTAGTCCACCAGGTGCTTCCAGGAAGCGCTACTGCGCAGCGTTGCAGAGAGGTGGTCCAGGCCGTGCCCATTTGTTCTGCAACGCAGCTCTGTGGTGCTAACTAAAGATACCTGATGGGCTAGTTGTACCCAAGGGACACTCAGGATTCAAGGGGACTTTATCCTCCAAATTAAAACGGCCACAGGGCGTGTTTGCACACGTCAGCTCAGCTCCCCCCTCCCTTCACCAGTGTGCGAATGCGCTCTGTGGCGCATTTTAAGAGGTAGTTTTAATCCTCCTGCCTTATTATATATTAGGGTCTTACAGAGGAGGTCATGCTAATAACAGGGGTACCCCAACGCATAGTGTTCCCTAGTGTATGTATGTGTTTTCACTGTATTCTAAGTGTCTTTTATCTTAGCACTGGCTCTAGGACTGGTTAGTCAGAGTCAGGTACCACCAGTACCCATCTGAAAAAGTTGAGGGTACAGGATGGTTTTGCAACAAAGGCCTCTTTCTGCTCCTCTGTTCTTTCTGCACGTCTTCCTTCTTCCTGCACTTTTCTTCGTCTTGGAGGACTTCTGTTGCTTCTTTCTGCATTTCTTTTTCTTCTTTCTGTCTGTTTTTTCTTCTTTCTTCACATATCCTACCTCTGTAGGCATAGTTAGAAACTAGCATTAAAAAAAGCTTTGAAATTCACTGAAAAAACAATAGGTTTCAGGCACGTTATAGTTAGGAATTAGCATTTAAAAAACCTTAGAAATTCACTGAAAAAAATATAGGTTTCAAGGGCGTTATAGTTAGCTGGACATTTCACTCGTACAAAATCAATGAAATTCCCCTGTTAAAGTTAGTTCATCACTGATGACATCACTGATGACATTATCCTTGTGGTATAGTGGCAGACCTCCTCTCACCCTAATATAACCTTTGATACACACATTGAAAAATAGAAACTAAAATTTTCAAAAATAATGGACATACCAATACCAGTTACAACAACCTATTCAGTAATTCCAAGATCTACATACACATCCACTCGTTCACCAACAGTCCTATATAGTCACTCATACATGTACTCACTCATCATATGTACTCATACACCTATACATCCTGTTACACACCGCCACTCATTCATAGAGTTACTCACACACATAGTCACTCATGCTAATGAAGAATCAAACATCCATTTACTTGCATATACCGTTATACTCACTCCACTACACTTACTACTACAGAAACGTGCACATACTTACTCTCTTAAAGAATCACTTATAGAAACACATATTTATACAGGAACTCTTCCAATCTCTCACTCTCACATATACTCACTTATATACACCAATACTCACATGTACTAGTTTAAAACATATGTAGTTACTTATAAAGACACTATTGAGACAGTAATTTACTCACTAACACACCCATACACACACTCATCCACCCATACAGTCCTGCACACATGCTCACTTCAAAACACATACAGTGAGTCACTCATTCATGCATCTATGTGCTAAGTAATACCCCCCACCGAACCATACAGACACTCAGACACTCATACTAATACTCAAAAAACCAACTAATAACCCATATAGACACTCATGTAGCTACTCACCAACCCATGCAGCCAATTATACACCATGGGCCTCATGTAGGTAGCCAAATACCGGTCGGTAACGGCCGATTTTCGCTAATTATACCGTTACCGACCGGTATTTTGGCTATTGGTATGTAGGGGGACAAATTTTGGTTTCGGAATTTACCGAATCGGTAAAATGACCGAATCGGTAATAATACCGAATCGGTAATGTTACCGAATCGGTAACTTGTCCGATTCGGTAATTTTACCGATTCGGTAAATTCCGAAACCAAAATCGAGATGTAGGGGGAGTGTGTGGGTGTTTTTAAGAGTCGGTATTTACCACCAACTTATAGTTGGTGGTAAATAATTAATGTATGTGTATGGGCATTTTGAAGCGCGTAGCAGTGTGCAATGTGGCATACATACATGCCCTTAGGGCATGTATGTGTGCCACATGCGCACACATGGCCGAATCAGGGGTGCAACAGGGTGTCAATGTGACACCCTGCCACCCTTGCTTGTTCTCCACCATTACCGAATCGGTATTTACCGATTCGGTAATGAGGCATGCCTTCCCCTCAATGGGAAGGTATGCCTCATTACCGAATCGGTAAATACCGATTCGGTAATTACCGAATTGTAACGAATCGGTAAAAAATACCGACTCATTACCTACATACGAGTTACCACTTCTAAAATACCGATTCGGTAACGTTCGGTATTTTAGAAGTGGTAACTGGTATGCTACCTACATGAGGCCCAAAGTGAGAAACTGATACAGATATTTACATATTTAAACATTACTAGCTAACCCATGTATTCACTAAGATACACTTAATCAGTCCGTTATACAATCAATTTTGCTAAACAATTCATCCATTTACACACTTATTTACCCATTTATTCTTTAATCGTGCTTGAGATATACATATATAAAACATATTTAATTTTCAGAAAAACACACATTCATTGGATGATGTCCTCAGTGATGTAATCAGTGATGTCATTTGAGATGTCATCAGTGATGTCATGAGTGATGTCACTGACCATGTCATGAGTGATGTAATATGTGGTGTCATCAACAGTGCATTGCGGGCGCACGAGTTATAGTTAGCTGGACTAACTACAACGGGGGAATTTCAATGGTTTTGTACGAGTGAAATGTCCAGCTAACTATAACGCCCCTGAAATCTATGTTTTTTTCAGTGAATTTCTAAGGTTTTTTAAATGCTAATTCCTAACTATAACATGCCTGAAACCTATGGTTTTTTCAGTGAATATATATACATTCTGGGACCCTCTATAGGAGTCAGAATGCTCCCCTTCAGCACTAGACCCTCAGGCAGAAAGGCAAAGCAGATTAGTCATTCCAAGGGAAGTGTTGTGGGCTAGAAAATCAGAAAAGGCTTAGGCAATTATTTTCATCTTCCAAAAACCAAGGCCTACATGAATTGTTACAAATAGAGTCCATTCAGGTAGTAGATCAGGCAGTGATGCCTGAACTTTAGTTTAATTGTACATCAGGGTGCATGGATAATGACATGCCTGACTGTGGTTCTCAGGAGATCAAAGACTCAGTGGTGAACTCAGGCCCCTTCAGCCCCCGCGGTGCGGTTGGGGGGGTGCTAGCTCCAGGGCCTACCCTGAGCATAGTACTCTGGCCTGGTTGAGTCTGCAGGCCCCCCCCCCAAAGTTTTGTTACACAAGTGCAAAGACTGGTACTTTATGTGGGAGCCAATGGAGAGCCCTGGAAGCCGGTGAAGCTTAAGTCTGTTTACTCATAGTTAGAAGTAATGTTGCTGTCTTGTTACTAAGTGCCAAGGGAAACGATCAGAAAGTTCTTGTCATGTGAGAAGATCAGACTGCTTCCTCCCAAACCCCTGACTGTGCATTGCTTCTGGCATTCTTCAAACATTGGCGCACACAATACTTTGAAAATAGTGAGTAAGTGGTCAAAGACACTAAAGGTATTAAAATGTTGGCTTTAAAAAAAGGGCCTATAATTAAAAAAGGTGAACGAGGAGTAGTTTGCAGTTGGGGAGGGGTAGACCCTAGTAGAGTGCATCTCATTACTCGTGCAACAAGCCTACGAGCTACCAAGAAATGACACCTTCACATTCAGACCAGTAGCGGATGGTGTCAAGGCTGTGTGACGGGGCGAGGGAAGGGAGGGCGGATGAACGACAACAATAAAACAACAAGAAACAAATACAAAATAACTTACCTGCCACATCGCAGCATTGCCGTTCTTCTGCTCCTCACCAGCACAAGCCCTCAGAAGTCCTTATGGCCAATCCTGACGCTGCTCTCATGCTGCTGGTAGCTCCCAGAGAGACTGGGAGCCTGGGCCTGCTGTTTCCAACCCGGCAACACAGTTAGGGATGGAGACAGCTTCAGTGTACATGTCGGTTTGGCTGTCCATCGTGCGCACTGACAACATCGCTAACCACTCCCCCAGGTTTATTATCATTTAATTTTTCAATTTTTGCAGCTGCTGGTGACGGGTGGGAGCGCCGCTCCTCCACCATGGCGGAGGAGCCACCATTGATTCAGAAATGGCAGAAACTTTCACCCAAACTGCCACTGTACTATCTAGGTAACCACAGTGACCTTTGACTTTTTAAAGGCAAATTATAGCACAGGCTGTAGATTCTGAATGGTGCACAACTTGGTGATGTCAATGTGCCACTTAAACAGACCTATAGAAGAAGGTCTGAATCGAGGACACCTCGTCCCACATAATGGCCAACATGCGCGATGATTATGACTTTTTTAAGGTCTTGTCCACAAACAGATTTAGCTGCCTGTTGTCCAAAAATAACTATTGTGTACTATTCAAGAATCAGAGTGGGCTTTTGGTCGTGGTTGAAGTGCATTAACAAAAGTATGGCAACTGTGACACTGCATGCAATGGAGGCAGGGTGAATGAGAGTGGGGGCGTGGTCAAAGGTGAGGCAAATTATTATTATTTTTTTAAAAAACATCTGCTACTTTATCAAGTCTTTCACCTTAATTTAACTACATATAAAATAACGAGCAACTTTAATGAAAATGAAATGCAAGAAAGTTAATAAGTGGGAACGGCACTATCGCACATTTTGAAACCTCTATTAGTTAATGCACAACAGCAGAGAGCCACAGAACAAAATAATGGTTGGTGCAGTGGCGAATAGTGACTTGTGTATGTTTAGTGCTACGAGGTCCTAGTCTGTGGCAGAAAGCACTGTGAATATGCAAGTCATTATTTTAAAACTTACATTACACACAGTATAAGATAGGCTGCTACAAAATGTGCAAAAAGGTTTTCGATAAAAAACTGCTTGCAAAATATAGATATAAGTAATACCCAGACTGTACGTGGTGCAAATATTTTTTATAACTGCCCTTTAAAAGCACAAACGCTACAGCTTAGCTAGTAGCCCCTTTACAATCCTTTTCAAAAAGAATACATCTGTATCACCAGGAGCTTTAAGGGATTCCATCAGTTAAAGACAATACCATTTTCGAGGTACCCTTTACTTTTGCAGATTAACCAGTTGCACACATTTATTTCAGGCAAGCAGGCACCCTGGCAAGAAGGCTTGTTTAGCTGTCTGCCTCTCCCTCAGTGCCAAAACACAGAAGACTCCCTGCTTTATATTTCAGCTCTCTAAATTAACTGTCCCAGGACAGTTGCGTTTTCACAAAAATTAGGGTAACTGTTTTTCTAAAATGAAAAAAGTATGGGAACCCCTCAGATCCCATCCACTTCGACCACTGACTTTGGGTCTGACTATTGCTCATGGCTGGTTGATGTTCTTGCCTATTTCATTTGCATGCTTCTTAATCAATGTTTTTTTTCTCGTCTAGCGTTTGCTCTCTTCAGCATAGCTGTTTTACAGCATTTTTGACTGGATGAGTCGACTCCTCTCACTGCTTACACTCAGGGAAGTGCATGAATTAGTTGTCTGTCTCTCTACACTGTGAACATCACCCTCACATCCTTGAACCCCAGCTTGTCTGTTAGTCCTGCCACTCATACCACTTCGCTTTTTTTCTGACCCCACCCGCCCCGCCTCCAGCTGTTTTTTGCTCCCCTTCCCCATCCCTGTTCCAATTATTTAATACGTATTTTTTTCTTTTCCAGCTGGCCTAGCAGTTGCAAATTGCTACTGTCCACTCCCATCTCTGTAATGCCCTTTTATGCACTTTTTATTTTGAAATGTACTGCTTGGAGGACATTGGGTTTTTGATTGAGGAAGATGTAGATCCTTCTTAAGCCACAACTACAATGCTTGTCAGGGTCATTCACAAAAATCCTTAAATTAGACTGTGCTTAACCCTCTGGTAGCTTGGCACAAAAGCAGTCAGGCTTAACTTAGAATCATTAATCGACAATGTGGTAACCCTGTGTCCCTCAAACCCTGGGTATAGATCAGTATTTAAAAACTGGGGTTCTGTTCGGGGAAAAAAGCACGTTTTTTCACATTATATTAGAAGCAGCCTTTTCTGTTTCTTTAATGTAATCTTGATACAGTTCTATTGAATACACCAAAGGAACACAAAATGAGACCCATGTGTGTTTTGAATCATTTATTTGATATAAGTGTATTGAATTCACCAAAGCAACGTGACACGGGACCTCTGTGTGTTCTTAATCATTTATTTATGTAAAGAAACTTAAAAGAGATACACTTCCTCTAGTGGCCATGACAAAAGTGATTACATGAAATGTATGTGTTTCTCCTCAACAGAACCATTGTTCTTATATACTAGGCTTAACTCAGAGGCACTGTGTTAAGTATTTATTTTTGCAGTAAACAAACAGTAATAAAGTGAAAACACAAACAAGAAAAATCCCACTGCAATGTAGAACAATAGAGTACATTTTAATCAATAAAATGATATCAGAATGACAAAAATCCAATCAGTAGAACCAGGGATAATCAATTTCCATAATATCAGGTAAGTATAGTGCCTAAAACCACAAAGTGCCACTCACAGTCATCTGGTCATACTAGACCGGGGGGGGGTCACAAATTCAGGACAGCCATGACCGAGAATGGGTCGTATACAGGGCCTTAGTTAGTCCTGCTGAATATTATTTTCTCAAAAGCCAGCATGAAAAGTCCAGTTCGCGGGGTGGAGGCTGCAAGGAGAGCGTTGCAGATGGTTGTCGATGTAACGCAAAGATACGGTCTGGCATCTCAGGCAATCGTTGTTGGAGCTCCATGTTGGCAGTCACTGCGGGCTGTCGATGCTGTAGAGTTAAGAGAAGATCTCAAGTTGCCGGTCGTCACTGGCAGTCGCTGTAGCATGAAGAGTCGGGTTCACCAGAGCTTTGCGTTGGTGGTCGTCGCAGTTGGCAGAGTCTTGGTGCAAACTGTCCTGTTTGCAGCCACAAAGATCTCAAACTTCTGGATTTCACATTTTCTTGCAGAGGAGTGCACTCTGATGCCAGCTAATGGTCCAGGACCTGGGGAAGCACCTCAGGAACTCACTCTACTAGAAACCTGCAGGGCTCAGGCAGGTCCCGTTACAGCAGGTCAGCTGGGCAGTTACAGGGAGGCCTCTGAGCCTTTTTATGTCTGTAGGAAAGTAGGATCTCCTTCTTATGGTTACCCCCACTTTTTGCCTGATGTTACACTGTTTTGACTAGTCTGACTGGGATCCTACTAAACAGGACCCCAGTCTATCTGCTTTCTCCATGAAATGTTATGTCATGTATTTAGGTACACTCCAGATTGGATACTGGGATACCCTTGTCAGTCCTTAGTATATGGTACACATGTACCCAGGGCACAGGTATCCCATAGGCCTCCCATGGGCTGAAGCATGTATTATGCCACCCATGAGAGGCCATGCAAAATGGAACTACAGGCCTGCCAGTGCAGCCTGTGTAAGCTGGTGCTTGCACGACTTACAAAAGATATAGGTTTACTATATCTATAGGTCACCACACTTAAAACCTATCAGTCACCCCTCTAGCAGGCCTTGACAACCCTGAAGGCAGGGTGCTGGGTTTTACATGCGATGGTGCCCCTGCATGAGCAGAACACCCCTGCAGCCTTTGGAGACCATTCTCCCGGGTTGTCGGTGACACAGCCAGACATATAGGTAGAGGTGCATTATATGCTCGCATAAAATGCTATCTCGAAAACGGCTACAACAAAACATGTCTTGTTTGGTATCATACACCTTGGAATCCTACCTCCACACCGGTAACCATTGAGGGAGGTATGATTCCACCCTTCTTAAGTGAGCTTTTTGGGGTCCCTGGTTTTCCCTGTACCAGCCTTCTCGAGCCAGACAGCACAAAAAGGTTGCTGCCAACCAGAGACACATTTCTGCCCTCCTGCTGCTGAGCCAAGCTCGAGCAGGGGAAGGCAGCACAATAGGCATCCTGTCACAGGGAGGTGTGACCACCTCCCAGACAGGATTAGGTGTATTGGAGCTGGGTGGGTGCACTTCCAAAGTGCCTGAAAGTCTGCACGAGGGACACATTTGGTATCCCTGTGCATAGTCCAGTTCAAACCAGTCCTGGGAGCCATTGGCTCCTGCTCTGGAACAAAACTGGACAAAGAACATGGGAGCAACCTCCCCACTGTCCAAACCCTCCCCTAGGAGGGTCCCCTGAATCCATCCAAGCCTCTCCCGTGGGTACTTAAGGGCTTACCTGGCTGTAGGACCCTAACTTCGAAGTGGACAAGATTCTGAACAAGAAACCACTGACCTTCGACCGCCTGGACACTGGACTTTGCTGGACTTCGACTGGGCCCGACTTCATCTCCCTCTCCGTCCAAAGCATCGTCTGTGCTCATGCACCATTCAGGCTCCATGTAGGACCTGTGAAGCATCAAGGACATCTGAAGATATCTCCCTTGGGGTGAAGGAGTCACTCCCCAGCCTTCACAGACACCGTAATGCTATTGACCAATCTGCTGGTCCTGAGTTCCTGCTGACTCTGGAGGCTCCAGCAATACAGGAGGTGGGTTCCTATGTTTTTTGAGGTTGAGCTGCCCTCTCACCAAGTCTGAGGCCAGTATCCCTCAATGGGACCGCATAACCCGAACCCCTGTGCACTACATACTTTTGCAAGTGCATATGCTTTTTGGGGTTTCCCGAACAATTGCATCGGGCTACGAATAGCCCCAACCTCTGGGCATATTTTCACCAAAGAACTTTGGCCTCCTTACACTGAATGCTCCGTGGGCCGATGCTTCGTAAATCTGCTTGAGGTCCCCTTGTGACTCATGTGCCTCCAGCCTGTGGGTCCTGTTGAGGGTCTACACTGCTTTTCCTGGGCTTCCCTGGTTGCTCCAGGGCTGTCCTGACTCCCCTTCCTGTGGTGAGTCCTTTGGTCCTTGCTGGGCCAGACCGTAACCTTCCTTGACCTTCTTCATGGGTTGCCGCTGCCAAGGCTTGTTGGTGCTCCCCCGGACACCGACCCCTCAGCACTCGACATCCTTTGTGGGACATCTCGTATCCAGCTCCTGGTTGTCCTCGACATTTCCTGGTCCCTGCAGCTGTAGAGTCAAGGTCTCCATCATCATACCTAAAGCACCTGACATCGGTGGACATTCGTCTACCGAGCCCCTGGTCCCTCCTGAGTGAACCAGACTCTGTCCCCTCTGATTTCAGGTACTGTTCACCACGAATCCACCTTTGGATTCCAGCTGACACTTTTCTTCTTTCCCACAGTGGCCTTTCCTTGAAGTCCTCCATTGAGATCGACAGCGGTTTCTGACACCACTTCAGCCCTATGCACCCGGCTTCCGTGGGATAGGTAACTCTGGTACAATGGTATCCAAGGATGGGGTGGCTCTTCAACTTCCTATGAAACAAAGGGCTTCCTTGTAATCCACTGGGCAGGGTCCTTAAACTTTAATAATGCAACCGCGACTCTCCCATTGAATTGTACGTAACACGCAGTCTTGTTCTCACACTGCACCCGTCCTCCGTGGGGTCCCTACTTACTCACCTTAGTTGGTTCCTTGGAGTTCCAGAGATTCTACATCCTCTAGACTGGCGTGTCCTTTTGTTCGATCTGGCGTATCCCTCTACACGATTTAGTGGTGCCTAATATTTTAGACACTTCAAGATTGTGAGGAGATTGTTCCTCTGTATATTTACAAACATTTTAATGTAGAGCAAATGTACGTTTTATGTTTTGGTTGATTGTGTATGACTGCATGGGTTGTTTGATGAGAATGACTGTTATTTAATTGTTTATACACTCCTCCAACTCCCCCATGGGGGCCCATCTTGATTTTTTTGTATATATCCTTCCAAAAAATCTGTTTTTTTGCGTATTCTGAGCACATGTGTTTTTTGTAGACCTATTAACAAAATTATCAAACAAAAAGAATAAAGAGAAAAACATTATCTTTAATCACAATTTAAATTTGTTTGTGTGCTCTCTTTCCAATGGTGTGGCTGTTGACAACCAATAATGGGTGAGTTATTAGTGAGATTTATTTGATCCACCTGTATATGAATAGGTAGAGCATTGTTTCTGTTTGAGTTATTGACTTTTCTTCTTTCCCACAGAGGCCTTTCCTTGAAGTCCTCCATTGAGATCGACAGCGGTTTCTGACACCACTTCAGCCCTATGCACCCGGCTTCCGTGGGATAGGTAACTCTGGTACAATGGTATCCAAGGATGGGGTGGCTCTTCAACTTCCTATGAAACAAAGGGCTTCCTTGTAATCCACTGGGAAGGGTCCTTAAACTTTAATAATGCAACCGCGACTCTCCCATTGAATTGTACGTAGCACGCAGTCTTGTTCTCACACTGCACCCGTCCTCCGTGGGGTCCCTACTTACTCACCTTAGTTGGTTCCTTGGAGTTCCAGAGATTCTACATCCTCTAGACACTGTCTTGACTCGAGTTGTGGTTCTTATACCACTATTTTAGTACATGATGTGATCTCCCCCTGGAGCCCACTGTGTATTAGTGCTACTTACAATTGTTTCTGTGCTACAGTATTGTGTACTTTGTGTTTATCTGTGTGTAGCAGATACTGTGAGGTATTTAGAGTGTGTTATAATTATAAATACATAATTTTATAACTACTGTGTAAGTTTGCAATCTGGTAAAACAAGCTGCTTAACATTCCTTCAAGACTAAGCCTGAAGGCTGCTCTCCACAGCTACCACTTGGATATCTTTCTATGTTGTTTTTTGTGTTTTTTTTGTAGAGTTTTATATAGCACGAACTTGACCCAAATCCAATCAGGTATCAGAGCGCTTTACATAGCACCAGTTACGTTACATGAGGACACACATTCACTTTCTTTTTGTTATGCACGGGGAGATTAAGTGATTTGCCCAGAATCACAGGATGTTCAGCGTCATTACCGAGACTCGAACCCAGTTCCCCAGGTCCAAGGTCGAGCGTCCTAGCCGTTAGGCCAACTCTTCTCCCCAAGGTTATCTTTGACCTCTTAAATCACCATAAGGGTTGTTTTAGACTGGTGCAAGGTGACCACTTTAATTAGTGGACATTATATACCAGGCCAACTTCTCACAATGTCCCTGTAGTTCAGGAGTGGAGGTCAGCCAACTAAGCTTTGGAGTGAGTCTGGTAATCTTGAGAGAGATGAAGAAGCAAGGCAGGCCTCAAGCAGCAGGGCATTCCTCTGAGGGTACAAGGCAGGTTTCAATAAGCAGGTAAGTCATCTGGTAGTGGCAGGTCAGTCCTCTGAAGTACAAAGCAGGCTTCAAGCAGCAGGGCAGACTTCTGAAGTAGAAGGCAGTCCTTCTGGAGGTCCTCCGCAGGTCCAGGAGGGAACTTAAGAGTAGTTCAGGATCAGGTGCCAGCCTTTGAAGTGAGGGAAACGTCTATACCACCCCCACTTCTGGTTCTGGAAATTTAGTTCTTTCCCCTGCCCAGGATCCAAGAAGGCTGGTGTCAAGTTCCGTTGTGAGGGTGCCGGAGGCAGCCCTTTTCAGTGTAGGTGGGGCAGGGAACAGGTCCGCCCCACCCATCCTGGCAGGATGGCACAACCTGCCAACACCTAGTCCCTATTTGTTTCACTAGGACGAACACACAAAGGCCAAATGCCAACTATTCACAGTCATGTGATCCAGGAACCAGGCTGCAAGCACCAAATGGTTAGGACAAAATAAATGCTAACTTTTTTGAGTGACATTTTCAGAATTGTGACTTAAAATCTGACTTTTCCATTAAAGAGGATTTTAAATTACAATTCTTTTGACACAAAACATGACATTTCTACCTGTTCCCAATCAAATGATTGCACTTATTAAATGTAATGAGGTAATTCAATGTTATCATATGGGAGAGGTAGGCCTCACAGCAGTGAAAAATGAATTTCGTAGATTTTCACTACCTGGACATGCAACACTTAAAAACAGATGTACTACTTTTCAAATACATTACACCCTGCCCTATGGGCTGTTTTGGACCTACCATATGAGGTGACTTATATGTATTAAAAATAAAGGTTTTGGCCTGGCAAAAGGTCTATTTCACAAGGTCGAACTGGCAGATTAAAACTAAACACAGGCTGCAATGGCAGGCCTCAGGCATGTTTAAAAGGGCTACTTAAGTGAGTTGCGCAATAGGTACTGCAGGCCCATTAAAAGCTTTTTATTTACAGGACCTGGGTACATGTAGTACCGCTTTACTAGGGAATTATAAGTAAATGAATATGCCAATTGGGTGTAAACCAATTTTACCATGTTTAAATGAGACCGCACTATAGCACTGGTTAGCAGTGGTAAAGTGCACAGAGTCCTAATTCTAACAAAAACAAAATTCCTAAAAACAGTAGTGGTAAAAGCAAAAACTTTGGGGGTGACCCTGCAGAGAGGGCCAAGTCCAAAACTGTTCATTTTGTAACAGGAAATTGACAGATTAAAAATGTCTGCTGTAACGTCATGATGCAGAAGTGTGCATGAGTGGTGGCGCATGCATGCACATATATCATCGTGCTGGAGTTTATATTTTTTTGCTTTCGTAGATGCTGTTCAGCATCAACAACAACCATTTCACAATGCTATTTAACATCGACAACAAGCATTGCCTAGGCCAAATTGTCGACTAATGCCTTTCAAAAGCGAGACCTATTTGCTTTGACAATGCTTGTTTTGGTATAGGCCACAGACAGAGCACTGATGGTAATCCAAGCTGTTGAGGACTGGAGTTTTGCTTCGTTGGGCTTTGAGTTCGGGGAAATAAAATTATCCCCAATTATTAATCTGGCCTATCCGAGAAGCACCACAGTTTTTCAAATTGTGGTCATTTGAAAGGCTGCTTGTCTACTGTAGTGGCCCAAGTGAATTAGGATTGGGTCTGCGGTGGGCGGGGGGTGGCGGGTGGGAGGGGATGTCACTTAACAGCAGTTTTTCATATTTTGCTCCATTGAGACACAGTTTTGAATATGAATAAGAAATAGCGATTCTGTGATCGGTCCATGCTTTTGTTTACCTCCACTTTTGAAGAGAGATACCCACATATTGCAATAGTGAGCAGGCTAATGCCAGGTCAGTGCCAGTTTTAACTACACTTGAGCATGGCATGGCTATATATCCGGTGTGCATGTAGGGAAACAGCGTTTACAACGCTGCTATTACCACGCGGGTAGAAAACAACGCGGTCGTTACAACAACCGCATTGTTACCAGGCGTGGCTTTACATCGCAAGTTGTTTCTACGACTTGCGCTAGGTGGCGTGCAAGACCAGGAAATGTGTTGGATTTTAAATCCAACACATTCCCTGCTGTTGTGCTAACTGGAGTAGGAATAGTAATTTATACTATTCCTAAATCCAGCGCACCACCTAGCGCAAGTCGTAGAAACGACTTGCGATGTAAAGCCACGAGTGGTAACAACGCGGTTGTTGTAATGACCGCGTTGTAACCTACTGCGTGGCAATAGCACACGTAGTAACGTGCTATATTCATGCATGTATGTTTGAGTGCGTCCCGTTAATGGATAGTGGCAATGTGCATCCCACAGCATAGCAATGACGCCTGGCACAATGGCCGGGCCTTTGAGGCTTTGTGCTTTCAGGATGGCAGTCAGCCACCTGAGCTCCCCCCTCTTATTCCACTGTATAGCAATGCATTTATTATCCTAATTAAGGCAGGCACAATAAGTTGGAGGGACGAATAACTGGATTCAGGCAACAATAGCAATGCTACACCATTGTTTAGATTTTAATTGGCCTCAATCCCTATTTAAATATTTACATGTTACAGGGAAAGCCCTCCTGAGTAAAGCACACCTGACTGGCCCTGAAACTCAGCTGAAGTCTGCTTTACGGTTGGCCTGGGACGTCCCTGGTGGCTCCACCATGCCCCTCTGGCAAGCTCCCACATTGTCCCAGTTCACGAAGGACCTCATGACCAGGATCTTCGGATGACTCGGGCACTGCCCCCCTCCCCCACCCCAAGCACCTTCAGACCCTCACAGGTGAGTCGTTGTGATTTACCAACCCTGATTGATTGATTAATTGACCCATCTCCAGGCTCCCTGATGACGCACTTCCTCTAGCCATGCCATAGCCCTGATGGTGAACCCTGGGGAACCCCTGACCTTTAATCTTTGAACGTTAACCCTCTCTTGCCCTACGTAATCACTGTTAGACGGACCGGGAGGGTCGGCCGAGGACAAGGGGAGAGGTCTCCGGGGAGAGCCGTCTCCAGCGATCGTACAGATGAGTAACTTCCCCCCCACAGATATACACCACACAAGGATAGGATTTAACGTTCTTTATAAGCGATTTCTTAAGGTACGATGGAATGGTACAAGGAGGTCTGGACTCAGGGGTCCCCTCGATTCTAGTCTCTTGGTTTGGGAAAGGGGGTAGCGGGACAGTCTGGTTACCAATCTGGTAGCTGAGATGGTATGGTGGATAGCTCACAATCCTCGAGCTCGGTGTTCTAGCTTGGACGGGCCGCGGCAGCGCCAGCAGGTCCCGGTGAAGGTGGTCGTTACACGGTCCGCGGCAGCGCCAGCAGGTCCCGATGAAGGTGGTCGTTACACGGTCCGCGGCAGCGCCAGCAGGTCCCGATGAAGGTGGTCGTTACACGGTCCGCGGCAGCGCCAGCAGGTCCCGATGAAGGTGGTCGTTACAACGGTCCGCGGCAGCGCCAGCAGGTCCCGACGAGGATGGAGGATGCAGAAGGCCGCGGCAGCGCCAGCAGGCAGGACGATAGTTCACAAGGCAGGGCTACGGCAGCGCCGGTAGTCCGTCAAGGCTGAGTTCTTCTCGGTGTCTCTCGACTCCAGGATACAACTGCCTTCCTGCTCTGGAGCTGCCCTAGTTATAGGTCTGGCGCCCTTTGATGTCCGGACCCTCGCACTTGGAGGTCGGGGGGTCCGGGATGAGGGAGTCCAGACACCCAGCAGGGGGGTGGAGCCAGCGCCCGGGGGAGCTGGAGGGCGATCGGCACCTGGCGGGGGAGAGCCATCGACACTTCTTTCTCCCATTGACCTGCCAAGTGGTCCGTTCACCTCTTGGGTGGATGGTGGTGCCGGGATGTCGGGGCCGGGCTAGGCCCAGGGTTAGGGTCGAGCTGAGGCCACGCGGCCTCGTGGTGCAGTGTCCAAGATGGCGGCTGATCCGGCCGGGGGAGCCGGTAGTGGTTCGGCCCCATGATACATGGATGTCCGGGGGCAGGAGTTCCGTCGGGAGACGGGGTGCGGGTTGCTCTTGTGGGTAACACCTGGGAGTCCGGGGCTTGGGCCCTGTCATGCAGGGAGGGAGCAAGCCCTTCATGTGGCCTGTCCAACATGCGTCCCCCCCAGCTGAAGGCGGGGAGAGTCACCCATCCTCTTGGGGACTCTCCTCGTCGAGGCGGAAAAAGCGTGACAGGCCATCTGCGTTGGCGTGGTCTTGGCCCGGTCGATGTTCCACAGTGAAGTCCATCCCCTGCAGGGAGATGGACCAGCGCAATAGTTTTGGGTTTTCCCCCCGCATCTGCATTAGCCACTGCAGGGGTCGGTGATCGGTTTGCACCCGGAAGTGGGTACCGAAGAGATAGGGCCGGAGCTTTTTGAGGGCCCACACCACTGCGAAGGCCTCCCTCTCGATTGTGCTCCAGCGCTGTTCTCGGGCCAGGAGGCGTCTGCTGATGAAGGCCACCGGCTGGTCAAGACCCTCGGGGTTCAGCTGGGAGAGAACCGCCCCGATGCCGTGGTCGGAGACGTCCATTTGCACAATGAATTCCCGACTGTAATCGGGGGCCTGGAGCACAGGGGCGGTGCACAGGGCGGCTTTCAGCTTCTCGAAGGCCGCTTGACAGTCGGGGGTCCAGTTAATCTTCTTCGGGTGGTTTTTGGACGTAAGACCCGTGAGGGGCCCCACAATGCTGCCATAGTCCCTCACGAACCGCCGGTAGTAGCCGGTGAGTCCCAAGAAGGCTCGGACCTCGGTCTGCGTGACTGGGGGTTGCCAGGACTGGATGGCAGCGATTTTGAGTTGCAGAGGGGCCACCAGACTGCTTCCCACCTGGTGTCTGAGGTAGGTCACGGACCCCTGACCAATTTGGCACTTGCCGGCCTTGATTGTGAGGCCGGCCCGCTGGAGGGCTTGCAGGACCTCTCGGAGGTGGTGGAGGTGGTCGGACCAGTGGCGGCTGTACACAGCGATATCGTCCAGGTAGGCGGCGCTGAACTCTTCGAGCCCCGCCATGACCTGGTTCACTAGTCGCTGAAAAGTAGCTGGGGCATTCTTCATGCCGAAGGGCATGACCTTGAAGTGGTAGTGGCCATCGGGGGTAGAAAAGGCGGACCGTTCTTGGGCTCGGGGTGTGAGACCGATCTGCCAGTAGCCCGCTGTCAGGTCGAAGATGCTTAGGTAGCGGGCAGCCCCCATGCGGTCGATCAATTCATCCGCTCGGGGGATGGGATGAGCGTCGGTCCTGGTGACAGCATTCAAGCCCCGATAGTCGACGCAGAATCGGAGTTCAGGAGTGGTGCCGGGGGCAGCGGCTTTGGGGACCAGCACGACCGGGCTGGCCCAGGGGCTGTCCGAGGGCTCGATGACCCCGAGCGTGAGCATCTTGGACACTTCCTCTTGGATGCAGGCCCGCACCCGATCTGGTACGCGGTATGCCCGGTGTCTGATAGGGGGACTGTCCCCAGTGTCCACGTCGTGCAAGCACCAGGGGGTGACCCCTGGGGTGAGGGAAAACAGAGTAGCAAACTGCAGCAGGAGGTCTCGGCAGCCTTGGCGCTGCTCTGGGGTGAGGGCATCGGAGAGCCGGACCCCGCCCACGGAACCATCTTTCTCCTGAGTCTTCAGGAGATCAGGGAGAGGCTCGGAGTCTTCTTCCGCCCCACTGTCTGTAGCCATCAGGAGGCTGAGTTCCGAGCGCACAAAGTGGGGTTTGAGTCTGTTGGTGTGGAGGACCCGGAGGGGGTTCCGGGGAGCCTCCATATCGATGAGATAGGTGACGGGGCTCTTGCGTTCGACCACTTTGAAGGGCCCTGTCCACTTGTCCTGCAAGGCACATGGTTCGGTGGGGGACATCACCCACACTTGTTGGCCAGGTTCGAATTCGATGGAGGAGGCATTTTGATCGTACCATTTTTTCATGTCCTCCTGACTGGCCTCAAGATTCGCTTTTGCCATTTCCCTGAATCGCCGGGTCTGATTGCGTAGTGCCAGGAGGTACTTGAAGACGTCTGGAGGGGTCTTTAGGGGGGCCATCTCCCAACCTTCTTTGACTAGGCTGAGGGGCCCTCGCACAGGGTGCCCGTACAAGAGTTCGAAAGGGCTAAAACCGAGGGACTTCTGGGGAACTTCTCGATAGGCAAAGAGGAGGCACGGAAGTAGTACATCCCACTGGCGACGGAGGGGCTCTTCCAATCCCCCAATCATTCCCTTGAGCGTGCGGTTGAATCGCTCAACTAGTCCGTTTCCTTGAGGATGATAGGGGGTCGTGAATCGGTAGGTGACCCCGCACTATTGCCAGAGGGACTTCATATATTTCGAGATAAAGTTTGTGCCTCGGTCGCTGACGACTTCTCGGGGGAAGCCCACCCGGGAGAAGATCCCCATTAAGGCCCGGCCGACCACCGGAGCTGTTACAGTTCGCAGGGGCACAGCCTCGGGGTAGCGGGTGGCGTGGTCCACCAGTACCAGGATGAACCGATGTCCTTGTGCTGTGCGGGGGTCCAGGGGCCCCACAATGTCTATTCCCACCCTCTCGAACGGGGTGGTGACAACTGGGAAGGGTTGCAGAGGTGCTTTGAGCTTGCGGCCGCTCTTCCCGCTGGCCTGGCACGTGGGGCAGGACCGGCAGTGGTTGAGGACGTCGTTTCGCATCCTCGGCCAGAAAAAGTGGGTCACCAGGCGACTGTAGGTTTTGTCCTGGCCCAGGTGTCCAGCCAGAGGGACATCGTGGGCCAAATTTAGCAGGAAGTCTCTGAAACGGAGGGGCACCACCAGCACTCGACTGGCCCCTAACTCCGCGATTCTCTGTTCACTGTATAACAGGTCGTTATCCCAATAGACCCAATGGGCTCCGGTGGAGTCCCCTGCGCTCTGGGCGATGGCTTGCTGGCGGAGTCCCTCGAGGGAGGGACAGGTCTTCTGCTCCTGGCGGAACTGTTCCTGGGTGGGCCCCCCTTCTTGACGCCACTGAGCTAGGCCGGGAAGGTCCTGGGGCTGGGCGACCCCTTCGGGGGTTTGCTCTGGGGGGTCGGTATAGTCGGTGTCCTCTACTGGAGCGATCGGGGGAGGAGGTGCAGGCCATTCTGGTTCTTCTGGTTGGGGGATGGCACGGGCGGCCATGGACCGGGTGGTTACGCACGCCCAGTCCGGGAGGCCCAGCATCCCCAGGTGCTCTCTTCTTTCGACGGCGGCCCACGGGGAACTCTCAAGATCATTCCCCAGGAGACAGTCCACGGGGGCATCATCCCGGACCGTCACCTTCAACATGCCGGAGACCCCTCCCCATTCGAAGGGGACGCAGGCCATCCGACATAGACTCTCGGAATTGTCGGCTGAGCGGACGGGGCAGAGAATGTTCGGCAGGATCTGCTCTGGTTTTACCAGGTGACAGCGGACGGCCGTCACACTGGCCCCTGTGTCACGTAGGGCTTCGGCCCGGCGCCCATTAATGTTCACCCACTGGCTATATTTTCTGGTGTTGGCGGGTAGGGGGGCCCGCGGGACCATGTCTTTTCCCCCTAGGCACGCTAGAACCATGGCGGCCGGTTCCCACTCTTGTTGTGCCTGCTCGTATTCTTCTTGTTCTTCGGAGATTTGTTCTTCCCCCAGGGCGGCGGCAGCTACCTGGCGGGGTTTTGGAGTTTGGTTCTGTGGACAGTTCGGGTCATTGGCGTAGTGGCCGACTCGCTGGCATCGGTGACACGTGACGTTGGCTCGGAACCCCGGGCGCATCGGGGGGTTCCCCCGGCTGGCCGGGGGCAGGGTGCTGGCAGCGGGAGCGGCCGGGGCGGTGTCTCTCCCTCGCCCCTGGCCTCCTCCTCCTCCTCGGGGACGGTGCTGACCTTGGTTGTTCCGGTTCTGCTCGTGTGGCCCTCTCCGGCCCACTCGGGTGCTTTCCCACCGGTCAGCTTCGGCGGCGAGTTGCCGTGGGTCAGTCAATTTACTGTCGAGGAGGTGCTGCCTGAGCTCGACGAAGCAGTTGTTAGATAGGTGCTCCCACACCATGAGATTAAAAAGTTGCTCGTAGGTCGTTACGTGGCTTCCCTTGATCCAACCCTCGAAGGCTCGGCTGAAATAGTTGACATATTCCACCCACGTTGTACCCGGGATCCGGGTGCAGTCCCGAAACCTCTGGCGGTACATTTCGGGTGTGAGCCCATATCGGGTGAGGAGGGCAGCCTTCATGTGGTCATAGGATGACATCTGATGGTCTGGGAGCTGCAGTAGGGCATCGCGGCCTTCGTTGACGAACCTCCCCCATAGGCCGGCTCCCCAGTCACTTCGATCGATCCGGTGGGAGGTCATGGCGATCTCGTAGGCCTTGAACCACTGTTGTATGTCGTCCTCTCGGACATACTCTCGGACAACATCCTTGGGGATGTGGACTTTCTTTTCTGTCGCTCCCGGGGTGCGCGGTCGCTCGGGCACCTCCGGTTCTTTGTTCTGCTTCCGTAGTTCTATTTCTGCCAGTTTGCCCTCGTGTTCGTATGTTAGTCTTTTTTCTTCGAGCTCTCTCTGCCTCTGTTTTTCTTCCCGTTCTTCTCGGAGCCGCAGATGTTCTAGGTTCAGTTTTTGCTCGGCTAGTTTTAGTTCACCGTCCATTTTGAGTCGTGCCATTTCTAACTCATGTAGTCTGTTTTTTTCTCTTTCTTGGATCTCTTCCTGCGAGAGGCCCGTTCCTCGCTCCTCGGGAGCCGTGGCGTTCCTCTCCGATGCTGCACCGTTTTGGTCTGGGGATCTGGCGACCCCGGTTTCTGCCCACGACTCAATGGCGTGCTTAAAATCGTCTTTGGTACTCAGGCCGGTGGTAGCAATGCCTAGTTCCTTGCAGAATTGTTTCAATTCACGATGGCTATACTCTTCCAATTTATCCATCTGGAATTTCTCGGTGGATCCGCTCTCTTTGGTTGACATCGTGGTTTTGTCGTGGGGTGAGCTACTCTCTGTACGATTACGCGTTGATTCGGATCGCGCCGCTGGCCACCAATGTTAGACGGACCGGGAGGGTCGGCCGAGGACAAGGGGAGAGGTCTCCGGGGAGAGCCGTCTCCAGCGATCGTACAGATGAGTAACTTCCCCCCCCACAGATATACACCACACAAGGATAGGATTTAACGTTCTTTATAAGCGATTTCTTAAGGTACGATGGAATGGTACAAGGAGGTCTGGACTCAGGGGTCCCCTCGATTCTAGTCTCTTGGTTTGGGAAAGGGGGTAGCGGGACAGTCTGGTTACCAATCTGGTAGCTGAGATGGTATGGTGGATAGCTCACAATCCTCGAGCTCGGTGTTCTAGCTTGGACGGGCCGCGGCAGCGCCAGCAGGTCCCGGTGAAGGTGGTCATTACACGCTCCGCGGCAGCGCCAGCAGGTCCCGATGAAGGTGGTCGTTACACGGTCCGCGGCAGCGCCAGCAGGTCCCGATGAAGGTGGTCGTTACACGGTCCGCGGCAGCGCCAGCAGGTCCCGATGAAGGTGGTCGTTACAACGGTCCGCGGCAGCGCCAGCAGGTCCCGACGAGGATGGAGGATGCAGAAGGCCGCGGCAGCGCCAGCAGGCAGGACGATAGTTCACAAGGCAGGGCTACGGCAGCGCCGGTAGTCCGTCAAGGCTGAGTTCTTCTCGGTGTCTCTCGACTCCAGGATACAACTGCCTTCCTGCTCTGGAGCTGCCCTAGTTATAGGTCTGGCGCCCTTTGATGTCCGGACCCTCGCACTTGGAGGTCGGGGGGTCGGGGGGTCCGGGATGAGGGAGTCCAGACACCCAGCAGGGGGGTGGAGCCAGCGCCCGGGGGAGCTGGAGGACGATCGGCACCTGGCGGGGGAGAGCCATCGACACTTCTTTCTCCCATTGACCTGCCAAGTGGTCCGTTCACCTCCTGGGTGGATGGTGGTGCCGGGATGTCGGGGCCGGGCTAGGCCCAGGGTTAGGGTCGAGCTGAGGCCACGCGGCCTCGTGGTGCAGTGTCCAAGATGGCGGCTGATCCGGCCGGGGGAGCCGGTAGTGGTTCGGCCCCATGATACATGGATGTCCGGGGGCAGGAGTTCCGTCGGGAGACGGGGTGCGGGTTGCTCTTGTGGGTAACACCTGGGAGTCCGGGGCTTGGGCCCTGTCATGCAGGGATGGAGCAAGCCCTTCATGTGGCCTGTCCAACAGTCACCCCACCACATATTGGGCAGGTTTATGTAACAAGGTGACTGATATCTTTGTACCGCCACAGCAGAGCAGCCATAAAACTTGGGGGCATATTAGCAAGGGTAATATCGCCGCTTTAGCTGCACTTTTTGCCGCTAAAGCGGCGATATTATTATCGCCCTATCAGCAAGCTGTCGCTAACAGCTGTTAGCGACAGCTTTCTCGTGAAAGCGACCGCGTCGGGTGCCGCTTTGCATGTCAGCGATAAAATGACATGCAAAGTATGCGTTCCCGACCACAAGACCAGGAAAACAGCCGCTAACAGGCCTATCGCCTATTAGCAATGAGGCCCTGGCCCCAGTTAGCGATGTTAAAAGTCACGCTAACCGGTGTCATCGCTGGATTTTTAACACCTGCCCAAAACCTGACTAGTGCATACTTAACATGGGGGGGTGGATTATGCTGATACGACCCCCATGCAACATTGCTGGTTTTGTAGCGATGTTGGCCCATTTCTCCTGCTATTGCTGGATTATTTATCGCCATGGCGCTAATTGTTGCTAATACAGCGTTAGCGTGGCGATATATTCCAGCGATAGCAGGCGCTAATTATTTTCGCGCTAGGCACGCTCTGCGATGTTTATTGCAGTTTCCTGCTAATATGACCCTGGATGTCCCCCACCAACTCCTAGGTACATAAACAGTATGTTGCAACCCCAGGGCTCTCTCTTCATCCCTGCACTGGTCTGCTGCTGGCAATTTTTATTCACTTCATCATGAGTTCCTCTTGCTTCTCCTTCATTAACTTGGCCCACTGCCCAGCCTGTGTGCGATGATGGAGGCATATATTTCTAATTGTACACCTGGCCATAACCCACCGCCATCTATTCAGAGGGTTGGAGAAAAATAGGGGAACAGATTTATCAAGCCTTTGCACCAGTGCAAAGACACAAAAAGTGATGGAAACCAGATGAACAATTTCCTTTTCAGAGCAAAATACATTTTTTGTGTGTTGGAAAGTTTTCTAAAATTACGTAAATAGAGCTTTGTGCTACTCTGCATTACTTTACATAAGGAGGTGTTCATTGAATGGTACATGAGCATTCGCTTGCTGTTATGCATGGTTTTTGATGGAAGGCTCTGTCTTCAAACATTTGTACATAGGGATATGCGCCCAAAATACTCCTCCTTGAAGCAGGTGCAAAGTAGGAAAAAAGTTTGTGCTACACTGCACAGCAAACACAAAAAGTGGGCAAAATTCTAAAGTATGTCTGAGCCTAGTAGTTTGTATCACAAAGTTATACTTCAGTTTTTAAAAATCTAATGAAATTCCACCATACACCAGAGATCTCCTTTATGGCATTTCTCATGATTGGTCTAAACAGTGTTTGCAACTGCTGGACTTCCAAAGTTCAAGCTTCTTGATGGTTTTCTGGGTCAAACCAGGTGCTGCCGCTTATGATGTTAGCGCTATACTGAATGAATGGTGAGTAACTGCCTCTCATCCAGGTCAAAATGTACAGAGCATCTCTTAAAAGCTCGTAACTAGTCAACATTTCCCCATTCACATGAACCTGGTGGCAAACAGCTTTCCTTGCATTTTCATCACAGGGATCCAGCTCTCCAAAGGCCTTTAAGAAAGGTTCCATTTCTTTCTCTGATCTTGTGAAATCCTTCCTTTAGAAGGGGGAAATACATTCAGCTATGTAGTTTTCGTACCCTTCCACAAACCTTGCTGTGAAAGTTATATTTTTTAGGTACACAAGCAGCAAACGTCACGCAACCTGAAGATGGTTGGTCATCTCACTGAATGC
Source organism: Triturus cristatus (assembly GCF_964204655.1). Taxonomy (NCBI): domain Eukaryota; kingdom Metazoa; phylum Chordata; class Amphibia; order Caudata; family Salamandridae; genus Triturus; species Triturus cristatus. The sequence goes on along the minus strand of NC_140586.1, from coordinate 173,381,670 downwards.
TTGCTTAGCACTTTCACTATTGACCAACTGTCGGGCAGGGCCCGACTGGCCATAGCAGGTATCAGTCATTTGCCCGGGATGCTGGAAGGGTGTGGGCCAGTTTTGCAGCGATGCTGCAATATGTAAATGTAAATTTGATACTTGTATAGCGCACTACTCACCCGCAAGGGTCTCAAGGCGCTTCTACGAATACCGCTGCGGAACCCATCCTGGCTTTCCCTGTGAGGTGTCCACTCCTGGGCACCCTCAAGGTGGAAGCCAGGCATCCTTAGCGTTGTGGGTGCCGTTGTGGAGATTAAGCAAGCTATTGCCCAGAGTTGCAGAGTGGGACTCCATGATTGGAATAGGCACCGAGGCGAGAATGATCAGGTCCGTGGAATTTTTGAGCCCAAGACCCGCCGAGGCAGGGAATTGAACCCTGGTCCCGGGCTAGACCTCTGCATCAGGGTCTGCCGCTCTAATCATTGAGCCACACTTCTCCACATGGGCCCCTAGTAACAAAAGCAGCAGTGCTTGGGGCCGATTTTGTTGAGCAGCAGTGCTCCACCCTTGCCCCCAAACCTCTCCCACCCCACAGTGGGTAGGGACCGGTCGGCAAAATTGCCAGTGGTCCTTTGGATTCCCAGTTCGTCCCTGCTGTCGGACAAAAACATGATGCTTCTATTTGCCAGTACCTCTCCCCAAATCTCAACTGCCACCGCCATGGGGAAGAGCTCCAGGAAACTGATGTTCTTTCCAATATCTTTGCTGCTGCCACTCTGCTGCACACCACCTGCGGGTCAGACAGGCTCCAAAGCCCGGACTGCCAGCAGCATCAGTGTAAAGCTGGAAGGCATCAATGGGCACTGCCTGACCTCTCTGAATTTGCACCTTAATACATTCTTTCAAACCTTTACTGAGCCTTGTGAAATGGTGCACGCCAGCTCTGGCGAGCTGTCTGAAAAACCACCGGTACAAAGGTATCACCCACACTGCAAAGTTTAGTTGTCCCAGTAGGGATTGCATCTTTTGTAGCATAACTTTTCTGCTCGGCAAACAACCTCACCTCTTAAAATCTCCCCTGCCCAGAGACAGTGGCAACCTTCCCTCCATATTGGTTGCTCCCATAGTGCTTGTCCCCTTGCCTCGGCATTCACTAGGACTTTGGGTGCCTTCTGCCACACCAGCTACACTTATATCATACATCATACTTCTGACAAATATTCCTCTTGCTTGGGAACTCACGCTTCCTTTCTTGCTAGACACCTTCACTTAAGAGGCCAAGCCCAAAGAGCTGGCTAGCAGGCCTGTCCATCAATCCACTCATGACATCACCGTTTACCTTGCTCCAGTGTGTTTTGCTTTGACCTGTTTATAGAACATATAATTCCTGTTCACAGCACATCAGAAAATGCTCGTGTTAGTGACTGTACTGGATAGAAACACAGCAAGGGGGTTGAGGAAGGGGGCATGAATTGGACGTGATGTTCCATGACCAATGTAAAGAACATTCTCTCAACCTTTCACGCGTCCCCCAAATACACTTACATTTCATAACTTGTGTGAGAAGTTGGCCTGGCATATGCTGGTCCCTAGTTATAGTGGCCACCTTGCACCAGTCCAATTCGACTCTTATGGTAGATAGGTTTAAGACAACCTTTTAAAGAAAGCTGTCCTAGTGGTAGCTGTGGAGAGCAGCCTTCAGGCTAAGTCTCAGAGGAATGTAAAGCAGCTTGTTTTACCTTATAATCTCTTGAATTACCAAATAAAAGGACACCACACAGGTATATATATATCAAATATATATGTATTTATTACTAGACACACTCTACTAATCTCTTTATGAGATTAGAAGTCAGGAACATATGCAAATATCAACGTTTCACAATAAGTTTAGCACAAATATGGCTGGGGCCCTAGGGACGTACCAGACCATATACTAAAAAGAGGTTTAGGAATGTCGACTTGCAAGGGGACAAGGCATAGGGTCTGTAGAATCGCTGGGGCCTCACTAATCCACCCAAGGCAGGTAAGTAAAGGACTCACGGGAGACGCGTGCAGTGTGAGAACACAGCCGCGGGTTCCCTATTGATTTCAATGGAGCAAGTCGCGGTTGGATTTTTAAAGTTTTAGGGTACTTATAGAGAGTCTACAAGCAATCCACTTACAAGGTAAGTAGTTCGAGGGCCAACACCCACAGGAGCACTGGAGTGCACGAGTTACCTCACCCAGGGAAGCTGGGTGCATAGGTGTCTTTTGGTGTCGGGTCGCGTCGTCGTTTTCAATGGAAGCCGAAGAAGTTTTGCTGCTTGTGAAGACTGGAGAAGTGTCCGGTGGAATCCAAGGCTGGATTCAAGATGAAGAAGAACTGAAAGCAGAAGAGACAGTGTTCACAGTCACTTGCCAGTGACCCGGGGGCAGGAAGATGGATGCCCACGGAAGTCGGGTGATTTCAGGTGATCAAGGGTGTTTTGACTCAGCCACGAGGTCCAGGAGGCGTCGACGACAACCAGGAGCTGGGTTCGGAGTGTGCCACAAAGTCTGCAGCTTGCTGAGGTGTCGGCAACCGGATTGGAGCCACCAAGCCTTGGCAACAGCAAGTCTCATGAAATGTGAAGAAAGTCAGCGGTGCAGACCAGCAAGGTCTGAGGGACTCACCCAGCAAGGGTAAGTCAGGGCAGGCCTGGAGAAACCAGGGGAGCCCTTTGGTTTGATGAGAAAGTCTTCAGGGGACCCACAAGCCAGCCGGCAAGGGATCGCAAAGACGCCTCATGAGGATTCGCTTCACAGGAGCCCACGGTCACTCGGGATGAGGTAGGCCTCTGCTTTTCGAGAGAAATCCTGCTGGAGGCTTGGACCACACGTGGTCCAATGCACAAGTTCGTAGAACGTCGTGAAGGGGTTGCACTCGACAATAGTGCACGGTATCTGGGTACTGCTGTTCCTCGTGGGGTCCACCCGCCTCAGTTCTGCTGGGGACTCACAAAGGCCGTCGAGAAGTCAGGAAATCCACTTCCGGGGCTGCAGGAGTTTTGGACTCCGGCGGGAGCGGGAAAGTTTGCGACCGTTGATTCAAGTTTTTGGTGCCTGCCAAGCAGGGGAGTCACTCCTTGACTCCAAGGGAGATTCTTCAGTCTTCCAAAGGTAGTGGAACGTCGAAGGGCCAGGATTCTTCTTGTAGAGCATAGTCCAGGGATATCTGATTTGCAATGGCAAGGTTTCCCTATCTTATACTAAAGGAAAGGGAGGGACTAGCTCTATGACCACTCCTCTGGGAGGGTCAGGGGAGTGGGTGGTTACACCCACTTCCCTTTGTCCAGTTTCACGCCAGAGCAGGGGCAGGTAGCATCTGAACCGGTTTGAGCTGGCATATGCACAGAGGAGCCTACTGCTCCCCCAGTGCAGGACTTCAAAGCACTCTAGGAGTGCACCCACCCAGCCCCAATACACTACATCATGTCTGGAAGGTGGTTACACCTCCCTGTGACAGGATGCCTATTGTTGGGCCTCCTCCACTGCGAGTTTCAGTCAGCAGCAGGAGGGCAGCCCAGTGTCTGTGCTGGTGGCATCCATTTTGTGATGCCAGGCTCTTTCAGATTTCTACCGTGTTTCCACAGTAGGTACATGTCTTCCCCTCTAGAAGGGTGGGATCATACTGCCACACCAGTTACTGGTGTGGGGGTATGATTCCAAGGCGTTTGACACCAAACATGACATGTTTTAATGCAGCCATCCCAAAGTTAGCATTTACCGCTAGGTTATAATTCACTTAAGAGTATATGGTTTAACCGCATCCACAAACAGCCACAGAGAATAGACTCTGACGGCTGCAGAGGGGCCCTGCTCAGGCTGTGGCACCCCCTCACATGTAAACCAAGTACCCTGCCCTCAGGATTGATAGGGCCTGCCTTAGGGGTGACTGATAGGCTTATATGTGTGTGTAAGGTAAGATATAGGAGCCTATACCTCAGTGAGGAGTGATAACACTGCCTCACCCAGGCTGCAGTAGCAGGTCTGTGATGTCAGATTTAGTCTGCTTCCCAGGGGTGGCATAATACATGCTTCAGCCCCTGGTAGGCCTGTGAAGTAACTATGCCCTTGGTACCTTAGGTACCATATACTGGGGGCTCATAAGGTACCACAGTATCCAATCACTAGTGCATCTAATATGCACTCCAAGTCATTTAAGGGAGTAAGCAGATAGGCTGGGGTCCTGGATAGCAGGATCCCAGCCAGACTAGTCAAAAACCATCCAAACACCAGGAAAAAAGCGGGGGCAACCATGCAGTCAGATTCCACCTTTCTACAACTTGGATCTCCCAAATCCCCTTTTTCTGGGAATAACTTGAGTTTCTCAAAACTATACTTCTTGTCCTTGTACCCCATAGGGGATCACCTAGCATTTATCCAAGTCTTAAAATAGTTTCTTATGGATCTTCACCGAGAGACTGAGATAGTGATACATAAAGACATGGTGATATCACCATTTTCTATAATGTAACTCAGCCCCTAGCCAACAGTGGGCGAGAGGATCCCAATGTTATTTGTGATCACAAACATCCTATAGCCACACCAATGTTGCAATCTAGGTGATCTGGTTCACCGTGGTTAGTTGTCTTTCCTAGATAATGAAAGGTGCATTGCTCCCAGTGTAGTTGTCCACCCCACAGGCTGACCGCCTTTTGCAAAAGTTGAGGCACAACAGGAATCGGGAAGACTTACTCTAGTTAACCACCCCGGCCCAACACGTGATGAAAATCTGACAATAGTCTAGGGATTTATAAGAAGTCATCACTTATGTCCCTCACATTCAGGAGCTGATCCTCAGCATATAGAGAAATGAAACATATGATAGCCCCTGCCGGAAGCTTGCACTGTTCCCCCACATTATACTTCATAGCTGCCAGGGGCTCAATGGCCAAGGCAATAAGCATTGGCATAGCCAATAGGTCTCGCCTTTGGAACCTTATAAGTGTTTAGTTATCCAGCACAATATCCTTGGTGCAACAACATCAAGTGGTGCATGGCTAAACACTTATAAGGTCCCAAAGGCGAGACCTATTGGCTATGCCAATGCTGGTTGGTGAAGTGAGACGTTTCAGATTATTCAATTTAAGCGTTCAAGGTGAGAAACGTATTCCAGATCCAAGTCACCATGAGGATAAGAGTTTAAAGCTTTGTTTTAAAGGAAGAAATGTTAACATAACAATGGTGCCCGGGTGTTCGGCTCCATTTCCGTCTGTGGGAACCTTGAGGATGAGAAGGTGTAAGACAATGCTGGGAGAGGCACATTTATTTATTGAGCAAGTTGTGAGCTGCATGGCTCTGCAGACTGCGGATTTTCAATGTAGTCAGAGCCTCGCTGACAATCTTCCTTACACCGATTTGAAAGATAATGTGCACGAAAACCCTTAAAATTGCAATTTCTCCGGATCTCCACGACAGTGGCAGAAAAATAGCAGAAATGCTTCTGAAATCGATTAAAAATAGCACATCTCTCTTGAATCAATTAATACATAAATCAAGATTAGGAAAACTGACTCGTGTAGAATATGTCCCATGTTCAGTTTGCACACCTAATCATTAACAATAGTATGTGTAGTGCTTGCTCTCATAACACTACTAGTGGTAGCTGTCATTGTTACCCAACTTGATGCTACTTTTTTATTGCCCCGAGGGAGATGAAAGGCAAAGCAAGAGTAGGGTGGATATGAACCCAAGACTTGCAGGATGCACACAGATTTCAGTAGTGAGCTCATAACTCACTGAGCTAGATTCCGAGCGTCCCTGCTCCATCATTTCAAGCTCGTTGTCCTGGACGCTTTCCATGTTATGTGCGTATGAGTTGATTTGCACCGCCTGTAAATACTGCATAAATAGGGATGCTGCTCATCATTTCAGGCTGCTTGTTCTTGTTTTGAATACTTTATGTTCGCGTAAGCTGATTTGTACGATCCGTACCTTTCGTTCGTCCTCTAAATGAAAAATGTAGGTATGACATTACATGTCCTGACGCATACATAGACAAACATGCAGAAATAAAGAATGTGTGGCAGCAATAGCACATTAAAGGTAAACGATTGGCTTTGCCGACAAGGTAAGCGCTGTAACGCTGTTCCCATCCCAACTCCCGGTGGCTAGTTAAAAGGTGAAGGGAAGGAGGGCATTGACTCATGGCAGCAACATGTGAGGAAACAGTGGAAAGGACAAGGGGCGAGGGGAGGAATGCCAGACGGGTGCGAGGGAAGAGGCCAACAGCGAAGAGAAAGAGATGCACTGATAGGAAGGCAGAGATTCCTAATGGTGAGTGTAGGACGGAAAGTAGGAGGGTGTCTGTGAGAACAGGAGACACTGTTGAAAGAAGAGCAGCGACACCGAGTGACAGGAATGGAGAAGTGCAGTGAGGACGGAGCTGCAGTCCATCCTTAGCAGCAAGAGCACAATGAGGAGGAGGCAGAAAGATCCTCTGGGAGAAAGGAACGGAGCAGGGAGTGGGGGGACTGCCACACTGCTCCGAGCGGAGAAGTGAGAAGACGGGGACTTTGGAGGGGCAAGTGGAAAGAAGGAGGGAATGGAGCGCCCCTAGTATTGCCGCCTAACATCTTCATACCTGCCACGGAGAAAAGACAGATGGTGGCTGCGCGCGTTCACGCGCACATGCAAGCTTGAGGCCAGCAAAAGCCTCTGGTTACACTTTGGAAACCCCCTTACTAAAAGTCGAGCAAGCAGCACATGCGCTGCTCTAGGCTCGACCTAAAAAGCAAGGGAACCCTGGGGCAGCCCTGATGCGTACCCAGCTAATTTGGTACTTAAGCAAGATTAGGCTTCTGTTCACCAGTCTTAGCCCATCAAACCATTTTTTGCCAAAACCAAAGTTCTCTAAGGGGGAGATTCACCAAATCTCCACACATCACAGCGCAGCATCCCGCGAGGCTGCGCTGCATTGCGCAACAGGAAAGTAGTAGGAGAGCGCCATATTTTCAAAGATATGGCTCTCTCCTCCCCTTTCCCTTGCGCCGGTGCTGATTTCAGCTGCCGTGCACCAAACCCACCTTAGCGCCATGTGTGTGAGTCTAGAATAGGTTTTGTACAGGAAGAGTAACCTTCCTGTACTAAAGTCTATGCCTAGACACGAGGGAAAGCTTTTCCCACTTTGTATGCGTGCTGCACAGGGCAGCACGCATGCAAAATCGGAAAAGGAAGGAGAAATGAAAGCACTTCTCCTTCCTTGCTACTAGTTTAAAAGGGTGCAGTTTTCTCACACGAAACCCAATCTGCTGTTTTTAGTAAATTGGGTTTAGCATGAGAAACCTTGGCTGGTTGCATGGAAATGCCCATGCACCACCCTTGGCGTGCCCCCATGGCGCAAAGTAACGCGAAGCAGCGCAATGCACTGCTTCACATTACTTTTACGTTATTTCCAGTGCTAAGCAAGTTTACGTTGGAAAGTAAATTAGGCAAAAAAGATTTTGCGCCACTTTTGTGTTGCAAACATGCTGTAAAATATCAGTAAATCTCCCCCTTAGAATCTAATCATATAGCACCAGTTGATAGGATTTAAGGCCTTTTCCAATCTAAGGCAAGGCAAGCAGAGTTACACCAGCACTTAGGAGCCTTCTCAAAAGAACAGAATAATCCTCTGACATTTAAGGATGTATTACAAGACGGTATAGACCAGTTTTGGACAGCCTGCATCAATAAGGGTAAAATGGGAAGAAGTCGTTTTGTATTTTATATTACGTATTCAAGATTGATAGAGGTATGGATGAGGCGATGTCTAAGGGCTCCCTCTCTGGCGCAGGAATGTAAGCCCACCAGGGCATCATGCATTGATGTGGGTAAACATCCATGTTGTTGTGAAGTCTCAGTGTAACTAGGTTAGGGATCACTAAAGATGCATACTCTGTGTAGATCTCTAATGAAGCCCATCCAGTTCCTGCGTTTTCCCTTTTGCCATGTCAATTAGGCCACCTCTACTTTCTTTTTCAGCTCCAATAGCTTCCATTTCCTCAGAATGAGCAAGAGTTAATGGAGGCAATCTCATACTGGTGAGAGAGTGGTCTATTTCAGCATCACTTGGATCCCCAACATTAGTGTAGAATTGCTACGAGCCTGTGCACACCTCAACGTAACAAAGTGGAGTAAGTACTCCTTCTTTCAAAGTTCTTTCATACCACAAACAATTGAGTCTGCCTGCTTTAGCAATATCCTTATGCATTTTGTCCATGTATAAATTATGACCCATCCATCTTCGCCCCTCCAACAGTGACGCGTGTTATTCCCTCACTTGTGCTGATTGCGCTATTTGCACGTCCTCTATCGATGCTGCTTGCTCCAAGCCAAGGATTGAATTTTATGTTGCGAGGAGATCATTTTCAATCCCCTTCTGGCCCCAAACAGTTGCTCTAATGCAAGAACCTCTCACCATCACCATAAAAGCTTCCCATTCGAAGTGGGGTGAAGAACCAGCCCCTATACTTTCTTTTTTTTTTTTTTTTTTGTTTTTTTTTAAAAACCTTTATTTCTTCAAGAGTCTGGACACAGCTATTCAGCCGACAACCCGGAGGTTCGGCAGCTTCGATAGGAGAGTACAAAGAATCGTCCACAGTACATTGAAGGAGCAGTGAGAAGGTTCCATTTTTAATAATTACAAACACACAACAAACCCCAGCAAGGCAACAACACTGAATGCCCACGGTGGTAGCCCCTCAGGGGGAGCCGGACCCCAATCGTCTAACAGTCACAGTACTATAATAAGAGGAAAAAGGGGGAAAAGCAGAGGCCCAAGAAGTCAATTAACCATCACATCTGCATACTGAGCTGGAAAGGTCAAGAAGAAAGCTGTTCCTCGGGAGGATCCAGATCAGGGGCAAGACATATTCCCCCCCTGTATTGATTCCACCGCCCCCAGATGGCATGCCACTTCCGAGGGCGGCCTCTGGCGAAATATACTGTCTTCTCCCTGAGCATACTCCAGTCCATATTTTCTTTCCACGCAGTTAACGTGGGGGGCCCCCCGGAACCCCACAAGCGCGCGATGTCCCTCTTAGCAACCATGTTACCCAGGGTCACCCACTGGGTCTGTGCCTCATCATGGTCAGTGGGCCCCCAGACATTCAGGAGACAACACCGCGCTTCCGGCTGCATAGCAATGCCCGTCACCTCCCCCATCACCGCATGAACTCGCCTCCAAAATTCCGTGATGACACCACATTCCCAGATGATATGTAGGAAAGTACCCACCATACCGCATCCCCTCCTACATAGGCCTTCCTCAGAGTATCCCATATGAACCAGTCGCGGCCCCGTCACATACACTCGATGCAGGATCTTGAGCTGCACCAGCCTCAGACGCGACGGGATCGCAACCTCCTTAGGAGAGGAAACAGCAGACTGCCAGTCCTCATCATCCAACTCGAGTCCGTCCCTAGTCCACTGGTCCTGCAGCCCCAGTAGCAAATCAGCCCGAACATTTATCAGTTTCTTGTAGATGAGCGAGATCGTGCTCTCCGGCATATGGCCATCAAGGATCCGGTCCTCCAAAGGAGAGGACTCAGGCACCTTCTCACCCTCCACGAGGACTGACCGCAGAGCATGACGCACCTGAACATATCGGAAAAACTCAGACGCCCCCAACTCGTACTCCTTCTGCAACTCTTCAAAGGACTTCACCCTACCCTTAATCAGCATATCTCCAACCCTGGAGATGCCGATCAAGTCCCATTTGTCAAACCCTTTCGTATGCCAAAGCCTACCCAACCTTTCAGATTCAAACAACGGGGCTGCTAGGGTGAGCCTATCCTTCCAGCCCAGAGAGTCAGTCGCCATCTTCCATACACGCACCGCCACCCCAGTGGGCCCCGTGAGGGATGAGTCGAGGGACCGCGAATACAACGCCCTAAGATAGTTCCCACCGCGCAACAACCATCTGTCCATGGCATAACCAGGGCTGAGGGCCGGGCCATAGAAACCGTGGTTAATCGCGGACAACTGGGTGGCCCAGTAATAGCGTCGGATGTCTGGAAGCGCAATACCCCCGTCATACCATGGAAGCGTCAATTTAGCAATCGCTATCCGCGGCCGCCCATCCCACAACAACGTCCGCTGGAGGCTTTCGACCTCCCGAAAGTACTTGGCCGGCACCCAATCTAGAGTGTTTTGCAATGCGTAGAGGAACCGAGGAAGGGACATCATTTTGAACAAGGCAGCGCGCCCGACGAGGGAGAGCGGCAGCCTCTGCCAGCCCTCAACATCCCGCCGCAGGCGCGCCGGGGGGGGAGCAGGTTTCTCTCATACCGCAAGGCGGGGTCCATGGAGATAAAGATCCCCAGGTACACGAAGCCCTGCTGAGCAATCTGGATCGAACAAGTTCGCGGGACCGGCGGAACCTCACCACTCAGGACGTATAAATACGATTTACTCCAGTTGATGACGAGACCTGAATTCCTACCGAAGGACGTAAGAACGTCACAGACCACTATGAGTGAGTTCTTGGGCGAGGCAAGGTACAACAAGATGTCATCAGCATATAGCGAAATGCGGTCCTCGTGTTCGGGCGACCACCGAAGGCCACGTATATCCCGGTGCCAGCGTATCCACGCCGCCAGAGGTTCAAGAGCAAGGGCGAACAACAGAGGCGACAGGGGGCAGACCTGCCGAGTCCCCCTCCCAAGCCGGAACGGAGTCGATGCCCGGCCATTTACCACCACACTCGCAAGGGGTCCCTCATACAGCAACCTCACCCAGCTCACAAAACCAGGGCCAAAGCCGAACTTGGCTAGCACAGCCCACAAATACTCCCATTCCACCGTATCGAAGGCCATCGTGGCATCAAGAGACGCCACAATAGCCGGCTCTCGCAGCGTGCCAGCCCTGGCGATCACCCCATGAAGGCACCGAAGGTTCAACGCGGTGTTGCGATGCGGAATAAAACCGGATTGATCAGGGTGAATCAAGTCTCCAAGTACCCTGACCAATCTGCCCGCCAGGATTTTAGCCAGGATCTTCGGCTCGGCGTTGAGGAGTGATATGGGCCTATATGAGGCACACTTATCTCGGGGTTTACCATCTTTATGTATCACAACAATTGTCGCCAGCCTCTGGTCCAACGGGAGGGTCCCACTCCCCCGCGCCTCCACGAACATGGCGCGCAGGTGAGGGGCTACCTTATCCGGGAACAGTTTATACAGGTCAATCGGCAAGCCATTCGGGCCCGAGGCCTTGCCCGAGTTCAGCGCGCGAATAGCTCCCGCCACCTCATCGACCGTTAAGTCTCCATCAAGATCATCTCTATCTACAGCAGAAAGACAGGGCAGAGCGATATCCCGCAGGAGGTCACACGAGTCCTCGGGCGGCCTATCCGACACTGAGGCATAAACCTTACGGAAATAGTCCGAGAAACATTGGACAATCCCCTCAGGTTCCACAATCACCTCTCCCCCCTCTCCCATCAGCTCCGGCACTACTCTATTAACCCGTTCTTTTTTATCCAGCCAAGCTAAGAGCTTCCCGGCCTTATCACCAACATCATACAGGCGGCCCTGCTGTTCCCTACTGAGGGTCTTAGCGGCATTTGTCACAAGGTCCTTATACTCGGCTTGCTTCAAGCTCAGCTCATGCAGTGAGGCCGCTGTTACCTCCTCCTCTAGCGCTCCCTCCAAAGCCACGATCTCCTCCTCCACCTGCATAACCTCGCCATCTCTCCGCCGCTTGGCCGCCACTACAAGTGAGAGGGCCTCCCCTCGCAGCACGGTCTTAAATGCTTCCCAGAGCGACACTGCCGAGTCCACGGACCCCTGATTATCCTTGAAAAAATTATATACTGTCTTTACCAGTGCGCTGCGCATCTTGGAATCTCGAAAGTACCAGGGGTTAATAGGAGCCACCCTTCCCCCTCCCTCTCGGCCGACATCCAGCCTGACCCACACTGGCGAATGGTCCGATATGCCACGCGCCATGTGCCTGGCCTCAGACACCAAGGGGGCGTGCACAGCCAAAGTGAGCAGATAGTCAATCCTAGAAAGGCTACCATGCGCCCCGGAGTGGAAGGTGTATTGACGCTGTGTGGGGTGTCGGAGCCTCCAGCAGTCTATCAGGCCGAGTGTGTCTAGGAAGTCTGGAAGCCACTTCTGAGCCCCCCCTGTGTCTCTGGGCGGGTACCTATCCAGCAGTCCAGAGCCAACAGCATTGAAGTCCCCCCTACCACTAACATACCCCCCGGGAGATCCAGCAAGGCCCTACCCAGATCTACAAACGTGGAGGCCTGCAGGGCTGGAGGGACATAAACCGAAACTAAAACCAAAGTTCTACCTTCCCACCTCCCCGCCACCGCCACAAACCTCCCCCTATCGTCAACAACGGTGGAGTCCACCTCAAATGGTAACGAGGCCCTGACAAGGATGCCCACACCCCTAGACCCGGAGGAGAAACCCGAATGAGCTATGAATTTATAACCCTTCCTATTAAGAGCCAAGCACGTGTTACCTATAAGGTGTGTCTCCTGCAGTAGGGCAACATCTGGCATTGACCGTTTCAAGTGTTGCAAGACTATCCCGCGCTTAATGCGATCCCCCAAACCATTAACATTCCAGCTAATAACACTTAAACCTCTACCCCCCATCCCCAACCACAAGGAGGCCCACCCCCCCCCCGAAGAGCCACCATGGGACAATACCGAAGATGATCACTACGCCTTGCAGAAACAGACCCCCCAACAACAACCCCAAAATCCCAACCATCCCCCCCACCCTGCACCCCTGCTGCAGCTTACAAAGCCCCCCCAACTTGCAGTGTGCCTGTCGCCCTACAAAACCCAAAATCTACAAAAAGCACCCTAAGGGAGGAAAGAGCTCCCCTCGTCCTCCCGCAACCCTCCGCATTTACTGCACTCTGATCAAGTCATCAAATAAAGTCAAATCGAGTCAGACCGGCTCCGAAAAATCAGCCCTGCCCATCCCGGCCATTTTCCCCATCCGCGGCAGTGTCCTCTCCTGTCCGCCGCCGGGGCAAAGCGTCCAGCCATTCATCGGCCATGACAGGAGACTCAAAGAAGAATGTCCGATCTTCGTACACCACACGTAGTCTGGCAGGGAAGAGCATGGCATACTTCAGATCCCTCTCCCGAAGTCGCCTCTTCACCCCCAGAAAGTCCTGTCTCTGCCTGTGCACCTGCTGGGTGAAGTCCGGATAGAAATTCACCGACGCGTTCTGGAAGGGGACCGGGCCCGTCACCCTCGATGCTTGCAGGATAGCGTCCCGATCTCGAAAATGAAAGAGCCGGGCGACAATCGGCCTCGGTGGGGCTCCCACCTTGGGCCTCCCACCCGGCACTCTATGGGCCCTTTCAACCGCAAAGAACTTCCCAAGACCCTTAGGCTGCAGATGGTTAAGCACCAAGTCCTCGACGAGCAGGTCAACCGAAGCCTCATCCGAGGACTCCGGGACCCCGATAACGCGCACGTTGTTGCGCCTGGCCCGGCTCTCAAAGTCCTCCAGCCGGCGGGCGGCGAGATCACTCTCGGTCCTCAGCTTACGAACCTCGGTCTGCAATTCCGTGACATCATCGGCGAGGCCCGTGGTCTTGAGGTCCAGGGTTTTAACCCGTTCATTCGTTTTGCCCAAGTCCGCACGGATCAGGTTAACATCCACCAAAATGGCATCCACCTTATGCGCCAGGGCATCAAACTGTCTCCCAATCGAAGTCTGCATCCCTTCGAGCGCGCTCATGACATCCTGCAGCGAGAGCTCCGGGGCCAAGGGCGAGGCCTCCTTCTGGGTATCCGGCGACTGGTTCGACCCACTCGGTGATCCCTTCTGCAGAGCATAGCGGTCCATATTATTGACTTGAGTATAGGCTCCCTGCCTGGTAGACTTAGGCTTCAGCCGATCCACCTCTGCTTTGCCCGACATGGTTGGTGCCAAGCGGGTCGGTTCAGATAAGACGGCCCTCTCTCAACGAGAGGAATCAGGAGTAATCAGTTCTGCAATGGGCCGCCAGAGTAGCATGTAGAGCGTCCAAAGGATAATAAAGCCACCAAGAGCTCTCCAGGGGCAAGGCAGACAAAGGGAGAGAAAACGAAAGTGAAAGGACGGGGACCTCCATCCGACAGTTCACACCTCGCCTGGCCGTTGTTGTTCAACTAGAAGTCGGGCATCCTGCCAACTCTAGCCCCTGGCATCCCTCGGAGATAGGCCGCAATCTTCCGCCATGCTTAACTCCGGTTCCCGGTGGGCGATTCGACCGCGGGTAGCATCAATCGCCTCCCTGACAGGTCATCTACACGATGCCATGCATACAGACAGGATTAGAGACAGGATAGTCGACGGAGGGCGCGAGGGTCTCAGGAGCTCAGAGCTCACGCGGCCATCTTGGTCAAGCGCTAGGCTCCTCCCCCTATACTTTCTTTAAAATTCTCATCAAAGGTTTCTCTTAACATTGCCCTTAAACTGCATCTGCTAACATGGAAGGCTGTAGTCTCCCTCTGCGGACTGGGAATAGGGCCCTGCCCCAGTTTATTTCCAAACCCATGGGCTACGGTCCAAATTCTTTTTACCAACAATTGTGGTGTGATCTAAGTGGATATGAAGGCTGTCTGGGGCTGAGTAAAAGAGTAGCTTCTCCCATGCAGATGCACTTAACACCAGGAATTGGTCAGTGACCAGTGTCGCAACCAGTGGTCCAATATCTTGGCTTTGTGAACTAATGCCGATCTGGGCAAGGCCGGCTGCAATCTATCTAGAGCTATATCAAGGACACTTAAAATTTCCACCCAATATTCAGGGCAGCCCTGCCCACCCCAAAAGTTTATTTGAAAGTGAATTTAGGAAGGCTTGTTGCTCTATGTTGGGAGACATATACTTCCCTACACAGTTGGGAGACCGTCTAACTTTCCTTTAACTTGCGTATATCTTCCACCTGTGTTAACCAGAATAGAGTCTGCTACGAATGGTACTCCAGGGCTCACCTGTACGCCACCCTTGGTATACACTATAAAGGTGGCAGCAAACAACTGGACTTTTTGTCTGTGCTGCTTCTAACACACTTAGTGCTAGTTGCGTGTCTCTGGCAAGAGTGTTATGTGTATTTACCTTTTTTTAAGCGGGGAGTGTACATTGCATCTCCTACTCATATTTCTCTATACCCTATAGTTCTCATACCCTATATGTTTCAGGTATTGGGCGTGTATTTAATAAACCTGTCATGGGGTGTAATGTCAGAATGCCTCCTATGTAGCACACCGCTAGACAATACACTTGCACTAACTCCTATCATCTGCCCCTTTCCCAGCAGTCAATTCTAATGCACCAGTCTTATCATCTTAGACCGCCCAGATTGGCCTTATAACGTCCCCCAACACTCGGACAGATTTGATTTTTTTTTAATCCTGCCAAATAATTATCCTAAAAATATGTAGAACACTGAGGTACACCTATAGTATTGTGTAGTATTGTGGGCTGAGGAGGAGATGGGGGAGGTAGCAAAGTTAAATTCTTAGCAACCAACTCAGCGCTCACACCCAACCAAGCATCATACAAATGAATTTGTGGGACCCAAAAAAGAGGGGCACAAGGATTTCCATAAAGGTTAGACCGGTCCTACAGAAAACAAGAAGCCCTGACAAGTAGCCCGCCTCGAGGTAGGGCCAGGTGTGGTCAAAAACTAAAAAATGCAAACTTCTAGAACAGAGGATCATAACCTGTGGTCGGAGACCCCTGGGGGTCCGCAAGTGTATATAAATAAAGAAGCAACTTGTAAAATTGAAAATGTCCTTTTAATGTTTAGGAATTTTAAACTGGAGTCTAAAAATTAAGTTAGTATCCTTGTATTGATTTGTGGGAACAGTGTAAGTGTATCAGGCAGAATATAGTATGGTCGATTTTATTTTTTTTAAAACAGATTTTTATTGAGTTTCAATAAACATACATTCAAGTCTGTGGTCCTCGGGATGCGCAAGGGAGAAAGTCAGCATACAGTTCTATAGAATATGACAAACAGGGCACAAGGTCACATCCAGCCCCCACCAAGTACTCGTGATGCTGCTCAACCCGTCAAGAATATAGTATGGACGATGAATGACCATAATTGAATTTAGAAAATCTTCAACCTTCCCATTAAATTTACATTTTAGATTTTTTTTGAACATTTATTTGTGGAATGATTTTAACATTTTTTAAATTGTGCTCTAGTTTGATAAATGATTGTTTCTGTATTTTGTGTGTACTGTTTCAAATTATCAAAAATGCTCAGGCCGTGGTCCCCGGCTTTCAGTTATGACTCTGTGGGGATCCCTGGATTCCACTGATGATTCAGTGGGGCTCCTCGGGTTCCAGTAATGATTAACTGAGGGTCCACAGAAGTTAAAAGGTTACGAACCACTGCTCTAGCAAAATTTGAGTATCAACAACATTACTACTACAACACTCAGCAAACTACCAGCTCACGATTGGGATGAATATACTACATTCAAGTACTAGACAATTTTCTTTTGTATATGCAGAGACGGGAACTGTTCATGTTACCGACGTCTGTGGTGTCACCACCGGAAAGGAAGATTCCCGATTACTGCTTGTAACAGCAGAAGACCCTACATCCGACTCAGGGTGCCTACTGTCTGTCTTCTACCGTGTGGCATTTGTAGGGATTTCAGAGAGAAAAGGCCACTATATTTGTAGCTCTCAGCTTTTCTGCTCATGCAATGGAGTGAGCGCACTATGCTATCAGGGCCTAAACTGTGGCCTTCACCGCGTCATCTTGCCGATTGTCAGTTACGTGATGCTGCAGTTTGCTGAGTAGTAGGATCTACTCTAGAAGCACTGAACAGTTCCACCCAGCTCCACGCCTCCTCGGGTTCCATAAAAAAGTACATACTGGCTATGATATTCAATTTAACTTGGAAGAAAAGAGCAGATACTGTAGTACAGGAAGATCATCACCTTTGAGAAGTGAACTTCAGAAAATCCTTCCAACCAACTACCTTGAAGATAGTGTCATGATCATGAAAATTTAGGATCTTCACAGCAATCAGTCTGGGCGGAGCCCATGGAAGACTGTTTCCCACAGTAACCCTGTGGGTGTGCTCCACTGTGAACCACGGGGACCAGCCTTGAGAGGACACCACCTTTTGGACCAAGTTTACATTGTATTGGGTGGCACTAAGATCCCCAGCGATGTGTGTCATCACCACTAT
The DNA here is from genome assembly GCF_964204655.1 of Triturus cristatus. Lineage (NCBI taxonomy): Eukaryota > Metazoa > Chordata > Amphibia > Caudata > Salamandridae > Triturus > Triturus cristatus. The sequence goes on along the minus strand of NC_140586.1, from coordinate 173,364,505 downwards.
GCGCAGGTCATTACACCACGCAGACCTTCTGCATCTTTTGCGCTTCCCTCGAGGTACCCAACTCGCTCTGTGAGGTCGGTGACTTGTATGGTTACTGTAGTGTTTTGCAGGAGGAGGTCATGTTGCATACTTTCCGTGTGCCACACTTTCTCTTTACATTTCGTCTGATCTTCCCAGAGTAGGCCGAGATCTACAGCCACCGTATCCTATCAATTTTCACTTCTAATGTGGATCTTGAATCCATGATGGCTGTTAGGATCTTATCCAGCGTATCCAATGCGCTATCACAGTCTTCCAAAGCGACGGCATCTTCCCACTTGCCAATTGAGATCTTACCAAAGTATTGGCTTTTGCTGTTTCATTCTGTCTGCATGTTTTTTTTTATTACAGGCTCTAGATTTCTCCATATGGATTCAGGCAAGCTTCTATGACATGCAAGCTTTCAGCAGTCGCACCGTACTAGGATCCCATGTCCTTGGTAAGGGGTTTCAGAAGGGTGCTTGATAGAGACTGTCTCAGTCTGTGCTGCCCATAAAAGGGCAAGATCTGTGGAGCTTGAATTGTGTTTTCCTCTGCAGTTATGTGCACTACCACTGACGCATTACTGCAACACTAGCCCAGTTTACACCTTTATCCATAGCGCAAGCAGGTTGGTTGCTGCTGGGATAGGCACAAGCAGCCGATTAGCACCCCCAGGGAGAAATGGAGTGGCAGGGCAATCTTTTCAGGCTATTAGTTAAATGACTGTGGAGTTTTGTAAAACAGTGGGGTAGTCCAGGTTGTACCACTGACATCGGATGATTTCTTCTCACAGGCTCACTGGGCCTCCTCAACTCAATACGTAGAGAGAACTTCACATCAGGGCTAGGTAGAGTCCCTTTCAGTCAGTTACTTAGCCAACAATCTGGTCTCTTCTGGGCCACATCAGCTATAAGTCACAGGAGGCAGTAATAACCCTAATCCAGCTTTCTGCCACCTGATCCTCAATGGTGACCTTCTAGGAATGCGGTCACCGTCACTCCTGTGGTCCAGAAAGAGGGGCAGAGTATTGAAGGCTGGGTCACCCAGGGTTGCGCACATCTCAGAATTCCTGCACCGCCTTGCCGTGGTGTACAACCGCAGCTAGCCTAGTGCTACAGTGGTCCCACTTTCCAGGTGCCAAGGTGCCAATCTGGTCTCCTCCAGGGACCCAAGTTTGTTGCCAAATGGTACCGCAGCCAGGCTCCTCCTGGGCCCAGCCCATGCAGCCAGTAAGTAGAGTCACCACCTGGCACCAGGACCAGGACCATGTATTGAGGCCTATCTAGAGAACACAGCTGTTTCTGCCCCACAGCCCACTCTCCGCCTGAGCTCTCCAGCAGTGCCCAGGCATTTTGCTCATTAGGGGCCCCTCCGTAGGATGGGTCCCACTGACCTCAGGGTTGCCGAGCTGGGTCAACTCGCATTTGCCATCTAGAGCATTCTGCAGCACACTTAGAAAGAAGAAAACACCCCATAGGATTGTTTTTATGCAGGAAAGTGCCCATTCCTGCACAAAAACAATCCTGCCTGCAACGCAGGCACCCTTACACCATGGCGCGAGGGTGCCTGCATTGGTGCAAGTCGCAACATTGTGACCCAGCGGAGGGAGAGTACAGAAAAGTGCCATATAATGTTAAATATGACACATTCGTGCCCTCTACCTTTTACGCAACCGCATTGTATCAAATTTTGATAAATCTGGCCCAGGGCCGGACTGGCCGTAGAGGGCACCCGGCGTTTTCCCGGTGGTCTGGAAGGGTGGGGGCCGGTTCTGGACCAGTGGGGGCCATTTTTGATACCGGGTGCTGGTTTTGAATTGCTGCAAAATCGACCCCCTGTAACAAAAGCACAGCAGCTGTGTTGTCCACCAGCAACCGGGGAGTGGGGGGGGCGGAGGGTTGGTCAGACGTAATTGCCAGGGCCGATGTGCTTTCCCAGTCCGGCACTGATCTGGCCCTTCTGCTATTAAAATCTCATGTGCGGTGGCCTGTGAAAGGAATGGAGTTCAGATCACATCGTTGGTTAGACTTTGGGCTACAAAATGACGTGGACGTGCTACTTATAGTTTCCAATGTCCTGCAATACGCAAATGGATTGCTTAGACTGCTGCTGTTTATAATGTTACAGGACATCCCAACCTGATGGCAACACTGGAGAAAGGAAGTTACAGGGAAGTTACCTTTTCAACGAACATAGCTCCCTCCTTAGCACACGAAGCAAAGAACACAAGACTCTACAGATCCCAGTGGGAATGCTTAATATACTGTTTATACTTATGTAATCAAGTTGGGTTTAGATTATTCTTCCGGGGGCTTAGATTTTATTAAAAGCTACTTTTCTTTTTCAATTGGATTTCCTGGGCTTCGCTTTTTGTTTCCATATTGTGTTCTGCTTTGCTGCTCATTAAGCTGAAAAGGTTTCAAGCAGGGCCGGCTTTAGCACTGGTGGCACCCGGTGCAAGAATATTTGTTGTCCCACCTCCCCTCCTCCCAATCATCTCCTTCTCCCCGAATCGCCTCACAACCACCCTCCAATAGTGCCCTCATCTCTCTATAGTCCTTCTTTCGCATGCATTGTATTTGTTTTATAGCGCTACTCCTACCAGTGTGGAGTGTCGGAGCACTTTACATCACACACACACATTATACAGAGACAAGGATTCATACATTACTAAATCAGTCTGCAGGAAAAGTTTAATAAAACAATGAGGATTAAAAGGTGTAGGAGCTGCATAATCCATACCAGTAGGCGGTATATTTTTTTGTGTGTAAAAGCACAAACTCAGGATTTAGAACGTACCACAGTGGTTGGGTTTGGCTTTACTAATAAGACTGCATTTCTTTCCAAACTACCCCTTTTTAGCAACAGGATAAAGAAAGACTGTGGAAAAAAAACATAATGTTCTAACCTATATCAACCAGTTTTACCGCAGTTCTTTAGTGGCAGTTCATAGGTCATTGTGCTAGGACTGTAATTTATGAACTGCAAATAACAGAAGGATCTCTGTTGCAAAAGCAGTAACCCACTGAGCTATCCACATACAATATAGTTATGTAATCTGCATGGTACATGTTCTTTGAATCAGGCATATTAACCCTCTGAGCTACTTTAGATGAGTCAGAACTGCCAATAGACAAACTCAGATCTCTCTCCAGCAGCAACATTAATCACCAGAGTTATCTTGACGTTTATACTGTTGCCTGTAAACATTTCCACATCAAGGAAATCTGCAGCAGGTGCTTTTAAACACATAAGTTAATTCTACACACAGCGCCCTTCGAGGTGTGCGGCAGGTGCGGCTGCACTGGTCGCACCATCCTAAAGCCGTCCCTAGTTTCAAGACTTGACTTACTACCAAAATGATAGTCAGCTCCGCCCCCTCGGAGGGGCAAATTCCCTTGCTAGCCTATTCCTTTTCTTTGCCTTCCTCCATTTCTTCTGATTTCCTTTTCTTTCTTTCCCCCGTTGTATGTTCTTGCTTTTTCCCAATATGGCAGAGGCTGTTTAATGATATCGCAGTGCGAGGTCTCTCCTCTTCGTGAGGTGAGGGTTTCATAGATGCTTGGGCACAGCCCATTCAGACCCTACTGTATTTGGATCTGTGATCAGTGCTGTAAATGGGCCGGTACTGTCCGGTACGGAGTACCGGCACTTTTTTATTTTGAGAGGGAGAGTACCAGCACTTCTCAAGAGAAATGCTATACTTTTAATTGGAGAGTACCGGCACTTCTCAGAAACAAGCAGGTACCCTGCTACAGAGTACCTGCAGTTCTATTTTTCCATTTCAAGCACTGTCTGTGATGCTACCCCACTCTTCCACTGGAAGCCCGGACTCTGGACTGGCTTTTGTACTATTGTTCCTCCCCTATGCCTCTCCTAGGCTTTGGACCTTCGACCCCGAGGTTCGTGGATTGGGAGGGCCTTATGCTTTACATCGCACTTGTTCCACTATACTTTGTGGCTGGGGGGATTGCCCTGATGGGTCGCTAATACTTTGGTGTCTTGTATTATCAGTCTCGTCTTTGATGTCTATTCCTTGATGTTCTTATTGCGACATGTGCCTCTTATATGCTTGTTCTCAATAAACAGATTTTAAACAAAATGATAGTTAGGGGGCTTTTAGATAGGAGTAAGAGCAATGGAGTCCCCCTGAGGAGCTTGTCAGCGGAGTCAGATACCATTTATATAATTTTCACAAAAATTACACATTTGTAAAGCGTAACTAATCACCCCTAAGGGTATCCAGGCGCTGGGGGCCATCGGGGAGATGAAGTGGGCTATTGCCTAGAGTCACATGATGTTGAGCTGAGCTGCCGCCGGCGATTGAACAGTGAGCCCTGCGCTCCGGAGTCAGCCGCTCTGGCTGCTGCGCCACACCTCTCCTTGTCCGCCCACCCTTGCCAATGGATGGATCACTTTGCCCAGTGGCAAAACACCTACTTTGCCTCCTCAAAATGTCAAAAGAGGAATGGAAAAGAACTTCCCGTGCTTGTGTCGGGTTGTTTGGGATTCTGACAACCTGACTGGTCGGCATTTTAAACAATCGGGTTGCTTGTAAAGTCGGACAGTGTCCAGAGCAAGGTTTGGCAGACGCAGTATCGTTTGGAGGTGAGTGGACCAGTGCATCTAAATCTCTTGGCTTGCACAGTGGATTGACAAATGTTGCTCAACCATAGACCTAAAATAAAACTGAGGCTGAACTTGATGGGAGACGTACTCTCGTTCTTCCAAAGTCTAGATCTGTCCATTCAAATTGGACCTAACGAGGTGCTCACAAGAGGAAATAGCTTATCCATCTTAGAGTGATGCCCTGGCGTCTCGGAGAATTGTAGCCAGGTGGAGTGGTGGACAATATCTCTACCCATATCCAGGGATGTGTCCATGACAGACTGCCAGAATATCCCCATGTGATATAGTTAGATACGCGAAATTGGTGTGTTGCGCTGTTACTAGAGATTTTATGATTATCCTGAAACTATGGTATTGCTCCACCCATCATGGACTGAATGAAGTTGGACATGCCTTCTTTACTTGATTTGTGCCAGACTGGCAGCTATGTAAGATGTCATCGAGTGCACCAAGGTGTTCTTTTGATGCATGACCCTTCTTCATCTGAATGTGGCACCGACGAGTGACTCTAGAGGAAACATTTCTCACTCTATTTTTGATGATAATAACCTTAGCATCTTCTCGGTCCAGGTGATTTTTGTACAAATTCTTAATTTTGTAGAAGACTTTCGAGGGCCTTTTGTTTTGTGTTTTGCTTCTTGGTTTATCTTCGGTGTCTCCTGCCTTTGTTTTAAGCTATCTACGGTTACATTTGTTGTCGTCATAGTTGTTAGACTTGAAATGTTATTATCGTAATGCTCTTGCTTCGTTCTGTATTAAGTTAGCATTCATGGTGACATTGTGTGGTAGCCGCTTTGTTCAATGATCGAAACTAAATTTCTGTCTCATGCTGCTTGCCTCAGCAGAAAACTGCCTTCTGCACCTAGAGTCTGTACTTCTCAAGGCCGAGCTTCGCAGCCCTAATGAATGTACTCTCTATTGTGGCATAACTTCTATGTTAGATCAACCCATTCCCACAATTTAGAATGGTAGGCACAGGCTGAGCGGCCTTGGAGCCGAGATAATATGTACCCAGCCCCAGGATCATGGCTCATCCTTGTTCGCTACCTTTGTTCGCTGTTGCCTGAACCAGAATTTTCCAGTGTGGGCGTGTTCTTGGGGAATTGTAAATGTATATCTGACTTTATGTTGGGGGGAGTTAGTCCCTCGGCAGTCATTGTAGGAGACTGGTCATACTGGGCTCCGCTGCAGCGCAATACTAAGAAATAACTTGGTTTGCGTTCTTTACTGTCTGACTAAATCTTCATTTGTTTATAAGGCGGAGGGGTGGTCGCAAGTGACCCGGGTGGCCCTAATCGGGCCACTTCCTTCATTTGGCGCCCGAGCAGGGACCCCTTCGGGTGACCCATCCTCGCCCGCGGACGCGTGCGGAGTACGGGGCCGCGTCAGGTCGGATGAGCGGATCGGGGTTCTCCACACGACAGAGTGTAGTTCTCACAGCTGCCCCGCCTGTCTGATCAGGCGGGGCCTCCCCCAGTGGTCATCCCGGCTGGGGTCCTGAAAGGCAAAACCCTTGGAGTTGACCGTTTGGTCCGAAGAGTCAGAAGAGTCAGAAGTGGTGAATACATTTTTCGACCTGTGTGTATCAGGTGAGTTTGCTTTGGTTCTTTGTGAATATTGTGCCATTTTGGATAATATTTGGTATGGTCTGCGGACTGTTTGATTGCACTTGGTATGTCTGTGGACCGATTTGGGTACAGAGTGTCTGCAGACATTCTGTCAGGTAATATTGGATTTGGCTAATTTTTTAAAACGCCTGGGGTTTGACTAGTCTTTGGCTCTTGTGCTGTTGGTTCTGGTTTGTAATTTTGGTGCAGTCTGAGGGCTGACTTTTGGTTTACCTTTGCTTCATACGGTCTGAGGACCGACCTTCGGAAAGATATTTGATTGATAAGTCATTCGTCTGGTACGAATAGCGAATCTGTTTCCCCTTTCAAGAGGCCATTTTTTAGTAAGTTTTGTTGTTTGAGGTGCCGTTGCTGTCCTGCCGATGCTCAATTGGAGGAGAGGCAACCTGCGCCTCCAGAAGGCACTCCAAACTATGACATGTACGTTAAGCACCGCCCTATAATATTTAGTACACTTTGGCACAAATATATGAGGGACAATGCCGAGTTGCAATGGCCGTTAACAGGTACCTTTGATGATGAGAAATTGAATTTCCTGCAGGATAAATTGTTTGCAAAATGGAATAGGCTGATGTTTGATTATCACCAGGTATGGCAGAAGGAAGCTAGACAGAGACGGATGAAAGCAGAAAAGGAGGCTCAGAGAGAATGATGCAGACGGCAGTAGCGTATGATAGAGAGAAAATAGAGAAGGGTATAGAGTGTGCTGACCGAACGTTTATGTTGCAATGTGATAAATCCTATGTTGCCCGAGAGGAAGGTGATACATTTGAAGAGGACCTGTTAGATACTCACCCTCTGCCTCCATATGCTCTGCAGAGAGTATATCCTGCTGTCCCACAACCCCAGTCCTCTGCCTCTCCTGCCCCTGCCTCTGATTCTCCTGCTATTGACCTGGCTGCCTCGGCTACAGCGCCTCCTTCTTCTTCTTCGGCTTCATCTGTCAAGCCTGCAGCGACTGCAGGTCTTTCTGCTATGCCTGCTGTTCCAACTTCTTCCCTTTCTCCATCACTTACACCTACGACACAGTCATTAATACCTCTGGTGCATGCCTCTTCGACTATTGTGCCTGCCCCACATTTCCTCTCCCTGTCCTCGTTGAGCATTGGGATGCCTGTGCGTGAACAGGATGATGGGGATCGGGCGACTGCACGGGAGAGAATGGAGCTGGTATTGATGCGGTCTGATGTGGGAGATGCAGAGAAAAAGATGGTAGCTAACCAGGCTGCCCAGTGGGCTCGGAATCCGATTTACAGTGTGGAAGATGTGTGGAGTGTGTTGAAAGAGTATGAGCTGTTTGTATAGCAGCATGCCCTCAAGCATATGTTGGCTACTCTGATTGGGTTGTGGGAGCAGTGTGTCAATGGTGTTGCACCCCAAATTATTTATGACATCCGGGACCGTGTGTATGCTGCTGACATGTCCCCTAACAACGTTTTCAGTAATGTTGTAACGTTGATTGGATACCGAGGTGGGTTGCACCAGAAGAGTCCAACAACAGTGTCTCAGTTTCCGATGAGGGAAGTACACCCTATTTTTTAATCCTGAGATACCGGAGCTGTGAGATCAGCACAATGCTGTTGTCAGACAGCGAATGGAGTCCCGTTTCCAGGAACAATGGTTCAATGCTCCTTGGAAAAGGAGTGATATTTTGTCTATTAAGGCTCAGTTACCCGACCCTAGGAAAAATCCAACTGCATATTATAAAGAATTAACAGAGGCTGCGTCACCGACGGTGATGACGTTGGCAGATATTTAGATGTTTTTCGGTTTATTGGTGCCCGTTGATATTTGGCGGCAAGTGCATAGTGCATACACAGGAACATGTTGTGGAGTTGGGTGGTACCTGTGATGAGATCAGGGCATGGGATAAAGAAAGGAAGCCTGGTGAACAACCTAAGGCAGAGATACTAGCTTTGCCAGAACGTATTATTGCCTACATGCACTCTCTTATTCCACCTATTAGAGTGGATTGTGACAAGTTAATGGCATGTCGTCAGAAGAAAGATGAAAGTGCATCAGATTTTTTTTACTACGTTTGAAGGTGTGTTTTGGGATTTCAGTGGGCAGGATTTGTCAATGGAAGGAGGTGTCCAATTGTTCGTTAACAGATTTGTTACAAACCTACTTCCAGAGATCGCGACTCGGTTACAGGCTTCGGAGAGCACTTCGACTACCTCCTTCCCATCAGTGATCTTGAGCCTGGCACAGTACTATGAGCATAGAGAGAACGAAGAGAAGGAGAAGGTAGAGAAGAAAAACAAGGAGTTGAAGACGAAGGTGTTGATGCAGCAGGTGTCCTGGGAGAACGGTAGAGGACGAGGCATTGGCCCGGCTCAACAGCTGCCTCGCATTAACAGAAATTCCGCGCTTCTGGGGCTGAACCAGTGTGCATATTGTAAGGAGGAGGGACACTGGTGCAGTGAGTGCCCAACGTTATTGCAAAAGGTTGGGGTCCCTAGACGACAGGTTTCTCGTGGAAGGGGCCCTGGGGCAGATAGCCATGACGGAGGCCAGGAAAGGGAGGGACAGCCAGGACGCTCTGATCAGAACTATTTTGATGACCCATGGGGCGACAGTATTATCATGATGACTACGATTTGGATGGGGTGACGGGGCTAATTCATGGTTAGGACAGCCAGGGGCAGGGTGCGGGATGAGTTCAGATGCCTGTAGATCAGCGCGGACCTTATGTTGCTGCTGATTTGCAGGGCTCAGCTAAAAAGTTCTTTGTGGATACAGGCGCAATGAATAGCTCTGTTTCTCATTCACTGGTCCCCGGGGCATCCCTGTCCGGACAAAATAATGTTTCGGTAGGCTTTTCAGGTATACCGGTTGTGAGCCCCATCTCCGAGCCACTTGCCCTGACTATTGGGCCTTTTACCGTAGACTCGCCATTTCTACTGACATCTAACTGTGGAGAAAATTTGATGGGTTTGGACTTGTTAAAAAAGTTGCACACGTTAATTTCTTGCTTTCCGATGGTGTCTATATGACAATTGGACCCAAGTAGTGAGTTCCAAGCAATGTTTGTCCAAGGGTGAGCCCCTTCCCGGTGAGTTCAAGGATGTGCCCGCAACGTTATCGGCTACAGGTGATACGGACCTGGGGTTATTGCAGATACCTCTGGTTTCAATTAGAGTCAAGGACAACACTGTTCTCCCTCGTATCCCTCAGTATAAAATACCGCAAGCAGGGGAGCGAGCGCTATTGCAGATTAGACAGGATTTGATTAAGTCCAGGGTTGTTGAAGAAACGACTGCGAATGTGTGTAATAGCCCTATCATTCCCATTCTTAAGAGGGCGCCCTCGGGTTCCTCTGATGATCTTCCAGATGTCTATTGGTTTATGATTGATTTGCGTGAGGTTAATAAGATCGTGGTCCCTCAATTCCCAGCTGTCCCCGACATCACTGCCCTTCTGACTATGATTCCTTCCTCTGCCAAATACTTTTCTGTCATCAATTGGAAAAATGCATTCTTTAGCATTCCAATCCATCCAGATAGTAGGTATCTGTTTGGATTCGCCCTCGCCGGCAGAAGCTGTAGATTCTGTTGGACTCCTCAGGGCTATACTGAAAGCCCCAGTATCTATAGTCAACCTTTAAAAAGTCAATTGAACTCCCTCATACTTTCCACATGTAATGTATTATTGCAGTATGTGGACGATCTCTCAATCGCTTCTGACACTGAAGACGGTTGCAAGGATGCAACGGTTAAATTGTTGCTACATTTGGCCCACCACGGACATAAAGTGTCCCTTTCAAAATTTCAGTACTGTCGACAGGAGGTCACCTACCTAGGTCACCTACTGTCGAAGGAGGGAAGGAAACTAACACGTGAACGCATTAGTGCTATTGTTAAAATGACCATCCCTAAGACTCAAGGGGATGTGCGTGCTTTTATAGGTATTACTTTGTATTGTCGCCACTGGATTCCTAACTATTCCCTACTGACGAAGCCTCTATTGCAACTAACCACTAAAGATGTGCATGAACCCTTGCCTTGGATGCATAAATGTCAACAAGCTTTTGAGCAACTAAAAGTCGCACTTTGCTCTGTGCCTGTGCTTGGCATGCCCAATTATCAGAAGCCGTTCATGTTGTACGCACACGAGACGGCTGGCTGCACGCTCTCTGTCTTAACACAGGCCATTGGAGGTAAGCAGAGGCTTCTTAATAACATCGCGAGACCCTCCCGAGCTGTCGAAGAGCAGTCGCAGCCGTGGCTGTCTCTATTCGACAATCAGCAGAGCTCATCCTTGATACTGATCTCACAGTCATGGTACCACATGCTGTGGACACACTTTTGAACAGAACGAAGACACAGCATCTTACCAGTGCGCGTCTGACTGGCTATGAGCTGGCCCTGTTTGCACCACACATCACCATCAAAAGATGTGCCACTCTAAATCCAGCCACGTTACTACCCCTCCCTTCTGAGAGTGAGGACACGGACGTGCATGATTGCATTTTCCGTACCATTGAGGAAACGAAGGGATGGGTAGACCTGACTGATGTTCCCCTATCTGATCCCCAAGGGGAGCTATATGTCGATGGCTCTTGTTGCAAATTACCAGATGGCACCACAACAGTGGCGTAGGCCGTAACTACCTTACACACAGTAGACGAGACATCACAGGTTCCCTACCAATCGGCCCAAGCTGCAGACTTAGTTGCCCTTCTTTGAACTTGTGAGTTGAGTGAGGGATTGACTGTCAATATTTATACTGACAGTCCGTGCGCCTTTGGAGTCGCTCATAATTTTGGGCGGCTCTGGGCAGAGAGAGGATTCCTGACTTCACATGGGTCAAAGATTCAGAATGGCCCATAGATACACAGGCTCTTGTCAGTCTTAACACTTCCCAAGAAGTTGGCAATAGTGAAGTGCAGTGCCCACAAGGCAATTACTGATGATGTGTAAAAGAGAGATGCATTTGCAGACCTAACAGTTAAGGAGACAGCCCGAACAGGAATGAAAATAATGTTTGTGGTAGGCTGTGCTAGATGGGTACCTGAAGTCACTATGTTTGAGGACACTTTAGACAATGTCAAGGAGATACAGAGTAAGGCAACGATTGAGGAGTTAGCAGTATGGCAGGAAAGTACGGTCCGTTTGGATGAGGATGGTTGTTGGACTGACAAGTCAGGAAAGCAGAGATGGATGTTACCCGATGCATATCTCCTTCTTGTAATTACTATGGCATATGGGCCAGCCCATGTTAGTGCGAAAGAGATATGTAAATTGTTAGACCCCGTGTGGCAGAATGACAACATCCCTACATTTGCTGCTCATTTAGTGAAGTACTGTATGGTATGCATGATGCACAATCCCGGGAAAGGTACCCCTACACCTTTTGGCAGTTTCGCACCGCCTTCCTTCCCTTTCGAGGTTCTCCAGATGGATTTCATCGAAATGTTATGAGTTAGCAATCTGAAATATGTGTTAGTAGTTGTCTGTGCATTTAGTAAATGGATTGAGGCTTACCCCACTAAAGGGAATACAGACATGGAGATGGCGAAGGCACTATTGAAAGAGTTCTACCCATGCTTTGGTTTGCCCCGTTTGATTTGGAGTGACAATGGAAGTCACTTTAATTAGAAGATTATTCAGCTGGTGTGCGATGCGTTGCACATCAAGCAAAAGTTTCATGTAGCAAACCACCCTAATCGTCAGGTTTAGTTGAGAAGTACAATGGTACTCTCAAACTGAAAATGGCAAAGATCAAAGAGAGCACAGGATTGCATTGGCCAGATGCTTTACCCCTGGCACTGTTGTCCACAAGAGCCACAGCCCACTCTAGAACAGGACTGTCACCGTATGAGGTCGTGTTCAGGCGCCCGGTAAAATGTTTGGGGCGTCCGCGACCTCGTCGGTTCTCTAACATTGAATACCCTTTGCTTGTGGATTACCTCTATGATTTGACAAAAAATGTGCGCTCCATTCACCAACAGATCTCTGAAGCCTTACCGCAAACTCCCGAGGGGCCAGGCCACGAAATAAGACCCGGAGACTGGGTCTTGGTGCGAAACTTCCAGAGGAAAATCAGCTTGGAGCCACGCTGAAGGGGACCACTCTGGGTCCTCCTCGCCACCAGAACAGTGGTGAAGGTCGACGGCCGGAAGAACTGCATCCACAGTACTCACTGCAAACGGGTACCCCTGCCGTTGCCTTACAACCGCTGGGTACTCGATGGGATCGGCGATTCGGAAACAGAACAGGTGCTGCGCTTCGTTCCCTTTTCGGATGCACGCCTGACTTGGGCACCAACTGAAGAAGAGAGCCACACTGTGCTGAATGAGGCGGTGCCACCTGAGATTCAGGCCATCCAGGAGCCCCATCTTGTTGGTCCACCTGCGCTTGAGTCCCAATACGTTGAGTGCCAGCCTGCTGGCTCCTCTGTGCTTAAGCCATTGCCCCTTGGCCCCCTTGAGTCTGACTCTCTTTTCCCTGACCCTGCTGTGCCTGGAGTGATAAGGGTCAATTTACGCCGGAACAGTGCACCAAAGGGAAAGTCACATTCGTTGGGATGGACTACATTGCTGAAGAATAGGGCGAACATACCCTGCCCGTGGTACCAACGGTAGCTTAGGGAACGAGAGATTGGTGCATTGTTCGGACAGTGAACGATCAGGGCCAAAGAACTGTGATTGTTAGTAAAGAAATACCTTGCCCTGCAACGTGGGATCTGGATCTAAGCTAGATGAACAGCTCCACAGCCGGTGCTCTATAGCCCCTACACCTGATGAATGATAGGAGTGCACCAGCGGGACTCAGATGGACGCTGGGAACACTGTCCCATTTCCTTGTTTCATCCCCATTTGGCTCCAATTATAAGTCTTTTCCTCTGGTTTAAGAAAAATGAACCCCTTTGGTCGGCCCATTTGGGAGGAAGAACAGCCCTTTGCAGTTCCACATTCTGAACGGAAGGGGCCAGTTTAGTCAACTTGCTCTGTGAAAAGCAAAATAGTTTTTGTGACTATTATTCTGATCCCTCTAACAATAATACTTGGAACAGCATATTTCCGTGACGAGAAATATCCTATGCATACTTTGGTTGGTACTACGCCTGTTCCCCCTGAACATATATTTGTTACTTTGGCCCCTCACAAAGAGGAGCACTGAAAGTCCTATAAAGATAATGTGTTCATTCAGACTCTACACCAAACACACAATGCCTTTAATATGACAAAGTGCTGGGTATGTGGGTTGCTGCCCTCAGTGACTCATAGAAGTGAGAACTTGTTGTCCATGCCATTGTCATATGTCAATAGGTGTGAGGGGTGGTTTGCATTGCTTAGTATGGTACGTTTATTTCTCCAGGCTGATACATTAGAACAAAAGAAGACTAGCTCCCGCACCGCACACACAATGTACGTTTCCAGCATAGAGCGCCTCCTGGTGCCCCTACAAGCCCAGAGCCGTTTGGCAGATTGCTCCTAAGCTCTTGCATGCATGCATTCAAAGAGTGAGAAATGGATCTTACTCCCAGGCAGAAATGGATAATTTCCTGCAGTTCAAAACCTAAGAATACTTCCAGTCCTTTCAGGCCTGTAATGTTACTGAAGATAAGCCGTTAGCCCTGTCAGTGGTTAATGTTACAGCTGCTTTCTGCGTTCAGGGGGCTGGGAAGATAGAAGTAGGGAGAGCAGATGTAACTCCACCTATAATCTGAGAGCAACAGATAATCCGCCCCTGATACCGCCACCTAATATCTACTTTGTATGTGGATCTCACGGTTATGTTTGGCTTTCTGAGGGATGGTCGGGAAGGTGTTATCTTTCTTACGTCTTACCCGCAGTATATACAGCCCTGCCCAATTACCATAAAGACAATTGATTGCAGTGTAGAAATGCACATGTACTCAGGTTCAGAAGAATGATTAGCACAGATGACATAGATCAGACGGACACTACTTTGCAGCAGTTTACAGATGCTATGAAAGGTTTTATACTTTTCTGGAGAACTATGTTCAGTAGCCTAAACATACGACGGGTCACAAGGGTTGTGGAAGGGGTCATTAATACCACTGCAGGGATTCTGACTAATATCACAGAAGAGGTTCAGGCTGTGAGGCTTGTTGCCCTTCAGAACAGGATGGTGTTAGACATCATCTTCGCTGACCGGGTTGGAGCCTGCCGCGTCATCGGAAGTAGCTGCTGTGTATACATACCGGCCCACGCTCCTAATGTCTATGCTGCTATACAGAAGCTCCATAGGCTTGCCTCTGATATACACCAGGAAAATCTCACGTGGTCTCTCACTGGGTGGTTCCGGGGCCTATTCACATCTTGGGGTTGGAAGATTATTATTTTCCTGGTTGCCATAGCTGGTATCATTTTAGCATGTTGTCTGTGCATACACTGCCTCCCTGCCTGTTGTGCCTACTGTGTATCAATGCTGACCGCTCGCCTGAAGCCCCCAGAACGTGATTCTCAGAGCAGAGCCATGAAGACACAGGACATCCAAGATTTGATGTGCATTGACGAGGGCATTTTTGAATATTGATAATGTGTGTTCAGCAACTGTTGCTCAAGATCGAACATTCCTCTTGTCTTTAGAATTGTAAAGACCCTTACCTGAGGGCACCAATAACATTTAGCATGAATGCTAAAAGGAGGGTCTGTTAGCCTTGAAATGTTACTATCGTAATGCTCATGCTTCGTTCTGTATTAAGTTAGCATTAATGGCGCCATTTTGTAGTAGCCGCCATTTTGTTCAATGATCGAAACTAAGCTTCTGTCTCATGCTGCTTGCCTCAACAAAAAACTGCCTTCTTCACCTACCGTCTGTACTTCTCAAGGTCGAGCTTTGCTGCTCTAATGAATGTACTCTCTATTGTGGCATACCTTCGATGTTAGATAAACCCGTTCCCACAATTTAGAATGGTAGGCACAGGCTGAGCGGCCTTGGAGCCGAGATAGTATGTAAACAGCCCCAGGATCATGGCTCATCCTTGTTCGCTTCTTTTGTTCGCTGTTGCCTGGACCGGAATTTTCCAGTCTGGGCGTGTTCTTGGGGAATTCGAAATGTATAATATCTGACTTTATGTTGGGAGGAGTTAGTCCCTCGGCAGTCATCTTAGGAGACTGGTCTGACTGGGCTCCGCTGCAGCGCAATACTAATAAATAACTTGGTTTGCATTCTCTACTGTCTGACCGACTCTTCATTTGTTTGGAAGGCTGAGAGGTGGTCGCAAGTGGCCCGGGTGGCCCTAATCGGGCCACTTCCTTCATAGTGATATATAATGATAATATGTACTGCCTTCTCGTTTCAAGTATTCTAAAGGAGGGATATCCAAGCTTGGCTCAAAATGGCGGGATTCATGCCACATACCTCAGGTCAAGAACAGAGCGTCATTCGGAATGGTATCTTGGAGGTATCGAGGATGATGAATGACCTGAAGCGCTGGCATCCCCCCATGAGGTGGCTATGTATTCTAGATTCCGTCTGATGCAACTGAAAATTCTACACAGATGCTACTATGCACGCATCACTAAGGAAAACATGGGAAGGGTGGGATCCCCATTGTGCCTCAGGAACTGTGGGCATATCAGTAAATTTTCCATATGATTTGGGAGTGCCCGGTCACTCAGCATTATTGGGAAGCAGTCATCCGTTGTTTAAAAAATGCCTGTGGGAGTGAGGAGCGAGCCTCTGCAAAATGATGCCTCCTAAACATTTGGGAAGCCACTGAACTCACCCACTTGGATCAACTATTGATGCCATTTGGTCTTATAGTTGGCAAACACAATATAGCACATTTATGGTGGAAAAATCAAGCCCCACAACTAGATGCCTGGAAACAGGACATGGACTGGTGTATGCCAACAGAAAGGTTTGTGGACAAAGGCAAGAGTTGCCTGCATAAATGGACGAAGATCTGGGGAAAGTGGAATGATTATCGAGAGGGCCTCTGTGCCCCTGTTGTCACTATTGCTGGAACGGCACAGACACTGGGGCGTGTTGGGCAGGGAGCCATCCTATGAGCTGTGAAGCTGAGGGACTGGAGGAGGATTGTGGAGTTTTGGGGTCTATGGGAACTGTGTGTCAATTTGATGCTGTTTCTGTGCTACTTATTATTTTATTTGTAGAGATGTGTTATTTTGTACATGTGTACCGTAAAAGTAATAAAAAGATTAGGTGGAAAACAAAACAGGTTTTAATAATTTTTATTTAGATCCATGGAATGTAACTTTGTCCCATGTGTGAATCCTAAAAATCAAGCATGGATTCAGTATTCGAGGACAAGACTGAGCAGCCCCATTCTAAGGTCTTCTGGAAGCAAGGCTCTCCGAACATGTCCCAGCTCAGAAATAATGAACCCTACAAAAACCCTGAAGTACTTTTGCTCAACATCATTAGCTGGTAATCTATAGCTTTAAAGATTTTGTGTAGTTGGGCATTCTTTTTCACTATACTCTTATGATTTGAAGCCGCTCTATGTCGTCAAACCACAATATATCCAGTCTCAGTCTCTTCTGGAACAAATGATGCTTATCAGTAGAGGTGGGCGAGCCACTAAAAGCTCGAGCCAGGTTCGAGCCAGATGGTTGGCTCTGGCTCTGCTCAAGGTCCCCTTGGCCCCTCCAGGCGAAAATGAGCCGAGCTTTCATGTGGCTGTTGCCTGCCACTCAGGCTCCCACCACATTCGCTAAGAAATAAAGAGAAAGATTGATGACAAATCTTTGATGTAAAACGGACAAGAGAGAAACAGATCATATAGTGCTCGACTTGTAGTGTAAAGCAAGAAATCCTGGCTTTTCAGCTTTACGAAATCGGGTGATCCTAGGCAAATATTTTTTTTTTCAAAGAGTACTTTTGCTTCCTTATTATATCTGAGAAAGGATGTGTGCCCCCAAAAATCTCCTGTTTTTAGTTTAATAGAGTAATGTTGCTCGTCTCCAATAACAAATTACACCACATATATGTAGGGTACAGCTGGCTTGCCTCAGTCCCCTTTGGTTTTGCTTTGTTCGCCCTAAGTTGGCAGGGTATGCCCAGACGTGGGTACCTTGCTGACTTTGCCACTGGATTCAAGCTACCCTGGCTGATGACGGCTGATTAGCCAGAAACCAGTCCAGGATGCTTGTTTCCGGTCCAGGGAAGACATGGCTTGGCAGTTCGGGCTGGACTGTTCCCATGAGGCACAGGGTCAGACTGATTTGCATATGGCCATGTCTGAACTGGGGTGGCGGAGTGAGCTAAAGAATGATGATGGATTAAACCCAGATCAGTTCACTGGGGGTGAGTGCTTGCAATGATCAACACTCCGTCCATCATACCCTTTGGTTTTGCTTTGTTCGCCCTAAGTTGGCAGGCTATGCCCAGGCGTGGGTCCCTTGCTCACTTTGCCACTGGATTCAAGCTAGCCTGGCTGATCACAGTTGATTAGCCAGAAACCGATCCCAGGATGCTTGTTTCTGGTCCAGGGAAGGCATGGCTTGGCAGTTCGGGCTGGACTGTTCCCATGAGGCACAGGGTCAGACTGATTTGCATATGGCCATGTCTGAACTGGGGTGGCGGAGTGAGCTAAAGAATGATGATGGATTAAACCCAGCTCAGTTGACTGTGGGTGAGTGCCTGCAATGTTCAACACTCCATCCATCATCCCCTTTGGTTTTGCTTTGTTCGCCCTAAGTTGGCAGGGTATGCCCAGACGTGGGTCCCTTGCTCACTTTGCCACTGGATTCAAGCTAGCCTGGCTGATGACAGCTGATTAGCCAGAAACCGGTCCCAGGATGCTTGTTTCTGGTCCAGGGAAGACATGGCTTGGCAGTTCGGGCTGGACTGTTCCCATGAGGCACAGGGTCAGACTGATTTGCATATGGCCATGTCTGAACTGGGGTGGCGGAGTAAGCTAAAGAATGATGATGGATTAAACCCAGATCAGTTGACTGGGGGTGAGTGCTTGCAATGTTCAACACTCCATCCATCATCCCCTTTGGTTTTGCTCAGTTTACTAATGGCATTGTCAGGAGGGCAGAAATACTTTTATGTTAATTATTAAAAACTATCACTTTTAATATGCTCTTCCCAATACAGCTGTATTATCTGAACTACTGAAACGCATGTGAAAGTACACACTTTAAAAAAACATTTGTAGTGACTTCATCATATTTTATTGTGATGTTTGTTTCATGACCTAAATGCCAAATATTTCAGGGCTTGGCTCATGGACGAGCATTAAAGACTAAGTCCAGCATGCCCCTTGGCTCGGCTCTTCCCGTTAATTCGCTTGCCACCTCTGTGTCGGTCCAGCTACCCTATGAAATTTTACAACTCCCAGAATGCATTAGGAGAGCCCTGGACTTGAATCCTTGTGTTTTGGAGGCATAAAGGGAACTGCCAGTCTGACTGTGGATGCTCCGGACAGTACATTTCTGTCTCGAGGAATGTATCCTTCATGCACCTTCTTCGCCCCCCACCTTCATACCAAAATTGATTGTCATTGTTTACAAAACTGAAGCGCACACTTCAATATCACATTCTCAGATGGTAAAATGGTGCAGTAAATGCAAGCCTATAGGAGAAAATAAAGTTATTGGTTTGCAGATAAGTACTGGTTTGTGGGAGTTGTTATTCTGGGGTTCGAACCAGGGTTCCTCCAGGGTCGAGGATGCACTCTCAGAACACCCTCAGCAGCACTAGGGCAGCCGGGTGCAGAGTGCTGAGGCCCAGTGTTATCCAATGGGCAGTTTTGGTACAGGGTGCCCTGTTGTTTTCAAAGGGGATTGCCAGTTTTGGTTGTTGGCTGCAGGCTCGGTCCAGGAAGACTCCCGGGAGGAACCAACAGCTGGGCAGTTAAGTTGGAGGGCTTGGGGACGTAGGTGCAGCTCAAGTTCTCTTCTCCAGGGTACAGGGCGGCTGGATTCAGGGGTGTCTTTTGAGGTCAGATTTCACCTTACTGGGCCACTCGCGGTTGGGAGGTCTCCGTGAAGAGCTACAGACGATGCCAAGGAGTCCTGGAGGAGTCAACCCACAGTGGACTCAGCCTCTAGAGTGCTGGGGGACCTAGCTGGGACCGGTGAGCCATGCAGCTTCAGGCTGTAGGCTTCGGGTGCAGTGGTGGTTCCAGGCGTCGGGTTTCTTTTTCCTCCGCAGGCTCAGAGTCTTTCTTTGGTGTTTCTTCTGAACAGAGCTGCTGTTCATGGAAGATCTAGTCCTTGTTGAAGGTAGTCTGTCCTTCCAAGGGTTCTGGAGGTCACTGGCTGAAGGACAAGGCGACGTTTGGCGGAGTATCTCTGGAAACTGCAGACAGGCCGGTAGGGCTGGGGATAAGTCAGTTCCTCTCTCAGTCTCCTTTGCTGGCATCTTCTTTTGTTCTTCTTCTTCTTAGGTTGCGGGAATCTATCTTTTTGGTTCAGGGCTGCCCCCTAAATACTGAATTTAGGGGATGTTTTAGGGGTCACAAGGTCAGTGGCCAATGGGCTACTGACCTTAGGGTGACTACACCCTTGGTGGGCTCACCCCATGTGGGGCAGTGGGCACAATCCCTATTACTGATTGGAGAGTGCCTGCCATTGGCAAGATGGTGAGCACTGAAGAGTGGGCTTCACCTCGCCTCCCCACCTGAGGGGTGAGATTGGCAGAGGTGGGCCCACCTTCGGGGCAGTGCTAATTTTTACTGCCTGTCTTCCCACCGAAAAGGAGGAGAGACAGGAAGGGGTCTGCTCCTGATAGTAGGAGAGGCTTTGGGTCACGTTACAAAGGCTGCCAGGCCTTCGAAGATCCCCTGCCACAGATGGCTCTTCCTGGCCCGGGTGAGGTGTGACCACCTCCGCCCAGGAAAGGCTTTGTTTCTGGGCTCAGGGAGCGAAGGCTCCCACCCTAGTGGTCCAGAAACCTGTCTCATGGTGTCAGGCTGGTGTACACCAGTCAAGGAACCCACCAGAGACTGGTCGTTTTTCAGGGGGAATCTCTAAGATGCCCTCTGTGTGCATTGTAAAATAAATCCCACACTGGTATCAGTGTGGGTTTATTATGATGGGATGTTTTCTACCTAACTTCCCAGAATTCAGTAATGCCATTATGGTGCTGTGGAGCTTGTAATGACAAACTCCTAGACCATATACTCTTTATGGCTTTGCTGCACTTACAATGTCTAAAACTGGACTTAGATATTGTAGGGGTACATTGTTCATGCAATTGCACCCTCACCCGTGGTATTGTGCACCCAGCTAGAGGGGTGTCTTACCTATAACATAGGCAGTGGGTTGCAGGCATGGCACACAGGAATGTGTGGCATGTCGACTCTTCACTTTTCTCTGCACCAAAACACTCAGCCTGCAATGGCAGTGTGTGTGTGTTAAGGTACAGGACCTCTAAGGGTGACACTATATGTGTTTCAGCCCTTAGAGGCCTTCCCTGGCCACAGTGCCCTTGGTACCCATGGTACCTTTTACAAGTGACTTACATGTGGCCAGAGAGGTGCCAAATGGGGGTACAAAGGTACAGTTTTGGGAAATAACACAGGCCCTAGGAACCTGATTTGCGGGGACTCAGTGCACATCAAGTCAAAGTGCATTAGAAATCTAGCAAACAGTGGGGGGGGGGGTTACTGCAACAGGAACCCAGCTTCCCCCCACCCTGTTTTTTTTATCCCTCTTAAAGCCCTACATAATAGCAATAGTTAAACTTATATCTGAAACTCTATGCCACCGTCAATAGCATGCTGAGTTATTTCAAGTGTCTGGGAATGCAGCCTGCATTCAGACAACTCACTCCTCATTCTCACCCTTCACTATCACACTCACCCTGTGCTCACAGCGATCAGAATGCACTCACACTGATCACCCGCTCACCCTGCACTCACAGCGATCACTCTGCACTCACAATGCACTTGCGCTGTTCACCCTGTACCTCACCCTGTAGTCACACAAACACACTACTCACCCGGACTCATGTGACACTTCCCACCTGTCCCCCTCACTGCTCAGTCTACAATCTCACTCAAACAAGTGCATCACTAACCATGCATTCATTTATCCGACCCATATGGTCACCTCACTCACCCTGCAGTCACTCCTCTTACCCTACTCTCACACTGTTGCATCGCTCACTGTGCACTCACATGGGCACTCCTGCCACCCACACAATGCAGAGGACTAATGTGCCTGCTACAAAGAACGTGTACCATGCAAATCACATAAATGAGTGTGAGTGTACTATGAGTAGCACTATAAAAAATGAAATGTTTGTTAGAAAGGTGCTATAGATAGATGAGGTGCCTTGTTGGTGAGTGGTAATGAGGGAGTTTATGGAAAAGGAGAAAATGGGGGAGGAGGCGCCATAAAAAAAATGTTGCACCATGTGCGACCAGTGTTAGGGCCAGCCCTGGCTGGGAGTGTCAGCACCCTCCCCCCAAAGTTCGGGCCTAGGTGCGCCCCTGGCTGAGATACCCCATTCTGTGCGTATTGATGGAGTGGAGCGGAGCGCTTACCAGCTAAATGATACACACTATCCACATACTCACCTGGGCCCATAACCATACATACTTAAGCTAGCAAGCGCTACTCGGATCAATATTGTGTTTTAATACCTGCGAGATAAGTTTATCTTACCAATTCTTACCATTCTTTTTGTCCGAATATAATTTAATCTAATCAATGGATCTAGTTGTTAGCAGTTTAAGTGCAAATACCATCAAGTAAATACCTTTAAATGACCACAGACTCGAGAAGGTTTAAATGTATATATGATAAATTTAATGTGAAACCAGAAGCATAAAGTACAGTTCGTACATCGTTTTCTCTCAAGGAAGGAAAATCAGATTATTCAGAAACTTTGAACTGAATTAGGAAATGACAGTACCTGAAAAGGAAGAACATCAGAGAGAGCAGTACAATGACATACTACACAGAGTTATATTTACCTAGGATGGTGTGGAAACCAACCCCTTGGCCTAGGAGCTGGAAAGGGTCCCCTGGGACAGGTTAGGAGACCAAAGCCTTCAGGACAGGATTCAGGACAAGAAAGGTGACCTCTTCTAGATACGACACCTGTGTCGCACCCCTCTCTGACACTATCTTCCTCTTCGAATCTTCTGCGATGTTCTCTAATATGTGCCTCCTCGATTCTTCCGCGATGTTCTCTATTTAGTTTGGTTCTAGGTTCTGTAGTTCGGATCTTCTTTAGGTTTTGCTCAATTCTCGGACAGCATCTCAGTCTCTCAGCATCTCTGTAGCATGAGCTGTATCTAACCAACTGACCTACCTCAATTATACTCTTCTAAGAGAAACACCACTCCCAAATGTTTCAATGTTCATGAAACGCCTAATTCTGATTGGACAAGCAAAGGGAGATGATCCTCACACCATGCTAAGTTTAATACTTTTCTTTAAGCTTATTGTTCAATGTTTCCACCCCTTAATTTACTTTTCCCATGCTTTATTTCCCACCCGTATTCACAAGTTAATCAATACATTGTATATAATTTAATATTCAGCTTCCTAGAGTTCTGTGTAGGACAGTCAAGTTCCAATGATAATGCAAAATTCGCGGCCTTAGCTGTGGTTCAAGAGCTTCATCATAGTTCCGGGCGGGTTACAACTGCGCAAGTGCAGTCGTTACGTGGGGTTTGGATTTCAGTCACCCTCAGAGGCCCAAATACGAACTAATAATAAAGTCAGAAAAAGACATGATAGAAATCAAAATAAAATATTTTGACTGTATACCACCTATCTCTACTCTATTCCCATTTAATTATAAAAATCTTTCGTATTAGCATTTTAGTAAAACGTACATAGTTTCGTTTCAACAAAGCGTGCGCATTATCATGTGGGTTTCAAGCGGCAATATTGGAAGCAACTGCGCAGCTGCAAAGATCTTCCCTTCAAGCGATAGAACGTCATACTACGTAGATGCAGTAGACGCATGCGCAATACAGAATCCCACATTTAGCAGCCATCTTTAGTGTAACTCGGATTACTTGTTAGTAAAACACATAGGCAAGCTTGCCCTAGATTTTTGTGTATGAATATGTAGTGCAAATTAGTATTTACAAACACAATTATTACGGGGTTACGAGTTATTTGAGAGGATTGCGTCCGAGCAAGCCTCTTTTTATACGAGTCCTTGCTCCATCAATACCCTCTCTGATGGCATTTAATGCCATCACTAATTTTCCACCACCAAATCAGATGCCAACTTTAGCACATCTCAATTCCCTCTTAAAATGTTTCAACCCTTTCTTTTCTTTCTATTTCGTTGTTATTTGTAAATTCTTCATCTCTTTGCATAGATCTCCTTTCATTTCCTCTAACTTTATTTCGTCGTATTTTCTCTTCTTTCCCCTTTCGTTTACTGTATATCTCATTCTCTTTTTGCAACACTTGAACCATGTCATTAGTGCTAGAACTAATAGTGTTATTGCTAATACTGGAAATATTATTTGACCTATAAGGCTATTACCTAAGTTAGAAAATAAACCACCTATGGTTGTAATACTATTTGTTAATTTCTTCCACACACTGTCAACTTCCAGTGGTTTCAATTTTGTAATATTTTTCAGATATCCTCCAATTTTGACACTTCAGGAATGTAAGTGCAACAATGTTGCGCTTTCAGCATTTTACAGACTCCCCCCTCTTTTGCGACTAATATAACAAGAGTAAGTCGATTTTGCAAAACCATAGATCTAATTGCAACCATCTCTGTGTTAATCATCAAGAACCCTCCAGCAGTATCAGTCGATAGACGATCAACCACTGTAGATAATTAACAAATCCTAGGTGAGTTTAGAATTACTCCCACTGAAGGTATCAATGCACTGAATATATCACCTACAATTTCATACGTGTTAGTTCTTGTCCGTTTTCATTGCTTCCAGTGATTCTTTTCACATAGTACACCTTTGGGAATACTATTCCAAAATAGCAACTCCCGTACCAATGATCAGGCAGCCTAATATATGCTTTGTCTCCACATACATAATACATCCTAGAAAATACTGGATATGTTCCACCTTTTAGTCCCCATCCCCCCAATTACTAGGAAATTATGTTCACACTCACTGGAACCAATAAATACATTGTTATAGTTAGTCTCCAATCTATGGAGGTTGATCTTCCCTTTCTTTCTTTTCAAAGTCCAGGGACATAGCATCATGAGTCTTGCCAGTTGTATACATATTTTCTTTCTCAGCCCATTGAGGTATCTGAGGTTTTGGTTCAGAAGGCCTTCTTTGGAAGTCCCGTCTCCTTTGCTCAACTAAATTAAAAAAATATCTTTTCTTCATCACGTAATTTACATGTTAAAATGTGCTTGTGTGCTTCAGCTATATCTATTGTTTTCATAGTCAAAAAATATTCTCCCATAGACTGGGCATCCTTAGTACTAAGAACTGGGTTCATGCTTTTTCGCATAGGAACCTCAGAGAAAATCACATCTACATTAGAATAATAATACTGTAACTTTCGCCCCGCCCCTCCCCCTCTGATCCCGCCCCCACCGGTGTGGCCCTCAGCCACAAACCATACTGTAAATTTGGCCCCCAAGAGAAAGTTTGTGAGTACCCATGTTCTAGATCTTTCAGCTGTACAACCTTCTGCAGCCTCAAGTGCTTGAGTCAGTTGGGGACCTTCTATGTCAGGTGCTGGCACTTTCATAGTATGGCTTGCATGAATCCAATTAGGCAAGCTTGCACATTTCACTGCTGTGGTTGTAATCAATATAACTTGATGTGGTTTTCCCCACCTGGGTGCTAGGCACCACTCTCATGTAAGTTCCTTCAACACCACCCAATCACTAGGATTCAGATCATGTGCTTGGTTCGGCTGCCTGGCAGCTGCGTCTTCTCCAACCTGGTGAGAGATAGAACACACTAGGTCAGCCAGTTCTTTGCAATATTCCAATACCAAGTCATCAGATATATTTAACAGTCTATGTCCTGGTATGCGTGCCTGCCTCATTGCTCTTCCATGAGTATTTCATGGGGACTCAATCCTGTATTTCTGTCAGGAATGCTTCTGAGCCCCTTCAGAACAAGAGGTAATGCATCAGGCCATTCCAGTGGGGTAGATGCACATACTTTTCCCAGTCTTGCTTTCATAGTGCCATTCAGTTGTTCTACCACTGCAAAAGCCTTTGGGTGGTATGAACAGTGCGTTTTTTGTTCAATTTTAAATGCTTCACTGATTAGCCAAATTACTTCATTATTGAAATGAGACCCTCTATCTGATTCCAAGGTCACTGGAAAACCGAACTGTGGAATCAGTTCTCTCAACAGTAGTTTGGCAACTGTTATACTGTCATTTCTTCTAGTAGGGTATGCCTCCACCCACCATGAGAATAAGTAAAACTATGACAAGTATGTACTTCAAACCTCTGCATGGTGATAATTGAATAACATCTAATTGTAGCCTTATAAAAGGACCTTCTGCTTTTCGTTATTTCCGTTATTCAATCTTTATTCTCGGCCACTTGGGCCATCAAAGATAAAAGAGCATAAAAAGAGAACTTTAAACATTAACAATGTTTTAAACAAGTTCAGTCAATCAATTACCTTAAAAAGTTTCATAATTCAGAACATTTAAAAGAAGACATTAAAAGAATCTTAAAAAATACACCAGTGAGTTATACTTTAAACTTTAAACAGAGACCCCTGTTTTTAAAATGCGAGATCGAACATACCACATTGCCATCAGATACTTTGATAGTGCAAAAACGATCGGGGGTGACAGATCAGTTTTGAGAATTCTAAGCGCCTGTAAATAGTTCCTAAAGCCCATGTTTTTGAGGATAGGTAAAAGCCAGTATTTCCTCGCTCTTTGGTAAGCTTTACAGAAGAGAGTCACATGTAAATCATTCTCATGAGGGTATGTGCAGGCAGGACACAGCTCTACCCCCGGGGACCTAGACCAAGAACTCGTAAAGGCCCTCAGTGGGAGAGATCCGTATCTCCATTGTAGGTATAACTTTCTTGCCAGCACGGGACCCATTCCGTCCAGTACACTTTCCATTTTGTAGGAGTCTTTCAGTTGTATAAATGTATAGGTTAAAGATCCCATCCGTGTATTGGCTATACTATTTGTCAGTTTCAACTGATAATATGATTGCGAAAGGGCCTTTCTAGAGATCCTCTTACATGAGTTAGAAGGGTCGATCCAAAGTTCGGAAAGACCTAGACTTTCACATGTACTCCTTATATATTTTAACCATGGAATGTTAGAAATGATTGGTAGGGCCATGAACTCTTGGAGCTCTTTTCTGTAATCTTCGAGGTCTTGGCTACTCCATATTCTTCGCCAAAGGGCCAGGGGCTTCAGTCCTAGCTCCTCGGCGATTGGCCTTAGACCTAGGTCCAATCTCAGGGGCACCAATGGGGTACTCGAAGGAAGGGCCACTAACTGCCTGAGAAACCTGTTCTCAGTTGTTGTTAAATTATCTGCAGATACATGGCCCCAAAGCTCCGCCCCATATACGATTGAACCCCGAGCTTGAGATTTATAGATCTGTATCATAGGGCCCAGTGGGCGATATATAGATTTACCCACCATTCTTAGAATTCCCCCCGTCTTCTGCGATAGTTTCAGATTTGCCCTAGCCAAATGAGTCCCCCATGTCATTTTCTCATTCAGGGTAACCCCCAAATATTCAAATGTTGAAACCCTCTCCAGTCTCACCTTACCTAAGAGAGGGTTTGGACGTGTTGAAGGTGTTGGGTTCAAAATCATGAACTTTGTTTTAGAGGCGTTAATTTCTAAACCCCTCTCAATACAAAATTCCAAAAACCCGTCCATTTTCTTTTGAATTCCCATGGGGGATTTGGAGAGCAGCAGGGTGTCGTCTGCAAACATTACAGCGGGCACCCTGCTGCCGTTTAATTTAGGAGCGTCAATATCTTTTATCCTGGACAAGTGGGCGATTACCCCGTTGACAAAGAGGCAGAACAGGGTGGGTGCTAATACACATCCCTGTCTCACCCCCCTATCAACGGGGAATCTTTCTGTTAAGCCTCCCATCCTGCCACACCTGACCTGCGCAAAATTGTTCTGATGTAATTTAATCAGTATGGCTAGGATGTCTTGCGGGACTCCCATGTCACCCAGGACATTCCAAAGTTTTGATCTAGGCACCAGGTCGAAGGCAGCCCTTAGATCCACGAATACCGTGTACAGGCTGCCCCCTTCCAAAAGCGCGGTCCTCCAATAAATAAGACTAAGGCGGAAAATTTGATCAATGGTGGATACCCCCTTCCTGAACCCAGCCTGATAAGGGCTCATAGTAGCGGTCTCCTCTATCCAATTCTGCAGACGGTCAAGAATAACCCTCCCAAAAAGCTTTTGCGACACATCTATCAAGCTAATGGGTCTGTAGTTGGATGGGAGCAGGGGCGAGCCTTTTTTAAAGATCGGGACCACCTCTGCTTTTCCAATTTTTCCTGTGCTGACTATTGTCTTGTGACCTGGATTTATTTGCTGACAAATTAAGCATCTCCGGCATAGACACTCTGCTATGTACCTGAACCTTGGGTTATACCGATTCTGTTTGAAAAGTCTGACCATGGCATCCCTGCCTACATGGGTGTCTCCGTGGTACATCCTAGCAAATTGAGAAAGCAACTAATTTGGCTTCACTGGCCTGCTATCTTGGTAAACCCACACATCATCTTGGGACCTTTTTTCACATCCTTCTTTCACCCATTCTTCCTTTTCTTTCAAGTCTACCTCCTCTTGCAATTGCTTTACTTCTTCCCATGTTTCTAATCCTGGGAGTAGCATAAGTTGGCAGCTGATTCCGCATGTCTCAATCTTTTTGTTCACTGCTATTTTATATTTTGCACAGTGCTGGGCAACCCGGTCAGCATACCTATTTCCAGCGGTCACATAGTCATTTCCTGACTGATGTGCGGCACACTTGACCACTGCCACTTCTTTTGACAATTGTATTGCTTCAAGCAATTTTTTTACGAAATTTACATTTTTAATCGGGGATCCTGAAGAAGTCAAGAAATTCTGCTGCATTCAGAGCTGGCCAAAATCATGCACAACCCCGTAAGCATACTGGCTACCAGTAAATATGGTTACTTTCCAATTTTTCCCAATTTGTCATACTTTAATTAAAGCCACCAATTCAGCTACTTGTGCAGATTTGACTCCTGGTAAATAGGATGCTTTGACTATTCCAGCCAATGTACACACAGCGTAAGGAGCACTTAGTCCTCCCTCCTCATGGCGCATACACGAGCCATCTACAAAGAGCTCATGTTCAGCATTTTTCAAGGGTTCTTCCTGTATATCTGGTCGGGTTTGGTGCAGAGTTCGGTCACGTCCAAACAGTCATGCTCGACTTCATCTTTCACTTCCTCTCTGTATACATCGGGCAACAAAGTGGCTGGATTTAAAACGGTACACCTGACTATTCTCAGCACCTAATATTATCCTTTCATATTTGATAATTTGACTAGGGGTAAGATACTGAGTTCGAGTTCTTGTCAGCAGAATTTCGACTGAATGTGGAACATGTACCTTTACCGGATGTTCCATCACAATTGACTCACTTTGTTCTAAACCCGTGCAAGTGGCAGCTTCCGCTTTTAAACAAACAGGTAAAGCAGAGGCTACAGGGTCCAAAGTGGCAGAAAAATATGCCACTGGACGTCTCATCAAGCCATGTCTTTGAGTTAAAACTAAAAGTGCACAACTATTTCTCTCACAATAAACCAGAGAAAATTATTTCGAGTAATCTGGCATACCTAAAGCAGGAGCTTCACATAGACATTTTCGTAATTTTACAAAGGCTTACATACTTTCATCATCCCATTCTATTGGATCTTTTGCTCATTTCTTGGTCATTTGTATTAGGGGTTGAACTAGTAAGGAAAACCCTACAATCCACTGCCTACAGTATCCCACAACCCCAAGGAACATTCTTATTTCTCTTTGGGTTTCAGGCAATTTCATCTGTCTTATTATTTCTATTCTTTCAGGAGTCACTCTCCTCACTCCACGTTCTATTTGGTGTCCAATATATTTGACTCCGGTTCTGCAAAACTTCAACTTTTCAGGGGACACTTTATATCCACCATCAGCCAAATGGTTCAACAAGGCAATCGAATCAGTAACACAGTCATCTCTTGTTTTCAACACAATCAATAGGTCGTCAATATACTGCACTGGGACTGACTTTCTAGGCAGCACTAAGGTTTCAAGACACTTTTTCAAAATCTGGTTAAAAATTTAAGGACTTTCAGTATACCCTTGAGGAACACGATTCCAAACGTAAACACGCTCCTCAAATTTGAAAGAAAACAGATATTGGCTATCAGGATGCAGCGGGATGGAAAAGAAAGCATGACACAAATCAATTACAGTAAACCATCCAGCTTTCCATGGTATCTGGTACAAGATTACTGCTGGGTTAGGCACCACAGGACAACATGGTACAACAATCTGATTAATCTTTCGTAAATCTTGTACTACCCTATATTTTCCATTAGGTTTCTTAATGCCAAATATAGGTGAACTGCATGGACTGCTCATTATTTCTTTTAAAATGCCTTGTTCAACCATTCGATCAATTTCTGCTGAAACACTAGCTTTAACTTCGGGACTCATTTTATATTGTCGAGTGTTTGGATAAACTTCACCTTCCTTTACGGTTACTTTTACTGGATCTACGTTTGCCATTAATCCTACTTCTTTTCCTGTGAAAATCCCACACCTCTGGATTCACTGTCAATTTGACCTCATCTGGTAAAACATCCGTTGTCATCATAGAATACAACTCATCTACCTCTGTGCCTTGTTTAGCTAACATAATTTTATATACTTCATCTTCATCTGGTGTTTGAATTGCAATGAAGTGCAAAATATTGTGCATTTCATTTCTCTGCCTAATAGATTTACAGGACTGGAGTCACACACAACAAATTTGTGCAGTTCCCTGAAATTGCCAATTCACACCTCCATTGGTTCTGTAATAGGAGTTCTAATCTGTTTGTTCGAGATGCCAACTACCTGGATCGAGTCTCCTGAGAGGGGTAGGTTTGGAATGTCTGCTGTTCTCACAGTAGAACGGGTAGCACCAGTGTCCAATAAAAAAGTAATATCTTTTCCTTCTACTTTACCATCAATATAAACGGACCTGACTGATCTACTGGTAAGGATGCGCCAAGTACGCACTCCTTTTCCTCCCCTCTCAGGCACCGTCATTGATCATTATCCTGGAAATAATTATCCTGCAAAAGAAATTGTGATGTTACAGAATTTTTCTTACCATTTCCTCCTTGAAATCCGGTATCCGCACTGTACTTTGCGTGGTTAACAAAATTTGGCATAGGGGCAGGTGGCAATGGACTCTGTGGACTTACAACCTGCTACGGTTGGCTCATTAACTCCTCATTCTGCGTCTGAGGATTTAAATTTTTATTTGGGCCATTATTAGTCTGTATACTTTTACACTTGTTTTTCCAATGCCCCAATTTTGCGCACCCATGACAGGGGAACTTTTCCTTCGCTTCTTCTCTACTCATTCTTGCCCTTTGCTTTCCCCATTATTTTCACCGTGACCTTGCCCCTTCCCTTAACTTCCCGTCTGACTATTTAGTTGGAGTTCCTGCTGTTGTGCTAGTTTCACTTAAGCCCACATCACTTTTTCTTCCAACTTTTTTCGCCTATTGTTAATTTCATCTCCACAGTACTTTGCGTACTTGAGGATATCATCTATTGGCCTTGCCTGCAAACATAACGTGTTGACGAATCATGTCTCCAATTTCTGGGTTTAATCCTGTCACAAACCGATACACAAAATGTTCCATATCTATATCTCCAATATTTTCAAATCCGCTGTACTGCTTAAATACTTGTAACAGTCGTTCATAGTAAGTATGTACTGACTCATTTCTATCCTGGGTTGTTCTGTCTATTCTTACCCAATATGTTTCTTTCTGAGGAATTTTCCCTTTCAAGAAAGTGATCACCTGGTGATATTTCTTCATTACTTCTTCTGAAGGAGCTCCTGTTTTCTCATCTTTTAGGTAATCCTCACTAGGCCAATCAACAGTAATTGTACATTCTGTCCACAAATCTGCAGGTACCACTATGTCAAACAAACCATCCAAATCTTTTAGCAGAACCTTTGAAACTTTCACAAATCTTTCAACTTGCCTGTACTATTCAACTGGTTTCTCTCTTAACTTCGGGAAATCATTAGTAAACGACAAAATATCCTGTAGAGTCCATGGAACATGTGCATATCCTCCTGGTACCTCTCTCATGGGACATAATCTCTCAACCTTTCCTGTTTCTTTCAACAGGTATTCAGAAGCAGTTCTATTTGACTGTGCTTCTGCCTTTTTCCTCATCCATGTAGCTTTCCATTTGTCTAGATCACCCCATTTTTGCAAAATGGTCATTAATTCTTTAACCTGTAACTTCCTTCCGGACACATTCATATTTTCTTTATCTTTATCACTAAATTCTGCTCTGTATGGGTTTTGTAATGCCTTGGATTTCCCTATTTCAATTCCCATTTCATGAGCTAAATCTGTCAATTTCTCATGGAATACTTTTGTATTTCTGGTGATACTCCTACAAAGGAACAGTAACTCTTCTTTGCTGTAAGTATTTAGCCTGTTTAATCCCACATTTCCAGCTATCAGTTCCTCCAATTCTATTTTTAATTTGTAAATATCTAAAACTTTCAGTGGCTGTTTTGGCTTTTCGATTTCTTGTGCCCATCTTTCTATTTCTTCTGGTGATACTATTGTGCCACTCTAAACTCCTGTTGAAGTCTCTATTTGTACTTCCCTTGAACTGCTAGGTATAACTCTTCTCAGGGTTTCATTTATCTGTCCTCTTATTGGTAAATCCATTATTGATATCACTGATTCACATTCACTGCCTTGGTCATCAATTATTATTTTTTCTTTTCTGAGTTCTATTACAGGTGTGGATATTACTGGAGGTTTAGGGTTTGATCACTTTATCCCCATTCAGTGGAACAACTGGACCTATAGTTATAGGTTTGGGTAATGCTTCAGGATGGGTATTCAATTGGGTTATTTTCTGTAGTAATTTTTCTCTGTTCTTTTTCATTGCCTCTCTTTCCCTTTCCTGCAGTGCCCTTCCATTTGTTGGGTCATCAACAATTTGTGGAACTAATGGTGTTCCTAAAATAGGGGCACTAGGAGTAGTTCTACTAGCTTCAGCATGATATGGTGGAGGGTTTTTCGTTAATATGTCCTCCAAAAAATCATCTTCTGATTCTCCATTTCCTGTCATTGCTAAATGTTTTGTCTTCTCAGTGCACTTTCCTCCTGACTGTTCCTCTGTTGTCAGTACAGGATATAATCCTTCAGCCACCATTGCTTGTCTCCATTGTTTCATCTGATTATCTCGAGTTTCACGTTTTAGTCTAGGATAAAATCCACTAAGGTTTCTGCTTCTTCTAGATCTGTCACGTTCAAATGCTTCAGTTTCCCACTCTTCTAATGCCTCATATTGAGTTAATCGTGGTCTGGGTTCCAATTCATTCACTCTCAATCTCAGATTATGCAAAACTCTACCATTAAACGTACCATTTTCTGGGAAAGCTAGCACTCCATCACTCTTTGTATATTCTATCCAATTTTCTAACCATACACAGGTATGATAGCCTCTTTCCATCATCATGTATGATGCAGGTGTTTTGGGGGGAGGGATAATAATTCCTTCTCTAGTTTTAAGGGGTTTATCCCTCTTGAAATTATTTTTAATTTTCTGCATAAGTGTCATTTTCCTCTTTTCTCCGTACTTTTTCGTTGACGATCCTTTTATATACTGTTCTCTGGCAAATCCTATGTACCTTCTATCTGGGCGATTCCCTATCAAAGTAGGATCGTGTTTCCACATGCAAGACCCACTATTAATTATTATTGTGGCTTCTATTTTCCACTAATTAAATGTCCGTTTGTACTCTTAATAATTGACCAATACCAACGCGGCTTCTTATTCTTCTAACCAATCAGATTCTGTGTTACACTATGCGTTTAACATATACTAGCGAGCCTCTCAGTGACGTCAGTATCACTCCTTACTACTGACCCCTCCTTCACAATTTTCGCGTCAGTCACACACCCGCTGTTCCAACCAATCCCAGCGCAGCCCTCTGTGACCTCAGTGCAGCACTCGCAA
This sequence comes from Triturus cristatus, assembly GCF_964204655.1. Lineage (NCBI taxonomy): Eukaryota > Metazoa > Chordata > Amphibia > Caudata > Salamandridae > Triturus > Triturus cristatus. The sequence continues at coordinate 173,331,112 of NC_140586.1, read as the reverse complement.
CTGACCCCTCCTTTACAAAGTAACACAAATTACTTATTTTCTTAGAATTTTCATGCACTCTGTTTGCTTTTCGCTAAAAATCTGGAAATTGGTTTACCTTTGCTGCGAGTAAAACTATTCTGCGTACTCTTCGTACACTACGAGTAAAACCTTCTGCTTACTCTTTTCTCAAGCAACGATGAACCTGCTACTCCTTTGGAATTAACCTTTCTAGGTGATATAAGACCAAAGTGTCACCAGCGCACTCTTTGCTATCAATCACTCTTACTTTTATACAAATTAATCCCTAACTCAGCACTGTCAGCCCTGCATAACTTATCAGCGCAATTTCTTGCAAACGAGCAACCTCACTGCAGTGTGGCTTCCAGTTACCACCCGCTATACAATATTCCCGGGAATTTCCAGACAACATATAACAAGATACAAAACGGGTGTGTTAATACATAAATTCAAATCTCAATATTTACACCTACCTAACTAAAACTAAAACCATAGCTCTGCTACCAGAAAAAGTGATGGAGCGGAGCGCTTACCAGCTAAATGATACACACTATCCACATACTCACCTGGGCCCATAACCATACATACTTAAGCTAGTAAGCGCCACTCGGATCAATTTTGTGTGTTAATACCTGTGAGATAAGTTTATCTCACCAATTCTTATAATTCTTTTTGTCCGATTATAATTTCCTCTGATCAATGGATCTAGTTGTTAGCAGTTTAGGTGCAAATACCATCAAGTAAATACCTTTAAATGACCACAGACTCAAGAAGGTTTAAATGTTTATATGATAAATTTTATGTGAAACCAGAAGCATAAAGTACAGTTCGTACACCGTTTTCTCTCAAGGAAGGAAAATCAGATTATTCAGAAACTTTTAACTAAATTAGGAAATGACAGTACCTGAAAAGGAAGAAAATCAGAGAGAGCAGTACAATGACATGCTACACAGAGTTATATTTACCTAGGATGGTGTGGAAACCAACCCCTTGGCCTAGGAGCTGGAAAGGGTCCCCTGGGACAGGTTGGGAGAACGAAGCCTTCAGGACAGGATTCAGGACAGGATTCAGGACAGGAAAGGTGACCTCTTCTAGATACAACGCTTGCGTCGCACCCCTCTCTGACACTATCTTCCTCCTCGATTCTTCCGCGATGTTCTCTATTATGTGTCTCCTTGATTCTTCTGCGATGTTCTCTATTTAGTTTGGTTCTAGGTTCTATAGTTCGGATCTTCTTTAGGTTTTTCTCAATTCTCGTACAGCATCTCAGTCTCTCAGCATCTCTGCAGCATGAGTGGTATCTAACTAACTAACCTACCTCAATTATACTCTTCTAAGGGAAACACCACCCCCAAATGTTTCAATGTTCATGAAATGCCTAATTCTGATTGGACAAGCAAGGGGAGATGATCATCACACCATGCTAAGTTTAATACTTTTCTTTAAGCTTATTGTTCAATGTTTCCACCCCTTAATTTACTTTCCCATGCTTTATTTCCCACCCGTATTCACAAGTTAATCAATGCATTGTATATAATTTAATATTCAGCTTCCTCCAGTTCCGTGTAGGACAGTCAAGTTCCCATTATAATGCAACATTCACGGCCTTGGCTGTGGTTCAAGAGCTTCATCATGGTTCCGGGCTGGTTACAACTGCGCAAGTGCAGTCGTCACGTGGGGTTTGGATTTCAATCACCCTCAGAGGCCCAGATACGAACTAATAATAAAGTCAGAAAAAGACATGTTAGAAATCAAAATAAAGTACTTTCACTGTGTGCCACCTATCTCTACTCTAATCCCATTTAATTATAAAAGTCTTTCCCATTAGCATTTTAGTAAAACTTGCATAGTTTAGTTTCAGCAAAGCATGCGCATTATCATGTGGATTTCAAGAGTCAAAATTGGAAGCAGCTGCGCAGCTGCAAAGATCTTCCCTCCAGGCGATAGAACGTCATACTACGTAGATGCAGTCGACGCATGTGCAATACAGAATCCCGCATTTAGCAGCCATCTTTAGTGTCACTCGGATTACTTGTTAGTAAAACACATAGGCAAGCTTCCCCTAGATTTTCGTGTACGAATATGTAGTGCAAATTAGTATTTACAAACACAATTATTATGGGTTATTTGAGAGGATTCCGTCCGAGCAAGTCTCTTTTTATACGAGTCCTTGCTCCATCAGTATGTCCCAGTTTAAGAGCACTCTCACAAAGTGACAGGCGTCACTAGGGTTGGTGTCACCCGTTGCGGGTAACTCATGGTGTCACCCCCTCATGACTTACTGCATAGACCTCCTCCGCTCCGAGTCCGCCAGTGGACACAGTTGGCAAATAACAGGACCATACAGAATCCTTAGTAACGTTTGTAAATGTAGGACCTATATTTACAAAATGTGCCTGTTAACAACAGTGTGATAATGACTCATTAATCAGGTTGTACAGTGGGCTACCTGCTAGTCAACAGTTTATTGGAATTTATAATATCATAGGTATGGTACTTTGTACTGGTGTGGTGTTCCCACTATCCAGCAACACGATATATCAGTGGTCAAAGTGGGGGGAAAAAAGTAGGGGAACTGAGGGCGGAGAATCAGAGGGCGGGAATAACCCAAGGATTGGATCAGTGGGCGGAGCCTGAGGTGTGGCCAGAATGCGCAAACATCCCAATTCTTTGTATTTGTTTGGTTTCACTGCCCAGTTTTATCAACCAATGGATACACATGATTATTTAAGGTTATAATGAGTTATTGACAGTAAAATGTATTCACAAAGTGGGATATGCTTCTAATCACAGAATGTCCCCAAATACGATAAAATGTGGAAGCACACAAGCCATTTGTCTCCGAGCCATGGAGTTTCTGTCATCAGCACTTCTACCTTTTCCAAAACAGCAGTTCAATGATGAGTGGCTAAAAATCCTAGTTTGCAAATGTTTTCTAAATAATAATGGCTCTGCCATATTTGCTTCATAATGCAAGATCTGCAGCACGATCTAACAATTTAAACTAATAAATTGTTTGTAGCTCAAACGTATCAAAAGTTAATAAAAAATTTGACTTGTGTTGCTGCGGAGTAGATGACAGTTAATAGCTCACTGTTCTATGTTAGGATTTTAACTTATAAACTGCAAGTAACAAAAGGATCTCTCTGACAAAAGCAGTAGCCTATTTACATTATGTGCACTTTGTGATCTGCATGGTACATGTTCTTTGCAGCAGGTACATTAACCCACTGATGCGTGATCAGAGGCAGGTAACCTCGCTCCGCACTGCCTCTGCCCTCTGCCCTGAGCCCTGCTCAAGAAGTCACTCACTCACAACTCACACAGCACAGGCAGCATAACCGTTTGACCACCCATGATCATTAATCAATTGATGCCGGAGAGACTCACCTGCTGTGTTGGCGGCAGACAGGGGGGGGGGGGGCTACGTGGGTGGCTAGCCTAGGAATAAAATTAAATTATGGCGGCCCAGAAACCGGTGGTCAAGACAGTGCCTCTGCTCCTCGTCACTCTGATGCTGCTGCAGGGCAGTCACGCACACTTTTCGGGCCCAATGCGCATGCGGGAATTACATCAGCCACCTACACCCAGGCCTAGAAAGGCACGCAGACGCTGCGGAGGAGGAGACAGTGCGCACTGCGTACAGGCACCTCCTCCTCCTGAAAGGTTCAGGTTGCTCTGCACACACCGGCCCTGTTGGTGTCACCCAATGTGAGGGTGTCACCCGGTGCGATCCGCACCTCTCGCACACACATAGTGACGCCGCCAGCAGTGGTTGGCTTCCATTTTCACAATCACAGCCTCTCCTCGTCAAACTGCGTCATAGCTAGCAAAGGCCCACCCGATCTCCCAAACTGCTTAAGATGCGACATGGCCCCAGTGCAGCCTTTTCACGGTATTCAGCTCTGTTCGTGAACACATAATCGTTTATTGGGTGCCATGCACGTCACAATGATCACATTCTAAGCGCTTTGAGAGGTTGCCAGGCTGCCAGAAGAAAAGGCCTGCGCCCTGCGCACTGGACTATTGCCGTACCAGCACCTGAGAAAGCGCCATGATGCTAACAATCTGGGCGATCACCCGGATGGCACAGCAGTGTTGGGAGAACACCCTCTTGGTGCCTTGTGAGGTTGGTGTGTGTGGGGTTCTTACGTTACCGCGTTCGGGTTCTTTGCACGGAACCTGGAATGAAGGTTCCGTGCAGGGAATGTGGAGCGGTCAGGGTTGGCACTTGCTGCCGGGGAATCCGAGTGTCTGGACTGCAATAAAGAAGCTCTCCTTCGCTTACCTTCACCGTCCTCATCGTCTTCTTTTCAGTGTGTCTCAACATCAAAAGACTGCCAAATTGGCGCTACAGAAAACCGCCGAGTTAAAGTGCTTGCACTTCAAAAAGGTCGACGACGGAGGGAGGTATGATGCTTCGTAGACTTTTAAAAGCGATACCTCACCGCTTCCTCAGAGTGGCAAAACAGTCTCAATAAAAACGTAAATCGGGAGTCAGATGTATATGCTGAAACGGAAGGCGAACTGAGAGCAGGGCCGAGGCAACGCCTCCAGGTCTGTAACTCTTCTCTTTAATTTTTTTTTTATTAAGCTGCTTCATGGAGTAACTGACGTAACTTTGTACTTATCAATTACAATGTCATGGTAATAATAGATACCGTCAGGCCAGTGATGCAAATACATTAGATATATTTTAACATAGCAAGATAGTGACAAAGCATGTTGCAACTGAAGAGCGACAAGCCAAGGTGTAAAAACAAAGGGACCGGGTCTAACCGGGAGCAGGGTTTAGAGATGTGGTATGGACGAGCCCCCTGCCCGTATTATCAGTGGAGCTCTCGCCATCGGGAGATGCGGACGGTAGGTAGGGGCCAGGAAGGGGTTCCATTCGGCCAGTGGGATATTGGATGAATTACTGATGTATGAGTGTAAGTGAGTCTCTCTAAGGGGGCCTGGTGTCTTCTTTGAGGCTGTATTTAAAGGAGGGCAACTCCTCCATTTGAGCGGAAGAGCGTCGCCTAACTTACCCCCCCCCCCAAAAGATGAAAATAAAATTGTAATTACCATATTATTTTTTTAGGGGGGCGTGGCCTGGCCGGCTGCAAGATGGCCGCACTCTAATGTAGTATGCGCTAATCCAATAAAGTTGAGACAGTTATTCTTTTGAAGAAAGTTGAGGTTTATTCACGACAAGACCCCCGACCGTCTTCATACAGCGCCCCAGTCTGTTATACTAATCAAAGCCTAACATTCTCTCACAAGAATTCTATATTCCACATTCCTTAAAGCAACATACATTAATTAACCCTAATGCTCCTACTAACATAAGAAGTTCACTTCCACATATTACATCTAAGTGGGCTCTGCCGGCCAAGCTTAAAATCCGTCATCATCCTGCAGATGACAACACTTCTATTGCACCCAGCCAGCAGTTCCTGAATTGGTGTTACCTGTGGCGCCGATTGCTTCCATTCCTGACTCCTGGCGATGAGTGAAAGTTGAGATGTTCTGCCCGATTGCAACGCTGGGCCTGCTCCTCGAGGTCGGCTGGGTTCGGCCCTCCTTCCTCTGCTGTTCTGCCTGGTTTTCTTTAGCCCCGCGCCGCCTGAAGGACGCCAGAGGACCCTCTGCTCATAGGGTTGGTGAGTGCCTCAGCCGCTGCGGCCGTGCGTGACGGGGCTGGGGGTCTACGAGCTGCACCGCCCGGCCCGGCCGGGCCTTCCACAACTCTGAAGCCCCAGTTTCCCCACACCTGGCGCTCTCTCAGCCTGATATTTACACCTGGGCCTGGTGACGGGAGCGGCGTACCCCCCACGTCTCCCCGTCGTGCTGGCACCGGTCTCGTGCGCACTCCCTGCCTTCTCCCCCGCTGAGGTGCACGGGGCGCCCTGGGTTACAGACCTCTAGCGGCCCATCGCGCCTGGGCCACCCTGCCTCTGACACCGGGTGTCTGGTGACCTCGTTGCTCCTGAGGGGTCCGGGCCCTGGTCCCCAACTAAGTACTGCTTCCAGCATTGGGCTGGATTCCCACAGCGGCGGTCCGGCCTTGACTTGGCCCAGGTGTCCTTTTCTTGGTCGCTGGGCTGTTGGGGGAGCCCTGTGCCTGCACGCAACCTCCGCCACCTCTCTCTGGTGACCGCCACATCTCTGTTCCACTGCTCTTGTTGCTGGTGCCTGGTGCTGCTCCCGTTTTTCAGTAGAGCCTGGCGCTGGGCTCCTATTGCAGTCACACCCTGCCTTTGTGCCTGCCTCCTGCTACAGACCGGACCTGCGTCAGCCCAGGGTCCTGCCTTGCGCAATCTGGATTTCGCCCCAGCATAGCCTATGGTCTGCAGTTCTGCACCCAGTGAATATCTGTCTCTGTAGATTAGTTTTGCACCGCCACTCCAGCGCATTCTGGGTGTCCGTCGTCTCTCCACTTCTCCAACTCCTTGACGGTGGCGGCTCCTGCGACACTTCCTGGACCCCCTGCGCTCAACTTCTGGTCTGCCGCCAGCACGGTCCCACCACCATTGGCCCTGTGGGGTGGGCCCTATGCTGGTTCATTGTCTGACCTCAATGTGGCTACCTGTGTGCTTTCTTGAGACCCTCTTTGCCCTCGGATTTGCTGGTGTGCTGTTTATCTAACTCCCTGCTGTGCTACCGTCCTGGTGCCCGTGCCCTCGGCCACGTCTTTTCATCGTCCCACTGCGCCGATTGCTGGTGGAGGCCAACTGCGGCTGCCCCCCGGTGCTGGGGTCTTGATTATCTCTTCTGATAAGACTGTTTCTGTGGCAGGGTGCTGGCCTGCCCTTTGTGCCCTTTTCCGCTGCTCATTTTGGTCGCTACTTCTCCCTCCTGTTCCCTGGTGGTGTCTTCTGTCTGGGCTTGACCGCCATGGGGAGAACTGATCCTAAGAAGCCCAAAATCACCTTTGACCAGCGCAGATCGACTCGGCAGGATGGTGCGGGTTCGGACAGCGGCGATCCTACGACCACGATGGACGCACCTCCTGCCCGGGACGATGAACTAAAGGCGATAATACTTGATGTTAAGTCCACTGTCACCGGAATCGCGGCCCAACTAGAATAACTCTCCGCCCGCCTGGACTCGGTCAAGGCCCTTGTTGACGCCCACTACAATCCCCTCCTTCACGTCGAGTCCAGGGTCTCGGATTTTGAGGACGCCGCCACTCAGGACCATCAGAAATTGTTGCAGATGGACAAAATATTAGACATCATCCGGAATAAAAATGAGCAATTGGAGGCGCGTTCCCGTCGGAGCAACCTCCGCATCACAGGTGTACCAGAATCCACCTATATTTCCCGCATGGAGGACTTCGTGGAGCAACTCATCAGGGAACTCTTCAGTGACGTTCTCTCCTCAGTTTTCATTGTAGAACGCGCTTATCGCTCCCTTGGTCCACGCCCTGGTCCCGGATTACCCCCTCGCCCCATCATTGCAAAAATTCTAAATTTCAGAGATCGAGATGCCATTCTCCATGCTGAACACCACAGGGGCAAAATTAATCATCAAGGAAACTTGCATTCATTTTACCCTGACTATACTCTCACTGTCCAGGCTGCCCAACGCGAATTCCTTCCAGCAAAGAGGATCCTCCAAAAACATGATGTCTCATATTCACTGGCCTACCCGGCAAAGCTGAGAGTCCGACAGGGTGCAAAAACACATGTATTTCCCGATCCCAGAGACGCACTTGCCTTTGCCAAGAAACTCGAAAAATCATCCCGCTCGTCGCCATCCGGATCTCAGCTTGCTACAACTGACCACCTAAGTGACAATGACTGATATTTTGTGACTTTTTTGCTAACTATTACCTGAATGCCGTCTGATGTTCTTACAGCTTGGCCACCCTGCTTCACTGCGGGTGAGTACGCTGAGACCTGCCATGCCCTCACGGGATAATTCCCTTTCCTAACGTTGTTTTCCTTCTTCCAAGTTGTGGGGTCCTGGGGTGTCTAGGGGTGGTGTCTCAGCCTGATTGGGGGGTTGGAGTGGGTGCGGGGGTGGTGGGCCTTTTGGAAATGTTTTTTGGATTGCAAAGGTGGGGTGGTTGGGTTGGGGGGGGTTGGGGACTGTTCTTGTCTGCACTCTGTTTGCTAATTCTTTGCCAGGAAATGGGTTTCATGGGTTTCATATTGCATTGTGGGCGGGGGGTTGGGTAGGGTTGGGGTGGGGTTTGCTTGTTTTTTTTTCTCATTTTACTGTGTTTTTTATGCTTTTGTTTCCGCATCTTTCAAGTCTCATCTATATGCATCACCTTATCAATAGGCCTGTTCAGGGCAGCACGTTCGTACACAGCATCCTCTCCTTCCTGGCAGATACTAGTTCTTTCCTCAGAGCTTTCCACTCCCTGGGGTTTACCCCCATGGTCTGGTTGTACACTACTGCAGATCGCCAACTGTTCCAGTACGCACCTCACACGTCAGTCCGGCTTCTCCTACTGTCAGGCTATGCTTGCCCGAGCTCATATAGTGGCACTCTCCGTTCTCTGGCCTCTTGCACTGCATTCTATTTTTTATCTAGGTATACAACACCATGACTGACACCATATGTTGGACCTGGAACATCAGAGGTCTTAACGATCACCATAAAGCCAGGCTCATTCACTCCCACCTACACCGGCATAAGGTCGACATTTGCCTTTTTCAGGAAACCCACCTATTGCCTGCATCCTCCACCAGACTTCAGTCGCGCTACTGGGGTGAAACACACTCCTCCTTTTATTCCTCCTATTCTAGGGGAGTGTCCATTCTGATCAGAAGGGGCCTCCCTTGGCAGACTACCCAGGTACTCACTGACCTGGACGGACGGTATGTTATCGTGCATGGCACCCTTTTGTCCCAACCCACGACGGTTGCTGCAGTGTACGGACCTAATTCGGATGATCCTGATTTTTTCACTCATATTTGGCACCTTATTTCTTCCCTGTGACCGGCTGCCCTTCTCTGGGGGGGTGATTTTAATGTTACACTTTCGGCAGTCTTGGACCGTTCCGGACCCAACTCCTCCCACCCTCGCTCTACTGCTTTACTTCAGTCCATACTCACTGACAACTCGCTATAAGATGCATGGCGGCACTTTCGGCCCGAGGCCCATGAGGGTACTTGTGTCACTGGTGCTCGTGGCTGCTGGTCCCTTATCGATCTATGGGTTACCTCGCCTGATGTCGTCACATGGATTATCTCTGCAAACCATATGGCACGCACATTCTCCGATCATGCGCCAGTCTAACTCTGCCTCCACCTCACTGACTCTCCACGGCGCGCCTTCACATGGCGGCTCCCCCTGAATGCCCTCCGAGATTCCGTTTTCTGTGACGAGATCCAAACAGCGATTACCAAATATTTTGATTTAAATGTCGGCTCCGTGGATTCAGCGTCTACCCTTTGGGAATGCTTCAAGACAGTGATACGTGGCGAATGTATCTCGAAACAAGCTGGTGTCCTTCGCTCCATCCGCGCCTCTTTGAACAAGTTGGAATCGGAAATTAAGGCTCTTGACTCAGAACATGCTGCCCACCCCAGTTCGGAGACCCTCATGAACTTGCGTGTAAAACATACTGAATTTGCAGAGGAGGCGGATAGGAAACTCTTTTCTTGGCAGAGAGGCCCAAGCTCGCCGCTTCGGCGAAGGAGATCGGCCTGGTAAGACCCTGGCAAACCTCTTACGGCCCCCGTGCTGCGTCGTATGTCACAGCTCTCAGAGATGGAGGCCCCACTAGAACTACCTCCCCAGAAGAAATCGAGGCCCATTTTATGGACTACTATTTGCATCTCTACACCGCCAGTCCCCCCCCTTCGCGTGAGGCTTTCGAACAATATTTCGATACCATTGCGTTGGTTTAGTTGGAGGACTACCATTGTAAATTCTTAGATGAGCCCTTCTCTAAGGAGGAGATACTTGCTGCCATAAACAGTTTGCCCAGTGACAAGGCCCCTGGTCTTGACGGCCTCACCGCCTTGTTCTATAAGACTTTGTTTCGCTTCTGGTGCCACACCTGGCAGCCATGTATAATGATTCCTTTGACAATGGCCTCTTCCCGCAGTCCCTCCAGGAAGCAATGATCACGCTATTACTCAAGCCGGACAAGCCGGCTGACTATCGAGACTCTTATCGCCCCCTTTCTTTAATCAATATCAACAATAAGATATTTGCTAAATTATTGGCCTCCCGCTTGCTCCTCCTTATGGCTCTCATCGCCCTCTCCGATCAGTCTGGTTTCATCCCTGGCCACGCCACTTCCATAACCTCAGGACCATTTTTTCGGTTCTTCACCAAATCAACCCTGGTCTCCCTGCTGTGGCAGCTCTGCTCGATGCCACAAAGGCATTCAATACACTTGAGTGGCCATTTCTATTTTTTCTTCTACCGCACCTTGGCCTCAGTAACTTTTTTATCCGTAAGATATCACTCCTCTATATCCGCCCCTCCGCACGCCTTCTGATTAACGGTCAAGTGTCGGATCCCAATTCGATCGAGCGTGGCACTCGGCAGGGCTGTCCGCTTTCCCCTATGCTCTTTGCGATTGTGATGGAGCCACTCGCTGCCAGCCTCCGGCAGCACCATACTCAGAAGGGGATCGGCTTTTCGGCCCGTTCTCTCCTGGTCTCCATGTATGCGGATGACATCACGTTGTATGTCCGCCACCCCCAAGATAACCTCAGCCCCCTTGTGCGTGAGATAATAAGATTTGGTGGATTGTCCGGCATACAGGTGAACTGGAGCAAGTCAATATTGTTTCCTCTCACTGATGCCACCAAGCCATTCACACCGGATTTTCCCTTTGTATGGGCTTCCGGACCCACCCGTTACCAAGGAATTTGGCTGAGCAGGGACTTAGATGACCTTTGGAGGGCCAATTTCAGACGTCAGGTGGACTGGCTCGAATCCAAAATACCCCTCTGGAACTGGCTCCCCCTGTCCCTGGCGGGTCGCATAGCCATTGCCAAGATGGTGGTGCTCCCGAAATTCCTTTATCTTTTCTTGAACTTTTCCATACCGTTAACTGCCCATTTTTTTCGTAAAATTCGCTCTTTGATCATTTCACTCGTTTGGGCTGGCAAGCAGCCCAGGATTGCATATGATATCCTCACTCTCCCCATGTTGGTTGGTGGTATGGCCGCTCCTAATTTTAAACTTTATGCCTTAAACACCCAGGCCAGTTTTCTGCATTTCTGGGTTCACCCTGCCCCTTATCAGCCGCATGTTGCTGTCGAAGTCGACCGTGTGAATACCGCTTTGTTTGCGCCAGCTAGCGGCCCACGGACGGAGGTGGACACGGTGGAGACCTTGCGCTGGGCTTGGTTGGACTGTGCCATTTCTCCAACATTACTACGCTGTCGGCTAATAACATGCCGATTGTCCATCATCCTGCCTTCTCTCCTCTGCAACCAACTGGCATGTCTAAATATGCCACCCGCATAGGACTGACGACATTGGTGGATCTTTACCCCGGGAATACGTTTTTTTCTCTTCCTGCTACCTCTGGTCCGTTGGACACTTTGCTCTTTTATCAGCTTCAGGCTATCTGTAGGGAGCTTCACCCAACATTTCCCCAACCTCCACCCTCGATGCTTGCTCTTGACTTCATATACACATCCCCCACCCCTGCAAGCTGGTAACGAAATTATATGCCCTTACGCTGTCGATCACTTCCATTTCTACTGAGCGCGCACGTGCGGCATGGGGTGCAGCATTAGATGTGGACATTTCCATGGCTTTATTGCTGTAACCAGACTAAGAAACTGTCTTCCAATTATCGTCTGCGTCTCATACAGTTTAAATACCTGCATAGGCTATATCGCACCCCTGTTCAGCTACACAAATTGGGACTCATACCTAACGATAATTGTATGCGCTGCTCTGCCCCTGCTGCTGACTTCACTCATCTTGCTTGGTTGTGCCCCAAGGTGTCGGACTTCTGGCTGGAGGTCTGTGCCACCATCTCCGAGATTACCTCCACCCGAGTTCTCCTGACCCACTACTGTGCCTGTTGGGCTTTGTCAAGTTTTGTCCGGATGCCTCTCGTCGACTGACTGCAATGCTGCTCGTCCTTGCGAGGCGTAGGGTGGCCATGTGCTGGGGCTGCAGACTGGTGCCCAGGTTCGCTCATTGGCTTGAAGATCCTTCGAGATGCCAGACCCTACTATCAGAGTTCTGGGACCAGATGCCTGCGTGGTCACGTCCACTTGATATATGGGGCCCCCTAGTGACATATCTCCACTCACGACCACAATCGAGTAGAGCTGCCTCTCCCGCGCTCCCCGCTAGCACTCTGCCCGCGGCAGCCGCCAGTATTGGACAGTGATTGCCTCCCTCCTAAACCACACTCCCCCCCCCTGGCTGGGCCTGTTCCCTCCCCCACAAAGTTATCACCACCTCCTATGGCTTTCTGTTATTTGCGGTACTTCTGCCGCGCTGTACAGGAGAATGCTATTTCCATCTGTTTATTGTATTTTGAGGATTGCCTGATGTGTAAGATGCTCTGATTTGATGCAACAATATATTGTGACCATGCTGAAGTCGTCAATAAAGGTTTTGAAAATAAAAAAAAATAAAAAAAATTACCATTTTATTCTTCATCCATCGTCCTGGCCGAGCATCAGGACGGGTGTGGGGCCACTGTTGAGTGACAGAAGCATGTCACCAGCAGGGAGGAGGGTGGGCTGGTAAGGCTCTATTTAAAGTGTGCATGTCTTTTTAGCCGGCTGTGTTGCGCTGACCAGCTACACTTGTGCATTTTAAACATTTCTAACCCAGCTGGGTTAGAGAAAGCCAATGCCTCCAGAGCACTGTGGAGCACTGGGTGAGGCTGCTCCCACGAATCATAGGGCTGCTCTCATGCTGGTGAGAGCAGCCCTACCATTGGCCAGGGGAGTTCCAGCATACAGTTACTGTGTTGTGTTGAAAGAAAAGGTCCGGAGCGATGACGTCGCCGAGTTCAGGTAAGTTTAAATTTTTGTAATATATATTATTTTAAGTGGGTGCACACATGCCCCCCCATAGATCCCAGTCACCACTGCAAGAGGGCCTAGATTGCGATGCTTTCCTAGCTTCTTCCCAGAAAGACTGACTCAACTTCAGCCCAGCGAAGTACTGTAGTGTGCCAGTGTGGTGCATTTTCATTGAGCATCTAGCTAGGCAGAAGGCCAGGTCTAGAAATCTGCTTGCTACTTGGCTTGGAGCACTTGTAAGTCCCTATTATGCTGCACTCTGGGCTATTTGGTTCCTGGTGGCCAGTTGTGGAGGCCAATATAGTGCTAATCTCCCTCCAGGAGACACGTACAATTGGGCAATCCCAGAACATGTGTTTAATATTTGCATCTGGAGTAGGCAGCAAAGACAATCACAATCAGTAGTTGTATAAATACAAAGTAAACACGTCAGGGTCAGGTAAGCACAATGGAGGCTGCTGCATTGAATGTTTTGAAACCTGGCATTACGAGGAACCTTGTGTGGGTGGGAAAGTAATTTCTGCTGTTTCTTCTGAGCGAAAGGATGGTCAACATCAACTTTCCATTTAGCCTGCAGTTCTGCTAGGGGGACCGCTGACTAAACTGGAATAGCAATGCAGAAATCTAATTAAATAATCCGGTGAAGTACAGAAACAGACTAAGCCCAATAGATACTTCTAAGGGCAATCCCTTTTTAGGACGTAATCCCTCACTCACCATAGGTGACATGCTTCATCATTTGGGATTCTCCTCCCAGAGGAAAAACCTAGTTCCTCTGGGGGCTACAACCCCCTCTCTGAGAGGGAGGAGCTCAGGGATGTTTTGAAATACACTGGAGGATAAACTGAATCCACAAATGATGAGCTAATAGTGTGCGTGAGGGGTGCAGTGCTGATCAGAGACAATTAAGTGAGAATTGTGTGATTAAAACTAGTTCACGCACGGTAAACAGAAGAAGAAACTGATTATCATTTATGTATATCAGCCGTACATGACCAGGATTAAAATGTGTACACCACCAGTCAAAAGATCATGGACTGTGGTGAATATTTAACAAATGTTGGTCGACATGTTTCAGCCGTAACGCCTGAAGTGAGGCTAGGCTTTCATCAGGACCAATCAAGCTACTGCAAAAACACACCTGTGTGAGGACCACACAGAAAAAGGATACAAAAGACACACAAAAACCTCTTGACATGTGTCCGTAACTAGTGTGTTTCACCTTCACCTAGATAGAAAAAAATATATCTATGTATATAGATTACTGAGTATTAATACAGCAAAAATAATGGAGCACAAAACCAGAACCTTAAAACAATCAAAAATTTCTTTTTAGTCTTAGTCTAGTCTTCCCCCTTTCTCTCTGTGACCTGTTTTCAAGGATTTTCAGCGCCATGATGTTCCTTCCGGAGCGAACGCCGCGCTCTATAAATACTCCTCCAAATACTCCAAATACAATTCTCACTTAATTGTCTCTGATCAGCACTGCACCCCTCACTCACACTATTAGCTCATCATTTGTGGATTCAGTTTATCCTCCAGTGTATTTCAAAATATCCCTGAGCTCCTCCCTCTCAGAGAGGGGGTTGTAGCCCCCAGAGGAACTAGGTTTTTCCTCTGGGAGGAGAATCCCAAATGATGAAGCATGTCACCTATGGTGAGTGTGGGATTTGTCCTAAAAAGGGATTGCCCTTAGAAGCATCTATTGGGCTTAGTCTGTTTCTGTACTTCACCGGATTATTTAATTAGATTTCTGCATTAATAGACCTCAGGGTTTCGTACTGTGTTTTGATCAGATTGTAGGGGAATAAACCCTGTGTGGTCTTTAAATTTTCCCTAGGATCCCCTGGCTTTGAACCGTTTTTGTTAGTGTGAACTGGAATAGCTCCAACCAGACAAGAAATTAACCTTGGATCGAATTCAGTGGAGTACAGTGTTTGGGGTGAAGGGTGAGTGGGTGGCTGAGAGCCAGTTATACCCAAGGTGGAACTGAGTGCAGCGGTGAGGCCTCTGTGAGTTAAGAATTGGCCCATTGGGACGCCAAATTGTTTGATCAGCGAATCATAAGGAACCAAGACACCGTCGTACAAGTCACCCACACGGCTGATCCCAGAGTTCTACGAAGCATCAGCTACGCTGCCCGTCATTCCCCTTCTAAAACATCGGATGCTTTTTAGGGGCATTTCTGGCGTATATGGTGTGACATGTGGTGAGAAATTCAGGGCCCTACAGTATCAGCCATAGCCTATATGCAACAATTTATTACAGCACTTGGGCAAGGTGGATTTGGGTAAGAACAGTTCTCAGATTCTGTTCAGGACTACTGGTTTGCCGAGATTCCCCACTTCAGATCGACACTGGGACAGCTAGCCAACCTGCAGGCCATTGGAGTTGGGCCACAAGATGGTAATGCTCGAAATCTAGAGCACCCACGACTCTACAATCTGTAGGGAGCTTCAGTTCGGACAAGGCAACCCTGCATCTTCCATAAATCCAAATTAAATCCCCCATCATGCTGGTTCGGGCTCTTAAAAGGCTCCTGGGCATGTGAATCAGCACATTACAGTAGTAGAGGAATCTCTGCAACATTACCGTCTTAGTGACAGCGACTCGTGGCTGAACCATCAGGGGTAGCGGCCTGTAGAATTCGAGCTGAGCCCTAAGCGCGGTTACTGCCCTCATCAAGATACTGTCGAGTGAGTCTTTGTTGGTGTTCTACTCATTGATACCAGCAGCGGCTTGCATAGGGCGTGCTGTGGGGCGGCGGGGCGGGGAAGAGTCAGGGTGGGGGGGTAGAAAACACGGACATACGACGGAATGGAGGAATTAATTTCCTCCGTTCCGTCGTATGTCCGTGTTTGCTACCCCCCACCCTTCTTTTCCTCCGTTCCGTCGTATGTCCGTGTTTGCTACCCCTTCACCCTGCCTCTCCCACGCCTGCCCACCACCCCGCAGCACGCCCTATGCGGGCCGCTACTGATTGATTTTTTTTTTTTTTTACAAAATCATTTTTATTGGTATTTTTGTAAAAGTACAGTACATTAGCATCAGTTTCATTTAGAATGTATGTCATCCATTTAACTTCTCATGAAATAGAATTACATCATATTGAACAACCCCCTGAACAGTTCTAGAATTGGTAAGGTTGAGGTGGATCGATAGGTGAGGCGAATTCTGTGTTCACGCAAGGTAGTTTGCGATCTGTACTGGAAGTCGGGCTTTGTTCTCATTGTCAGCCCTATGCTAAAAGTAGTGGTAAGTGCCAGCTAATGATGTAAACTGAAACAAACTAGGGAGACACTGTGTCATATATTGCACCACTTGGTATGGGCCGCCCGATTACTGCATTATGGCTAGGTCTCTGACTATGCATGCGCGGGGGGGAGGGTCCTAGAGTGTCGCATGAAGAGTAATGCGCGTATCGTCCATGCTTGGCCGCCAGCCTTGACCCACCGAGCGTCTATTCTACCTGAGGACTACTCTAAGTTGCCGCGGGGCTACCTGTGCCACGGGGGAGCGGATAGCCTGGGACTCTGGTGCATCTGATGTTTCCTGCACAAAGGAATGGAGTAACATAGCACACGGCATAGATATAGGATGTTTGCGAGCTCCCTTGACCTCTTCAGACCGGAGTACCTCTTCCTCTGCTGTGCACCACTTCTGCTCCCACCCATGTTGCTAGGGGAGACCCTCAGGCGCCTTTCAATGCATCGCTATGCACCACTTGGCCAGAAGGAGGAGCCGCTACTGATTGATACCCTGGTTATGAAATGTCCAGCTCTCCCAGGTGGCCTGGTGCCCCTCCATTTCTATTTTGTGCACAGGGTAATGAAAGCTCAACAGGAACAGACAAGATTTCAACCAATTACCACCAAGATCACCTTAAAGGAGGTCAGCACCCACGCCACAGCCGACATGCCCTTGCAGATGTCTTAAAAGTATACCAGAAACTCGTCTTAGTAAACAGACACTATGTGGGCCTCATTTTTTATGGGGATTGCCCCAGTCTCATCCAACTCACAAAGACACAAAAGCCAAGGGCTCCATCACCAAAGCAAATAACAGGGGAGAGAGCTGCTGTGTGCCTCTCTTCCTAAGAAAGGAGTCAGTCGTAAGCTGGCCAATTCTGACAGGCTGGCGGGTAGGCGTATAACAATCTGATCAATTGCAACATCCTGCAGCCTAGTCCCCCCTCTCAGTAGCACTGCAAACATGTAATCCCAATCTAAAATATATCAAAAGCTTTTCCAAATCCAAGACTAGGCAGGCAGGCAGGAGAGGGCTACCGTAGTGCCTCCTCGTCTAACAATGTGTGCAGGCGACGGATGTTGAGGGCTGTAGACCTGGCAGGGATAAGGCCATTTTGAGAGAGTTGACCAATTTAGAAATGGCCAGGGGCGGCTCCTCCACTAAGGCGGAGGAGCGTTGCCCCACTGCTCTCCGAGCAGTTCAAAAGGAACAATAAAATAATAATAATGCAATGTTATTATTACTTTTTTGTTCCGTACTGGCTTAGATGCGGGGCAGGCGGTGCTTGCCAGAACAGGGGGAGGAGTGGTAGGGGCACTCTAAGTGTACCTGACAAAGTGGCTGGCTGTCTTGGGCTGGCCAAACAGCCATGCACACTGTAGGAAGGTGGAATCTAACTACATGGTTGCCCCCACTTTTTTTCAGGTGTTTTGATGGTTTTTGACTAGTCTGGCTGGGATCCTGCTATTCAGGACCCCAGCCTATCTGCTTACTCCCTTAAATGACATGGTGTGCGCATTAGGTGCACTAGTGATTGGATACTGTGGTCCCTTGTGAGCCCCTAGTATATGGTACCTTAGGTACCAAGGGCATAGGTACTTCTCAGGCCTACCAGAGGCTGAAGCATGTATAATGCCACCCCTGGGAAGCAGACTAAATCTGACACCACGGGCCTGCTACTGCCACCTGGATGAGGTACTGTTAGCACTCCTCACTGAGATATAGGTTCCCTATATCTCTACCTGCACACACATATAAACCTATCAGTCACCCCTAAGGCAGGCCCTATCAATCCTGAGGGCAGGGTGCTTGGTTTCCATGTGAGGGGGTGCCTCTGCCTGAGCAGGGCCCCTCTGCAGCTGTCAGAGTCCATTCTCTGGGGGCTGTTTGTGAATGCGGTCAAACCATATACTCTTAAGTGCATTATAACCACGCGGTAAATGCTAATTCTGGGATGGCTGCATCAAAACATGTCGTGTTTGGTGTCAAATGCTTTGGAATCATACCCCCACACCAGTAACTGGCGTGGGAGTATGATCCCACCCTTCTAGAGGGATAGACATGTACCCACTGTGCAAACAAGGTAGAATCCTGAAGAGCCCTGTCATCACAAAATGGATGCCACCAGTCACAGACACTGGGCTGCCCTCCTGCTGCTGACCGAAACTCGCAGTGGAGGAGGCCCAACAATAGGCATCCTGTCACAGGGAGGTGTAACCACCTCCCAGACAGGGTTTAGTGTATTGAGGCTGGGTGGGTGCACTCCTAGATGCTTTGAAGTCCTGCACTGGGGGAGCAGTAGGCTCCTCTGTGCATACACCAGTTCAAACCGGCTCAGGGGCTACCTGCCCCTGCTCTGGCGTGAAACTGGACAAAGGGAAGTGGGTGTAGCCACCCACTCCCCTGACCCTCCCATAGGTGGGGTCATAGAGCTAGTCCCCCCCTTCCTTGCAGTATAAGTTAGGGAACCCTTGCCATTGCAAACTAGATATCCCTGGATGACTTTTTGAAGAAGAATCCTGGACCTTCGACGTCAAGGAGTGACTCCCCTGCTTGGCAGGCACCCAATCTTGCAGTCAACGGTCGCAAACTTTCCCGCTCCCGCCGGAGTCCAAAGTTCCTACAGCCCCAGAAGTGGATTTCCTGACTTCTCCAAGGCCATCGTGAGTCCCCAGCGACGCTGATGCAGGTGGACCCCACGAGTGACGAGGAACCACAATACCTGGGTACTGTGCACTATTTTCGAGTGCAACCCCTTCACGACGTTCTACGAACTTTTGCATTGGACCATGTGTGGTCCAAGCCTCCAGCAGGATTTCCACTGAAGATCAGAGGCCTACCCCGTCCCGAGTGACCGTGGGCCCCTGTTGAGTGAATCCTCCTGAGGTGTCTTCACAATCCCTTGCCGGTTGGCTTGTGGGGCCCCAGAAGACTTTTCTACAGTTCCAAAGAGCTCCCCTGGTTGCCCCAGGCCTGCCCTGACTTACCCTCGCTGGGTGAGTCCCTCAGACCTTGCTGGTCTGCACCGCTGACTTTTTACACTTTCCACGAGACTTGCTGTTGCCAAAGCTTGTTGGCTCCAATCTGGTCGCCGACACCGCAGTAAGCTGCAGACTTTGTTGGACACTCCGAATCCAGCTCCTGGTCATCGTCGACGCCTCCTGGACCTCGTGGCTGAAGAGTCAAGACACCCGTGATCACCTAAAATCCCCCGACTACTGTGGGCATCCAGCTTCTTGGCCCCGGGTCACTGGCTAGTGACTTTGAACACTGTCTCCTCTGCTTTCAGGTCTTCTTTCTTCAGAATCCAGCCTTGGATTCCACCGGACACTTCTCCTGTCTTCACAAGCAGCAAGTCTTCTTTGGCTCCCATTGAAAACGACGCTGCGACCCGACACCAAAAGACACCTATGCACCCGGCTTCCCTGGGGGAGGTAACTCGAGTACTCCGGTGCTCCTGTGTGTGTTGGCTCTAGAACTACTTACCCTGTAAGTGACTTGCTTGTAGACTCGCCCGAAGTATCCTTAAACTCTAAATTTCCAATCGCGACTTGCTCCATTGAAGTCAATTGGGATCTGCGGCTGTGTTCTCACACTGCATGCGTCTCCCGTGGGTCCTTTATTTACCTGCCTTGGGTGGATTAGTGAGGCCCCAGCGCTTCTGAAGGCCCTAGGCCTTGTCCCTTCTCGAGTCGTAATTCTTAAATCTCTTTTTTAGTATATGGTCTGGTACGCTCCTAGGGCCCCAGCCATATTTGTGCTTAACTTGTTGAGAACTGTTGATTTGTGGATATGTTCCTGACTTCTAATCTCATAAAGAGATTAGCAGAGAGTTGTTAGTAATAAATATATATATATTTGATATATATACCTGTGTGGTGTCCTTTCATTTGGTAATTCAAGAGATTATAAGGTAAAACAAGCTGCTTTACATTCCTCTGAAGACTTAGCCTGAAGGCTGCTCTCCACAGCTACCACTAGGATAGCTGTCTTTAAAAGGTTGTCTTAAACCTATCTACCATAAGAGTCGAATTGTACTGGTGCAAGGTGGCCACTTTAACTAGTGACCAGCATATACCAGGCCAACTTCTCACACACACTTAACATGTACTCCACCAGGCTGTATTGCACAGCCTGGGTGGAAAACATGCACAGGGTTCAAGTCCCTGTCTGAGCGCTGAACCACAATGCTCAGACCAATCACGACGCTGCTGTCATGCTGGTGGCATCAGCATTGTGATTGGCTGGGGGAGTCTGGGAACCTGTGTGCCTCCTGCTTCGTGGATGGAGGACAGACGAGGGAGGAGAGACAGCGCCAGTACCCAGGTAAGTGGTTTTATTTTCATTCCCCTTCCTCCACCCCGCCACCCCTGACTGTTAACAGCCACCACTGGAAATCCCCAACAATAATCTTACTGCCATAATTTCACTCAAGATTTTATAAACCTTGTTGAGGGTGGCAAGGGGCCTATAAGAGGTAAGGGTCATGTCCTGCCTTAGGAAGAGAGACCAAGAGGGCCTTCCGCATGAAGGGAGTTAATTCCCTTCGTTCACTGTTAAATTATATAATTCAGCCAGTCTCTGAACCAGGAGATCCATATAGGTGCTATCAAATTCCATTTGAAGGCCGTCCAAGCCAGGAGATTTGTATGTTGCAAAATAGTGTATGTTGCACCGGATCTCCAGCTCCATGATTGGGCCCTCCGGTGATTCCATGTGTTGAGCGGGTACCCTATGTAAGATTAACCTATTTGAGGAATCAGCAATGTGGGACTGTGAGGGTAGAGACCTCGGGTGGTACAGTGCACAGTAGTTGTAGCAAAAGGCAGAATAAACAGTCACTCATGAGAATGCTGTTTTGTCGGGGCAAGCCAGATAGTGAACATGAGAGTTTTGCCTACATCCAGTTTAATCAGCCAAGCAAGGCATCTCCCTGGTTTGTCCCCCCCCAGTATATTTTGGCCAACTGTGCTTTGTAATCTATGCATCACTACAATTCAGTAAGCTGCGCATGTTGTTCCATAGCAGCTTTGGATGCACCATCAGTGAGTGTTGCTAGCTCCAGATATCCAAGGGAGCGTTTGAGTTTCCCTAATTCCTGCCCTATTCTTTTAAAGCCCCAACTACTGACCTATACATTGCCCCCTCAATGCGGTCTTGAACCCGTCTCACTCAACAAGGCGAATGGAGCCAATGCCAATGTTTTCAGCAAAGTGGTGTGTATGACCTCACAAATTTGCTCACAGAACATGGGGGTCTTCCAAGGCAGAGAGTTGCAGCCTCCAAATCTGAACTGGTGAGATGTGCCCACCTCACGTGAGTTGTAATTGTAAGGGATTGTGATCTGAGGTGGTCTTGCCAATGTACTCCAAATTGGAAACCAGGAGCAGTATGGGCATGGTTGTGGCTGTAAAACTTCCGAAAAAAATGATCCAATTGAACATGAAGGTCGAGAAGGTGGCGTAAAAAGAATACTCACTTGCGTCAGAGTGGAGAACCCTCTAAAGATCTCCCATGGACCAATGTGATATTCCTGAGCCAGGGGTTCAGCGTTGCATGTTGTGTGTGTTTGGGGCAAAGGGAGGGTATTGCCTGTCCAAGAGAATACAACACACTGTTCAATTCACATCATTTAATCCAGGGGTGATGGTATCATTGGGGAAGTTGAGATGAAAGTTGCACCAAGAAGTATAGTTAGCCTATGCTAGGGGAGTAAATGCTACCTCGTGAAACGGTGGGCCGTCCAGCAATACTTCAACAAGGGCGTGCCTTCCTTCATCATCCAATACAGCATTAATGCTCAATGGATCCATGGGTCTCACCCAAATTAGCACCTTCCTAGCATAGTTAGAGGGGCCATTGCAGTAATACTGGCCTCTCCAGCACTTCTGGAGTTTGGACCCCCTCACTCTTTGCCAGGTGTGTCTCCCTCAGGAAAGCAATGTGAGTACCTCTCCTCTTAAAGAAGGTATATATGTCAAAGACATTCCATGACAGCAATGTTAACGTAGCCTTAGTGTGAGTAAACCAGGAAATGAGGCAGGTGTTTCCAGAACATAGCATTGTGCGACAAAGTAAACAAATATCGCTGGGTTTGCCCTCTGCTTGTCTGTTGGTATGTCTGCGATGAAATAATGAGGAGTAGGTTTCTCTATGTGAACTTTTTAACTCTCCTACCCAGACCCGCAGAACAAAACGCTGTCCACCCAAGTAGCAAACGTGTAACTGCTTCCAACTGTGATCTCCTGTGGAGCATCTAGGACCCGAGGGGGTGAGGCAGCAGCAGAGGGACTGAGGGGTGGTAGAGTGGTCCAGCGGGGACAACTTGTATGAAACATGATGTGTGTAATAGAGGTAGACCGGCCTCTGTGTGGTCAGGATTCAGACATACAGTCCACATTATTTGACCCACATTTTAACCAGATTGGGGTGTCGTCTTCTCAGGCAATTACACAGCAAGGCTAATCCAAGCACACAGTAGTAAAGGAGTGCGAGTGTTGCGAATAGAACTTTAAGGGATAGCCTGGGAATGAGACACGTCCTATGCATTAATGTTGGGAATGGAAGACGATCAGGACGATTGGATGTTTTCTGGGGGTGTGGAAGACTGTGTATGTTCAGTTGCCAGAGCTTTCTCTTGCCGCTGCATCCAGTCCCATGCATCCTTTGGTTCTTTAAAGAACTAATTGTTTTGCTATGATACAAAGTTGAGCTGGAAATAGTAAAGAGTACTCAACGTCTACGTCTCTGAGTTTGACTCCCAGAAATATATCTCTACGGTGTTGCACCACGACTATAAATCTGGAACAATTCGAATACACGCCCTTTCAATGGAAAGTTAGCCCACTCGTGTTATGGTCTTCAGCAGCATGTCTTTGTCATGGAAGTTTAAGATTTTGGCTTTCACAGGCCTAGGAAGAGCTCGCAGAGGGAGGTGACCGACAGAGAGGAGATGAGCATGCTCTGCAGCAAAGAAGAGGGAAAGGCCAACAGGCACCACTTGCTTGGTAGCCAATCTTCAATGAAAATAGTGGAGTCAGAGTCCTCTGACCCTTCCAGCAGGCCAATAACGTGGCTATTGTTGCATCATGATCATCCCTCTACATCTTTTGCCATGCCCTCTAGAAAACGTCCCCTGTCCAAGAGGTCAATAGCTTGTTTGTGGAGGTCAGTTTGCAGTTGCCATTCTTGCAAGGACATTTCATTCTTCTTTACTCATTCTGAAAGTTGCATTGGTCATCTCGTAACAATCCCAACTTAATTTTCACTGTGTCGACTTTACTTCCCAGCACTGGTCTAGTTTTCAGGGTGGCTTGGGGGTCAGGTCAAGCTTTTCCATTGGGGGGTGGGGGAGAAGGGTAGTCCGTTCAGCCATTCGACGCCGTATGAATGACTCCGAGGGGCATCCGCGCTATCTGGTTTTGCGTTATGATGGGAATTGCGAGCAAAGGAAGAAGCAATCCAGTTCTGAGTCTCCCCACCTGGGAGGGTAGTGGAGTGTCAGGAGAACAGTAAAGTTCCCTCTCACAACTCTTTGGTGGGGATGATACACTAGAGTGGAGGACTCCAAGCAAGAACAGCAGCGTCAAGGGGATTTGTAGAAGCTGCCTGAGTTGTAGAGACACCCCTTCCCCACAAATCCACAGTGAACTTGGCTACAGACAGGGGAGGCACGAGTAGTCTCAACCTTCTGGCAAACTGACAAGGAGGTAGGTGCTCACCCATGCACGTAGGCAGCTAGATGTTCAGGACCTTGTTTATTATTGTGAGGCACAACACTTGTTGCCGCAGGCTTCACTGCCGTCAACGCAGATCTGAAGACCTTCTGTGAAGCCAGTGGTAGACTGGCCCAGAAGCTCTCAGGGAGCAGGTTTTGCAGATAAGGTAAGTACAAACTGTTGAGGAGGAGCAGAGGCTGAGGGGCCAGTTGCTCTTTGGGCCGGGAGGTAATTGCCTACATGGAGCCGGACTCGCTTACCACTGTGCCATGCATGAAGTGCACCTGTGACCTGGAGAGGCATGAGCAGTTCCTGATACTGGAGGTGCTTTATGATGGATCTAGGTATAGAAAACAATGGTCCTAGACTAATTTACTTAGGAAGGTATTCATTAAGTCAAACTCTATGAACATGGTACACATAGAGCTCACGTTACATCATAAGTGTACTCCAGTAGTTTCTCAATTCAATTAAGAATATCCTAAAAAAGACACACAAGCACCATAAATAGCTTCAAAAGTGACTGTTTAATCTCACAGTTATTATAACAGATCACTGTAGACAACGTTTCAAAACAGAAAAGAGGGTTACTCCAGGGGGAGTGTGGAATAAGGATTGTGCTTGTGAGAATAGAACAGATATATAGGGAGGGAAATCAGAGAGTAGTTAAAACAATCAATTCCACATAAAAATTAGGCCTGGGCGGCAAATTCCGTTCCGCTCGCGGAATTTGCGGAATTTCGCGTTCCACGGAGAACGCGAAATTGCTCAAAAGTCTGCTTTCCGCGAAATTTTTGCTTGTTCGCGTTCTCAAAATGTGTGTTCGCGAGATATTTCTCCCCGAGCACGCAAACAGCAATTGTGAACAGGAAAAAAGCATCGCGAACAAGCAATTCCGCGTGTTCGCGGAATTTCTGCGTGTTCGCGGAGATTTTTTACCATTTCGCGGAGATTTGCATAACGCGATTACGCAAATTCCGCCCACCCCTAATAAAAATATCCTTAGTAAACTGGTTGTGCTTTACAGTAGCACCTGTTTTACAATGGGGCCTGTCTCGCATGGATTCGAAAGTACTTTTCTGGTTCTTGATGTTGTACAGAGTATAATCTTCTGTAAAGAGGTAGAGATGGGGTGAAGTAGGGTACAGGCCCACTGGGGGAAAGTGTTGTCGTTTCGACCCTGGCGCATAGAGGGTGGTTTGTAGCCTCTGCAGGCTGGTCTTCCTCAGGACGGGGATGGGGGGGAACAACCTGTATCAAGGCAAAGTCAGGGTTGCAGCCCCTCAGATGGCGGTCCGCATTATTACAGAGGTAAATTTGGAATAGGTAATGAAAATTCAATGTGCTGTATTCGGGGCAGCAGTGTCGATTAAATCCTAGCACTGGTGGATTAAGGCATTTTAGTAAGCCTTTGTCGTGCAGTCCCGGGGATCAGCGCTGTACTCCTCGAGTCAAGGTGTACAGCGCTGATCACTGGGACTGCGCTACAAAATGTGGATTTCAGCTTTTTCTTTTTTAGGGGCAAGCAAGCAACAAGCTAGGAAAGTGCAGTAGCATCAAACAGTTTATCAGGTACCTGCATTCCGGGGAAACCATTTCAAGCATTTTTCTTCTATGTATATCTCTTTCCTGGCTTTGGTCGCATTTCCGTTTTCGAAGTCACAGTTCAACATACTTGCAACTGAGTGGAAATAGTCTTATTAAATGTTTAATGATGGACTAGAACGTTATATAGTTTTCTTTTTGATTTGAACACTGATTAGCAGCTTTCAGTAGCCATCTTGCATCAGCACTGAACCAAACATTTCACTTCCCTGCCTAATTCACCTGCAGACTCTGATCCCTGAACTCTATGACACAGAACTCCAGGTTGTGAAGACCAAGGGTGCAGACACTACCAGTATTCTGGGGCAAGTATTCTTGCAAGCTGTTTTGAGACTTGTGGGCTATGGACAGGTCCACACTGTTATCTCTAATGGCAATAACCAGTACCTTTGTGACAATCACAGTTGGGGTCACAAAATGACTTGAAACTAGAAGTTAAAAATGCCTAGTTCTTTCCTTTTTTTTATGTAAACAAATGTTTATTAGTATTTATCAGCAGCGGCCGGTGCAAGTAAGGGCGGTGAGGCGGGGCAGGGCGGGGTGGGCACTGCGGGGAGGATGTAGACTGACAACAGAATTGGAGGTATTTATTTCTTTATTTTTGCCCTATTCCGTTGTCTATTGACATCCCTCCCGCCCCGCTGCCCAGCCCCCAGCGTGCTTAGCTGCACCGGCCACTGCTGGCATGTATAATAAGACATGCATAACAATATTAAACAACTTACCCCCACAACCACCACTCCCCTTAAGTCCAGTCCCCATTAAAGTATGTATACAACACCTATTTATTTAGCAAATTACATTTTTACACATTTTCTTATTTTAATGGTATGCTATGCTGAATACTGCCATCTATATTTTATTGCTAACATAAATATGTGGTAACTTCCCTTTTCCAGCCCTGTTCCTCAAGCATTTAAGTGGTGTCTTTCCTCTCCCCAGATCTGCTCTTCAAGCTCGTAAGTTCCTTACTATTGCTGACAGACTCTGTTAAATGTATTCACCTGTATGCTCTATCATTCCCCACTGCTTATTTTGGTTAATGTTTAATCTATATCCGACATTCTAGTTTAGCCAAGCTCCAGTTTCAGTAGTGTAAGCTGCTGTGCGTGGGTGCTCTGGTAAAGTCCATGCATACTTCATCTGTTGTCTGTCCAGGAAAGTAGATTTTGGGGGACGTTTGGAGTGTGACACCCCCAAATAAATTCATTCTTGGTTTGGTAGTTGTGTCTGGAAGCACTAAGGTGGCTCTGCTATGTCTGTGTTGCTTTTTCTCGTCCTCCTGATTTCACTAACAGGTTTTAACTTTCATTTTTAGAAATTGCCTGAGTCAGTTGCCAAGCTCTTTTGTTACCTTAGAGTTAAAGGGGGCTTAGACCCCACCCATTTCCTACCATTGGTTGGCTTCAACGTCACTCTCATTTCCTTGCTTCTGATTGGTGAGGCATGCCAGTTTCACTTTCGCTTCATGTGTTTGTCCCTTCGATGGAGTACGGATCAAGTACTGATTAATTGCTTAATTAGTGTCCTTCCACTGCTCGGATTCATGTACTTTTTTAAAATTCTTGCTTCTTTCTTTTTTCTTTTGCTGCACGTGGCTTCTCTCACCACCTCCAACCGCACTTTTTCAGTGTCTAAATAAATGACTGTCACAAAAAATGAACAGTCATTTTGTGGCACCATTTTGCTTTCTGTTTCCAAGTCTAATGTACAACTTCAGCCCAGAACTAGTATTAGATGCAAATTTATTGTTGTGGCTGGTAACACAGTATTTCCAGGTTCAAAAACTGCTTCAGGCACCAGGGCCATTTGTGCATTCCCTGCTAATCAATTAATGGTACTGATTCCTTATTGTGCAACTTTTGTATATTGTGTAAATATTTTTTCTACTACTTGTAACATCCACTTATGTGCATGTTTCTGGGCTTTTGAGTGCTCATTCTGTTACTTATTTATTTATTTTGAGAGTTTTATATAGCGCTAGCTAGACCCAAGGGTACCAGAGCGGTTTACAAGACGTGTGAACAGGTTCCAAACAGTGAAAAGAGGGCTCATACAGGTAGCTCTACAGCAATATTGTAAGCCATCTTAGTTTCCCACATTAGGATTTGCAACCTTTGTTCAGCTTGTATTTTAAGGTATGTGATTGTATTTTCAGTACCTCTGGATTATGCCTCCAAAGTAAGGCCTGCAGCAGCCTCAAAAGGAAGGTTGTCCAGTCTGCACACTTTTCCTCATTGAGAACAGGCACGGGTGAGTACTGAGGGCCACGCAAATCACAGAAAACTCACTCTTTTGTCCAATGTAACAAATTACAATTGGAGTGGGGGGGTAGGATGCTGAAGAGTATGGAGTCTCACCTTCCAGATCGGTGTCAGGCGGATGCCTTACCCCGCTTACAGTCTGAAAGCATTCAACACGAGTTCCGCAGGGCTCAGCACTTAGCCCAGCTCTGTTCAATATCTATATCAGGCCACTCAACACTCTTATAAAAGTTCACAAACTTGGGCTAGTCAACTATCCAGCTGATATGCAGTTGATCCTTTCTTTTAACAACAGCCAGCAGGATGTAATGGATGTTTTCC